>NC_059120.1:50658887-51858887 GCF_020740685.1 Jaculus jaculus | reverse complement strand
CTGAGGACTGGGCAGAAAGACATAAGAGTCTCAGGATCGGGACGTGTATCCCAAGGGCGGTGGCCCCACACGGAGGCTCTTGAGATCCGTCACGACCCCTCAGTGGATGCAGGTGTGGTGAAGGACCACACGAAGAGTAAGCCATTGGAAACTCGTCAATATGCCATTCGTTCACTCAGTAGCGTTCACAATTAGTAATGAAAATACGGTGAGTTCAGAACAGTCCACCATTAACACGGTTATAACTTGTTGTGGCATTACTTTATCCACAAAATAATTAAAAATCCCAGTCTGACATTGAAGAAAAAGAGCCTCTTTTTTTTCTCAAAACTAGTTAATTAGCTAATTAATTAAAAAGAGAGGGCTGGAGAGATGGCTTAGCGGTTAAGTCACTTGCCTCCATAGCCAAATGGACCCAGGTCAATTCCCCAGGACCCACATAAGCCAGATGCACACGGGAGCACACATATCTGGAGTTCATTTGCAGTGACTGGAGGCCCTGGCATGCCCATTCTCTCTCTGTCTCTCTCTCTCTCTAATAAATAAATAAAAATAAAATTTTTATTTATTTATTTATTTGAGAGCGACAGACACAGAGAGAAAGACAGAGGGAGAGAGAGAGAATGGGCGCGCCAGGGCTTCCAGCCTCTGCAAACGAACTCCAGACGCGTGCGCCCCCTTGTGCATCTGGCTAACGTGGGACCTGGGGAACCGAGCCTCGAACCGGGGTCCTTAGGCTTCACAGGCAAGCGCTTAACCGCTAAGCCATCTCTCCAGCCCAAAAATAAAATATTTTTTTAAAATAGGAAACCACATCAAGAGGAAGCAGTACCAGTTACAGAAAAATACAGATCAATGACTGCAGTAAACGTTGACACAGTGAAGTTACCAGAGACAATTCAATTCATAAGAAGTCATTAACCAGTGAGAAAATACGACGAAATATGGACTGGTGTAATAGCAACAGGCTATCTAGAAATTAACTTAATCAAGGATAGATAAGATGTCTATAGGAAAAAAAAATGTTAGAGCTTGAATAAGTTTTCTTCTCTCATTCTTTTGAGAGCAATCTAGGTTTGGTGGTGTTGGGGAGGGGGGGCAAGGGAATCTAGAGGAAAAGTCGGCATGAAAGCCTTTGGACAGAGGACACCAGGCCAGAGACCGAAACGCCTGGCTCACAGGTAGACCACAGCTGCAGAGGTGGCCAGGACTTTGGACTCCCAGCCTTGTGAAAACTCTGCTGCCTGCGAATTATCATCAAGACCCTGCACTTAATAAAAAGTCTGGTTACAACAATGTAAATTTTGCCCAAAAGGGAGTTTCCTTATGTATTCTCTTTTCAACATAAAGACAAAACTCATTTCAGGAAATAAAGCAAGCAGTAAGGTGACAATAAAAAAAAAAACTCATTTCAGAATATTAGAAATAAGTAAACAGAAATTATAGCCTGGTTCAGTCACAACCACGATTAACATCTTTTATGTATCTCATTAAATGGTTTCTGAATAGGTAGCTTTTTTTTAACGTAGACTACATCCTATTTTTTAAAAACTTTTATTTACTTGAAAGCAGAAAGACAGAGAGAAAGAATGTGTAGTGTTTTTCTTTTTTAATGTAGACTATATTCTATTTAAAAAAATATTTTTGCCGGGCGTGGTGGCGCACGCCTTTAATCCCAGCACTCGGGAGGCAGAGGTAGGAGGATCGCCGTGAGTTCGAGGCCACCCTGAGACTCCATAGTGAATTCCAGGTCAGCCTGAGCCAGAGTGAGACCCTACCTCAAAAAACCAAAAAATAAAAATAAAAATAAATAAATGAATATTTTTTATTCACTTATTTGAGAGGGAGGGAGAGGGAGAGAGGGCACGCCAGAGTACAACAGAACTCCAAACACACGTGCCACTTTGTGTGCACTGGGGAATTAAACCTCAGCTAGTAAGCTTTGCAAACCAGCACCTTTAGGCACTGAGCCATCTCCTTAGCCCTACATTCTATTTTATTTTGTGGGGTTTTTTTTTAGGTAGTCTCTCTGGTTCAGGCTGACCTGGAATTACAGGTATGTGCCAGCATCCGGGTTTCTGTGGTGTTGGGAAGGAAATCTGTGAGAGGCAAGCGCTCCACCGACTGAGCCACAAACTGCTTTTTTTTGGGGGGGGGCGCCTCCTCCTCCCTCCCTCCATCTCCTCCTTCTTCTCCTCCTCACAAACTTCTTTTGCTCGCAGCCCCTCTAGCTGATAGTAGCTTGTGGATTTACTTTAGCCATCCTGTCTTCCCCAACAGGTTTCACACACACACACACACACACACACACCGTCCTATTTGTGTGTGTGTGTG
Source organism: Jaculus jaculus (assembly GCF_020740685.1). Lineage (NCBI taxonomy): Eukaryota > Metazoa > Chordata > Mammalia > Rodentia > Dipodidae > Jaculus > Jaculus jaculus. The sequence continues at coordinate 51,856,553 of NC_059120.1, read as the reverse complement.
TGTGTGTGTGTGTGTGTGTGTGTGGTTTCTCGGGGTAGGGACTCGCTCTAGTCCATGCTGACCTGCAATTCATTATATCGTCTAAGGGTGGCCTTGAACTCATGGAGATCCTCCTACCTCTGCCTCCCCAGTGCTGAGACTAAAAGGCGTGCGCCACCATGCCCAGCGTCCTGTCCTATTTAAAAGACACTTTTGTTCTTTACTTTGTTTCTACGCTGCTAAGTTGTTCATGGTGTACTTTTCAAATACCCTCTTATCTGTGCAAGGTCACCCACGCACCAGAAGTCGACTTTCCCCACAAGATACTTCCCAGCTGATTCATCTCAGGCCACACTGGCTTCTCTCTTCCCTGACTTCGAGAACTGGTCGTTGAGGGCAGAACCAGCCTCCTCAGAGATCCTTAGTCCAACTCTATCCATTCCGCACCCACAAGTCAGCTCTCAACAGTGCCGATTTCCTCACACCTCTGCTCTTCTGTTGTGCAAGGCCGGGGAAGAGAACAGCTTCTACCACATGAGAAACGCCCACTCATCTTCCGTGGGATCCACAGACTCGGTCCAGCAGGACTTGGATCCCTGCTGTGAGGACATCAGCGTGCGAGACCTACTTCATTGTGTGGAAACAGATCAGCCAGTTTCTTCATGCAGTGATCTGTGACAGGAGAAAAACAAAACAAAGTATTTGACAAAAGAAGGAAGGAAGGAAAGAAAAAAGAAAAGAAGAGCAGAGTGCCCGGTGTGGTGGCGCATGCCTTTAATCCCAGCACTTGGGAGGCAGATGTAGGAGGATCGCTGTGAGTTCGAGGCCAGCCTGAGACTACGTAGTGAATTCCAGGTCAGCCTCGGCTAGAGTGAGACCCTACCTTGAATGCAAAACCAAAAAAGGGGGCTCGGCAGTTAAGGCACTTGCCTACAAAGCTAAAGGACCTCGGTTCAATTCCCCAGGATCCACATAAGGCAGATGCACAAGGTGGTACATGCAGCTGGAGTTTGTTTGCAGTGGCTGGAAGCCCTGGCGCTCATTCCCTCTCTTTCTCTCTCCCTCTCTCTCTCTTGCTCTGCCTCTTTCCCTCTCTTAAATAAATAAATATAAATAAATTTTTTTTAAAAAAAAAAAAGAAAGAAAATAGAAAAGGGAAGGGGAAATCCTAGATTTTTTTTTTTTTTTTTTTTTTTGGTTTTTCGAGGTAGGGTCTCACTGTAGCCCAGGCTGACCTGGAATTCACTATGGTGTCTCAGGGTGGCCTCGAACTCACGGCAATCCTCCTACCTCTGCCTCCTGAGTGCTGGGATTAAAGGTGTGCGCCACCACACCCAGCTGAAATCCTAGATTTTGATTTATGTTATTTACTCTCTCTCTCTGCCATCTTAGCTAATTAAAAAGGGGGGAGGGGGAAGCATTGATGCATGTGAGCACAAGCCAGAGCAAAGAAACACCAGATGCTGGTGCAACTTTTTGCCTCTAGCTTAAGTGGGTGGCCTGGGAATTGAACCCCTGAACCCCAAGCTAGCAGACTTTGCTAGCAAGCACCTTTAACTACTGAGCCATCTGCCCAACTTCCACATCAGCTATTTGTTGTTAACCTCCTAAGCCCTAATTCCCTCATCTATAAAATTGGAATAGTAAACAGAACTATTCTAAGATGTACAGTGGTTAAGGCACTTGCCTGTGAAGCCTAAGAGCCCAGGTTCATCTACCCAGAACCCACATAAGTCACATGCACAGGGTGGCACACGCATCTGGAGTTCCACTGCAGTGGCTAGAGGCCCTGGCTTGCCAATTCTCCCTCTCTCTCTCTCTTATTTAAAAAAAAAAAAAAAAAAAAAAAAACAGGGCTGGAGAGATGGCTTAGCAGTTAAGACACTTGCCAGTAAGACCAGAGAACCAAGGTTTGTTTCCCCAGGACCTACATAAGCCAGATGCACAAGGCGGTGCATGCACCTGGAGTTTGTTTCCAGTTGCTGGAGGCCCTGGTGCGTCCATTCTCTCTATCTGCGCCTCTCTCTCTCTTTCAAATAAATAAATAAAATTTAGAAAAACAAAAACAAATTAAAAGTTTTTTAAAAAGAAATAGTCTAACCTTGTTGTGAAGGTTAAAGGAGACAAATTTTTTGTTTTCTTATTTGAAGACAATGTCCTGCTGGCTTAAGACTTTCAATCTTCTTGGCTCAGCTTTTTATTTATTTTTATTTTTTATTTTTATTTATTTATTTGAGAGCGACAGAGAAAGAAAGAGGCAGATAGAGAGAGAGAGAGAGAATGGGTGCACCAGGGACTCCAGCCACTGCAAACAAACTTCAGACGCATGCGCCCCCTTGGTCATATGGCTAGCGCGGGTCCTGGGGAATCGAGCCTTGAACCAGTGTCCTTAGGCTCCACAGGCAAGTGCTTAACAGCTAAGCCATCTCTGTAGCCCTGCCTCAGCTTTTTAAGTGCTAAGAAGTGACACTATGCATGATTTAAATGAGATAATTTAAAAATTATCATTGAAGTTGGGCATGGTGACATATGCCTTTAATCCCAGCACTCGGGAGGCAGAGGTAGGAGGATCACCATGAGTTCAGGCCACCCTGAGACTCCATAGTGAATTCACAGTGAGACCCTACCTCAAAAAACAAACAAACAAACAAATTACCATTGAAAATTAGTCAGGGGCTGGAGAGATGGCTTAGCGGTTAAGCGCTTGCCTGTGAAGCCTAAGGACCCCGGTTCGAGGCTCGGTTCCCCAGGTCCCACGTTAGCCAGATGCACAAGGGGGCGCACGCGTCTGGAGTTCGTTTGCAGAGGCTGGAGGCCCTGGCGCGCCCATTCTCTCTCTCTCCCTCTACCTGTCTTTCTCTCTGTGTCTGTCGCTCTCAAATAAATAAAAAAAAAAAAATTTAAAAAAAAATTAGTCAGGAAAAATGCAAGTAATTTTTAGAAGCTGAAGTGATAGTCCAACATTAGAGCACTTGTCTGTAAAGCCTAACAACCTGGGTTTGATTTCCCAGTACCCATGTGAAGCCAGATGCACAAAGTGATCCCTTCATCTAGAGTTTATTTGTAGTGGTAAGAGGCCTTAACACACCTAAGCTCTCTGTCTTGTCTCTTACACACACTCAAAATCAAAACATATTTTAGGGCTGAAGAGATGGCTTAGTGGTTACGGTGCTTGCCAGAAAAGCCAAAGGACCCGAGTCCAATTCCCCAGGACCCACATAAGCCAGATGCACAAGGTGGCACATGTGTCTGGAGTTCGTTTACAGTGGCTGGAGGCACTGGCACAACCATTCTCTCTCTCTCTCTACCTCTTTCTCTCTCTCAAATAAATAAATACACATTTAAAAATATATAAAAATATTTTTAAGCCGGGCGTGGTGACACACGCCTTTAATCCCAGCACTCGGGAGGCAGAGGTAGGAGGATCGCCATGAGTTCAAGGCCACCCTGAGACTACAGAGTGAATTCCAGGTCAGCCTGGACCAGAGTGAGACCCTACCTCGAAAAACCAAAAAAAAAAAAAAAAATTTTAAACTACTAGCATTAAAAAAGTCTGTGTATGTATTTGCAAGAAGAGAGAATATGAATGAATGAATGAACACACCAGGGCTTCCAGCCACTGCAGATGAAGCAAATACTCTTAAGTGCTGAGCCATCTCCCCCAGCCCAGAGTGCAATAATTAATTTTAATGATAATGTTATGCACCATTGTCGCTGAGCTATTGGAAACGTGGGTGTGTGGCAGTGCATTGTCCTGGATTTTTTTTTTGTGGTATGTTTTGGATGAGTTTGACATTAAAATCAACAACAAACTGACCTTCCTAATGTGCGCAAGTGTGATCTAATCAGTTAAGACCTGAAGAGAACAAAAATGCTAAGCCTGGGCTGGAGAGACGGCTTAGCAGTTAAGGCTCTTGCCTGTGAAGTCTAAGGACCCATGTTCCACTCTCCAGATCCCACTTGAGCCAGGTGCACAAAGGTGAGGTAAGCGCAAGGCGGCACATGCTCACTAGGGGGCGCAAGTGTCTGGAGTTTGATCACAGAGGCTGAGGCCTTGGTGTACCACTTCTCTCTGTGTCTCTCTCTCTAAAGAATAAAAACAATGCTGAGCCTTTTTTAAAATTTTATTTTATTGGGCTGGAGGGATAGTTTAGCCATTAAGGTGTTTGCCTGCAAAGCCAAAGGACCCAGGTTCTATTCCTCAAGACCCACGTTAGCCAGATGTACAAGAGGGCACATACGTCTGGAGTTCTGCAGTGGCTGGACACATTGGCACACCCATCCTCTCTCTCTCTGTCAAATAAATAAAAAGAAAACATCCTGGAAGTTTTAAAATATATATATATATTTATTTAATTATTATTTATTTGAGAAGGAGGGGAGAAGAAAGAATTGGCATGTCAGGGCCTCTAGCAGCTGCAAGGGAACTCCAGATGCATGTGCCACCTTGTGCATCTGGCTTATGTGGGAGCCTGGATCCTTTGACTTTGCAGGCAGGAGCCTTAACCACTAATCCAGCTCTCCAGCCCAGTTGAACCTTTTATGATGAAGAAAGACAGGCTGCTTCCCACCTGGTTAAGTTTAAGCTGCAACACCAGCTTCTTCCTGCCTTTGGACTCAGACTGAACAGTTGGCTTTTCTGAGTCTCGCTCATGCCAGCCTTCGGACTGGAACTTAACCCTTCATGTCTGGGTGTTCAGGCCTCCCGCGATGCTGCTGGGTTTCCAGCTTGCCACTTGCAGACTTAAAAACTCATCAGTCGGGGGCTGGAGAGATGGCTTAGCGGCTAAGCGCTTGCCTGTGAAGCCTAAGGACCCCGGTTCGAGGCTCGGTTCCCCAGGTCCCACGTTAGCCAGATGCACAAGGGGGCGCATGCATCTGGAGTTCGTTTGCAGAGGCTGGAAGCCCTGGCGCGCCCATTCTGTCTCTCTCCCTCTATCTGTCTTTCTCTCTGTGTCTGTCACTCTCAAATAAATAAATAAAAATTAAAAAAAAAAAAAACTCATCAGTCAGGCTAGAGAAGATGGCTTAGCAGTTAAGGCACTCACCTGCAAAGCCAAAGGACCTCGGTTCGATTCCCCAGGACCCACGTATAAGCCAGATGCACAAGGAGGCACATGCATCTAGAGTTCGTGTGCAGTGGCTGGAGGCCCTGGCACACCCATTCTCTCTCCCTCTCTCTCTCTCAACTAACTAAATAAATAAAATATATTTTTAAAAGTAAAAAAAAAAAAACTTATCAGTCTCTCCAATTATGTGAGCCAATTGATTCCTTATAATTAATCTTTATGTATACACACACACACACACACACACACACACACACACACACACACATTTCTTTCTGTTTCTCTTAGAAAACCCAGACTAGGGACTGGAGAGATGGCTTAGTGGCTAAAGGCACTTGCTTTTAAAGCCTGCAAGCCTTTGTTGGCCCTGGTTTGATTCCCCGGTACCCATGTAAAGCCAGATGCACAAAGTGGCACATGTGTCTGCAGTTCATTTGCAGCTACAGGAGGCCCTGGCATGCCTGTTCATTATCTGTCTCTGTCTCTCTCCCTTTGAAAATAAATAAAAATAAATATTTTAAAAAGAAAACCCTGAGTAACACAGAAATTTATATTATGATTTAAAACTGTATGTATTTGTTTTCACAGTGTTCACAATAGCCTTCCTCTTTTGTCTAATCCAGTCTTAGGAAAAAATCATTTTACCTATAAAGCGAACTGATATGAATTGAGAAGTTTCCTGATACCATGAGTTCTAGAACCGTTCATTTTGCAGGACACAGCTCCAGAAAACTGGCTGTTTTTTTTTTTTAAGGTCAAGATTTCACACCCTGGTTTTTACATTTTTATTATGGTTACTCTGAACTCTGCTGGGTTAAACAGTGACCAAAAAGTCAAGGGAACATCAGACTCAGCGTGAAGCAGGGAAGAATTTGGCAAGTTCAAAGGAGAAACCTGTGGGACCCCAACAACTAGCTGTGAAGCTGAAGGGAGGCTTCGGTGAAAGCTAACGGGGTTCAGCACTTGGGCCCTGGGGTTCAGCGCTTGGGTCCTGGGGTTCAGCGGTGGCGCTCAATCCAGTCACTGTTCACAGCACAGTGCTCTATCATCTGCACCCAGATGTCTTCAGAGCCGGACCCAACCTTAGAAGTCATCCAGCTTGAAGACCCCGAGAGATAGCAGAGACATAGTTGTTTTTTTTGTGTGTGTGTGCCTGTGTGTGTGTGTGTGTTATTTTTATTTATTTGACAGAGAGAGGGAATGGGCGCGCCAGGGCCTCCAGCCACTGCAAATGCACTCCAGACGCATGCGCCCCCTTGTGCAGCTGGCTAACGTGGGTCCTGGGGAATCGAACCTGGGTTCTTTGGCTTTGCAGGCAAGCACATAGCCACTACTAAGTCATCCCTCCACCTTGTGTGTGTTGTTTCTTTTGAGGTAGGGTCTCACCCTAGCCCAGGCTGACCTGGAATTCACTATGTAGTCTCAGGGTGGCCTTGAACTCATGGTGATCCTCCTACCTCTGCCTCTCCAGTGCTGGGATTAAAGGCGTGGGCCACCACGCCCACCCTGCTGACGCAGTTTTTGAGTCCCCGACCCCATATAAAATAGGTAAGGAGAAATCAACATCTTATGCACACTGGTAATAAAATAGAGTGCCGGCTTAACTCTATGATCTCCCAAGTACGAGCAGGCGGGAGCCAACAAGCCACCATAAAACCTGTGGTGGCATTTGTGAGTGAGAAAACAGGGGATGAGAGGGAGGGTATGTGGGGACCGTGTCAGCACAGGACAGCCCCTAGACCACCAGTGTGAACCCCGTGGAGAGCTGACTGAGCCGAGAGTCAGGCTGACCACCCGGGGTTAGGGAGAGCAAGCTCCACGCCCCAGGGCTAGCAGCAGGAACACAGTGTCCTGGAATCGCTCTGACAATCTAATTGGTGGCATTTGCCATTTCTGTGGCATAAACACTCTCATCGCAATGAGTTACAAGTATCAACATGAACTAACTGGCAAGGGCGGTGCACAATCGGCCCTTGCAAATGGGAGCCAGCTGTTTGTGTAGGAAGGGCCAGGGCCCTCTTCCCAGGCTGGGAAGTCAGAAGTGAGCAGAGTGGCCACCTTGGGAACTGAGGCTGAGATCTGGTCTTTCCTTCCCGGGAACTGGAGCCCAGAAGCCAGAGAATGGGACAGCAACAGAGAACGCTTTTCTGTGATTCTCAACACTACGCGAACACAAAAGGAGTCTTAAACAAGGCTAACCAAACAACCTTCCCCAAACTCAGGAACACTTAAGTGCTCCTAAAAATAAGCAAGAGAGCCGGGCGTGGTGGTGCACGCCTTTAATCCCAGCACTCGGGAGGCAGAGGTAGGAGGATTGCTGTGAGTTCGAGGCCACCCTGAGACTCCGTAGTGAATTCTAGGTCAGCCTGGGCTAGAGTGAGACCCTACCTCGAAACACCAGGAACAAGAGAAAGAATTCGACGTAGCTGTTCACAACTTGTAATCCCAGCTCTTGGGAAGTAGAGGCAGGATCAGGAGTTCAAAGTCATCCTCAGCTAAGCTACATGGTGAGTTCAAGGCCAATCTCATAAAACCAAAATAAACAAATAATAATAAAGTTTTAAAAAATAGGAAAGGGGGAGAGAGGGTATGACCATAGGATATTTTTTATAATCATGGAAGATGTTAATAAAAATTGAGAAAAAAATAAATAACAGGAAAGAAAGAAGAAGGAAGAAAAGGAGGGAGGGAGAGAGGAGAGGAATTAATTGTGGTGAAATCCACTATGTTATTACTATTTTTGATAATTTTGGTGTTTCAAGGTAGGCTCTCACTCTGGCTCAGGCTGACCTGGAATTCACTATGTAGTCTCAGGGTGGCCTTGAACTCACCGTGATCCTCCTACCTCTGCCTCCCCAGCATGGGGATTGGAAGGCTGTGCCACCATGCCCGGCTCCACCTTACATTTTAAGGCAGGATCCCTCACTGAACGTAAAGCCACGCTAGTTAGCCAGCAAGCCTCGGAGGCACCCCACCTTCACTGCTCCAGCACTTACGTGAGTGCCAGGGACCCCAGCTTGGGGCTTCATGCTTGTGTGGCAAACCCGACTGACTGAACCACGCCACAGAGCTTTGTAAACACTCGCTCTTCAAATTCCAAACCTTCCTTTTTCTCTGTGCCGTTCCTGGTTGATTTGAGATGGGATGATTGACAATCTGTAGCAGTGTGCCATGTGGCCATGTAGAAAACTGTTGACATGACCAGATGCTCTGTAAACACAAACTACGGAGATAGCTGGGACCCGTACTTGTCTATGAACAGAATTCCAAGGACTCATAGAGGAAGAAAGCTAGAAAGATGACTTTGGTCCAAGACAGACGGCTTAGTGGTTAACGAGCTTGCCTGGGAAGCCTAGGAACCCAGGTTCGGTTCCCCAGAACCCATGTTAGCCAGATAGATGCACATGGTGGCACATGTTTCTGGAGTTTGTTTGCAGTGGCTGGAGGCCCTGGTGCACCCATTCTCTCTCTCTCTAAACAAATAAACTTTTTAAAAAATTAAGGGCTGGAGAGATTGCCTAGTTGTTGAGGTGCTTGCCTGCAAAGCAAAAATGACCCAGGTTCAACTCCCCAGAACCCACATAAGCCAGATGCACAAGATGGTACATGTATCTGGAGTTTGTTTGCAGCAGCTGAAGGTCCTGGCATACCCATTCTCCTTCCCCCTGTTCCCCTTCTCTCTCTCAAGTAAATAAATAAAAATGGCTTTAAAGGGGGGGGGGCTGGAGAGATGGCTTAGTGGTTAAGGTGTTTGCCTGCAAAGCCAAAAGGATCACAGTTCGATTCTCCAGGACCCACATAAGCCAGCTGCACAAGGAGGAGCATGCATCTGGAGTTCATTTGCAGGTCCTGGATGCCCTGGTATGCCCATTCTCTCTCTGTCTCTCCCTCTTCCTCTCTATCAAATAAATAAATAACTTATATTTTAAAACATCAAAAACAAACAAAAGAAGGCTGGGCATGGTGGCGCACACCTTTAATCCCAGCACTCGGGTGGCAGAGGGGGGGAGGATTGCTGTGAGTTCGAGGCCAGCCTGAGACTACATAGTGAATTCCACATCAGTCGGGGCCGGAGTGAGATCCTACCTTGAAAACAAACAACAACAACAACAAAAATAGAAATAAAAGTAGAACAGTTGTGGTTGCTTTCAAATTCCGAGGCTTTTCTAATAATGACAATCTACTAAACATAACCATACATCTAATTTTAAAAATATGGATTTTCTGTTTAAAAACATTTAAGAAGAAAGATTACTTGGGAAAATTGAATTATCTCATGATGTATTATTTGTTATGGACATAAAATGACTACGAGAACGTACACTTTTTTTCTTTTGTTTGCAAGCTGTGTAAAGGTGTGTGAAGATATAGGCTTGCCAATGGAATCCGGAGACAATGACGCACACTGCACCCGGGACTGCTCCCTTTGGCACACAGGCAAATGCACCACCTCTACTCAGGTGCCCCCTGTGCAAATATTGCGACCTTTTCCTCCTCACTTGCTGCGTCTGTCCTCGGGAGGATGGGTAGGTAACACACAAGTGCCTGGACCAAAACCACACTGCAAAACGCAGTTTCATTGTTTCTCCGGCTGAGAGCGTTCCCAGACTCCCTGCCCTTTCCCCTACTTTCCTCCGCAGCTCTGACCGGATAAGATAGGAATCTAACCACGCTCCCCATTGGGCTCAGTGCCTCTTGCCAAGATTTGGAATCAAAGGTCTGGATTTCGCCCTGGGCAATCACAAAAGGCAAGGCCTGGCAAATAAGAGACTAAGGGGCTAACCAGCAACAAAATTAGAAATTCTATTCAATTTCTCTTTGATCGGACACTTCGCGCACATTTATTTTTAATCCTGGCTTTCCTCAACACCCCCACAGGAGTGGAAGGACAGCAAAATCTCAAGGCAAAAGTGTAAAGGGGCTGAAGGGACGGCTTAGCAGTTAAGGCCTTTGCCTGCAAAGCCAGAGGATCCCGGTTTGACTCTCCAGGACCCATGTAAGCCAGATGCACAAGGGGGCGCACGCATCTGGAGTACATTTGCAGTGGCTGGAGGCCCTGGCTTGCCCATTCTCTCTCCCCCACCCTCCCTTCCTGTTTCTCTCTCTCAAATAAATAAATAAATATTAAAAAAAGAAAGAAAGAAAGAAAGTGAAAATGGGGCTGGAGAGATGGCTAAATGGTTAAGGCACTTGCCCACAAAACCAAAAGACCTTGGCTTGATTCTCCAGTAAGCACTTAAAGCCAGATAGATGCCCAAAGTGGTGTGTGCGCCAGAAGTTCGTTTGCAGTGACTGGAGGCCCTTGTTTGCCCATTCTCTCCTTCTCTCTCTCTCTCTCTCTGTCTGATGTTTGTCTATCTCTCTCTCTCCCTGCTTGCAAATAGTTTTTCTTTAAGTGAAAATGTTTATTTTCCTATAAGAAGTACTAAGAGAAACTTAAAACCAAAATTCTGGGAGTCTGAAGAGACAACAAAAGGATTGTGTAGCCTGGCGTGGTGGCGCACACCTTTAATCCCAGCACTCGGGAGGCAGAGGGAGGAGGATCACCATGAGTTCGAGGCCACCCTGAGACTCCATAGTGAATTCCAGGTCAGCCTGGGCTAGAGTGAGACCCTACCTTGAAAAAAAAAAAAAAAGCTGCATGCTTGGAGCTCGGAGGTCCCTTCTGGGAGCACAGCAGCCCCCCTGAAGAGGCCCTCCCCCCACCCACTGTTTCCCGCTTTTATAACCTTGGAAAGGGGCCCTGGGAACCGTACAACTTCCTGAGCTCCTGAGCCTTGATGGTTTCATTAGGGTCCTTGGTCTTAGGGGCATATTTTTCTTCTTCCGCTCACCAAGAAGGAATATTTCCATTCAGAGGAAACCACCACGTGGTTTAACACCCCTGTGTTAGTCAGCTATGTGAAGTCAGTGTCCCTCACCTGTAGTATCTACATCACCCCAATATTTTATTTTATTTTATTTTATTTTTTCTTTCATTTATCTATTTATTTTTGGTTCCTCAAGGTAAGGTCTTGCTCTAGCCCAGGCTGACCTGAAGTTCATTTTGCAGTCTCAGGATGGCCTCGAACTCACGATGATCCCTCCTACCTCTGCCTCCTGAGTGCTGGGATTAAAGGTGTGCCGCACCACCATGCCCGGCTTCCAAAATTTTAATTTAATTCATTCTGGTTTCTAACAAGCTTGACCTTCCAGGTTCACTTTATTTTGTGTGTGTGTGTGTATACTATGTGGTGTGTGGTGTGTGCACATGTGTGTGCAGATATGCGTACCCCACATACATGCTGTGGCGGTCAGGAGATGTCAGATACCCTTCTCTATCTTGCTTCTGCCTTGTCTTCCTGAAACAGCAGTGCTCAGTAAACTTGGAGCATCCAGTTTCTCAGCCCTGTTGACTGCCTAGGGAACCCCAGAGATTCTCTTGTCCCGGCACCCCTTGAGCACTGGCGTTACAGTCATGCCGCGGCCATGCCCAGCCTTTGACCTGGGTGCTGGAACCCAGCTGAGGTCCTTGTGCTTCCGCAAGCACTCCTATCCGCTGAGCCGTGCCCCCAACTCTACTGGCTCACTTTCTTCTTATTATTTTTCTTTTTTTTTAATTAATTAATTAATTTATTTATTTATTTTTTATTTGAGAGCGACAGACACAGAGAGAAAGACAGATAGAAGGAGAGAGAGAATGGGCGCGCCAGGGCCTCCAGCCTCTGCAAACGAACTCCAGACGCGTGCGCCCCCTTGTGCATCTGGCTAACGTGGGACCTGGGGAACCGAGCCTCGAACCGGGGTCCTTAGGCTTCACAGGCAAGCGCTTAACCGCTAAGCCATCTCTCCAGCCCTTATTATTATTTTTCGAGTAGAGTCTCCCTCTAGCCTAGGCTGACCTGGAACTCCTCTGTAGTCCCAGGCTGGCCTTGAACTCACAATGATCCACTTACTTCTGCCTCCCGAGCACTGTGATTAAATAAATCGTATGCCACCGTGCCTGGCTGTGGCTCACTTTTTAACATTTATTTATTTATTTTTTTGTTGTTGTTGTTTTTGGTTTTTCGAGGTAAGATTTCATGCTAGTCCAAGCTGACCTGGAATTCACTATGTAGTCTCAGGGTAGCCTTGAACTCACAGTGATCTACCTACCTCTGCCTCCCCAGTGCTGGGATTAAAGGTGTGTGCCACCACTCCCAGCAACATTTTCATTTTTTAATTTTGTTTATTCATTTAAGTGGGGAGAGGCAGATATAGACAGTGAATGGGTGTACCACGGCCTCCAGCCACTGCAAGCGAACTCCAGATGCGTGCGCCATCTTGTATATCTGGTTTATGTGGGTCCTGGGGAATCAATCCTGGGTCCTTAGGCTTTGTAGGCCAGCACCTTAAAACATTTTGATTTTTTTAATTTTGTTTATTCATTGAGTGAGGTGGGGAGAGAGGCAGATATATAGAGAGAATGGGTGCACCAGAGCCTCCAGCCACTGCAAATGAACTCCAGACGCATGCACCATCTTGTGTATCTGGCTTATGTGGGTCTGGGGGAATTGAGCCTGGGTCCTTAGGCTTTGTAGGCAAGCATCTTAACCACTAAGCCATCTCTCCAGCCCCAGACTCTCATTTTCAACTCAACACATTGACTCCTGACTCCCTGAGAACACAGTAACAATCAGAAAAGGGATGCTCCATTTTCCACTAGCAAATTCAGCAAATGCCTGTCTTTGTCTTCCTTCTTGCGGCTGCTGGAAAGAGGAGCAGTGCCTGCGCTGGGCTGACAGCCAACGTCCCATACGCGACAGTGACCACGCTGCCTCTTTTCTGCCCACAGACTGCTCTCTTGCAGTAACCCCCTCCTCTTTGTGTACAGTTTCCCCTTCCTCCTGAATTGTTCTCTCTTATTGTTCTTGCACAGTTCCACCTTCAAAAGCTCTCTTTTGGACTGGAGAGATGGCTTAGTGGCTAAGGTGCTTGCCTACAAAGCCAAAGGGCCCAGGTTCCATTCCCCAGGACCCATCTAAATCAGATGCACAAGGTGGCACATGTGTCTGGAGTTCGTTTGCAGTAGCTGGAGGCCCTGGTGCACCCATTCTCTCTCTCTCTCTCTCTCTCTCTCTCTTTCTCTCTCTCTCAAATAAATGAATAAATAATAAAATAAATAAAGATGGATGTGGTGGCGCACGCCTTTAATCCCAGCACTTGGGGGGTAGAGATAGGAAGATCGTAGTGAGTTCAAGGCCACCCTGAGACTGCATAGTGAATTCCAGGTCAGCTTGGACTAGAGTGAGACCTTACCTCAAAACAAACAAATAAATAAAATAGAATAAAATAAAAAGTTTTAAAAAAGGAAAAGAGAGCTGGGCCAGGTATGGTAATGCACACCTTTAATCCCAGTACTAGAGAGGCAGAGGTAGGAGGATGGCCGTGAGTTCTAGGCCACCCTGAGAATACAGAGTGAATTCCAGGTCCGCCTGCACTGGAGTGAGACCTACCTCAAACAAATAAACAAACAAACAAAAAACTCTCTTTTTACCATCTCTGTTTTCCTGAGATTGTTACCTAACCGATGGATCTTCCCCCTCTGCGGCCAGTGCTCTGTCTGCTCTCAACACCACACACCCCCATTCTCTCCTGAAGTGATCATTTAGCCTTTTGTTCCCCGGGTTATACTGAATGCTCTCCTACAAAGGTAACCAGTTACTTCCTTATTGCCAAATCCAATGGCTTTAGTTTCCCAGAGCTCTAAACCGAGGGCTGGCTGCTCTCTGTCCTCAGGAGGCTCAGCAATTCCGCGGGCTTCCTCTCCCTCTGATCTCTTCTCCTCACTTTCTGACCTCATAAGTTTTGTTTTTTTTTTTTAATATTTTTGCTTCATTTCTATATTTACTTATTTGAGAGAGAGAGAGAGGCAGAAAAAGAGAGAGAGAGCAAATGGAAATACCAGGGCCTCTAGCCACTGCACCCAAACTCCAGACACATGTGCTACCTTGTGCATCTGGTTTACATGGGTCTTGGGAATCAAATCTGGGTCCTTTGGCTTTGCAGGCCTTAACCACTAAGCAATCTCTCCAGCCCCGGCCTCTGAGTTTTGGTCTCATCCAGGTAGAGCTCTCAACGAGAAGGAGAATGGAAATGACCAGGAAAAAGGCTTTTTACGCAAACACACAGAATTACAAACATACAATGGATGAATCTGATAAAAATGGAAAAACAGAACCATCCGAATAATAAATGTGGGCTGGAGGGTTGCCTCAGTGGTTAAGGCATTTGCCTGCAAAGCCAAAAGGACCCCGATTCGATTCCCCAGGACCCACGTTAGCCAGATGCGCAAGGGGACGCACGCGTCTGGAGTTCGTTTGCAGTGGCTGGAGGCCCCAGGGCGCGCATTCTCTCGCTCTCCCTCTTTCTCTGTCAAATAAATAAATTAAGTTAAATTACCAAAAAAACAAATAATACATGTAATACTTAGTATATATAATGAATTAGGCACTTTGACAAGCACTAGAATTGCAAGAGAGTGATCAACTTGCTTCTCTTCCCTCTTTAAGATGGCTTGTACTAAACAGTTGCTATTAACCAGGCACGGTGCTCAACAGTCTATAAACATTTTGCCAGTTAATTAAAAACACATTTTGTTTGTATTTATTTATTTACTTACTAGAGAGAGAAGGAGAGAATTGGCATGCCAAGGCCTCCAGCCACCACTGCAAATGAACTCTAGACACATGCGCCACCATGTGCATCTAGCTTATGTGGGTTTTGGGGAGCCGAACCTGTGTCCTTAGGCTTTGTAGGCAGGCACCTTAACTGCTAAGCCATGTCTCCAGCCCCCATACCAGTTAATTTTTATCACTAACTTTCTCATTGCTATGACTAAATACCCAGGGCTAGATAAATGGCTTAGTGGTTAATGCACTTGCCTGCAAAGCCAAAGGACCCAGGTTCGATTCTCCAGGACCCACAGAAGCCAGATGCACAAGGTGGCACATGCATCTGGCAATATGTTATCTTTTATACTTCTAGTTAATATGTTTAAAAAAAAAAGAAGCAGTTGGCAGAAGTATCATGTAGAAGTAGATAATGTTGTGCCCAGAAACCATAACTAATAATATATATAATGTTGAAGAGATTGATAGTGGAGAGGAAAACTATGGTCCTTCTGCTTAAATATTTGTCTGAGGGGAAGTGGAGCAAGATTTAGTAGAGTGCAAGGGAAAAAAGGTGCACTGGGGGCTGGAGAGATGGCTTAGCTGTTAAGGCGCTTGCCTGCAAAGCCAAAGGTCTCAGGTTTGATTCCCCAGTACCCCCATGTAAGCCAGATGCACAAAGTGGCACATGTGTCTGAGGTTCGTTTGCACTGAAGGCCCTGATGTGTCCATTCTCTCTGTCTCTTTATCTGCCTCTTTCTCTCGCTCTCCCTCTCTCTCAAAATAAATAAATAAAAATAAAACATTTAAAAAAGAAAAATAGGTAATAAGAAATCCAAGTTGGTGAGTTTGAGGCCACCCTGAGACTACATAGTGAATTCCAGGTCAGCCTGGACTAGTGTGACACCCTACCTCCAAAAAAAAAAAGGTTGGGGGGGGCTGGAGAGATTGCATAGTGGTTAAGGCTTTTGCCTGTGAAGCCTAAGGACCAAAGTTCAATTCCCCAGTACCCATGTAAGCAAGATGCACAAGGTGCCACATGTGTCTGGAACTGGTTTTCAGTTGCTGGAGGCCTTGGTGCACCCATTCTTTCTCTTCTCTACCTGTCCCCCCTTCTCAAAATAAATAAATAAAATGTGATTGGGCTTGTCTGAAAAAAAAAAAAAAGAAAGAAAAAGAAATCCATGTTGGGAAGAGGAAGAGCTTACCAATGGGGAACCACAAAGCAAAAACCAAGAGAGTGGAGAGAAGGCCAAGAGAGGGATGTACATGCATACTTAGGCAAGAAAGTGCCCAGAACAGCATATGTGGAAATCAAGCAGGAAAATGCCCAGCAGAAAAGAAGTCCCCTCCCGCTTCCTAGCCTGCCTGGGAGGGAGGAGAGTTTACCACCAAAGCAAAGAGTCACACACCCAGATAATGAAAACGGGCTGGGCATGGTAGTGCTCACTTTTAGTGCCAGCATTTGGGAGGCAGAGGTAGGAGAATCGCCATGAGTTCAAGGCCACCCTGAGACTACATAGTGAATTCCAGTTCAACCTGGGCTAGAGTGAGACCCTACCTCAAAAAACCAAAAGAGAGAGAGAGAGAGAATAAAAACAGGGAGCAAGAGAGTTTTACACTCCATTACATCAATCAAACATCCAACTGGGTCAGGCACGGGTTCTAGTTCCAGGGCAGGCAAGGGGGTATCTTCTCGGACCTCCGTTCCTGGCTGACTGACTATAAAAATGCTACTTTGCTTCCTGGTCTTCTTTCAACAATAGGGGTTTGATACACATCTTTAATCCCAGCACTCGGGAGGCAGGGGCAGGAGGATCTCTGAGAGTTCAAGGCCACCCTGAGACTACATAGTAAATTACAGGTCAGCCTGGGCTAGAGCGAGACCCTACCTCAAAAAACAAAAATCAAAAACAAACATACAAAAAACAAAAATAGGGGTTTGAGAAATGACGGAGAACAGAAATACTCTGAAACATCAATAAGGAGCACACGTGCTTTATTCCGAGTCCTGAAGCTCTTTGGGCACGGGTGGCCACGGCGTGGGAGCCGAGGGGAGGAGAAGGTCAAAGCCGCCGTGTAAAAGGACTCCTTTGAAGAACTGCAGGAATTGTAGCTGATTCATCTGTTGGAACTCCAAGCTCCCAGATGAGAAACAATAGGCAATTCAGAGAAGTCACAGGAAATGAAGGATTTTATTTTGTTTTATTTTATTTATTTGAGAGAGAGAGAAAGCAGAAAAAGAGAGAGAATGGGCATGTCAGGGACTCCAGCCACTGCAAATGAACTCCGGATACATGTGCTACC
This sequence comes from Jaculus jaculus, assembly GCF_020740685.1. Classification (NCBI taxonomy): domain Eukaryota; kingdom Metazoa; phylum Chordata; class Mammalia; order Rodentia; family Dipodidae; genus Jaculus; species Jaculus jaculus. The sequence continues at coordinate 51,839,569 of NC_059120.1, read as the reverse complement.
TTGTGGATATGGCTTACATGGGTACTGGGGTAGTGAACCAGAGAGGCTTTGTAGGCAAGCAGCTAAGCTATCTCTCCAGCTCCAGTGAAGAATATGTGTGTGTGTGTATATACACACATGTATATGTATATGTATATGTATATGTATATGTATATGTATATGTATGTGTATGTGTATGTGTATGTGTATGTGTATGTGTATGTGTATGTATGTATGTGTATATATATATATATATATATATATATATATATATATATATATCCCATTTTCTCTCTCTCTCTCTCTCTCTCTCAAGAACTTTAACATTGAATATTAGTAGTTGGATCATGTCCCTATCCCTTTATCCTTTTTGGTCTCCTCTCCCCCCCACCATCTCCTGAGGATCTTCCTCTTTCAAGGTGGCAAATCCTTTTTAAAAAATATTTTATTTAGCCTGGCGTGGTGGCGCACGTCTTTAATCCCAGCATTCAGGAGGCAGAGGTAGGAGAATCGCCATGTGTTCAAGGCCACCCTGAGACTACAGAGTTAATTCCAGGTCAGCCTGGACCAAAGTGAGACGCTACCTCGTAAAACCAAAAAAAAAAAAATATATATATATATATATACATATATATATATGTATATATATATATATTTTTTTAATTTATTTGCAAGCAGGGAGAGATACAGAGATGACAGAGAAGAGAGAGAGAGAAAGGGAGAGAATGAGTTGAGCCAGGGCCTCCAGCTGCTGCAAACCAAATCCAGACACACGTGCCTCTTTGTGCAGCTGGCTTTACGTGGGCATGGGGGAGTCAAAGTCGTTAGGCTTTGCGGGCAAGCACCGTGGCCACAGAGCCGTCTCTCCAGCCCTCAAGGTGGAGCATCGTTGACCGTGGGCTCTTCTGGCGGCGGGTGGGAGTCAGCACCCCGTCGAGGGGCTGTCGGAGCTCATCAAGCTTCGGCGCTGCTCTGATCATCACTGTCCACGAGGTGGGTGCACGGCTCTACAGTTTCCAAGTGGGGCGCAGCACGCCACAAAGGACACTGTCGTCGGAATTGAGATGGGATGCAACCCTGTCTTTTATTTTTTTTTGTGGTACGGTCTCACTTGAGCCCAGGCTGACCTGGCGCTCACTCTGTAGGCCCAGGCTGGCTTCAAACTCATGGTGATCGTCCTACCTCAGCCTCCCAAGTGCTGGGATTAAAGGCGTGCACCACCATGTCTGCTCCCATGTCTTTTTTTTAAAAAAAAAAAAAGAGAGAGAGAATTGGGCTGGAGAGATGGTTTAGCAGTTAAGCGCTTGCCTGTGACGCCTAAGGACCCGGGTTCGAGGCTCAGTTCCCCAGGACCCACGTTAGCCAGATGCACAAGGGGGCGCGTGTGTCTGGAGTTCATTTGCAGTGGCTGGAAGCCCTGGCGCGCCCATTCTTTCTCTCTCTGCCTCTTTCTCTCTCTCTGTCTGTTGCTCTCAAATAAATAAATAAAATAAACAAAAAATTTTTTTTAAAAAAAAGAGAATTTACTAGCCGGGCATGGTGGCATACACCTACAATTCTAGCATTCAGAAGGCTGAGGCAGGAAGATGGATGGTGAGTTCAAGTCCAGCCTGGGCTATATAAGGTCCTTTCTGAAAAAAACAAACAGAAGCGAAAACAAAAACTTGACTATTTGGTTTTGAAAGATTCCTCCTACAATGTACAATAATGATTAATAGCCAATGCTACAGAGAGAATCAGGAACCGGCAGGCACTCGGATGAGGAGCCGGGGTTCCGGGGATGCCCGTTGGGGAGTCAACCTTTGGCTGTGTTGCAAGGAACATGAAACCCCCCCTGGCCTTCCGTGGAATGGGAAGAAATAAAGCTTCCTGGGAGCCTGACTACAGAGGATCGGAGCCAGCCCGCCCCGCACCCGCCCAGGAGCCGGGCAGCGACGCACATGCACATGCGAGAAGCTGGTGTTTTTCTTTGCCTCGCTCATGTTCCGAGACCTTTGGCCCAGTTTTAGCAGCAGGCTGGCTGAGCTCCGCAGGCCGAGGCGGGGCTCGGGAAGGCAGAGCCGCCCGCCCGGGGCTTTATAAAGCCCTGCCCACGCTGCTGGGCATCTCTCTGCAGGGGCTGTGGACTGCTGCTTGGCTTTTTGCTCCTCCAGAAATGCAGCGACTTTTGGCTCCCGTGAGGCGGGTCCTTCAAGTGAGCCGGGTGATGCAGGAAGCTTCTCTCACTCCTGCTCACCTGCTCCCAGCAGCCCAGCAGAGGTGAGTGACCTCGTTCCAAGGATCTGTCTAGGTCACTCTTAGGGGGTGTGGGGAGAATCATCAGGGGACCCCAAGGGGCCTGCCTGGGGAAACTCACTAGAGTCTTGGTCAGAAGTTGCCAAGGCTTATGCTTAGCCCCAAACAAGCAAGTGAACTTCCCTGGGGCTCATTTCTAAGCAGACAGAGCCTGTCGACTGGGGGGCTGGGGGTGCCTGAGCCTTGGCTTGGGGCAACAGCATCCTCTCCCTGGGCCAGCTGCCAGCCGGATCTGCCAGGTCTGCAGCTCCGGGGTTATAGCACTGAGCCTAAATGGACGAAAGAGAAGAAGCTAGGCTGCTCTGGGCTCCGATGTGATGGAAGGAAATATAGAAATAAAGTGCGCGCATATGGATGCATGAACCTGCCTTGTGCAAGAACAGCACGCACGCGCCTCTTCCTTGTAAACACCCGGCAGTCTGATGTACGCCTGCGGTCGCCCAGCGTTGATGGGACACAGCTGTAGGAGATGCCTTGGGCTTCCAGCTACTCGTGTGTTATTTTCTCATCAACAGCCGAGCCACTGTGCCTCGGGACTAGCCCTGTCTTCTTTCCTTTTATAGTTTGAACTCATGAAAATTGAGCACTTAGGAAACTTTTTTTGAAAAATATGTATTTGAGAGAGAGAGAGAATGGGCATGCCAGGACCCCCAGACTCTGCAAACGAACTCCAGATGTGTGCGCCCCCTTGTGCATCTGGCTTATGTGGGTCCTGGAGGGTTGAACTGGGATCCTTTGGCTTTGTAGGCAAACGCTTTAACTGTTAAGCCGTCTCCCCAGCCAGGAAACGTTTTTACTCCTGTGATCGCCCTGGCCTGTTTTCTGGGAGCACAGAGTTGCAGCGTGTTCATTAATCTTTTTTATTTGCTCATGACTACCCTCCCTCCCCCTGCAAAACCACTGCATACAGAACAAATGGGCCAGCTCAGAACCTGACTTGTTTCTGTTCTCATGAGAAGGGGTGAGCCCGGTGTGGGGGGCTCACCCAGCACTCTGAAAACTGAGGTGGGGGGGATGTAAGTTCAAGGCCAGCCAGGAGCTACAGAGCAAGTACCAGGCCAGCCTCGGCTAGAGTGAGACCCTGCCTCCAAAAGAAAAACAGAGAGGGCTGCAGAGATGGCTTAGCCGCTAAGCTGCTTACCCGCAAAGCCTAAGGACCCAGGTTTGACTCTCCAGATCCCACATTAGCCAGACGCGCAAAGGTGAGGCAAGCGCATCAAGGTCACATGTGTCCCCTAGGTGGCGCAAGCGTCTGGAATTCCATTTCAGTGGCTGAGGCCCTGGCAAGCCAATTCTCTCTCTCTCTCTCTAAAAATAAAAAATATAGAGAGAGAGAAAGGGTGGGCATGGGTTTGCTTGTTTCAGTAAGCAGCAGTTGACCACTAACCAAGAAGCAAACCCCAGTCCTTGCCAACACTATGACTTTGACATCTTTGGTTCAAGTGCTGGAATCCCCATTCTGGGGTCCTCACTGTGAGTCCCAGGGTCCACAGCCTAACAATGTTCTTCACCAGTCACCCTCTCTCTAGAAGTCTACCATCTGTAGTCCAACCCCCATCAGCTTCAAATACCCCCCCCCAACCCAGTGAGAACTGTCCCTACCAATATCTGCTTCCTGTCTCTGAAATTCGGGATCTCGGATCCTCCCGTGGTCCTCACCACGCTACGTGCACGCCTTCGAAGGGTCCCCAGCCTCTTCCATCAACCCTGCTGTGGCCGCTGCTCTTTCCTCCTCCCACAGTCCTTCGTTAGAGAAACTCCCCCACGCGTGATCTCAAGTACAGCCCCATCCATGAAACCCTCATAACCGCCCCCGCCTAAGCCCTCATGGAAATGGTTGCTTCCTTTAAGAAGGGATGATGGGGCTGGAGAGATCGCTCAGTGGTTAAGGCGCATGCCTGCAAAGCCTAAGGACCAGGTTTAGTTCCCCAGGACCCACGTAAAGCCGGAGGCACGAGATGGCGCATGCTTCTGGAGTTTGTTTGCAGTGGCTAGAGGCCCTGGTTTTCCCAAGCTCTTTCTCTCTTTCTCTCTCTCTCTCTCTCTCTCTCTCTCTCTCTCTCTCTCTCTCTCTCTCGCATAAACAAATGAACAAAATAGTTTTAAAAGAGAGATTTGCCGATAGGCCTTTTATGGTCCTCATCACCCGGCCTTTGATTATGTACTGCTGGCCTTCCTCATCCTGGCTCAGGGTGTTCTCAAGAGCCTTGCCCCCTTTTATGTGACCTCTTTACACGCACCCCGCCCCCCGCCAGCTTTGCATGGTGCTTAGTGTGCAAGCGTTAACTCTGAACCAAAAAGAAAGGGGATGGAGTGAGGAAATAAAAATCTCCATGCTGGGGTTGGAGGGACAGATAGCGGTTAAGGCGCTTGCCTACAAAGCCAAAGTTCAATTCCCCAGAACCTGTGTGAAGCCAGATGCACAAGGTGCTGCTTCTGTCTGGAGTTCACTTGCAAGGGGCTAGAGACCCTAGTGTGCCCATTCTCTCTATTTCTCCGCCTCTCTCCCTCTCTCTCAAATAAATGAATAAAATTTTGCTCTGGCAACACCAGAGCAAGCTGATTTTAAGTTAAATAAACTGCTCATTCCTTGAAGAAAAGGCAAGAGGAGATGGGGACTCTGGGGTGCTTCTGGAAGCCTGTGTGTATCACCTGTCTGGAAATGATGCTACCAAGACAGTAACAAAAGTTACCAAGAGACGTGGTTCTTGGGACCTCCCCTGAACCTTGGGTTTCTACCTGAGGCGAGAGAAAGGGAATCAGCCTGAGGGGGGCAGGAGGAGAAGGAACCCGAGGGAAAGCGCTCAAAGCTGGAAGCTCTGAGCACTGGCTAACCATTAGCTCTGGGCCTCGGGGAAGCATCTGCACCAATATTTGCGAGTACAAACTCCAGCTATTTGGAGGGCATCAAATAAAGAGGAGGTAACTTCCCCAGCCTCGGTCACCAGAGGCTGATTGACAAGAATCATGTTGTCCCCCTGTCTTGTGGTCACAGGACCCACTTTTATCTCACACGTGTCCTTAAAGGTGACCTTCCTCATGAGAGAATTGGGGCCCCACAGAGGAGCAGAATCCAGAAGAGGGTGGGTGGAAGCGTTCAGTGTGAGCCACGGCTTCTGTGGCATAGAGGTGACTTTAAAATATTTTTTTGTTGATTTTTAAAAATTTATTTATTTGAGAATGACAGAGAGAGAGAGAGAAAGAGGCAGATAGAGAAAGCGAGAATGGGTGCGCCAGGACCTCCAGCCACTGCAAACGAACTCTAGACATGTGCACCCCCTTGTGCATCTGGCTAATGTGGGTCCTGGGGAGTAGAGCCTCCAACAAGGTCCTTAGGCTTCACAGGCAAGCTCTTAACCACTAAGCCATCTTTCCAGCCCTAGAGGTGACTTTATATGCCAGGCACCCAAAGCAGTGGAAGTACAGAGTATTTCTTTTTCTTTTATCATTTTATTTATTTATTTATTAGATACAGAGGGACAGAGGGAGAGAGAATGGGCATGCCAGGGCCTCTAGCCACTGCAAACAAACTCCAGATGTATGTGCCACAATGTGCATCTGGTTAATGTGGGACCTGGAGAATTGAACCCGGGTCCTCAGGCTTTGTAGGCAAGTGCCTTAACCACTAAGCCATCTCTCCAGCCCAGAATATTTCTTTTTTTAAAAAAAAATTGGAGCCGGGCATAGTGGCATATGCCTTTAATCCCAACACTCAGGAGGCAGAGATAGGAGGATCACCGTGAGTTCAAGGCCACCATGAGATTGCATAGTGAATTCTACGTCAGCTTGAGCTAGAGTGAGACTACTTATTTCAGAGAGAGAGAAAGGAAGGAAGGAAGGAAGAAAGGGAGAGAGAATGGGTGTGCCAGGTCCTCTAGCCAATGCAATCAAACTCCAGACTCATGCCCCACCTTGTGCATCTGGCATATGTGAGTCCTGGGGAATCAAACCTGGCTCCTTTGGCTTTGCAGGAAAGCTCCTTAACCACTAAGCCATCTCTCCAGCCCAGGGCAGAATATTTCTAACATGTGAAGAACTGCACTTATCTGAGCACATCTCCCCAGTCTACACAATGAAGGAAGTCATTAAAGTGACCCAAGTTCCTACACTTCCCCCAGCAGGAGGGAGGTGCCATACAGAAGGGGGACATAGTGAACTCTGTGCTTGAGCTGAGAGGGCAAATTCCAGGTTTTCACCAAAGGTTTTGGGAGCCGGATCTGAGGAGAAGTGGACAGAGCCCGTTAAACAAAGAGGAGCCCTCTACCTTCCTTCCCACGTCCTGTCTGCCCCATTCAGCATCGCGCTTTCCTTCCTCAGCGTCTACTGCCTTGGAGCTGTAGAAACGTCAGCCTCTTCGTGGGCACAAAGCAGGTCCCCGCCCCCCCCCCTCTCTCTCTCTCTTCTTCCCCCTGTTGTTTATAGCACTGCCTTGGGCATGCTCAATGAATACTGAAAGTTCCAATCAGAAAACAGACAGAATGGAGTCCAGCAGAAAACTTCCTTTAAAAGTAGGAACACTGGGGCTGGAGGGATGGCTTAGCGTTTAAGGCATTTGCTTGCAAGGCCAAAGGACCCAGGTTCAATTCCCCAGGACCCACGTTAGCCAGATGCACAAGGGGGCGCACGCGTCTGGAGTTCGTTTGCAGTGGCTGGAGGCCCTGGCGCGCCCATTCTCTCTCTCTCTCTCTCTCTCTCCTTCTAAGTCAAATAAATAAATAAAAATATTTTTTTAAAAAAAGTAGGAACATTGGGCTCGAGAGATGGCTTGGTGGTTAAGGCATTTATCTGCAAAGCCAAAAGATTCCGGTTCAATTTTCCAGGACCCTCGTAAGCCAGATGCGGAAGGGGGTGCAGGTTTCTGGAGTTCGTTTGCAGTGGCTGGAGGCCCTTGCTTGATCATTCTCTGTCTCTCTTTCTCCCACTCCCCCTGTCTCTGTCTGTCTCTTTCTCTCTCTCTCCCTCTCCCTCTTTCTCTCTCAAATAAATAAATAAAATATTTTTTTTAAGTAGGAACATTTATTGGGCATGGTGGCACATGCCTTTCATCCCAGCACTTGGGAAGCAGAGGTAGGAGGATCACCATGAGTTCGAGACCACCCTGAGACTACATTGGGAATTCCGGGTCAGTCTGGGCTAGAGCGAGACCTTATCTTGAAAACCCGAAAGAAAAAACAAAAGGAGGAATGTGAGGCAGCTAAGGAGCCCTCGCGGTGGGTAAAGGCACTCGCTGACAAAACTTGCTGGCTCAGGTTCCATTGGCCAGTAAGTACCCATGTAAAGCCAGGTGCACAGTTGTTTATCGCTTGCAGTGGCAGGAAGCCCTGGCATACCCATACCTTCTCTCTCACACATGCAGTTTTATTTATTTGAGAGAAAGAGAGATAAAATGGTCATGTCAGGACCTTTTGCTACTGTAAACAAACTCTAGACGCATGTGCCACAGTGTGTATCTGGATTTATGTGGGTATTGGGAAATCGAACCTGGGTGGCAGGCTTTGTAAGCAAGCACACTTAAACCATTAAGTAATCCTTCTGGCCCACCAATTTTTTTTTTTTTTAAGTAGGAGAATGAGCTGGGTGTGATGGTGCATACCTGTAATCCCAGGGCTCAGGTGGCAGAGGCAGGAAGATTTGAGTTCAAGACCAGCCTGGGCTACAAGTGAGAGCCTATCTACAACTAAGCAAACAGACTGCAGGAAAATAGTGTGTTTGTTCTCAAGAAAGAAGAGAGAGGAAGATAAGGGGGCACACTGTAAAAATGAGTCAGAGTTTTAAAATTATGCCTTATAAAGATTTACGACAGAGCCGGGCGTGGTGGCACATGCCTTTAATCCCAGCACTCCAGAGGCAGAGGTAGGAGGATCGCCGTGAGTTTGAGGCCACCCTGAGACTCCATAGTGAATTCCAGGTCAGCCTGGGCTAGAATGAGACCCTACCTCAAACAAACAAAGATTTACAACAAACATGGAAATAAAACATCATGCCAGTAACAGCTGAAAGGGTTAAGGTAAAATAAGTTAACCTGAAGTAAGAGTTTTTCATTATTCTGAAAGTGGTAGATCTTTTTTAGTTTTATTTATTTATTTAAGAGGGAGAGAATGGGCACACCAGGACCTCAAGCCATTGCCAATGAACTCCAGATGCATGCACCACCTTGTGCATCTGGTTTACATGGGTCCTGGGGCATTGAACCTGGGTCCTTAGGCTTCACAAGTAAGCATTTTAACTGCTAAGCCATCTCCCCAGCCCTTTATTTTGTTTTTAATGGGCACTTAACAACTGAACACATTATGGGGACTGCACACATTGTGTAACAATCAAGATCAGGGTAATGGGCATGTCTGTCCTTGTGGCTGTGTGTCGTTTCCTTGTATTGGGAGCTTCAAAGTCTTCTCAACTAGCCATCTTGAGATATTCAGTTAGTTATTGTCAGTAGTAATGATCCTGCCATGTTTTAGGACATTAGAAGTCACTTCTCTTGGCTGGGCTTGTAGCTCAATGGGAGAGTGCTTTGCATGGACTGCAAGGTCCCAGATTTGATCCCCACTATCGTGAAGAAAGTAAAGCAAAAAAACCAAGAAGATGGGCTACAGAGGTGGCTTAGCAGTTAAGGCGCATGCCTGGGAAGCCTAAGGACCCAGGGACCCACGTAAGCTGGATGAACAAGGGGCCGCACGCGTCTGGAGTTCGTTTGCAGTGGCTGGAGGGCCTGCGCCCCCACTCTCTCTCTATCTGCCTCTTACTCTCTGTCTCTCAAATAAATACATAGAATGTCGTTTTAAAAAAGCCAAGAACAAGCCAGGCATGGTGGTGCACGCCTTTAATCCCAGCACTCGGGAGGCAGAGGTAGGAGGATTGCCGTGAGTTCGAGGCCACCCTGAGACTCCATAGTGAATTCCACATCAGCGTGGGCTACAGTGAGACCCTACCTCGGAAAACCAAAAAAAAAAAAAGCCAAGAAGTTGTTTCTCCTATCCAACCACCCTCCTCTGTACATTAACTCTCCTCTTCCTGTCTCTTTCTTCCCTATACCTTTTGCAGGCTTTTCTAATTCCATCAGTCTACTCTCTACTTCTTTGAGGTAAACATCTTAGCTTCCGCATATGCAAGAACATGCAATCTTTTACTTTCGGTGCATAACATATTTCACTGAACATCTAACTCCATGCTTGTCCCCGCCGTGACAAAATTTCATTTTTTAAAAAATTTTTATTTATTTATTAGAGAGCGACAGAAACAGAGAGAAAGACAGATAGAGGGAGATAGAGAGAGAATGGGCGCGCCAGGGTTTCCAGCCTCTGCAAACGAACTCCAGACGCGTGCGCCCCCTTGTGCATCTGGCTAACGTGGGACCTGGGGAACCGAGCCTCGAACCGGGGTCCTTAGGCTTCACAGGCAAGCGCTTAACCGCTAAGCCATCTCTCCAGCCCACAAAATTTCATTTTTATAGTGCAATAATATCCCACTGTATACATGTACACACCGCAATTCAGTTATACATTTATCTGCCAATGTGAACATCATGATCAAGTCTATATCTTGGATATTGTACATAGTGCTGCAATAAACGTGCAAGTGTTTAGTACATGGAAACCTGCAAGCTGTTTCCTTCGATTTCAATTCCTCTGGCTCTATTCCCAGTAGTGACATTGGTAGATTATACGGTAGCTCTAGTTTTGGTTTTTGGAGGAAGCGTTGTGCTGTTTTCCATAATGGCTATGTTAATTTACACTCCCACCCATGGTATATGAAAGTTTCTTTTCTCTACAATTCACCAGCACTCGTTGATTTTTTTTTTTTTTTTTTTTTTTTTTTTTTGGTAAGAGCCATTTTCACTGGCATTGTTATTTTGATTTCCGGGATGACTGGTGATATGGCCTGCATTCAGATGCCTGCAGGACACTTGTCCAGACTCTTCTGAGGAGCATCAGTCCGGGCGCATTTGGGTTGCTGTGTAAAGTTTCTTAGATATTCTGGAAGTTGGGCCCATGTTGGATGAATAGTGTGTAAATGTTTTCTCCCACTTTAGGTTGTCTTTTTATTCTCTCATCTCCTAGCTTGAAATGATCGTATATAAATAAATAAAAATAAAATGTTAAAAAATGATTTTTTGGGGCTGGAGAGATGGCTTAGCGGTTAAGCGCTTGCCTGTGAAGCCTAAGGACCCCGGTTCGAGGCTCGGTTCCCCAGGTCCCACGTTAGCCAGATGCACAAGGGGGCGCACGCGTCTGGAGTTCGTTTGCAGAGGCTGGAAGCCCTGGCGCGGCCATTCTCTCTCTCTCTCCCTCTACCTGTCTTTCTCTCTCTGTCTATCGCTCTCAAATAAATAAATAAATAAAAATATTAAAAAAAAAATTTTTTTAATGATTTTTTTAAAGAACAAACAAACATGCACATTGGTGTGCACTTGTAATCCCAGCCCTGCGGTGGAGACAGATGGATCCCTGGCCAGTCAGTCTAAGCCTAATCAGTGAATTTCAGGTCACTGAGAGATCCTGTATCAAAAAAAGTGAATTGTACCTAAGAATGACACCCAAGCTTGACCTCTGGTCCTCTGGCGTCCACTTGCATGTACACATTCATGCATACCCCACACACAGGTACAGAGAGAGAGAATCAGTTGACCATAAAAATGTGGGTTTGTTTCTCAATCCCTTTTTTCTGTTTAATTGGTGTGTTTTATGCCAGTACTGGGCTGTTCTGGTTATATAACTTTATACTGTGTTCTTTGATTTGTATTTGTTGGAAAAGTGATTTGCTGGGTGACCCAGGGTGACCTGCAACTTGCTATGTAGCTGTACACTGGTTTCAGACTCATAATGTTGAGGTGTGTGCCGCTGCACCCTGGTTTCTATGTTTGCAACCCTGATATTATCATGCATCCGACTCTGGATTTTTTTGGTTTTTGTTTTTGTGGGTTTTTTTTTTTTTAAGTTGTTTGGCTGGTCATAATATTTGGATGTGTAAATTGTAAGTCTGCTTTTTACTGCTATGAAGATGTCTTTGAGGGCTGGGAAGATGGCTTAGTGGTTAAGGTGCTTGCCTGCAAAGCCTAAGGTCCCAGGTTTTATTCCACACTACCCATGTAAGCCAGATGCAAGGTGGCACATGTGTCTGGAGTCCATCTGCAGTGCTTAGAGGCCCTGGCACAGCCATTGGTTCTTCTCTCTCTCTCTCTCTCTCTCTCTCTCTCTCTCTCTTTCTCTCTCTCTCTGTGTGTGTCTTTCTCCCTCTCTCAGATAAATAAATAGCCGGGTATGGTGGCACACACCTTTAATCTCAGCACTCAGGAGGCAGAGGTAGGAGGATCACCAATCAAATAAATAAATAATATTTTTAAAAGATGTCATTGAAATAGGAATTGCACTGGATCTATAGTAGGCCACTTTGGTATCATGAACATTTAACAAATGAATTCTTCTGTAAATGTGAATGGCTCTCATTTTATAAAATTAATTTTTTTTTTTTTTTTTACTTATTTGAGAGAGAAAGAGGCAGATAGAGAGAGAGAGAATGGGCACACCAGGGCCTTCAGCCACTACAAATGAACGCCAGAAGCTAGATACATACATACAACTCTTACATACCAGCCACCCTTCTCCTCCTGGGTTCCCTGAGCCTGGGAAGACATGTTCTAAGTCTCCCTTAGTATGGAGCTCTCAGTGACCTCGAATTTTCTGCTTTGATGAGCCGAGGCTTCTCAGTGTCTGCAGCCGTCTCCCTGGAGGAGGTTCTCATGTTATCAGTGAGAGCAATGCTCATTTAAGCTGCCACTTCCTCTGAAATGTTCCTAAGCCTTCTACAGTCTTTATAAAAATTAAGTTTATTTATTTGCAAGTAGACAGAGAGAGAGAGAGGATAAACAGACTGTAGTGCCACCGTAAACAAGCTCCAGATACATGCACCACTTTGTGTATCTGGCTTTATATGAATACTGGGGAATTGAACCCAGGCCTTGAGGCTTTGCAAGCAAGTGCCTTGAACTGCTGAGCCACCTCTCCAGCCCCCTTCAGTCTTGGAAATTTCTTCTTTTCATTTCACTTTTATTTGTCTATTTATTTTGGTTTTTCGAGGTAGAGTCTTGCTGTAGCCCAGGGTGACCTGGAACTCACTATGTAGTCTCAGGGTGGCCTCGAACTCATGGCGATTCTCCTACCTCTGCCTCCCAAGTGCTGGGATTAAAGGTGTGTGCCACCATGCCTGGCTTAAATTTTTTTTCTTTTTCTTTTTAATCAAATCTTCCTCATGTGCAGAAACTAGATTTTTCTGCTTGCTCTAGGCTGCTTTAATCTCTCAACTATATTTTTATGTCATTCGTTGTATTTTTTTAAATTTTTTGTTGCTTTATTTATGAGCAAGAGAGAGTATGGTTATACCAGGATCTCTCGTCACTGTAAATGAACATCAAACACAGGCATCTGGCTTTACTTAGGTGCTGGGGACACTTGTCTAATTCCATAGATGATTTGAGTAGCTGGGCCACCCTGAAGGCCTAGGTGGGTGTGGCACAGTATGCTCAGTAGTGGGGTATGGTCTTGGCCTGCACAGGGGTGGATCTTTACTAGTGAGCCCAGACAGGGTGCCTACGAACGACTGAAGCTTATGGATGGCTCGGTGAGACCTCTGCTGGCCAGCCTTCTCAGGACAGGCTCATGAACTGTTCTGCTGGGGCCTCGCTGCGGTGGCCTTTTGAGACAGGCTTCTCCACTGATGCTTTGGCGGCTACAGAAGGGTGGATGGGACCACCTGGGTGCTTTCCAGGGTGGGCAGCTTTGGGAACCACACTGTTTAGGAATGGTAGCCTTTGTGAGCTGAGCTATGTAGACACAGCTGTTTCTCATTTGCTCCTCAGAGTAGTTACTTTTTTTTTCAAATTTTTATTAACAACTTCCATGATTATAAATAATATCCCATGGTAATTCCCTCCCTCCCCCCACTTTCCCCCTTGAAACTCCATTCTCCATCATGTCCCCTCCTCCTGTCAATCAGTCTCTCTTTTATGTTGATGTCATGATCTTTTTCTCCTCTGATGATGGTCTTGTGTAGGTAGTGTCAGACACTGTGAGGTCATGGATATCCAGGCCATTTTGTGTCTTGAGGGAGCATGTTGTAAGGAGTCCTACCCTTCCTTTGGCTCTTATACTCTTTCCGCCACCTCTTCCACAATGGACCCTGAGCCTTGGGAGGTGTGATAGAGATATTGCAGTGCTGAGCACTCCTGTCACTTCTCTCCAGCACCATGGTGACTTCTGAGTCGTCCCAAGGTCACTGCCATCTGAAAAGAGAAGGTTCTCTACCAAAAGTGAGAGTAGCATTAATATAAGGGTATGAACATTAATAGAAGTGTTTCCTGGGCAGTTTGATAAGGATAGTATATACATTTGCCAGGCAGCAGCAGATGTTACACCCCTAGGGCTCATGACTACCCCTGTTGTGGGTTTTCAGTATCAGGGATATATTCAGAGTGACCCAGCTACTCCGCGTAAGGCTTCCCCGGGTAAAGGTGCTTCTGGGGCCCATAGGAGGGAGACAGATCACCCAGATATTTGACAGGCTTGGGCTGAGCTGTCTAGCTAGCTCGCAGAACCCAGGGGTGGAAGGGCTTCGAGATGGCGCTATGCAGTAGGAGCACTTTGGGACACTCGAGGTCGGGTAGTAAACTGTCAGCTGCTGCGCTGGAGAGATGGCTTAGCGGTTAAGGAGCTCACCTGCAGAGCCTAAGGATCGATGTTCAACTCTGCAGAACCCATGTTAGCTTCCAGAACTTGATTCAGGGCCTGCAAGGGCTGCAGACTTTTCCACAGCAAACAGCTTGGGTGTCCATAGTGTGTTGGGAAGACAGCTGGTGGCTTTCTGCTTACCTTTCCTGCCCTGAGTGAAGTGTCTTTGGGTTCGAGGCTGATCTTCCCAGCACTCGGGAGGCAGAGCTAGGAGGATCACTGAGTTCGAGGCCACCCTGAGACTCCATAGTGAATTCCAGGTCAGCCTGAGCTAGAGTGAGACCCTATCTCGAAAAAACAAAAAAACAAATGTTGATTTTGAGAGATGTGAGGGTAGATGCTATCTGATTCATTCCCTATTTTTATTTTATTTTATTTTATCTTATTTTATTTTATTTTATTTTATTTTATTTTATTTTATTTTTCAAGGTAGAGTCTCAACACTAGCCCAAGCTGACCTGGAATTCACTATGTAGTCTCAGGGTGGCCTCAAACTCATGGCAATCCTCCTACCTCTGCCTCCAAAGTGCTGGGATTAAAGGTGTGCATCACCATGCCCAGCAAATTAAATAGTTTTGAAAAGCTAATGTTGGGCTGGAGAGATTGCTCAGTGATTAAGGTGCTTGCCTGCAAAGCCAAAGGACCAGGTTTGATTCCCCAAGATCCACATGCACAGGGTGGCACATGCATCTGAAGTTTATTTGCAGTGGCTGGAGGCTCTGGTGTGTCAATTCTCTCCCTCTGCCTCTTTCAATCTCTCTATCTTAAATAAATAATTTTTGGGGGGAGGGGGTTTTGAGGTAAGGTCTCACTCTAGCTCAACCTGACCTGGAATTCACTATATAGTCCTCAGGGTGGCCTCGAACTTGCAGCAATCCTCCTACCTCTGCCTGTTGAGTGCTGGGATTAAAGGCCTGGGCCACCACGCCCGGCTCCATTCATGTTTTAAAGCTGTGTCATCAAATGAGTAAAAATGGTTGAAGCGACCATTTACATTGATTCACCATAGTCTATATAGTTATATTAGCTTTAAAACATATATATATATATGTATGTGTGTGTGTGCGCATGTAGATATATATATATATATATATATACACACACACACATACATACACACTCACTGGGCATGGTGGCACACACCTTAAATTCCAGCACTCAGGAGGCAGAGGTAGGAGGATCGCTGTGAGTTCAAAGCCATCCTGAGACTCCATAGTGAATTCCAGGTCAGCCTGGACTAGAGCGAGACCCTACCTCACAAAAAAAAAAAAAAAAAAAAAGAATGTAATGACCCCCCCCACCATCCCACATTACTTTTGGCAAAGCCCCTGGCCACAGCTCACCAGTGCTCCACTGTGACTTTCACCACAGGTTCTCAACAGTGTCTGCTGCCCCCTTGGCCAAAACAAACACTTGGCCAAAAGACGTGGGCATCCTTGCCCTGGAGGTCTACTTCCCCGCCCAGTACGTGGATCAGACTGACCTGGAGAAGTTCAACAATGTGGAAGCTGGGAAGTACACGGTGGGCCTGGGCCAGACCCGCATGGGCTTCTGCTCGGTGCAGGAGGACATCAACTCCCTGTGCCTGACCGTGGTGCAGCGGCTGATGGAGCGCACGCAGCTGCCCTACGACGCCGTGGGCCGCCTGGAGGTGGGCACAGAGACCATCATCGACAAGTCGAAGGCCGTGAAGACGGTGCTCATGCAGCTGTTTCAGGACTCGGGTAATACAGACATTGAGGGCATAGATACCACCAACGCCTGCTACGGTGGCACCGCCTCCCTCTTCAACGCTGCCAACTGGATGGAGTCCAGCTACTGGGACGGTACGTGCTCGCAAGGGGAGCAGTTCTGGTGGCTTCGCCGCGGGAGGGAAAGATGACTCACACAGCCGCCATCCTACAGCCACAGGGCTGATGGTCGCATAGATTTATTTATTTATTAGAGACAGAGATGGGGCGGGGGAGAATGGGCGCGCCAGGGCTTCCAGCCACTGTAAAGGAACTCCAGACGCAGGCGTCACCGTGTGCATCTGGCTTACGTGGGGACCTGGAATAGCAAACCTGGATCCTTGGCTTTGCAGGCAAAGCGCCTTAACCGCGAAGCCATCTCTCTAGCCCTGGTGGTGGCATAGAGATGCACAGCTCCAGAGCCGGGCGCGGTGGCGCACGCCTTTAATCCCAGCACTCGGGAGGCAGAGGTAGGAGGGTCGCTGTGAGTTCGAGGCCAGCCTGGGACTACATAGTGAATTCCAGGTCAGCCTGGGCCAGAGTGAGACCCTACCTCAAGAAACCAACAACAAAAAAAAAAAACAAAAAAGAGGCCAGATGTCAGAGGAGCTGAGGCAACCTTGAACTATGATAGCTTTACTCTTATCTAGTGCTCTCCTGCCCTCAACCTCCACCCTGCCAAGAACAGGACGTGGAGGGACCAGAACCTTCTTTATCCCACTCTTCTCCAGCACCTATGTTGCTCTTACCGGGTTGGCTAGGTCACGTGGCGTGGAACCTTCCCTTTCTTTCACAAGTCTATGAAAGTAAGAGATTCCCTTTGTTCTATTTTTTAAAATATTTTATTTATTTATTAGAGAGAGAGAAAGAGGCAGGCAGAAAGAGAGAGAATGGGCACACCATGGCCTCTAGTCACTGCAAACGAACTCCAGACACATGTGCCACCTTGTGCATCTGGCTTACGTGCGCTCTTTGGAATCGAACCTGGGTCCTTTGGCTTTGTAGGCAAGCGTCTTAACTGCTAAGCCAGGCCATTTTCTTTTAATTTTTACACTGTTTAAAAACTATTTATTTAAGCCTGGCGTGGTGGTGCATGCCTTTAATCCCAGCACTCAGGAGGCAGAGGTAGGAGGATCACCATGAGTTGGAGGCCACCCTGAGACTACATAGTGAATTCCAGGTCAGCCTGGGCTAAAGCAAGACCTTACCTCGAAAAAGATAGATAATTTGCAAGCAGAGGGAGAAAGAGAGAGAGAGTGGGCATGCCAGGGCCTCTACTGCAAAGAATTCCAGATGCACATGCCACTTTGTGCATCTGGCTTTTACATGGGCACTGGGGAATCAAACTTGGGTCATTAGGTTTTGCAGGCAAGTGCCTTAACTGGTGAGCCATCTCTCCAGCCCTAGTTTTACATTGTTGACGTTTTCATACATATATACAATGTATTTTTATCTTTTCCTTCCAGTCACCCTTTTTTTTAATCCCTTTCCCCCGCCCATTAACACAATTCTTACTTCTGTGCCTTTTTCTTAAACACATTGAGTTAGCTTAGGTCTGCTTGTGTGATCATGGCGGGGAGGTTATTGACTACAATGGGTAACTTACCGGTAGCTACATTACTGATGGACATGACTGAGTTTCTTCCAGCAACCATTAGCAGCCATCAGCTGCTCTGGGAGGTCGGAGGTCTATTGTATCTTCCCCCCATTGACTATGAAGTACTGATGACTTCTGCGAGGTCATGAATGTTACAGCCGCATCACATCCAGAAGACAGATTCATAGCTCGCCTCATCCTCCTTGTCTTACCTCTTCCCAGTCCTTTTTCTTTCAATTTTTTGTTTATTTTTTGCTTTTCGAGGTAGGATCTCACTCTAGCCCAGGCTGACCTGGAATTCACTATGTAGTCTCAGGGTGGCCTTGAACTCACAGTGATCCTCCTACCTCTGCCTCCCGAGTGCTGGGATTAAAGGCGTGCACCGCCAAGCTCGACAACAGCTATTTATTAAATAATAGTGTACTATAGTTGGTATGCATAACTTACATTAAATGTGTTTACACCACATAAATTCTGCATAACGGAAGGAGTGCAGCTCATAGTTCAAGGACTGTGGCTTAGAATCCAGTCAAAACAAGATTTGAATTTCAGCCAGGCACATAATAAGCACACACATCAGTAACCCCGGGGGGCTGAGATAGGAGAACCGCTGGGACTCACGAACCAGAAGCAGCAGCTCTGAGTTGGATGAGAGACTCCTCTCAAGGCAATAATGAACGAGGTATAGAGGGGGCCACGTTCACACGTGCGTCTGCACACACATGTGCTTAGCGTACACATACACACACATCACATCACAGACCACACTACGCATATGCCAGGGGATGTGTGAGAGAGAGATTGGACCTTTTTTTTTGGTTTTTCGAGGTGAAGTCTCATCTGGTCCAGGATGACCTGGAATTAACTCTGTCATCTCAGGGTGGCCTTGAACTCATGGCAATCCTCCTACCTCTGCCTCCTGAGTGCTGGGATTAAAGGCGTGCGCCACCATGCCCGGCTAGAGATTGGAATTTTTTAAGTATATTTTATTTATTTATTTATTTATTTATTTATTTATTTATTTATTTGAGAGAGAGGCAGATAGAAAAAGAGAATGGGTGCACCAGAGCCTCCAGCCGCTGCAAATGAACTCCAGGCGCATGTACCCCCTTGTGCATCTGGCTTATGTGGGACATGGAGAATTGAACCTGGGTCCTTAGGCTTCGCAGGCATACACCTTAACCACTAAGCCATCTCTCCAGCCCAAAAAATTTTTAAATATATATATGTATATATTAATTTTTTTATTTATTTGACAGAGAGTGAGAGAGAGAGAGAGAATGGGCGCGCCAGGGCCTCCAGCCACTGCAAACGAACTCCAGACACGTGCTCCCGCTTGTGCATCTGGCTAATGTGGGTCCTGGGGAATCAAACTGGGTCCTTTGGCTTTGCAGGCAAACGCCTTAACTGCTAAGCCATCCCTCCAGCCCTATTTTATTTATTATTATAAAGGTGTGCACCACCTCGCCCTGCCCTAACTTTATCTTCTGTCTCCCGAGATTTCACCACAGCGTGTGTGTGTGTGTGTGTGTGTGTGTACATATTTTTGCCTTGTCCCTTCTCTTCCCAATACCTAAGGTCATGCCTGACACGAGGGTACTCAGTCTACTCCAGCTTTGGCGTTGATGTAATCATTGCTCGTCTGTCCCTGCAGGTCGCTACGCTCTGGTGGTCTGCGGTGACATCGCTGTGTACCCCAGTGGGAACGCCCGCCCCACGGGTGGGGCTGGAGCCGTGGCCATGCTGATTGGGCCCAAGGCCCCTCTAGTGTTGGAGCAAGGTGGGTCGTAAACCTTATCAAGAGGAGCGCCTGGTGTAGCCCAATAGTGGATCCGAACCCCAGGCTGACCTCTGAAGGTCTGGTCTGGGGAGCAACTATGAGAAAGACAAGGGGCTGGGCGTGGTGACGCACACCTTTGATCCCAAGCCCTCAGGTGGCGGAGGTAGGAGGATCGCTGTGAGTTCAAGGCTAGCCTGAGACCACGTTTAAGTGATTCCAGGTCAGCCTGGGCTAGAGTGAAACCCTACCTTGAAAACCAAAAACAAAAGAGCCGGGTGTGGCGGCGCACACCTTTAATTCCCAGCGCTGGGGAGGCAGAGGTAGGAGGATCACCGTGAGTTCGAGGCCACCCTGAGACGAGATAGTGAGTTCCAGGTCAGCCTGGGCAAGAGTGAAGCCCTACCTCGAAAAACAAAAAAATAAATAAATAAATAAAATAAAATAACAGTGAAGGAAGACGTGCATGCCCCGTGAATCTTGAGACTCTGGGTTTCAGTCTCGTCTTTTTTGGAAGGCCCACATCAGCGTGGGAAGGGAAGAAGAAATCTTTCAGGAATGCTCGGGGTGAGCGCGAGACAGCAGAAGCCAGGCAGCTCTTTCCGCGGGGTCCCGCAGGTCCCTTCCTGCTGGAGGTGATCTGTCCCCGGCAAACTCTGAAAATCTCTGTGCGCCTTCGCAGGGCTGAGGGGGACGCACATGGAGAACGCCTACGACTTCTACAAGCCCAACCTGTCCTCCGAGTACCCGCTGGTGGACGGGAAGCTCTCCATCCAGTGCTACTTGCGGGCCCTGGACAAGTGCTACGCCGCCTACCGCAGAAAAATCCAGAACCAGCGGAAGCAAGGTACGGGATGCAGAGGACAGGGAGTGGGGGCCCTGCTTACACAGGGAAGCGCGGGCCTGCATCTGGAATGTAGAGGTTACCTGTGACTGTAAGGCGAATTTTGCGGAAGAGGGGGCGGAAAGAATGTCACATGTTGGGTCATGATATGACATTTTATCCTACCCGTAGCTGTGGGCCAGCTCCAGAATGCATGACCCAAATACCTCAACAAGGAGGGGCCACGGGGAGGGGGTAGGTCACGGATGAGCCTAATAATGGTACCAAACGGACTGTATTCGCTAGGTACAAAACTAATCAATAAAAAGTAATAATAATAACAATAAATTTTTAAAGAGAAAGAAAAGAAAAGCTTGCTGGCCATGGTGTCACATACTTGTAATCCCAGCACTAGGGAGGCAGAGGCAGGAGGATCGCCATGAGTTCAAGGCCACCCTGAGACTACATAGTGAATTCCAGGTCAGCCTGGGCTAGAGTGAGATCCTACCTCGAAAAACAAAACAAACCGGGTATTGTGGCGCACGCTTTTAATCCCAGCACTCGGGAGGCAGAGGTAGGAGGATCGCCGTGAGTTCAAGGCCACCCTGAGACTACAGAGTGAATTCCAGGTCAGCCTGGATCAGAGTGAGACCCTACCTGGCAAAACCAAAAAAAAAATAAAAAACCTAAAATAAAAGCCACACAATAACAAAAAAAAAAAAAAAGCTGAAAACCTAATGGGCATTTGCTGGGCATGTAGGAGCTAGCTTTCTTGGGCCGCCCAGTCTCCGACACCATTAATGTCAGAAAGGAGGTCTGTGTGGCTCGTCACCGCGCTGTCGCTTCGTTTTCCAGCTGGAGACGACCGACCCTTCACCCTCGACGACGTGCAATACATGATCTTCCACACACCCTTTTGCAAGATGGTGCAGAAGTCTCTGGCTCGCCTGATGTTCAATGACTTCCTGTCATCCGGTGGTGACTCACAGACCAGTGCTTACAAGGGGCTTGAGGCCTTCAGGTAGGTCATCTCGCAGGGGAAAGCTGGCCTGAGGGTGGACGAGGAGGAGACTGCCTCGAGCTGCGGGTCGGGACTCCCCTGTCGCGAGAAACACGTGCTGATGTCCCAACACAGCAGCAAGGAAAGGCTGAAATGGGCCCAATCCACATGGGGATCCCTGTGTCGTTGGGGCGCATAGACTTTATACGAACCTCGGGATCAAGTGCCTGAAAACTTTAGAGAGTAAAACATTAAAACAATTTTAAAAAGTGCAGCCATGTCATCCAATCAGTGAGCCTTTTCTAAACATAGCTGTGTGCCAGGCATATGCTAAATTCTTGGGGTACTAGACTGGAGAGATGGCTTAGTGGTTAAGGCACTTGCCTACAAAGCCAAAAGACCCAGGTTCAATTCCCCAGGGCCCACGTGAGCCAGATGCGCAAGGTGGCTCGTGTGTCTGGAATTCGTTTGCAGTGTCTAGAGGCCCTGGCGCACCCATTCTCATTCCCCCCCACTCGTAAATAAATAAGTTTTTTAAAAAATGTTTAAAAGATCCTTGAAGCCGGGCATGGTGGGGCACAACTTTTATCCTAGACCTCAGGAGGCAAAGGTAGGAGGATCGCTGTGAGTGAGTTTGAGGCCACCCTGAGACTACATAGTGAATTCCAGGTCACCCTGAGCTAGAGTGAGACCCTGCCTTGAAAAAAATGAAATAAATAAAAGATTCTTGGGACACTAAAACGAACACTCTATGATCTGCATGCTAGGAGACCTCACAATCTACAGACAGATCCAAGAAATGATGGCGCCATGGCCAGGTGTGGTGGCGCACGTCTTTAATCCCAGCCCTCTGGAGGCAGAGGTAGGAGGATTTCCATGAGTTCGAGGTCACCCTGAGACTCCATAGTGAATTCCAAGTCAGCCTGGGCTAGAGTAAGACCGTACCTCAACCCTCCTTCCCCCCCCACCCCGAAAAAAAATAATGGGAGGGTGGGGAATTGGCATAGTGGCTAAGGCGTTTGCCTGCGAAACCCAAGGACCCTGGTTCGATTCCCCAGGACCCACCTAAGCCAGATACACAAGGGGATGCATGCGTCTGGAATTTGTTTGCAGTGGCTGGAAGCTTTGGCGTGCCCATTGTCTCTTTCTCTCTGCCTCTTCCCTCCCTCTCTCCCCCCCCTTTCTCTCTGTCTCTCTCTCTCAAATTAATAAATAAATAATATTTTTAAAAAGAAAAGAAAAGAAATGACGGCACTGCAGGAAGTACCAGGGCCTGTAGTCCGAATGACTTCCATATTGCTCCAGGGAACCTAAACCAGCTGCCCCCCAAGAATCAAGAAGCAGTAAGAAAGCTGGGTTTTGGTGTACTGCTCCAAGAAAAGAAACATCTTTCCTGTAGAGTTCTCACTGGGAAGAAAACCTTTCTCTTCTTCATAGCTGTGCGTGTGCCAAGTTCCAGGCTACATCCTCATAGCGGCTCCTTCTATTAATAACTACCATGACTGTAACACACCAAGGCATTAAAATTAGCACAAATGCTGCTTGTAAGACTTTCTTCATCAAACAAAAAAATTACATATTCTAAAGATAATCACCTAATATTTTTAAAATATTTTTATTTGTTTGCAAGGATAAAGAGAGAGAGAAAAGAGAGACAGACAGAATGAGAGCGCCAGGGCCTCTGGCCATGGCAAACGAATTCCAGACGCATGCGCCACCTTGTGCATCTGCCTCATGTGGGTCCTGGGGAATTGAACCTGGGTCTTTTGGTTTTGTAGGCAAGTGCCTTGACCACTAAGCCATCTCTCCAGCTCAATAAATACCTTGTCAATAATAAGATAAATATTCTAGTGGAAAAATAAGCAAAGGATATGAATAAGAAATTGCTTCAAAGAAAAAATACATATAATCATATCTTAATAACTTTTTAATTTTACTATTTATTTATTTGAGAGAGAGAGAGAAAGAGAGAGAGAGGAGGGAGAATGAGCACTCCAGAGCTTTCTGCTACTCCAAACGAACTCCAGACACATGCACCACTTTATGCATCTGCCTTATGTGGGTCCTGGGGAATCGAACCTGAGATTCTTTGGCTTTTCAGGCAATCACCATCTCTCTAGCCCCAATATATAATCATATTTTAAATATGAATGCTATTTAGTAAAAATTTAATCAAGTTATCACTTTATTTACATAGCCTTTTAACAAATTTTATTACCCAGATTGATGAGGCTACATGAAAATGTGTAACAGCAGGTATATAAATTGATACAGAGGTTTTAAGGAGTGATGGCAAAACATGAAGCAAAAGTCGAAGGCAAAACTTCTGGTTTATTATTGCCACATGTTTAAAAGAATAATGTAGCTAGTCGTTGTAGTATGTTAACTAATGTGAAATTAGTTAATACTAAAGCAGAGCACGTCTTGTAGATTATTCTTCAGCTGTTAAAAATATTATAAATTGGGCTAGGCATGGTGGTGCACGCCTTTAATCCCAGCGGTTGGGAGGCAGAGGTAGGAGGATTGCAGTGAATTCAAGGCCACCCTGAGACTACAGAGTGAATTTCAGGTCAGCCTGGGCTAGAATAAGACCCTACCTTGAAAACCAATACATACACACATACATACATACATACATACATACATATATATATATATATATATATATATACACACACATATATATATTTATATTTATATTTATATTATATTATATTATATTTATATTTATATTTATATTTATATATAAATCGTACCAAGTATGGTGGAGCACACCTTTAATCCCAGCATTTAGGAGGCAGAAGTAGGAGGATTTCCATGAATTTGAGGCCACTCTGAGACTACATAGCAAATTCCAGATCAGCTTGAGCTAGAGTGAGACCGTACCTTGAAAAAAAGAGAAAATTTATAAGCCAGCTATGGTGGCGCATGTCTTTAATCCCAGCACTCGGGAGGCAGAGGTAGGATGATTACCATGAGTTTGAAGAACAGAGAGTGAATTCTCCAGGTCAGCCTAGGCTAGAGTGACACCCTACCTCAAGAAACCAAAAAATAAATTATATATATACATGAGAGAGAGAGAGAGAGAGGCACTAAGAAGATTTCTCAGTAGTTAAACATATTATAAAAGGTATAACTGAGACTGGCTCAGTGGTAAAGTGCTTGCCTAACATACCCAAGGCCATAGGTTCAATCCCCAGTACTGCATAAACTATATGTAAACTATATGCAGTAGCACATGCCTGTAATCCTAGCACTTGGAAGGCAGAGGTGGGAATATCTAGGCTCATCCTTGGCTACACAATAAATTCAAAGGAGCGAAAGCTACATCCTGTCTCGTGTAGAGGAAAAAAGAAATGAAAAAGAAAGCAAGCTAAACAGAACATGGTGTCTGGTTTTATTTCTAAGTTCCTAATGGACTATGAAACTACAGGTGGGGGCTGGAGAGATGGCTTAGCGGTTAAAGCGCTTGCTTGCAAAGCCTAAGGAACCAGGTTCCATTTCCCAGTACTCACGTAAGCCAGATGCACAAGGTGGTGCATGTGTCTGGAGTGGTTTGCAGTGGCTGGAGGCCCTGATAAAAAGAAACTACAGGTGGAATTCACAACAATAATATGCTATAAAAGCTGTCTCAAAAAAAGGAAAAAAAGAAGTTGGGCTGGAGAAATGGCTTAGTGGTTAAGACATTTGCCAGAGAAGCCTAAGGGCCCAGGTTTGACTCCACAGGACCCACATAAGCCAGATGCACAAGGGGGTGCATGCACCTGTAGTTTATTTGCAGTGGCTGGAGGCCCTGGCATGCCCATTCTCTCTCTACCTGCGTCTTCCTCTCTCTCTCCCTCTCTCTCTCTCAAATAAATAAATAAAACAATTGTTTTGTTTATTTTTATTTATTTATTTGAGAGGGACGGACAACAAGGAGAGAAAGAGGCAGAGAGAGAGAATGGGCGCGCCAGGGCCTCCAGGCACTGCAAACGAACTCCAGACGCGTGCGCCCCCTTGTGCATCTGGCTAACGTGGGTCCTGGGGAATCGAGCCTCGAACCAGGGTCCTTAGGCTTCACAGGCAAGCGCTTAACCGCTAAGCCATCTCTCCAGCCCAATGAAATAATTTTTAAAAAGCTGTATCCAAATGACAGGGGGATAGTACTGCTACTGACATGGTTTCCTTTGACCTTTTCACTTTTCTAAGTGTTGTAATAAATAAGAAAAAATAATGTGTCCCAAAGTGTTCCAGAAGCTGTCTTCCCCTTTGCCCTCTCCTTTCCTTCTGTCTCCTCTCACCTGGCCACCTCTGCTTGTCTCCAGGGGCCTAAAGCTGGAAGACACCTACACCAACAAGGACGTGGATAAAGTTTTTCTAAAGGCCTCTCTAGACATGTTCAACAAGAAAACCAAGGCCTCCCTTTACCTGTCCACGAACAACGGGAACATGTACACGTCGTCGCTGTATGGATGCCTGGCCTCTCTTCTCTCCCAGTGAGTATGAACGCGGCCACCCGCGCTCAGAGACGTCACCCGCGCTTGATTCCTATTCTTTTTCTTTTTAAAAAAATTTTCTGTTTATTTTTATTTATTTGAGAGCAATAGAGAAAGAGGCAGAGAGAGAGAGAGAGAGAGAGAGAGAGAGATTGGGCACACCAGGGCCTCCAGCCACTGCAAATAAACTCCAGATGCGTGCACCCCCTTGTGCATCTGGCTTATGTGGGTCCTGGAGAATCAAACCTGGGTCCTTAGGCTTTGCAGGCATGTGTCTTAACTGCTAAGCCATCTCTCCAGCCCAAGCAACCCCCCCCTTTTAATTTTTATTTCTTTGTTTATTTTTATTGATTTATTTTTGAGTGACAGACAGAGAGAGAAAGACACAGAGAGAGAGAATGTTGATTCCTATTCTTATTTAAACTGATGGGAGCATTTTGGTGGGACAGACTTTAAAATAAAGGAAAGAAGGGGCTGGAAAGATGGCTTAGCAGTTAAGGCACTTGCCCATGAAGCCATAAGGACCCAGGTTCGATTCTCCAGTACCCATCTGTGCCAGATGCACAAGATGGCTTATGTGTCTGGAGTTTGTTTGTTGTGGCTAGAGGACCTGGCATGCCTATATTCTCTCTCTCTCATAAATAAATAAAATGTTTAAAAAGTAAAAGAAAAAAAAATAAAGGAAAGGAGAGGAGGGGGATGGAAAGAAGATAAAAGCAACTTGTTTCAAAGGTGTGTTATGGGCAGGTTTGCTCTGTGTACTGAGTGTTGTTCTCCAAAGTGAGGGGCTGTGAAAAATCTACTTCAGGGCAGCAAGAAAACAGCAGAATTCATGTGCCTGTTTCTGTCCCATCTGTTTAAAATCTCTATACTTACTAGAACATGTGGCTGAGAGTCTAGCTTCAAGCCTAACGTGCATTCAGACCTATTTGCCATTTAATAGCTTTGACCTTGAAAACCAACTTGAACGCACCTCACTTTCCCCATCTGTAAAATATCTATAATAACAGTATGTGCTAATTTTGCTGTACAGTGTCTAAAAACAGAACTAGCATTCAGCATGTTTTGTTTTGTTTTCATTTTTCAAGGTAGGGTCTCACTCTAGCTCAGGCTGACCTGGAATTCACTATGTAGTCTCAGGGTGGCCTCAAACTCAGTGATTCTCCTACCTCTGTCCTCCTGAGTGCTGGGATTAAAGGTATGCTCCACCACACCTGGCTCTAACTGTACTTTTTATTTATTTATTTAACAAAGAAAGAGAGAGAGAGGGAGGGAGAGAATGGGTGCGCCAGAGTCTCAGGCCATTGCAGAGGAACTCCAGACACGTGCGGCCCCCTTGTGCATCTGGCTAACGTGGGTCCTGGGGAATCAAACCTGGGTCCTTGGGCTTTACAGGCAAGCACTTTAACCGCTAAGCCATCCCTCCAGCCCTCTAGCTGTACTTTTTAAAAATTGTTTGCTCATTTGTTGTACCGATGAGGACTTACTGTGCATACACAGAAAAATGCTCGTGGTGAACTTGATCAAAGTGTCGCTGATGGGGATGTGGCAGCTCCCTTCTTGTTGCTGGAGCCCCACCTAACCAGAAGCAGCTTGTGCAGAGGAATGGTTTATTGCGGTTTATGGTTTCAATGAGAAGTTTCACCATGGTGAGGGAAGCAGGGCAGAGCAGACAATCAAATGGCGCGACTTGTCACATCCGCCCGGGGGAAGCAGCTGCAGTAGCTGGCTAGCCCTGGAAAGGGGGATGGATTATAAAACCCCAAATCCCGCTTGCGGCGACACCACCTCCTCCAGCAAGACTCCGCCTCCCCAAGGCTCTACCAGCTCCCGATTGACTGTGAGGCTTAATCACAAAGACACAGGGCTGTGAGAGACATTTCACATTCAAATTACCACAGGGGGTGATCAAAATACCTGTATCTGGACTGGAGAGATAGTGCAGAAGTGTAAAGGCTCTGGCTCGCAAAGCCTGCTAGCCCAGGTTCGATTCCCCAGTTCCCATATAAAGCTAAATGCATGGAGTAGTTCATGCATCTGGAATTCATTCTTGGTGTTCCCATCCTCTCTCTCTCTCTCTCTTAAAAAAACAATGGGTGGGGCTGGAGAGATGGCTTAGCAGTTAAGCGCTTGCCTGTGAAGCCTAAGGACCCCGGTTCGAGGCTCGATTCCCCAGGACCCACGTTAGCCAGATGCACAAGGGGGCGCACGCGTCTGGAGTTCGTTTGCAGTGGCTAGAGGCCCTGGCGCGCCCATTCTCTCTCTCTTTCTCTCACTGCCGCTCTCAAATAAATAAATAAAAATAAACAAAAAAAAATTAAAAAAAAACAATGGGTGTATCTGTGGGCTGGAGAGATGGTTCAGTAGTTAAAAGCCATTTGTTTGTGAAGCCTGCTGGTCCGAGTTAAATTCCCCAGCACTCACACAAGGCCAGACACACAAAGTGGCACATGCATCTGGAATTCATTTGCAATGGCAGAGGCCCTGACATGTCCACACACTCACATATTCTCTGGCTCTCAAATAAATAAATAAAAATAACTTTTTAAAAAGCTTCCTGGGGCTGGAGAGATGGCTTAGCGGTTAAGCGCTTGCCTGTGAAACCTAAGGACCCTGGTTCGAGGCTCGATTCCCCAGGACCCACGTTAGCCAGATGCACAAGGGGGCGCACGCGTCTGGAGTTCGTTTGCAGAGGCTGGAAGCCCTGGCGCGCCCATTCTCTCTCTCCCTCTATCTGTCTTTCTCTCTGTGTCGCTCTCAAATAAATAAATAAAAAAAGAAAAATTTAAAAAAAAAAGAAAAAAAAAAAAAAAGCTTCCTGGCAGAATGTGGGAGTTTGAGTAGATGCCTCTAATATATTTAGTGTTGTACTAGTTTGAAATTTGGATCTGCAGCCACCTGGCTAGAGGAGATATTACTGGGCACTGGGTAGATCTTAAGGCATGGTGGTGTGTTTGAAATTCCAATCTAAAGATATGCAAAGTGCTGAGATCCATCTGGAGTTCCTGAAATGTACTGTGTGGCTTTTGGCTTTTGGCTTCTCTCTCTCTCTCTCTTTGCTTGGACCTCTGAAACCAGGGCCAGCTTCTTCTGCCATTATGGAGCTTCCCCTACATCTATAAGCTTCAATAAATTCCTTTTTCATTAAAAAAAAAAAAAAAGCAAAGCTGCCCAGCATGGTGGAACACACATTTAATCCCAGCACTTGGGAGGCAGAGGTAGGAGGATCACTGTGAGTTCAAGGCCACTCTGAGACTACATAGTAAATTCTAGGACAGCCTGCACTAGAGTGAGATCCTGGTTTGGGGGGAGGTGGGCAGGAAGCTATATCTGAACTAGGCGTGATGGCACACACCTTTAATCCCAGTACTCAGGAAGCAGAACTAGGAGGAGTGCAGTGAGTTCAAGGCCAGCCTGGGCTAGAGTGAGTCCTTACCTTGAACCCCACCACCCTCAAAAAAAAAAAAGCTGTATCTGGGCTAAGAAAATGGCTCAGTGGGTAAAGTGCTTACAGTATAAGCATGAGAACCTAGTTTGGATCCCCAGCACCCATGTAAAAGAGCCATAACAGGGCTAGAGAAGATGGCTTAGTACTCAAGGCATTTGCCTACAAAGTCTAAGGACCCCGGTTTGATTCCTCAGGACCCACATAAGCCAGATGCACAAGGTGGTGCATGAGTCTGGAGCTCATTTGCAGTGGCTACAGGCCATGGCACACCCATTCTCTCTCTCACTCTCTCTCTCTCCCCTAAATATACAGAGAGAGAGAGAGCTATAACACAACACAGCGTGGTGGTACACACTTATAATTCCAGGACTCAGGACGCTGCTGATGCAAGAGGATTGTCATGAGTTCAAGGCTATCCTGGGCTACATAGCAGGCCAGCCTTGTCTACATACACGTGCACACATAGGCACACACACGCGCTAAATCATTCTAGTCAACTTGGGATCCCTGAGGGCAAGTCGACTGGTCTGACCACTTCACTACACCGTCGCTGAATTCACCTGCTCTCGTGAATACACCCTTCACACCCCAGACTCTGCTGGGTTCGCTGTGCCTTTCAGCATGTGCGCTGTGCCTGATCTCCCTCTGGTAAGGCTCCTTGCTGCTGGTCCTGCCCCGGCGCCTGCAGAGCCCCCGTGAGCAGTGCTTGCAGCTCATGAGGAGGAGGGCTGGGGCGACACTGGACTGACAACTTGGTTTTGTGACATTTGGAACGCACCACCGACATGATTCTCACCTGGTTTCTCTTCCCTGCAGCCACTCTGCCCAAGAGCTGGCCGGCTCCCGGATTGGAGCCTTCTCCTATGGCTCCGGCTTGGCAGCAAGCTTTTTTTCATTTCGAGTGTCCGAGGATGCCTCTCCGGGTAAGTGTCCTCTTCGCATCGGGGACTCCTGACAAGAACCATCTGGTGAAGGAAGCCACCTAAAAAAAGAAAGAAAGAGGGCTGGAGAGATGGCTTAGCGGTTAAGGCGTTTGCCTGCAAAGCCAAAGGACCTCGGTTCAATTCCCCTAGGACCCACGTAAACCAGATGCACTGGGGGGCGTATGCATCTGGAGTTCGTTTGCAGTGGCTGGAGGCCCTGCTGTGCCCATTCTCTCTCTCTGCCTCTCTCTCTCTCTCTCTCTCTCTCTCTCTCTCAAATAAATAATAAGTTTAAAAAGAGAGACAGAATGGGCGTGCCAGGGCCTCCCGCCACTGCGGTTGAACTCCAGATGTGTGCGCCCCCTTGTGGGCATGCACAGCTTTGTGTGTTTGTGTCACCTTGTGTATCTGGCTTACATGGGACCTGGAGAGTCAAACCTGGGTCCTTAAGCTTCATAGACAATTACCACTAAATCAACACTAAGCCATCTCTTCAGCCCCCTCTTTTTCATTTTATTTTACTTTTATTTATTTATTAGAGAGTGAGAGAGTGAGTTAGAGAAGAGAGAATGGGCACACCAGGGCTTCTAGCCACTG
This sequence comes from Jaculus jaculus, assembly GCF_020740685.1. Taxonomy (NCBI): domain Eukaryota; kingdom Metazoa; phylum Chordata; class Mammalia; order Rodentia; family Dipodidae; genus Jaculus; species Jaculus jaculus. The sequence goes on along the minus strand of NC_059120.1, from coordinate 51,809,202 downwards.
CACTGCATCATCTGGCTTACATGGGTACTGGGGAATCAAACCTGGATCATTAGGATTTGCAGGCAAGTGCCTTAACCGCTAAGCCATCTCTCTAGGCCTGAAGGCTGCCATCTCAACAGAGCTATGGTGTGATTAAGAACAACAACAAGAAATTACTGCAGGGGCTTAAGCAACACAGAAAATTCATTTATTCAAAACACTTCCCTAGCCATAGCTCAGAGGCTGGAAGGGAGAGGGACAGGGGTAGATATGAGGGAAGCAGTTTGATTGTTTCCATAATCCAGGCAAACGATCGTGGTGGTTTGGTTGAACTGATGCATTTGGGATATCCATTAAATATTTGTCAATTATTTTATGATTGTTGTTTTAAGGTCATGCATCTAAGCACTACGCGGGATGTGCCTTGACTAAATGAACATGTCTGCCTGGATATTTTGCTAGCGCTTATGCTTGCTTGAGTCTTGGCACTTTCCACCAAGAAGCTCTCTGTTTGCACAGGAGGAAAGGGTTCACCATCTTGCTTTGGCTCCCCAGGTTCCCCGCTGGAGAAGCTGGTGTCCAGCATATCAGATCTGCCACAGCGTCTAGATTCCCGGAAGCGCATGTCTCCGGAAGAATTCACAGAAATAATGAACCAAAGAGAGCAATTCTACCACAAGGGTAAGAAAAGGATTGGGGCTGGAAAAGATAATTAGTTCATCTCAGATTCCATGTCAGGAGCTGAGAACTAGGGATTCAGCAAGGGCCAGATTAAGTGGTGGCGCACGCCTTTAATCCCAGACCTCAGGAGGCCGAGGTAGGAGGATCGCTGTGAGTTCAAGGCCACCCTGAGACTCCATAGTGAATTCCAGGTCAGCCTGGGCTAGAGCAAGAAGACCTTACCTTGGGGAAAAAAAGCAAAACAAAACAAAACAAAAAAAAGGATTCTTCAATGAGGTATCACTGGAACAAGATCCAAAAGAACATGAGCTGTGTGAGGGCACGGAAGGCGGGTGCAGAAGTAAGAGGTGTGAGGCAGCATGCCCCCCACCCCCCCAGTATCCATTGTCACTCATTGCCCAGAGCTCTGGGCACTGTGGTCCCATGGAAGCAAGAAATGCTATCTTTCCAGTGCTGAAAGAGCCCAAATTTTAAGACCTAGGCACTCCAAATCTGAGCCTGAACTATATACATTTGCTAGCTATACATCTTTGGGAAAATTACTGAACGCTTCTTAGTTGTCTCATTTCGAAAATCATATTAACTTTACAAGATTTTTTTAAAAAAAATTTTGGTTTATTTTTATTTATTTATTTGAGAGTGACAGACAGAGAAAGAGGCAGAGAGAAAGAGAGAATGGGCGTGCCAGGGCTTCCAGCCTCTGCAAACGAACTCCAGACGCGTGCGCCCCCTTGTGCATCTGGCTAACGTGGGTCCTGGGGAATCGAGCCTCGAACCGGGGTCCTTAGGCTTCACAGGCAAGCGCTTAACCGCTAAGCCATCTCTCCAGCCCACAAGATTTTTTTTTCCCTAAGAGGTTAGTGCAGTAGTGGTAGTCTTTCATCTCAGTGTTCGGGAGGCTGAGGTAGGACGATTGCTATGAGTTCAAGACCAGTCTGGTAAGACCCATAGGACACGGGACCACAGAAGAACTAGACAAAAGCCAGGCATGGTGGCGCACGCCTTTAATCCCAGCACTCGGGAGGCAGAGGTAGGAGGATCGCTGTGAGTTCAAGGCCATCCTGAGACTACAAAGTGAATTCCAGGTCAGCCTGGACTAAAGTGAGACCCTTTCTCAAAAAAAAAAAAAAAAAAAGTTAAATGAATTAGATTGTGTGGTCATTGCTCTCATCGGGAACAGAGAAATATTAAAACAAAGAAAAGCAATGAAATAAAAATAGGGCTTCTGGGATGAACATTAATAGAAAAAACACTAAAATAATGTTGCAATGAGCTAAGCATTCAGGATGTTGAGGCAACAAGGTTGCCACTCGTTCAAGGGCCGCCTAGACTACCTATGGGTTGCAGGCAAGCCTAGTTTACATACAGAGTGAGACCCTGACTCAATAAACACATAAGTAAGCCGGGCGTGGTGGCACATGCCTTTAATCCCAGCACTTGGGAGAGGCAGATGTAAGAGGATCGCTGTGAGTTCAATACCACCCTGAGACTACACAGTGAATTCCAGGTCAGCCTGAGCTAGAGGGAGACCCTCGAAAAACCAAAATAAATAAATATGCATAAATAAATAAAGATGGTAAAGTTGTAACACTTTACAAAGGGTCAGAGCCAGAGGTCTGAAGACTAGGCAGGAAACATCTATTGCAAAACAGGAAATTGCCAGGTGCACCTCAACTTAGTTACCGTTGATAGAAGGACATGGTAGAGAGTTCAGTGAACCAAGGGCACTTGTATACTATAGGAAAATGTTATAATAAAATATTGAATTAGGGCTGGAGAGATGGCTTAGCGGTTAAACGCTTGCCTGTGAAGCCTAAGGACCCCGGTTCAAGGCTCAGTTCCCCAGATCCCACGTTAGCCAGATGCACAAGGGGGCGCACGTGTCTGGAGTTCGTTTGCAGAGGCTGGAAGCCCTGGCGCGCCCATTCTCTCTCTCTCCCTCTATCTGTCTTTCTCTCTGTGTCTGTCTCTCTCAAATAAATAAATAAAAAAAAATAAAAAAAAGAAATATAGTACAGGAGTATCAGGAGTTTGTCAGCCTTAGCTACAGTCAGTTTTAAAAAAATTAAAAAAAAAAATATTGAATTAGCAGGGCAGGGTGGCACACGCCTGTAGTTCTAGCTCCCAGGAGGCTGAGGTTGGAGGATCACTGTGAATTCAAGCCTATCCTGGGGTTACAGAGAGAGTTCTCTGTCAGCCTAGGCTAGAGTGACACCCTGCCTCAGGAAAAAAGAAAACAAACAAACAACAAAAACAAAACAAAAAAATGGACTTTAATAGCCGGTCAGGTCTTAAGTACTGCATCCAAGATGGCTGCTTATCTGCTTCTTTTTTCATTTTTCTAGGTAGATCTCACTCTAGCCCAGGCTGACCTGGAATTCACTTTGTAGTCTCAGGATGGCCTTGAACTCACAGCGATCCTCCTACCTCTGCCTCCCGAGTGATGGGATTAAAGGCGTGCGCCACCATGCCTGGCCTTTGTCTAGTTCTTCTGTGGTCCCATGTCCTATGGGGCTTACCAAAGAAGGTGACCTGGACACTCTTGGAGGGGAGACATTCATATCACTAACTTCTCTCCTCCACACCCACGTCACTCTGTGAGCATGTTTCTTCTCTTTGTCCCACAGTGAATTTTTCGCCACCTGGTGATACAAACAACCTTTTCCCGGGCACGTGGTACCTAGAACGAATAGACGAGATGCATCGCCGAAAGTATGCGCGGCGTCCCATCTAAAGCGGGTGAGTGTTCAGGGCTGGCAGCATAAAGGTCCGCGGTCCTCTTGGTAGCTGATGCAGTTCTGATTTTGACCTGATCGGGGTAAATCCATGGCTTAGGAGATGATCACAGAGAGGAGACTATACCAGTAGGAGCAGAGAAATGTCTAGCGGCTCTCTGCCTTGCAAGCAAAAGCTGGCGTGTTTACCTACTTAAAACAGGAAGGTTCTAGAAGCTTGACAACAGTGAAATCAGCATCCACTAGAGAATTCTGGCAGCGCCCCTGGGCCCCTAGGACTCATTGCTCCAAAGTAATGGGACCAGTGACAAAGACGAAGGGCTACAGGGTCTGGAGAATAGGTTCAGCAGTTAAGGTTCTCGCCTGCAAAGCCTAAGAACCTGGGTTTAATTCCCCAGTACCCACATAAAGCCAGATGCACAATATAACACATGCATCTGGAGTTTGTAGTGAATAGAGGCCCTGGTGCACCCTCTTTCTCTTTCTCTCCTTGCAAATAAATATCTTTTAAAAAAAAAAAAAAGGTGTGGGGCTAGAGGGATGGTTTGGCAGTTAAGGCATTTCCCTGCAAAGCCAAAGGACCCAGGTTCTATTCCCCAGGACCCATGTTAGCCAGATACACAAGGGGGCGCATGCGTCTGGAGTTCATTTGCAGTGGCTGGAGGCCCTGGTGCGCCCATTCTCTCTCTCTCCCCCCCTCCATTCTGTCAAATAAATAAGTAAAATAAAAATATTAAAAGTAAAAAAAAAAAAAGTTGGGTGTACATGCCTTTAATTCCAGCCCTCGGTAGGCAAAGGTAGGAGGAGGATCTCCATGAGTTCGAGGCCACCTGAGACTACTTAGTGAATCCCAGGTCAGCCTGAGTGAGACCCTACTTCAAAAAACAAAACCAAAACAAACAAACGAAAAAGATGAGGGGCTTCAGAAAAGGTGTGCATTGGTGTGCTGGGGAGAGACGTGATGGTAAAGAGCCGGGTGATTTTTGCTAGTCACTGTCCCTTGCTGGAAGGAGCTTCAGGTTAGGGGTCACCTTGGCAATATATCCCTCGTGGGGAAAAGTAGTGAAGCTTTGGAAATTCGTGTAGATCAGTGAAGACAGACGAGAGCTTAGGGGAAGAAAATTGGAGAGGAGAAATGCAAGAACTGTTTGTGGTAGTTCTTTAAGGAAAACCAGATATTCAGAATTGCAAGCTTGAAATCCACAAGCCCAGACGCCTGTCGCCACGTGCGTGACAAGCGCGCAGGAGCAAGAAGCAGCTCCTTTCCAAACCCCCAAATCGCCATTAACAGTCCTTGTGCCCGAGTTGTTAATTTTTCTGCTCCTTCAGAAGAAGGATAAGGAGCAAGGGGAAGGAAGAAGTTGGTGGACGAATAAAGGAGGCACAGATGGGCAGCATGAGAGGAGGCCAGAAGAGTGCCCCCTTCGTCCCGAGCCATGAGCATGGGCTCGGGTACTTGGCTCCTCTGCCAGGCCACTTGGGCACCGTAGCTGGAAGGCTGGGAACACGGCACGGTGGTAACAGGATCGACGTGAACTTTCTTTTTTATCTTTTTAATATATTCTATTTTTTTTTATTTGAGAGAGAGAAAGTGGCATAGAGAGAGAGGGAGAGAGGGAGAGAGAGAGAGAGAGGGAGAGAATGGGCACGCAAGTGAACTCCAGATACATGCGCCCCCTGGTGCATCTGGCTTATGTATGTCCTGGGGAATTGAACTGGAATCCTTTGGCTTTGCAGGCAAATGCCTTAACCACTAAGCCATCTCTCCAGCCCGAACTTCCTTATATATAATTATTTATTTATTTATTTATTTATTTATTTATTTATTTATTTATTTATTTATTTATTTTGAGAGAGGTAAAAGGCAGAGAAAGAGAGAATGGGCGCACCAGGGACCCAGCCATTGCAAACAAACTCCAGCGGCACACCACTGTTGCAGACAGCCTCCCGTTGCTGGGATGAACTTCCAAACGTGATGGGCACTGTCAGGCAGGGCTGGAGCCTTCAGGAGAGGGGCCTGAGCTGCCAGGCACGGCTAAGGACCCCTGGGCTATAGGAGGCCACGCCCTCTCCAAGCCCGGCACACTTAGGCTTTGCCCATAGCCCTGTGACCTTTGGCTAGTTGCCTAGGAAACTCCTTATCAGCCAGCACCTTCACAGCCCATCCCCCTGAGACCCTAGGTCACCTAACCCCACGCCCATTGCCTAGGTGCTAGAATGAATGTCCCCATATGCTAAGTAGGCATCAACAATGAACCTTGTACATCCAATCCCCTTAGGACCCTCCCCCCGCCCTCAGATGTTTATAAACCCATTTCCCTGACAATAAACCAAGGGAGCTGTTCACTGAAACTATCTCCCAAAAGTCTTTTATTTTCACACACTCACCTCCATGGTTGCCTGGGATGCCTTTGGGACCACGGCAGGCCCAAGGACACAGGAACCCACACAGACAAGGCACAATTATGGAGGAAGGGAATTTAGTTGAAGCTTACAGATCCGGGGGAGGTTCCCTAGTGGCAGAAGCTGGCCCGCTTTCACAGGTCCAAGCATGGAAAGAAGCCACAAGCCACCACCAGAACCACAGGCAAAGGTCAGGCGCTTTGCATGTCTTCAGACTGGAATTCCAAATCCACCCCACACCTTAGGATGTGGACCCTAGGACCCACCCCAAGTGACACCTTGACACTTCCTCCAGCCAGGCAGCTTAGAGATCCAAATCACAAGCTTTTAATAAACTCCTGAACCAACTGGGGGACACTCATTCAAACCACCACAGCCCCCTTGTGCATCTGGCTTACGTGGATACTGGGGAATCGAACCTGGGTCCTTCAGCCATCTCTGCAACCTGACGTGAAAGTTTTTATGTGACTCCAGCACTCCGTGGAGCCCTGCAGGTCTCTACATTGCCCCAGCCAGCCCAGACGGCTCTCCTCTCACTAGCAGAGTGTGTGTGTGTCAGGGGGGCTGTCCGTCCATCAGCCTTGGCTCCTGTAGCATTGGAGGCCCCGGTCCTGGAGACCTCAGAACACATTTGAGGGGGAGCCCTTTGTACAGCTGCATCTTGGCAAGGAGCAAGAACTAGACACAGGGGGTGAGACTCATGATTGCATCTTTTTTTTTTTTCCCTTTATTTTCTGTAGATCCGTGGACCTGTTCCTGAAGAAACTATGTGGGCAGAACTTCTGCCCCCTAAAATCACATGCTTACAATTCCACCCTTAGCTGGTAAATGAATGAATTGACGGCACAGCAGACCCCATGGGATTGGCCCTCCCTTAGTGGGTCTTTCGTAACTTTCCCTCCCACAGTTGGTCACAATGCCAGGCCCATGGTGCAGTGGACCAGTCTCCCCCCCCCCCCGACCCCCAGCCAGGAAGGAAGGAGGTGGAGGGAAGGAGAGTGACTGCCTGGGGAAATAGGTCAGGTCACATTCTCCTTCGAGATCCAATAAGCCTTCCTGTCATTTGTTACAGCTTGTCATTATTAAATTTCTATGCTGTTATATATATATTTTTTGCTCATTTCTTAAGTTTCTTGAGAATTTCTAAATTTTATATTATGTTCTAAACTGATATATGACAATTAAAATGAAAGGAAGAAACGACTCTTGTTATTTCCTGCAAGCCAAGACACAACGGACACTCCATGTCACCTGCTTCCCTCCCAACTGGTCCAATTCTACCACGTGACATCTTACTAAGGCAGATATGAGGCAAATAAAGCTGGTGACAAAGCCGGGCAGGGTGGCGCACGCCTTTGATCCCCAGCGTTCAGGAGGCAGAGGTAGGAGGATCACCGTGAGTTCAAGGCCAACCGGAGACTCCATAGTAAATTCCAGGTCAGCCTAGGCTCGAGTGAGACCCTACCTCAAGAAACCAAGCAAACAAGATGACAGACAGCCTCCCCCAGTTTACTTCTCCCTTCTATAGACACTTTCCAGGGAGGGCCAGCAGAAGTGACAGAGCATGTCTCCTTGTCATATCTGGCCAGTGTTACCTAAAAAATAATAACTAAAGGGCTGGAGAGATGGCTTAGTGGTTAAGCACTTGCCTGTGAAGCCTAAGGACCCCGGTTCGAGGCTCGGTTCCCCAGGTCCCACGTTAGCCAGATGCACAAGGGGGCGCACGCGTCTGGAGTTCGTTCGCAGAGGCTGGAAGCCCTGGCGTGCCCATTCTCTCTCTCTCCCTCTATGTCTTTCTCTCTGTGCCTGTCGCTCTCAAATAAATAAATAAATAATTTTTAAAAATTTAAATAATAATAATAACTAAAAAAATACCCACAGGGCAAACCAGGCAGGATAGTGAATTCTTGAAATTCTTTTAAACATTTATTTTTATTTATTTGAGAGAGACACAGAAAGGGAGAGAGAAAAAATGGGTGCAGCAGGGCCTCCAGCCACTGCAAACTAACTCCAGATTCATGTGCCCCCTTGTGCATCTGGTTTACATGGGTCCTGAGGAATTGAACTGAGGTCCTTTGGCTTTGCAGGCAGATTCCTTAACCGCTAAGCCATCTCCCCAGCCCTTGAAATTCTAATACTTGGGTAACCAAGGCAGAATTAGTTCGAGGTCAGCCTGGGCTACCCTACGTAGCAAGACCCTTCAAAACCAACAAGCAAACAGAGGTACTAAATTCATTAGATGATACACCCTGGCATGCTGGGTGAGGGGAACACTGCTTTGTCAAGAGTCTTCTTACAAAGTAGCAACGGGGGCTGGAGAGATGGCTTAGCGGTTAAGGCGCTTGCCTGCGAAGCCAAAGGACCCAGGTTCGATTCCACAGAACCCACGTAAGCCAGATGCACAAGGTGGCACATGCATCTAGAGTTCATTTGCAGAGGCCAAAGGCCCTAGTGCGCCCATCCTCTCTCTCCCTGAAACAAATAACCTAAAAATTCAGAATACTCATCACAAGGAGCTCTCCACGTTTGATGTAGACAGATGTGAAGACTGACCCAACCCTCTGGTCAGGGCGCACACAGAGGTCAACACTCCGAGGTCATTTCCTTGGATTGCTCCAATCCTTGTCCTGCCCTCAGGAGCTTTCTGCTTCCAGCCTCTGTAGTCAAGAGTGAAACTCCACTCTGGAGTAAGGGATCAGCGATGCCACAGAGCCAGAATAACATTGAGTTAATGGTACCTCTAAGAAGCACCAGCTCGTTTTTAAAATGAATACTAATTAAGCCAAAGGAACCAGGTTCGATTCTCAGGACCCACGTAAGCCATATGCACAAGGCGGCACATGCGTCTGGATTTTGTGTGCAGTAGCTGGACGTCCTGGCATGCCCATTCTATCTGCCTCTCTCTCAAATATATTCAAAAGAATAATTCTGGGTATGGTTGTACAGCTCAGTGGGAAACGACCTGATTAGCAACGATTCGATGATGTCCAGCCGCATTCACTTGTACACATGCACCCAATCCGCCTCTTATATTTAAGAGATTTTTTGATTAGCCACAGGTCAAACGATATGATGATGAAACTTCCTCATGCCAATCTCCTGTTTGGGTTTCTGGAACGGCCCTGACCAGCTTCGTGTGTGTGGTGATTCCAAGCAGCTGTCTCCCATCAGCCATAAACTTTTGTTTTTGTTTGAGAAAGGCTCTCATTCTAGCCACGCTGACCTGGAGTTCACTGTGTGATCTCAGCGCAGCCTCGAACTCTCCGCGATCCTCCCCAGTGCGCCGCCTAGCCCCTGGCAACTTGAATGTTTGACCGCCCACCAGCTGGTGACAAATTGGGAGGTGTGGCCTTGCTGGACGTTTTCCTGGGTAGTCAGCTTGCCAAACTCACCTGACGAGACAAGGATCTACGGTGTAAAACTTTCCTCCCGATCAGCTGCTTCGATTGGGTGTCGGTGTGCGCGTGGCTTGTCTGGGGATTTGGGACAAGGAGGCTCAAACACTGAAAATGAAATCTTGTGCATGCACCCATATAAAGACCAGGGGATCTCAAGTGCTATCCTCAGGAAGGCTGTCTACCATTTTGTTTTACTATTTAATCTGCAATCCAACTCCAGACGCCCGTGCCACCTAGTGGACATGTGGAGCCTTGCGCTTGCCTCACACTTGTTATGTCTGGCTTACGTGGGATCTGGAGAGTCGAACATGGATCCTTAGGTTTCACAGGCAAGTGCCTTAACCGCTAAGCCATCTCTCCAGCCCGTCTGTCATTTTTTAAAAAATTATTTTTATTTATTTATTTATTTGACAGAGAAAGAATGAGAGAGAGTGGGCACGCCAGGGACTCCAGCCGCTGCAAATGAACTCCAGGCACAGATGGCCCCTTGTGCACCTGGCTAACGTGGATCCAGGGGAATTGAACCAGGCTCCTTTGGCTTTGCAGGCAAACGCCTTAACTGCTAAGCCATCCCTCCAGCCCCGGGTCCGCCATTTTTTAGACAGCCTCTCTTTGGCCTACAGCCCACCAATTAGGATAGTGACCCTCCAATCTCTGCCTCCCAGTGCTGAGCTTACTGGGGCATGCCTCCCCACTCAGCATGTGGGCACTGGGGATTGAACTCAGCTCCTCACGTTTGCAAGGCAATGTTGTCTCCCTAGCCCCTGGAACTCAATTTCTCCCTGAATGTTTTAGCTTTTCCCAGTTTAGTCTCCCCTCCCCCCACCACCCCGCCAGCTACAGTGTCTTCCAGGGACCCCAGCAGATGTTACATGAGCAGCTATGGTTCAGAGGGGCTGGAGAGACGGGTTAGCGGTTAAGCGCTTGCCTATGAAGCCTAAGGACCCCGGTTTGAGGCTCGATTCCCCAGGACCCACGCTGGCCAGATGCGCAGGGGGGGGGGGGCGCATGCATCTGGAGTTCATTGGCAGAGGTAGGAGGATCACCAAGAGTTTGAGGCCACCCTGAGATTACATAGTGAATTCAAGGTCAGCCTGAGCTAGAGTGAGACCAAAAATAAAAAGAAAAAAATAAAATAAAATAAAATAAAAAGAATGGGTCAGGATGCCCAGGTTCCAGATCTAGCTGGAAGTCAGCAGGGTGACAGTTCATGGAGGGCCACCGCATGCCCGCCCACCCTCCCTGCAGCTGAGGAGCAGTGAGCCTGTTTGCTGAAGGATCCCCAACACCGGGCACCCAGTCACGCAATGCCCGAGGTGGACGCCATGCTCCTCCGAGTCGCTCAATCAAAGCCACACAGTGCACTCTGAGCTCTGGGCGGATGGCATCTGCCTTCTGCTGTTGGCGTTGTCCTGGCAAGAGAGCAAAAGTGGTGGTTTGGTGTGCCAAGGCCAAGCTGCCGGAAGGCCAGGCACGTCCCCTAAGGGGAGTTACTCTCAAACGTGAAGGCGCGCTGCTCTGCTACGTTTCTCATGAAAAAGTTGCATGCACCTGGCCGGAATAAGCAGTTCCCCTCCGCTGATCTTTATACATTCTATTTGCATATATGTGTGTTTTGCGTGTGTTTCTATGTGTGGTGCATGTGGCGGCTAGGAGAGGTCCATCCACCTTTTTATTTATTTTGGTTTTTCCACATCTCACTCTAGCCCTGGAATTCAGTATGTAGTCTCAGGGTGGCCTCGAACTCACAGCAATCCTCCCACCTCGTCTGCCTCCCAAGTGCTGGGATTAAAGGCATACGCCGCCACGCCCGGCTCATCCACCGTTTTTTATTTTTTTTAATATTTTTTGTTCATTTATTTATTTATTTTTTTGAGAGCGAAAGATAGAGGGAGAGAGAGAGAATGGGCGCGCCAGGGCCTCCAGCCTCTGCAAACGAACTCCAGACGCGTGCGCCCCCTTGTGCATCTGGCTAACGTGGGACCTGGCGAACCGAGCCTCGAACCGGGGTCCTTAGGCTTCACAGGCAAGCGCTTAACCACTAAGCCATCTCTCCAGCCCTCATCCACCGTTTTTTGAGACAGGACCTAGAGCTCACCAATTAGGCTAGCATGACTGGCCAGAAAGCTCCAGAGACGCTCCTGTCCCCGCCTCCCCAGCACTGGGGCTCGCAGCGTGTGACGTGCGTACCGGGGACCGCACCCAGGAACTGCTGGGGAAGCAGGCGCTTTCCACACAGAGCCATCTCCCCGGTCCCTCTCCGTACTCTTCTCTCCTCAAGAAATCCTTCCAAATGCCTCCTCTCATGCCAACACGCTGGGCTCGTATCACCTCCTCAGACTAGCAAGAGAACCTCCCACATGTCCCTGCAGGGTCTGCCAAGGTTCCTGAACGCGGCCACCGCGGGACTTCCACGCGACAGGGGTCCACTTTGAATTCTCGTAAAGCAAAGCGTGAGCCCAACGCCTGGACAGCACTTCACATCCGCTGAATCTGATGAATATGCTCTCCTATTCCAGGGGCTGGGGAGATGGCTGAGCGATTAAGGCGCTTGCCTAAAAAGCCAGAGGACCCGGATTCAATTCCTCAACACCCATGTAAAGCCTGATGCACAAAGTGGTGCACGTGTCCGGACTTTGTTTGCAGTGGCTGGAAGCCCTGGCGCGCCCATTCTCTATCTGCCTCTCTTTAATTAAAAAAAAAAAAATTCTATGTGCGTAGGAATGAAACTTAGTAGCAGAAGCCAGTAAGCTAGAAAGGAGATATAAAGGGAACAGAAAGGGGAGGGGGACTTAATAGGATAGTATTGCATATATGTAAGTAAAACAGATTAATGGGGGTGAAATGGCCTAAGTGAGGTGAGGGGAAGAGATTGAGTAAGGAAAGGTGGAGGGAGGGCTAATCAAAACCTAAAAGGATATAAATAAGTCATATGGAAACCTACGTTTTTGGACAATGGAACACTCAGGAGCCATAGATTGTCACTAGAAAATTTTCAGTGTCAGGGATGGGATATCTTCCAGTGAGTTGTTGGCCAGGGAGGCCCCTGATGCCCCCAAAACATTACAGGCCATTGCCAAGGCCCTTGGCTTCCCACCAGAAATAAATGGTAAGACTCTGTTGCTGAAGACTACACATACTTGGGCCACAAGGCCACTGAGAAATCCTGCTAGAGCTGAGCTGAAAACCTCCTCCATATAAACCAGCTGACAGAAGGGTGGAAGAAGCCATTCTGCATGCAGTTCAATGGGAGAGAGAGAAATCACCAGTGAAGATACTCCACAGTGGACACTGCAAGCCTTATTTTGGCCAACCAGGCCAAATGAGCCAACGGGTACAATAGTGGCATGTCTTTTGTGGAGGAAACCAGCCACTCTAACTTGACTGGAGGCCCGCTCCATGGGAGGGAATACATCCTTGATACTGAATCGACAACAGGGGTCGTCATGAACCCTGGGGATATAACGGTCTGCTGCTCTCTGCTAAACGTATATAGTATGCTCACCAAACTGCCCAGTAAGCACTTCTCTTAATGTTCATACCCTTATATTAATGCTACTCTCACTTTTGCTTAGAGAACTTTCTCTTTTCAGATGGCAGTGACCTTGGGATGACTCAGAAGGCACCATGGTGCTGAGAAGTGACAGAGGAGTGCTCAGCACTGCAATATCTCTATCACACCTTCCATGGCTCAGGGTCCATTGTGGAAGAGGTGGCAGAAAGAATGTAAGAGCCAAAGGAAGGGTAGGATTGCTTATAATGTGCTCTTCCGGACACAAAATGGCCTGGATATCCATGACCTCATAGTGCCTGACACTACCTATACACAAGACCATCATAAGAAGAGAAAAAGATGATAACATCAAAATAAAAGAGATGACTGGAGAGATGGCTTAGCGGTTAAGCGCTTGCCTGTGAAGCCTAAGGACCCTGGTTCAAGGCTCGATTCTCCAGGGTCCACATTAGCCAGATGCATAAAGAGGCGCACGCATCTGAAGTTTGTTTGCAGTGGCTGGAAGCCCTGGTGCGCCCATTCTATCTGCCTCTTTCTCTGTCTGTCACTCTCAAATAAATAAAAAAAAATGAACAAAAAAATTAACAAAATAAAAGATCCTAATTGAGAGGGGAAGGGGATATGATGAAGAGTGGATCTTCAAAGGGGAGAGTAGGGGAAGGGAGGGGCGTTACCACAGGATATTATTTACAATTATGGAAGTTGCCAATTAAAAAAAATAATATGGGGCTGGAGAGATGGCTTAGCGGTTAAGCGCTTGCCTGTGAAGCCTAAGGACCCCGGTTCGAGGCTCGGTTCCCCAGGTCCCACGTCAGCCAGATGCACAAGGGGGCGCACGCGTCTGGAGTTCGTTTGCAGAGGCTGGAAGCCCTGGCGCGCCCATTCTCTCTCTCTCCCTCTATCTGTCTTTCTCTCTGTGTCTGTCGCTCTCAAATAAATAAATAAATAATTTAACGAAAAAAAAAATAATAATATGCACGCCTTTTCAGATGGAAGGGTTCCAAAATGCTTTGAGCTTTGCTCCTATGAAGAAGCTTGTAAGGCCCAGGTCACCCTCAGAGCACCCATGCTCAAGAGCTCTGGCTGATCCCAACTTCCCGCCATCCACCCTACCCACCAGCAAGCCCAAAACAGGCCACCGGGTGCCCTCTGCTGGATCTTCCGGACAATGACAGCACCAAGAACCCAGAGCTGGGGGATTCTTTATTAGAATGGCGCTGCGGTTCCGATCAGAGGCCCCCCGGGTTTAGCCCTGGGACACAGGCTCTCCTCTCCCTGTTGGTCAAGACTCGCAGAGGCAGCGGGGGGGGAGGCACCAGGCTAGAAGCAGAACTGGAAGGCCTCGGACACGTGCTCCTTCCACGCCTCCAGGCTGGGGAGCGGGGCAGAGATGCCCATGACGTGCCAGGTCTCCCCGTCGGACACCATCGAGGTCTGGTAGGACTGCAGCTGCACGCCTGCCTGTGCCAGGAGTCCTGGAAGGGCGGAAACCCTCTGGTTAGCAGGGGCCGCGCAGGGGTGAGGGGGCCCCAGCACTGGCCGGAAGTCAGGTTTCCGTGGTCCCCGCTGCCTCGGGGTAAGACGCAGGCAATGCCCTGCAAGGGTGGGACCAACAGGGCACCTTCGGAGATTGCATATCCCGGCCATCAGAAAAGGAGCTCTCAGGGCTGGAGAGATGGCTCAGCGGTTAAGGTGCTTGCCTGCAAGGCCTAAGGACCTGGGTTTGACTCCGCGGGACTCACATAAAGCCAGACGCACAAAGTGGCGCGTGCGTCCGGAGTAACTGGATGCCTTGGGGTGCCCATGCTCTCCCCTCCTCCCTGTGTGCCTCTCTCTCTCTCTCTCTGTGCGTCAAATAAATAAATGAAATAGTTTAAAAGAAAAGGAGCTCTTAACCTGCCCCATTGCCAGGTTAACGCTATGGAAGAAAAGCAGTGATGAAACTAGGTCCCCTCGGGCTCTTAGGGAAACACCATCTGCCTGTTCTGGACAAACTCCATCCAAAGTCCTCAGCAGCCCAGGCTCCAGAAGATAGTGCCACACCAGCAGGAACACTCTGACAGGCCCTGCCGTGGCCAGGCCAGCGTCTACAGGTAGAGGGAAACCCAAGCTTCTGGAAACGGGTGTGCAAGCTTGGCTCTCATGGCTGGGGGAGAATGGGCCCGGGGAAATAGGCCTCCGGGTCCCACCTCTGCCCGCACTGCTGTGACCTTCGATCAGGCATGTTTCCTCTCTGAGCGCAATGTCAGCCCAAAAGTCGTGGGAACTTGCACGAAGATCCTCAGTGTACCGCAGATTCAGCCACCAACGCCCCCCCCCAGCCCCACCCCGCGATCCACACCCCCACAGCCTCCTCCTCACCAATCATTGTGGGCAGCATCACGGGGTTGGAGGGCTGAGCTCGGAACATGAGGAGGGGCAGGCCGCGGCGCAGAGGCACTTCGGGCTTGAACACCGCTCCGTTGAGCATCTGTAGCACTGGGGTCGTGCCCTGGACTGAGCCCACAGCCTGGTAGGGGGCACCCGCCAGGGCCACAGTCAGGAGGCATTCCCCGCTGTTCTGCTCCCCTGAGGCCATGGGGCTGTGGGAAGTGGTGACCTGCACAGACAAGGCAGAGGACACTCCTTAGGTCACCCCGCCTCGCCACCTATGTGCAGCGTTCTGGCTTGGCCATGAACTCAGCAATTTGGGGCCAAGGACAGACGGGGGTTAGCCTTGTGCCCCAAAGACGTCTGTCAGGCTTGGAGGGAGGGGCAGGAGCTGGGAAAGGGGAGGGAGGAAAGGACCAGCAGGAACACAGGATTCAGCTACTGGCTAGCTGAAGAGGCCAGATCCCCTCGGCTCTGGCTGCCTGTAGCCAGTGGCCGGTTTGGGATTGCCAGAGAGGAGGGGAGAAAGTTTGTTCTTGTAGCTTCAGTTTTCACTGCTTAAGATGCCCCGAGGGAGCCTGGAGAATGGCAGAAGAGCTTGTCCCCAGGATAGGGAAGCATCTTCCAGACTCCATTCAGATGCAGCCTAGCTCATCCATGTGGCCCCCACGTCCCTCCACCGCCCCAGCTATGAAATTAGCACTCACGAATACGTTAAGCACAGCAGTAGGTTTGTATGTCTACTCTGCAGATGAAGGAACTTATTAAATGTCAAGACTCATACCCACTATGTGGAGCTGTGAATGACTCTTAAAAAATGTGGGGTGAAGCCAGGCATGGTAGGTAGCACATGCCTATAATCCCAGTGTTTGGGAAACAGAGGTGAGAGGGTAAGGAGTTCAAGGTCATCCTTGGCCTATCTCAAAAAAAAAACCAAAGTAGCCAAGTGTGGCGGCAGCATGCCTTCAATCCACTCCTTTAATCCCAGCACTCGGGAGGCAGAGGTAGAAGTTCAAGGCCAGCCTGAGACTACACAGTGACTTCCAGATCTGCCTGAGTTAGCACCAGACCCTACCTCGAGAAACAAAGCCAACCAATCAAGCCAAAAGTAAGGCGCAAGATCAGTGCTGGCAAGAAAGGGGGTACGCACGTTGAGGCCGGCTTCTTTCACCAGCAACTTGGCGTTTACCAAGTTCACGTCCGCCTGCTTGGAGGTGTCTCTCAGGAGGCCGACAATGACTGCGGGGCTCAGACAGGTCCCTGCGTTCTTCAGAGAGGATCCTGGGAACACAGAGACACTCCCTTAGCACCCCGGGAGAGGAGAGAGGCCCCAGGCACTTAGCACTGATGGTTTGGGGGTGGGGGTAAGGAGCGGCTCGCAACAAACACAGGCTGCGCAGCGCTCAGCCAGCTGAGAAGCTATCTGGGTGCAAGCCTGGAAACTCGGGACATTTGAGGCAATCTGAGACACGGCCACATCTGCCCACCTGTCTCCCAGGGGACACTTGGGAACCTGTGTTCCCACATGCATCAGGCTCTCGGAGCTCAAATATGCAAAATATGGGCCACTGACCCAACACTTCCCAGTTACTTGAACTGTTTCCCCAAGAGTCTAGGTTGCCCAGGTTGATGGGCATCCTTTGGCTTTGCCTGGCCCTGGTACAGCCAATGTTTGAGGTCTAGCCACCCCATCCTGCCAATCCTTCCCCAAGTTCAGGTGTTGGACAGGAAATAATGGAGACCAACCCTCTTCAGGGTGAAGAGAGGCCATCTAACAATATCTAACAGCAACAGGGTGTGGGACCCACTGCCAAGGCAGCCTGAGCTACACGGCTGCCCAGGGCTGCAGAGATAGCTGCGTTCCATTTCTTCCCCGTGGCTGAGCCAACACAGCCCAAGGACTGTCACCCGCCCATGACCCCCTTGGTAAGTAAGCCACACAGCACAATGTCCTTACTGCCTCACTAGACTTGTTTTCTGGGAAAAGAACCCAAGGCTGGGGAGCAGGGGGGTTCACCCCGCAGGTTGTCAAGTACCACAGGCAGAGCTACAGTCCTACTGCCGAATTCGAGACTCTCCACAGACCCTAACGCCTCTTACGCGAGTCTCTACGGAGGTGGTGGCTCTTGTACCCAAAGCGTGTATAGCCTGAAGAGATGCATAAGCGGGGCTGGGGAGATGGCTTAGAGGTGAAAGCGCTTGCCTGCAAAGCTTAAGGTTCAATTCTCCAGGACTCACATAGGCCAGATGTACAAGGTGATGCATGTGTCTAGAGTTTTGTTTGCAGCAGCTAAAGGCCCTAGCATGCCAATTCTCGCTCTCTCTCTCTCTCTCTCACCCTGGCTGCCTCTTTCTCTCTCAAATAAATAAAACAAAAATCGCCAGATGTGGTAGTGCATGCCTTTTATCCCAGTACTTGGGAGGCAGAGGTAGGAGAACTGCCATGAGTTCAAGGCCAGCCTGGAACTACAGAGTGAATTCCAGGTCAGCCTAAGCTAGAGTGAGATGCTACCTTGAAGAACCAAAAAAAAAAAAAAAAAAAATTAATGAATTAATTAAAATAAAAATTAAGCCGGTAGCAGTTAAACGCTTGACTGTGAAGCCTAAGGACCCTGGCTCGAGGCTCAATTCCCCAGGACCCATGTTAACCAGATGCACAAGGGGGGCACACAGGTCTGGAGTTTGTTCTCAGTGGCTGGAGACCCTGATGTGCCCATTCTCTCTCTCTACTCCCTCTCTCTGCCTGTCTGTCACTCTCAAATAAGTTTAAAAAAAAATTGAAAAAATAAATAAATTAAGCCAGGTGTGGTGGTGCACGCCTTTAATCCCAGCATTCGGGAATCAGAGGTAGGAGGAGCACTATGGGTTCGAAGCCACCCACAGACAACATAGTGAACTCCAGGTAAGCCTGAGCTAGAAATCCTACCTCAAAAAAAAAAAAAAAAAAAAAACCCACAAAAATAAATAAATGTAAAGTTTGATTTAAAAAATGCAAAACATGGGGCTGGAGAGATGGCTTAGCGGTTAAGCGCTTGCCTGAGAAGCCTAAGGACCCCGGTTCGAGGCTCGGTTCCCTAGGACCCACGTTAGCCAGATGCACAAGGGGGCACACGCATCTGGAGTTCGTTTGCAGTGCCTGGAGGCCCTGGCGCACCCATTCTCTCTCTCTGCCTTTTTCTCTCTCTGTCTATCACTCTCAAATAAATAAATAAAAATGTATTTAAAAAAAAAGCATGATCTGTGAAAATCAAATACAAAAATTTTCCCAAAGCGCTTGTACCCCCTCACCCTGTCTACGTTCAGTACGAGCTGCTGACCTCAGACCAGGGCCCAAGTCCACCGGAGTCTCTCAGCAGCAGACACACAGTGGGCAAACGTGGGCATATCTTGGCCACTGCAGTGCCCGCCCCCGGCTCACGCTGCGTGGCTTACCCTCTGTCACCACCTGGATGGTCCCTTTGGGGGAGCCAGCCCAGGCTCGCATCAGTGTGCCTAGAGCTTCGGCCAGGCCGATCCAAGGCTTGGTGTGTGGGGAGAAGGCACTGGTAAGAGCCTGAGCATTTACCTGTGGGTGGAAAGAAGGCCACAAGGTGAGATCGGAAGTGACAAATAAAAGGGTGCACCTGCCTAACTCCGTGACAAAAGCAAGGCATGGGGAGATGCCTGGAGGGTGACAATGACTTCTGCTAAGAGCTGCAGAGTCGGACACAAGGCTGGCCTCACAAGGCGGCTTGGGCGGGGATTAAGCTCCCTCCGTGGGAGACTGGCTTCTCTGCGGGAGAAGGGTCTGGAAAGCACAGGAAAACACGGGGGCTACAGATAGCTTAGAGCAAGTGGTAGTGCTTTCTGAGATTGGCACTCCCAATTTGCCTTGAAAACCCAGCACTTGGGAGGCAGAGGTGGGAGGATCGCCGTGAGTTCGAGGCCACCCTGAGACTTCATAGTGAAATCTAGGTCAGTCCGGAATAAATAAAATATGTTTCAGCCAGGCGTGGTGGTGCACGCCTTTAATCCCAGCACTTTGGAGGCCAAGAAGGATTATTGCTGAGAGTTCAAGGCCACCCTGAGGCTACATAGTGAATTCCAGGTCAGCCTGGGCTACTGTGAGACCCTACCTTGAAAAAGAATATATATATTTTTTTTTCCAAAAGAAGAAGGCTGGAGAAATGTCTTGCCTGTGAAGCCTGAGAACCCGGGTTCAATTCCCCAGAACCCACATAAGCCAGATGCACATGGTGGCTGGAGTTCATTTCTATCTGCCTCTCTTCTTTTGATATAAATAAATAAAATATGTTTAAAATAAAAGGAAAAGGGGGGAAAAAAAGAATTGAGAGGGAGCTACAAAGGCCCTGCACGTCTTAGTGAAGGAGGCAGTGAAGCCCCAGCCAAACCTTTGTCTCCCAGGGTCTGGGACATTATCTGATACTACGGGAACCTTGGGGCTTTCCAGACTTACAATTCAACGTGTCGGTTGGACATGAAGGGGCGTGTTGTGAGGCAAGACAAGGAGTGGGGATGCCAGGGAAAGCAAAGGAGCCGGCTGGCAGGGAGAGCTCACTGGGAAGAGGAGAGTCACTCACTGCAGGGGGAGCGCCAACTAGGAATATGACATGATGCCCAGGGCTTTAGCACCCCACCCCCAGCACCCACTGAGCACAGCTCCACCAGTGCCCCGGGCAACACTCCTTCACTCCCAAGGCATGCGGACAACAAAGGACCCTTTCTCTAGAGGCCAGGCCTGGGAAGGGCCGGGACACAGCAGCTTTGGAGCTGCCCCAAGCCTTGGCCATCAAGGCCACTGACAGGCAGCTCCTATCCATCTCGGCCCAAGGGCCGTTCAAGCACATTGCCTCCCCTTCCGCTCCCAGAGCTGACCACTCCCCCACTTCTCTCCTCCCCCACCTCCACCAGGACCCTCTTCCCCTCCATATTGTGGTACTCACAACCCCTGCCAGAGACTTCCCCTTCACCATGTCCACAAACTGGACTGCGATCTCCTCCCCACAGCGGCTCTGGGCCTCCCTGGTACTGGCGCCCAGATGGGGGCAGCTGATGACATTCTCGTGGTCCACAAGGGCACGGTCCCGTGGTGGCTCCTGCAACGAGAGAGAGAGAGAGAGAGAGAGAGAGAGAGAGAGAGAGAGAGAGAGAATGAGAGCTCAAGGTTGGCTACAAACAGACTATACTCCCTCAGCTATTGGTCCTACGAAATTTCTCGACGTGGTGCACGCTGGGTGTGGTATGTGTGCAGGGTACTTCCGTGTGCATGTTGCATACACATGCATAGAGCAGAGCAAGACCCGGCTCTCTCCCTCTATCATTCCATCTGAGTTTCCTGAGCCGGCCTCTCGCTGTACCTACAGCTCCCTATTTTCTTTCTTTTTTTTTTTTTTAATTTTTTTTTAACTTATTTATTTGAGAGTGACAGACACAGAGAGAAAGACAGATAAAGGGAGAGAGAGAAAGAATGGGCGCGCCAGGGCTTCCAGCCTCTGCAAACGAACTCCAGACGCGTGCGCCCCCTTGTGCATCTGGCTAACGTGGGACCTGGGGAACCGAGCCTCGAACCGGGGTCCTTAGGCTTCACAGGCAAGCGCTTAACCGCTAAGCCATCTCTCCAGCCCCCTATTTTCGTATTTAGACTGGCTGCCCCAGGAGCTCTAGCCTCCCTGTGCGTTCACTCCTCCTCAGCTCTGCAGTGATAGACAGGTGTGGCTATGCCCAGCTTTTTGTCTTGGTTCTATGACGTAGGGTCTCACTCTATCCCAGGCTGACCTGGAATTTACTCTGTAGCGTTAGGGTGGCCTTAAATCCACAGAGATCCTCCTACCCCTGCCTCCCATGTGCAGGGATTAACGGCATGTGCCACCACGCCTGATCTTTTTGAAAATATTTATTTATTTGCCAAGAGAGAGAGAGATTGGGCACACCCGGGCCTCTAGCCACTACAAATGAACTCCAGATTCTTGTGCCTCTATTGCATCGGGCTTTCCATGGACACTGGGGAATCTAGCCAGGGCAGTCAGTCTTAACCACTAGGCCATCTCTCCAACACTGTGTGGCTTTTTCCAAGGGTGCTGGAGATCCGGTTCAGGGCCTTGCGCTTAAGCAGCAAAGCACTCCTTACTTGCTGAACCATCTCACCAGCCTTTGCAGGCAAGTACCTTAGCCAGCAAACCATCTCTCAAGCCCTAAGTTTCTCTTTCTCTGACCCAAATCTCAAATCCGAGTCATCGACCTAAGCTATTTGCCTGTCTCCCCAAGCTATCAAGATGGCAGCAGTCTAAGCCCAAGACCAGGACTTGAGTCACATGTTAAACACTTAAAACCCGAGTTCTGCAGAAAGCAGCAAGGTTGTCCCTTAAGAGAAGCTCCTCACACTACTCAGTTGTGCTCCTGGCCACACGGCTTCCCTCATTTACCACTGGCGTGAAACAGTGGCCTGGGGCTAGAGAGATGGCTCAGCGGTTAAGGCGCCTGTCTGCAAAGCAAAAGGACCCAGGGTTCAATCCCCCAGGACCCATGTAAGCCAGGCGCACAAGGTGGTGCATGCATCTGGAATTTGTTTGCATCAGCTGAATGTCTTGATGCATCCATTCTCTATCTGCATCTCTCACAAATAATACATAAAAATAAAAGCCATATATATATATTTTTTTTTTTTCAACAGTGGGCTGTACTCCTGCAAAATAGTAGGTTTTTCTTCCTGCATCCTCTCCTCTTAAATCCTCACCAACTGGGCTGGAGAGATGGCTTAGCAGTTAAGCGCTCGCCTGTGAAGCCTAAGGACCCCGGTTCGAGGCTCGGTTCCCCAGGTCCCACGTTAGCCAGATGCACAAGGGGGCGCACGCGTCTGGAGTTCGTTTGCAGAGGCTGGAGGCCCTGGCGTGCCCATTCTCTCTCTCTCCCTCTATCTGTCTTTCTCTCTGTGTCTGTCGCTTTCAAATAAATAAATAAAAATTAAAAAAAAAAAAAATCCTCACCAACCGTGGCCCCAGGTTCAACACACACACACACACACACTCTCCAAGGCTACAAGCACTTACTTCTGTAAACACATCCAGTGCCGCGCCAGCACACTGACCCGACTGCAGAGCCCGAAGCAGGGCGCCTTCGTCCACAATTCCTCCCCGAGCACAGTTCACTACCCGCACACCCTTCTTGCACAGGGCAAAGGTGTGGTCGTTCAGCAAGCCTGGAAGAGAGGAGAGATGTGCCTGCTGGCCCGTCGCTCAGCACAGGCCTCCACCCCTTTATGCCTCTCTCTCTCTCTCTCTCTGCTGAGCCCACGGTCGGCTGCCTTTGCTCTCACCTTTTTTTTTTCCTTAGGGTTCTTTGAGACCGGAAGCCCTGAGCCAGATATGGGCTTGACTCAGGTTAGAAACATGCTACTACAAGTTCTGTTTGAGTAGGTAGGTCCAAGAATCAGAAAACCCTACCAGGCTTAGCGGTTAAGGTGCATGCCTGCAAAGCCTTAAGGACTCAGGTTTGATTCTCCAGAACCCACGCTAGCCAGAGGCACAAGGTGGCGTATGCGTCATCTGTAGTTATTTCGCGGTGGCTGGAGGCTCTGGTGTGCCCGTTCCCACTCTCTCCCCTCCCTCTCTCTGTCTCAAATAAATAATAAAATAGATAAATGTTTAAACAGAGAAAAATCTGCTGGGGTGCCAGGAAGCACCCCCCCAACACTGGCTGCACATGTACCCAGATCACCCCGACGCCTTTTGTGGTTTTTATCCTGCTGCACTCTGTTTGCAGAGCACTCAGTGATTCGGCTGATGTTTTGAGAAGGACACCTGCCTGCCCCAAAATGCTGGGATTCGTTTGGAGTGTGTCTTCTCTGGCTATCAGGGAGGCCTGATATTTACCCATAACCTCAAGTTAGCCAAAGACATGCCCTCCTTCTGAAAAAGGGAGAGGCTGCCACCTACTCTGTCCCGTACACGCCGTCATCCACATAAACCCTACGTGAGCCGTGCACCCCGAGATGCATAAAAGAACCCACCAGGCTGCCTGGAGTCCCCAGGACCGGTTGGCTTGTCCCAGCCTCAGCTCAGTTCCTCGACACCGGTCGGTTCACCTGGTGCCAACAGGTAACGACGCCAGCACTCGGAGGCGGGGCAAAGCAACAAAGCACCACCGCGCTCAGCAGGCCCTAGGGCAGGGTCCTCTCGACACCTGCTTTTTCCTGCAGCTGCAGAAGACCCAGGCCCTTGTCGGGTCTGTCGGGTCTGTGGCCTCTGCGGCCCAACCCACACTTTACCTGTGGTGGAGGGCAGGAGAGGCGTATGCACAGTGATGAAGTCACAGAGAGGCCAGATCTCCTCCAGAGGCATCTGCTCAACACCAAAGGAGGCCGAAACTTCTGGAGCAATGATGGGGTCATAACCTATAGTCTGGTCAGAAGTGAGAGGGGACAGACATCTTCACTAACTGACAGTGTTGTTACCAGCAAGACAACCACCATTTATTGAGCATTTAGCACATAGCAAGCACATGCTAAGCCTACGTTAGTCCCCAAAACTTGAATTGCCACAATACAGGGAGCTACTCTTTTGTCCCCTGTTGGAACAATGGGAGAAAGCGGACACACCTAAGAGACAGTCACATCCAGAGCAAGGGGACGGCTGTCCACCACCAAACCCCAAGCACAAACAGATGCGAGGGCAGCTCATGCGTGGCTGGACGGGGCTCAGAAGCCCTGGGAAAGAAGCCCTTGCTGAGGGAGGGTGATCGTGTGGGAGCAAAGGTGCCATCTCACAGAGCAGCAGGAAATGGGGAGGGGGGCAGCTGCCGCTGTGCGCCCCGGAAGCGAGCCTTTATGCGGAGCGAGACGTGAGTCAGGAGAGCGCTGGTGGGACCAAGAGGATCAGGAAAGGGACCAGGTTGTGTCACTGAGAACAAGGATGAAGCCGGGCGCGGTGGCGCACGCCTTTAATCCCAGCACTCGGGAGGCAGAGGTAGGAGGATCGCCGTGAGTTCGAGGCCACCCTGAGACTTCATAGAAAAAAAAAAAATAAAACAAGGATGAAATATCAGGACCGGCACGCAAGCACAGAGGACGCTCAGCACAGCTCCTTGCTTTATAATTTTTCTTTCTTTCTTCCGTGCTTTCTTTATCTTTGGTTTTTTCAGGCAAGGCCTCACTATCCCAGGCTCATCTGGAATCCACTTTTATAAGTTCCACAGGCATCCTCCAACTTCATTTGTGCTTTTTGTTTCTTTTTAAAGCCCAGGTTGACCTTGAACTTGAGGTCCTTCTGCTTCAGACTTTGGAGTTATAGGTCTGGGCCAATAGGCCTGGCTGTGAGATGCTTTTTTTCCCCCCTCTCCTAACTCATACTTGATGGTGAAGCACTACAATCTCCTTGTTTTGTAAGGGAGAAACCCAGACGGAGACCACACGGCTGGACCGGAAGATAAGGGAGATATTCGGGTCGCGGAGCCTGCCCTTCCTTTAGGGCTCTACATGCTGGGCACCAGAAGAAAAGTGGGAGCTGGGGGTGTAACTCAATCAGTAGAACACTTGCATAGCATGCTCAGAGCCAAGGGTTCAATGCCCAGCACCGCATTAAACCGGCTGGCAGGAAAACCAGAAGTTCAGGTCCGGGCTGGAGAAATGGTTTAGCAGTTACGATGCTTGCCTGCAAAGCCTAAGGACCCAGGTTCAATTCACCAGAACTCACGTAAGCCAGATGCACATGGTGTCACATGGCTCTTGAGTTTGTTTGCAAAGGCAAGTGGCCCTGGAATGCCCATTCTTTCTCCCTCCCTCCCTCCCTCTCCCTCTCTCTTTTATCCCCAAGGTAGGGTCTCACTCTAGCTCAGGTTGACCTGGAATCAACTAAGTAGTCCCAGGTTGGCCTTGAACCCTCGGTGATCCTCCTACCTCTGCCTCCCGAGTGCTGGGATTAAAGGCATGCGCCACCACGCCCAGCTCTCTTTCTCTCTATTAAATAAGCAAACAAATAAAAATGCTCAAGGCCATCCTCAGCTTCATAGCGAGATCAAGGCCAGCCTGGGATACATGAGAATACGAACAGAAAAAGAAATAGCAAGAGAGAGAAAAAGGGAAAGGGGCAGGTCAACACGGAGATGTCTGCCCCTGGAGTGGCGGGATCACAGTGGGGGATCACGAAAGGGGGCAGCTGTGCCCCAAGCACAAAACAAGCAAATCCCCACCTCTGACCCATGAAAGGTAGAGTGGGAAAGCCACAGCACTGTGTGACAGCCACGCGGGATGAGACAAAAACTTGTCATCAGAGACGGTCTTGGGGGCCCAGCATGCAAGTCCCAGCAAGAGCCATGCTTCCTTGCAAGGTGACCATGCCAGTAGACAGAATGTCAGTAGCAAGCAATGACAGTCTACCTATCCTCTCTCTGCCTGCCACCCAAAGGCCTTTCCAGGCCTGTCTCCGGGGGCTGGACCCTTCTCAGCAATACTGACTGGGAAGAAAGAGGTGCAGGAGCCGTGAGGATCACAAAAATACTGGCATTCGAGAATCAGGAGAGACAACAGAGTCTGCGGTGTCCACAGAGTGTTTGGAACTAGGACGCCTGCCTCAGCTGTTGCCAACTGTGTGCCAAGGTCTTCATCTTATAGAAGAGCCGCTGAAGGGATGATTTCAGTCCCCCACTAATCTAACTTCCACTAATCAATAATTATTTGAGCCAGGTGTGGTGGCGCACGCCTTTAATCTCACTACTTGGGAGGCAGAGGTAGGAGGATCGCCATGAGTTCAAGACCACCTCGAGACTACAGAGTGAATTCTAGGTTAGCCTGAGCCAGAGTGAGACCCTACCTCGAAAAACCACTCTGACCTGGAATTCACTCTGTAGTCTCAGGGTGGCTTCGAACTCACGGCGATCCTCCTACCTCTGCCTCCCAAGTGCTGGGATTAAAGGCGTGCGCCACCACGCCTGGCACTGAGTTACTTTTTGGAATAGGAATAAATGCTACTTTCCTATATAAAGAGAACTTCCATTCGCAGTGCAGAGCTTTGAGGGGCGGGGGGCGTGAAAACGGTTGTGAGTAAGGCAACGTTTCCATGAGCCCTGGACACAAGCAAAACTGAGGGACCCTCCCAGCCGCCAGTGGAGCCTTTAGGGAAAAAGATACTTCCTCCAAAAAAAAATAATAATACTTCCTCCCTCTGTTCTCAGGCAGCTCCAAGGGCTCGTGGGTCTAGTGACTTTCCCAGACATTGTCATTCCGCTCGGATGGAGCCGGGTCATTTCTGTCCAGAGGAGTTACCAAGGGAAGCAGAGGAAGGAAGAATCCTTGCTCTTGTCCTGTGTGTGCCGCCTCTGAGGCTGGCATGAACAATGGTCCTGTTCACCCCTAACCCACACGTTCTCATGTTCTCGTGAACACCGGGGAGAGGAAGGGACACAAGACAACCATGGAGGATGGAGAGAGCTCACGGCAGTACAGAACTACCTGTTCCACCCAAAGGAGCCCTGGCAAAGCCTGGCACTGGCCGGGGTACCAGCTATGCCGCTAGGTGCCTGGAACTGAGAGGTGGAGAAAAGCAACTTTCACGGTGGCTAGTGGGCACTGGCTCAGTTTTCCTCACAGACAGCCAGTGTCTCACTTGTCTGCAGGCCACTGCCAGATATGAACTCGGCCAATAAAAGCCCTATTCACATTTTTCACTTGGGATAGATAACCAGGGCACAAAGGAGCTGAAGTCGGCCAGGGACTGGAGTTCTCATACCAGCGGGGCATGCTGAGAGGAAGGAGGCGGGCTCAGAAGCCATGAGTCTGCCTGGGTCCTCTCCATGTCCTAAAAAGGACACGCCTACTACAGGGAAGTTGGGGGCTTGAGAGATAGTACCTTTTAAGGCACTTGCAGGGAAAGCCAAAAGGACCCAGGTTCGATTCCCTGGTACCCATATAAAGCTAGATGCATAAGGTGGTACATGCATCTGGTTGGTTTGCAGTGGCTAGAGGCCCTGGTGCACCCATTCTCTCTACCTCTGTCTTGTCCCTCTGTCTCTCTCTTAAATGAATATTAAAAAAAAAAAAAAGAAAGAAAGAAAGGACATTGTGGGCTGGAGAGGTGGCTTAGTGGTTAAGGCATTTGCCTGCAAAGCCAAAGGACCTAGGTTCAATTC
The DNA here is from genome assembly GCF_020740685.1 of Jaculus jaculus. Classification (NCBI taxonomy): domain Eukaryota; kingdom Metazoa; phylum Chordata; class Mammalia; order Rodentia; family Dipodidae; genus Jaculus; species Jaculus jaculus. The sequence continues at coordinate 51,782,005 of NC_059120.1, read as the reverse complement.
CCCAGGACCCACGTAAGCCAGATGCACAAGGGACACATGTGTCTGGAGTTCATTTGCAGTGGCGTGAGGCCCAGGTGTGCCCATTCTTTCTGTCCGTCTCTCTTCTTGCAAATAAGTAAAATTTTAAAAAATTAAAAAGGAAGTTGTTGGAATGCCTCTAGATACACTTTTCTTTAATGTTATTTATTTATTTATTTATTTATTTGCAAGCAGAGAGAGATAGAGGAAAGACAAAGAGAATGGGTGTACCAGGGCCTCCAGCCACTGCAAACAAACTCCAGATGCATGCATCACTTTGTGCATCTGGCTTTTATGAGGGTACTAAAGAACCCAAGTCATTAGAGACTTTACAGGCAAGTGCCTTAACGGCTGAGTCAGCTCTCCAGCCATAAAGGTGTTTCTTTGTTGTTCGTTTTCTGAGACAGGGTCTCGCTGTAGCTCAAGCTGACCGCTACTCACTCTCTAGTCCCAGGCTAGCTGGGAACCCAGAGATCCTCCAACTTCTTCCAGGGATTAAAGGTGGGCGCTGCCACGCCCGCCCTCTGTTTATTTGAAGATAGGGTCTTGCTATGAGGTCCAGGCCAGCCTTGAACTCATGAGCCTCCTGCTGTAGCGTCAAGTATAAGGCACGCGTCACCATACCCAGCCACTAATCCTTGTTGGAATTTTGAGAAAGACAGAGCAATTAATTGCTCTAATGTAAGGCTATAAATTTGCTGCTGTTTCCTAAATTAGAAGAGAGAGAAAAAGACAGGATACAGCAAAATCATGGTAACAAAACAGGAAAGAATGGGTGTGGCATAAGAAGGCTTTCTGGGGCTGGAGAGATGGCTTAGCGCTTAAGTGCTTGCCTGTGAAGCCTAAGGACCCCGGTTCGAGGCTCAATTCTCCAGGACCCACTTTAGCCAGATGCGCAAGGGGGTGTATGCATCTGGTGTGGAGTTCATTTGCAGTGGCTGAAGACCCTGGTGCACTCACTCTCTCTCTATCACTTTCAAATAAGTAAATAAGAATGAACAAAAAAAAAAGACTTTCTGGTCCACTGGGACCTTCCCCCAAGGTTTTGATTTCAATAACGGACCCCCAGACACACACACACCACCACTACCTTTACTGTTTATTTAATAAGGGACTTTAAAGACCTATTTTGGACAAAGTCTCTGGCCTTTCTCAAGCCAAACTGCTTCATCCAATATTGCTATAAAAACTCTCACGTCAGGGGCTGAGGTAGCTCAGCAGTTAAAGGCACTTGCTTGCAAAACCCGCTGGCCTGGGTTCAACTCTCCAGCCACTCACATAAAGACACTCACTGGCCAGAGTTATTTACAGTGAGCGGCAAGAGATCCCGTGTCAAAGAAAGTGGGTCAAAGATAACTCATGCGCCCTCCACATGCACACAAATAAGCAAATTTTTGTTGTTGTTAAATAAAGAAAGCACCAGGTGTGGTGGCGCATGCCTTTAATACCAGCACTCGAGAGGCAGAGGTAGGAGGATCTCCATGAGTTCGAGGCCACCCTGAGACTACATAGTGAATTCCAGGTCAGCCTGGGCTAGAGTGAGACCCTACCTCGAAAAAACAAAAAAGAAAAAACAAAGAAAGCAAGCTCCACATCCAAGCAATCAGGCAACCCCTTACCTTCATCCCAAAGGACTGCATCCGGGTAGCCACCTCTCTCCCAATTCTGCCCAAGCCAAGAATCCCCAAGGTCTTTCCATTCAGCTCTGTTCCCATGAACTGCAAATACACAGGGAAAAAGGCAAAGATGCCCCAAGTGAGCACCAAGAAGAGCAGAGCCTGGGCCCCGAGCCGGGAAGGTGGGGGCCGGGGACGGGGCAGAGCTGCGGCCCTCACCTTCTTCCTCTCCCATTTGCCGGTCTTCATGGAAGCTGTCGCCTGGGGAATCTGCCTGCAAGGTCACAGACAGGTTTAGCATCGTCTGATCTATAGCCCAGCCTTCCTCTGCCATGCTCACTCCGGCAGACAAGCTCAGTGTGCACCTGGGGACTCAAGGGTTCAGGACAGAGGGGGTAAAGGGAGGGCTGGAATGCCAGAGTCTTGGCAAGACCTGACTGGGGAACCCAGGGACTTCTGTCCCTGCCAGGAACCTGGTGGTGGGGAAGAGGGAGAGGCTCTGACCCCCTCTTAGCATTGGCCAATCTTCCAGGGTGTGAAGGGTCAAATGCACGGGAAGTTGGGGACTCTGATGATCCAGACCCTTCCACTCTGTCCTGAATGCCTGACCCCGGTACTTTCAACATGTCTTCCCATCTAACTCCCCTGCCCCCCAAACCCCTAGACAACTTCCTCATACAGGTCTAGAATATAGAAAAAGTGTCAAGTAGGGCACAGGGAAAGGGTAAGATGTGTGATGCGGGACACAAAGTGTGAGGGCAGCCTCAGTGACAGGACACACTAGTTAAAAAAACTCAACTTTGCGGGCTGGAGAGATGGCTTGGCGGTTAAGCGCTTGCCTGTGAAGCCTAAGGACCCTGGTTCGAGGCTTGAGTCCCCAGGACTCAAGATAGCCAAATGCATGGGGGGGGGCACTCATGTCTGGAGTTTGTTTGCAGTGACTAGAAGCCATGGCGCACCCATTCTCTCTCTCTCTCTGCCTCTTTCTCTGTCACTCTCAAGTAAATTTAAAAAAAAAAAAAACATATCAGCCAGGCATGGTGGCGCACGCCTTTAATCCCAGCACTCGCGAGGCAGAAGTATGAGGATCGTCATGAGTTCAAGGCCACCCTGAGACTACGTAGTGAATTCCAAGTCAGCCTGGGCTACAGTGAGAACCTACCTCAAAAACCACAAAAAAAAAAAAAAAAAAAAAAAAAAGGAAATAGGAGAGAAGCCATGCGTGGCACCCAATCCTTTCCTGTAACACCATGGCTCCGCACTGTCTATGAACTTGCTGCTACATCATGAACAACAGGCCTGCGCCCTCTCCCGTCCCCACCTCGGGTGCTCAGGACCAGCGTAATGCACGCTCACCAGTTTGCATGACACCAGATGGAAATACTTCAACCCGTCTCCAGGTCTGTGTGCTCGGCTAGCGTTAATCGCTGACATGCCACCCACGCTGCCACCCCCGCTGAGCAGTCAGTCAGAGGCTTACCTGGCCAGGCACATGATCATCCCACAGGTGAGCTCCGCAGCACTCAGGCTATTTCCATTGGGGGTGCTAAAGACCCAAGAAAAGGGGAGAGAGACATCAGTGCGCTGTCCCCATTAACTCAGTATGTCACTGGCCTCACCCTGGCCTCCTGCGCCCAAGGGAGGACCTCCCTCCCAGAAACGCTATCGCCGTGCCCACTGTGAGGCTGAGATTTGCCTCACGTGGGGGCTGGGGAAATGGCTTAATGGTTAAGGCCCACGGTTTGATTCCCCAGGACCAGTGTCCGCAGTTCGTTTGCAGTGATTAGAGGCCCTGGTGTGCCCATTCTCTCGTTCTGTCTGCCTCTTTCTCTCTCTCTCTCTCTCTCTCTCTCTCTAATTAGATAAACAAATAAACAAAAAGTAAACATCTCTAGAAATAAAGGCTATAAGAAGGTAAGACAAGGGACTCTGGAAAAGATGACAGGACTCAGGGTAGCCTTGCAGGAAGACCACAGGCCTCCTATTTCCCCCCAGGCTGGAGCAGGGGCGGAGGGGGGCTGGGCCTGCTTGCCGCTGGGTCTGTCTATAGGGTGGGTTATCCTTTAACAACATTTTCTTTTTCTTTTCTGGTTTTTCAAGGTAGGGTCTCGCTGTTGCCCAGGCTGACCTGGAACTCACTATGTAGTCTCAGGGTGGCTTCGAACTCATGGCGATCCTCCTACCTCTGCCTCCCAGAATGCTGGAAATAAAGGCGTGCGCTTCCACGCCCGGCCCTTCACTTTTAATACACATACATACATATATACCATACATACATGTATATAAACATATACATGTATGTACGTATGTATTTTAAATTTATGTGATGTTGGGCATGGTGGTGCATGACTTTAATCCCAGCACTTGGGAGGCAGAGGTATGAGGGATGGCCATGAGTTCAAAGCCACCTTGAGACTACACAGTGAGTTCCAGGTCAGCCTGAGCTAGAGTAAAACCCTACCTCAAAAAAACAAACAAAAAAAGCCGGGCGTGGTGGCGCACGCCTTTAATCCCAGCACTTAGGAAGCAGAGGTAGGAGGATTGCTGTTAGTTCGAGGCCACCTTGAGACTCCATAGTGAATTCCAGGTCAGCCTGGGCTACAGTGAGACCCCTACCTCAAAGAACCAAAAAATAAATAAGTTTATGAGAGAGAATGGGCACACCAGGGGCTCCTGCCACTGCAAATGACCACCTGATGTATGCACCGCTTTGTGAATGTGGCTTTACGTGCATCCTGGGGAATTGAACCTGGGCAGCCAGGCTTTGCAAGAGACTCCGTAGCCGCCGCGGCACCTCGCGGCCCTTCCTCCGCTGTTTCGCTCTGCCCCCTCCCCCGCACCCTCAGCGTCCACAACGTACTTCATCACCAGAATGCCCTTCCTCGTTGCCGCCTCCAGGTCCACATTGTCCACGCCAGTCCCAGCCCTGCCCACCACCTGCAGCTTCTCCACTGCGTTGATGACATCAGCAGTGACCTTGGTGGCCGAGCGGACAATAAGGCCTTCACAGTCCTGGGCAAGAGAAAAACACAAGGGTCCATGCAGTCCTACGAGATGCTGGAGGCCTTTGGCACACCACCCCTTTCTCCCAAGAGAAGTCCATGTCCGGAAGTGTGGGGAGTCAGCTCTGGCCTCCTCACTGAACGCTGCAGGGAGACGTGGATCAGGACAATCACTGACTTTGTTTAGATTTGAGCCCGGCTGTGGGGCTGGAGAGATGGCTTAGCCATTAGGGCACTTATGTGCAAACCTTAAGGACCCTGGTTCAATTCCCCAGTACCCATGTAAAGCCAGATCCACAAAGTGGCACATGAGTCTGGAGTTCGTTTGCAATGGCTAGAGGCCCTGGTGCACCTGTTCTCTCTCCATCTGCCCCCTCTCTCTTAAATACATAAGTTAAATTAATAAATAAGAGTGGCTGTGAACCAGCAAGTGCTTTGTTAGCATGCCCGGCAAGGGACAGCATTAGCTCTGGGAACCTACTTCATTCATCCCTCTCCCTAAATGTCACCTAGGAAGAACCTGCGTCTCCCACCTACCCAAGACCATCATAGTAGGAGGAAAAGGTCATGACATCAAAATTAGAGAGGGGGAGGGGATGTGATGGGAAGTGGAGTTTCAATGGCAAAAGTGGGGTAAGGGAGGGAATTTCCATGGGATATTGTCTACAATTATGGAAGCTGTCAATAAAAAATATATATATATATTTAAAAAAAAAAAGGCCGGGCGTGGTGGTGCATGCGTTTAATCCCAGCACCGGGGAACTTGGGGAGGCACAGGTAGAGGGATCACTCTGAGTTCGAGGCCACCCTGAGACTACAGAGTGAATTGCAGGTCAGCCTGGGCCAGAGTGAGACCCTACCTCGAAAAACCAAAAAAAAAAAAAAGGAAGCTGTGTCTCATGTAGCACCTGGACTGCGTGTTCCTTCAGTGAATCCAGACCAGCGTTGAAGCCAGCCAGCGACCATGTCCTCATGAGCTCCGCTCCACACATGCTAATAATCTTCTCACCCCCCGCTTTGCTCCAGCCAGGCGGGAGTCCCTACGTGCAGGCTTTCAACTCAGCCCGAAAGAATGACCATCCTGAGCTGCAGAAGTGGCTACTTGCCAGGTTCGATTCCCCAGGGCCCACATAAACCAGATGCACAAAGTGGCACATGCATCTGGAGCTCCTTTGCAGGGATTAGAGGCCCTGATATGCCCATACACACACACTCTCTCACTCAAATAAATAAATAACTATATATATGTATATATATATATATATATATATATATACTAAAAGAATAAGGCTGGAGAGATGGCTTAGCACTTGCCTGAGAAGCCTAAAGACCCATGTTCAATTCTCCAGATCCCATGTAAGCCAAACACACAAAAGGTAAGGCAGGTGCAAGGCCGCACATCCCCACTAGGTGGCGCAGGCATCCGGCGTTGGATTGCAGAGGCTGTAGCAGGACAGAACAGGAGCCCTTCTTCACCCCTCCCCCCACTGTCTAAACTAAATAGAAGAATGACAGTATCTGCCATATGCCCATCCGGAGGAATCAACACCAGTACACGCTGGGTGCAACTCTAAGCTGTAACCCTTCCCAGCAATAGAAGTGGGCTTCTGCCTTGAGTGTGGGAGGGGAAATGCAAGATGAGAGGTATGGTGCCTTGCCCTGTTCGAACATCCCTTCCTCTACTGTCCTTGGAGCCACTAGAGAGCAGAAGTGGGGTGGGATCAATCCCCCTCTGAACCCAGGTTCGATTCCCCAGTACCCATGTATACATGGTAGTGCATGCATCTGCAGTTAGTTTGCAGGCCTGGAGGCCCTGGTACACCATTCTCCCTCTCTCTCTCTCTAATAGAAACATATGCCGAGTGTGGTGGCCCACGTCTTTAATCCCTGCACTCGGGAGGCAGAGGTAGGAGGATCGCAGTGAGTTTGAGGCCACCCTGAGACGACATAGTGAATTCCAGGTCAGCCTGGGCTAGAGTGAGACCCTACCTGGGGGGTGTGGTATCTGTATACATGGAGGACAGTCCTTAATGTACCAATTATAGCCTGAGGGAAGGAGCGGTGCCCTGGAGTCTGAAGGCTCAGTAAGTAAAAGGTGGGTCAGTTCCTCGGCTCAGTAAGTGTGTGCCAGTGAACTAAAATAGGCCAAGGAGAGGGCTATGGTTGGAGGTGGTTGGAGGCCTCGGCAGCGAGTAAACCGAGCTGATCTGTGTGGGATGCCTAGTGTTAACACTGAATCCGCTGCTTCTGAAGCAAGTCTCCAAAAGCCCATGGCCCTTGGGACATCTGTCTGTCTGCTTGGAGAAGCTTCAGGTTCCTTGGAGTGAGAAAAGGCTGGTTGTGAAGCGTAAGGGCCCCGGTTCGAGGCTCGATTCCCAGGACCCATGTTAGCAGATGCACAAGGGGACGCACGCGTCTGGAGTTCCTTTGCAGTGGCTGGAGGCCCTTGTGCGCCCATTCTCTCTCTCTATCTGCCTCTTTCTCTATCTGTCACTCTCAAATAAATTAAAAATAAATAAACAAAAAAAAAAAAAAAAGAAAGAAAGAAAGAAAAGGCTGGTTGCAGGCAAAGGAGAGATACAGCGGCTCCATCTACAAAGGTGCTTATTACAAAAAGATGTCTCCATCCCCGGCAGCCTGTGTTTGCCGTAGGAATTCTCCAGAAGGGTTCAGAGAACAGCTTTGAAGGGAGGATGGATGCCCATGGATATGGACTGGGCAGAATATCTGGAGCAGGACTGGGCCACAGCTGCCACATCTGAACTTGGTGCAAAGCTTGGTATGATTATGTCTCCATGGTCAGTCCTTGCTCCATGACCCCTGCTCGGACCCTTCGTCGTGGGCTGACCACTTCTGAAGGCGGTTTTTTTTGTTTCATTTTTCGAGGTAGGGTCTCACTCTAGCCCAGGCTGACCTGGAATTCACTATGGGGTCTCAGGGTGGCCTCGAACTCATGGCGATCCTCCTACCTCCGCCTCCCGAGTGCTGGTGCAAACTACTGAACTACTCAAATGTTGGCTCTTGGGGCACTGCTATGTCGTATAAACCTGAAATCCAAGCATGTGGGAAGTGATGGTAGAAGGATCACCCTACGTTCGAGGCCACCCTGAGAATACAGAGTGAATTCCTGTTCAGCCTGGGCTAGAGTGAGACTCTACCTTGAAAAACAAAACAAAAAATAAATAACAATTAAAAAAAAAAAAAAAGAAAGAAAGAAAGGGCTGGAGAGATAGCTAAGCAGTTAAGGTGCTTACCTGCAAAGCCCAATGACTCAGGGTTTGATTCCCCAGTACCCATGTAAAGCCAAATGGACAAAATGGCACATGCATCTAGATACCCTAGTACACCCATTATCGCTCTCTCCTTTCAAATAAATAAGTAAAATAGTTTCAAAAATAAGGAGGAACTGGTGGCTCACGCCTTGAATCCCAGCACTTGGGAGGCAGAGGTAGGAGGATCGCTATGAGTTCAAGGCCACCCTGAGACTACAGGGTGAATTCTAGGTCAGCCTGGGCTACAGTGAAACCCTACCTTGAAAAACCAAAAAATAAAATAACGAGCTGGGCATGATGGTGCACGCCTTTCATACCAGCACTGGGAATGCAGAGGTAGGAGGATCACAGTGAGCTCAAGGCCACCCTGAGACTACAGAGTGAATTCCAGGTCAACCTGAGCTACAGCAATACCCTGCCTCAACAAACAAAAAATTAGGGATAGCCGGGCGTGGTGGCGCACGCCTTTAATCCCAGCACTCAGGAGGCAGAGGTAGGAGGATCGCCATGAGTTCGAGGCCACCCTGAGACTACAGAGTTAATTCCAGGTCAGCCTGGACCAGAGTGAGACCCTACCTCGAAAAACCAAAAAAAAAAAAAAAAGGGGATGCAGGGCTAGAGAGATAACTTAGCAGGTTAAGGCACTTGCCTGCCGAGCCCAAGAACCCAAGTTCCACTCCCCAGAACCCAAGTAATCCAGATGCACATGGTGGCACAAGCATCTGGAGTTCATTTGCAGTGGATAAAGGCCCTGGTGTACCCATTCTCTCTCTCAAATAACTAAAATTTTTATATTAAAAAAAAAAGTTTGGGCTGGAGAGATGGCTTAGCCATTAAATAAGGGACATTCCTGCAAAGCCTAAGGACCCAGGTTCAATTCTCCAGATCCCACAGTGGCTAGAGGCCCTGGCACACCCATTCTCACTCTCTTTCCCCCTCTATCTAACAAATAAAATAAACCTTAAAAAAATAAATAATTTTTTTAAGTTTTATTTAAAAAAAGGAGGCAGCCCAGGACTACAGTGAAACCCAACCCAACCAAAAAAAAAAAGAAAGAAAGGAGGCAGAAGTAGGATTATTGTGAGTTTGAGACCAGCTTGGTACTACAGAGTCCCCAGCTCAGCCTGGACTACAGTGAGACCTGCCTCAAACAACAAAACAAACTAAACCGGGCGTGGTGGCACACGCCTTTAATCCCAGCACTTGGGAGGCAGAAGTGGGAGGATCACAGTGAGTTCGAGGCCACCCTGAGACTACCTAGTGAATTTCAGGTCAGCCTAGGCTAGAGTGAGACTCTACCTTGAAAAAAATAAAATAAAATAAAAAACTAAAAATAAGTAACAAAGAATTTTCTCCTGTGCATGCCTGCTTTCCAACACTAACCCAGGACTGGGGAGAAGAGCGGAGCTCAAGTTTGAGCACCCTAAAAAGCAAATTCTTGGGCCGGGTGTGGTGACACACGCCTTTAATTTTGGGAGGCAGAGGTGGGAGGATTGACCTGAGTTCGAGGCCACCCTGAGACTACATAGTGAATTCCAGGTCAGCCTGGGCTAAAGTGAGACCCTACCTCGAAAAACCAAAAAACAATTCTTGGGCTGGAGAGATGGCTTAGTGGTTAAGGCGCTTGCTTATGAAGCCTAAGGATCCAGGTTCAATTCTCCAGGTCCCACGCAACCCAGATGCACATGATGGCGCACTGGTCTGGAGTTCCTCTGCAGTGGCTAGAGGCCCTGGTGTGCCCATTCTCACCCTCTATCTCTCCCTGTCTCTAATAAATAAATTTAAAAACAACAATCTCCAGCTACCTAGCCCCCCACACACACACCCACACTTCCTTGTCACTACCCAAGTGGCCCTTCTTCATGCCCTCTGCCGTCTCCTGCTCTCAGCCTGTACCCACTCCCTCCGCTGGGAGTTGGGAAAGAGCTCTGCCACTCATCCAGCTGACCGACCGCTGCACCAGACAAACTGCCAACTCAGCAGCCGAAGCCCGTTCCCGTTCAAGTCCACACCCGCTGCCCTTCCCAAGAGCACGGGCTGGGCCTTGGGGAGAATTACGTACTTGTACAAACTCAATCCCAGCCGTGCACGCCTTTAATCCCAGCACCCAGGAGGCAGAGGTAGGGGGATCACCGAGAATTCAAGGCCACCCTGAGACTACATAGTGAATTCCAGGTCAGCCTGGGCTAGGGTGAGACCCTCCCTCGGTGGGGGGGGGGGAGGAGGGGGGGGAGGTGTGCACAAACTAAATTCTAGTGTGAAAGCTGTGGACTTGCTATTTTAAACATTTGATTATTTATTTATTTGAGAGCAACAGACACAGAGAGAAAGACAGAGGGAGAGAGAGAATGGGCGCGCCAGGGCCTCCAGCCTCTGCAAACGAACTCCAGGCGCATGCGCCCCCTTGTGCATCTGGCTAACGTGGGACCTGGGGAACCGAGCCTCGAACCGGGGTTCTTAGGCTTCACAGGCAAGCGCTTAACCGCTAAGCCATCTCTCTCCAGCCCGGACTTGCTATTTTAAAAAGAGCCTGGGCTCGATGTGCTGGTACATGCCTTTAATCCCAGCGGAGGCAGGAGGATCTCTGAGACCATCTCTCAGTTGTGGCTCTGTATTTACACACTGCACATACACCCACGCGCGTTCACACACACAGGCACCTGCGCACACTCACACCTCCCAACACACGGAACAGAAACCAAGTACATGAAATGCTAAGGTTCTCTATCAGCATATGCCTGTTTCCTCTTTGTCACAAATGCTGGCCATGACTGGGGCTTAATTGAAGCCTGCAGTGCACTAAGGGAGAGATTACTGCCAGTGCAGGGTGTGAAACCACTAAAGCACGTCTAGGTAGAATGGTAAACTTCCTTTGCACTGGGAAGATTTTAACTGGACAAGAGCAACAGCCACTATGCCAAACCCCTCTCTGAAGGGGATAAAATGAGGAGGGAGGAAATGAAGGCCCTTTTGCTGGTGGTCCAAGATTAATTAGCATTCTAAACAGGGCTGTTTTTTTTTTTTTTTTTGCTGCGGTCTAGAGCCCTGCTCATCAATGCAGCCTTTGATGACCACTCAGCTCCTTCCCGTTCTTTACAGACTCAGCTGCTGGTGTTCTAACTTCAAACTGTCACCTGACCAGCTGTCTCAGGGGAGGCAGGCTCTGCTCCCTAGCTAGCCTACAAACTCCAACCCTCCTTTATATATATATTGGATATATCATATACTATATATCACACAATATATATTTTATGTATATGATAAAAATTTATGGGCTGGAGAGATGGCTTAGTGGTTAAGCGCTTGCCTGTGAAGCCTAAGGCCCCCGGTTCGAGGCTCGATTCCCCAGGACGGACCCACGTTAGCCAGACGCACAAGGGAGTTCATTTGCAGTGGCTGGAGGCCCTGGCACGCCCATTCTCTCTCTCTGCCTCTTTCTATCTGTCTGTCGCTTTCAGATAAATAGATAAAAATTAATTAATTAATTAATTAATTATATATAAGTATATATTTGTGAGTAAAGGATATGTGTGTGTGTGTGTGTGTGTGTGTGTGAGAGAGAGAGAGAGAGAGAGAAAGGGTGTGCACCAGGGCATCTTGCAAACAACCTCTAGATGCTACTTTGTGCATCCGGTTTGCCGTGGGTACTGGGGTTTGGAAGCAAGCAGACAGTCTTGAACAACTAAGCCACTCCACTTTTTGGGTTGTTTCAAGACAGGGGTCTCATTTTGTAGCCCAGGACCGGACTTCAAACTCCCAGAGACCCTCCTGCCTCAGCCTCCAGACTATTAAGATTACAGGCATGAGCAAGCTAGGAAACAGGGGCCAGTCAAGCTTCTCTCAGAACAGGACAAGGGACTGGGCACTTAAGATACAGAGGAAGGGATCGGAGGGAGGCAGGGGCAGGGCACTGGGAGACGCTGGAGCAGTTGGGGCCACCGCGCAGCCTCCGCGGTTTAAGGGCCCCCACAGGCACGGCGGAACACGTGGAATTTGGGGGTGGGGAGTGGCGGGGCGGGGCTGATTGCTGGGGTAGGAAGGGTTAGGAACGAAGTACTCACAAAATAAATTGTCCTAATTTAGAACTGAGCAGGGTCACCTAAATTAGCAAGACCTTTTCCAAGACAGGTAAAAGATTTTAACAACCGGAGGCGTGCTCCTACATAATATAGATAGATGACAATCACATTCCCAAGGGGCGGGTGGGATAGGCTTCTGGTCTAGTCCAGTGACCCCACGAGGAAGACAAAAGTGGATAAAGGCCGGGCGTGGTGGCACAAGCCTTTAATCCCAGCACTCGGGAGGCAGAGGTAGGAAGGATCGCAGTGAGTTCGAGACCACCCTGAGACTCCATAGTGAATTCCAGGTCAGCCTGAACTAGAGTGAGACCAAAAAAGTAGATAAAGGCCAAAAACCTAGCTCGGCCTGCGGCATGATGTGATGCGTGCGCCCCGGGATCTCGCCCTCCACCCACTCCCCCCCCCAACACCCCCATTTCTCCAAAGCACCCACGGAGGCCGAGAGGCTGTGAAAGCTCGCGGCGCTCTTGCATCAGAAAAAAAGGCGGTGCGCGTCCAGCGGAGCCGGGTTGGGGGGCGGGGGAGCCTGCTTCTCCCCCCCCCACACTCACCGCACACCCCTCCCCAGCAGCCATGCATGCACACGGGACCTGGCTGAGAGCGGCCAGCGTACCCCGAGCCCCAAACCCTTGCAGGCCGACAGAAGTCGGCAGCGAAGGGAGCCGCAGCGGGGGCCCGGGCAGCACCCGCGTGCCAGCAGGGCACCCGCGTGGCGCCCCTCCCCCGACGCCCCCGCGCGGGGAGCCGGCGCTGGGCACCCCGGGGTCCCCTAAGGCGCGAAGGCACTTGGAGCGGCTCTGGCATCCCAAGCAGCTCGCAGGACCAGTTGGAGCAGCCTGCGCTTGGCAGCGCCGGCGCGGGGAAGGTGGGGAGGGAAGGCAGCGCTGGAACACGCGGTTGCAAACTGCGCGCAAAGTTTGCATCCGCAGCTTTGCCCCCACACCTCCCTCCGTCTCCCCCCAACTTCTTGTCCCCCAATTTCAGAAGTCCACACCCCAAGCCCCGGTGCAGCCCAAGCAGTTTAGCCAAAGGATGCCCCCCCCCACGCACACACCCCCCCCCCCTCACCCTTCCAGCTCTCTCCTTACCTGCAGCTCGGCTATCAGCTCCTCTTGGCTCAGGTTCTGTTTCTCCACCACCTGCAGCCCTCCATCTTGCAGGATCTTCCGGCAGCAAGGGTCCAGGCTGTCACTGATGAGCACTTTGCGTAGATTTGCGAAAGCCATGGCCGGGAAGAAGACGATCAGGCCTCGCAGCCAGCAGCTATCGGCGGAGAGAAGAAGCTCACGGGCCGGCAGGCTCCGGGGAACTGGCCAGGATCCTCGATCTCCCGCTTCTCCCCCCCCCACCCCCCTCCCTCCCTTGATCTCTCCCCCTCCCCACACTCGGGCTCCGATCTGCTCCTTTCGATTGGCTGGGAGCCCTCGAACACCCGGTGACCCCGCCTCCTGCCGCGGGCCAGCGCCTCCCAGGTCCCCGCCCCCTTCCATTGTCCCGCCGCGGCGGATTTCTCCAGCTCCGAGCGCTTCCTTGCCGGGTGCACCTGGCTGGCTACGGGGGGTTTAACCGATCCGTAGCCCAAGTGAACCGGGGACTTTGCGTTCTTACCTTGCTTTTCTTTCATGGGCCCATTGATTTGACTAGAGAATACTTGGGCCCAGGAGTACTTAAGCGGCATGTGCAAAAAAAAAAAAAAAAGCAAGGTCTCCCCTGGCATGGGGAGATGGTTCAGCAGTTCAGGCGCACTTGCCTGCAAAACCTAAGGGACTCGAGTTCGGTTCCCCACTACCCACGAGAAGCCGGATGTACAAGGTGGCGCATGCGTCTGGAGTTCGCTTGCAGTGGCTAGAGGTCTCACTCTCAAATAAATAAATAAATTATTTTTTGTTGAAAAGAAAGAGTCACCGTAATACACCCTAATTTCTTAAGCATTTTAATATTTAATTTAATTTACGGGAGAGAGAGAATGGGCGCTCCAGGGCCTCCAGCCACTATAAACCAACACCAGATGCGTGCGCCACCATGTGCATCTGGCTTATGTGGATTCTGGGAAATCAAACCTCGGTCCTCAGGCTTCATAGGCAAAAGCCTTAACCGCTAAGCCAGCCCTCCAGCTCATGACTTTTTTTTTTTTTTTTTTTTTTTTAGTTTTTCGAGGTAGGGTCTCACACTAGTCCAGGCTGACCTGGAATTCACTCTGTCGTCTCAGGGTGGCCTTGAACTCATGGCCATCCTCCTACCTCTGCCTCCCGAGTGCTGGGATTAAAAGACAGCAAACGGTCGTGAGTATTTAAAGGTAGTCCTGGACATCTGGTGGCCTAAGACACATGAGTACAAACACACTAGTTTAAAAGATAGCAAGGGTAAGGCCTGCGTGGTGGCACTCCGGAGGCAGAGATAGGAAGATCACGGTGAGTTCGAGGCCACGCTGAGAATAGAGTGAATTCCAGCTCAGTGTAGACTAGAGTGAAACCCTACCTCGAAAAATAAACAAAAAAGATAGCAAGGGGAAGGGGGCTGGAGAGATGGCTTAGCAGTTAAGATGCTTGCCTACAAAGCCCAAGGCCCCAAATTCAATTCCCCAGGTCCCACATAAGCCAGATGCACATGACACATGCATCTGGAATTCTTTTGCAGTGACCAGAAGCCCTGACATTCTTTCTCTCATAAACAAATAAAAATAATAAAAAATAAATAGAAGATAAAAAGGTAACTGGGGTATTTAGCTTAGCTAGACCCATCCCTCTCTATATATCCCTTTGGTTCTGAAAAAGAAGAAAAAAATGAGCCAGGCATGATGGCTAACTCTCTAACCACTCATGTATGTAATCCCAGCACTCAGGAGGCTGAGACAGGGGGATCACTTGGAGTTCAGCCAGGGCCACATAGAGCAGGTGGGGAGGAGAATAGCATGTATAGAATAAGCAGTACTTTCTAATTCAATCCATGTGTATCTGCACCCCACAGCAAGCGTGCCTTCCCGTGCCCCATTTAACAGAACTGTTGGGAAATCAGGCTGAAGCTATAAAATCACCTAGCAGGGCTGGAGAGAGGCCTCAGTGGTTAAGTGCTTGCCTGCGAAGCCTAAGGTCCCAGGTTCAGTTCCCCAGTGCCCACATAAACCAGATGCACAGGAAGGCGCATGCAGTGTCGGGGGGCCCTGGGGAGGCAAACCAAGATGGGCAGGTTTTAGAGCCGGGTGTGGTGGCGCACACCTTTAATCCCAGCACTCATGAGGCAGAGGTAGGGGGATCACCGTGAGTTCAAGGCCACCCTGAGCCTACAGAGTGAATTCCAGGTCAGCCTGGACTAGAGTGAAACCCGTACCTTGAAAAACCAAAAAGAAAAAATAACAGATGGGCAAGTTTTGCAAGCAAACGCCTTTAACCATTGAGCCATCTCCCCTGCTTATTACCTTTCTTTCAACCTGGAAATTGTTTTATTTATTTATTTGAGAGCGACAGGCAGAGAAAGAAAGAGGCAGAGAGAGAGAGAGAATGGGAGCGCCTGGGCCTCCAGCCACTGCAAACGAACTCCAGATGCGTGCGCCCCCTTGTGCATCTGGTTTACGTGGGTCCTGGGCAATTGAGCCTCGAACCAGGGTCCTTAGGCTTCACAGGCAAGCGCTTAACCACTAAGCCATCTCTCCAGCCCCCTTTTTTTCTTTCTTGCTTTCTTTCTTTCTTTTTTTTTTTTTTTTTTTTGAGGGAGGCTCTTTCTCTACCCCAGGCTGACCTGGAATTCACTATGTAGTCTGGGGGTGACCTGGAACTCACAGCAGTCCTCCTACTTCTTTCTCCCCAGCAATAGGCATGTGCCCCACCTAGCTGGTTCTTTAAAAAAATTGATTGACAACTTGCATAAATATGAACAATATAATGAGATCATAGTCCCCTCCAACCACCACCCTCTCCTCACCTCTTCCAACCCTCCCCTCCACTGAATCTCGGCTTCTTTTTCTTCTGTAAGATCCTGAAGGAAACTGATTCTTATCTATAACTCTTTCCTTTCTTCCTTCTCACTCTAGCCCAGGCTGACCAGGAATTCACTAGTCTCAAGGTGGCCTCGAACACTCAGCGTGGATCCTCCTATTTCTGGGATTAAAAACATGAGCCACCATGCCGGCCCTTCCTTTGTTCCCTTCTTTTTTTCTTCCTCCTCCTCCCTTTCATTCCTCTTCTTTTCTTCTCCCTCTTCCTCCTCCCCTCCTCCTGTTCTTTTTTTTTCGGGGGGAGGGGTGGGGAGGATTTAGGTAGGGTGTTGCTCAGGCCCAGGTTTACCTAGTCTCAGGGTGGCCTCAAACTCACACTGATCCTCCTACCTCTTCCTCCTGAGTGCTGGGATTAAGGGGGTGCGCCGCCAATGCAAACAAGGATGGGGTTCTTTTGCAGACAAAGGTCAGGTGATGTAGACTAAGCAGAGATCTGCCTGCCTGTGCCTCCAGAGCCCAGTGAGGTGGCGCACACCATTAATCCCAGTACTGGGAGGCAGAAGTAGGAGGATCACTGTGAGTCTGAGGCCACCCTGAGAATACAGAATGAGTTCCAGGTCAGCCTGGGCTAGAGTAAGACCTTACCTCGGTGGGTGGGGGTGGGGGGGACTGGCCTCCAATTTACTATGTAGCAATTGGATGACCTTGAACTGATCCTCCTGCCTCTACCTCTTGAGTCCCGAAATGACTTCTGAGAGGCACCATCCTCGGTTCTGAAGACGGAGCCTAAAGCAAGAACTCTAACCAACTGATCTACACCCTCAGCCTGGAACTTCAGGAATTTCACAGCTTCTCCTCACAGCTATGGCCATTGGAAGACAAGAGACCAAGCTGCAAAGGGCCAGGAGGCCTCCTACACAACCCTGGAAAGAAGTTTAAATTTGACCAAAAGCTAGTATAGGGCTGGAGAGATGGCTTAACGGTTAAGGCATTTGCCTGTGAAGCCTAAGGACCCAGGTTCGATTCCCCAGTACCCATGTACACCAGCTGTACAAAGAGGCACATGGAATTCAATTGCAGGGCTGGAGGTCCTAGTACGCCCATTCTCTCTCCCTGTCTATCTATCTATGTATCCATCTATCTATCTCTATCTCATGTCTCTCTCCAATAAATACATAAGCACAAAAAAAAATCTTTAAAAAAAGGTTTGCTTTAATCCCAGCACTCGGGAGGCAGAGGTAGGAAGATCGCCATGAGTTCGAGGCTACCCTGAGACTCCATAGTGAATTCCAGGTCAGCCTGGGCTAGAGTGACACCCTCAAAAAAACATTTAAAAAAATTTTTTAAAGAATAAAAAGCTGTTAAAAGAAATGATATGATTAAGTTTCTTGGCTCACCTGAGTCTTCATATTGCTAATCGAGATGCTAACACTTACCATTGCACCCCACAGTGTACACCGCTAAATTCAAGCAAAGGGCGTCTCTTTCATAACTTACTGTTGGCAATGAGGTAATTTCTCTCGTGCGTGCCTTACTGTCTGCATGCATAAAACAGAAACTTCGGCCTTCTTGGAAGTACAAGACAAACAGCCCTGCCCTTTTCTCTAGATCCTTGTTCCCTTCCCTCCACTGACCCAAACCCCTTGGGAAGGGAGACTCTTTGATTAGTAAATTTGGGGAGGGAAAAGCTTCCAGCGCACACCCAGGCCAGCCCTGTCGTAGGCCCTCTTTTTTTTTTTTTAAATTTTTTTTTGTTCATTTTTTATTTATTTATTTGAGAGCGACAGACATAGAGAGAAAGACAGATAGAGGGAGAGAGAGAGAATGGGCACGCCAGGGCCTCCAGCCTCTGCAAACGAACTCCAGAAGCGTGCGCCCCCTTGTGCATCTGGCTAACGTGGGACCTGGGGAACGGAACCGAGCCTCGAACCGGGGTCCTTAGGCTTCACAGGCAAGCGCTTAACCGCTAAGCCATCTCTCCAGCCCATCGTAGGCCCTCTTTTGAGTTGGAAACCTAAAAACAATATACACCATTCTATTTTCTTGTGTGCTATGAAACCAAGCTCCCACCCTAGGCACCCGAGGGTGCAGGAACCACAGCTGGTCACTCTCTGACCATGACACCAGGACAGGTATGATAGCCTTAGGGGGGATCAAGAGGGAAACAGCAACATTCTTGTTTTTTGTTTGTTTTTTTTTTTTCCTTTTTGGTTTTTCTTTTTTCTTTATTTTTATTTATTTATTTATTTAAGAGGGAGAAAGAGAGAGGAGTCAAATTGGTGCTCCAGGGCCTCTAGCCACTGCAAACGAACTCCAGACGCGTGCGCCCCCTTGTGCATCTGGCTAACGTGGGTCTTGAGGAATTGAACCTGGGTCCTTTGGCTTTGTAGACAAGTGCCTTAACCACTAAGCCTTCTAGCCCTCTGTTTTGGTTTTTCAAGGTATAGGGTCTGACTAATAATTCATCCTTCTCTGAGTCCACATTTTCAATTCTTTGCTAACATGGATGAGGGATCAAAAGTCGGGGTCCACGGGGCCTGGGATCTCCTGTACATTTATGAAATTTAACCCCTCTCTAGACCCAAAATCTTGCATGAAAGGCAGAGGATCAGGAATTCAAGGTCTTCCTCAGTTACATAGCAAGTTCAATGCCAGCCTGAGCTATGTGTGACCCTCTCTAAATCAATATATAATGTTCAAGGGAAACAAAAAGGAGATGGTTCGGTGGGTAAGCTGTTTTTCACAGAAGGGTGACACTTACGTTCAGACCCCCAGCACCAGTGTAAAGCTGGGCACTGTGCCCCTGGCTTCTGAAATCCCACATGCTTAGGGCAAGAGAAGAGATGGAGACGGAAGGCCGGTTAGCCTGGTGAATGCAGCAATGAAACTAGAGACCCTGCTTCAAACAAGGTGGGTGACAAAGACAGACACCTGAAGATGTTCTCTGATCGCCACATGTGTGCCCTGACATGTGTAAGCCTAGATTCAGATACACGAACATGCACACACTTAATAAAAAAAACAGGCCAGGCATGGTGGCGCATTCCTTTAATCCCAGCACTGGGGAGGCAGAGTTAGGAGGATTGTCATGAGTTCAAGGCCACCCTGAGACTACAGAGTGAATTCCAGGTCAGTCTGGGCTACAGCGAGACCCTACCTCGAGAAACCAAAAGCAAAACAAACAAAGCAAAATTCTAATGGGCTGTCACCCTGGCCCAGGCGAGTGACCTCACTAATGAAGGAGCTCTCGGCTGTCCCTTGCAGTCCTGCTCTTCCTCCGAGAACAGTGCTGTGTGAACGTGGAGACTCGTCGCCTGGGCTCATCTTTCTGTTCCTACACTCACTAGCCCTTTCTACCGACGCGCCTGTCCCTCTGCAGAAAACCATCCTGCCGTTGATCGTGCCGTAGACTTTGGTTTTCCCTTTTAAACCTTCAACTGGATTTTGATGACACATTCTTTCTTTAACTTGGCCAGGTATTTCCTAACTCCTTTTCAGATATTTGCCTTCTCTCAGGATGGGCTGTCTTTCAGGTAGCTAACTTCCTGCATTATTTATTCACTGATCTTAGGTTTCACTGTTAGAGCCACCCTTTCCATTCTCTCTCACTCTCTCGCTCTCTCTGTCTCTTTCTCTCCCCCAGATAACTTTTTAAAAAAATCAGTCATAGAATGAGACCTATCTCAAAAAATGAAATAAATACATAAATCCTTTTTTAAAAAAAATGGGGGCTGTAGACATGGCTGAGCAATTAAGCGCTTGCCTGTGAAGCCTAAGGACCCTGGTTCAAGGCTCAATACCCCAGAACCCACATTAGCCAGATGGACAAGGGGGCGCACGCGTCTGGAGTTAGTTTGCAGTGGCTGGAGGCCCTGGCGCACCCACTCTCCTCTCTCTCTCTCTCTGTCCCTTTCTCTCTCTATCTGTTACTCTCAAATAAATAAATAAAAATAAAAAACAACAAAAAAATTTTTTTAAAAGATGGAAAATCATGGTTTGGAGAGATGGTCAGCAGTTAAAGGCACTTGCTTGCAAAGCCTGATAACCTGGGATTTGATTTCACAACACCCTTGTAAAGCCAGTGCACAAAGTGCTACATACACCTGGAGATTATATGCAGTGGCAAGAGGCCCTGGCATGGGTCTGGAAATATAGCTCAACCATGAAGACACTTGCCTACAAAGCTTAACAACCCAGGTTCAATTCCCCAGTACCTAGATGCACAAACTATTGCATGCATCTACAGTTTGTTTGCAGCAGCTGGAGGCCTTGACACACTCTCTCTCTCTCTTTCTCTCTTTCTTCCTCAAATAAATAAATAAAATAGCTTTACAAGGCCGATGTGGTGGTGCATGACTTTAATCCCAGCACTCAGGAGGCACAGGTAGGAGAATCACTGTGAGTTTGAGGCTACCCTGAAACTACATAGTGAATTCCAGGTCAGCCTGGGCTGGAGTGAGACCCTACCTTGAAAAACAAAACAAAACAAAAAAAAAAAAAAATTTTTTTTTCAAGGTAGGGTTTTGCTCTCGCCCAGGCTGGCCTGGAATTCACTACATAATATAGACTCAGGATGGCCTTGAACTCACGGCAATCCTCCTACCTCTGCCTCCTGCGTGCTGGTATTAAAGGTGTGTGCCACCATGCCTGGCTTATAAAATTAATTAAAAAGAATAAAGAGTGCAACAGTCACCGCCATGCCTGATCCCCTCTTCCACTGATGTGTACATTCTTTATTTTATTTTATTTATTTGAGAGAGAAAGAGAGGCAGACAGAATGGGTGTACCAGGGCCTTCAGCTGCAGCAAATAAACTCCAGACACATGTGCCAACCTGTGCATCTGGCGTACGTGGGTCCTGAGGAATCGAACCTGGGTCCTTCGGCTTCCCAGGTAAACGCCTTAACCGCTAAGCCATCCCTCCAGTCCCCGGCGCTCACATTCTTTCCTCCTCTTCTTTTGTGATATTCCCTGAGCTTGGAAGGAGGTAAAGGAGGCGCCCAGATATGACTCGACCCTCAACAGTCTCTGCTTTGCAGCACTTTTGTCCCGTCATGAGTTCCTGAAGCTAACTGCAGACCCTGCTGACAGAAGCCCCGCTGACCACAGCTCATAGCTACCAACCTATGGGCATAAACATAGCCATGTCAAAGGCATTTAGGTGGCACATCATGTCCATTTACCCAAACAACAGTAGTTGCTTCCCCACTAGGGCATGACCTTCCCAGCCATGGGCTTTTGACTGTGTTTATGGTACCACATTATGATTATTTTGTAGCTAGCTGTTTTGAACAGAAAAAAACTATAACATAGGCAGAATTTCCAAACCACCTGGACAACCAAAAACATATTTATTACAGGGCTGGAGAGATGGCTTAGTGGTTAGGCGCTTGCCTGTGAAGTCTAAGGACCCCGGTTTGAGGCTTGATTCCCCAGGACCCATGTTGGCCAGATGCACAGGGGGGCGCACGCGTCTGGAGTGTGTTTCCAGTGGCTGGAAGCCGTGGCGCGCCCATTCTCACTGAGTCTCTCCCTCTTTCTCTCTCTCACTCACTCTCAAATAAATAAATAAAAATGAAAATAAAAAATAAAAAAAAATACATACTACAGGGTGCTGGAGAGATGTGTTAGTGGTTAAAGCACTTGCCTGCAAAGGTTAATGAAAAGAGTTCAATACCCCAGTACCCATATAAAGCCAGACGCACAAAGTGGCACATGCATCTGGAGTTTGTTTGCAGTGGTTGGAGGCCCTGATGTGCCCATTCTCTGTTTCTCTTCTCTCTTTCTCTCTCTGCTTGCAAATAAAATAAAACTTAAAAATATTACAAATAGGGCTGGAGAAATGGCTTAGCGGTTAAGGCATTTACCTGCACAGCTAAAGGACCAAGGTTTGACACCCCAGGACCCACATAAACCAGATAAATAAGGGGTACATGCATCCAGAGTTCATTTGCAGTGACTAGAGGCCCTAGCATGGCCATTCTCTCTGTTTGTCTTTCTTCCATCTCTCTCTCTCTCTTTGCAAATAAATAAATAAATTTAAAAAACATTACAAATAAATCTGTCTACACCAAGTAGGGAGGCTGGAAAATCCCCAGTTGTCTGTGAACGGCTCTGGAATAGAATGCTGTGATGGTCACTAG
Source organism: Jaculus jaculus (assembly GCF_020740685.1). NCBI lineage: Eukaryota > Metazoa > Chordata > Mammalia > Rodentia > Dipodidae > Jaculus > Jaculus jaculus. The sequence goes on along the minus strand of NC_059120.1, from coordinate 51,759,945 downwards.
CTGGCCGCAGAGACATTGCTACCACAGAGCAGAGGGCTTGCAAAGTGGAATCTTTTCCAAACCCCTAAGTGTCAACAGGAGCCCACAGAGAATTACTGGAGAGGAAAACCTGGCTTGCTGGAAGCCGGGCGTATTAATAACGCTCTGCTTCCCTAGTGAGCCCTACCCTCAGGGCAGCCAGCAGTGTTTGGCAAGTAGCCTCTTTCATTCTGGCCCGTCTTTGTCGGTGCTGGCAATAGTGTTAAAGATCTCGTCAGACAGCAGAGCAGTGAAAAGGGTGCACAGTCTTCGCCTGGCCCACCTCAAGAAATTGAATCCAGCCGGGCGTGGTGGCGCACACCTTTAATCCCAGCACTGGGGAGGCAGAGATAGGAGGATCGCCACAAGTTCAAGGCCACCCTGAGACTACAGAATTCCAGGTCAGCCTGAGCTAGAGTGAAACCCTACCTTGAAAAAGAGAGAGAGAGAGAGAGAGAGAGAGAGAGAAATTGAGTATCCAGGGCAGGAGAGATGGCTCAGTGCTTACAAGGCCTGACGCCCAAGGTTCAATTCCCCAGCACCCATGTAAGCCAGTGGTACATGCATCTGGAGTGTGTTTGCAGTTGCAAAAGGCCCTGTGGTGCCCATTCTCTCTCTCTCTCTCTCTCTCTCTCTCTCTCTCTCTCTCTCTCTCTCCATATATATATATCTCCCTCTATCTCTTTGCAAATAAATAAAAAAAAATTAGAAAATACACAGGTCCATTCCATAGTCAAAAATATTGTTAAGGGCTGGCGTGATGGCCTAGTGGTTAAGGTGCTTGCCTGCAAAGCCTAAGGTTCCCAGATTCAATTTTCCAGGACCGCTCAAGTCAGATGCACAAGGTGGCCCATGCATCTGGAGTTCTTTTGCAGTGGCAGAAGGCCCTGGCACACCCATTCTCTCTCTCTCAAATAAATAAATTATATATAGAATTTTGTTTAATTTTAAATTTATTTATTGGCATAATTGGTATTTTAAGGTAGAGTTTCATTGTAGCTCAGGCTGACCTGGAATTCACTATGTAGTCTCAGGGTGGCCTCGAACTCATGGCGATCCTCCTACCTCTGCCTCCCAAGTGCTGAGAGTAAAGGCGTGCGCCACCACTCCCAGCTAAATAAAATATTTTTTAAAAATTATGTATTGTGGTGCTCACTTCAGCAGCACATATGCTAAAAAAAGAGAAAAATTGGAACAGTACAGAGAAGATTAACATGGCCCTGAGCAAGAATGGCATGCAAATTCATGAAGTGCAATATATATATACATACATTATATATATATATATATATGTAGTTTCTTGTGAAAGAGATTGAGAACTAGACCTTCTTAGCGGATGCTTCTGCAACTGCCATGCCGTTGAGGCTCCCGCAGGATGCTCTGCTAGCTCATCATCCTCCTCTTCTTCTCCAGGGCTCTTCTCCCCATGGTCACAAATAAACCACATTTCCCAGACTTTCGAAGAGTTAGGCACACTACCACCAACTGAACTCCAGCCATAAGCAGAACTGGTGAAAGCCGAGTCCCAACCTGACCTCTAAAGTCTCTTTCATAGCTTCCATCTTCCCCAGTGATGCAGTAAGTTCCGGCAGGACTCACTCTCTAAGAAACTCTCCAACCAGCAACCTAAGAGCATGGGAAAGCACTAGGTAACAAGGAACCTACTCTTCACTTATATCCAGAATAAGGAACTCTTGTGGGGCAAGGGAGATGGCTTAGAGGTCAAAGCACTTGCCTGCGAAGCCTAAGGACCCAGGTTCGATTCCCCAGGACCTACGTAAGCCAGATGCACAAAGGGGCGCACGTGTTTGGAGTTCGCTTGCTTTCTCTCTGCTGCTTTCTCTCTCTGTCTCTATCACGCGCTCTCTCTCAGAATAAATAAAATAGGCTGGGGAGATGGCTCAGCAGTTAAGGGCGCTGTTTGCAAAATTTGCCAGCCTGGGTTTGATTTCCCAGTGCCCATGTGAAACCAGGTGCACAAAGTAGCCCAATGCATCTGGAATTCATTTGCAGTTGCTGGTGCGCCCATTCTCTCATTCTCTCTCTCTCTGCTCGCAAATAAATAAATAAACTATGTTAAAACAAAACAAAACGGGCTGGAGGGATGGCTTAGAGGTTAGGGCGCTTGCCTGCAAAGCCAAAGGATCCTGGTTCAATTCTCCAGGATCCATGTAAGCCAGATGCACAAGGGGGCCCATGCACCTGGAGTTCATTTGCAGTGGCTGGAGGCCCTTATGTGCCCATTAACTCCTCTCTTCCTTTTCCTTCCCTCCTCCCTCTCTTTCTCTCTCTCAAATAAATAAATAATAATAAAAGCCCAGAAGTCTTATAAATAAGTAATGAGACAAACAACCCAATTTTTAAAAAACAAATGAGCAAAAACTGTGAATAGGTATTTTATCACATGTAAAGACATTCAGCCCACTAGTTATTAGGTTTTTGCAAATGAAATAGAAGATTCTGCTACACGCCCATTCAAATAGCTACTAAAGTTTTTTATTTTAGATTAGTGTACATTTTTTTTTTTTTCAAGATAGGGTCTCTCTCTAGCCCAGGCTGACCTGGAATTCACTATGTAGTCTCAGGCTGACCTTGAACTCACAGTGACCCTCCTACCTCTGCCTCCCAAGTGCTGATACAAAAATCAACTCTAAATGGATCAAGGACCTCAATATAAGATCTGAAACTTGAACACACAGGATCCATAGATTGTTACTAGAAATTTTCAGTGCCAGGGATGGGATACCTTCCAGTGAGTTGTTGGCCAGGGAGGTCCTTAATGCCCCCAAAACCTTACAGGCCATTACCGAGGCCCTTGGTTTCTCACCAGGAATACATGGTAAGACCCTATTGCTGAAGACTCCACATACTTGGCTGCAAGGTCACTGAGAAATCCGGCTAGAGCTGAGCTGAAAATCTCTGCCATGTAGACCACCTGACAGAAAGCTATAAAAAGGAGGCTGCATGTGCATGTTCAGTGGGAAAAAGAGAAATCACCGGTGGAGATACTCAACAGTGGACACTGCAAGCCTTAAATTTGGCTAGCCAGGCCAAATGAGCCAATGAATGCAATAGTGTCATGTCTGTTATGGGGGAAACCAAATGCCCTCTAATTGGACTGGAGGCCCGCTCCATGGGAGGGAATACATCCCTGATACTGAAAACCTACAACAGGGGTAGTCATGAGCCCTAGGGGTGTAACGTCTGCTGCTATCTGGCTAAATGTATATACTATGCTCATCAAACTGCCCAGTAAGCATTTCTCCTAATGCTCATACCCATATATTAATGCTACTCTCATTTTTTTTTTTTTGGTTTAATTGGTTTTTTTAAGGCAGAGTTTTTCTTCTACAGAACCTTCTCTTTTCAGATGGCAGTGACCTTGGGATGACTCAGAAGGCACCATGGTGCTGAGAAGTGAGTCACAGGAGTGCTCAGCCCTGAAATATCTCTATCACATCTTCCAAGGCTCGGGATCCCTTGTGGAAGAGGTGGCAGAAAGAATGTAAGAGCCAAAGAGCCAAAGGAAGGGTAGGACTCCTTACAACGTGCTCCCCCCAGACACAAAATGGCCTGGATATCCATAATCTCACAGTGCCTGACACTACCTATACAAGACCATCATAACAGGAGGAAAAGGTCATGACATCAAAATAAGAGACTGATTGAGGGGGGAGGGGATATGATGGAGAATGGAGTTTCAAAGGGGAAAGTGGGGGAAGGGAAAAAATTACCATGGGATATTATTTACAACTATGTATATATATATATATATATATATAAAAATCTGAAGCCAGCCAGGCATGGTAGCACATGCCTTTAATCCCAGCACTCGGGAGTCAGTGGTAAAAGGATTACTGTGAGTTTGAGGCCAACCTGAGACTTCAGAGTGAGCTCCAGGTCAGCCTGGGCTAGAGTGAGACCCTGCCTCGAAAAACCAAAAAAAAAGAAAAAAAAGAAAAAGATCTGAAACTCTAAATTGATTAGAAGAGAATGTATGGAGAACACTCCAGGATATAGATAGGGAAAGACTTCCTGAACAAGACTCCAGTAGCCCAGGACATTGGGCAAACACTCAACAACTGGGACCTCATAAAAATAAAAAGCTATTGTACAGCTAAGCAACCATCAAGAGAGCCAGCAGACGGGCTGGAGAGATGGCTTAGCAGTTAAGCGCTTGCCTGTGAAGCCTAAGGACCCCGGTTCAAGGCTTGGTTCCCACGTTAGCCAGATGCACAAGGGGGCACACGTGTCTGGAGTTCGTTTGCAGAGGCTGGAAGCCCTGGCATGCCCATTCTCTCTCTCTCTCTCTCTCTCTCTCTCTCTCTCTATCTGTCTTCCTCTCTGTGTCTGTCGCTCTCAAATAAATAAATAAAATTAAAAAAAAAAAAGAGAGAGAGCCAGCAGCCCACGTAGTGAAGAATGGGAGAATCTTCTCCAGGTGTTGGTGGCCTCTGCCATGTCTCAACATCGCTGACATCACAACTGTACAAAAGTAAACATGTATGTCCTGAAAGTGGAGGAATACAGCTACTCCTACCTAAAATTAGACAAAATAAGTTAAATCCTAACCACAGGCCCCGGGCTCTGTTTACCATAGCCAGATACCTTCCCAGCAAACAAACCTGTTATCTTAAAACCATCTGCCAAACACAAGGAAGTTCTCCCCCAAGACAGTCTGCATTAGGTCAGAGTCATTATTGGTGATGCATGTTTGTGGTATATGCGTAATTCTAAGAATAAAAACACCTTTAATCCCAACACCTGGGAGGCAGCGGTAGGAGGATAAAACAAAACAAACAAATAAATAAATAAAAACACCTAAAGATGCCAGGCATGGTGGCACACGCCTTTAATCCCAGCACCAGGGAGGCAGAGGTAGGATGATAGCTGTGAGTTCGAGGCCAGCCTGAGATTACATAGTGATTTCCAGGTGAGCCTGGGCTCCAGTGAGACCCTACCTCAAAAAACAAAAAACAAACAAACAAAAAAAAAAACCCAAACCTGGAAAACTGGAGAAAGCATATCCCTAAAACCATGGGCTCTGGCTGGTAAATTCCAGGGCCATAACTGAACCCCTCCCCCGCCCCCATGCACCGTGAGCTATTGGTCAGGGAGACACAAGGCCCCCAAAACAATACAGACAATTGCCAAAACACTTGGTTTCCTACAAGAGCTAAAAGGTAACACCCCAGGCTGGAGAGATGGCTTAGTGGTTAAGGTGCTTGCCTGCACAGCCTAAGGACCCATGTTTGACTCTCCAGATCCTATGTAAGCCAGACACACAAAGGTGAGGCAAGAGCAAGCTCGCACATGCCCACTAGGTGGCAGAAGCATCTGGAGTTGGATAGCAGTGGCTGAGGCCCTAGTGCACCAATTCTCTCTCCCTCTCTCTCTCTAAAAAGGGAAATCCTTATTGCTTCAGCCTGCATTCACAGGACATCAAATTACCATGCTGGAACTGAGAAGGAGTCCACTTCCTTCCTGGCTAGCGCTCACAGTGCTAGAAAGTGCTAGGACCACAGTTGCCAACGGATTGATAAAGTAGTGATAAAATCAACCAGCCAAGCAAGAAGTGTCCACTCCTGCGATAGTGACCCACAGCTGATACAGGTAACCAAGTGTGCATGAACTGGACCTGAGACCCGGTCAGTGGGAGAGAACTCATGTCTGGCTCTGTGAACCAAGCCAGCACCCCAGGGCCCCCAGGTGCAGCAAAGGAACTCCAAGGTACTTGTGCCTCTTTGTGCATCTGGCTTTATGTGAGCACTGGCGAATTGAACCTGTGTCCTTTGGCCTTGTAGGCAACCGCCTTATCCACTAAGCCATCTCTCCACATGTTCTAAACAAGCGGCATTTCTTAACTTGCTTCAACAAGAGTATCTAGTAAATCCTAGTAATATTTACATTGCCGTTATGAAAGGATGCAGTGGCAAGGCCAAAATTTCCAATACATCCGGTAGAGCCAATGAATACGCATATTCTTGATTATTACTAGGCAAAGCCGGGCGTGGTGGCGCACGCCTTTAATCCCAGCACTCAGGAGGCAGAGGTAGGTGGATCGCTATGAGTTTTGACGCCACCCTCAGAATACATAGTGAATTCTAGGTCAGCCTGGGCTAGAGTGAGACCCTACCTCGAAAAACCAAAAGAAAAAAAAAAAATCTGAAGAAGCTGGGCATGAGGGCACACACTTTTTTCATTTTAAGCAAGAAGTTTATTTAAACAAGACGCTTGACTTGAAGGGAAAACTATCTAGGATTCATTTTTTAGAGTAATTTATCCCTACTTAAAGACAGATTGCCCTACATGTAACAGCTACGTACAAAAAAGGTATAAAATTGTCCTTGGTACTAGGGAACAGAACGCAGGTTGTTAAGCTTTGCAAGCAAGTGCCTTAACCACTGAGTCATCTCCCCAGCCCAAAGAGGCTGACCTGGAATTCACTATGTAGTCTCAGTGTAGCCTTGAACTCATGGTGATCCTTCTACCTCTGCCTCCCAATTGCTAGGATTAAAGGCATGCACCACCATGCCAAGCTTCTCCTGCCCCTTTTAAAAACTTTATTTTATTTTAATTTTTGTGGGTTTTTTTTGAGGTATGATCTCACTCTAACCCAGGCTGACTTGGAATTCACTATGTAGTCTCAGAGTGGGTTTGAACTCGTGGTGATCCTCCTACCTCTGCCTCCCAAGTGCAGAAATTAAAGGTGTGAGCCACTACACTGGCCATTTTATTTTATTTATTTATTGGAGAGTGAGAGAAAGAGAGAGAGAGAATGGGTACACCAGGGCCTTCAGCCACTGCCAACAAACTCGAAACACATGTGCCATCTTGTGCATCTGGCCTACATGGGTCCTGGGGAATCGGACCTGGGTCCCTAGGCTTCACAGGCCAAGTGCCCCAACCACCAAGCCATCTCTCCAGTGTGATTCTCTATTTTTTTTTTTTTATTTATTTTTTTAGCAAGCATTGTTTGATTGGGGTCAGTCGAATAGTGTAAATGAAGAGTGCATGTTTAGACAAGGGCCGCATGATGGTGAAACTTTCGATTACAGAGGCCTGATGTAGTTCAAATGCACAAAACAACAAGCTGCAAGGGTGCCTCAGGGAAGCAGAGGAAAGCTATATCCAGGAGGCATGGGGCTGGGGGGCTGCTCTGGAAATAATTTACCTATACAGCAGCACCTTGGTCTTTCTCTACAGAGAGACTGACAGCCCTGAAACTTCAAACATAGAGCACTCCTGCCCTCTGGTCCTTGCTGACCCAGGATTATCAAGTGACCTCATTTAAAAATTAGCCATGTATAGATGGGTACAGGGGTCAGAGCCACAGTGGAAAATCACATAAGGTCCTCTTTGAAGGCTTACTAACTTTTGGCCACAAACACAGTTTTGTGTTTTGTTTTTTTTTTTTAGCTCATGGTTTTCAAAAAATGTTTGGAAAATCAAGCTGGAGCTGAGCTGCAAGCCTTCTCCCTGTTGACTCCCTGTTGGTCAGGATGCTTCAAAGAGCTGTGCAGCTTCTGTGGGGAGAAATGTCCCCAACGGCCATAGCCAGCAGTGGACCCTGCAAGCTTTACAGCTGCCGAGCCAGGCCAACTGTGCCAACTGGTGCAATGGTGGCATGTCTGATATGGGGGAAACTAACCGTTCTCTGATTTGATTTGAGGCCTACTACATGGGAGGGAATTTAGGCCTGATACTGAAAATCTAATCAAAAGCCTATGGCTGGGGAGGCCATAGGCCCTAGAGGGGAAACCACTACTGTTGTTTGACTAAATGCATATATTATGCCCACCAAATTTCCCTCTAGATGCTTATTTTTATGTTCATATGTTTATAAAGGTTTTTTGTTGTTGTTGTTGTTATTGGTGGTGGTTTTTGTTTTTTTTTCTTTTTTCGAGGTAGGGTCTCACTCTAGCCCAGGCTGACTTGGAATTCACACTGTATTCTCAGGATGCCCTCAAACTCATGGTGATCCTCCTGCCTCTGTCTTCTGAGTGCTGGGATTAAAGGTGTGTGCCACCATGCCCAGCTCAGTAGTTTTATATTCTATCAAGTATTTTTCCCCCATAGTTCTTCAGATTTTTTTGGGGGGGTGAGAGTTGGGGGCAAGTGTTGCAGTCAGGTTCGCATTACTGGCAGAAATCACCCAACCAAGAACAGCTTTTGGGAAAAAGGGGTTTATTTTAGCTTACAGACTCGAGGGGAAGCTCCATGATGGCAGGTGGGAGGGAAAACGAAGCATGGGCAGAGGGTGGACATCACCCTCTGGCCAACATCAGGTGGACAATAGGAACAGGAGAGTGTGCCAAACAGTGACAAGGGGAAACTGTCTATAACACCCATAAGCCCACCCCCAACAATACACTGCCTCCTGGAGGTGTTAATTTCCAAATCTCCATCAGCTGGAAGCCTAGCATTTAAAACACCTAAATTTATGGGGGATACCTGACTCAAACCACCATGCGGGGGTGGGGTTCTTTTTTCGAGATAGGGTCTCACTCTAGCCCAGGCTGACCTGGAATTCACTACATAGCTTCAGGTTGGCCTCGAACTCACAGAGATTCTCCTATCTCTGCCTCTTAAATGCTGAGATTAAAATTGTGCACCAATTCCTTCTCTTGCTGCTCCTGGTGCAGCTTGGGTGTTCCTTGGGTGTGGACCTGGTACCTCTTTTGTGAAGCGGCTGCTGAGGACACCCCAGCGCTCGCCATGGCCGACGAGAAACCCAAGGAAGGAGTCAAGACTGAGAACAACGATCATATTAATGTGAAGGTTGCGGGGCAGGATGGTTCTGTGGTGCAGTTTAAGATTAAGAGGCATACACCACTTAGTAAACTAATGAAAGCCTATTGTGAACGACAGGGTTTGTCAATGAGGCAGATCAGATTCCGATTTGACGGGCAGCCAATCAATGAAACAGACACACCTGCACAGTTGGAAGTGGAAGATGAAGATACAATTGATGTGTTCCAGCAACAGACAGGAGGTGTCTGCTAAAAAGGGACCCTCCTACTTTACTCCAGGATTTTGTTATAGACCAAGAATATATTCTCAATTAGAAAACTGCAATTTGGGCTGGAGAGATGGCTTAGCGGTTAAGCGCTTGCCTGTGAAGCCTAAGGACCCCGGTTTGAGGCTCGGTTCCCCAGGACCCACGTTAGCCAGATGCACAAGGGGGCGCACACGTCTGGAGTTCGTTTGCAGAGGCTGGAAGTCCTGGCGCGCCCATTCTCTCTCTCTCCCTCTATCTGTCTTTCTCTCTCTGTCTGTCACTCTCAAATAAATAAATAATAAAAAAAGAAAAAGAAAACTGCAATATGGTTCCACCACATCCTGACTGCTACAGTATAGTTTTCTCTATTCTTTCATTATCCCCTTCCCCATTCCTTTATTGTACATAAAGTAACTGGTGTGTGTGTGCACAAGCATATTGCGCTTTTCTTTTTCTTTTTAAAATAAATGGCCAATGTTTTGGTGGACATCCAATGGAGATGACATGGGGAAAAGTACTGGTTCTGTGAAAATAACCCCTCTCTCCATTCATGGCATGCTCGTTCAGCTCTCTTTATATTCCAGTAAGTTATTTTGCTCTCATTGTTTTAACAACAACAAAAAAACCCAACAACATAAAAAAAAATCCTTACATACCTTGTTTGATTGGAGAATTATAATGTTTTTCATTTATCATTGTAAAACCAAGGACAATTTTATAACTTTTTTGTACGTAGCTGTTACATGTAGGGCAATCTGTCTTTAAGTAGGGATAAATTACTCTAAAAAATGAATCCTAGGGCTGGAGAGATGGCTTAGCGGTTAAGCGCTTGCCTGTGAAGCCTAAGGACACCGGTTCAAGGCTCGATTCCCCAGGTCCCACGTTAGCCAGATGCACAAGGGGGCGCATGCGTCTGGAGTTCGTTTGCAGTGACTGGAAGCCCTGGCGCATCCACTCTCCTTTCTCTCTCGCTGCCTCTTTCTCTCACTGCCTGTTGCTCTCAGATAAATAAATATAAATATAAATATAAATAAACAAAATTTTTTTTAAAAAAATGAATCCTAGATAGTTTTCCCTTCAAGTCAAGCGTCTTGTTTAAATAAACTTCTTGCTTAAAATGAAAAAAAAAAAAAAAGTGTGCACCATCATGCCCAGCTTCTTCAGATTTTTTTTTTCTTTTGGTTTTTTGAGGTAGGGTCTCACTCTATCTCAGACTGACCTGGAATTCACTATGGAGTCTCAGGGTGGCCTTGAACTCACTGCGATCCTTCTACCTCTGCCTCCCAAGTGCTGGGATTAAAGGCGTGCGCAACCACACCCGGCCAGATGTTTTTATTTATTTGTAAGCAGAGAGATATAGCGAGAAGAGAGAAAGCGCATGAGAGAGACTGAATGGACATGCCTGGGCCCCCAGCTGTTGCAAACGAACTCCAGATGCATGCGCCCACTTTGTGCATCTGGCTGTTCATGGGTACTGGGGAATCGAACCCAGTTCCTTTGCTTTGCCTCCAGATGCCTTAACTGCTGAGCCATCTCTGTAGCCCCAATAAAGCTCTTAAGAGTTCCATTTCCCACCCCCAGGATGGTGTTCAAGACAGGAACGCAAATCCCCACACCCTATTCTTTGCCCTTCACATAGAAATTTTGGCTGAATTAGGTGCAGTACCCTTCAAAGTGAGACTGGGAAACAGCAGGCCATTGGTGAGCTGGCTGGTGGCTGATTTCATGCACTACCATGGCGTCTCTCAGAGATGCGCGTGTCTCCCCTTGCTGTGGCCCCCACCTCCGCCCTCTGCCTGTGGGCTCATCTACTGCGTAATTTGATTACGGACATTGATTTTCTTTTTTACCCAAGTCGCAATGGAAAACTCAGGATGCTGGAGACGCCAGGAAGGTGGGATGTCTGCCAAGAAAACCTGCAGGCAATGAACAGAGCCAGCCCTGGAGGGAGGCCATGTGGACTGAAGGTGGGAAGTGTTACGGACAGATCTGCGCAGGCCCATTGGAGCTCACTTTGTCCCCACTGCTGAATGCCAAGATACAGGAGTTGGTCTTTGCCTGTTTAATCAGTCTTTCCTTGCTGTCTTCCTGTTGCTCCCTTTGGAAATGTGACTTTAAATATATATATATGGCTGGAGAGATGGCTTAGTGGTTGGGCGCTTGCCTGTGAAGCCTAAGGAGCCTGGTTTGAGGCCCGATTCCCCAGGACCCACGTTAGCCAGATGCACAAGGGGGCACATGCGTCTGGAGTTCGTTTGCAGTGGCCGGAGGCCCTGGTGCGCCCATTCTCTCTATATATATCTGCCTCTTTCTCTCTGTCACTCTCAAATGTGTGTATATATATATATATATATATATATATATATATATATATATATATATATACACACACACATATATATACATACACACACATATATATATATACATACATATATATACACACACACACTCATATAGGGGCTAGAGTCATGGTTTCACAGTTAAGGCACTTGCCTGCAGAGCCAATGGACCCAGGTTTGATTCCCCATGACCCACGTTCACCAAATGCACAAGGTGGCACATGCATAAATAAATAACTAAAATGTATATACATATATATTTAAATGTTTATTTATTTATTTATTTGAGAGAGAGAAAGAGGCAGGTAGAGAGAGAATGGGTGAACCACGGCCTCCAGCCACTGCAAACGAACTCCAGATGCATGTGCCACCGAGTGCATCTGGCTTTATGTGGGTCCTGGGGAATAGAACCTGGGTCAAATCAAATAAACAACAAAAAAATTATTTCTGGCCTGGAGAGATGGCTTAGTGGTTAAGGTGCTTGCCTGTGAAGCCAAGGACCTAGGTTCGATTCTTCAGGTCCCACTTAAACCAAGTGGACCTGGTGGCACATGCATCTGGAGTTCATTCCCAGTCGTTAGAGGCCCTGGCCTGCCCATTCTCACTTTCTCTCTATCTCTCTGTCTCTAATAAATAAATAAAAATAAATCTTAAAAAAAAAAACACTCAAAATTTTATTTATTTGCAAGCAGAGATAGAGAGGAGAGAGAATGGGCACACCAGGTCTTCATCCACTGCAAAGGAACACCAGATGCATGCCCCACTGTGCATCTGGCTTCACATGGGCACTAGGGTATTAAACCCGTGTTAGGCTTTGCAGGCAAGCGCCTTCACTGATGAGCCATCTCTCCAGCCCTAAAACGACTTTTCCTATTCTTTTTTTTTATTTTTTGTTTATTATTTATTTATTTGAGAGTGACAGACAGAAAAAGAGGGAGGGAGGGAGGGAGAGAGGGAGAGAAGGAGAATGGGCTCGCCAGGGCCTCCAGGCACTGCAAACGAACTCCAGACACTTGCGCCCCCTTGTGCATCTAGCTAACATGGGTCCTGGGGAATCGAACTTTGAACCGGGGTCCTTAGGCTTCACAGGCAAGTGCTTAACAGCTAAGCCATCTCTTCAGCCCAACTTTTCCTATTCTTTTTATGGTGCGGGGGCCTCCTGCAGCTAGGCCAGTGCTCTACTGGTTAGTTTCACCCCAGCCTTCTCAGGATAGTTTGAAAAGCTAAAAACAGTAGGAGCCCTTAAATTAAAAGGTCACATCCAGGCTGGAGAGATGGCTTACAAGTGAAGGCACTTGCCTGCAAAGCCCAAAAACAGGGGCTCAATACGCTAGTGCCCAGGTAAAGCCAGGTTTTGTTTCTCGTTTCTTTTCTTTTCTTTCTTCTTCTTCTTTTTCTTTGCATGTTATTTTTTGGTACACCAGTTAGCCACTACAAACTGAACTCCACATGGGTCTGTCACCTTGTGCATCTGGCTTATGTAAGTTCTAGGGAGTTGAACCTGGATCCTTAAATTTCACAGACAAGCATCTTTATCGAAAAGCCATCTCTCCAGCCCAATTTTTTATTTTTTATTTTTGTTTATGTGGTTTCTTTGAGATAGCCCAGGCTGACTGGAATGTAGTCTCAGGCTGGCCTCAGATTCACGGCAATCTGCCTACCTCTGCCTCTTAAGTGCTGGGATTAAAAGCATGCAGCACCACCATGTCTGGTCCTAAAAATATGTTTTTAAAAAGCAGTTTTAGCTGGACATAATGGCATATGCCTGTCATCCCAGCACTTGAGAGGAAGGCTGAAGGAGGAGGGTGACAGGGCCAGCCTGGGCTGCATACAGAGGCCCCACGTTGTGACCTATTTCTTCCAACTGGAGCCATTCTCTCCAGAGGGAGGGAACTCTGAAGATTCAGGAAAGTGGGCCAGATGGTTAAGATGGCAGATTAAGAGTCTCGCTAAAGCAACCTGGGGGGAAAGAGAGGCAAGAACATACACGAGCATGCATGTGCACGCGTACACACACACACACACACACACACACACACACACACACACAGAAGGTACGTAGGGCTCTGCTAACTCGGGTGAGACCCCAGCAAAGAAGCAGGAGCGCCCTGAAGCTTCTAACAACCAAATCAGTGAGCCTGGGCTCTAGCCAGCAGCCACCGGGAAGAGTTTACCAGGCCCTACCAGAGCCATCAAAAACTGAACTGCTAGGAAGGAATTAATTCTCCCATTGGCTTTGCAAAACTAAAAAACCTGAAAAGAGCCGGGCATGGTGGTGCACGCCTCTAATCCCAGCACTTGGATTATTTTTTGTTAAAAAAAAAAAAAAAGTTTGACTCACAGCAACACATGCTAATTTCTTAAGCATTTAAATATATTTTTTTAAATTTATTTATTTGAGAGTGACAGACACAGAGAGAAAGGCAGATAGAGGGAGAGAGAAAGAATGGGCGTGCCAGGGCTTCCAGCCTCTGCAAACGAACTCCAGACACGTGTGCCCCCTTGTGCATCTGGCTAACGTGGGACCCGGAGAACTGAGCCTCGAACCGGGGTCCTTAGGCTTCACAGGCAAGCGCTTAACCGCTAAGCCCTCTCTCCAGCCCGTATTTAAATATTTTATTTAATTTACGAGAGAGAGAGAGAATGGGCGCGCCAGGGCCTCCAACCGCTACAAACCAACACCAGATGTGTGCGCCCCCATGTGCATGTGGCTTATGTGGATTCTGGGAAATCAAACCTCGGTCCTTAGGCTTCACAGGCAAAAGCCTTAACTGCTAAGCCATCTCTCCAGCCCGGCACTTTTGACAATATAAAATGCAAGGCGCTGCTTAGACAGCAAAGAGTCCTAAGTATTTAAAGGTAGTCCTGGACATCTGGTGGCCTAAGACACATGAATACAAACACAGAGACACGGAAAGTTAAATAATAAACTGCAATTAGTTCCAAATCAGTGATGCAATGAGAGACACTAGTTTAAAAGGTAGCAAGGGGTCGGGGCTGGAGAGATGGCTTAGTGGTTAACGCGCTTGCCTGATAAGCCAAAGGACTTCAGTTGGATTCCCCAGGACCCATGTAAGCCAGATGCACAAGGAGGCACATGCATCTGGTGTTCGTTTGCAGTGACTGTAAGCCCTGGCTCACTCATTCTCTCTCTCTCTAAATAAATAACTAAATATTAAAATGTTCCAAGGGGGCTGGAGAGATAGTTTAGCAGTTAAGGTGCTTGCCTGCAAAGCCCAAGGCCCCAAGTTCAATTCCCCAGGTCCCACATAAGTCAGATGCACATGGTGATACATGCATCTGGAATTCATCTGCAGTGACCAGAAGCCCTTATGCACTCGCTCGCTCTCTCGCCAATAAATAAATAAAAGACAGAAATGAACCCGGGGTATTTAGCTTAGCCAGACTTTGTCCAAGCTCTGGACTCATCCCTTTCTATATATCTCCTTTGATTCTGAAAAAGAAGAAAATGAAAATGAGCCAGGCATGATGGCTAACTCTCTAACCACTCATGTATGTATGTAATCACTTGGAGTTCAGCCAGGGCCACATAGAGCAGGTGGGGAGGAGAATAGCATGTATAGAATAAGCAGTACTTTCTAATTCAATCCATGTGTATCTGCACCCCACAGCAAGCGTGCCTTCCCATGCCCCATTTAACAGAACTGTTGGGAAATCAGGCTGAAGCTGTAAAATCACCTAGCAGGGCTGGAGAGAATGCTGTGGTTAAGTGCTTGCCTGCGAAGCCTAAGGTCCCAGGTTCAGTTCTCCGGTACCCACATAAGCCAGATGCACAGGAAGGCGCATGCAGTGGCTGGGGGCCCTGGGGAGGCAAACCAAGATGGGCAGGTTTTAGAGCTGGGCGTAGTGGCGCATGCCTTTAATCCCAGCACTCATGAGGCAGAGGTAGGGGGATCACCGTGAGTTCGAGGACACCCTGAGATTACACAGTGAATTCCAGGTCAGCCTGGAGTACAGTGAGATCTTACCTCAAAGAAAAAAAAATCTTGTGAAGTGCTGATTTCGGCACTTCTCTGCAGGCGGGGCGGGAGTCCCCTGGTTCTGAGTAAATCACAGACTCAGTCATTCTGGACCTGCAACTGGTTCAGATGAGGCCAGCCGGTGGCGCCAACCATAGTACATTTCTGTTGGGCATCTACTTAACAATATATATATTTAAATAGTTTTAGTTAAGACTTTGGCTAAGTGACTGTCTCATTTCTGGTATCTCAAGTTCATTGAGTATAAGTCAATTAACTCTTTTCTTTCTTCCTTCCTTTCTTTTCTTTTCTTTTTTGGTTTTACGAGGTCGGGTCTCACTCAAGCTCAGGCTGACCTAGAATTCACTATGGAGTCTCAGGGTGGCCTCAAACTCATGGTGATCCTCCTACCTCTGCCTTCCAGGTCTTTCTTTCTTTTTTGATTCTTGTTTTTTGTTTTTTTTGAGGTGGGTCTCACCCTAGTCCAGGCTGACCTGGAATTCACTATGCAATCTCAGGGTGGCCTTGAACTCATGGCGATCCTCCTAGATTAAAGACGTGTGCCACCATGCCCAGCTAAGAATTTTTTTTTTTTTTTTTTTTGGTTTTTTGAGGTATGTTTTCACTCTAGCCCAGGCTGACCTGGAACTCACTATGTAGTCTCAGGGTGGCCTCAAATTCACAGTGATCCTCCTACCTCTGCCTCCCGAGTGCTGATGCCCAGCCCCAACTAAGATTTTTATTAGAACAGCTCAGTGTCCATGGGTCAAGCCGAGTTTATACAAACGATGGCTCATGCAAAACCAAGTAAGTAGCCCTTCCTTATCTCAGAAACGGGAGACGGCTTTGGCTGACCTGAGGCTGTAGATGCCTACCGGACCCCCCTAGCAGCTGGGGTACAGACACCTCAACACTGCTCACAGCCTTCCAGGTGTCCTTCTGGAAACACAACAGGGTCAGCAAAATCACAGGGTGTTCTGTAAAGAGAATGCTTCTGCTTAAACAGGCTGAGAGCCACCCACACACTACAGCTACAGAAATCTGTGTAGTTGAAAGTCCACAGCAGTGACCATTCCTAAGACCTCCAAACAGAAGTAGGAAGCACGGGCGCATGGTGGCGTATTCCCGCTCAGGATCCCATCAGTAGTGGAAATAAACAAGCCGCCGGCTCACATGAAGACACGGAAAGGTCTCACAATTGGAATGCTGAATGGAGGAAGGCAAATGAGAGCGTATGCAGCCGGGCATGGTGACGCATGTCTTTGATCGCAGCACTCAGGAGGTAGAGGTGGGAGGATTGCTGTGAGTTCGAGGCCAGCCTGCAGCTACAGAGTTAGTTCCAGGTCAGCCCGAGCTACAGCAAGATCCTACCTCGAAAAACCAAAAAAGAAAAGAAAAGAAAAGAAAAGGTGTTCTATATGATGCATGTTATCATTTATGTAACATTCAAACACAGACAAAATGCATCTATGGCCCTACGTGAGGACAGTGGTTACCCCTGGGAGGCAGATCTCTAGAATGGATTTAAGGTTTGTTTTTTGTTTTGTTTTGTTTTTTTGGAGGTAGGGTCTCACTCTAGCCCAGGCTGACCTGGAATTCACTATGTAGTCTCAGAGTGGCCTTGAACTCACGGCGATCCTCCTACCTCTGTCTCCTGAGCGCTATGATTAAAGGCATATGCCACCATGCTTGGCTCATTTCTTTGCTTTTTTTTTTTTAAATTGATTTATTGATTTATTGATTTTTAAGCGGTGGACAAGGGGAGAGGAAGAGAGAGAAACAGACTCACAGGATGGGTAGAATGGGCACAGCAGGGCCTCTAGCCACTACAAACCAACTCCACACGCATGGGCCACTTTGTGCATCTGGCTTACGTGGGTCCTGGGGCATCGAACCTGGGTCCTTAGGCTTTGCAGGCAGGCGCCTTAACCATTAGGCCATCTCTCCAGCCCTGATGTCATCATTTCCTGTGTCAGTAGTGTCAGCAGCAGGAAGATCATGGCCTCTTTGTGTCTCGAAGACAGTACTATAAGTGCTCCTCCCCTTCCTTGGAGAAAGTTTACTTATTTATTCATTCTTTTTTTTTTTTTTTTTTTTTTTTGAGGCAAGGTTTCATTCTAGCCCTGGCCGACCTGGAATTCACTACGTAGTCTCAGGGTGGCCTCGAACTCACAGCGATCCTCCTACCTCTGCCTCCCGAGTGCTAGGATTAAAGGCATGCACCACCACACACATCGAGAAAGTTTATTTATTTATTTATTTTTCTTTTCAAAATTTTTTTTTTTATTCACAACTTCCATGATTATAAAAATATATCCCGGAGACTTCCGGTTAAGATGGCGGCGTAGGTACCTTGCCAAAGCAGCCTAGGGGGGAAAAAAGACCAAAAAAACTCAGCAAAATACACACTTTTACTAAAAAGTGAGGTGTATAGGAAATTGAAGTGGCACTGGAGAAGTAGAAGAGTTCCAGAGCATCCAGAGCCCGCACAGGCGGGAAAAGCGGCTCCGGCAGCTCGGCCAACTGCGGCGGCGGCGGCGCAGCAGAAAGCCGCCAGACTCGGCTCGAGCCGCAGGACAAGCCAGGTGCGGGATTTTCCCCTCGCACCGCGCTCTCCGCAACTCGGGAAACGTGAGGGGAGAGCGGCAGCGAGCAACGGAGGGAAGAGCAGACCGCGAGGTAGAAGAACACGTGGAGCAGCGAGACAACCAGAGCAGCCGCGGCTCCCTCCCCTCCCCCGCCGCCTGAACCCAGCTCCAGCGAACACAGCAGCGGCCCGGGACCTGCCACGCCAACTTGGGCTGACAGCGGGACCCAAGCAGGAGCAGAGTTCGGCAGCAACATCAGCGGCTCCAGCACCGGTACCAGAGGCCCCAGCAGCAGCGGACCCAGGAGCGGCAGCGGCGGCAGATCCCGCAGCAGCGGCTTCAGGGGGAGCAGCGGCGGTGGACACAGCAGCAGCACCTTCAGCAGCAGTGGCTACAGCCCAGCAGGGGCAGCTTGAGCAGCAGCAGTTCCAGCAGCAGGGGTGCTGATCTGCAGGGCCACACTTGCCAGGCTCGGTTTGGCCCGCAGGAAAAGCAAGTGCTCAGCTCCAGAAATCAGAACAGCAGCCCAACAGCCCAGGCAGCAACTTGACTGAGACCAAAATCATCCAAGGTAACTGGGATTGCAAGCTGACTTGGATCCCTCAACAGACCAGAAATCTTTTTTTTTTTTAATTTTTTTTTTTTAATTTTAAGGAATTTTTTTTTTTTAATTTTCCATGATTATAAAATATATCCCATGGTAATTCCCTCCCTCCCCACCAGACCAGAAATCTTAACCTCTTTGTTGATAGAGGGTCTGGTCGTTATAATAACTACTCTTGCATACATACTTGGGGCTGTTTTTGATTGAATGTGTACAGTGTTTAGTTAAATTTTAGAATCTACCTGTATTTTATTCCACTCAGCCTGCTTGAATACTCCTATAGCAGGGAAACTCAATCCCTAAGAACATCTTTGTAGATACTCTGAGAGTCTTAAGAGCCACACCTAACACCTTAAGGTCCTACCCTGAAAATATATTACATCAAATCAATTGATACAGCTAAGAATACACAGCTAGCTAGAAAATCCAAGCATTAACTTAATCCAAGATGCAAAAATATATACATTATAACACAAGAAACACTAAAAAGCAAGACGATATAAACCCACCTAAAAGTATTAATGCATCAGAAATGTCCTCCAGTGAGAAAGAGTTAGAGGAAATGCCTGAGAAAGAGTTCAAAAGAATGATTGTAAATATGTTCAAAGAAGTCAGAGAACAAATCAAAGGAGTCAAAGAGGAACTTAAAGAGGAAATCAAAGGAATCAAAGAAGATGCAGGACACCAATTTCATGAAATAAAGAAGGCAATACAAGACATAAATAAGGAAATAGAAATAATAAAGACAAACCAGTCAGAATTACTAGCAATGAAGAACACAGTTAATGAAATAAAAAACTCTGTAGAAAATCTCACCAGTAGGATGGATGAGGGAGAAGACAGAATATCTAAGCTAGAAGACCAGGTAGCAGACCTAATGCAGTCCAACAAAGAGAAAGGCAAACTTATAGAAAAACTTATAGAAAAGTATGAGTGGGAATTTCAAGATATTCGGGACACTATGAAAAGATCCAATATAAGAATTCAGGGCATCGTAGAAGGAGAAGAACTCCACTCCAGAGGCATAGTAGGCGTCTTCAACAAAATCATAGAAGAAAATTTCCCCCAAATTGGGAAAGAGGTGCCAATGAAGATACAGGAAGCCTTTAGAACCCAGCCAGACAAAACCCAGAAAGAACCTCTCCTTGCCATATCATAATCAAACTTCCAAACACACACACCAAAGAAAAAATATTGAAAGCAGTTAGAGAGAAAAATCAAGTTACCTACAAAAGCAAGCCCATCAGGATTACAGCAGATTATTCAACACAAACTTTTAAAGCCAGAAGGGCTTGGAGTGATATATTCCAAGTTCTGAAAGATAACAACTGTCAACCAAGCCATAGCAATAAGGCAAGAGACACACATAAAAGGGATACAAATTGGAAAGGAAGAAATCAAGTTATCATTATTTGCAGATGACATGATTCTATACATAAAGGACCCTAAAGACTCTACTAGCAAGCTGTTAGAGCTGATCAAAACCTACAGCAATGTAGCAGGATACAAAATACACAGAAATCAGTAGCCTTCATATATGCATATATATATAACAACAAACACACAGAGGATGAAATCAGAGAATCACTCCCATTCACAATTGCATCAAAAAAAATAAAGTACCTTGGAATAAACCTAACCAAGGAAGTAAAGAATCTCTACAATGAGAACTTTAAAGCACTCAATCGAGAAATTGCAGAAGACACTAGAAAGTGGAGAAACATCCCTTGTTCCTGGATTGGAAGAATCAATATTGTGAAAATGGCAATCTTACCTAAAGCAATCTACACATTTAATGCAATCCCTATCAAAATTCCAAAGGCTTTCTTCATGGAAATAGAAAAAACAATCCAAAAATTCATTTGGAATCACAAAAAACCTCGAATATCTAAAATAATACTGAGCAACAAAAAAAGAGGCTGGTGGTATCACCATACCTGATTTTAACCTATACTACAGAGCCATAGTAACAAAAACAGCATGGTACTGGCACAAAAACAGACATGTAGATCAGTGGAACAGAATAGAGGACCCAGATGTAAGCCCAAGTAGCTATAGCCACCTGATATTCGATAAAAATGCCAAAAATACTCATTGGAGAAGAGACAGCCTCTTCAGCAAATGGTGTTTTGAAAACTGGATAAATATCTGCAGAAGGATGAAAATAGATTCTTCTCTCTCGCCATGCACAAGAATTAAGCCCAAATGGATTAAAGACCTTAACATCAGACCGGAAACTCTGAAACTGCTAGAGGAAAAAGTAGGGGAAACCCTTCAACATATTGGTCTTGGCAAAGACTTTCTGAATACAACCCCAATTGCTCAGGCAATAAAACCACAGATTAACCACTGGGACCTAATGAAATTACAAAGATTTTGCACCGCAAAGGACACAGTGAAAAAAGCAAACAGGCAACCTACAGAATGGGAAAAAAATCTTCGCCAGCTATATATCTGATAAAGGATTAATATCTAGGATATACAAAGAACTCAAAAAGTTAAATAATAAGGAATCAAACAAGCCAATCAAAAAATGGGCTATGGAGCTAAATAGAGAGTTATCAAAGGAAGAAATACGAATGGCATATAAGCATCTAAAAAAATGTTCTACGTCACTAGTCATCAGGGAAATGCAGATTAAAACTACATTGAGATTCCATCTCACTCCTGTCAGATTGGCCACCATCATGAAAACAAATGATCATAAATGGTGGCGGGGATGTGGAAAAAAAGGAACCCTTCTGCACTGCTGGTGGGAATGCAATCTGGTCCAGCCATTGTGGAAAACAGTGTAGAGGTTCCTAAAACAGCTAGAGATTGATCTACCATATGACCCAGCTATAGCACTCCTAGGCATATATCCAAAAGACTCATCACATTTCCTTAGAAGTACGTGCTCAACCATGTTTATTGCTGCTCAATTTATAATAGCTGGGAAATGGAACCAGCCTAGATGTCCATCAACAGATGAGTGGATAATGAAGATGTGGTACATTTATACAATGGAGTTCTACTCAGCGGTAAAGAAAAATGAAGTTATGAAATTTGCAGAAAAATGGATGGACCTGGAAAGTATTATACTAAGTGAGGTAACCCAGACCCAGAAAGCCAAGCACCACATGTTCTCTCTCATATGTGGATCCTAGCTACAGATGACTGGGCTTCTGCGTGAGAATGAAAATACTTAGTAGCAGAGGCCAGTAAGTTAAAAAGGAGACATAAAGGGTAGAGAAAGGAAGGGAGGAGGGTACTTAATAGGTTGATATTGTATATATGTAATTACAATGATTGTAATGGGGAGGTAATATGATGGAGAATGGAATTTCAAATGGGAAAGTGTGGGGGTGGGGAGGGAGGGAATTACCATGGGATATATTTTATAATCATGGGAAATGTTAATAAAAATTAAAAAAAAAAAAAAATATATATATATATATATATCCCGGGCTGGGGAGATGGCTCAGCGGTTAAGGCGCTTGCCTGCGAAGCCTGAGGACTCACGTTCAAATCTCTAGGTCCCACGTAAGCAGGATGCACAGTGACGCAAGCACGCAATGTTGCACATGCGCCCATGCGTCTGGTGTTTGTTTGCAGAAGGATGAAGGTCCTGGTGTGCCCATACTCTCTCAAAATAAAACAATGAAATTAATGATAAATAAATAATAATATAAAATAAATCCCATGGCAATGCCCTCCCTCCCCCCACTTTCCTCTTTGAACCTCCACTCTCCATCACATCCCCTCCCCCTCTCAATCAGTCTCTCTTTTATTTTGATGTCATGGTCTTTTTCTCCTATTATGATGGTCTTGTGTAGGTAGTGTCAGGCACTGTGAGGTCATGGATATCCAGGCCATTTTGTGTCTGGGGGGAACACGTTGTAAGGAGTCCTACCCTTCCTTTGGCTCTTACATTCTTTCTGCCACCTCTTGAGAAAGTTTATTTTTAACAGCACCTTGGTTTAATTATAGTCTGTGCGTCTCAAGCTTAACTAGGCAGGTTTGCGTAGTGATACCCCAGGGTTACGTTCATGGTAACAAGTCTGGCCTGCAGCCTCTGAGCTGGCTGGCGGCCTCTTGCTTGGTCAGTGTCCACTGCTGTCACTTGTTCCCAGAAAGGCATAACTGTAGTGGCCTCTCCAGGTTTCTCTTCCTCCCCCTTCTTTCTCCTCTTCCCTCACTCCTTCCCCTCCTTCTTCTTTTTTTGTTTTATTTTTATTCATTTATTTGAGAGAGAGAAAGAGGCAAAGAGAGAATGGGCGCACCAGGACCTCCAGCCACTGCAAACAAACTCCAGACGTGTGCGCCCCCTTGTGCATCTAGCTAACATGGGTCCTGGGGAATCCAACCTGGGTCCTTTAGCTTTGCAGGCAGACACCTTAATTGCCAAGCCAACCCTCAAATGATTTTAAATAAGTTAAGTGTTGAGAGTGAAACCCTACCTCAAAAGAAAAAAATCATAAGTGTTGCAACCTAACTTTAATAATCTATTTTTTCAATCGGGGGCAGAAAGAATGTCAGAGTCACATATTGGGTCATGATATGCAGAGACATTTATCATACCAATAACTGTGGGCTAACTCCACAATGCACGACCCATTTACATCAACAAGGAGGATCCATTGGGAGGGGGTAGATCATGGATGAGCCTAAACAATGGTACCAAACTGCCTGTGTTTGCTGAAAAGAAAAATAATAAATTAAATTTAAAAAAATCTATTTTTTCAAGATGGGGATCTTGCTACACTACACAGGCTGGCCTCAAACTCGAGATCCTCCTGCCTTAGCTTCCCAAGTAGCTAGGATGTCAGGTGTTGGCCATAATGCTCAGATGAGACTTGGTTTTAGTATAAATAAAAAGTAACTAATTGCAGATAGGATGAAGAAAAAAATTTCCCTATTTTCTTAACTAGGGCTGCCCTTTCATGATAAATTCTCTATGCAGTTCTGCCTCAAGTCCAGCAGGTGGGACTACAGTGCTTCTTTTTTGAGCCTTCAGGACAAGACGTCTCAACCTAGAACTTGGGACGATTTTCATTTATTATCATATCTAGAGGGGAAATTATTTTCTTTAACTACAATTAGCAAATAGTACCGTTAACATCAAGACCTTTTGATTTTGTCCATTTTAATGGGCTACTGCTATGGCCAGTGCAACAAAAACAAAAACAAAAACAAAAACGACAGAGTATGGAGACATAAACATCTATTACTATAGGGTAGTAATAGAGGCATAGCCAGTGAAAGGTACAAAAGGAGTTAGTAACAGTTGGAATGGAAACTGGGAGGTGGCTTGGTGAACAAAATTTTTACCACTCAAAATGTACATTTTGGGGGGGGTAGGCAGTTCAAGGTACGGTTTCACTCTAGCCCAGGCTAACCTGGATTTCATTATGTAGTCTCAGGCTAGCCTCGAATTCTGGGCGATCCTCCTACCTCGCCTTCCAAGGGATGGGATTAAAGGCGTGTACTACCACACCCAGCAAAATGTACATATTTTAAAAAATAATAAAAAGCTGAGTGCTGAGCTGGAGAGATGACTTAGCAGTTAAGGTGCTTGCCTGCGAAGCATAAAAGCCCATGTTTGACTCTCCAGATCCCACAGTTAGCCAGATGCAAAGGTGAGGTAAGCACAAGGTCACATGTGCCCACTAGGTGGCGCAAGCGTCTGGAGTTCGATTGCAGTGGCTGAGGCCCTGATGTGCCAATTCTCTCTCTCTCACTGTCTCTCTCTAAAAAAAAAAATTTTTTTTTTAAAGCTGAATGCTATAGCAGATGACTGTAATCCCAGTGGACTACAGTGAGAAGGAAGGCAGAGAAAGGAGAATCCACTGTGTGCTTGTGGACTGCCTAGCTTAATAATTCAGTGGTGAGCAACTGGAGATCCTGACTCCAGTGAGGTGGAAAGCAAAGACTGAGGAATGAAAGCTGTCCTCTGTTTTCCACACGCGTGTTGTGGCAGGTGCATGCCCACACTCACACGATGACACACACACACACAGACATCATACACACACACACACACACACACACACACACAGGGAAGTTGGGATGGTTAGTTAAAATTGTAGTTTGTACTAGGCTTATTGAAGTTACCTTCTCATTACCGATTCAAAGACCTGACCAAAAGTAGCCGAGGGCTGGAGAGATGGCTTAGCGGTTAAGCGCTTGCCTGTGAAGCCTAAGGACCCCGGTTCGAGGCTCGGTTCCCCAGGACCCACGTTAGCCAGATGCACAAGGGGGCGCATGCGTCTGGAGTTCCTTTGCAGTGGCTGCAGGCCTTGGCGCGCCCATTCTCTCTCTCTTTCTCTCTTCTCTCTCTGTCTGTCTGTTGCTCTCAAATGAATAAACAAACAAAGTAGCCTCTGGGAGAAAAGGGTTTGTTGTTGGCTTATGGTCTCAGGGGAAGCTTCATGATGGCAGAGGCATGAGCAGAGGCTGCATGTCACTCTGTCACCATAGGTGGAAAATAGCAGCGGAAGAGTGAGCCAAGCTCTGGCAAGGGGGAGCTGGCTATACCACCCCTAAAACTACTCCCCACAGCACGCCTCCTCCAGCAAGGCTCAACCTCCTGCACTGCCGTTAGCTGGAGACTGAACATTCAAATCGCATGAGTTTATGGGGGACATCTGATTCAAGCCACCACAAGCCGTTGGGTAAATATGATATCACTGAATCTACTATAACAGAAGTTGACAAACTATAGTCCAAAGGCCAAATTAACCTGGCTGGGTTTTTTTTTTTTTTTTTTTTTTTTTCAGAAATAGAGTGGGTTTTTAAAATTTGTTTTGTTTTGTTTTAAGGTAGAGTCTCACTGTAGCCCAGGCTGATCTTGAATTCACTATGGAGTCTCAGGGTGGCCTAGAACTCATGGTGATTCTCCTACCTCTCCCTCCTGAGTGCTGGGATGAAAGGCGTGCACCACCACACCCGGCTTTTTTTAAAGTGTTTTATTTTTATTTTTATTTATTTATTTGAGAGAGACACAGAGAGAGAGAGAGACAGACAGACAGACAGACAGACGGAATGGGCGCGCCAGGGCCTCCAGCCACTGCAAACTTCAGATGCGTGCACCCCCTTGTGCATCTGGCTAACGTGGGTCCTGGGGAATTGAGCCTTGAACTGGGGTCCTTAGGCTTCACAGGCAAGTGCTTAACCACTAAACCATCTCTCCAGTCCTAGACTGTTTTTTTAATGTTTTATTTATTTATTTGAGAGAGAGAAAGAGGCAGACAGAGAGAAAGAGAGAATGGGCGCCCCAGGGCCTCCAGCCTTTCCAAAAAAAAAAAAAATGAATTCCAGATGCATGCGCCACCTTGTACATCTGGCTAGCATGGGTTCTGGGGAATCAAACTGTAGTCCTTAGGCTTCACAGGCAAACGCCTGAAACGCTAAGCCAAGAAATAAAGACTTAATGAAATATAGTCAGGCTGGGATGTGGCTCAGTTGTCTGGCATGTCTGAAGCCCTGGAACTGATTCCCGGCACCACGTTAACCACAGCACTGGGAGCTGCGGGCTGAAGCTTAAGGTGAACTGAAGACAGCCAGAGCTGCAGATGATCCTGTCCCAAAACAAACAAACAAGCAAATAGGAAAACTGGGGAGACGGCTCAGCAGTTAAAGGTGCTTGCTTGCAAAGCCTACTGGCCCAGATTCAGTTCTCCAGTATCTACATAAAGCCAGATGCACAAAGTAGCACATGCCTCTGGGGATTGTTTGCAAGTGGCAAAAGGACCTTGCACACCCATTCTCTCTCCCTCACCACCACCCCATATATATATATATATTTGAAAGAGAAAGAAGGACACACCAGGGCCTCCAGTCACTGCAAATGAACTCCAGATGCGTGTACCACCTTGTGCATCTGGCTTACATGGCTACTGGGAAATCGAACCTGGCTCCTTAGGCTTCACAGGCAAGCAGGCAAGTGCCTTAACAGCTAAGCCATCTCTCCAGCCCTATATATCTTAAACAAACAAACAAACCTGGCATGGTAGCACATGTTATTTATTTTTATTTTTATGTTTATTTTTATTTTTTTGGCACATGTCTTTAATCCCAGCACTTGGGAGGCAGAGGTTAAGAGGATCATTGTGAGTTCAAGGCCGCCCTAAGACTACATAGTGAATTCTAGGTCAGCCAGGGGATAGAGTGAGACCCTACGTTGACAAAAAAAAAAAAAAAAAAAAAAAAAGGAAAGAGAAAAGAGAAGTTAAGCCTGTAGGCCTGGAATTTTACACTATCCGTGGGGTTCGTTGTAATAAAATCAGGTGACATCTGTGCATCGTTTTCAAGAGCTGCGCCCTAAGAGCTCACCCTGCCTGTCCCGCTGTTCCCCTGCTCAGAGTCAGCCTGGCGCCTCGGTGTCCAAGCAGCGCTTCCCGCTTCCCTACTCCCGAGGCAAGTGTCCCCGGCCAGCCGGCAGAGCCCGCCTTGTCCCTTTGTCCCGCCTGGCCCTCATGCTCTGTTGCTCAGCACCATTCTTCCCTTTCCTTCTTCCCAGGAGAGCTCAGTTAGTCCTACGCTGCCTGGACCTATGGTTTTGTTCTTTTAATTTTTTTTTTTGTTTTTTTTTCCGAGGTTAGGTCTCGTGCTGGCTCAGGCTGACCTGGAATTCACTATGTAGTCTCAGGGTGGCCTCGAACTCACGGCGATCCTCCTACCTCTGCCTCCCCAGTGCTGGGATTAAAGGCATGTGCCACCACACCCAGGTAACGTGTTTTGTTTTGTTTTGTTTTATTGACAGCTTCCATAATTATAAACAATAAACCATGATAATTCCTTCCTCTCTCCTTATTTCCCCCTCACAAATCCACCCTCCATCATATCCTTGTGCCCTCTCAATAAGTCTCTCTTTAGGGCTGGAGAGATGGCTTAGCGGTTAAGCGCTTGCCTGTGAAGCCTAAGGACCCCGGTTCGAGGCTCGGTTCCCCAGATCCCACGTTAGCCAGGTGCACAAGGGGGCGCACGTGTCTGGAGTTTGTTTGCAGTGGCTGGAAGCCCTGGTGCGCCCATTCTCTCTCTCTCTCCCTCTCTCTCTATCTGCTTCTTTCTCTCTCTGTCTGTTGCTCTCAAGTAAATAAATAAATAAACAAACAAAAAAATAAGTCTCTCTTTAATGTTGATGTCATCATCTTTTCCTCCCACTGTGAAGGTCTTGTGGAGGTAGTGTCAAGCACTGTAAGTCATGGATATCCAGGCCATGTAAAAATTATTTATTTAGTTAGTTTTAGTTTTAGTTTTTATTTTTTCAAGGCAGGGTCTCACTCTAGCCCAGGCTGACCTGGAATTCACTATGTAGTCTCAGGGTGGCCTTGAACTCATGGCCATCCTCCTACCTCTGCCTACTGAGTGCTGGGATTAAAGGCAGGCTATCCTGGCTATCCAGGTCATTTTGTGTCTGGAGGAGCATGTTGTAAGCAGTCCTACCCTTCCTTTGGCTCTTACATTCTTTCCTCCACCTCTTCCGCAATGGACCCTGAGCCTTGGGAGGTGTGATAGAGATGTCTCAGTGCTGAGCACTCACCATCACTTCTTTTCGTCACTGTGGTAACTTTTGAGTCATCCCAGAGGTCACTGCCGTCTGAAAAGGGAAGCTTCTCTTACCGAAAGTGAGAGTGGCGTTAATGCTCACCCATGTTTTTGTACGCAAGCCTTGTTTTCTTTTTTTCTTTTTCTTTTTTTTTTTTTTTTTCATGTGAGGGCATTTTCTGTGGTTTATTTACAATAACCTATGGTTAGCTTTGTCGAGCAAGCCTTGTTTTCTAACAGAGCTTGTGAAGGTCTTGTCAGCAAGTACTGCGCACACTCGCTTTGCACATGGGCAGAGGAGCAGCCATGCTGGGGACCAGGCTGACGGGCATCCCGCTGCGTCTCCCCATCTTACACGGCCCAGCATGAAAGCGCAACACTGACATCTGACATGGATGTGGGGTATAAAACATGACCCGGAGAAGAAATCGGGGGAACTGGGTGCAAGGAAATAAGCATCATACCTCTGTTTTCTTCAATATTGTATTTTTTGAGACAAAGAGAGAGAGAGGAACAGACTCAATATTTTATTTTTTTGAGGCAAAGAGAGAGAGAGGATGAGAGAGAGAGAAAAAAAAAAAAATGGGTGCACCAGGGTCTCTAACCACTGCAAACAAACTTCAGACACATGCAACCACCTTGTGCATCTGGCTTATGTGGGACCTGGAGAATAATGCTGGGTCCTTAGGCTTTGCAGGAAAACACCTTAACTGTTAAGCCATCTCTTCAGCAATGTTTTCTTTATTTACTTGCAAGGAGAGAGAAAGAGAGAGAGAGAGAGAGAGAGAGAGAGAGAGAGGGAGGGAGGGAACAAAGGAACTCCACATGCAAGTACCACATTGTGTTGCCTGTGGTCTTACGTGGGTCCTGGGCAACTGAGCCCTGGTCATTAAGCTTTGCAGACAAGTGTCTTAACCGCTGAGTCATCTGTCCAGCCCAAGGTCTCTTGCTATTGCAGACAAGCACTAAACACTTGCATGGACCATTTTCTTTAACTTATTTATTTATTTATTTTTTATTTTTTATTTTTTTTGGTTTTTCGAGGTAGGGTCTCACTCTGGTCCAGGCTGACCTGGAATTAACTCTGTCATCTCAGGGTGGCCTTGAACTCATGGCAATCCTCCTACCTCTGCCTCCCGAGTGCTGGGATTAAAGTCGTGCGCCACCACGCCCGGCTTTAACTTATTTATTT
This sequence comes from Jaculus jaculus, assembly GCF_020740685.1. Taxonomy (NCBI): domain Eukaryota; kingdom Metazoa; phylum Chordata; class Mammalia; order Rodentia; family Dipodidae; genus Jaculus; species Jaculus jaculus. The sequence continues at coordinate 51,730,692 of NC_059120.1, read as the reverse complement.
ATTTGAGTGAGAGAGAAAAAGAATATGAGTGTCCCAGGGCCTCCAGCCAGCCACTGTAAACGAATTCCAAACTCATGTGCCATCTTGTACATCTGACTTACATGAGTACTGGGGAATTGAACCTGGGTCCTTTGGCTTTGCAGGCAAGTGCCTTAACTGCTAAGCCATCTCTCCAGCCACCCCCCCCCCCCGATTCCTTTTTGTTTCTGGCTTATATAAGTGGCTTGGAAATTGAACCTGAGCCATCTGGCATTTCCCACTTTAATTGCTGAACAGTATTTCTAGCCCCATACGTCTGGTTTTGACCCTTTATCCCAGAGGTTTTAAAAAAATGCAGCATTCGCTTTCTCTTCAGCCATGTAAGTCAATGGCATCTTACTTAGGACAACAACACAAGATGGGAGTCAGAGCTAGGCCTCAAGGCTCTCTCTGTTAACTACCGCTTCTGTGGCCTTGGGAAAGGTACTAAACTTCTCTAGGCTTCAGAGTCCTCCCAATATAGAAAATAATAACTGACCAGAGGATCACTGTGAGTTCAAGGCCACACTGAGACTCCATAGTGAATTCCAGGTCAGCCTGGGCTAGAGTGAGAGCCTACCTCAAAAAAAAAAAAAAAAAAAATGGGCTGGAGGAATGGCTTAGAGGTTAAGGCATTTGCCTACAAAGCCAAAGGACCCAGGTTCAATTCCCAGCACCCACATAAGCCAGATGCATAAGGGGGCACACACATCTGGAGTTCATTTGCAGTGGCTGGAGGCCCTGGCACGCCCATTCTCTCTCTCTCTCCCTCTTTCTCTGTCAAATGAATAAATAAAATATTTAAAAAAAAAAAAAAAAAAAAGAAAATAACTGTTTACTTTGATGGTGGTAAGAGTAAATTAGGAGATATGTTTTAAATTTTATTGTTGTTTTGTTTGTCTAGGTAGGGTCTTGCTGTAGCTGAGGTTGGCCTGGAATGTAGTCTCAGGGTGGCCTCGAACTCACAGAGATCCTCCTACCTTTGCCTCCCTAGTGCTAGGATTAAAGGTGTGCACCACCACGCCTGGCTTGTTTTAACTTTTTTTTAGTAGACTTTAGAACATGAAGCTCATCCTAGTTACTGGGCACTGTTTTCCCAAAGCTATGTCCCAAGATGCACATCGAGTCTAAATATTTAAGGCTGACTGGACCCTGTCTGCCTGTGGCTGTATATTAACCATCCTTCCTGGCTGGGTCAGCAAACAACTTAAGTACAAAGTGACCCTCCGGGAACAGACAGACACCTTAACAAGAAAGCTGATATGAGCCCCTGCTCATAATGCCCACACTGTCAGGAGGACGTGGGAGACGGAAAAACAGACATTTCCTCTAGTCCTCTTCTCTCCAAATGCAGCTATGACAGACATGCAATTCCTGGCTGGAGACAGAGTTGAGAAACAGTCATGTGGGCTGCTCTGGTATTGCAGTGCCTCAGGGTGTCTTAAGTAACAACTGCATTCCTTCACCTGCCAAAGTAGAGAGAATCCAGCACTGCTTTTTGTCTTTGTTGTTGTTTTTTAATATATTTTATTTTTATTTATTTATTTATTTATTTATTTATTTATTTTTGGTTTTTTGAAGTAGGGTTTCACTCTAGCCCAGGCTGACCTGGAATTCACTATGTAATCTCAGGGTGGCCTCGAACTCACGGCGATCCTCCTACCTCTGCCTCCCAAGTGCTGGGATTAAAAGTGTGCGCCACTAGGCATGGCATATTTTATTTTTTACTTGAAAGAGAGAAAGAGAGAATGGGTGCGCCAGGGCCTCCAGCCACTGCAAACGAACTTCCAGAGGCATGTGCCACCTTGTGCATCTGGCTGATGTGGGTCCTGAAGTGTCGAATCAGGATCCTTTGGCTTTGCAGGCAAGCGCCTTAACCGCTAAACCATCTCCCCAGCCCTGTTTTTGTTTTCCGAGGTAGGGTCTCGCTCTAGCCCAGGCTGACCAGGAATTCACTGCGTGGTCCCAGGATGGCCTCGAACTCTCGGAGATCTTCTTACCTCTGCCTCCCGAATGCTGGGATCAAAGGTGTGCACCACCACGCCTGGCTGCTTTGTTCCACAGTTACCTTGCATGTAACCTGCAAATGAGCCTTACCCACCTATTTCTTCCCTCTGCCTTCTCAGTAGACTCTTAGTCCTCCCTTCCCAGGTAACCCTTGGGGTTTGAGTTATAATCTGACTGTGGGACAGGATAAGGAAGGGGAGTTGCAACATGTAACTATGCTGGCGGAGAAGCCGCTGCTATTTTCCATGAGTGTTGAACTCCGGCCTTACCATTTCCGCCTCTTTCCCTTGTATTTGGTCAGTTGTCAAGAGGCCCCTTGGAGTCTACATTCGTTGAAGTGGTTTAATTGGGTGACTACATAGATCCCAGCCTGGGATAAACTCTTGCTCTGACTTTCTAGTCTCATCACATGGAAGAAACCTAAATGTATCAAAAAGACAGCTGGGCGTGGTGGCGCACACCTTGAATTCCCAGCACTTGGGAGGCAGAAGGTGGGGTCTGAGGCCACCCTGAGACTACATAGTGAATTCCAGGTCAGCCCAGCCTTGAAGCCCCCGCCTTCCCCCAAAAAGATGTAATTAAAGACCAAATCTCAATTAATTATTAGTCTCCCAACTGGCCCTTGCAAAAAAAAAAAAAATTATAACTCCTCATGACTGTTCTATTTATTTATTTTGGGTTCTTGAGGTGGGGTCTCATCCTGGCCCAGGCTGAGCTGGAATTGACTGTGTAGTCTCAGGGTGGCCTTGAACTCACAGCGATCCCCTTATCTCTGCCTCCCTAGTGCTGGGATTAAAGGCGTGCATCGCCACGCCCAGCTTTGTTCTATTTATTTTAATATTTATTTATTTGAGAAAGAGAAAATGGCTGCGCCAGGGTCTCCAGCCACTGCAAACAAATTCCAGATGCATGTGCCACCATGTGCATCTGGCTTATGTGAGTTCTGGGGTTTGGAACCTGAACCTGGTCCTGAGGCTTTGCAGGCAAGCACTGTAACCACTCAGGCATCTATCCAGCCTGTGTTCCATTTATTCTTAATGAGTACACAGGCTGACTGGCTCTTGTTCCATTGACATACTGAAGCTGTTGGACTGGTTTATTTATTTCAACAATGATTACAAATAAAGTTTCACAGGGTAAGAGAAATACGTGTGTAAATCATTCTGGGATAATGTAAGCATATGGCCACAAATGTTGTGAGACGGGAGTTCCCGCTGCGTGGGCCTGGCTGGAGGCTAGTAAACACTTCATGGGCTGCCCTTGGTAATCTCTGTAAGCAACAGCAACTGCTAATAGTTATAACAACCATTAAAGAACCTATTGGCGGTGCTGGAGAGATGGCTTAGCAGTTAAGGCGCTTGCTTGCTAAACAGAAGGACCCAGGTTGGATTCCCCAGTCCCCACAGCAAGCCAGATGCACAAGGTGGCACAAGCATCTGGAGTTCATTTGCAGTGACTATAGGCCCTGGCATGCCCATTCCCTCTGTCTCACAAATAAAAAAAAAAAAATTTGCTGGGTGTGGTGGCGCACGCCTTTAATCCCAGCACTCGGGAGGCAGAGGTAGAAGGATTGCCGTGAGTTCAAGGCCACCCTGAGACTACAGAGTTAATTCCAGGTCAGCCTGGACCAGAGTGAGACCCTACCTCGAAAAAAAAAAAAAAAATTAAAAAAAGAGGAAGAAGAAGCTAGGGGGCTGGAGAAATGGATGTGGTTAAGGCACTTGCCTTAAACGCCAAATGACCCTGATTTGATTCCCCAAGACTCACGTAAGCCAGATGCACACAGTGGCACATGCATCTGGAGTTCCAAATGCATGTGCCACCGTGTGCATCTGGCTTACGTGGGACCTGGAGAACCGAACCTGGGTCCTTAGGCTTTGCAGGCAAGCGCCTTAACTGCTGAGCCATCCGCTATGCCACGGCCCATAGTCCCCTTACCAGGGTGCACACGTCCTTCTGAATCTATTCTTCTCTGGTCTCAAGCCCTGTCATTCTGTACAACCATCTTGCCTTGTAGCATCTCAGCTCTCTGGCCTTTTCTAAGTGTCCAGAGGACACCTACTTCCACTCTGCAGCTCAAGTGTCACCATGGGGGACACACTTCTCAGGCTCCCAGTGTTTTACGTGTCCCCGGTGCCTGCTACGCCACTTAGTCATAGCATTGTCTCCTCGTGTGGTCACTGCTCTGCCTGACCGCTTTTAGCCCAGACTTCCAACCGGGACCTATAGGGCGCTGTCCAGGGAGGAGACCCGGCAGACGCTGACTTAGCCCGCGTCCGAGTGCCAAGGCGTCGAGCGAGGGAGCAGAGGGGCGGCGGGTAGATGGGTGGGGTTTCTGGGTTTGCCGGACCCTTCCAACGTGGACTCTGTTCCTATTCAGAGCCAAGTCCTGTCTCCGGGGTTTAAATTCAGCCTCTAAAGCTGACTGACGAGCAGTCTTGGGCAAATGTAGCCTCTCCGGGCCCCGTTTTCATTATTTATGAAATAAAGATGATTTCTGAATGTTAAATAGGTGAACTGACTTCTAGCTTATAGGAAGTGCCCTATAGAAAAATCACAGTATCTGCAGACAGCAGTTTGATTTCTTTTTTAAAAAAATTATTTTAGATAATTTTAAAAAATTATTATTGACAACTTCCATAAATATAGACAATAAACCATGATAATTCCCTCCCCACCCTCACGTTCCACTGTCCATCATATTCCCTCCCCACCTCAAAAATCAGTCTCTGTTTTATTTTTGCGTCATCATTTTTTCCTCCTATTGTGATGGTCTTGTGTAGGTAGTGTCAGGCACTGCGAGGTCATGGATATCCAGGCCATTTTGTGTTTGGGGGAGCATGTTGTAAGGAGTCCTGCCCTTCCTTTGGCTCTTACATTCTTTCTGCTACCTCTTCCCCAATGGACCCTGAGCCTCGGAAGATGTGATAGAGATATTTCAGTGCTGAGCACTCCTCTCACACTTCTTTAAAAAAAATATTGAGAGGGGCTGGAGAGATGGCTTAGCGGTTAAGCGCTTGCCTGTGAAGCCTAAGGACCCCGGTTCGAGGCTCGGTTCCCCAGGTCCCACGTTAGCCAGATGCACAAGGGGGCGCACGCGTCTGGAGTTCGTTTGCAGAGGCTGGAAGCCCTGGCGCGCCCATTCTCTCTCTCTCCCTCTATCTGTCTTTCTCTCTGTGTCTGTTGCTCTCAAATAAATAAATAAAAATTAAAAAAAATATATATTTAAAAAAAATATTGAGAGAGAGAGAGAAAAAAAAAGAGAGAGAGAGACAGAGAGAAAAAAAGAGAGACTGGGTGTGCCAGAGCCACTGCAAACAAAATCCAGACATATGCACCACCTAGTGCATCTGGCTTACATGGGTAATGGGGAGTAGAACCTGGGTCCTTAGGCTTATTACAGGCAAGCACTTTAGCTGCTAAGCCATCTCTCCAGCCCCTCTGTCACTTCTTCTCAGCACCATGGTGACTTCTGAGTCATCCCAGAGGTCACTGCCATCAGAAAAGAGAAGCTTCTCTAACCAAAAGTGAGAGCAGCGTTAATATATGGGTATGAACATGAAGAGAAGTGCTTACTGGGCAGTTTGGTGATGCATTTAGCCAGACCCCAGCAGGTGTGATACCCCTAGGGCTCGTGGCCACCCCCATCATAGGTTCTCAGTATCAGGCATGTATTTCCTCCCGTGTCACGGGCCTCCAGTCCAATTAGAGAGCTGTTGGTTTCCCCCAAGATTTCTTCATTTCTAACCTTCAGATCTCTGGCTGTCTTCTCTTGCTGGTTTGTCATCAATTTTCAGGGCAGAGAGATAGTAATTCTTGCCTTGCGTCACATCTCAGACACAGAGCACTTAATGTGTTCCCAATAAATCAGATACAAATTTTTTAACTTTGTTTTAATTGACTTGATGACAACTTCCATAACTATCGACAATAAACCATGATAATTCTCTCTCTGGTTGTTTCTTTTTCTTTTTTTTTTTTTTCCGAGGTAGATTCTTACTGTAGCCCAGGCTGATGTGGAACTCACTCGGTAGTACCGGGCTGGCCTCGAATTCACGGTCACCGTCCTACCTCTGCCTCCACAGGCGTGCGCCACCACACCCAGATAGGTTGGTGAATGATTCGTGCCTTTTAATCTTCGGAATGTGCAGGTGAGCAGAATCGACTTGTTTTCCCATAGTTGACTTTCGTCTTTTGGCGACTAGAGGTTTCAGCCTATAAAGACGCTCAGCCTTGGCTCTTGCTATGGGAAGCATTTAGGAGGTAGGCTATTTTAGGACCAGCTCTTAGCCAGCCCAGCATACCCTAGTGATAACACATTCCCTTCACCCACTCCTATTTCCTTACCATGGGAAACGCTTTCACTTTCCTCTAACTCAAAGCCTCCCCCGGGGTTTAAAATGGACTTCAAAATCTAAATGCTAATGAAATACTCACTTTCATTCACTATACTTTGGAAATACTCATCCAAGACGAGTTTCTCACAGATGAATACTAATGTTCCTTACAGCCGCATACAAAATATGTTCAATAAATCGTCTTGGTGAATTTATACAACAAAATATTCATCATATGTATTCAATTAATAGTCTTGTGAGTTAATGCCACAAAAGTGGCTCATGGGGGAACACATCCCTGATACTGAAAACTTAAAACAGGGGTAATTATGAGCCCTAGGGGTGTAACGTCTGCTGATGTCTTGATAAGTGTATATACTATGCTTATCAAACTGCCCAGTAAGCACTTCTCTTAATATTCATACCCAAACCCTTATATTAATGCTACTCTCACTTTGGGTAGAGAATCTTCTCTTTTCAGATAGCAGTGACCTTGGGATGACTCAGAAGGTATCATAGTGCTGGAAAGAAGTGGCTGGAGTACTGAGTAACATCTCGATCACACCTTCCACGGCTCAGGGTCTAATGCGGAAGAGGTGGCGGAAAGAATGTAAGAGCCAAAGGAAAGGTAGGACTCCTTACAACGTGCTCCCTCCAGACATAAAATGGCCTGCATATCCATGACTTCATAGTGCCTGACACTACGTACACATGACCATCATAAGAGGAGGAAAAGATCATGGCATCAAAATAAAAGAGAGACTGATTGAGATGGGGAGGGGAGATGATGGAGAATGGAATTTCAAAGGGGAAAGTGGGGGGGGGGGAGGGTATTACCATGGGTTGTTTTTTATAATCATGGAAAATGTTAATAAAAATTGAGAAAAAAATAATATGAGAATTTCAGAAAGAAGTTGAAAAAAAATATTTTTGTAGCCTGGTGTGGTGGTGCATGCCTTTAATCCCAGCACTTGGGAGGCAGAAGTAGGAGGCTCGCCATGAGTTTAATTAAGGCCCTGGAATTTACTATGTAGTCTCAGGGTGACCTCGGTGATCCTTCTACCTCTGCCTCCCAAGTGCTGGGATTAAAGGCGTGCATCACCATGCCAGGCCCCAGTCATAGGCTTTTGATTAGGTTTTCGTTACCAGGCAGGAACTCCCTCCTGTGGGGTGGACCTCAAATCCTTAGCAGTTTAAGGCGCTTGCATGCAGGTTCAATTCCCTAGTACCCATGAAAGCCATATGCACAAGGTGGCACAAGCAACTGGAGTTTGTTTGCAGTGGTTAGAGGTTCCATTGTACCCACTGTCTCTCTCTCAAAGAAAGAAGTAAAGTATTATTTAAAAAAAAAAAAAAGAGCTGGGCATGGTGGTTTACTCCTTTAATCCAAGCACTGGGAAGGTAGAGGTAGGAGGATCACTGGGAATTTGAGCCCAACCTGGGACTAGGTAGTGAATTCCAGATCAGTCTGAGCTCGAGTGAGACCCTACCTCGGAGAACCAAAACAAAACACAGAAGGTGGAAGTGGACGATGGGCCATTAGAAAACTGTCGTCCACCGCAGCACACCCCTCAGCTTTCCTTGTTCATACATGTGGCTTTAAAACTGGCCCCGCTGGACAGCATGCCCTAGCCATTCTCCATGTCCATGACCACTCACGACCCACACTCCAGAAGATGCATTTCCCATGCGTCACGTGTCTCACGGTTTCTTGGCATCTAGTTCCCAGGCCATGTCCTTTAATGATTCCCGTTCTCCCCATCGCTGATGGCTCAATGGCAAGTGTGACCACTCCTGATACCACCGGTGTGAAGCTGGAAGGGCAAATGGAGAACAGAGCAACAGAAGCACAGACACTGTCCCATTGGAAGCCTTACATCCTGCTACTTAGGAATAGCAAGAGTTATCAGGCATACGGCCAGAGAGATGGCTTAGTGGTTAAGGCACTTGCCTGAGAAGCCTAAGGACCCAGGTTCAATTCCCAAGTACCTACATAAGCCAGTTGCACAAGGTGACACATGCGTCTGGAGTTCGTTTGCAGTAGCTGGAGGCCCTGCTGCGCCCATTCTCTCTCCCTCTCTCTTGGCCTGTAATCCTAGTGGTTAGGAGGCAGAAAGATCTTGACTTTGAGGCCAGCCTGAACTAAATAGTGATACTTGATTCTTAAAAAAGAAAAAGAGAGAGAACCAACACCAGACCTGGTGGCACTCACCTGTATTCCCAGCTACCAGAGAGGTTGAGCAGAAGGACCCCAGGTTCAAAGCGTCTCTAGATCCTGTATTCAAAATGAAATGTAGCTGGGCGTGGTGGTGCACGCCTTGAATCCCAGCACTCGGGAGGCAGAGGTAGAAGGATCGCCATGAGTTCAAGGCCACCCTGAGACTACATAGTGAATTCCAGGTCAGGCTGGACTAGCATGAGACCAAAAGAAAAAAAATAAACAAAGAAAGGAAGGAAGGAAGGAAGGAAGGAAGGAAGGAAGGAAGGAAGAAAAGTAAGGGCTAGGGATAGAGCTCAGAGCTCAGTGAGAGAATCATTTGCCAAGCATATGCAAGGCTGTAGTTTCAACTGCCAGTAACACACACACACACACACACACACACACACTCGCGCCAACACATCACACACAAAAGCAAGGATTACCTACTCACCCCAGAGAGAAAGGCAGTTTTTGGCCAACTTACTTTCGGCCTCACTCCCAGGAAAGGCTCTGATATGCTCTTCCTCCATGAACCCTGCTGCGATGGGAATGGGGAGGGCTCCCCTTCTCGGGATGCACTGCGTCAGTCTCCATGGACCCCACATCTCCTAGTCCACAGCTTGCTGGTGCTCTCACCCTGGCCTGGGGAGTGGGGTGTCTATCCTTTAAGCAAAGGCTCATTCTCCAGTCATCTCCAGCCAGCAGCCATCTTGGCCTCTGCTAGAGACAATTTGACATAAATATCTGGGGGTGAGGAGGACTTGGGGAGGGGAGACTTGTTGAAGCAGGACTGTCCTAGTGCATAGCTTTTTTTTAAAAAACTAATGTAAGAGCCAAAGGAAGGGTAGGACTGCTTACAATGCAATCTTCCAGACACAAAATGGCCTGGATGTCCATGACCTCGCAGTGCCTGACACTGCCTACACAAGACCCTCATAATAGGAGGAAAAGATGATGACATCAAAATAAAAGAGAGACTTACTTTTATTTATTTATTTTGTTTGTTTTTGTTTTTCGAGGTAGGGTCTCACTCTGGTCCAGGCTGACCTGGAATTAACTATGTATTCTCAGGGTGGCCTCGAACTCACGGTGATCCTCCTACCTCTGCCTCCCGTGTGCTGGGATTAAAGGCGTGCTCCACCATGCCTGGCTAAAGAGAGACTGATTGAGAGGGGGAGGGAATATGAGGGAGAGTGGAGTCATGAAGGGAAAAGGGAGGGTGGAGGGGAATTATCATGGTTTATTGTCTATAATTATGGAAGTTGTCAATAAAAAGAAAACAAAACAAACAAACAAAAAAGACATCTCAAACTCCAGCATGCCTTGTGTTCAGTCTCTTAGCACAAGGAATTACAGTTGGTACCCTGGCATAGAAGGGCGTTTCCTAGCCAATTGCTGCGCCACAGCATCCCACGTACAAGCTATATAGGAGCTGCAGACATGGGATTTAACTCAAAATAGCTCAAGTCCCAAAGGGAAAGTTTTGGCTCATGTAACCAAAAATCTAGGGAGTCAATCGATCATCCCCCGCTGCTGTCCTCAGCTTTACCTCCCGGAACGTTCTGTCACTGGCATTGTTCCAAAGTGATGCATCTCGATGGGGTCCTCACCACTGAAATGGAGGTGGGGCGGGTTCTGCCCCTCTCTATATCTCACTGACTGAAGCTAGAAGCGGGTTATTTCCCGAAGGTGCTGTTACCCAATAAAGAGATGAATACTTGGCTGGGTTAAGAAAAAGCGGTCGGAGCCAGGCATGGTGGTGTACGCCTTTCATCCCAGGTCAGCCTGAGCTACAGCGAGACCTTACCTTAAATTCCAAGCCAGCCTAGGATAGAGTCTTGTCTCAACACCATTCCCTCTCCAAAAGAAAATCTATTAAGAAAAAAAGTCAATTCAAAGCAAACACACCCCAAGCCTCCTTCTCCTTTTCTTTTCTTCTTTTTTTGCTGGGCGTGGTGTTATGAGAGACAGAATGGAGGAAAGAGAGGGAGAGAAAGAGAAAGAGAGAGAGAGAATTGGTCTGCAAGAGCTTCAGCCATTGCAATTGAATTCGAGACCGTGCGACACCTTGTGTGTTTGCGTGACCTTGTGTATCTGGCTTACGTGGGACCTGGAGACTCGAACACGGGTCCGCTTCACAGGCAAGGGTTTTTGTTTGTTTGTTTGTTAAAATATTTATTACTTGAAAACAGAGACAGAGAGAAAGAAAATAATCACCCAAGGTCCTCCTGCCTCTGCAAAATGAACTTCAGATGCATGTGCCATCGTGCGCAATGGCTGTAAGTGGGTACTGGGGAATCGAACAGCGCTGCTTGGGCTTTGTAGGCAAGCACCTTAACCGCTGAGCCATCTCTGCAGCTCCCGCGCCCGTATTTCTCAAGCAAACGCCACTTGCACCGCACAGCAGCCCAGGGAGGGCACGGCGCACCGACAGCTCCGTGGCGTGGCCCGAGCGGGTGGCAGCCAGGGTTAAAGGCGTGTGCCACCTTGCGCGGGCAGGGCCGGGCAGGGCAGGGCAGGGCAGGGCAGGGCAGGGCAGGGCCGGGGGTCGGGGGGTACGGGGGTGCGGCGCCGGGGCGAGCCTGCGGGGCCACTGCAGCCCACGCTGCTCTTGGCAGTCCCGGGTCGTGCGGTTGGCAGGAAGTCCCCGCGAACTACAAATCGAGGCATGCTGGGAATATTCCCCCCGCGCTCCTCCCAGGAAATATCCTTTGTCCAGCCCTACAGGAAGCCCCTGCGAGGAGCCAGCGGGCAGCCAGCCAGTCTGCCAGCGAGCCGGCCAGCCTGCGGCCGCGGGAGCCGCGGGGCTCGGGCTGGGGCGCCTGGATGCCCGGCGCGCCCGCCGCTGCGGGTAAGGAGCGTGTGGCTGCGCGCCGGGCTCTCCCCGGGCACGGCACGCTTGGCGGGGTGGGGGGTGGTGGTCCCGAACTGACCCCCGCAGGGATGGGGATGGATGGGTGTGCGTGCGTGCGTGCCCGCGATCCCAGGCTTGAACGGCTGTGCCTTGCACCGTGGGCATGTTCTCTGCTCCACCGTGGGCGCATGGGTACCTTTGCATCCCCAAAGCCGCGGCTGAGCTGCCACGGATCCGTGGCGAGGGCCGGGAGGAGGAGGAGGAGGTGGGTAGGACGCGAGGGAAGACAGTGCTGTGACCTCGACTTGGACCGTCCCGCCGATCACCGATGGGGGCATCAGAGACCCTCGGGGTGAGGGAGGTTGGGTGGGGGGGGGGGGGGACGAAGCCCAGGGAGGAGCTTGCAAGGCGAGGAGAAGGTGAAGGCGAGGCTTTGTGTGCAGCCCGGCGCGCCGGCTCGGATCGCGCTCCCCATGCCTTGGTCCCTCCGCTGGGGCGGGGTTTGGGGGGGAGCATAAAGGGGGGCGAGGGTGGGCACTGGGGGAGTTGCCGCAGGTCATCTTGTGCCCTTGCGAGTTACGTTCCCCTCCCTCCCGCCTCTATGCTGTCCTGCTCACGTTAGCGGATTTTGGGGGGGGTGGGGTGGGGGGAGTGCTGCGCTCACATTGGGCACCATAAGGACCGGAGGATGGGAGCGCTGGGCTGGACAGTCGGAGGTCCCAGCGAGGTCGGCCACCGCTAGAAATGCTACACTGCAGATGTCCACGTCGGCTGGTCATGGGCAGGTGGACAGTGCTGGAAACCTGCGCCCTGTGTGTGTGTGTGTGTGTGTGTGTGTGTGTGTGTGTGTGTTGGGAGGCATTGCTGATGTCCAGGACCCTGTGTGATGGCTTGGAAAGAGGCGCCTGTTGGGAGAAGCCGGCGAGGGGAAGGTGGAAAAGGGGCAGCGACTCGGGGCTGAGCGTACCTTCTACCCCAGTGTAATAACGGCCAGGCCTCCAGAATGGAATTTACCACTTCCGCTGAGACTTTCCATTTTCTTAGCAAACCCTCTTACCCCCCACCCCACCCCGCTCCCCCAGTGAATCACCCTACGCTTCTCCTATGCGAGCACCAGGCTTAATTGGATTTGGTAGTACTGGATCCTTGTGGGTATCAGGCTAAGTTGGCTCCTTGCATCTCCTATGGCGAGTTGTCTGTCTTAGGAGACCGCGTGTGGTGAGTGCGGTGGGATAATCGCTAGCAAGGTAAATGGTCTTTTAAGAGTCGTGATGGCTGAGTGGGCAACTTTGGAACACAGTCCAAGTGTGACTCTTGTGAGGGAATCCACTTGCCTCAGCAGCCTTTGTCTCCTGTCTGCCCTTCTACTTGCCTCCAAGTGTTTATTCCCGTCTCTCTTTTTTAATTAAAGATCTATTTATTATTATTATCATTAATTATTATTGGTTTTTCGAGGTAGGGTCTCACTCTAGCCCAGGCTGACCTGGAATTCACTATGTAGTCTCAGGGTGGCCTCGAACTCACAGCGATCCTCCTACCTCTGCCTCCCGAGTGCTGGGATTAAAGGCCTGTGCCACCACGCCCGGCTTAAAGATTTATTTTTATTTATTTATTTAATTACTTATTGGGGAGAGAGAGAGAATGGGTGCGCCAGGGCCTCTAGCCACTGCAAACGAACTCCAGACACGTGTGCCATCATGTGCATCTGGCTTTTGTGGGACCTGGAGAGTCAAACCTGGGTCATATGTCTTGTCAGGCATGCACCTTAACCACTGAGCCATCTTCTGTGCTCCCCCCATCCCCCGTTTTTAGAAAGATTTATCCCTTCTCTTAAAAAAAAATATTTTGCTTATTTTGAGAGAGAAACAGATGAGAGAGAATGGAAGCACTTCTAACCACTGCAAATGAACTCCAGATGTATGCGCCACCTTGTGCGTCCAGTTTATGTGGGCCCTGGGAATTGAACCTGGGTCCTTTGGCTTTGCAGACATATGCCTTAACCACTAAGCCATCTCTCTAGCCCCATTATTTTATTTATTTGAGGGAGAGAAAGAGAATGAGAATGGGCATGCCAGGGCCTCCAGTCACTAAAAAAACCTCCAGATATATACACCACCATGTGCATCTGTTTTACATGGGTACTGCGTAATCAAACCTGGGTCCTGAGGCTTTGCAGGCAAGCAGAACCTGGGTCCTTAGGCTTTGCAAAAACACTTTAACTGCTAAGGTATCTCTCCAGCCCTGTTTTTCCCTTTATTTACTTATTATTTTGAATTTACTTCTATATTTTATTTGAGAGAGAGAGAGAATGGGCTCGACAGGGTCTCTAGCCACTGCAAACAAACTCCAGACGCATGTGCTACCTTGTGTGGAGATCTGGCTTTACATGGGTACTGGGGAATCAAACCTGGCTCGTTAGGCTTTGTAGGCAAGCGCTTTGAAGGCTGAGCCATCTCTCCAGCCCCTGGAATTCTTTTCTTTTTCTCCTTGCCTACCTGCCTTTTTAAAAAAATATTTTATTTATTTATTTATTTGAGAGAGATATAGAGAGGGAGAAAGAGGCAGATGGAGAGATAGAGAGAATGGGCACACCAGGGCCCATAGACACTGCAAACAAACTCCAGACTCATGCGCCCCCTTGTGCATCTGGCTGATGTGGGTCCTGGGGAATCGAACCGGGGTCCTAAGGCTTCTCAGGCAAACGCCTTACCCGCTAGCCATTTCCCTGGCCCCTACCTGCGTTCTTTTAGGTTCTTTCCCAGGCCATGTCTCTTCTGGATAGCATGTCTTCCACCCATACCAGGCCAACCTTGTTCTCTTCTCCTTCCTCTTGCAGTGCCCAAAATAACCAGGTCCATTGTCTTCTTGCTGAAAACTTGAGTGGGTCTCCGTACGTGACAGGGGCCGCGCGTCCAGAAGAGGATGTGGCATGTGGTGGACTTTCAGAAGTGGTGTGAACCGATCATAGATAAATGACAGCGGTGTGGGCGTGAGACATTGTCGCGGCAGCAGTTTCCGCTGGTCGTGGAAGAGGGATGAGAAGGGAGGGTAATGGCTTCCTTAGTTAATTTTTACCTTTCTTACATGACGGCCCGAAGAAATAAGCACTTTCTGGAAGGATGCCGGAGCGGACTCTTGTCATGCCAACTGTTACAGGATGTACCAGCACCGGTGCCCGGGGATAGTGGAGTTTAATGATTTCAGGTAGCCTGGGGTTAGACCCATTATTTCAAGGCCTCCCTTCTTGCTGCTTAATCTAGAAAAAGACTGTTTTTCTGTACAACTGAGAAAAATCACAGGGGTTTTTCTTTTTGGGTTTTTTGAGGTAAGGTCTCACTCTAGCCCAGGCTGACCTGGAATTTACTGTGTATTCTTTTTTTTTTTTTTTTAATTAATTATTTTGTTTTTGTTCTTGTTTTTTGAGGTACGGTCTCACTCTAGCCCAGGCTGACCTGGAATTCACTCTGTATTCTCAGGGTGTCCTGGAACTCACAGCGATCCTCCTACCTCCGCCTCCCGAGTGCTGGGATTAAAGGCGTGCACCACCACGCCCAGCATAAATTTATTTTAAAGGTCTATTTTTTTTTTAAATTTAAATTTTTTTTTTTATTGAGAGCAACAGACACAGAGAGAAAGACAGATAGAGGGAGAGAGAGAGAATGGGTGCGCCAGGGCTTCCAGCCTCTGCAAACGAACTCCAGATGCGTGCACCCCTTGTGCATCTGGCTAACGTGGGACCTGGGGAACCGAGCCTCGAACCGGGGTCCTTAGGCTTCACAGGCAAGCGCTTAACCGCTAAGCCATCTCTCCAGCCCAAGGTCTATTTTTATTTATGTACTTATTAGAGACACACAGAGAGAGGGAGAGAGAATGGGCGTGCCAGGGCCTCCAGCCACTGCAAACGAACTCCAGACACACGTACCACCTTGTGCATCTGGCTTACATGGGTTCTGGGGAATCAAACCTGGGTCCTCAGGCTTCGCAGGCAAACGCCTTAACCGCTAAGCCATCTCTCCAGCCCCACAGCGGTTTTTCTGACTGCACGTTGAGAGGGAAATAAAAAGAGAAAAGGTTGGGGTGAGGAAGGCACCTCTGTTTCTGAGAGTGGGAATTTAGCATGGGGACAGGTTTGGGCTTCCCTGCACCATGTGTGGAGGGGGGGGCAGTGATAACACTCAGCGATCTCTCCCGAATGGGTGGACAAGACTGTCACCTGTGCAAGGTTGAGTCTGGGTGCTGAGGCTGGTTAAGCCTTTCTTTTTTTTTTTTTTTTTTTTTGTTCATTTTTTATTTATTTATTTGAGAGCGACAGACACAGAGAGAAAGACAGATAGAGGGAGAGAGAGAGAATGGGCGCGCCAGGGCTTCCAGCCTCTGGAAACGAACTCCAGACGCGTGCGCCCCCTTATGCATCTGGCTAACGTGGGACCTGGGGAACCGAGCCTCGAACCAGGGTCCTTAGGCTTCACAGGCGAGCACTTAACTGCTAAGCCGTCTCTCCAGCCCTAAGCCTTTCTTGCTTCTGACCTTCACTGCCAGAAAGCTGACAGTGTGCGTGCATTGTCACAGGCACTTGTGAGTCATTTGAGAGAGGATCAGGGCTGGTCATCACTTTGCTGCGTCGGCGTAGAAGTCATGTTCCATGCACTGCTGGGCTGTGATGGCTCTGGCCAGGTGTGATGGGGAACTGGCTTTTGAAATTAGTCTTTGTGTATGCATGCAAATCTGTGAGTGCGTGCAGGTGTATACTTGAAGGTCTGAGGACATTCCCCGGCCATTCCTCCTCTTCTACCCACTTTGGTTTTTGGTTTGTTTTGTTTCTTCCAGGTAGGGTCTCCCTCTAGCTCAGGCTGCCCTGGAATTCACTATGGAGTCTCAGGGTGGCCTTGAACTCACAGTGATCCTCCTACCTCTGCCTCCCGAGTGCTGGGATTAAAGGCGTGCACCACCATGCTCGACCCACTCACTTTAAAAAAACAATTATTTTTATTTGCGAGAAAGAGAATGGGCACGCCAGGGCTTCTAGCCACTGCAAACGAACTCCAGATGCTTGTGCCACCTTGTGCATCTGGTCTTATGTGGGTCCTGCAGAATCAACCCTGGCAAGTGCCTTAATTGCTGAGCCATCTCTCTAGCCCTGTTTTTTTTTTTTTTTTTTTTCCCCAAGGTAGGGTATCACTCTGGCCCAGGCTGACCTGGAATTCACTATGTAGTTTCAGCCTCGAACTCACCATGATCCTCCTACCTCTCCCTCCTAAATGCTGGGATTGAAGGCGTGTGCCACCACACCCGGCTTCAGGAAGGCATTTTAGATGCATGTGATCTTCTGGGAGCTTTATAAGGATCCTACCATAAATTACAAATCAGAAACATTTGTTTTGAGTTTTTATTTATTTGAAGCGGGAAGGAGGGGGCAAGAGGCAGATACATTTAGAGAGAGAATGGGCACATCAGGGCATCTAGCCACTGCAAACGAGCTCCAGATGCTTGTGTCACCTTCCACATCTGTTTTCTGTGGGTCCTGGGGAAACTGAACCTGGGTCCTTAAGCTTCAAAGGCAAGCGCCTTAACCACAAAGCCATCTATTTTTCTAGCTCTGTTTTTTCTCCTCCTCTTTTTTTTTTTTTTTTTTTTTTTGGTTTTTTTGAGGTAGGGTCTCACTCCAGCTCTGGCTGACCTGGAGTATATATATATATGTGTGTGTGACACACACACACATACATACATACATACATAATGGCCTCGAACTATTGGTGATCCTCCTACCTCTGCCTCCTGAACACTGGGATGAAATGCGTCTGCCACCACCACGCCTGGCTATTGGCCACTCTCTCTTGGTGGTGCACAATCGCTGTGCTTTGACAAGTGTGTAATAGCATGTGAATATCATGAAATTTATCTGTGCCTCGCTTAGGGTATCTCTCACACTCTCCAAACCCCTGGTGACCTCTTGGTTTTACTCTCTTCATAGTTTAGCCTTTTCCAGAATGTTATAAAGTTGGAATTACATGATATGTAACCTTTTCATATTGTTTTTTTTTTTTTTGCAGTGATGCACATTTGTGTTTTTTTCATGTCTTTTTATCAGTTGATAGCTGTGTGGTGTGTGTGTGATATTTCATTGGATATACCACAGTTTATTCATTTCCCCTATTGAAGGACATTTTGGTTGCTTCCAAGTGTTTTGTTTTTAATTTTTGTTTTTAATTTTTTCCAGGTAGGTTCTCGCTCTAGCCCAGGCTGACCTGGAATTCACTATGGAGTCTCAGGGTGACCTTGAACTCACGGCGATCCTCCTACCTCAGTCTCCCTAGTGTTGGGAGTAAAAGCATGCGCCAGCACACCTGACCCTTGTTTTTAAAATTTACTAATATACCGCTGACTAGGAAACCAGGCATCACTGGAAATCAAGCCAGGATCCCCTGTCGACTAGACAGGCGCTTTGACCAGCTCCGACAGTGCTTCCAAGGTTTGGCACTTATGAATCAAGCTGCCCTAAAAGACTTGTTTGCAGAGCTGGGCGTGGTGGCACACACCTTTACTCTTTAATGCCAGCACTTGGGAGGCAGAGGTAGGAGGATCGCTGTGAGTTTGAGGCCACCCTGAGACTACATAGTGAATTCTGGGTCAGCCTGGGCTAAAGTGAAACCCTACTTTAAAAAAATCATATATATATATTTATGTGCAGGGTTTTGTATGGCTGTGTTTTTATCTCATTTGGGTAATAAATACCAAGGTGTGGAACTGCTGGATCTTAGGGCAAGACTGTCCCGAGCTTTATAAGAAACTGTCTTGGGGCTGGAGAGACGGCTTAAGGGTTAAGCCAAAGGACCAAGGTTCAATTCCCCAGGACCCACGTTAGCCAGATGCACAAGGCGACATATGCGTCTGGAGTTCGTTTGCAGCGGCTGAAGGCCCTGGCGCACCCATTCTCTCTCTCTCACTCTTTCTCTTCCCCCTTTCTTTCTCTATGTCTCTTTATCAAATAAATAAATGAAAATAAAAAATATTAAAGAAAGTGTCTTGAGAGAGGCTGGACCATTTTGCAGTCTCACCAGCAGAGAAGGAACATTCCTGTTGCTTTGTACTTGTACCAGCACAAGGTGCCGCCCGTGTTTTGGATTTGGGCTGGCCTCTTAGATGGGGAGTTGGCTCCTGTACTTAGGGTGCCATTCCCTAATGACATTTGATGTCCACATCTTTCCATATACTCGTTGGTCATCTGTGTATTTTCTGTGCTTAGATGTCTGTCCAGATCTCTTACCCCTCTTTAAATCTGGTTGTTGTTGACTGTGGGGCTTTCAGAATTCTTTGGATGTTTTAGATGACTGTCCTGTATCAGAGATGTCATTTCAGAATATTTCCTCCAGGGCTGGAGAGATGGCTTAGCAGTTAAGCGCTTGCTGGTGAAGCCTAAGGACCCTGACTTAAAGCTCAATTCCCCCAGGACCCACGTAAGCCAGTTGCACAAGATGGCGTGTGAGTCTGGAGTTCATTTGCAGTGGTTAGAGGCCTTGGTGCACCCATTCTCTCTCTCTCTCTCTATATATATATATAGATAGATAGATAGATAGATAGATAGATAGATAGATAGATAGATATAGATATAGATAGATAGATATAGATAGATAGATAGATAGATATAGATATATATATATATCTGTCTCTCAAATAAATAAAAATAAATAAAATAAAAAGTAAAAAAAAATGGAGACTCAAAAGTATTAAACAGTTAAAGAAACACCCCTTTTATTTTTTATTTTTTTTGCTTTTTCAAGGTAGGGTCTCACTCTAGCTCAGGCTGACCTGGAAATCACTCTGTAGTCTCAGGGTGGCCTCGAACTCACGGTGATCCTCCTACCTCTGCCTCCCAAGTGCTGGGATTAAAGGTGTGCGCCACCATGCCCGGCTTTAGCCCCAGAATTCTTGAAGAACATTCTGTCTCCCTGCTGAAGCTAACTGCCTCTTTCTGTCACGTCTATTCTTGGGGTAAGGAGACGTGCTTGGTTCCTGGTGGCCATGGGTTATTGGATCCGGTCAGGAGAAGCAGGTAGTTTCCATGGCTCTACCTTACCTGATGGGCTCTTGGCCAGGTCACTGGATTTTCTACTTCTTCCTTTTGAGGCAGGTGAAAAATAATTAAACTCAATCTTACCCATTTCAAGAAATAATTTGAGAAGTAATTGCGTGATGGAATCACCAAAGTGAATGAAATCCAACTTGTTTACCCATGAAGTTACAGTTGGCAGGTGATGGGGGTGAGGGAGAGCCAACAGTAAGATATGAATCAGAAGTTTGATTAGAGAGCTCGAGAGATGGCTTAGCAGCTGCTTGCCGGCCAAGCCAAAGGACCCAGGTTCAATTCCCCAGGACCCACGTAAAGCCAGAAGCACAAGGTGGCACATGTGTCTGGAGTTCATTTGCAGTGGCTATTGGCCCTGGTGTGCCCATCCTCTCTCTGCCTCCCTCTCTCAAATAAATAAATAAAATAAAATATTAGCTGGGTGTGGTGGCGCACACCTTTAATCCCAGCACTTGGGAGGCAGAGGTAGGAGGATCTCCGTGAGTTTGAGCTACCCTAAGACTCCATAGTGAATTCCAGGTCAGCCTGGGCTAGAGTGAGACCCTACCTCGAAAAACCAAATAAATAAATAAATATTAAAAGTAAGTATCATCTTATATATAAGCACATCATATTTTTTGGTGGTCATAGATATCGAACCCTAGGGCTTTGTGCCTGGTAGACAAGTGGTGTAACATTGAGGTGCAGTCCCCAAATAATTACAAATGTTGATAATCAAGGACAAATATTAGCCGGGTATGGTGGTGCACGCCTTTAATCCCAGCATTTGGGAGGCACAGGTAGGAGGATCACTGGGAATTTGAGGTCATCCTGAGACTCCAGAGTGAATTCCAGGTCAGCCTGGGCTAGAGTGAGGCCCTACCTCAAAAAACTTGGAACTCACTATCTCGTGGGCCCAGGCTGGTCTCAGACCCGTGGTGATCCTTCTACCTCAGTCGCCCAAGTGCTGGGATTGTAGGCATGGGCCACTGTGTTCAGCTGGTTTTCCCCATTTCATATATGAAAACACAGAGGCTCAAAGAGCTCAACGAGGGCTGGGGATGTAGCTCAGAGACTGCCTGTCCAGCAACATGCCACAGGTTTGCATTTAGAGGCTAGCATTTCTTTTTTTAAAAATATATTATTTGCCGGGCGTGGTGGTACACGCCTTTAATCCCAGCACTCGGGAGGCAGAGGTAGGAGGATCGCCATGAGTTCAAGGTCACCCTGAGACTACATAGAGAATTACAGGTCAGGGGCTGGAGAGATGGCTTAGTGGTAAAGCGCTTGCCTGTGAAGCCTAAGGACCCCGGTTTGAGGCTCGATTCTCCAGGACCCACGTTAGTGAGATGCACAAGGGGACGCACGCATCTGGAGTTTGTTTGCAGTGGCTGGAAGCCCTGGCGCACCCATTCTCTCTCTCTCTCTCTCTCCCTCCCTCCTTCTCTCTCTGTTACTCTCAAATAAATAAGTAAAATGAACAAAAATAAAAAATAAAAGAATCCAGGTCAGCCTGAGCTAAAGTAAAACTCTAGCTTGAAAATATATACATACATACATACATATATATAATTTATTTATCTATGTATATATTTATGAGAGAATGGGCCCACCAGGGCCTCTAACAACTGCAAACAAACTCCGGATGCATGTGCCACCATGTGCCTCTGGCTGACGTGGGTTCCAGGGAATCAAACCCGGGTCCTTAGGCTTTGCAAGCAAGCGCCTTAACCTCTAAGCCACCTCTCCAGTCCGAGGCTGGGCTCTCACAGGCAGTTTGAGCTGTGACCACCACAAGTGGGCAGGAAGACACACACACACACACACACACATTGTGTGTCTGGAGGAACGGATGGCCTGGTGCTATAGCCACGTGTAAGCGCGCCCACTGTAAGGCGGGTCGGTGATGCAGGGAGTACCCGATGTTCTCCAGCGCCCCACGCGAGCTCATCCCCAGGTAAGTGCATGGGGACGCACACGTGTGCACGCGTGTGCACACACACACACATCTGTTACAGTGATGGTGACAACACGAAAGGAAGAGAATTGGGAAAGGAAGGATGCGGCATCCGGCTTGATTGGAAGGGGCGAGGGACGGGTCAGAGTCGGCTCCTGGGTTTGGGGGCCGAGGAGGGCGAACAAAGACTTCCGGAAACGGACATCACGAGGAGCTGAGTTGTAGCAAAGATTCTGGAAGTGGACTAATGCTTGCTGGATTTTTGTTTTTTTTACTTTAGGTTTTATTTTTATTTATTACAGAGAGAGAGAATGGGTACCCCAGGGCCTCTAGCCACTACTAATGAACTCCAGACACATGCGCCACCGTGCGCATCTGGCTTACCTGGGCCCTGGAGATTGAACTTGCGTCCTTAGGTTTCACAGGCATGCACCTTAACCTCTAAGCCATCTCTCCAGCCCATTTTTTTAAATTTAAATTTAAATTTTAATTAATTAATTTATTTGTTGGTTTTTTGCAGTAGGGTCTCACTCTGACTCAGGCTGACCTGGAATTCACTCTGTAGTCTCAGGGTGGCCTCGAACTCACAGCAATCCTCCTACCTCTGCCCGTGCCCCCCCCCCTCCAGTGCTGGGATTAAAGGCGGGCATACGGCTGGCTTTTTTTTTTTTAATGTTTAATTTACTTTAATTTTTTTTAGAGAGAGAGGGAGGAGAGAGAATTGGTGTGCCAGGGCCTCAGCCATTGCAACTGAACTCCAGACTCTTGTGCCACCTACTGGGCACGTGTGACTGGGTTTGTCTCACCTTTTGTGCGTGTGACTTACGTGGGATCTGGAGAATGGAACATGAACATGGGCGAGCACCCTAACCATTAAGCCATCTTTCCAGCCCAGTATGTTCAATACTTTTTTTTTTTTTTTTTTTTGAGGTAGGATTTCACTGCAGCTCAGGCTGACCTGGAATTCACTACGTATTCTCAGGGTGGCCTTGAACTCATAGCGATCCTCCTACCTCTGCCTCCCAAGTACTGGGATTAAAGGTGTGTGCCACCATGCCCAGATTTAATACTTGTTTTTGTGGGTTTTTTTTTTTTTTTTTTTTTTGGTTTTTTGAAGTAGGGTCTCGCTCTAGCTCAGGCCGACCTGGAATTCACTATGTATTCTCAGAATGGCCTGGAACTCACGGAGATCCTCCTACCTCCACCTCCCAAGTGCTGGGATTAAAGACATGTGCCACCACACCCAGCCTTAATACTTATTGTTTTATATGACCCAGGCCAGATGTATTCATTCCAAATAGAAATTCATTTAGTCTTTACAACCACCTTTCTAGAGGGTGTTAACAAATATTTATTTATTTGCGAGACAGAGAGAAAGAGGCAGATAGATAGATAGATAGATAGATAGATAGATAGATAGATAGATAAATAGATAGATAGACAGGGAAAGAAAGAGAGAGAATGGACACACTAGGGCCACCAGCCACTGGAAATGAACTCCAGACGCATGTGCCACCTTGTGCATCTGGCTTATGTGGGTACTGGGGGATTGAACCTGGGTCCTTTGTCTTTGTAGGCAAGTGCCTTGACCATTGAGCTATCTCTCCAGCCTTTATTTATTCATTTGAGAGAGGGAGAAAGTGTACAAGGCAGAGAGGAAGAAAATGGGTGTACCAGGGCCTCTAGCTACTTCAAACAAACTCCATATGATTGTGCCACCTTGTGCATCTGGCTTATGTGGGTACTGGGGAATTGAACCCGGGTCCTTTTTCTTTGCAGATAAGTGCCTTAACTGCTGAGCCATCTCTCCATCTTGGAGGTAGGGTCTCACTGTGGCCTAGGCTGACCTGGAATTCACTATGTAGTTTCAGGGTGGCCTCCCAAGTGCTGGGATTAAAGGCGTGTGCCATCATACCCAGCTGCTTTTTTTTTTTTTTTTGGATGCTGTGTAGATGAGGTAACAGACATTAAACCATCTGGGTGTGTGCGGTGGAGCTCAGGTCTGGTGACTCCTTAGCCTTTGCTTTCCCCTGTCATGTGGCCATGCAGGGAAGCCTGTCGGGGTGAGAAGAGGCCTTCAGCTTCCTCAGTTTGTTCGGATGAGGATCTGGATTGTAGGTCTGGGGTTGGGGTGAGAGGTTCACGTTTGTGAGGTCTTCAGACAAAGGAGTTTTTATTTAAAATTAAGGGAAGAAGCTAGGCGTGGTGGCGCACATCTTTAATCCCAGCACTCGGGGGTGGCGAGGACAGAGGTAGAATAGCCATGAGTTCGAGGCTCACTCTAACCCAGGCTGACCTGGAATTCACTACAGAGTCTCAGGGTGGCCTCAAACTCCCAGCAATCCTCCTACCTCTGCCTCCTGAGTGCTGGGATTAAAGGCGTGCACCACCACACCCAGCCTTAAAGGAAGATTCTTTCTTTTTCTTTTTTTTTTTTTTTTTCGTTTTTCAAGGTAGGGTCTCACTGAAGCCCAGGCTGACCTGGAATTCACTATGGAGTGTCAGGGTGGCCTCGAACTCGTAGTAATCCTCCTACCTTTGCCTCCCAAGTGCTGGGATTAAAGGCGTGCGCCACCATGCCCGGCTTAAAGGAAGATTCTTTATGAGGCTGAGTAGCCCAGTGTTTTGGGACATTTGCCCAGTATGCACAAAGCTCTGGATTCAATCACCAGCATTTCAGACACACACACAAAAGTGATTTTATGATGGCATCACCAGTACTTTCTGTGCAGTTCCCTGTTCCCCACCCTCTCGACTTTTCTTTCAGATATTACAAAGACTCAGAGTTCTTCAGCGGTTACTGTAACACTCCATGAAGTCAATGCTAATTTGCATGATGTTAAAAAAAAAAAAAAAAGGGCTGGAGAGAAGGCTTAGTGGTTAAGGCGTATGCCTGTGAAGCCTAAGAACTTCGGTTCGATTCTCCAGGTCCCACGTAAGCCAGATGCACATGGTGGCACATGTGTCTGGAGTTCGTTTACAGTGGCCGGAGGACCTAGTGTGCCCATTCTCTCTCTCTCTTTTTTTCTCTCTCTCTAATAAATAAATAATTTAAAAACAAACAAACAAACAAGATGTTCTGGGCTGGAGAGATGGCTTGGCGGTTAAGGCAAACAAACTCCAGACACATGAGCTGACATATACATCTGGCTTATATGGGTACTGAGGACTCAAACCTGGGTCTTTAGGCTTCAGAGACTAGTGCCTTAACTGCCACGCCATCTCTCCAGCCCAGTGTCTTTTTTTTTTTTTTGGTTTTTCAAGGTAGGGCCTCACTGTAGCTCAGGCTGACCTGGGATCCTGGAATCCACTCTGTAGTCTCAGGGTGGCCTTGAAGTCACAGTGATCCTCCTATATCTGCCTTCCCCAATTGCTGAGATTAAAGGCTTGCGCCACCACACCCAGGTTTAGTTTTTTTTAAAAAAAGATTTATTTTTATGACTTTATTAGAGACATAAAAGACATAGAGAGAGGGAGAGAATAGGTGCACCAGGGCCTCTAGCCACTGTAAACAGACTCCAGACACATGTGCCACCATGTACATATGGATTATGTGGGACCTGGAGAATCAATTCTTGGTCCTTAGGTTTCACAGGCAAGTGCCTTAACCACCAAGCCATCTCTCCAGCCCAGCATCCAGCCTATTTTTTTTTTTTTAATTTTATTTATTTGAGAGAGTGAAAAAGAGAGAGAATGGGTGCTCCAGGGCTGTCAGCCACTGCAAACAAACTCCAGACACATGGGTCACCTTGTGCATCTGGCCTATGTGGGTCCTGGGGAATCGAACCGAGGTCCTTTGGCTTTGCAGGCAAGCGCCTTAACTGCCAGGCCATCTCTGCAGCCCCCATTTATGTGTGTTCTGAGGATTTTGTTTGTGCGGCCAGCATTCTGTCCGTGTCACCTCCCAAGCCCTATGTTCTGCTTTTTAGAGGACTGCTAATTAAAATTGCAGCAGGAGAATGAAACCGGGACTTAGCGGGAGTCTGTCTGGAAGAGAACAAGAAAATACGGAGGTGAAAGATCGTTGCCTGCAAAATGCTGTTTCTAGAGCCAGAGCGCTGAACATGACCATAAAGATGACCGCGTGGCCTGGGGGACAGTCTGATGCGGGGGAGGTTGTACAGAAAAGTCGCCAGGTGGCCCGGTGGCGGCCCCTCTTCCAGCAACTCGTCACTTCCGTGAGTTCAAACACAGCCCTTCAGCTCTTTTGGTCCTGGCTTTTCTGATCTGGAAAAGTGAGGTAAAGAAACCGAAAGGGACATTTCCTTCGCAGTCGCCTGACCCCGCCACCTGGCCTGCTTCTGTGTAACCTCCCACTTGCGGGGAACAGCGGCAGCCGACAGATGTCACAGGAGAGGACACGTATGAAGGACCGTGTAGTGGATATCTGAGAAACTGGGTCGTTGATCTCTGGGTACATTTTGTTAGCTCCTGCCTTGAGGAGTTTTGTGTAAAAAAAAAAAAAAAGTTAGTGGCTGGAGAGATGGCTCTGTGCTTACGCGCTGGCCTGTGAAAACTAAGGACCCCGGTTCGAGGCTCGGTTCCCCAGGACCCACGTTAACCAGATGCACAAGGGGGCGCACGCATCTGGAGTTCCTTTGCAGTGGTTGGAGGCCCTGGTGCGCCCATTCTCTCTCTTTATTTGCCTCTTTCTCTGTCACTTTCAAAAAAATAAATAAAAACTAACAAAATTTTTTTTCTTAGAGTTAAAAAGGGCTGGGGAGATGGCATAGCAGTTAAGGCATTGGCCTGTGAAGGCTAAGGACCTAGGTTCTGTTCCCCAGTACCCACATAAAGCCAGATGCACAAGGTGGTGCATGTGTCTGGAGTTTATTTGCAGTGGCTAGAGGCCCTGGCCTACCTATTCTCTCTCTGTCTCTTACTCTCTCTCCCTTTCTCTCTTTGTCAAATAAAAATAAATTTAAAAAAATTTTTTTAAAAAGAGAATCCTCAGCCGGGCATGGTGGCACACGCCTTTAATCCCATCACTCAGGAGGCAGAGGTAGGAGGATTGCCATGAGTTCAAGGCCACCCTGAGATGACAGAGTTAATTCCAGGTCAGCCTGGACCAGAGTGAGACCCTACCTTGAAAAACCAAAAAAAAAAAAAAAAAAAAAAGACAATCCTCTTCTTGCTCAGGCACACCATGATATTATTGTCAGGTAAGGTGGCTTTGCCCATAGTTTGAAGATTTGTTAGGAGTGAGTTGGTGACATTGGCCAGATTTTCATTCTTTTCCCTATGAGAAATGGGTTAACAAAGGATTTGGGGTCTGGTTAGGTTTGGTTCGTGGTGGTTTGATTCAGGTGCCCCCATAAACTTAGGTGTTCTGAATGCTAGGTTACCAGCTGATGGAGATTTGAGAATTAATGTCTCTTGGAGGCGGTGTATTGTTGGGGGCAGGCTTATGGGTGTTATAGCCAGTTTCCCCTTGCCAGTGTTTGGCACTCTCTCCTGTTGCTATCATCCACCCTCTGCTCATGCCATCATTGTCCCCTGCCATCATAGAGCTTCCTCTTGAGTCTATACACCAAAAATAAACTGCCCCCCCCCACAAGCTGCTCTTGGTCAGGTGATTTCTGCCAGCAATGTGAACCTGACTGCAACATGGCCTGAGTAATGTGACTTGACTCACTGCTCAAGTGAGCAGCTGATAGGAGCCACAGATTGCAGGACCACATTGTTTTCTTTCTTTTTAGCCAGGCTGACCTCAAACTCCTGATCCTCCTGCCTCCACATTTTCAGCAATATCCTACCAGTGTGTACCAGCAGGACCACATTTTTAAAGGAAGTGCATCCTGGGCTGGAGAGATGGCTTAACGGCTAAGGCATTTGCCTGCAAAGCCAAAGGACCCAGGTTCAATTCCCCAGTACCCATGTAAGCCAGATGCAGAAAATGGCACATTCATCTGGAGTTCATTTGCAGTGGCTGGAGGCTCTGGTATGCCCAATCTTCCTCTTTCGCGCGCTCTCTCTCAAATAAATTTCGTATATACATAAAATTAGGTGCATCTTAGAGAGACAGGGTATAAGAGATTTGAGGAGCAATTTAGCTCTCTTAGAGTACCCATGCCACATACCACGAGTGATTAGGAAGTGAAAAGTGGGCCTGTCAGTGATGCTGGGAGGCTGATATCAGTAGTGCCCGTTAGCAGAGTGAGAGCTGTAGGTGGCTGCAGAGACGACTTAGTGATTGAGGCGCTTGCCTGTGAAGCCTAAGGACCCATGTTTGACTCTCCAGATCCCAGGTAAGCCAGACGCACATGTGCAAACGTGATGTAACACAGGCACACAAGATGACGCATGTGTCTGGAGTTTGATTGCAGTGGCTGGAGGCCCTGGTGTGCCAATTCTCTCTTTCTCATAAAAAGTAAACAATGTTTTGGGCTGGAGAGATGGCTTAGCGGTTAAGCGCTTGCCTGTGAAGCCTGAGGACCCCAGTTCGAGGCTCAATTCCCCAGGACCCACGTTAGCCAGATGCACAAGGGGGCGCACGTGTCTGAAGTTCGTTTGCAATGGCTAGAGACCCTGGAGCACTCATTCTCTCTCTCTCTCTCTCTCTTTCTCTGCCCCTCTCTTTGTTGCTCTCAAATAAATAAATAAATTAATTTAAAAAATAAACATTTTTTTTAAAAGAGATGTTGGCTCTTTTGGAGTATCAAGGGGAGCTTAGAGCAGAAGTCGAGATGCCCATGATGTACCGTCCTGTCTGCCCCTTTAAGAAAAGCATGGAATTTTTCATCTGAATACACTTTTCACATTTATCATCCACTTAGAAGGTCATTCTGAGATGACCAATTATTGCTGTACTTACTCTGTTGGGCACTTAAATCATTTCTTCAGTTTGATTGTCCCGGGGTTAAGAGCATTCCCTTTGCAGAACCATCGTACCCGGATCCCCCCCAACTCAGGCTGTTTCCCTTTGGTTTTGGATGTGGAGTTGCTGAGTTAATGGTAGAAATAAACAAGCACTTGGAGTTCTTTAAATATATGAATGGAGATAAAAGTGGAAACGACGCTGATTCTTGTTTGGATAAAACACTTATTCCTGTCTCTGGGGGTGGGGGAAGGTCTAAAGCCTCAAACTTAAGTTTCTTTCCTTAATTTTTTTATTGCCCCCCCCCCGCCATTTCCCGGGAATTCTACTCAATATTAAGCATAGTAATCACTCCTGATTTGGCATAATTTATGAAAACAGACTGTGACTTTTATGGACTTCATTGGCATTTTATTATGTTTAGAATGAATATAGTTGACCTCAACTTAGAAACAAATGGTTTTCCTTTAAACCTTTTTGCTTCCTGGCAGACATTATAGTGGTTACAGTAACATAATAAATGTATGTATGTGCCATCTGGCGGCCACAGTGGATGGTGTGTGTGTGTGTGTGTGTGTGTGTGTGTGTGTGCGCGCGTGTGTGTTTCATTTGCACCCCTGCCTAATCTCTCTTTGCCTTGGAGTTATGTGAAGCAAATTCGTGACATGCCATCTCATCTATAAACATTTCATGTATTGAAGATAGAAAAGCTCTGTAAACTTATTCCAGTGATGCACAGGGTGGGGGAAGATGCTTGGCTCGGGAGTGTTTGGGTTCTTTTCAGCACAATAAAGAATGAATATGGGGCTGGAGAGATGGCTCAGTGGTTAAGGCACTTGCCTGCAAAGCCTAATGACCTAGGTTCGATTCCCCAACACCCACGTAAAGCCAGATGCACAAAGCGGAGCATGCATCTGGAGTTCATTTGCAGTGGTTGGGAGCCCTGGTGTGTTCTCTCTCTCTTTCTACATGCAAGTAAAAAAATAACATAAAATAAAAAAGAATGAGTATAGGAAATGAAGTAAAGCAAGCAGGTTTTAAATATTTTTTATTTATTTATTTGACAAAGAAAAAGGGAGAGAGATAGAGAGAATGGGCGCACCATGGTCCCCAGCCACTGCACATGAACTTCAGACGCATGCGCCCCCTTGTGCATCTGGCTAACGTGTATCCTGGGGAATCAATCCTGGGTCCTTTGACTTTGCAGGCAAACGCCTTAACTATTAAGCCATCTTTTCAGCCCCAAGCAGGTTTTATTTAGTCAAATGTGAAAGTAAGCAAAAGCTCCCTTCAGGGGCTGGTTGGATGGCTTAGTGGTTAAGGCACTTGCCTGTGAAGCCTATGGACCCAGGTTCACTTCCCCAGGACCCACATGAGCCAGATGCACAAAGTGGTGCATTCTTCTGGAATCTGTTTGCAATGACTAGAGGCCCTGGTGTGCCCATTGTCTCTGTCTCTCTTCTCTCTATCTCTGTCTCTCTGCTTGCAAATAAATAAATAAATATAGGGGGGAAAGCTTCCTTCAGCATATGAAGTGTTTGGGTTTTTAAAATAA
The DNA here is from genome assembly GCF_020740685.1 of Jaculus jaculus. Lineage (NCBI taxonomy): Eukaryota > Metazoa > Chordata > Mammalia > Rodentia > Dipodidae > Jaculus > Jaculus jaculus. Next base: position 51,700,885 of record NC_059120.1, on the reverse strand, counting down.
TGTTATTTATTTATTTATTTATTTAATCAGAGAGAGAGAAAAAGATAGAGGAAAGACACATACAGAGAGAGGGAGAGAGAATGGGCATGCCATGGCCTCCAGCCACTGCAAACGAACTCCAGATGCGTGTGCCACCTTGTGCATCTGGCTTACGTGGGTCCTGGGGAATCAAACCTGGGTCCTTTGGCTTCACAAGCCATTTCTCCAGCCCTCACTTTTTTTTTTTTTTTTTTTTTAAATCTGGGATCATAGCACCTTCCCCAGCCTACACCATGTCTGTCTCTATAGAGTCTCACTTGTGCATGCATTCTTAGTTAATAGTGGATTGGATGCCCTGTTTCCAACGAGCGGGGCAGGGGGTTTCTGGTTGGAACCTCTACCTTCCTACTCCCTTCCCCCTCAGGCCATGAGCACAGAAACACTTAACTAGTGGCCTTGGCTTGTGGTTTGGAGGAAGGACTGCATCTTCTCTCTGGGGGCGTTTCCTCCCCTCACACCCCGGGGAGTGGGGGTAAGGACCAAGACAGCATAAGGTCAGGGCTCACGTTCTTCTCCCTAACTGCCTTTCCTGTATGTCTCCCTCACCAAATACCATCACCATAAAAACATCAGCAATTCCGGGCTGGAGAGATGGCTTAGCTGTTAAGATGCTTGCCTGTAAAGCCCAAGGACCCATGTTCTACACTGTAGATCCCATGTAAGCCAGACACACAAGTTGACGCAGGTGCGTGAGGTCGCACATGCACAGGAGATGGCGCACGCGTCTGGACTCCTATTGCAGTGGCTGGAGCCCTGGGGCACCAATTTTCTCTTGTTCTCTCTCTTTCTCGCTCTCTCATAAAGAAATGCCAAAAACCTTTTTTTGTAGCAATTTCTTTTTTTTTTTTTTAATTTTTATTTATTTATTTATTTGAGAGCGACAGTCACAGAGAGAAAGACAGATAGAGGGAGAGAGAGAGAATGGGCGCGCCAGGGCTTCCAGCCTCTGCAAACGAACTCCAGACGCGTGCGCCCCCTTGTGCATCTGGCTAACGTGGGACCTGGGGAACCGAGCCTCGAACCGGGGTCCTTAGGCTTCACAGGCAAGCGCTTAACCGCTAAGCCATCTCTCCAGCCCTGTAGCAATTTCTTAATATCGAGTATCTAATCAGTACTCCCAGCTTGCACTCATTTTTAAATTTTGATTTTGTTAAGTTTCTGCTTTTTGAGCGTCTCACCACTAGCTCAGGCCAGCCTTGAACTTTTGATCCCCACACCACCTGACCTGATTGCTCACTATTTGTTCTTGTAGCTTGATTATTTGAGTTGAGATTCACATGAGGTCTGCACATGAAGGCTGGTTGCTATATCATGTGGGTTTTTAGTAATATTTTATTTTATTAATTTATTTGAAAGAAAGAAAGAAGCAGAGAGAGAGAGAGAGAGAGAGAGAGAGGTGCCAGGGCCTCCAGCTGTTGCAAATGCACTCCAGATGTGTGTGCCACCTTATGTATCTGGCTTAAATGCATACTGGGGAATCAAACCTGGATCCTTTGGCTTTGCAGGCAAGCTCCTTAACCGCTAATCCATCTCCCCAGCCCTCATGTAGGTTTTGAATTGCACATCTCCTTCCTCCTTTGTAAAAATTTTTTTTCTTTGCTTATTTTATGATCGTTCTGTTGTTAAAGAAACTGGATCATGTGCCTTACATAGTTTTTATGATCCCGTTTTATGTATGCTCTGTTACTGAGTAATCTTTTTTCCTTTTGCCTTTCTCCCTTTTCGTTTTTTTTTTTTTTGTCATGGTCTCACTCTAGTACAGACCGACCTGAAACTCTTCTGTAACCCAGGCTGCCCTTAACTCATTACCATCCCCTACTTCACCCTCCCCAAGTGCTCAGAGTAAACCGGGCGTCCTTCCATGCTCAGCTGACACTGAGTACTTTTTTTTTTTTAATGCAGTTTTAGGTGAATGTAAATGTTTTTACTTAGTATTGAAAAGAAAATCTGGTTGTGGAGATTTAAGACTTGACCAAGCTGGGAGAGCCGGGCATCAGGCAGCGTCACACCTCCACCTCCACGCCTGTTCCCCATGTGCTGGAAGATGTAGAGGTGTCGCTTAACCAAGCGAAATGCACTTGGCTGGAACATTCCGGCCCTTCCTTGTCAATAACACCAAGCAGTTGTTTCCGGCACAAAGATGGAAGGACGGTTTTTCCTGTTGACTCTGTGGTGGGAAGCTGGGTGATAGAAAGTGCTTCCGGGGCTGGAGGGATGGCTTAGCGGTTAAGGAGCTTGCCTGCAAAGCCAAAGGACTCGGGTTCAATTCCCCAGGACCCCTGTAAGCCAGATGCACAAAGTGGTGCAAGCGTCTGGAGCCCGTTTGCAGAGGCTCGAGGCCCTGACACACTCATTCTCTCCCCCAAATCTACAGGTGTGTGTGTGTATATATATATATATATATATATATATTTTTTTTTTTTTTTTTTTTTTGGTTGGGGGGGTTTTGAGGTCGGATTTCACTGTAGCTCATGCTGACCTGAAATTCACTATATAGTCTCAGGGTGGCTCCGAACTCGTGGTGTTCATCCTTCCTCTGCCTCCCGAGTGCTGGAATTAAAGGCGTGTGCCACTATGCCTGGAAAAATTAAAAAAAAAAAAAAATTTAAAGAGAAAGCACTTCCAACCTTTGGCCCCAGCAACCCTCTCTCTGTGGCTGCGGGGGACATTCCCTTGAGGGGTATTCATTCCAGTGGAAACAGGGTCAGAGAATCATCTGGATTGGGAAAGACTTCCTGAGGTCCCCTGACTGACCCCACCTGGAAACCTTAACACAGGATTCCAGCATCAGAGCTTCCAGAGCAAGGCGAGCAAATCCCATACCCGACATCTCCCGGCTCTCTTTACTTTTGCTCTTCAGTGACACAGATGATCAAATTGCATCCCTTCCACTGTGTGCACACATACGTGAGGGCCAGAACTACACAAAAAGACTGTTGTTGTGTTTTTTTTTTTAAAGAGGGCGGGTCATTCACTATGAAGTCTCAGGGTGGCCTCGAACTCTTGATGATCCTCCTACCTCTGCCCCCCAAGTGCTGGGATTAAAGGCGTGCGCCACCATGCCCGGCCGACACCGTGCTACTCTTTTTTTATTATTTTATTTTTATTTATTTATTTGAGAGCGACAGACAGAGAGAGAAAGAGGGAGAGAGAGAGAGAGAGAGAGAGAGAGAATGGGCACGCCAGGGCCTCCAGCCACGGCAAACGAACTCCAGATGCATGTGCCACCTTGTGCATCTGGCTTACATGGGTCCTGGGGAATGGAGCCTTGAACTGGTGTCCTTAGGCTTTACAAGCAAGTGCTTAACCGCTCAGCCATCTCTCCAGCCCACCGTGCTGTTCTTGACCTTGGATACTAGAATGTGTCTCAGAGCAGTGCTGACCTAGGGTCTTGTAGATTGATTTCTTTGCCACTTGATATGTATGTGTGTTTGGGGGGGCGGTGGGGAGGTGCTGCAAGTCAGAGCACCTCTGTTTTTTTTTGTTTTCCCTTGGCCTTCTCTATCCAGGTAAAAGGAAGTAACCACAGGGCAGAAACCCTGTCATTAGAGTATGTCATGTCTGGAGACTGTCAGCACTTGGTTGTGATCATGGCATTTAGTGTTCCCTGTTTTGAGCTGATGTTTCATCTCCTCACGCAGCAGTCTGCCACAGAGGAGTTGGCACTGGGGTTGGTGGTGTGCGGCTGTGGCTGGGCAAGCCGTCCAAGGAGAGGGTCAGCCGCTCCCTTTGGCTTTTTTTTGTTGTTGTTGTTTTTTGAGGTAGTGTTTCACTCCGGTCCAGGCCGACCTGGAATTCACTATGGAGTCTCAGGGTGTCCTCGAACTCACGGCGATCCTCCTACCTCTGCCTCCCGAGTGCTGCGATTAAAGGCGTGCGCCACCACGCCCGGCTCCCAGCCGCTCCCTTTGGATGTGATGCCCGAGGCTGAAGGCTGCGCCTTTCTCACGAGGGGCATCCCCTACAATCCCAGTGAGGCGGCTTTCTTTGCCTGCTGTGTCCTGGCTGTGCCCGCCTGGTGAGGAGGCAGGGCCCTGGAGCCCCCCCAGCCCCCACCCACCGAGAAGCCAGTTGACCTTTACTTGGCTGTCGCTGAAGACGGACAAATGATTAACCCCTGTGGTCCCTGGTTCGCACCTGAGCATGGTCTGGACTTTAATAAACCTTTTGAGCTGCGGGCAAGAAAAGTGTTTCTCCAGCCTCTGTCCAGTTGGGTGGCTGTGCCCGGGACCTGGGTTGGCAACTGTTCCTTAAGAGAGAGCAGTGGGCAGGGTCTGTGGCAGGCACTGAGAAGACGCCTCCAACTGCTGCTGGTCCTTTAGTGTCCCCCCCGCCGAGCAAGGAGGTAAGGAAAGGGGCCCTGAGATGGCCGGGGGTGGTGGTGGGGGGACAGGAAAGCAGCTGTCATTTGAAGACTGCTGAGTGAGAACTACTTCTGGCCTGTCGCCCGTCCGGGCAGCTTCCTTCCCCCGACAGGATGGCTCTGTGGGCCTGGCTGCCTGCCACTTGGCAGTGGCCTCTGCACATGACTCCCCCGCGCTATCCAAGGTCCAAGGGAGCGAGTGGGAAGGTCCCAGGGCTGCCTGGCCCCGGCTCGGGCACGCGGTGCACAGAGATTTCTTGTCAGTTGCCTCCCCTGGATGGGAAATGTCATGAGCCACCAGACACGGGCGAGTCCTGACTTGGGTGGTCAGTGGGCCCACCTGCTCAGTGTCCTTCACACGTGAAAGGGGTCATTCATTCCAAGTTGCCTGGCAGTTACCAGAGGCAGCAGAAAGGGGCCCAGCAAGGTGCAGTGAACTGTCTAGGTCTGTTCAAATGGGACCCTGCCTCCCAGTTTGAGACCGTCATTGTCATCAGGCTCGTCGGGGCCGGAAGGTGGCAGGGCAGGTGTGGCCGGGTCTTAAAATGCCATCGTTGGCAGGCGGAGAGCGGCCGGTGCTTTGTCTTTCAGCGGCTGTGACACTTGGTACTATTTCTGGCCGTGGTTTTGCTCTGCTAAATCCAGGAAGGTGGGTGGTGGCACGGGCGTCATGGGTCTGCTGTGACCCATCCACAGGAAGTCAGCTCTGATCCTCAAAGGAGTGGGCTTCTGCTCAGAAGGGTAGATTTTATAGGACATTTCAGTGACCTCAGACTAAATTGTGACTGTGGCTCTCCTCCTGGCGTCACTTCCCGGTGCCCCACCTCCCTCTCCCTTTTTTTTTTTTTTTTTTTGTAAAATATTTTATTTATTTCTTTATTTTATTTGAGAGAGAGAGAATGGGCACGCCTCGAGCCACTGTAAATGAACTCCAGACTCACGTGCCACCTTGTGTATCTGGCTTTATGTGAGTACTAGGGAATCAAACCTGGGTCCTTTGGCTTTACAGACAAGTATCCTAACTGCTAAACCATCTCTCCAGCCCCACCAATAAATAGGTTCTTTAATGGTGGTTATAATTATTTTTTAAATATTTAATTAATTTATTTGAGAGAGAGAGAGAGGCAGATAGAGAAAGAAAATGGGCATAGCAGGGCCTCCAGCCACTGCAAATGAACTCCAGACACTTGCACCACCCTGTGCATCTGGCTTTATGTGGGTATTGGGGAATCGAACCTGGGTCCTTTGGCTTTGCAGGCATGCACCTTAACTGCTAAGCCATCTCTCCAGACCCTCTTCTCCTTTTTTTAAAGGATACATAGGACTGCAGAGATGGCTTAGTGGGTTAAAAACACTTGTTGCGCAGGCCTGAGGACCAGAGTTCAGATCCCCCAGACCCATGTGAAGCTCAGTAGTGTGCATCTGCAATCCCAGGGCCGCTGGGGTCAGATGGGAGGCAGACCTTCTGGGAAGCTCCTAGTCTGGGATCCGAAGTCGGAAGCAACAGAGACCCTTCCCACAAACAAAGTGAAGGCAAGGACTCACACTCCAGGTTGTGTCCGGACCCACACATCTATACCTTAGAGCCTGGGTGTAGAGTATGCACGAAGCCCTGGGTTTGATGCCAAGCGCTGCATTAACTGGCTGTGGTGGCGCATGCCGGTAATTCCAGCACTTGGGAGGTGGATGCAGGAAGATCAGAAGTTCAAGGTCATAATTGGCTATAGAGGGAGTTTGAGGCCAGCCTGAGCTAAAGACCCTGCCTCCCAATTAAAACAAAACAAAACAACAACAAAAAAAACTAGATACTTTTTATCACATTTACCTCCACTTGGCAGCAATGTTTTCAAAATGAGCTGATGAGTCATCTTTCAGATGGTGTTGAGTCTAGAAGGCACTTGAGCATTTTCCTAGTAACTTTTTTTTAAATTTTTTTTGCTTATTTATTTGAGAGCGACAGAGAGAGAGAAAGAGACAGATAGAGAGAGAGAATGGGCACGCCAGGGCCTCCAGTCACTGCAAACGAACTCCAGATGCGTGCGCCCCCTTGTGCATCTGGCTAACGTGGGTCCTGGGGAATCAAGCCTCGAACCAGGGTCCTTAGGCTTCACAGGCAAGCGCTTAACCGCTAAGCCATCTCTCCAGCCCTCCTAGTAACTTTTGAGGGGAGTAAACATTTATTATTATTATTAATATTATTTTAGAAAAAGCAACAGAGAGAGAGAGAGACAGAGGCAGAGAGAATTGGAGCACTAGGGCCACTGAGACCAAACTCCAGACACTTGCGCCACCTAGTGGGCATGTGCGACCTTGTTCTGGCCTCGCCTTTGTGCATCTGGCTTACGTGGAACTTGCTTTGCAGGCAAGTGCCTTAACGGCTAAGCCGTCTCTCCAGCCCAGGAAGTAAACATTCCTTGTGTGTGTTGGGTCTGTAGAGGAGGAGTAAGGGCCATGAAAATATTGTAAATTCTAGAAACTGGGATTTATGCAGTCTTGGGGATAATGGCCAGTGGTACCCTAGCATGTGTGATCTCCAAGAGAAGGCTGTCTGAAGATGGTTGTGAGCAGGTGTTTGGGGGTATGTGCATTGACAGGGTGCAGCTGAAACTGTCTAATGAAACCGACCGGGCTGGAGAGATGGCTTAGCGGTTAAGCGCTTGCCTGTGAAGCCTAAGGACCCCGGTTCGAGGCTCGGTTCCCCAGGTCCCACGTTAGCCAGATGCACAAGGGGGCGCACGCATCTGGAGTTCGTGTGCAGAGGCTGGAAGCCCTGGCGCGCTCATTCTCTCTCTCTCCCTCTATCTGTCTTTCTCTCTGTGTCTGTTGCTCTCAAATAAAAAAAATTTTTTTTAAATTAAAAATTAAAAATAAATTAAGAAACCGACCATAGCACCTCCCTGGATTGACTCATCTGTTCCTCACAGGTGACTGCAAGAAAACTCTAGCACATTCAAACCCAGCCCCCTTCGGAAGTCGAAGCCCAGAGGGGCAGACTGTGCCAGAGTCACACAGCTCAGCGGCGCCACTGTCTGCATCCAGGCCTCCTCTGTCGCCACGTACTGTTCTCTTGTCTACATCAGTGATGAGAACTAGGTGTGGAATTAGTTTTGCCCGTCTGACCACTCCGTCCACTCTACTGTTCTTACCCCTTCCGTGTCTATCCCTTTAAAAAAAAAAAAAAATTGCCGGGCGTGGTGGTGGCACACGCCTTTAATCCCAGCACTCGGGAGGCAGAGGAAGGAGAATTGCTGTGAGTTCGAGGCCACCCTGAGACTCCATAGTGAATTCCAGGTCAGCCTGGGCTGCAGCAAGACCCTGCCTTGAAAGATAATTTTAAAAAACAATAATAATAAAATAAAAAATTTATTTATGCCGGATGTGGTGGCACACACCTTTAGTCCAAGCACTTAGGAGGCTGAGGTAGGAGGATCATCATGAGTTTGAGGCCACCCTGAGACTACAGAGTGAATTCCAGGTCAGCCTGGGTGAGAGTGAGACACTACCTTGAAAAAACTTATAACAATTTTTATTTGAGAGAGGGAGAATGGGTGTGCCAGGGCCTCTAGCCACTGCAAATGAACTCCAGGTGCCTACGCCACCTTGTGCAGCTGGCTTACGTGGGTCCTGGGGAATCGAACCTGGGTCCTTAGGCTTTGCAGGCAAGTGCCTTAACCGCTAAGCCATCTCTCCAGCCCTTTTTCCCCTCTTGTTGGGGGCACAGGCTCCTTCACAGAAGGTAGAAGTCAGAGCTTGCCAAACCTCATGCCCATTCCTTTTTTTTTTTTTTTTTTTTTTTGAAGTAAGGTCTCACTGTAGCTCAGGCTGACTTGGAATTCACTATATAGTCTCAGGGTGGCCTCGAACTCACGGTGATCCTTCTCCCTCTGCCTCCCGAGTGCTGGGACGCAGGCTCTGGGCACAGACTCTTCACCCTGCAGCCAGCTTCCCTGAGCAGCTAGTTCCTCCCTGGCGTTGTCCCTTCGTGGCAGGTTGTTCATTAATAGAGTCTCAGCAGCGGGGTGGAGGGAGGCGCTGCCTCGGGTTGCCAATCGCCGTTCCTCTTAGTGAGCATAGCTGTGGCTGGTTGACCCCCAGCTAGTGGTGATTGTTCAAACCAACAAGTTGGCTGCAGTTTCATAATACTGCGGTCACAGCTGCCATTCCGTAATGTCCCCCTTGTGCTTCAATAATAAGCATTCACCTTAGGTGGTTCTTTGAAGGACCCTGCACGGTAGTGGCGCCCCTGGTTCTATGGGCGTTATCTGGAATTCGGCAAGGTCATAATAATGGCTTGCACAAGGTCAAGTAGCTGGCCAAGAGCACATAACTTAAACCGAGGTCAGATTGGCTGCAGAGCCTACTCACTGTCCAGCCCTGGCTGTGCCTAAAAAAATTAAAAAAAAAAAAACCAGTGCTCGTTTTATTTTGAGAATGAGTGGGAAAGGAGTTGGGAGTTGGAACAAAATGTGCCTCAGTGTCTATGGACAGACCCTTTAGTTGCACTGCGGTGTGTGGAGACCATTTCTGAGGGTCACGGTGTCTAGATGGAAGTAATTACCGCTCTGCTTGTCTTCCTGTTGCTTCTAGAATTGGTAGGGGTTTGGAGTGAAGTGGCTCCATTTCGTGGGCAGCTAGACAGAATTACAGTCCCCCCCCCCGCAAAAAAAAAAAGGAATAAGCAGATACCTGTGTGGCCTGACAGAGCTGACAGGCCCAGAGATTCTATAAGGACACATCCAGAAAGAAAGCAGAGTCCAGGAGGGGAATTTAAACCCCCAAAGCCCCGGCTCATGCTGACTCACCACGAGGCCAGCAAGCAAAGTGACCAGCGCTTTGTCTAACTCGCCAGCCTATCAGGAGACCCCACGCACGTTCAAATCCACCCTGGCTCCAGATAACCATGTCTCAAAGGCTATAAAGGGCGGTGGCACACACCTTCAATTCCAGCACTCAGGGAGGCAGAGGTAGGAGGAGCATCACGAGTTCAAGGGCACCCTGAGACTACTGAGTGAAATCCAGGTCAGCCTGAGCTACAGTGAGACCTTACCGCAAAAAAAATAAAAATTAAAATAAAAATCAAAGGCTTTGGGGTCCAAGTCACTAGGCCCTCCTCTCCCATTCTCCTGCCCTCCCTCTCCAGAGCTCTTCTGCTTCATTCTTTTCTCCTGCTTTTTCTTTTCTTCCCCCCCCCCCCCGCTCCCTTCTAGCCCAGGCTGACCTGGAATTGACTCAGTAGTCTCAGGGTGCCCTTGAACTCATGGTGATCCTCCTACCTCTACCTCCCAAGTGCTGGGATTAAAGGCATGCCCCACCACGCCTGGCCCCTACTACATTTTGGGGGGGGGGGGTCGAGGTAGGTTTTCACTCTGGCCCAGGCTGACGTAGAATTAACTATGTAGTCTCAGGGTGGCCTTGAACTCATGGCAATCCTTCTACATCTGCCTCCCGAGTGTTGGGATTAAAGGCATGTGCCACCAGCCCCAGCTCCCCTAATACATTTTTTAAGTTCATTTATTTGAGAAAGAGAAAGAAAGGAGGGAGGGAGGGAGGGAGGGAGGGAGGGAGGGAGGGAGGGAGGGAGGGAGGGAAGGAGGGAGGGAGGGAAGAAAAAGGCAGATGGAGAGAGAATAGGTGTGCCAGGGCTTATAGCCCCTGCACACGAACTCCAGATGCATGTGCCACTTTGTGCATCTGGCTTATGTGGGTCCTGGGGAATCGAACCAGGGTCCTTTGGCTTTGCAGGCAAACGCCTTAACCGTTAAGCCATCTATCCAGACCCCTTATACGTTTTAAAACATATCTGAATAGTTGCTGTGCTATGAATGTTACTGCCCTGGGCGACAGGGGCTCTTGTTCTTTCTGGAACATGCCCCACCTTCTCTCCCCAGTGTGGAGACAACCGGAGATCACGTGGTGGTGTTAGACCTTGTTTGAGTCTATGTGGCAGCTCTGTGAACCCAGGCCTGGTACTCGGGCTCCGGCTCTCTGTCTTACCCCCTCCCCCTTCAATCTAGAGAAACCGTGTTACCGAGTTTGAAGCGCTGGGTATGACTGACCTCTGGGCGTGCAGGAAATCATAAATCAGAAAGTCCTTTGGCTCCCCTCTTTCTTGCCAGTTCCGAGATTCTAAGATGCTGTCCTTTAACGGGGCTCAGAGGCGAACCCTGCATCCCACCCACCGCTCAGGAGGAGAGCTGCCGCCACCGCTGACCATGGTGGGCTTCTGAACTTGCCGTTGTAGTGTCGGGACTTTTCTGGTGACACGTTTATTTGATTAGTATTTGCTCGTGGGTTTTTATTTTTTTTGGAGGTAGAGTTTCACTCTAGTTCAGGTTGACCTGAAATTCGCTATGTAGTCTCAGAGTGGAAGGCCTGGAACTCACAGGCATCCTCTTTACCTCTGTCTCCCGAGTGCTGAGATTAAAAGCGTGCGCCACCACCACGCCCTGTCTATTTGTTGTTTTTTTGGTTTTTTTTTTTTTTTTTTTTTTTTTTTTTTAGGTGTAGAGTTCTTGCTGGATGCAGGTTGGCAGAAACTATTTTTTTTTAAATTTTTTATTTATTTATTTGAGAGCGACAGACACAGAGAGAAAGACAGATAGAGGGAGAGAGAGAGAATGGGCGTGCCAGGGCTTCCAGCCTCTGCAAACAAACTCCAGACGCGTGCGCCCCCTTGTGCATCTGGCCAACGTGGGACCTGGGGAACCAAGCCTTGAACCGGGGTCCTTAGGCTTCACAGGCAAGCGCTTAACCGCTAAGCCATCTCTCCAGCCCATGGCAGAAACTATTGATTCCACTTCTCTTTACTCCCTTGGCCCCTACCACTAGCAAACCAATAACCCATGTTTACACATCAAGTCGCCCTCATACACCGCCTTCTCAGGTGCTTTGCCCATGCAGATGCAAGGGAATATGCTTGTCTTTTGAGCCTGACTTCCAGAAGGCCAAAGAGTGCTGCAAAGGGATTGGGGATACCTCTGAAAAGTTTCATGGCTTTAATAAGATCTTCCTCCTACAGTCTAACAGAAAATATGTGTTGGGTACTGGAGAGATGGCTTAGCGATTAAGGCGCTTGTCTGCGAAGCGTAAGGACCCAGGTTTGATTCCCCAGGACCCATGTAAGCCAGACGCACAAGGTGGCGCGTTGCATCTGGAGCCCATTTGCAGTGGCTAGCGGCCCTGGCACACCCATTCTTTTGTTGGTGTTGTTTTTGTTTTTCGAGGTAGGGTCTCACTCTGGCCCAGGCTGGCCTGGAACTCACGATGTAGCCTCAGGGTGGCTTCAAACTCACAGCGATCCTCCTACCTCTGCCTCCCTGAGTGCTGGGATTAAAGGTACGTGCCACTGTGCCTGGCTTCTTTTTTTTTTTTTTTTTTTTTGGTTTTTCGAGGTAGGGTCTCACTCTGGCTCAGGCTGACCTGGAATTCACTATGTAGTCTCAGGGTAGCCTCGAACTCTCGGTGATCCTCCTACCTCTGCCTCCCGAGTGCTGGGATTAAAGGCGTGCGCCACCACGCCCGGCTTCTTTCCTTCTCTTAATCTAATACATTCTCTTTTTTTTTTTTTTTTTAGAGAGAGGCTTTAGTTTTTCAGTGTAAGGTGTATATTATCATTGTTTGAGAAAGACTAAGATGCTGTGAGCGTGACAGTTTACTAAAGTTAGCCAGCGAGTCTTTGAGGTGGGCTGGAATGGCATCAGGACTGAGAGAGAAGACTGATTTGCATATTTCCGGTTGTAAGACTTCAAGCATCCATTACTCTCCTCAGCTATCTTCCAAACAGCTCTTTAATTAGTTTCCTTCTGACACTGTCTCAGGGAGAAAGGTTAAGTAGCATTTCCTTCCTTCCACTGATGAGGACTCAGATCAAACCCACGAGCAATTGTTCTTGTGGACCTGTGTGGAGGCTGCTGAAAGCCGTGGGAGAAGTGGTCTCTTCAAATCACAGTCCAAGATCCTTGACCTGGAAATGGTTTTGCTGCCCTAAGCTCAGCTGCAAGAGTGATGGATGGCAGAAATAAATTCTTTTGAGCAAAAAACAAACAAACAAAAGAAAGAAAGAAAAAAACCCAACAAAACAAAACTCAGTCTCACCAGGGGGCCCTTTGAATTTGACACATGAACCTGGTATCCACTAATGTTTTGGAATCGGGTGTGATTTTTTTTCCTCCCTGTAATTCACACGTTGGTTTTCTCTTTAGAAGGTGTACCAACTGTCCCTGGCGCATGCCCCCATTTAGTTTGTCTGTGACCGATGTATTGAAAAATATGAAAATTAGAACCGTGGAGACGGCTTCCCCTACGGAGGGCAACCACATCTCTTCCCCTCCCCAGAGCTTGAATCATCTTGGCTTACAGCTCACAGAGATGTAGAAAATCCTCTCCACGAAGCAAGGCTGGGGTATGCCAATGAATACAAGGTCTCAGATAAGAAGGCACCACATTAGTGTTTTGTTTTTGTTTTTCAAGGTAGGGTCTCACTTTAGCCCAGGCTAATCTGGAATTCCCTCTGTAGTCTCAGGCTGGCCTTGAACTCACAGCGATCCTCCTACCTCTGCCTCTGTAGTGCCCAGCTTAGTGCTTGTTATTCTTATATGCTGAATGTAGTTTTCCTCTGGCTCTGTTAAAGGGCTTCTCTCATAATTAGCTAAGATCCTTGGAAGTTTTTATTATTATTATTATTATTAACAGAGAAAGAGGAGGGGGAGAGAGAATGGGCACTCCAGGCCCTCCAGCCACTGCAGGCAAAACTCCGTACACGTGCGCCCCCTTGTGCATCTGGCTAACATGGGTCCTGGGGAATTGAACCTGCGTCCTTTGGCTTTGCAAGCAAACGCCTTAACCATGAAGCCATCCCTCCAGCCCCTCTGGAAGATTTTTTACGGGCTTGTGGAAGGCAGGCTTAATAAGAGAGAACAGAACTTGGAGGCTGCAAAATTGGTTGAATTTCTACATTAGCTTATACAGGTCACGACATATTATTGCGATTGGGGTTTTTACTTGGGGAGTGTGAGTGTGTGTTTGTGTGTGAGTACAGGTGTGCACATATCACAGTGCATGTGTGGAGGTCAGAGGATGACGACTTTTGGCTGAATCAGTCCTTGTCTTTGATTCCCAATAATGTAAAACAATGGAATAAAACAGGCGGCACCTTATTTCAGTGTTACGTTATACACCCACCATTGAGACGTCCACTTCCCAGACGGAAGCGGGTCCAGTTCGGACCCCGTGAGCGTTGGCGTAGATCCTAGAATAAGGTTGTCACCGTTCCTCCGTCACCCAGACATCCTCCTCCGTATCCAGTTGTTTTATCTAACATGCGAGGAGAAAGCAGATTTACCACTTGGGGTTTGTAACTCTGGGTTTTATTGGATGAGCACATCAAGGGTTAGACATGTTAAGGGGATGAACCAAGGTTGATGCGATCTTTCTTTCTTTCTTCTTTTTGTCTGGAGCAGGGATCCTAAATCACCTCCCTCGTCTTTTCTTCCTGGATGGAACTGGAAGATCATCAGGGCGTGTGTGTACACCGGCATTCAGAAGACAGAGGGATGGGCTCTGACTTTGAGAACTCTGAGGACAGGGAAGGGGACCCGGAAGAAAGAGGGATGGGCTCCAACCCACAGGATGCGGAAGAAAGAAGCCGTCCGGAGCAGGAGACAGGCTTCCCCCCGCGGCGGGACACTCAGAGGGGGGACTTGCAGGACAAGGAAGCAGTGCCCGACATCTGCGCGGGTAAGACGTCTCCAGGATCCTTGGCAGATCCTCTCACATTTCGGTCTTGCTTTCTTCAGAACATAGCAGCACCCCTTCGTGCGAGGAGGCAGGACTGTGTACTTGAAGTGCCAAGACCCCCCACCCGGGGTCAAGACCCTAAGGATGTCACCCAGAGATCCGCCGCAAAGAACCGAGATGGTGACTCCGATGCAATTAGCAGCAAGTTTCCTTTATGGTAGCGCAAGCCAAGGCCTGGACCCCGTCTCCACGCAGTGGGTGTGAGAGAGGGAGCCCCAACTGGGGGAGGGCCAGGGGTTATAAAGGCAAAAACCACAATTCTGCATAACAACACGACCTTTGCATTAATTGGGTATTTGGGGTCCCATGGTCAGGGACTTTTCCGCTCATGGCCAGACTGGTTGGGTGTCTGGGGTCCCATGGTTAGGGAGTTTTCACTTAGGCTGTCTGGCGTTTTACAGATCTAACCACCAAGTTGGGCCGGGGCTGTTTGCGGCAAAATGTTCCCCTCGAGTTCCCAGTATCTGCAAGGGAGGGGGATTTCTTGGAACTTAAGCTCAGCCTACTGACTAAAATGGCTACCTGTTTTAAAATGGCAGTACCAATGTCAAGCTGGAGGGCTGGCAAGCAGGGTTACAGAAGCTGAAGGCAACATGTTAATTTCTTAGATCTTATATACTGACGTGGCTTTTCTAGTAGCGTCAGTCCCCGAAGCATCCTTTTCTCCCAGATAGTCCACCACCCAGACCGTGCCGGTAAGCATGAGTGAGGAAAATCATGGGTACGGGACAGAGTACTGCTACAACTTTTTTTTTTTAAAAGATATTTATTTATTTATTATTTGAGACAATAGAGAAAGACAGAGAGGGAGAGGGAGGGAAAGAATGGGTACACCAAAGACTCCAGCCACTGCAAGGGAACTCCAGAGGCATGTGCATCTGGCTTACTTGGGGGACCTGGAGAATCGAACCTGGGTCCTTAGGTTTTACAGTAAAGGCAAGCCCCTTAACTGCAAAGCCATCTCTCCGGCCACTGCTACAAAATTACTATAACAGAATCATACAGGCAGCACTGGGGCCTACTTCACATGTTGGGAGAGTAACACGTCCTGTGTTTGGAGTGACGGAGAATAATGCGCGAGGCGGAGTGTACAGATGATTCCATCTGAGTCATCACTTCCTCTGCAGATTGCAAACTTGGTAGTCAGTGACCTACCCAGGTTCACACGCCGGATTCCTAAAGTGCCTGGGCCCTGGACTAAGTAATTCCCTTATTATTTCTGATCTGAAAGAGCAAATGTTGGCCCCAGGCATGGTGGCACAGGCCTTTAATCCCAGCACTGGGGGAGGCAGAGATGGAGGACTGCCATGAGTTCGAGGCCACCCAGGGACTACGTAGTGAGTTCCACGTCAGCCTGGGCTAGAGTAAGACCCTACTTCGAAAAACCAAACAAACAAACAAAAAAAAAGGAGCAAATGTTGGGCCTCCTTCCACGTCCTTGTTTCTGTCTTTGGGTAACAGCTGCTCAGGGTATGCCTTAGGGACATACATAAGCTGAAATACGTTATGACCTGAACTGTCACATTCCTTTCTCCCGGACCAAGTCCCAGTCTCCCTGGTGGCCTGCTCCACAGTGCACACAAGGCACTAGGCTTTCTCCTCTCAGTAACTTCCTGGAGCGCCCTCTACTTGAGGAGGAAACAGCCATGCACTGACAGGTGTGGTGCGGACTGGCCTCTGAGCTGGTCCCACTGGCTCTGGGCTCTCTCTTCCCATACCTTCTCCCCGACTCACAGGCAAGGTCTTCTAGTGCGTTCCGTTCATTTGTTTCACCATACACTGTTTGAACAACTGTTAAAAAGAAAAAAATCAGGGCTGGAGAGATGGCTACTGGTGGCTAAGGTGCTTTCCTGCAAAGCCTAAGGACCTAGGTTCGATTCCCCAGTACCCATGTAAGCCAGATACACATATTGGCACATGTGTCTGCAGTTCATTTGTAGTGGCTTGAGACCCTGGCACATCCTCTCTCTCTCTCTCTCTCTCAAATTAATTATTATTATTATTTTTTGGTTTTGCAAGGTAGGGTCTCACTCTGGCCCAGGCTGACCTGGAATTCACTATGGAGTCTCTGGGTGGCCTAGAACTCAGGCGATCCTCCTACCTCTGCCTCCCAAATGCTGAGATTAGAGGCGTGTGCCACCGGCTTTTAAGATTTTTTTAAAGGAGTCCAGGACCTGGTTAAGCTAAGTGGCTCATTTTTTTAAATATACATATATTTTCCTCAATTTTTATTAACATTTTCCATGATTATAAAAAGGATCCCAATAAGTGGCTCATTTTTTGTGATTTCACTAACTTTTTTTTTTTTTAGCCCAAACTGACCTGGAATTCACTACGTAGACTCAGGCTGGCCTCAAACTCACAGCAATCCAAGTACCTCTTCCTCCCAAGGGCTGGGATTAAAGGCCTGCGCCATGACAACCAGCCTAATTTCACTAACTTTTTTTTTCTTTTTTTTGGTTTTTCAAGGTAGGTTCTTGCTGTAGCTCAGGCTGACCAGGAATTCACTCTGTTGTCTCAGGCTGGCCTCGAATTCACAACCATCCTCCTACCTCTGCCTCTTAAGCGCTGGGATTAAAGGCATGCGCCACCACGCCGGGCTCCACTAACTTTTGAGGACTAGAACCTTGAAAGTCACTGGGGACCAAGCTTCCCTTGTCTAAGAGAGCTGACGCAGACCTGGCCCGTCCCCAGGCTTCCGATGGGTCAGCTGGGCACCGCCTGGGGTACAGTGGGTGGGGGAAGTGGGCCAGCGTGCACCGTCCTTTAGAAAGCCGGGAGCCAGGTGAGTGGGTGGGTGGGAAGCTGGAGTGTGAAGGTCCCATCGGGGTGCGCCTGGTGCGCACATTGTTTCAGGTCGGTCACCTCCAGCATTACCTGCGCACATCGGATCTAGTGACCCCGCTTTTTTTTTCTTTCTTTCTTTCTGCAGTGGGACTGCTGAATGCGGACGGCGGGGCGGCCCCGCGCGACGGAGGAGAGGACGAGCAGCCCGGTGCGGCCGACATGGAGATGTACGCGGGGCTCTCCGACTCGGACAGCTTACCCCGGAGCCCTAGAGAAGAGGAGGAAGAGGAGGAGGAAGAGGAGCAGCCGCCTCCTCCGGTTCTTCCCTGGCGGCGCCACCTCTCCCTAGGGGGTCGGCACCGGGGTGACACGCCCGCCCGCCGCCGTTTCCACCGGCTCCATCACCCGGTGGTGGACCTCGGGGAACTCGACAGCCTGGTGGCCAGCATCATGGACGCACCCATCATCTGCCCGGACTGCGGCGAGAGCTTCAGCCCGGGCTCGGCTTTCCTGCAGCACCAGCGCATGCATCGCTTAGCCGAGGCTGCTGCAGCGGCGGCGGCGGCGGCGGCGGCCGGGATGACCGACTCGGACGTGGGCGCGTCGGGAGCCTTCGGGGCGGGTGCGTCGCCGGCCCGAGCGGGCGGCGGGGAGAAGCCGTTCCGCTGCGGCGAATGCGGCAAGGGCTTCAGCCGCAACACGTACCTGAGCAACCACCTGCGCGTGCACACGGGCGAGCGGCGCCACGAGTGCGCCGACTGCGGCAAGAGCTTCAGCTGGAGGGCCGACCTGCTCAAGCACCGGCGCCTGCACACGGGCGAGAAGCCGTACCCGTGCCCGGAGTGCGGAGAGGCCTTCAGTCTCAGCTCGCACCTGCTCAGCCACCGCAGGGCGCACGCGGCGGCGGCGGCGGCGGTGCAGGGGGACGGCGCGGAGGCGGCGGCGGCGGCGGCGGCTTTGGCGCTGCGCCCGTTCGCGTGCGCCGCGTGCGGCAAGGGCTTCGCGCGGCGCTCGCACCTCGCCAACCACCAGCGCGTGCACACGGGCGAGAAGCCGCACGGCTGC
This sequence comes from Jaculus jaculus, assembly GCF_020740685.1. Classification (NCBI taxonomy): domain Eukaryota; kingdom Metazoa; phylum Chordata; class Mammalia; order Rodentia; family Dipodidae; genus Jaculus; species Jaculus jaculus. The sequence goes on along the minus strand of NC_059120.1, from coordinate 51,682,836 downwards.
GGCGACTGCGGCAAGCGCTTCAGCTGGCGCTCGGACCTGGTCAAGCACCAGCGCGTGCACACGGGCGAGAAGCCCTACATGTGCTCCGAGTGCGGCGAGGCGTTCAGCGTCAGCTCGCACCTGTTCACGCACAAGCGCACGCACTCGGGCGAGCGGCCCTACGTGTGCCGCGAGTGCGGCAAGGGCTTCGGCCGCAACTCGCACCTCGTCAACCACCTGCGCGTGCACACCGGCGAGAAGCCCTTCGCCTGCGGCCAGTGCGCCAAGCGCTTCGGCGACTTCTCCACGCTCACGCAGCACCAGCGCACGCACACCGGCGAGAAGCCCTACGCGTGCGCCGAGTGCGGCAAGAGCTTCATCCAGAGCTCGCACCTCATCCGCCACCGGCGCATCCACACCGGCAACAAGCCGCACAAGTGCGCGCGCTGCGGCAAGGGCTTCCGCTACAAGACGCACCTGGCGCAGCACCAGAAGCTGCGCCTGTGCTAGGTGCGGGGGGGCTGGGGTGGGGGTAGGGGGTTGGGGAGGACGCTTCCCCGGCGCCGCGGGATCGACCCCCGCGGAGGGGGGTTGGGGGGAGCCTGTGGCTGTTATGGGGAAGAGGAGAGGGTGGTGGTGGTGGTGGACCTGAAGTGGGAGGGGGTGGGGAAACGACTCTTGAATGAAGATGACTTCCAAGGTGCTATGTTTCACCTACCTCCTTCCGCTTGGAAACTTAAGGGAGGGGTGTGCGTGACTTGATGCCGCCGGTCCTCTCTCGGGCACACCGCTTGCAGGCAGGAAGGAGCTTGGAGGAGCACAAGACCCCCGGTTTGATGCCTTTGACGCATCGCTTGCAGGCAGGAAAGAGCTTGGAGGAGCACAGGACCCCTGGTTTGATGCCTTTGACGCACCCCTTGCAGGCAGTAAGGAGCATGGAAGAGCAGAGGACCCCTGGTTTGATGCCTTTGAGGAAGGGGTATTTGGGGATTGGGTAGAGAAACAGGACAGCAAGCACTAAGAAAGGATGGGTCGTCATGATCCTTGGGAATCGGGAGAAGGTTTGTTGGGCAGAGTTATTGGAGTAAAATGAAACTCGGGTATAAATGAATATACCTCGTTTCCCAAACTCTGGCGGTAAGGCAGCGTTCGCCCCGTACACCGGCTCCAGTCAGAGAATCTTTTCTGTTCGGTGGGACGTGACATTTACACTTGGTTTCTATGAGCCACAGCTGCTGATTTGAGATTTTTTTTGGGGGGGGGGGTGGCGCAACCACTGTCCATTGACAACAGGTTCTCAGATCTCTTAGGAAATACTCTTCATTCTTTGTTAATCCTTGGAAACGCTCAAGCTCCCACGTGGGGTCAAGATTGCCTGGGCGGTTGACCCGCCCTTTGGCCCTGTGTAAGATACGTACATCAGGTCCAGTATTTCCTTAAGTCTCCTGTGAAATCTTTTTCAGCACAGGGAGAGGGAACGATCCCCGGCTGAGTGGGAAGTTTCCCATCTCAGTTCATCTTGAAGAGTGTGATCAAAGTGAGCCCAAGACCATAACCAGCTGCCCGAGAAACCTGCTCCCCCCCCAAAAAAAAAGTGCGAAAGCCAAGTTGGTGCGTTAGGATGCAAGACTCGTTGCTGTCATTTCTTCACTGTGCATGTCTGTGCCCTGCCCCCATGAGCCCGCACCTTCACCCAAATTAGACGAATCCAATCCAAACAGGAGTTGGGGGTTTTTTTTCTATTTTTTTTCTTTTTTTCTTTTTTTTTTTTTTTACCTTACGTGGAGAGGCACCTTCGAGCTCACGCACAGGACACAGTCAGGGACGAGAGGTGTGAATGAAAAATTGCCAAATAGCACAAACAATGAATGTTTTTCCAGTGGTTGTATAGATGCCAAAATAGCGCTTTCATATTTGCAAAGTGCTTTTATGATCTGTAGTGATTGTTAGCTGTTTCCTCACACCTTTCGTGAGGTTAAGTCAGTATTAGGGGGCCCTCCGTCTTAGGGAAGGCCTGGGCGTAGGGGGTGTTGGCAGGCTGTCTTGAAGGAAGGCTGAGGACTGAATTGGTGTGGCCTGAACTTGTGTGTTTTCTGGCTCAGCAGGGAGGAGGGCTTACCTGTCAGGATTTTATAATAAAATAAGGACACCGGGCATTCTTAGGCTTGATGAGAAACGGGAAGCTAGCCTAGAAAGGCCAAAGACGGCCTTATTGACAAAGCTGGTCTTTGTCATCCGATTCTGGTGTCCTAGGTATGTTCGATTTCTAGTAAGGGGTGGGGTGGGGTGGGGTGGGGTGGGATGGGACTGTAGTTAAATGACTCCCATAGATTTCGGTTACCCGCCTTGACTCGCGGCAGGCAGTGCTTTTGACCTCACTCACGTCTGTCGCCCTGTACTGTTCACGGAAGCCTCCTTCCCACACTCGGACCCGGTTGAAGGAGGGGGAAAAACTTACAAGATTGGTTTTACAGTGTCAGCCAGGTTTCCGTGAATGCTGGTAATTCATACTTGATCCTTTGTGTTTTTAGTGACGAATCCCTCTGGGAGCCGTAGGCAGGCATGTTTTGTCCTTAGAGACTTCTGGGCTTGTTTATGGCCTTGTCAATTTTACCGGCTACATCAGTGGGTTGTTGTGAACAGATGAAAATAGATGCTCGTCCTAGGGACCATTTTGGAAGAGACTACTTTAAAAAAAAAAAAACAAAAAATTCTTTAGTGAAGAGTTCCACATGCAACATTCATGCTTATTATTTATTCTGACTCATGTAGTCTGGGCAGCAAGTATATAAGACCTACTTAAAATAATCTAGCCAATTGTAGGTAATCTTACTCCTTTGTGGTATTTTTTTGTTTTTCGTGTGCTCATCTACCTCTTCCAGCTGTTTTAAGTTCTTTCAAATCGTGTGCCTATGAGAGATCATCCAGCTTTTGATTCTCCATTGACTGATTAGCCTGTCTTATGGGCGGTTTGGCCTTTTTGCTGCCTTCATTATGCGATCCGAGCCAGTGGGTTACACAGATCGGCAACGCACAAGAAGGGGTTCAGTGGACAGAAGAGATTAAACCAGAAAAAAGTAACAGCAATGAAATCTTTGGACTTTCTGTTACCCTTAATAAGAGACTGAGCCATACATTAGCATCCTTCCTATGAACAAGCCACTTAAGAAACCTCCCTCCCCTTCCATGGAGTATTTAAAATGTGATTCCAGCCAGGCGTGGTGGCGCACGCCTTCAATCCCAGCACTTGGGAGGCAGAGGTAGGAGGATCGCCATGAGTTCGAGGCCAGCCTGAGACTACAGAGTGAATTCCACATCAGTGACCATACCTCAAAAAAACTAAAGAAGAAAAAAATGTGATTCCATTTTCCTTTCATTTCTCCAGGGACTAACCTGTGTTAAATGAGATGAAATGTAATCAGGTGGTGGTTCTTGTCCACTGTCTTAGGCTCACAATATTTCTTCAGGAAACTGTTGACTGTGGTTCATGCTTTAAAACACCGACGGAGAGAGCCAGGTGTGGGTGGCGCACACCTTTAATCCCAGAACTCAGGAGGCAGAGGTAGGAGGATCGCTGAGAGTTCGAGGCCACCCTGAGACTGCACAGTGAATTCCAGATCAGCCTGTGCTAGAGTGAGACCTTACCTCAGGGGTGGGGGGGAGGACAAAGAAAACCACTGATCTAAATAAAGATTCGTCCCTCAAGCTCATTGGTGATGGTGGAGGCGGTCACCCTGTTTGTTTCCTGGGGAGTTTGGACAAGAGCAGGCACCTTTGCTAAACCACTCAAAAGCAACGTTAAATGGTTTGGTTTAATGTTCAGTTCTTAGTTGGAAGGAGAAGATGAGCAGTTAACCCTTTGAGCCATGTAGTCTCTTTGCACTCAAGAGGCTGTACATATGTGAAAAAGTAAATTAAGAATTTATGTTCATAGACCATCTGCACCGTGTTTCTGAAGTTGGTATACATTTTCAATGTAATGTTCTTTCCCATCCGTTTGTTAAAAGTAGCAAGTAATTTAACGACCCTAAGAGTACCAGGTATTGTGTGAGTGTGCTTGCGTCTGTGAGAATCACCCTTGTTTTCAGGTTGTTTTATTTAATGATGGTTCCTTGGACAGAATTCTGGTGTCTAGTAACCAATCTGGAATATTTGTCATTAAATCCTTATCAGTCTTTCATGATGTCTTTCCTTCTTCCTTATTTGCCACCCATTGTAAGAAACTCAGCTCAGTCTCCGGAAGCTATGTGCTGGTAAAACGGGAGTTATCAAGCTCCTTGGTCCGGTCTCTTTGTGACATTTCACTGGAATACGTTTACTCATGTGACTTTCACACAGAGCTGAGTAATTGTTACAAAAGCCACATGGCCTACAATCCTAAAATATTTACTTTAGTATCATTCAAAACACAGTGGGTCACGGTGAGGCTTGCCTGCCTGTTCAGGAGGCTGATACGTACTAATTTGAGGACAGCCTGGGCTACAAAGTGAGATCTGTCTCAAAAATATTTTATTTTATTTTACTTTCTTTTTCAGGTTTTCAAGGTAGGGTCTCTCTCTAACCGAGGCTGACCTGGAATTCATTATGTAGTCTCAGGGTGGCCTCATGGCAATCCTCCTACTTCTGCCTCCCAAGGGGAGGGATTAAAGGTGTGTGCCACCACAACTGGCTCTAATATTTTTGTTTTTTAATTTGGGAGAGAGAGAATGGGTGCACCAGAGCCTCCAGCCTCTGCAAACGAACTCCAGGTACATGCACCCCCTTGTGCTTCTGGCTCTACCTGGGTCCTGAGGAATTGAACCTGGGTCCTTTGGCCTTACAGGCAAGCACCTTAACAGCTAAGCCATCTCTCCAGCCCCTCAAAAATATTTTTTAAAGAATGTATACACAAGCACACACACATATGCTGGCTGCCTTCTACACTGGAACCTTCAATTTTTTTTTTTTTTTTTTTAGTTTTTCGAGGTAGGGTCTCACTCTGGCTCAGGCTGACCTGGAATTCACTATGGAGTCTCAGGGTGGCCTCGAACTCACAGCAATCCTCCTACCTCTGCCTCCCGAGTGCTGGGATTAAAAGCGTGCAGCACCACTCCGGCTGCATTTTATTTTATGTTTTTGGTTTTTATTTATTAGCGACAGAGAGAGGGAGGAAGGAAGAAAGGGTGCACCAGGGCCTCTAGCCACTGCAAACTCCAGACACATGCGCCACCTTATGCATCTGTCTTACGTGGGACCTGGAGAATCAAACCTGGGTCCTTAGGCTTCGCAGGCATGCACCTTAACCTCTAAGCCGTCTCTCCAGCCCTCAAGCGCATTTTCGATTATCCTGGGACTAGGTAGTGTCTGAAATCTAAGTGGTTCGCACACTCTTAGTTTGCACAGTGAGGCTGAAGGCGACTTTGGGTCGTTGGAAATGTTTGGGTTGCACTGGCTTCCATTTCCAAAGACCTGTCTGGATTCTTGATGTGGGGGAGCAGGCTTGGGGAAAACACGAACACAGGTCCTTACAGAGAAGGGTGTAGTCTCAAATCTCACCCACAAGAAATGTATTTATGAATCACCCACCGAGCTGCTTGCTTTCGCTCTCAAAGTTACCGACAAGGGGGCTGGAGAGCTGGCGTAGTGGTTAAGCCATGTGCCTGTGAAACCTAGGGAACCAGGTTCGATTCCCCAGGACCCACGTAAGCCAGATGCACAAGGTGGCTGGAGGCCCTGGTGTGTGCTTATTCTTTCTCTCTCCTTGAAAATGAATAAAAATTAAAAAAAAAAAAGCAAAACTCATCACTGAAGAATTCCAAGGCCTCCAGACACAGTAACTGCCAATGGTTTGGGCAGAACCCGGCTCTGCCGCCACACGTAGACTGGGCCACTCTGCAAGTTGGTCAGAGGAGCCCATGTCCCAATTTCCTGCCTGTTTTTTGGGTTTTTTTTCTGACTTACTTATTTATCTGAGACAGAGAAAGGGAGGGAGAATGGGTACGGCAGGGCCTCTAGCCACTGCAAACGAACTCCAAATGTCTGAGCTAGAGTGAGACCTTACCTTGAAAAACCAATATATACATATATCTTAATTATGGGCTTGCCTATGCTGAAGTCCCCCGTTTGATGTAGTTTTCTCGGAGATACACATACGATCAGTGGCTGGTCCAGCTGATACTTCAGGCTGAGTCAGACTCCAGCTTTGTGCTACCTTGTGGTTTGAAGATTAAAAATGACCCCACCCCCAAAGGCTCATGTGCCTGAACATCCGGTCCCCAGCTGGTGGGCACTGGGAAGGTTATAGAACTTTTACGAGATGGAAGTGGTTCACTGGGGAGCAGGCCCCCACCTTTCATAACCTGGTCTCCCTTCCTCTTCTCTCTGCTTCCTGACTGCGGCTGCAATATAACACGCCAGCGCTACCTCTCCTGCCAACATGAGGAAACGTGTGCCCTGAAACTGCAAGCCAGCATTAACCCTTCCATGCCTTAAGCTGCTCCTTGGCAGGTATTTGGTCGCAGCAACAAGTAAAGTAACTAGCCCAGTCCTCCTCAGGGCACCCTTCTGGTAGCCCTGTTGATAGGGAAATGGCTGTTGCTTATCCAAACAAAGAGATAGCTATGAATTCTCAGGCTTCCTCCTCCCCTGACTTCACCGTCTCTCCAGCCCGGGAGCACAGAATCAGTGTGTTCATGGGGCTGGACATATACTAGGTAAGAACAGGTTAGCCAAGAGGTCAGTGGAGCTGGTAGGTTATCTTCAGTATTACCAGCAATTTAAAAATTTTTTTTTTTTTTTTTTTTTTAAGATAGGGTCTCACTGTAGCCCAGGCTGACCTGGAATTCACTATGTAGTCTCAGGGTGGCCTTGAACTCACGTTGATCCTCCTACCTCTGCCTCACGAATGCTGGGATTAAAAGTGTGCACCACCATGCCCATCCTAAATATTTATTTTAATTAAAAAAATAATTTATTTACTTAATAGAGAGAGAGAGAGGAAGAGGAAGAGAGAAAGAGAGAATGGGCACACCAGGTTCTCCAGCCACTGAAAATGCAGATGCATGTGCCCCCTTGTGCATCTGGCTTACGTGAGTCCTGGAGAGTCAAACCAGGATCCTTAGGTTTTGCAGGCAAATGTCTTAACTGATAAGCCATTTCCCCAGTCCCTATTAATTTTAATATTTTTTTTTTTTAGGGAGAGAGAGAGAGTTTGCACACCAGGGCCACAGCCAGTGCAATCGAACTCCAGACACTTGCGCCACCTAGTGGGCATGTGCGACTTGAGCTTGCCTCACCTTTGTGCGTCTGGCTTACATGGGATCTGGAGAGTCAAACATGGGTCCTTAGGCTTTGCAGGCAAGTGCCTTAGCCACTAAGCCCTCTCTCCAGCCCCTATTTATTTTATTATTATTTGAGAGAAAGAGGCAGAAAGTCCTTAGGCTTCTCAGGCAAGCACCTTAACTGCTGAGCTGCCTGTCTAGCCCAGGGATGAGTGTTTAACTTTTGGAGAAGTTCTGGTAACTTCACTATCTAAACGTGGATGTCAATTGGAGTGAGGGGCAAGTCCAAGTAATTGTATAAAAGCAATTCAGGGCATTTGGTAGACAAAGAGTGCTCTGTAGGCCCAGTTAGGCACCCCCTGTTTCTACAAGGAAACTTGCCTTCTGGTGGGCGGTGGTGGTGGGGACAGGAAGCCATGCTCCTCATGAACTTTTCTATGCCCAGGGAAGTAGAGGTGACAAACAGGTTGTCACATCTCCACCTTTGCTGCCCGTGGACTACTGGGGGCCCCCTTCCATCTTTCCCCCCCCCAAACAGAAAGATGATGAGTAAGGGCAGAGAAACTTCTTTCATTACAGCCTGGGCCCTGGCAGCCCTACAAACCACACTCAGCCACCTGGATTCAGTAAAGCGACTCAAAGAGAAGTGTCGCCCCAGGGTTTCAGCCGCAGCATCTCTGTGACCTCTGAGTTGGAGTCAACCATGAACAACGGGAGGCACAAACATTACTCCAGTGGAGAGGCTGGAGCCCAGAAGCCCAGACGGCGACAGGAGGGACGTCACCTTGCCTGGGCTACTTAGCTATGCATACCTGGTCAGGCCCTCTGGGTTAAACCTAAGCCTCACCCCAGGACCCCCAAAGATGACTTGGAGGGTCACTGGATCTTTTTTGGTCCCTCTTCCCAATGTGGCCACATTGAATAAATCTTATTTCCTGATTTTTATTTATTTATTTCTACTTTAGAGAGAGAAAATGAATTGGTACGCCAAAATAAATAAACACAAACATATATATACACACACACACATTTGGGCAGGAGAGATGGCTTAGTGGTTAAGGCGTTTGCCTGAAAAGCCAAAGGACCCAGGTTCGATTCTTTAGGACCCACGTCAGCCAGATGCACAAGGGGGCGCATGTGTCTGGAGTTCCCTTGCAGTGGCTGGAGGCCTTGCCAGGCCCATTCTATCTGCCTCTTTCTCTCTCTCTCTCTCTCCAATGAATAAACAAAATATTTTTTTTTTTTTTTTTGGTTTTTCGAGGTAGGGTCTCACTCTGGTCCAGGCTGACCTGGAATTAACTCTGTAGTCTCAGGGTGAAACAAAATATTTTTAAAATATTTTTATTTATTTGAGAGAAAGAGGCAGAGAAAGAATGGGCATGCCAGGGCCTGTAGCCACTGCAAATGAACTCCAGATGGATGTGCCATCTTGTGCATTTGGCTTACGTGGCTACTGGGGAATTGAACCTGGGTGCTTTGGCTTTGCCAGCAAGGGTGTTAACCGCTAGGTCATGTCTCCAGCCCGCAGGCAGGATTTTGGTATCAAGTAACAGTGGTCTTACAAGAGGTTCTGGGTTTTCTAGGAGCCTTGACTCCTAAGCAGGCGCCACCTCTATTGGCTGTCCCCTCTGAAATGTCCAGTGACAAGCAACAAGCTTCCAAGTCACCTGGAAAACACGGGACCTCAGAGGAAGCATGACAGAGCCATGCGGGAGTCAGCGTTTGGGGGTTCAGGGGGGACTGCAGTGAGAAGAGTGGGGACTTCTGGTCAGCTCTTCCTCCCTGTCCAAAGCTCTTCATAGTCCTTTGAGGAGTGGGATGCCACTTCAGAGACTGGTGCCCCCTGGGTCCTTTGGCTTTGCTGGCAAGCGCCTTGACCGCTGAGCCATCTCTCCAGGCCGCGGGCAGGTTTTTGGAGCAGGACAGGACGCGACAGTCTCGCATGACTGTGCCTTGTCACCAGCAGATCCTCACCCACGGGACTGTGTTTCCAGAGAGCAGAGAAGTGTGTGCGGAGAAGGCGGAGCGTACAAATAGCCTAAGGATTGACCTAAGCCTTGAACACCTCCGTGAGGTTAGACCGGCTAGCAAATGTCAGGTCACCATTCTGGGTGGGGGTCAAAGTTCACTGTGGAGACCGTCACGTCTGACAAGCTTAGATGCATTTCCTATCTTTGCTGGTCTAGTGCCCCTTTATTTATTTTATTTTTATTTTTATTTATTTGTTTATTTATTTATTTTGAGGTAGTGTCTCACTCTGGCCCAGGCTGACCTGCAATTCACTATGGAGTTTCAGGGTGGCCCCGAACTCACAGCGATCCTCCTGCCTCTGCCTCCCGAGTGCTGGGACTAAAGGCGTGCGCCACCACGCCCGGCCCAGCGTCCCTTTTTGTACGGTCATAGTCCTGTTTCCTCCTGTCGGTCCAGAAGTATTTATACAGTGCCTATTCTGCACAGGTGTGGGTCACATCTGAGTGTGTGTTGGCAGTGAGGGGTGCCCACGAGGCCCTCTGAGAATGCACAGGCTGGTGAGTTGACAGAGGTGTGAGTGAGCAAGCCCATTGGACGGTGACAGGCACCAAGCAGAGGGAGGGTTCACCCCTCCTTGGCGGGTGGGGGGGGGTGCGCATCAGCCTAAAGCAGGGGGAAGGGTAGCAGGGAGACAGCTGCCCGAGGAATACAATGTGTTGCCAGCAGGAAGGCAGGAGCGGCCCTGGCACAGCGTTAGTGTGGTCGAAGAGAATTCAAGTAGCGGGTGGTAAGAGACGTGTGGCATGTAATGAAAGGCAGCCTTCCACCTCCTGGCTGTTCTGGGAGCCACACCCACCCCCGAATCTCTGTGCTCTCTGTTGCTACTGAAGTTACCTTTATTTTAAAAAAAAAAAAATAGGGCTGGAGAGATGGCTTAGCGGCTAAGCGCTTGCCTGTGAAGCCTAAGGACCCGGGTTCGAGGCTCGGTTCCCCAGGTCCCACATTAGCCAGATGCACAAGGGGGCGCACGCGTCTGGAGTTCGTTTGCAGAGGCTGGAAGCCCTGGCGCGCCCATTCTCTCTCTCTCCCTCTATCTGTCTTTCTCTCTGTGTCTGTCGCTCTCAAATAAATAAAAAACAAAATATTAAAAAAATATATTTTACCCATTTATTTATTATAGAGAAAGAGAAGCGGCTCTCCCACCACTGCAAATGAACTCCAGACACATGCGCCACCTTGCATACCTGGCTTCTGTGGGTCCTGGGGAATTGAACTTGGTTACTTAGGTTTCACAGGCAAGTGCCTTAACCCCTAAGCCATCTCTCCCAGCCCCTGAATTTACCTTTTTGTGTTTGTTTGTTTGGTTGGTTGGTTGATTGGTTGGTTGGTTTTCCGAGGTAGGGTCTCACTCTAGCCCAGGCTGACCTGGAATTCACTATGGAGTCTCAGGGTGGCCTCGAACTCACGGCAATCCTCCTACCTCTGCCTCCTGAGTGCTGGGATTAAAGGCATGCGCCACCACACCCGGCTTGCATTTACCTTTAAAACAAAGAAAAAGATTTTTTATTGATTTGCAAACAGAGGAAAGAGAGAGAGAAAGGGAGGGAAGGAATGGGCATCCCAGGGCCCCTTGCCACTGCAGGTAACTCCAGACGCATGTACCTCTTTGTGCCCTCTGACTATATGTGGGTACTGGGGAGTCAAAACTGGGACACCAGGCTTTGCAAGCGAGTGCCGTTAGCCCTGTAGCCGTCAAGCCGTCTCCCCAGCCCCACAGTCACCTTCTTGTTGCCGGGACAAAGCTCTCGACCAGAAGCAGCCTAAGCTTCCCTAAGGAACGAAAGGGCTTATCATGGCCTCCAGTTTTTTGTTTGTTTGTTTGTTTGTTTTTTTTAATTTTTATTTATTTATTTATTTGAGAGCGACAGACACAGAGAGAAAGACAGATAGAGGAAGAGAGAGAATGGGCGCGCCAGGGCTTCCAGCCTCTGCAAACGAACTCCAGACGGGTGCGCCCCCTTGTGCATCTGGCTAACGTGGGACCTGGGGAACCGAGCCTCGAACCGGGGTCCTTAGGCTTCACAGGCAAGCGCTTAACCGCTAAGCCATCTCTCCAGCCCAATGGCCTCCAGTTTTAAGGGGAAGCCCCAGCCCGGCGTGGGCAGCGTATTAGGAGCAGGGGGCTGCTTCACATTACACATCAGCAGCAAAACATAGTCTTGAGTGCTGGGCATACAGCTGGGCTCTCTCACCCCCACGCCTGCCCGCAGCGACACACCTCCCGGAGCAAGGAGCCTTCCAAAGGACCCACAACTGCCCCAAATTGCCACCAGCTGGGGACCAAGTACTCAAAACACCCGAGTCTATGGAGGGGGGGCATTTCATTCAAACCACAGTGCCTCCCCTGCCCCTGCCGCTCCGCACCCCCGCCCCCATCAGTCTGCAGGCCTGCCAGCCTTGGCCTCAGCAGCTGAACAGAGGCACTGTGGCTCAGCCCAGCTCGATTGCAGATGGCGTGGGTGACCTTGGGCAAATCGCTTCATCTCTCTCGGGCCTCAGGGACCGGAAAGAGGCCACAGCATCAGGCCAGGGAAGACATGGTCACAGTAAGAACTGGCTGCATAGGTTAAGCAACTAACTGGGACATGAGTGTGGGGTCCCACACAGACTCAGGCCACGCTCAGGGCCTCACACGTCAGTCCTGCCCCTTGCTCACGGGCTATGGTCAGCAATCCTGCCAGCCCTGGTTGCCAGGCTCTGACCAACAGGGGCAAGTGCTGTAGAAACTTCCGGAAAGGCAGTTCTGCCTTCCCGGCCAGTGCCCATGCCAGGGTACACACAGACCGGGAGTCCCTTCCTGCTCCCGCTTCCATCCTCAGCACCCACGTTGGCAGAAGGGCTGCATTCGCTGGTGTGAGTTCTTGTGTCCTGAGGGTCAAGTGCTCTTGTCATCCATAGGGAGCGTCAGGACAGAGGAGATTCATGACAGTTTAGAGTCTACAACTGGCCCAGGGTGCTCTTGGGGACAGAGTAAGCGCTCGTCTTGTGCCCAGACCTTCCCTCCATTCTTCGCCAGGGGCCTCTCTCATGCAGCAGAAGACTGACTCCTTTCCTGGCACCACTGCCTTCTGTGAGACCTGGGCCCACCAAAATGCAAATTTGCCCCCCCTCCAATTTCCCCAGAGTTCTCTGAGGTTGTGCAAAGTACCCCTCTCCAGAGGGACTGAGTTGTCCTCGCCTTGAGTCCCTCATGGTATCCATGAATTGAAGAATTTTTGAGATTATTCTTTCAATTTTTAAAACTAGAATTTTTGGGCTAGAGAGATGCCTTAGTGGTTAAGGCACTCGCCTGCAAAGTCAGAGGACCCAGGCTCAATTCCCCAGGACCCACGTGAGCCAGATGCACAATGTGGTGCATGTATGTGGAGTTCATTTGCAATGGCTGGAGGCCCTGGTATGCCCATTCTCTCTCTCTCTTTCTCTGCTTTTCTTTTCTTTTTTAAAGTTGATTTTAAGAATTTGCAAGGACAGAGAGAAAGAGAGAAGGCAGACAGAGGGAGAATGGGTGCCCCATGGACTCTAGCCACTGAAAACAAATTCCAGATGCATACACCCCCCCCCCCGTGCATCTGGCTTATGTGGGTCCTGGAGAGTCGAACCGGGACCCTTTGGCTTCTCAGGCAAGTGCCTTAACCACTAAGCCATCTCTCCAGCCCCTCTCTCTGCTTTGCTTTCTTTTTCTCTGAAATTTAAACGCACACACACACACACACACACACACACACACAGAATTTTCTTTGTTTCATTGTATAGAAATACAATCCTCACAGCCTTGTGGTTATCCACAAGGAAGTCCTTTCTTTTTCCCTTGTGCTCACAGCGATCCTCCTACCTCTGCCTCCCAAGTGCTGGGATTAAAGGCGTGCGCCCCCATACCCAGCTTCTCTCTCCCTTCTTCCTCCCTGTGTCTCCTTCTTTTCTCTCTCTCTCCCTCTGCATGTAATGCTCTCATTTCGCCCACAGTGCAGCCTCCCTGTTACCTGACTCTCACGATGATGAAAGTCATAGTTTTCTTTCTTCCTTTGTCGTTCAAAGCATTCTGCATCCTTCCCTCTTTTCTTCCCCCTCCCTTCCTATGATAGCAATTCCCTGCAGTTGCTTTGGGTTCTGTCTGGCTGGCTTTCTGTCCATTTCTGCATCGTTCTCTCCCTCTTTCCTTCCCCTCCTTCCACGGCATCCCCTTGCGCCACACATTTGAGACATACAGATGTTGAGTTTTCCCTCAGCTCCTGGCAATGCAGAGAAGCAAGCGCACACTATGCATCTCCCTGTCCGCCCTGCCGTGAGTTCGAGAGCAGAGCCGGAAACTGGACAACAGAGGCCTAAGTCCCTTGTGCAGATGTGTTTCCTTACTTATCTTCCCATGAAATTGAATTTATTTAAAATCATAGCTTTGCTGGGTGTGGTGGCACACGCCTTTAATCCCAGCACTCGGGAGGCAGAGGTAAAGAGGATCACCGTGAGCTCGAGGCCACCCTGAGATTATATAGAGAATTCCAGGTCAGCCTGAGCTAAAGTGAGACTCTACCTCAAACAAACAAACAAAAAATCATAGTTTAGGGCAGGAGAGATGGCTTAGTGGTTAAGGTGCTTGTCTGCAAAGTCAAAGGACCGAGGTTCAGTTCCCCAGGACCACATAAGCCAGATGCGCAAGGTGTCCTCCCCAAACCCCTCCTGCTCTCTGGAAGTTTCCCGAAGACCCGGCTTGGCTGCTTGTCTGCAAGGAAAGACAGGAATGCGCACCCCGGGGCTCCTACCTCCAGTCCTGTGTCTTTGCTGCCCCCACGTGGTGTTTCCAGGCCATGCATGAATTTGTGTGCCAGAGCTCGGGCCACAGGCACCCAATGAAAGAAGGGAAGGAAGGCTTTGCTGGTTAAAGAATTCTAAGGCCATGCCTTTATTCAGCTGAATATGGGAAACACCTCCTCTCTTCTCTTTCTTCATTCGCTCATATGAGCCCTTTGAAGACAGTACCCTGCCCTTTCCCTGACAAACGTGCCTAATGAGGGGACTGCAGAGATGGCTTAGCAGTTAAGGTGCTTGCTGGCAAAGCCAAAGGGCCCAGGTTCGATTCCCCAGTACCCGTATAAAGCCAGATACACAAGGTGGCGCATGCATCTGGAGTTTGTTTGCAGTGGCTAGAGGCCCTGGAGCGCCCATTCTCTCTCCCTCTCTCTATCTGCTTTTCTCTCTCTTCTCATGAACAAATAAACAAATACATAAAATATTTTTTTTATTTTTTTATTTTTTTTTATTTATTTGTTTGAGAGCGACAGACACAGAGAGAAAGACAGATAGAGGGGGAGAGAGAGAATGGGCACTCTGCAAACAAACTCCAGACGCGTGCGCCCCCTTGTGCATCTGGCTAACGTGGGACCTGGGGAACCGAGCCTCGAACCGGGGTCGTTAGGCTTCACAGGCAAGTGCTTAACCGCTAAGCCATCTCTCCAGCCCATAAAATATTTTTTTTAATAATAAAAAAAGGAAGTGCCTAATGGGTTCACTGTGTTAAGGTTGAGAATGTACAATTCTTCCCTAGACTGAAGCTACCTAGTTCCCTGCCTGCTGAGTTTTGGGGAGGGACTTGTGGGAAGTGGTCATTCCCCCCCAAATTCCCTGGGGGCTGACAGGCGCTGGCTCTGAGCTTTGCTGCCTAAGGACATGCTCCATCCGTCATCTGCTCACCGTCTGGGGCCTCTCCACCCCGAGCCAGGCTTGGTGGTCCTCATACTTTCTCCTTTGGGATGTTGCAAGTGGTATTGGAAAGCTTTTCCCATTTACTTATTGATTTGTTTGTTTATGAGAGGGGGAGAGAGAGAGAATGGGTGCGCCAGGGCCTCCAGCCACTACAAACGAACTCCAGACTCATGCGCCACCTTGTGCGTCCGGCTTTACATGGGTACCTGGGAATCAAACCTGAGTCCTTTGGCTTTGCAGGCTGGTGCCGTAACCACTAAGCCATCTCTCTAGCCGCTCCCCCCCCCCCACACACACTTTCTCTTTCTCTTACAGAGTAAATGCTGAAGCTAAATCCTCAGTGTAGTCCAATTTCACTGACTCACCGACTCACAAGTGCCCAGGTACGATTAGATATCTCCATTGGCATTTACTTTTTTTTTTTTTTTTTTGGTTTGTTTGTTTTTCCAGGTAGGGTCTCGCTCTAGCCCAGGATGACCTCAAATTCACTATGTACTCTCAGGCTGGCCTCCAACTCACGGAGATCCTCCTACCTCTGCCTTCCAAGTGCTGGGATTAAAGGCGTGCGCCACGGTGCCAAGAGCTCTCCCTCTCTCTCTCTTTCTGAGGTTAGAAACAAACCAATACCTTCCTATAAATGTTAGTTAACCCAGGGTGAGCAAGAAGACACCTTAATATTACGTGGACTTTTCTGCTATGGTACCAAAGGACAGCAGAGGAGGTGCCTGGGGGTAGCTGTTTTTGGCCCACACTGTGACATACACCCCCCATCCCTGTTTCAGCCTGCCCCTGTCCCGTTGATCTGATGAGAGTTCTTTCCGCTGTAGGTTTTCTGGTCCGTTGTTTACTGGCAGCGTATATATAAGACCTCAAACCTGTCCTTGGCACCTCGGGGCAACTGAGAAAGATGGGTGGGGCTTGGAGTGAAATGAAAGAGGCTAAAGAGATAGAAGGATGAAAGAAGGCAAGATGGGACCTAAGGGAGATGGGGTGATTGCAGTAAAAGGAGGGAGAGTGGGCTGGAGAGATGGCTTAGCGGTTAAGCGCTTGCCTGTGAAGCCTAAGGACCCCGGTTCGAGGCTCGGTTCCCCAGGTCCTACGTTAGCCAGATGCACAAGGGGGCGCACGCGTCTGGAGTTCGTTTGCAGTGGCTGGAAGCCCTGGCGCGCCCATTCTCTCTCTCTCCCTCTATCTGTCTTTCTCTCTGTGTCTGTCGCTCTCAAATAAATAAATAAAAAAAATTAAAAAAAAAAAAAAGAGGGAGAGGCGAGGGTAGTAGATGTCCATACCTTAGGCTCAGTAGCACATAACTTTGAGGCCATTCAGACCTTTTTTAATTTCTGAGGAGCTCATAGTAGACCTTCATTGGGTGAACTGAAAGGTGGATATAATAGGTTTGGAGTTACCAAAAAAGATTGACATAGGGCTAGAGAGATGGCTTAGCGGTGAAAGCACTGGCCTACAAAGCCAAAGGACCCAGATACTTGACCTTGTGTAAACCATTATTATGACCTTGCCAAATTCCAGGTAATGCCCAAAGAACCAGGGATGCCGCTACCTACCTTACAGGGTCCTTCAAAGAACCACCTAAAGTTAATGCTTATCATTAAAGCTGCGGGCCCCGGGGGGACGTTACGCAATGGCAGCTGTGACCTCCGTATTATGAAACTGCAGCCATCACCCACTAGATAGGGGTCAACTGGCCACAGCTATGCTCACTAACAGGAACGGTGTCTGGCAACCCGAGGCAGCGCTTCCCAAAGGACCCAGGTTCGGTTCCCCAGGACCCATGAAACCCAGGTTGCACAAGGCGGAGCGTGCGTCTGGAGTTCATTTGTGGCGGTTGGAGGCCCTGGCATACTCACTCTCTCGCGCTCTTTTTCTCAAATAAATAAATATGATTTTAAAACTAAAATTTAATTTTTTGAAAAAGATTGACACATGTATCCAGGTGTGTTCTAGACACTCCCAGGACACGGAAATTGGAGGTAGAGGCTGGGATCTACTTCTGGGACTACTTCTGCCCACCGACATTTACGAGAGCATGCAGAGCCTCCCCGGGGCCTCTCCCCTAGGTTTGCCCTGCTCCAGAGAGGCTTGTGGGCAGCTGGGCAGCTGGGGTCCTGGACGGGAGAAGTCCACGCTCTGAGGCTGTGCTCCCCCTCCCCCGGCCCCTCCCCCGACCCGGAGCTCCAGGACACAGTGGAAAAACAAACATTAGCAGGGCCTGGAGGCGCACGCCTTTCACTGCCAGCACTCGGGAGGCAGAGGTAGGAGGATCGCTGTGGGTTCGAGGCCACCCTGAGACTGCATAGTGAATTCCACGTCAGCCTGGGCTAGAGCGAGACCCTACTTCAAAAACCCAAAAAAATATAATAATAGTAAGATAAAATGAAAAATAAAGGTCTTACTAACACCATCAGCAAAATCCCTCTCATCCACGGCCTGGGCGCCGGCGATGCTGAAATGAGACAGTGAGGTCAGTCATCCGGGTCCCCGCTCGAATCCCACAAGGTGGGGAGCTCCCTCGCTGGAGCTGTCACTGGCTGTCCCTACCAGTTTCATACTGTATTTATTTATTGTTTTCTCAAGGTAGGGTCTCACTCTAGCCCAGGCTGACCTGCAATTCATTAAAGAGCCTCAGGGTGGCCTCGAACTCACGGCCATCCTCCTACCTCTGCCCTCCCCCCCCAGTGCTGGGATTAAAGGCGTGCGCCATTACGCCTGGCTCGTTTTATTTTACTTTATTTTATTTTATTTTATTTTATTTTATTTTATTTTATTTTATTTTATTTTATTTTATTTTATTTTATTTTATTTTATTTTATTATTTTTCTGACCTGGAGATGGTCATATGGAAGGGAAAGCTAGAACCTCTATTAACAAAACCCACACCCTCTCCAGATTAGGTGTGAAAACATTTCTTGCTCATTTCTTCGTGCTTCCGGAAGCAATGGGAATTTTCCAAGACCAAAACAGCAATGGCAACAAAGATTGCTTTTAGCCTTTGAGAGGGGTTTTTCAAGGTACGGTCTCGCTCTAGCCCACACTGACCTGGAATTCACTCTGTAGTCTCAGGCTGGCCTTGAACTCATGGCGCTCCTTCCTGATGCTGGGATCAAAGGTGTGGACCACCACGCCCAGCTCTGAGGAAGATACTAATTTCACCAGTGTGTCACAAGGAGGCAGTTGGACCTGGGTTGTGCTTCTGTCCCCTTCTGGAGGACCTGGCAAATACCTCCTGACAACACCCAGGTCCATGTCCCTGTCATTTAAAAAAATATTTTATCGGGGGCTGGAGAGATGGCTTAGCAGTTAAATGCTTGCCTGCGAAGCCTAAGGACCCTCGTTTGAGGCTCCATTCCCCAGGACCCAAGTTAGCCAGATGCAACAAGGGGACGCATATGTCTGGAGTTCTTTTGCAATGGCTGGTGTGCCCATTCTCTCTCCTCTCTCTCTCTCTCTCTTTCTCTTTATCTGCCTCTCTCTCTCTCTTTCTCTGTCACTCTCAAATAAATTAATAAAAAATGAATAAAAATATTTTATCTATCATCTGTCTATCATCATCTGTCTCTGTCTGTCTGTCTATCTATTATCATCATCTATCTTTCTGTCTGTCTGTCTGTCTCTCTGTCTATCTATCTATCTGAGAAAGAGAGGAAGAGAGAGAGAACGGGCACACCAGGGCCTCCAAATGAACCTCAGGCACATGCGCCACCTTGTACATCTGGCATTACGTGGGTGCTAGGGAACTGAACCTGGGTCCTTTGGCTTTGCCGGCCAGCGCCTTAACCATGAAGCCATCTCTACAGCCCTCTCCATCCGCACCCTCGTCCCTGTCATCTTGACATCAGGGAGTCTTTTATCTTCGGTGTTCCCTTGGGCTACTCCCTTAGGCTACTGTGAAGCCTAAGGACCCAGGTTTGATTCTCCAGGTCCCACATAAGCCAGTGGCGCATGCATCTGGAGTTCGTTTGTAGTGGCTAGAGGCCCTGGCGTGCCCATTCTCTCTCTCTCTCCCTCTCTCTGTCTCTAATAAATAAAAAATAAAAAAATAAAATCTTCTAAAAAAATAAATTTGTTTTCTTGTTTTGTTTTCAGTGCTGGGGATCAGATCCAGGGTCTCACACATGGTAGACAAGCCCTGTAAGCCACACCCTAAGACTTACACTTTTCTTTTGGAAGGGACATCTCGTTGATTTTGTATTTAATGTCATTAACAAATTAACATTCGTTGGGGATGCTGCTTAATGGTTAAGTCCTTGACTTTTAGGCAGGGTTCAATGCCCAGAACTTGCAAAAAAAAATTTTTTTTTTGATCCTTCAAATAGAGGCAAATGTCCTGCATTTCATTCATGAAAGATGGCTCACTTTATTCATCCCAGATTCAGAAGACATACTGTCAGGGGTGGCTCAGAATTCACATCATGCCTACTGGTATGCAGCTGTATTGAGACACTTTATCTTATTAGTTTCTAATTTATTTTATTTCTTTTCAGACAGTGTCTTACCCTGTAGCCCAAGCTGGCCTCAGAGTTAAAATCCTCCTGACGGCTGAGGTTACAGGTATGCAGCACTCCAACTGGCTATGCAATATACACTCTTTTAGAGAGAAACAGAAAAAGAGGCAGAGAGAAAGAGAGAGAAAGGAAGAGAGAGAGGGAGGGAGGGAGCAAGCGAGAATGGGCACACCTGGGCCTTTAGCCACTGCAAACAAACTCCAGATGCAGACACCACTTTGTGAATTTGGCTTACGTGGGTCCTGGGGAATTGAACCTGGGTCCTTTGGCTCTTCAGGGAAGCACCTTAACCGCTAAGCAACCCCTCCAGCCTGCAATACGCACTCTTAAGTCGACATCACAGTGCTGGCATTTTTCTCACTTGGCGCGGATGGATAAAGAATGTCACACGGTATTCTTTGAGTCACTGAGCACAAGACGGTTGGTTTAGGGGGGAGATGCTGAGCAAATGGTTTCGGAATTGTGGGGAGATCGTGAAGCTCCAGGCTCTGTTCCCGATGGTCTGTTCCCTGTGAAGCTGCTTCTGGTTCTTTCCAGAACTCTGCCATCAATAGCAGTCTTATGGCCCAAGCATCAAGGAACCGGGTTCTGCTCAGTCCACGCGGCTGGGTGCCCCCGCAGTCCCCATCCAGCACCCAAGGCCTGGAGGCTTCCTGGTCTTCAATCCACACGGGTCTTCAGTGCCCGCTGGAAGGCAGCAAGCAGCTCTGGCAGCCAAGTGGGAGGGAGGGAATCTTTTGTACTAGAGCTTCCTTAGATAAAGCCCTCCCCCCACCCCCACCAGAGGGGCCACCCACCCTGGGAATTTAGAGACCCACAGAAGAGGGATGTCTGTGCATTCCTAACAGATCAAGTCAACAGCAGAACTTCACCATCACAGAAAGGGTGTTTATGAACCGGTTCTGGAGACCCACAGGCAATCAGGTAATTCTGTAAGCGTCTGTGGTCAAGGTCTGAGGCACACGGGGCAGAATGGGTCCAAGCAGTGGGGACACAAGAGGGGGACACAGGTATAAATTACAGGGGTCCTGGTACTCGCTGCATGTGGGCTCGGTGCAAAGGAAGGGTTGACTTCTCTCATGGAGGAGAGTTGAGCCCGTGATGGGGAATTTACAAGGGACGCGGAGGATGGATTCAATTGAATATCTTTTTAGCATCTTTTTTTTTTTAGGCAAGCCCAACAGACTGGCCTTCCTTTTTTTTTTTTTGCAAGAAAGCAAGAGATAGAGATAGAGAGATAGAGAGAGAGATGGAGGGAGGGAGGGAGGGAGAATTGGTATGCCAGAGCCTCCAGCCACTGTAATGAAACTCCAGACACGTTCACCCCACCTTGTGCGTGGGTGTGACCTTGTGTGCTTGCGTCATGATGTGCATCTGGCTTATGTGGGACCTAGAGAGTGGAAGATGGGTTCTTAGGCTTCGCAGGCAAGCACCTTAACCCCTAAGCCATCTCTCCAGCCCTTGGCTTTTTTTTTTTTTCTCAATTTTTATTAACATTTTCCATGATTATAAAAAGTATCCCATGGTAATACCCTCCCTACCCCGTCTTGGCTTTTATTTTTATTTTTAATTTTTATTTATTTGAGAGTGGCAAACAGACAGAGAAAGAGGCAGATAGATAGAGAATGGGTGTGCCAGTGCCTCCAGCCACTGCAAACAAATTTCAGACGCATGCACCACCTTGTGCATCTGGCTAACGTGGGTCCTGGGGAATGGAGCCTCGAACTGGGGTCCTTAGGCTTCACAGGCAAGCGCCTACTCGCTAAGCCATCTCTTCAGCCCCCCCCCTTTTATTTAATGAGAGAGAGAATTGGCATACCAGGGTCTCTAGCCTTTGCAATCGAACTCCAGACACAAGCACCACCTTGTGCGCATGCCCAGCCTTGCACATGGGTCACCTTGTGCAGCTGGCTTATGGGGGATGTGGGGAATCGAGCATGGGCCCTTAGGCTTCACAGGCAGATGCCTTAACTGCTAAGCCATCTCTCCAGTCTCTATGCAGATTTTTGTGGTTGCTATTTTGACTTATCACACATTATTTTAACACCTTGAATGGAGAGCCAAACATTACTCTCATTACCTGACCAGCAATGGCCCTTCAACTTGCAATAGGAAGAAAAGAGAACATTTTGTCTGAAAATTGGTAAGAAAGAGCACTCAAGATCAGCAAAAAACAATGTGCACTGTAGTTGATAGCTCAACTCTGCCTCAAACTCTGAAAGACTAAGAATACTTATTTCAACACTCCTTTTTGTGGGCTTTTTACATTTGATAATAAAACTTGTCTCCTTAAACACACACACACACACACACACACACACACACACACACACACACAGAAGGCTGGAGAGATGGCTTAGCGGTTAAGGCATTTGCCTGCAAAGGCAAAGGACCTCGGTTCAATTCCCCAGTACCTACGTAAGCCAGATGCACAAGGTGGCTGATGTATCTGAAGTTCATTTGCAGTGGCTGGAAGCCCTGGCAGACCCATTCTCTCTCTCTTTCATCCTGCCTCTTTCCTTCTCTCAAATAAATAAATAAAAATAAAAATATTTTTCAGGGGCTGGAGAGATGGCTTAGCGGTTAAGCGCTTGCCTGTGAAGCCTAAGGACCCCGGTTCAAGGCTCGGTTCCCCAGGTCCCACGTTAGCCAGATGCACAAGGGGGCGCACGCGTCTGGAGTTCGTTTGCAGAGGCTGGAAGCCCTGGTGCGCCCATTCTCTCTCTCTCCCTCTCTCTGTCTTTCTCTCTGTGTCTATCGCTCTCAAATAAATAAATAAAAATTAAAAAAAAATATTTTTCAGAACCCGCAAAAATAAATTGCTTAGTGGTTAAGGTGCTTGCCTGCAAAGCCTAAGGACCCAAGTTCAATTCCTCAGTACCCACATAAGCCAGATGCATTTGGTGGAGCATGCATCTGGAGTTCATTTGTAGTGGCTAGGAGCCCTGCCACATCCACTCTCTCTCCTCTCTCTCTCCTTGCAAATAAATAGTTTTTCTTTTGTTTGTTTGTTTGTTTCTTTTGAGGTAGGGTCTCACTCTAGCCCAGGCTGACCTGGAATTCACTATGGAGTCTCAGGGAACCTCGAATTTATGGTGATCCACCTCCCTCCGCCTCCCGAGTGCTGGGATTGAAGGTGTGCGCCACCGCGCCTGGATAAATAAAAAATATTTTTTTATGTGCAAAAACCAGAGGCAAGAGTGCAGCCGAGAGAGAATTGTCACGCTAGGGCCTCCCAGCCACTGTAATCGAACTCCAGACGCACGTGCCACCTTCTGCACAGAGGCGGCCTTGCTGCTTGCTGTCAGCTTATGTGTCTGGCTTACATGGGATCTGACAAAAGAACATGGGTCTTTAGCTTCACAGAAAAGTGCCTTCACCGCTAAGCTATCTCTCCAGCCCAAAAAAAAAAGTACTGAAGAAAAAAAAAAAAAAACCACAACCTTTTTCAGGGCTAGAGAGATGGCTTAGTGGTTAAGACGTTTGCCTGCGAAGCCAAAGGACCCAGGTTTGATTCCCCAGGACCCATGGAAACCAGCTGCACAAGGTGGCGCATGCGTCTGGAGTTCCTTTGCAGTGGCTGGAGGCCCTGGCACTCCCATTCTCTCTCCCCCACCCCAACAAATAAATAAATAAACAAACACTTTTGCTTCTTCCTACGTGGCTTGGAGTCCCCTTTCCTCTTGCTCCCAAACCCCACCTGTCTCTGGCCTGTTAAATACAACTTTGGGTCTTCTAGCCGTAACCTCCAAGCGTGCTACCATGATTCTTTCCTGGTTAGGATCTTAGAGCGAATCCCAGACTGGAGTAAGTAACCTGTATGTTTCCAGGACATTCTGCTAGAGCAGTATTGAAATTAGGAGACAATTTACATCAGACCATCTGGGTTTATTTCTCAGTCTTCTGATTATGTAATTCTGGAGAAAACAGGAATATGCACTTTTTTTTTTTTTGAGGTAGGGTCTCGCCCTAGCCCAGAATGACCTGGAATTCACTACCCAGGCTGACCTGGAATTCACTATGGAGTCTCAGGGTGGCCTCGAACTCACGGCGATGCTCCTACCTCTGCCTCCCGAGTGCTGGGATTACAGGCGTGCGCCTCTCCACTCCCGGTTTAGAAATACATACTTTTTAAAGTTTCTATTTTTATTTATTTGCAAGCAGAGACATACAGAGTGGACAGAGAGAGGGTGGGGAAGAGGGAGAGAGAGTATAGAGTCCAGTGGGCATGCCAGGGCCTCCAGCGGCTGCAAATGAACTCCAGACACATGTGCCAATTTGTGCATCTGGCTTTACCTGGGTACTGGGGAATCGAACCGGAGCATGTTAGGCTTTGCAAGCAAGCGCCTTAACCTCTGAGCCATCTCTCAAGCTCAGAAATATGCACGTCTGTGGAGAAAGCAGAGGCAGGGTGTACCAGTCTGTGGGACAAAATAAATGTAAAAATAAATAAAATAAATCCAACTATGGAAAGGCTTTTCAGCCTTCCAGGACTGTGCTCTACGGCGCCCCCTGGTGGTCCATCCGCTTTGCAGCTTCCAGTTTCTGAATGTCAAGCGTAGTCCCCGCAGTGCGCGTGCGCACTAGTCTGCGGAACGGTACCATCCAGGGTTTGGTTTCTGGCCGGAACGGATTTCCTCCCTCAGCCCCGCCCCCCCACGCCGGAAGCGCCTTTCCTTTCACTTTCCGGCTGGATTCCACATCCTTGCTCCTGATTTCCGAGCTGCGTGCGGCTGTCGGGCGATTGTCCTTCCTGCGTCTGCAGCGAGGGCGTGGTCGCTGCGGGCCGGGCCCCGGGGCATCCTCGGTCATGGCCGGGCCACGGGTGGAGGTGGACGGCGGGATCTTGGAAGGGGTGAGTGCGGGGCCGCGGCGGGGCGGGTCGCCGGCGTTTACGGGCCCGGCTTCTCATCCTCTCTCCATTCGGTCCTTGCAGGGCGGCCAGATCCTCAGGGTCTCCACCGCCCTGAGCTGTCTCCTGGGTCTCCCGTTGAGGGTGCAGAAGATCCGCGCGGGCCGCAGCACCCCGGGCCTGAGGTACCGCCGGGGCCGGGGCTGGATGCAGGGTTGGGCCGCCGCAGCCAGGCTTCTGCAGGAAGCACTTGTCTTAATTTGTCAAAGATGTTCAGCATCGGGCTGGGGAGATGGCTTAAGTGTTTAAGGCATTTGTCTGCAAAGCCTAAGGACCCCAGGTTCGATTCCCCAGGACCCACGTAAAGCCAGAGGCACAAGGTGATGCATGCATCTGGAGTTCATTTGTAGTAGCTGAAGGTCCTGGCACATCCATATTTTCTCTCTCAAATAAGTAAATATTAAAAAAAAATAAAGCTGACATTAAAAAAAAATTAGGGTGGTAGCTCAGTTGGTAGATGGCTTTCCCAGCTTGCAAGAAGCGGTCCTGGGGTTCCATTTCTTTGCATGGCTTAAGCTGGGCACGTCTGTCATCTCAGTCCCCAGGAGATGAGGGATAGGGGAGGATCAGAAGTTCAAGGCTACACATAGTGAGTTAGAGACCTGCTCCAGGCTACATGAGACCCTGTCTCAAGGGAGGGTAAAAAAAAAAAAAAGCTTACCTCTAAGACTAGAGGAAACCACTTTTCACGATTTCATATCATGGGACTTGTAAAGTTCCTGGGATGTGTTATTCTGGTTTTCATTTAGATCTTCAGGACAAAGGGAATAGGACCAGACTTACCTGTAGTGGGAGAATAGCACCTTGACACCTACCCGGTGTTCTGAGAGGCTGGGCCGTCACAAAGTTTACTGTTCATTTCTAATAAACACCAGTTAGAAGAGGACCCAGCTTGAAGCCAGGGCAATTGCTTAACACTCGTATTCGCTCTGAATATTCCATTTTATTTTTAAAAATATTTTATTTATTTATTTGACAGAGAAAGAGGAGGGGAGAGAGAGAGAGAGAACGAAAGAAAGAATGGGCGCGCCAAGGCCTCCAGCCACTGCAAATGAACTCCAGATGCGTTCGCCCCCTTGTCTACATGACTTACATGGTGTATCAGACAGGTTCAGGTTCACTGAGATGAACTTTCAGACCAGACACAGTTATGGAGGAAGGGATATTTATTGAAGCTTACAGATCCTGGGTAAGTTCCATAATGGCAGAAGAAGCTGGCCTGCCTTCACAGGACCAAGCAGAGAGAGAGACGTACAAGCCTAATGGTCAAAAGCCACAGCACACTTCAGGAACTCCAGCTAGGCACACTTTGCATATCTTTAGGTTGAAATCTGAAACCCACCACCACACCTAAAGATCCACCCAGTGACACTGCCTCCAGCAGGTGGCTACAGATGCAAACTACAAACAATAAAGAACTGAATATATTGGGGGCCATCTATTCAAACTACCACACATGGGTACTGGGGAAATCAAACCTGAGTCCTTAGGCTTTGCAGACAAATAACTGCTAAGCCATCTCTCCGGATATATATATATATGTATATTTTTATTTTATTTTATTTTTTTACTATTTTTGAGACAAGATATCATGTAACTTGGACTGGCCTCAAACTTGGTAGTGTAGCTCAGAATGACCTTGAGCTTCTGATCCTCTTACCTTTACTCCCCATAGCTAGGATTACTGGGGTGTGCCTCCGCACCCCATTATTGCACTGCTGGGGATGGGATCTTGGGTTTGTGGAGGTCAGGCAAGCCCTCTTTGAACTGGGCTACATTCTCAGCTTCCAATTTCTCTTTTTATATGAGCGCCAGTCAAATTTGCTAGGGCTACCCTGACAGCCTCCTTTCAAATTAGTTGTCTTTAAAGGTTCTAGTTTTAAAACTAGTCACATTCTGAGCCATTGGGATTTCAGGCTTCAACATAGGAATGGTTTCACAATGCAGTTCACTCCCCACAGGTAACGTGAACTTCAGTGCAATGCAAGCAAGGCTGGTGGCTTTTAAATTTCCTCTCTCGCACACTTGTAATTTGTAACAGTTTCTCAGTGTGTGTGTTTGTAGCCAAAATAACTGGCCTCAAGGGAACCTTTAAAGTAAATCCAAACCAAGGTGTAAAACCTTTCACACTAAGCTCTGACAGTTGTGCTTTCTGGGCCTGGACCTGGCTGCTGTCTTGCCACTGCAGCCTAGTAAGTGTGTCATGAGATGTGGGGGTGTAGGCTGTCTGAGTGCACACGTCTTGATGCCCTTTTGTGACCTGAAGGCCTCAACATTTATCTGGATTGGAAGTGGTTCGAGATCTGTGTGACGGACACCTGGAGGGGGCGGAAATCGGCTCAACAGAAATAACCTTTACACCCAAGGAGATCAGAGGCGGAACCCACACGGCGGATACCAAGACCGCGGGGTATGCTGTCGCTGAACACTCCCTCGACGGGCTTTGGAGTTAAACCTGGCTTCACGCGTGGTGTTACTGAACCACTTTTGAGGTTCTGGTCTCTGAATTTTAAAATGTAGGTGATGTACTTTTAAGGTTTAAAGGCCATGAATGCAAACTTTGAAGGATCTACAGTCTCAGTTGCAGCTATAGTTACGCCTGAAGCATTTTGTTTTCTTTTGATCGAGATGGGTCTCCTTTTGTAGTGGTCCAGGCTGGCCTCGAACTCAGTATTCTACTGCTCCAGCCTACTGAGTGTTAGGATTACAGGTGTGTGGTAGCCCACCTGCCCCTTTATTGTCTTTTGATAAGTACTGATGGGACTGTTTATAATTTTTTTTATTTTTTAGTTTTTTGAGGTAGGGTCTCACTCTAGCCCAGGCTGACCTGGAATTCACTATGAAGTCTCAGGCTGGCCTCGAATTCTCGGCGATCCTCCTACCTCTGCCTCCCGAGTGCTGGGATTAAAAGCGTGCACCACAATGCCCAGCCTTAGAATTTTTTTTTTTTTTTCCTATTTTTGATTTTTAAAAGTAGGCTTTCACTGTAGCCCAGGCTGACCTGGAATTCACATGTAGTCTCAGGCTGGCCTTGAACCCACTGTAATCTTCCTACCTCTGCCTCAGGGATTAAAGAGGTTAACTACCACCCCCGGCTGTTTGTTTTTTTGAGGGAGGATCTTGCTTTAGCCCGGGCTGACCTGGAACTCACTCCTTTGCCTTGAACTCATGGCGACCTTCCTCAGCCTCCCACGTGCTGGGATTGCAGGTGTGAGCCACGATGCAGGGTTTCTATTTAGGAATGCTTCGGGCTTGAGTGTATCTCAATGGGGGAGCAATTGCCAGGCATAGCCACGGCCTTGAGTTTAATCCTCAGCATAGCCTATATGTGTGTATACATATACATATATATATATATATATTTTTTTTTTTTTTTTTTTTTTTTCTAGTTTAGAAATTTTTCAGATATGATTCTGACTGTTCTCCCCACTTTGGGAAAATGGGGTTGGGAGCATAGCTCAGTGATGTGTGCTTCCACTTTCTCAGGAACTGAGACAACAAAATGGAGTGGGGAGATAGTCCTGTCACAGAGTACTTAACTAACGTGCACAAGGCACTGAGCTCAGTGCCCATCACCAAAATAAAAAAAAAAAAAGGAAATGTATATTTAATTTAAATTCAGTTATAATTTTCCATATATTCTTCATAATCCTTCTATTATTCATTCTTCTTGTTTTTTCTACTTTTTTTTTAAAAATTTTTATGTTTGGTTAGGGTCTCACTCTACCCTAGGCTGACCTGGAATTCCCTATGTAGTCTCAGGGTGGCCTCGAACTCATGGCGATCCTCCTATCTCTGCCTCCCCAGTGCTGGGATTAAAGGTGTGCACCACCGCACTTAGCTTTTTAAAAGTAGCATTCTTTTACCAACATCTTTTTTTTTTTTTTTAACTGGGAAACTTGATAAAATTGGAAATATTGTCATTTTTAAAAGATTTATTTATTTGAGAGAGAAGCAGAAAAGGAGAATGAGATAATTAATGGGTGTACCAGGGCCTCCTACTGCGGCAAGTGAACTCCAGATGCTTGCAACACTCTGTTCATCTGGATTTTTTAAAGAATTGAGTTTATTTTATTTTATTTTATTTTATTTTATTTTATTTTATTTTTGCTCCTACACTCTTGAGGAGTATGCATTACATTGATGACCTTTTCTTCCCAATGCTAAATACATTACCCTGCCAATGAATATTTTGTGAATTAATGAAACCGGTTATCAGTGGTAGAGACTGCAGGGTTGCGCACAGGTCTTTGTTATAAGAAAGTTAAGTTTCTCTTTTAATGCCCAGATGCTGTATGCCATTCATAACCTACTTGGGCTAAGGGAGACTCTGCCTTATAAAAGAAAAGGTTGGGGATTGTTGCAGTCCCGTTCACATTGCTGTTAGAAATCACCCAACCAGGAGCAGCTTCTGGGAAAAAGAGACTTATTTTGGCTTACTGGCTCAAGGGGAAGCTCCACGATGGCAGGGAAAAACGATGGCATGAGCAGAGGGTGGACATCACACCCTGGCCAACAGAAGATGGACCACAGCAACAGGAGGGTGTGCCAAACACTGGCAAGGGGAAACTGGCTATAAAGCCCTTAAGCCCACCCCCAACAATACACTCCCTCCAGGAGGCATTAATTCCCAAATCTTTATCAGCTGGGAACCTAGCATTCAGAACACCTAAGTTTATGGGGGACACCTGAATCAAACCACCACAGGGATGTCCCCCTGCACAGCTGTGTTCTAACCTCCCCCAGCTGTTCTGCCTCAGACGGCGGTGGTCTGCAGTGAAGGCGCCCGTGAGCCTCCGAAACAGTCCAGTGAAGCGTGTTCTGCCTTTTCCTCAGGAGTGTGTGCCTCTTGATGCAGGTTTCCATGCCCTGTGTCCTGTTCGCTGCCTCTCCGTCGGAGCTCCGGCTGAAAGGCGGCACAAACGCGGAGATGGCTCCACAGATCGACTACACCATGATGGTGAGGGCGACCTCATGCCGTCCGTCCTCCAGATGCCCAGCCCCTGCTTCCCGAGTCCCCAGTACTTCCATGCGCATTCCTACGTGCTCGTGTTTTCTCTTTATTGTTTATTTATTTGAGAGAGAGAGACAGAGGTCGGCTGACCTGGAATTCACTATGGAGTCTCAGGGTGGCCTCGAACTCATGGCGATCCTCCTACCTCTGCCTCCCGAGTGCTGGGATTAAAGGCGTGCGCCCCCACGCCTGGCTTTTTTTTTTTGCTTTTGTTCTGGAGAAGGTGAACATCTTCAGCTGAGGACAGCGAGCCTGTCCCAAGCCTGAGTGTGTTTGTCGAAGCTGAGGCTGGGTTGTTGGCGTTTCCATTCCTCCACCGTCCTTTCCCAGGCCTTCTCCTGCGTGAGCCCACCTTCTCCACGTTGTCCAGCCTCTGTCCCTCTCTGGGATTCCGCATGCACACACGCGCAAGAGCGCCATCCCTTTGGAAAGTCCCTTCACTTGAAAAGTAGAATTAGTCTGAACTGTTTGTCTGTAGCGTCTGGTTATCAGCTTACTACAGACTGTTTTTCATTTATTAATTCTACTTGAATCAGTGACTCCTTGCGGCTGACATGACATCTGACTTTTTCAGGTTTTCAAGCCAATCGTTGAAAAATTTGGTTTCAAGTTTAATTGTGACATTAAAATGAGGTAAGTTACTCAGTTCTTTTTTTTTTTTTTTTTTTTCCTGAGCCAGATCACTATAGCCCCAGGCTGACCTAGAATTCACTCTGTAGTCTCAGGCTGGCCTCAAACTCACAGTGGTCCTCCTACCTCTGCCTCCCTTGTGCTGGGGTTAAAGGTGTGCGCCACCACGCCCAGCTGACTTAAATTTTATTAGTGTTCAAGTATCTGATGATTCATCAAGTAACTACTAAAGCTCCTACCACGTGCCTGGCATTGTGTAGGCCTAGGAAAATAGCAGAAACAAAACCGACCCAGCTGTCAGAGATTTTCTGTTGTGTGGTGTTTATTGTGTGTAGGGCGGGGAGGCCTCTAACTCCTGTCTCTCTTGTCTCGACCTCTCAAGCGCCGAGATTAAATGTTTGCCCCATTATGCCTGGTGCACACAGTGTGGTTGAAATCAGGGTCTTGTGCATGCTGGGCAAGCAGTCTGCCAACCAAACTGTGGCCTCAGCTTAGAGCGTATATCCTGAAGCAGCGTGTGTGCGTGTGTGTGTGTGTGTGTGTGTGAGTGTGTGAGTGTGAGCATACGTGCATGCGGAAGCCAGAAGGCCAGTTCGGGTGGGGTCTTCAGGTGTACCACCCACGTCTTTTATGCAAGTTCTCTCCGCGGCCTGGAGCTAGCACCTTTTTTCAATTTAATTTCATCTTTTAGGTTTTCGAGGTAGGGTCTCGCTCTGGCCCAGGCTGACCTGGAATTCCCTTTGGAGTCTCAGGATGGCCTCGAACTCACTGTAATTCTCCTACCTCTGCCTCCTGAGTGCTGGGATGAAAGGTGTGCGCCACCATGCCCTGCAGCACTTTTTTTTAAAAAAGGCATGTGCCATCGTGCTGGCACATTTTTATTTACTTATTTGAGAGAGACAGAGACAGACAAAGATGCAAACAGAGAGAGATAGTGAGAGTGAGAGTGTATGGGCATGTCTGGGCCTTCTGTTACTGCTAATGAACTCCAGATGCATGCACCACTTTGTGCGTACAGTTTTACTTGAGTACTAGGGAATCAAATCTGGGCTGTCAGGCTTTGTAGGCAAGTGCCTTTAACTGTTGAGCCATCTCTCCAGCCCCTAAAACAGCACTTTCTTTTTTTTTTTTTTTTTTTTTTTTTTTTTTTAGGTAGGGTCTCTCTCTCTCTAGCCCAGGCTGACCTGGAATTCACTATGGAGTCTCAGAGTGGCTTCGAACTCACGGTGATCCTCGTGCCTCTGCCTCCCGAGTGCTGGGATTAAAGGCGTGCGCCACCACACCCGGCTTAAATAGCACTTTTAATACAATTTACTTTCTTTCTTTTTTTTTAAAATTAACTTATTTATTTGAGAGAAGCAGAGAAAAAGGAGAAAAAAACTGAGACAAGCACCTTTAACCACTGAGCTATCTCTCTAGCCCACCTTTTTCTTTCTTTTCTTTTTGTTTTTTTTTTTGTGTTTTTGGAGTAGGGTCTCACTCTAGACCCAGGCTGACCTGGGATTCACTGTGTAATCTCACTCAGGCTGGCCTTTAACTCACAGCGATCCTTCTGCCTCTGCCTCCTGAGTGCTGGGATTAAAAGTATATGTCACCATGCCCAGCTAATGTTTTTATTCATTTATTTGCAAGCAGAGAGAGAAGAGAGAATGAGCATGTTGGGGCCTCCAGCTCCTGCAAATAAACTCCAGATACATGTGCCACTTTACCTGGGCACTGAAGAATTGAACCCGGGTCATTAGGCTTTGTAGTAAAAGTGCCTTAAGTGCTGAGCCCACTTTTTTTTTAATTGACAGCTTCTATACTTACAGACAATAAGCCATGATATTTCCCTCCCCTCCCCCAATTCCCCTTCACAACTCATGAGCCCTCTTTAAAAATAAATATGTTTTTTATTTATTACAGAAAGAATGAGAATGGGCACATCAGGGCCTGTAGCCACTGCACATGAACTCCAGGCGCATGAACCACCTTGTGCACCTGGCTTACATGGTTACTGGGTTATAGAACCTAGGTCCTTAGGCTTCACACGCAAGCATCTTAACCGCTAAGCCATCTCTCTAGCTGTCCAGCCCACTTTTAGCACAACTTTCTGCATTAAGGAAAGTGTTCTTTCATTCTGTCCACAATGGTGGTCACTAACCATGTAACTGTTGAGCACTTAAAAGTAATGGCTATATGTAACATAATGGTCAGCCGATGTCTGACTTTTACTGTATTTCTTAAAGTTCAGAAAGATTTTATTATATGGATAATAGCTAGAATTTGAGAAGAGGAAGGAATGCAGAGCTCCTTTTCTGGAAAGTGGAAAAGTTGGGATCTTTTATGGGGCTGGATGAGGGCTGAGCTAACTAGCCTAACACCCTTCATTTTTCTATAGACAGTGTTTTGGTGCTGTGGTTGAATCTAGGGTTTTATTTATGCTGGTCATACATCCTGCCGCTTAGCTACACCCTGACTCATAATTTCACTTGTACTTGAGACAACCCTGACCTAAATGCTACTTAGATGTTTTCATAAATTATGTCTTTGGATATCATTCCTACTGTCTTAATGTTAAGCTTTGTTTTTGTTGTGCAATCAATTTATGTGAGTTTTTGTTATACTTTTTTTAGGGGCTATTACCCAAAGGGGGGTGGTGAGGTGATCCTCCGAATGTCACCGGTTAAGCAGTTGGATCCAATAAATTTAACTGATCGTGGCTCGGTGACCAAGATCTATGGAAGAGCTTTTGTTGCCGGTGTTTTGCCACTTAAAGTAAGTTGCCTGAATATTCTTAGAAGTATATGTACACGTTGAGAAATTAAGACAACCTGGTTTTATCTGGGTATGGTGGCATATGCCTTTTATCCCAGCACTCAGGAGGCAGAGGTAGAGAAGGATCACTGTGAGTTTGATGATAGCCTGGAAATACACACTGACTTCCGGGTTGCCTGGGCTAGAGTGGGACCCTACCTCAAAAAAATAAAAGGCGGGGGAAGGGGAGAGGAGGCTATTTTTAATATATCTTTTTTTTTTTTTTTGAGGTAGGGTTTCACTCTAGTTCAGGCTGACCTGGATTTCACTACGTAGTCTTAGGGTGGCCTCAAACTCACAGCGATCCTCCTACCTCTGCCTCCCAAGTGCTGGGATTAAAGGCACGTGTCATCGCACCTGGTGTTTTTTTTTTTTTTAATTTTTTTTTTTTTTTTTTATTTGTTTGAGAACGACAGACACAGAGAGAAAGACAGATAGAGGGAGAGAGAGAGAATGGGCGTTGCTAACAAACTCCAGACGCGTGCACCCCCTTGTGCATCTGGCTAACGTGGGACCTGGGGAATCGAGCCTCGAACCGGGGTCCTTAGGCTTCACAGGCAAGCGCTTAACCGCTAAGCCATCTCTCCAGCCCGCACCTGGTGTTTTTAATGCATCTTTATTAAGGCTTTTCTGATTCAGTGTTCTTTCCACTCTTGAAGTTTTTAAATGAAAGGTTAACTATTTCATATGACTTTGAAGGCTTGTAAACTTCCCAAGTGCCCAATAATGAGGTTTTTCCTCCTCTTCATACTTGCCAAAACAGGTAGCAAAAGACATGGCAGCGGCGGCTGTTCGGTGCATCCGGAAGGAGCTGAGGGACCTGTACGTCAACATCCAGTCTGTCCAGGAACCGAAGGACCAGGCGTTTGGCAACGGCAGTGGGATAATGTGAGCACACTGAGCTGACCGCTGGGCTTCAGCTTGAGAGCCCGGGAAGGATGGTCTGCACCGGAGAGTTGAAGTTTCGTTTGTTTTGCTCAGTGTAGTTTGTGAAGACATACCTTTAAGGGAATTCCTCCCTAAGACAATAACATGTTAGTATGATGAATTAATACGATTATTCTGGCTGGGTTCGATTTCACAGTACCGTGATCTCAGGACTCAGGAGGCCGAGGCAAGAGAACCACAAGTTCAAGGCCAGCTTGGTTCTAGACTGTACAGCAAGTTTGAAGCCAGCCTGGGCTCCATACTGCCTGTGGGTTTCATGTTCACAGATTCAAACAACGCTACACCATAAATTTTTTTGGGGGGGAAAAAGAGGGTCTCACTCCAGCTCAAGCATACACAGACTTTTTCTTGTCATTCTCAAATCAGCACAGTTTAAATGGTTACAAAATGTGGACTTGTGTCACTTATTGTAAGTAATCTATGGATGAGTTAGGCTACATAGGAAGATGTGTGTATAGGTTGTATAACATGCTATTCTTGTTTTTTTTTTTTAATGTATTTTTTATTGACAACTTCTGTAATTACAGACAGTAACCCATGGTAATTCCCTCCCCGCTCCCCCGACTTTCCCCTTTGAAACTTCACTCTTCATCATACCTCTTATCCCTCTCAGTCAGTCTCTCTTTTATTTTTATGTCATCATCTTTTCCTCCTATTATGATGGTCTTGTGTAGGTAGTGTCAGGTACTGTGAGGTCATGGATATCCAGGCCATTTTGTGTCCAGAGGAGCATGTTGTACAGAGTCCTACCCTTCCTTTGACTCTTAATTCTTTCTGCCACCTTTTCCGCAATGGACCCTGAGCCTTGGAAGGTGTGATAGAGATATTGCACTGCTGAGCACTCCAGTCACTTCTTTCCAGGACCATGATGCCTTCTGAGTCATCCCAAGGTCCCCACTATCTGAAAAGAGAAGCTTCTCTCACCAGAAGTGAGAGTAGCGTTAATATATTGGTATGAGAAGAGAAGAAGTACTTAAGAGAAGTGCTTACTGGGCAGTTGGGTGAGCATCGTGTATACGTTTAGCCAGCCAGCAGCAGACGTTACACCCCTAGGGCTTGTGACTACTCCTGTTGTGGGTTTTCAATATCAGGCATGTATTTCCTCTCATGGAGCAGGCCTCCAGTCTAATTAGAGAGTGGTTAGTTCCCCTTATAACAGACATACCACTGTTGTACCCATTGGCTCATTTGGCCCAGCTGGCCAAATTTAAGGCTTGCAGTGTCCACTGTGGAGTATCTCCCCTGATGATTTCTCTCCCATCGAACTGCATGCAGCATAGCTTTTTCCAGCTTTCTGTCTGCTGATCTACATAGAGGAAGTTTTCAGCTCAGCTCCAGCAGGATTTCTCAGTGGCCTTGCAGCCCAAGTATGTGGAGTCTTCAGCAATAGGGTCTTACCATCTATTCCTGGTGGGAAACCAAGGGCCTCGGCAATGGCCTATAATGTTTTGGGGGCACCAGGGACCTCCCTGGCCAACAACTCACTGGACGGTATCCCATCCCTGGCACTGAAAATTTCTAGTAACAATCTATGGCTTCTGGGTATTCCATTGTCCAAAAAAGTAGGTTTCCACCAGGCATGGTGGTACACGCCTTTAATCCCAGCACTCCGGAGGCAGAATTAGGAGGATCATTGTGAGTTCGAGTCCACCCTGAGACTACATAGTGAATTCCAGCTCAGCCTGGGCTAGAATGAAACCCTACCTCAAAAAAAAAAAAAAAGTAGGTTTCCATACACTTACTCATACCCTTTTAGATTTTGATTAGGCCTCCCTCCACCTTTCCTTTTCTCAGTCTCTTCCCCTGACCTCACTTAGGCCTTTCCACCCCCATTAATCTATTCTTCTACTTAACATATATACAATACCATCCTATTAAGTCTCCCCTTCCTTCCTTTATATCCCCTTTCCAGCTTACTGGCCTCTGCTACTGAGTTTTATTCCAACTCACATAGAAGTCCAATCATTTGTAGCTAGCATCCACATATGAGAGAACATGTGACATTTGGCTTATTGGGGCCTGGGTTACCTCACTAAATACAATGTTTTCCAGATCCATCCATTTTCCTACAAATGTCATAACTTCATTTTTCTTTACCGCTGAGTAGAACTCCATTGTATAAATGTGCCACATCTTCATTATCCACTCATCAGTTGAGGGACATCTAGGCTGGTTCCATTTCCTCCTGTTGTGCGTTGAGCAGCAGTAAACATGGTTGAGCACGTATCTCCAAGGTACTGAGATGAGTCCTTAGGAGATATGCCTAGGAGTGGCATAGCTGGGTAGCATGGTAGATCTATTTTTTTTGGGGGGGGGGTGTTCGAGATAGGGTGTCACTCTAGCTCAGGCTGACCTGGAATTCACTATGGAGCCTCAGGGTGGCCTTGAACTCATGGTGATCCTCCTACCTCTGCCTCCCAAGTGATAGGATTAAAGGCGTACACCACCTTGCCCAGCTAAGGTAGATCTATTTTTAGCTATCTCAGGAACCTCCACACTGATTTACACATCTCTTTTTAAAACTCATTTATGTAGGTACTTGCACATGGGTGCGCATTTGTATGCGTGTGTGGGTGTGTGTGTGAGTGTGTGCGAATGGGCGCTGCAGGGTCTCTTGCTGCTGCCGTCCAGTGCCCAGCAGTCTGTATGTGGGCGGCTGGGAAATTGAACCTGGACTGCCTTTAACTGCTGAGCCACCTTCCTATGCAAGGTAAAGGTGCCTTTTAATATTTTATTTTTATTTATTTATTTATTTGACAGAGAAAGAGGAAGACAGAGAGGGAGAGAATAGGCACGCCAGGGCCTCCGGCCACTGCAAACAAACTCCATACGCATGTGCCCCTTGTGCATCTGGCTTATGTGGGTCCTGGGGAATCAAACCTGGGTCTTTGGCTTTACAGGCAAACGCTAAGCCATCCCTCCAGCCCAAAGGTGCCTTTTAAAAAGAACATAGCTACCAAGTTCATCTAGTTACAGAAATTCTTTAATTGATGTTTTTGAAGTATAAAAGTAAAGTACTTTTTAAAAATTTTTTTTATTAGCATTTTCCATGATTATAAAAAAATCCCATGTTAGCCGGGCGTGGTGGCGCACGCCTTTAATCCCAGCACTCGGGAGGCAGAGGTAGGAGGATTGCTGTGAGTTCGAGGCCACCCTGAGACTCCATAGTGAATTCCAGGTCAGCCTGGGCTAGACTGAGACCCTACCTCGAAAAAAAAAAAAAAAAAAAATCCCATGTTAATTCCCTCCCTCCCCCCCCAAAGTAAAATACTTTATATTTCTTTATATTTTTTAAAAAACATGATTTGTATGTGTGTGTGTGTGTGTGTGTGTGTGTGTGTCTGCACACATATGGCTGGGGAATTGAACCAAAGGCTGGAAGGCTTTGTAAGTAAGCATCTTTAACCATTGAGCAATCTCCCCAGCCATATTTTGTGGTTACTCAAATTTCAAGCCTACTTGGGGATTCAATTGAAGGGCTTAAAGTAAATGTTTGCCCTGCTTACTGTAATACTATATAAAAACTGCAGAACAAAGTCTAAAGTTTTCCTTTAAGATGGTCACAGATAACTAACATTGTGCCTCTAAAGAGTGCCGCTTCATGCCTAGTCAGGATAACCTGTGGAGTCAGGGAAAA
Source organism: Jaculus jaculus (assembly GCF_020740685.1). Taxonomy (NCBI): domain Eukaryota; kingdom Metazoa; phylum Chordata; class Mammalia; order Rodentia; family Dipodidae; genus Jaculus; species Jaculus jaculus. Next base: position 51,645,413 of record NC_059120.1, on the reverse strand, counting down.
CTAGTGACATGCTTGCTTGCTTGCTTGCTTCCTTTCTTTTCTTTTTTTTTTTTTTTTTTCCTGAGGTACGGTCTCACTCTAGCCCAGGCTGACCTGGAATTCACTCTGTAGTCTCAAGGTGGCCTCGAACTCCCGGCGATCCTCCTGCCTCTGCCTCCCTGAGTGCTGGGATTAAAGGCGTGCTCTTTCTTTTTTTTTTAACTGCTGGTCCCCCTGCCGCCACCTCTTCAGCAGTTTCCCACCGGCGTGCGCCACCACGGCTGGCTGGAGCCGCTTTTTACACGTCAGCAGGTTGGAGTCCACTGTTACTTCTCCCAAACACCAGCGCATCCTGTGGCCCGGTTCCGGCTAACGGAGAGAGTGGGTCTGCACGAAGGGCGCCGCTGTCCCGCGCCCTGGCTGGACTTCACGTGGCCTGCCCGGCAGTCACGTCCTCTTGTGCTGCACCCCACGTCACTTCCGAGTGGCTGCAGCATGGCAATAATGCTGCGTTCTTCTCCACAGCATCGTGGCTGAGACCTCCACTGGCTGTTTGCTTGCTGGATCAGCGCTTGGAAAACGAGGTGAGCATGAATGAAGGGGTCCCCAGTTCTAGCAATGTTGCAAAATGCTTCATCTGTAAGGCTTGGGATATTACAGAGAATTATGGGCCATATATTTAAAAGGATATGGTCAAGTAATTCCGTTTTAGAGTCACTTAAACTTTACATCTTTCTTCCAGTTTGTTTTTTGGTTTGTGTTTTGAGGTAGGGTCTCACTCCGGTCCAGGCTGACCTGAAATTAGCTGTGTAATCTCAGTGTGGCCTCAAACTCGCGGCAATCCTCCCACCTCTGCCTCCCGAGTGCTGGGATTAAAGGCGTGCGCCATCACGCCCGGCTTCCAGTTTTATTCTTCGAGAAAGCTCTAGAAAAGGCGAATGTTCTAGGTGCTGGTTGTGAACGCTCAGGTGCATGCTGTGTGTGTTTCTGAGCCGTTTCAGTGTTCAGCTGCAGGCACCGTGTCACTCCCGAATCCTGTGGCACACACGTCCAAGAACGTGACCTGCGTGCTCACAGTGGAGGGTGCGTACCTGCAAACTCTGTCACACAGACACTGACATTTCAGACTCAAGTTACTCCACACTCTTCATTTGAACAGTGTGGGATTTATTTGTTGTAGTGTATTTTTTTGTTTGTTTTTGGAGGCTGGATTTCACTGTGGCCTACACTTGCCTGGAACCCAGTGTGTAGCCCAGGCTAGCCTCAGACTCAGAAATCTGCCTGCCTCTGCCTCCTGAGTGCTGGCATGACGGATGTGAGCCACTGTACCTCTGGAGATTACTCTGTTTTCTGTTTGTTTATTTATTTACTATTAGAGGATGAACATGCCAACACCTCCAGATGCTGCAGACAAACTCCAAATGCATGTGTCCCTCGTGCATCTGGCTTACATGGGTTCTGGGCGGATCAAATCTGGGTTCTGAGGCTGCACAGGCAAGTGCCTTAACTGCTGACCTCTCTCCAACCCTGGCTATTTCTTTTTTCTTTCTTTTATTTATTTATCTTGGTTTTTCAAGGTAGTGTTTCATTCCAGGCTAACATGGAATTTACTATATCAGTCTCAGGGTGGCCTTGAACTCATGGCGATCCTCCTGCCTTTGCCTTCGAGTGCTGGGGTGAAAGGCGTGCGCCACCTCGCCCGGCGCGATCACTTTCTTGAACACACGTAGCATTGTAGCACTTGGCTGTCGTGACTATGTGGACTGTCTTTCTGTAGAGGAGCAAGGGGGAAATATTGTATATATTCAAGATAAGCTAATAATATTCAAAATGTGTTGCTTGAAATTTTTTATTTTGATCAATATAGGCATTGAACACAGGGTCTGTGCATGCCAGACAAGCGCTGTAACGACTGAGCTGTCGTATTTTGTGTCTTGTTTATTCTCCTTTTTAAAATACTGTCTTACATTGTAGCTCAGGCAGGCCACAAACTTGCAGTTCTCCTGCCTCAGCCTTAGTGCTGACGCTTTAGGGGTTCACCACCACACTGTCCCATTTGTTCAAACCTGAAAAAGCCTAAGACTTTAAAGTGAATGTTCTCTTTTTTAAAAGGCACCTTATATCCTGACTCTGTGCATGTGTGGGTGTCACCACCACATAGTGGAGGTGTGAGGACAGCCTTGGGTGTTTGTTCTCTCTCCACCCTGCTTGATTCGAGCCCCCCATTTTGTCTCTGCTGCTTTGTTTGCGTGCACCACTCCAGTCAGCCTCCACGTCTGCGGACGCCCCGCTCCCCCTCCCGTTGCCGAAGGTGCCGCTCTTCCTGGCGCAGGGCGTCAATCATACTGGCTTAAATCCTCGCATTCTGAAGAATAGACCAATTCCAACTTACATAAATTACAGGTTCTGAATTTTGAACTTGAGGCAGAGTTATAGGGTCATAACTTAGTTTTAAACAGGCCTTAAATTATTTTTTTAAGTTTTTAATATTTTATTTGCAGGCAGAGAGAGAGAGAGGGAGAGAAAGAAATGGATGTGCTAGAATTCCAGATGCATGCATCACTTTGTGCATCTGGCCCTATATGCATATGGGGAATTAAACACAGGTTGTTTGGCTTTGCAGGTAAGCACCTTAACCGATGAGCCATCTCTCCAGCCTCTTTAAATGTTTGTTTTTATTTTTATTTATTTATTTGAGAGAGAGAGAATGGGAATGCCAGGGACTCCAGCTTTGCTGCAAATGAACTCCAGACATATGCATCACCTTGTGCATCTGGCTTAAGTGGGTTCTGGGGAATTGAACCTGGGTCCTTAGGCTTTGTAGGCAAGTTCATTAAATGCTAAGCTATTTCTCCAGCCAACCCTTAATCTTTTCAATTTTTTTTTCTTTTTTTTTTTTTGAGACAAGAAAGATCTCACCACATAGCTCAGGCTAATCTTGAGCTGCAGTGGTCCAGCTTCAGCCTCCTGAGTGCTGGATTCAGATGTGTGTCACCATGCCCAGTTCATTAAGTTAATTAATTTTTTTTTTTTTTTGTCAAGGCGGAGTCTCACTTTAGCACAGGCTGACCTGGAACTCACTCTTTTTTATTTATTTATTTATTTGAGAGCAACAGACACAGAGAGAAAGACAGATAGAGGGAGAGAGAGAGAATGGGCGCGCCAGGGCTTCCAGCCTCTGCAAACGAACTCCAGACGCGTGCGCCCCCTTGTGCATCTGGCTAACGTGGGACCTGGGGAACCGAGCCTCGAACCGGGGTCCTTAGGCTTCACAGGCAAGCGCTTAACCACTAAGCCATCTCTCCAGCCTGGAACTCACTCTTTAATCCCAGGCTGGCCTGAGACTCACAGCGACCCTCTTACTCTGCCTCTCGAGTGCTGGGATTAAAGGGGTATGCCACTACACAAGGCTCAGTTAAGTTTTTGCCTTGCAGTAATGATTTACTTTTTGATCACTCTTCCTGCGTTAGGTGTGAATGCAGACAAGGTAGGCATTGATGCTGCCGAGATGCTGTTAGCAAATCTTCGACATGGTGGGGCCGTGGATGAGTGCCTACAAGACCAGGTAATGCCAGCTGAACACTAAAACCTACCAGCTGCACTCATACTTTTTCTTTTTCCCCAAGTAGGCTCTCACTCTACTCCAGGCTGGCCTTGAACTCACTGCAATCCTCCTATCTCTGCTTCCTTAGCGCTGGGATCAAAGGCATGTACCACCATGTCTGGCTCCCAGCATTTTATAATGAGAATGAATATAATTTAAGTGCCTTTAACTGCTGGTCCATCACCTCTCCAGCCCGAATATAATTTTGCCTTTTTTTTTTTCAAAATTTTTTGTTTATTTATCTGAGAGCAGCAGAGAAAGAGGCAGATATATATAGAGAGAATGGGTGCACCAGGGCATCCAGCCACTGCAAACAAACTCCAGACACGTGTGCCCCCTTGTGCATCTGGCTAACGTGAGTCCTGGGGAATGAAGCCTTGAACTAGGATCCTTAGGCTTCACAGGCAAGCACTTAACCACTAAGCCATCTCTCCAGCCCTAATTTTTCCTTTTAAGATTGTGTTTATATAGTCTAAACTGACCTTGAACTTGCAGTCTGCTTCTACCTCTTTTTAAAAAAATTTAATTTTAGTTTTTCATGATAGGGTCTCACTCTAGCCCAGGCTGACCTGAAATTCACTATGGAGTCTCAGGGCGACCTTAGATTCATAGCGATCCTCCTACCTCTGCCTCCAGAGTGCTGGGATTAAAGGTGTGTGTCACCATGCCCGGCTATGTGTTTGTTTGTTTGTTTTTTTGTTTATCAAGGTAGATTTTCACTCTAGGCCAAGCTGACCCTTGAAACTGTAGTGTCAAGGTGGCCTCGAACTCACGGCGATCTCCTACCTCAGCCTCCCACGTGCTGGGCTTACAGGCACGCGCTGCCACACTGGAAATTCCCATGGTTACTGGGGATGCAGACTCAGGTGTCTTACCACCTGAGTCAGATCTGCAGTCCTTCACTAGAGATGTTACCCAGGTCGTTGTTGGAAGCATTCTGGAAATTGCATTCTCCACCTCTCAGTCCTCTGAGCTGAGCCGGCTTGGCATTTGCACCGCCGCTCCCTTCTGGAAGCGCTGCGCTGCGGTTTCTGAGGAGCCGCTCTGTCCTCTGCTGGCCGTTCGGCTGCTTGGCGACTGTTTTCAACTTGGCAGCTGCAGAGCTGCAGCGCGGCTGCTTTTCCGCATTTGCTCCTGGGCCTTCTGTCCAGTCTCTTGGCGTCAGGACCATGTGTGGTGATGCCCTGAGATCATCGCTGTCCAGACCTGTCTTCTTACTCCCCCGCCTCTGAACCCTGCTCTGGGGATGCCCTCACTGAGAAAGAGTTGGCAGTGTTTCTTCCCCTATTACTGCTTCCCTCCATCCCTCCCTCTTCTTTTTCTTGTAAAATAGTTTCATTTTGTAACGCAAAACTCCATCCTCCTGCCTCAGCCTCCCAAGTGTCGAAATCACAGGTGTGTTCTATGAGGTTTTGACAAATAAGATCTTTTTAGATTTATTTTTGTTGTTGTTGTTAATAAGATAGGGTTTCATCCTGGGCCAGGCTGACGTGGAGCTCAGTGTGTGGTCGCAGGCTAGCCTACGTAAGCCCCGGCCACCGACCCGCCTGTGCCTCCCGAGGGCCGCGGTTAAAGGCGTGCGCCGCCCCGCCCGGCTCTTTACGGTTTTGGAGGGCAGCTGTGCTCATCACTACCACCAATGCTTTTTATGTTTTAGTTTGTTTGCCTGTTTTTTTTTTTCTTTTTAGTGTGTGTATAAATGAGGATGTGGTGTGCTTGTGTGCACGCATGTGCACATGTGGGGAGGAGCTCACGTCTCTTCTGCCTCATTCACTATGAACGCCTTAATGAACCTGCACCTCTGTGGGGCTGCACTGGCCGGCCAGGGGGAGAGCACCAGCGGGCTCCCTGCCCCGCCCCCCCTCACTGCTGGGCTGCCGGTGCACAGCTGCGATGACCGGCCCCTTTTAAATTAATTTTTTAATTTTTAATTTTATTATTATTATTATTATTATTTTGGTTTTTCGAGGTAAGGTCTCACTCTGGTCCAGGCTGGCCTGGAATTCACTATGGAGTCTCAGGGTGGCCTTGAACTCATGGTGATCCTCCTGCCTCTGCCTCCCAAGTGCTGGGATTAAAGGCGGGCGCCACCACACCCGGCTAATTTATTTTTTTAAATTTTTTTGTTTATTATTATTTATTAATTTGAGAGCAACAGAGAGGAGAGAGAGAGGGAATGGCACGCCAGGGCTTCCAGCCACTGCAAACGAACTCCAGACACATGCGCCCCCTTGTGCATCTGGCTGACGTGGGTCCTGGGGAGTCGAGCCTCGAACCGGGGTCCTTAGGCTTCACAGGCAAGCGCTTAACCACTAAGCCATCTCTCCAGCCCTAATTTATTTTTATTTATTTATTTTTTTACATAGCCTCCAGCCATTGACCTCAGGTCTTAATACTTGCACACCAAGTGCTCTTCCCGGCCAAGCCATCTCCCCAGTCCCCAGACAAGGTGTTTTCATGGCTCACTGTCTTGATGTTGTACCCTTTGTGCCATGCTCCTTGCTCTGGTCAGCAGTCAGTTTTCAGAAGTGAGCTCCTCCCGGGGCCCGGGGACACGTACCCTTGGTCCCGGCCCCCGGAAGGCTGATGTAGGAGGATGACTGTAAGTTTGAAGCCCATCTCGAACTACAGAGTGAGTTCCAGGTCGGCCTAGGCTAGAGTGAAGCCCTGGCTCAGGGGAAAAAAAATGTATTTCTTGGGCTGGCGGGCAGTCCAGTGGCTCAGTGGCAGAGCTCTTCCTGCTAGTATGCCTGAAGCCCTGGCCTGGATGTCCAAAAGCACAGAACAAAGAGGATAGAGAGGCTTCGGTCACATTTCTTACGTTTAGTCATTTCCTCTTGCCCAAGCCCACATTCCCAGGAATTATGGGTTAGCTCTTGTTTATTTTTACCTTTTAAATGTAATTTTAGAAAAGCAGAGTAAGTTTGTCATATATGCCTGCTTGCAGAAGTAGTTTAACTATTTTATTTCTCCTAATACTTTCATTACGGACAGCTGTGGAAGTATAATTCTAAGCATTAGCAAATTTGTTAATTTTTTTCTTCTTTGTCCTTTTTTTAATAGTTGATCATTTTCATGGCATTAGCCAATGGAGTTTCCAGAATAAAAACAGGACCAGTTACACTCCATACGCAAACCGCTATACATTTTGCTGAACAGCTGGCAAAGGTGAGTATTGTGTTGGGATAACTGAGGTACATTTTAATAAACAGAGACTCAGTAGTAATCACAGTTACTATTACTCACTGAGTTCCTGGTTCACTCAACCGTTCATCCAAAGTGTCTTACTCTGCATAATCACTGAGGGTGACTACTTAATGTCCCCTTCTGATCTGTGAGTAAACTGAGGCAGAGGGATTGGATTGAGGCCGTACAGTTTCTCGGTGGCAGCTGGGTTTTGAGCGAGCAGAGCATCCTCGAAGGCCCACTGACAGCGTTGGTGGCCGACAGCGTTGGTGGCCTGCCTTCCAGAGGAAGTAGACACGCCCTGATGGGAACCGGGCTTACATGCTTATGTGAAGCTTCATGTTCTCTTTTTCTTTCTTTTTATTTTTTGAAATTCGATTAGTTTCATGATGAAATATATTCTTTTTAAAAGTTAAGAATCAAGCCAGGCATAGTGGCTCACACCTTTAATCGCAGCACTCGGGAGGCAGAGGTAGGGGGATCACTGTGAGTTCAAGGCCACCCTGAGACTACATAGTGAGTTCCAGGTTAGCCTGGGCTAAACTGAGACCCTACCTTGGAAAACCAAAAAATAAAAACTAAAATAAAATACATTTACAAAATATTCTTCCCCCTGGCCAATAAAACCACTGCAGACATTTTGGTGTTTCCTCTGGCCCAGGCTGGTCTTGAAATCACAGTAATCTTCCTACCTGATTCCTGAGTGCTGGGATTAAAGGAATGTGCACCATACCTGGCTATTTTTTTTACTATTAACATATATAGCTTTGTCGTTTTCCTTTTTCAGTAACATGTAGCATAGTTCTATATTGGTTTATTTATAATTTTATAAAAGTTTATGATACCACATTTTATGTAATTGCTGACCTTGGGCGTGTTTTTATATTATGAAAGTATTTCACGGGCTGGAGGGATGGCTTAGCCGTGAAGGCACTTACCTACAAAGCCAAAGGACCCAGATTCAATTCCCCAGGACCCACATAAGCCAGGTGCACAAGGTGGCACACAAATAATATCTTTTAAAAATATTTCTTTATTTGGATGCCGGGCGTGGTGGCGCAGACCTTTAATCCCAGCACTCAGGAGGTAGAGGTAGGAGGATCGCCGTGAGTTCAAGGCCTCCCAGAGACTACAGAGTAAATTCCAGGTCAGCCTGGACCAGAGTGAGACCCTACCTCAAAAAAAACAAAAAAAGAAAGAAAAAAAATATATATATGTGTGTGTGTGTGTGTGTGTGTGTGTATTTCTTTTATTTGGGTGTATGGATGTGCTAGGGCCTCTTGTGTCTATAAATGTGCTCAAGACACTTGTACCCCTCTTTTGCATCTGATTTATGTGGGCATCTTGGGAGCTGAGCCCAAGCCAGTGGCTTCAAGCATGCACCTTAACCAGGGAGCCCCCTTCCCAGCTCATAGTGTCACAAGGAATTGTTCCTTGCAGTAACTGAAGATGGCCACTTGGTGTCAGTGCGCGGTCCCGAAACTCTGGAGTTGAATGAACATTACTGTTCGGGAAGGCTGCGGAATAATGCCTTTCACATTGTGTTTCCAAGAATCCTAAAATGTGGCATACTTGAAATGCCTTTGCTAGAAACTCAGTCAACTTATGAAGCTGTTTGGACTTTAATTCACTTGTGTTAAAATGAACCACATTTTATTTAAAAGTGACAGTCACCCGGGCGTGGTGGCGCACGCCTTTAATCCCAGCACTTGGGAGGCAGAGGTAGGAGGATTGCTGTGAGTTCAAGGACACCCTGAGACTCCATAGTGAATTCCAGGTCAGCCTGGGCTAGAGTGAGACCCTATCTCGAACCCCCCCCCCAAAAAAAAGTGACAGCCATCCATCCCCAAGCCAGCTTTAGCTGACAAGGGAAGTTACAATGCTAAGTTCCGTAACGATGACTCGTCACAGCCACCATTCTTTCCCCACCTACTTTCTCTGAACTCAGCCTTTTTGAATCATGTATTTAGAGAATTAAATTGTCAGGAGAATTTTACGGAGATTAAATGATAATTTCATACTTGAAGGGTGAAAGTCAAACGACTCGGGTCCATATTTAGAAATACCGAAGGGAGCCACGAGAGGGCGCGCTAACCGGCCGCTGAGATTCCAGAATTGCCCCTCGCCTGGCTGGGCCCCTGCGGGTTCTGATGCCCTGCGTGGGGACTGGAGTCGAGGTGTGTGCATTTTGACAAAACTCCAAACAGCGTGCACTTGTGGACAAGAATCACAGTCCCAGCACAAAGTGTCCTATCTCTAGGCCATGGAATTTCTTCCTAAGTCATTTGATTTTTGTGTTTCTGCCTTCAACAGAAGGGTGTGGTGTTAGTTGCTTCCTGCCTACTTAAGTACCCGAGCGGTGCCTACGGTCCCTCCGCACTGAATGTTCTGCTTTCAGGCCAAGTTCACTGTGAAGAAGTCGGAGGATGAGGAAGACGCCTCTAAAGACACGTACGTGATCGAGTGTGAAGGAATTGGGGTGACAAACCCAAGCCTGTAGGCCTCAGGGCTGTGTCGCCCCCTCATCACCCGCCTCACAGCGCATGAGAACTCCCTGAAGGACCTGGATGCTGCGCCGCCTCCGACCACCTCGCCTCGCCTGTCTCCTGAGGGATGTAAGAGGTCATGGAGACGGTGGCACCGATTTCAGTATGAAAGTCTTGAAATAAACGGTTCTTCATACACAGAATAAATGTTTTCTGTTTCGTGTAATCAGTTAAGTCGGGGCATAGATTTGATCAGTAATTTGTATGCGGTCATCTCCTTCTCCACTTTCAGTTTTTGTAGTATTAACTACCCAGAGTCAACTCCGGTCCAGAAATACTAAATGGAAAATTCAACCTAGACCCATCGGTTTGGCACGCTACTCCATTTTTAGTAGCACGATGAAATCTGTCCTCTGCTTTGCCCCACCTGGGACGTGAGTCGCCCCCGTGTCCAGTGTGTTAGCGTCGTACGTGAGCCCGCCTAACCACTAGCCGCTCAGAAGTGGTCACTATCAGACCCACTGTCGTAGATTGCAGTGCTTGGGTTCCAGTGACCCCTCGTTGTAATTACTGAGTAGCCCCAGTGTACAAGAAGAGTGAGGCTGTTTGTTCAGGTATGCCATAGAAAAGCTATAGCGTGCTTTCCTTAAGTACCATTTCATATCGTTACAGATTTTTAAAAATATTTATTAGGGGGAGAGGAGAAGAGAGAGCATAGGTAACAAACCCCACTCACATACACCACTTTGTATTTCTGGCCTTACATGGACACCAAGGAATTGAACCGGGACCAGCAGGTTTTGTAAACAAGCGCCTTTAATGGCCGGGCCATCTTCCCGGGTCTACCCCAGTATTTGGGGAGACCATGTCTACACATTCAGTGGTGCTGGATGTGGTGGGGCGTGCCTTTTTAATCCCAGCACTCAGGAGCTGAGGTAGGAAGACTGATGGGAATTTAAGGCCAGCGTGGGCTACAGAATGAGGTCAGCCTAGACTAGAGGAAGACCCTGCCTTAGAAACCAAAAGGGCCAGGCATGGCGGTGCATGCCTTTAATCCTAGCACTAGGGAGGCTGAGGTAGGAGGATCACCATGAGATCGAGGCCACCCTGAGACTACATAGTGAATTCTTGGTCAGCCTGGGCTAGAAACCTTATCTCAGAACCCCCCACAAAAGGTGGGGCTGGAGAGATGACCGAGTGGTTGAGGCGCTTGCCTGCAAAGCCAAAAGACCCAGGTTCAGTTCCCAGGACTCATAGCCACATGGGCAAGGTGGTGTATGCTTCTGTAGTTTGCAGCACCTGGAGGCCCTGGCATGCCCATTCTCTGTCATCTATCTAGATGCCTCTCATAAATAAAAAAAATTTTTTTTTTAAATCGGCTGGAGAGATGGCTTTGCAGTTAAGGCATTTGCCTGCAAAGCCAAAGGATCCCGGTTCAATTCTCCAGGACCCACATAAGCCAGATGCACAAGGAGGTGCATGCATCTGGAGTTTCTTTGCAGTGGCTGGAGGCCCTGGCACCCCCATTCTCTCTCAAATAAATAAAATATATTTTTCTTAAAAATAATCTGTTTAAAAAGAAAAGAAAATCTGGGGCTGGAGAGATGGCTTAGTGGTAAAGCGCTTGCCTATGAAGCCCAAGGACCCCAGTTCAAGGCTTGATTCCCCAGGACCCACATTAGCCAGATACACAAGGGGGCACATGCATCTGGAATTCGTTTGCAGTGGCTGGTGGCCCTGGCGTGCCCGTTCTCTCTCCCTCCCTCCCTCCCTCCCTCCCTCCCTTCCTCTCTCTCTCTCTGTGCCTTTTTCTCTCTGTGTGTTGCAGTCAGGTTCACATTGCTGGTAGAAGTCACCCAACCAAGAGCAGCATGTGGGAAAAAGAGGTTTATTTTGGCTTACAGGCTCGAGGGGAAACTTCACGATGGCAGGGGAAAACGATGGCATGAGCAGAGTGGACATCACCCCCTGGCCAACATAAGGTGGACCATAGCAACAGCAGAGTGTGCCAAACACTGGCAAGGGGACACTGGCTATAACACCCATAAGCCCACCCCCAACAACACACAGGAGGCGTTAATTCCAAAGTCTCCATCAGCTGGGAACCCAGCATTCAGAGCACCTAAGCTTAAGGGGTACACCCGAATCAAGCCACCACAGAGTAATGCCATGAGTTCAAGGCCAACCTGAGACTACATATTGAATTCCAGGCTAGTCTGGGTTAGAGTGAGACCTTACCTTGAAAAAAACCGTAGGCTGGGAGATGGCTTAACAGTTACGGCACTTGCCTGTGAAGCCTAAGGACCCAGGTTCAAGTACCCAGAACCCACATAAGTCACATACACATGGTGGCCCTTGCATCTGGAATTTGTTTGCAGTGGCTAGAGACCCTGGCATGCCCATTCTCTCTCTCTAATAAATAACTAAAAATATTGAAAAATATATTCTTTTTTTAAAGATTTAAAAATTTTTATTTTATTTTTTCAGCCGGCCGTGGCGGCGCACGCCTTTAATCCCAGGACTTGGGAGGCAGAGGTAGGAAGATCTCTGGGAATTCGAGGCCACCCTGAGACTCCATAGTGAATTCCAGGTCAGCCTGGGCTAGAGTGAGATCCTACCTCAAAAAACCAAAAATAAAAAATTATTTTTTATTTATTTGACAGAGAAAGTGGGGGAGAAAGAGAGAGAATGGGCGCACCAGGGCCTCCAGCCACTGCATATGAACTCCAGACATGTGCGCCCCCTTGTGCATCTGACTAATGTGGGTCTTGGGGAATTGAACCTAGGTCCTTTGGCTTTGCAGGCAACATCCTTAACCACTTAGCCATCCCTCCAGCCCTAAAAATATATTCTTATAAGGACAAGAGGTAGCTCAGGAGTAGCGTGCTCAGATAGCATGCACAAGGCCCTAGGTTCGATCTCATATTACTACAAAACCTAAAAATAATTTTTCTCTAACACCTTCCTGAGAGAGAGAGGGTAGACAGAGAGACAAAGAGAGGGACAGAATTGGCATGCCAGTGCCTCTTGCTACTGCAAACAAACTCCAGATGCATATGCTATTTTCTGCATCTGGTTTTATGTGGGCACTGGGGAATTGAATCCAGGTCGTCAGGCTTTGCAGGCAAGCACCTTCGCGTGCGTCTGGAGTTTTCTCGCCATGTCAGGAGGTCCTGGCGCACCCATACTTGCTCTTTTTCTGCGTGTCTCTTTCTCTCTGTGTGTCTCTCAAATAAATAAATTTAAAAAAAAAACATTTAAAATACACACAAAATTATAAAGTTAGGCACCTGTAACAACCCTATAAAATCAAGATGAACAGTGGAGAAAAGTCAACAATAAGTGTATAATAAGGAAGACAGTTTAGTTTATACAACTGATATTATTCTGTGTCCTCATGTCTGCTGTGCCGTCTGTCCTGCGGCATCTCGGTCAGTCACCATTCTTTCCTTAGTGGAACTAACTCAGTCCTTAAGGATCTAAATCTTAGTAACCTGTTTTATATGTATTGCTACAGTTTTGTTCTTTCTTTCTTTCTTCCGTCCCCCTCGCCTCACAGCTTGGTGTCACTCTAGCCCAGGCTAACCTGGAACTCTCTCTGTAACCTCAAGGTGGCTTTGAACTCACAGGGATCCTCCTATCTCAGTCTCCCAAATCCTGGGATTACAGGTGTGCATTACCATGCCCAGCGCATTGCTGTAGTTTTGCCTTAACATTTACTACTGAGCCGGCCGCGGTGGCGCACGCCTTTAATCCCAGCACTTGGGAGGCAGAGGTAGGAGGCTCACCGTGAGTTGGGGGCCAGTCTGAAACTACAGAGTGAATTCCAGGTCGGCCTGGACTAGAGTGAGATGCTACCTCGGAAAAACAAATAACAAAAAAACTAAAACAGGACTGGAGAGTTGGTGTAAAGGACCCTGGTTCGATTCCCCAGGACTCACCTTAGCCAGATGCACGAGGGGGCACACGCGTCTGGAGTTTGTTTGCAGTGGCTGGAGGCCCTGGTGAGCCCATTGTCTCTCTCTCTCCCTCTTTCTCTGTCAAATACATAAATGAATAAAAATGAAATATTTAAAACCATTTGGTAGGGATTTGCTAGAGAAACTGTGGGCCTGCCTCCATTGTCATAGCAGCCACTCCATTTACCCTTAGTAACTTGGAGCAATCGCCCCAGCAAAAACAATGATCCCTTCTTTGTCTGTGGTCAGAAGAGCACAAAAGACTCCACATGGCTCGAGGAAGCCTCATTTTCCAGTTCAGTGGAGCCATTGTCGTGAGCAGGGACGGAAGCCGTCCAGTAAGCCAACAGCAGTTCAAGGTGCAGGATGAGAAATGACATTGTGCGGGTTGGAAACGAACGGAACCGCGAGGGTGCAGGAGCCCTTCCCACGTTCCCGCCTTCGTCTGCGGATCCGCCGTAGAAGAAAAGGAACCTTGTGTCAGCGACTGGTTCCAGCAACGGCGCACATCCTAAAGGGTGATGTCTAAGCGTTCAGAGTCTTGTCTCCCAACAGCCATGTGATACAGGACAGGAAAGTGCTTTAATGGCTAAGCCATCTCCCCAGCCCAAAGTCAGCTTATTTTTGTTGTTGTTGTTGTTTTCAAGGTAGGGTCTCACTCTAGTCCAGGCTGGACCTGGAATGCACTCTGTAGTCTCAGGGTGGCTTCGAACTCAGGGTAATCTTCCTACCTCTGCCTCCCTAGTGCTGGTATTAAAGGCATGTGCCACCATGCCTGGCTCCCCAAAGCTAGTTTATTTAAAAAAATTTTTATTACAGTCAGAGAGAGAGAGAGAGAGAGGGAGAAAGTGAGAGCAAGAGGGAGAATGGGCGCGCCAGGGCCTCCAGCCTCTGCAAACGAACTCCAGACGCGTGCGCCCCCTTGTGCATCTGGCTAATGTGGGTCCTGGAGAATTGAGCCTCGAACCAGGGTCATTAGGCTTCACAGGCAAGCACTTAACCGCTAAGCCATCTCTCCAGCCCCAAAGCTAGTTCTTAAACTACAGTCTTCACAGAGCTCAGATTCCCTGACGAGAAAATGCTTGCTTGGAGGCTTCCCTGATTTTAATTATGATTTTAGTGCAATTTTTGTTTGTTTGCTTGTTTGTGTGCTTGCTTGAGGCAGCAGCTCATCGTAGCCCTTGCTGGCCTCGAACTCCTGGCGATCCTCTTATCTCAGCCTCCCGAGTGCTGGAATCAATGACGGGAGCCACCATACCTGCACCTATTTTAGTGCCATTATGTTCCAACCGCTTACTGAGACAATTGCAGTCTCACCCAGTGGCATTTCTCTAAAATCACAGTGAGTCTCAAACTTCAATATAATAAAGTATCTAGAATACTAACCAAGTCCTCCTCTTGGCATTCCATTTAGATCTGCAGGCCCTATAAGAAACTTGCCCTGGAAATTATAGATGCCTTGAATAGTTCTTTCTCCCCACTGTATCGTGGGGAATTTTCTGTTCCCTGAAGGAAAATCACAGTCCATTCTTCTTCTTCTAGGAAACTTTTTTTTTCCTCCAGAGACAGACAGACAGACAGACAGACACACACACACACACACACACACACACACAGAGGGAGAGAGAGAAAGAGAGAGAATTAGTGCACCAGGGCCTCAGCCACTGAAATCGAACTCCAGATGCTTGCACCACCTAGTGGGCATTTGTGACCTTGCACTTGCCTCACCTTTTTGTGCGTCTGCCTTACATAGGATCTGGAGAGTGGAACATGTATCCTTAGGGTTTGCAGGCATGTGCCTTAACCACTAAGCAATCTCTCCAGCCCCTCTCTCAGGAAATTCTGCATGAATAACTCTGGGTAGGACCTAGGAATCTGTATGTATGTGTATGTATATATATATATTTTTAATTAATTAATTTTTTTATTTTTTATTTTTTGGTTTTTCAAGATAGGGGCTCACACTGGTCCAGGCTGACCTGGAATTCACTATGTAGTCTCAGGGTGGCCTCGGACTCTCGGCTATCCTCCTACCTTTGCCTCCCGAGTGCTGGGATTAAAGGCGTGCGCCACCATGCCCGGCCAAAATCTGTACATTTTTAAAAATAATTTTATTTATTTGAGAGAGAGAGAGAGGGGCAGGTAGACAGAGAGAGAGAGAATGGGCGCGCCAGGGCCTCCAGCCACTGCAAATGAACTCCAGACTCATGTGCCACCTTGTGCATCTGGTTTTTTTTTTGTTTTTTTGTTTTTGTTTTTGTGTTTTTTTTGTTTGTTTGTTTGTTTTTCGAGGTAGGGTCTCACTGTGGTCCAGGCTGACCTGGAATTAACTCTGTAGTCTCAGGGTGGCCTTGAACTCACAGCGATCCTCCTACCTCTGCCTCCCAAGTGCTGAGATTAAAGGTGTGTGCCATCACGCCCGGCACCTTGTGCATCTGGCTCACATAGGTACTGGGGAACTGAACCTGGGTCCTTAGCCTTTGCAGGCAAGTACCTTAACCGCTAAGCCATCTCTCCAGACCTGTAATCTGTATATTTTTTCAAGGGCTCCCAGGTGGTTCTGGTTTAGACAATCCACCTAACATCTTTTAAGGAACACTGCTGTAGATTTAGAGGTGGCTCCATGGTTGAGAAAAAAATTGAGGAAGAATTCAAGTCAGACCTGGAAACAGGTTCAAGTTGCTGCTGTTGTCAGGGGAATCGGATTTCAGAAACACAAGAGAAAAGACGACCCCAAATCTGTCCTGCCTTCGCACAGCCTTGATTGAAAAGGTAGCACGTCAGCGCTTGCGTCACCAGCCTGGGCATGCAGAGCGCCTGTCTATGGGCCTGAGAAAGGCTCACAGCATAATGGGCGCTGGTATCAGATGGCTCTTTCGGGACCGTATCACAGCTGCCTGCAGGGCCTGTGGAGACAAACAGGTCTGAGTGTGAATAACAACCTCTCCACTTCCAAGCTGTCTGCCTGAGAGTCATTCATCAGGCTTTGGAGTTTTCACCAGAATGATCCTTTTTAGCTGCTCCTGAAGTATGATTTGAATAGAAATACTTAATTATTTTATTTATTATTTAAAAAAATTTTTTTGAGGCAAGCCCAACAGACTGGCCTTTTATTTTATGTGAGAGTGAGAATTGAAAGAGAGAGAGAGAGAGAGAGAGAGAGAGGGAGGGAGAGAGAATGGGCATTCCAGGGCCTCCAGCTGCAATTGAACTCCAGATGCGTGAGCCCCTGTGCGCAAGCGCGACCTTGTGTGCTTACATCACCGTGTGTCTGGCGTATGTGGGATCTGGAGAGTCAAACAAGAGTCCCCAGGCTCCACAGGAAAGTGCCTTAATTGCTAAGCCATCTCTCTAGCCCTATTTATTTTATTTTATTTTTATTTTTTTGAGGTAGGGTGTCACTCTAGCCCAGGCTGACCTGGAACTCACTCTGTAGTCCCATTCTGGCCTAGAACTCACAGTGAACCTCTTACTAGTGACTTCCTGATGGCTGGGATTCAAGGCATGCACCAACTATGCCTGGGCTTAACTATTTTAGATCTCAGTTCATTTGTACAATAAGGAGGACTGGAATTTCTCATATAGCCTCCCAGCTCTATAAATCTTTGCATATGGTATGAAGATCTAATGTCTATTATAAGTCAAATAAAAATATTCAGGAGCAGCCAGGCATGGTAGCACATGTCTTTAATCCCAGCATTCAGGAGGCAGAGGTAGGAGGATTGTCATGAACTCAAGGCCCCCCTGAAACTGCATAGTGAATTCCAGGTCAGTCTGAGCAAGAGTGAGACCTTACTTCGACACCCCCCCCCCCCAAAAAAAAATCATGAACAAAAACCACAGAATCACAATGTCATTAAAATAACTATTTCTGGGCTGGGGAGATGGTTCAGTGGTTAAAGGTGCTTGTTTGCCCAGATTCAATTCCCAATACCCCTGTAAAGCCAGGAACACAGCATGGCCCATGCATCTGGAGTTAATTTTCAGTAGCAAGAGACCCTAGCACACCCATACACACACAAAAGAGTAAATGAAAAAAATTAAATGTTTCCTTGGGCAGAACAATGTTATAATCATTATACCCCCTACGTTGAATAATGAAGGATAAGGCAATAATTGCTTTATTCCACATGGTAATGCCATAGGGCCTCCCAAACTCAGGCCATTCTTTGGGCTTGCTGGTTAGTGCTGTCTCATGAGACAGAACATGGACATCCGCAGTGGCCTTTCTGCCATGGAAAATGAGTGGCCAGGGACAAGGCACCAAGTCTGCTAATTGCTCAAAGTCAAGTGTATGAAGAGTAAATGGCACTGAGTTCCTATCAAGGAGGCTTTGAGTTGAAATAGAGCATCTCACCTTCCTCTGATTGTGTCTCAGATTTCTTCATTCTCTGTCAACACCAGAGACTATAAAGGAGCAGGATTTCTCTTTCAAAGCCCCAGAGCCTGGATTCCAGTCTTTTTACAGTCTTTTTTTTTTTGAGGTAGGGTCTTGCTGTAGCCCAGGCTGACCTGGAATTCACTCTGTAGTCTCAGGGTGACCTTGAACTCATGGCGATCCTCCTACCTCTGCCTCCCATACACTGTCTATTTTATTTTATTTTATTTTATTTTATTTTATTTTATTTTATTTTATTTTATTTTATTTTATTTTATTTTATTTTATTTATTTTCAAGCAGAGAGAGAGGGAGAATGAGAATGGGCACGCCAGGGCCTCTAGCCACTGCAAACAAACTCCAGACGCATGTGCCACTTTCTGCATCTGACTTTATGGTGGGGCCTGGGGAATCGAACCTGGGTCCTTCCGCTTTCCAGGCAAGCATCTTAACCACTAAGCCATCCCTCCAGCCCTATACTTTGTTTTCTTGCACCTCAACCCCAAGGCATACCGGTTAGATGTATGAAGACAACCGACCTTTCCTGCATAGAAATCACACTTGTGATTTCTTTTTTTTCTTTTTCCTCTCCAGAAGACTTCCGATAACTTAATTAGATGTACATCGTTATTAAAACGGCAAGTCATACACACTTGCCAAAAGGAGTTGGAGGCTTAAAGTACTAACCAAACACTTCTCTTGGCATTCTATGTAGGTTTTCAGGCCCTATAGGAAACCAACCTTGGGAATTACAGAAGCCCTGAATAGATCTTTCCTCCACTGTATCATGGGATTTTTCTGTTCCCTATAGAACTGTCCCTTATCCAGATGGGTGATAGGCAGCATTATTGAATCAAGGAAAAACAGAGAGTAGACAAGCTTTTTTTTTTTTTTTTTAAATATTTTTAATTTATTTATTTGAAAGCGACAGACACAGAGAGAAAGACAGAGGGAGAGAGAGAGAATGGGCGCGCCAGGGCTTCCAGCCTCTGCAAACGAACTCCAGACGCGTGCGCCCCCTTGTGCATCTGGCTAACGTGGGACCTGGGGAACCGAGCCTCGAACCGGGGTCCTTAGGCTTCACAGGCAAGCGCTTAACCGCTAAGCCATCTCTCCAGCCCTTTTTTTTTTTTTTTTTTTTTTGAGGTAGGGTCTCACTCTAGGTCAGGCTGACCTGGAACTCACTATGTAGTCTCAGGGTGGGTGGCCTTGAACTCACAGCAATCCTCCTACCTCTGCCTCCCTAGTGCTGGGATTAAAGATGTGTACCACCATGTCTGGCTTTTTTTTTTTTAAGTGGGCTGGGGAGATGGCTGAGCAGTTAAAGATGCTTGCTTGTAAAGCCTGATGGCCCAGGTTTGATTCCCCAGGACCCACCATAAAGTCAGATGCACAAAGTGGCGCACGCATCTGGAGTTTGTTTGTAGTGGCTCTTGGCTGGCTGTCTGGATTCGGAAGGAGGACCCCCGTGACTTAAATCCCAGGCAGGCTGCTCTGGGGCTCGAAGTTGCCTTCCGCTCAGAGACCATGCCCCGCTCCGGCCGTGCTCCCGATCTGCACTCTGGCTATTGGTGAAAGCCGCATGGAGCTTTTCCCGGTAACTCGGCTGCTGCGTTTTCCTGTCTTGGAGAAGTTGCCTATTTTGATGGTCTTGTCTTATCCACAGTGACCTTAGATGTTGTTTTCTCCAGTGCCTCGAATTCCTTCTCCTCCCCTTCCCTTCCTTCCATTTCCTTTTTCTTCCCTCCCCTCCTTTTCCCTTCCTCTGCCTTCTCCTTCCCTCGCTTCTGTTTTCCTTCCCTTCCCTCCCTTTCCTGTCTTCCTCTCCCCTTTCCTTCCCTCCTCTTCCCTCCCTTTCCTTTCCTTGCTCATCCTCTCCCGTCCCCTTCCCTCCCCTCCCATTCTCTCTTTCTATTCCCTTTTCCTCTCTTTCCTTCCCTTCTCTTTTCCTTCCCTTCTCCTTATCCCTTCCCCTCCCTTTTCTTCCCTTTTCCTCCCTTCCCTTCCTTTTCCTTCTCTTCCCTCCCCTCACCTTCCCACCCTTCTCTTTTCCTCTTCCCATCCCTTCCCCCTTCCCTCCCCTCCCCTTCCTTTCCCCTTCCCTTCCTTCCTCTCCTTTCCCCTCCCCTCCCCTTCCTTCCCTTCCCCTTCCCCTCCCTTCCCTCTTTTCCCTTCCCTTTCTTTCCCTTCATTTCCTTTCCCTTCCCTCTCCCCTCCCTCTCCCCTCCCTCTCCCCTCCCTCTCCCCTCCCTCTCCCCTCCCTCTCCCCTCCCTCTCCCCTCCCTCTCCCCTTCCCTCTCTTCCCCCCTTCCTCTCCTTTCCCCTGTCTTTCAAATCAAAGAATGCTGGTCCTTGGACTCTCACCGTCAGGTCTCCCTCTCTTTTCCTGGGGTCTCCTGTGGACCTGTGGAGCTGAGCCACCGTCATCACCGCCTTCGCTTCCTCTTCTGTGTCCCGCAGGCTGGCGTCCTGCGGCTCATCGGAACCCCATTGTCCCCCAGTCCCCCAGCAGTCTTCGCTCCCAGCCAGTCTCTCGTCACACCTGCGGTCTTCTCGACGCGGCCATCCGCTTGAGCAACGCTTTACCGCCTTGTATTGCAAGTCACAGCCCACCGCATGTTTGCTGGGGATTTTTTTTTTTTTTTAAGTTCACTTTTCTAAGTCTGCGATGACTTAACAAAGAACGTCAGCACGCTCAGGAAGATTTAAGAGCTCCTCTTTCAAACAGCCAAGCCCTGTCATGATTTCGGTATTGTGAAAAATATAATTGCATAGACGTCAAAGAAAACAGGAATAAAGTAACCGTGCAAGTGATGTGAGCGGAGGCTGAGTGACAGACAGCAAGGCTCATGGAAGAGGGGGATGTTTTTCAGTGATTCAGAGACATAGAATAAAGGGGGGGTGAGTCACCGAGGTGCCTGTAGTAAAACGCTGGACAGACAGACAGACAAACCTGGGCAGGAACCGCAAGTGCCGCGCTGACTTTCCTCCAAATTATATGATGAGTCACTTTAAATTAATAGAATAGAATTGAATATATATATTAGTTTTTTTTATTGCTACTTATTACATTGAGAGGGAGAGAAAGAAGCAGAGACAGAGACACAGAGAATGGGTGCACCGGGGCCTCCAGGCACTGCCAACAAACTCCAGACACACTCGCCCCCTTGTGCCTCTGGCTTAAGTGGGTCCTGGGAATTGAACCTAGGTTTCTTGGCTTTGCAGACAAGCACCTTAACCACTAAGCCATTTCTCCAGCCCTGAATTATGTTTTTTTAGAATTAATTTATCGAATTTAAGACATGCATGCAGGGGCTGTGACTATTTTTCTGTTTGTAGATATAATACTGCATGACAAAGCATCATGCTTCCACATCTGATGAGGACAGAGTAAGAGGGATTAGAACGATCTTCTTGCCTTGGGGCTGGAGAGATGGCTCAGTGGGTAAAGGGCCTTGCTTGCAAAGGCTGAAGGCCTGGGTTCAATTCCCTAGCACAGCATAAAGCTGGACCCAAAGTTGGCCATGTGTCTAGTGTTTGCAACAGCAGACGTCTCTGATATTCTCTCTCTCTCACACACACACACACACAAAACTTTATTTTATTTATTTAATTTATTATTATTATTAAATTTTTATTTTATTATTTTTTTTAAGGTAAGGTCTTACTCTAGCTCAGGCTGACCTGGAATTCACTATGTAGTCTCAGGGTGGCCCCGAACTCATGGCGATCCTCCTACCTCTGCCTCCCCAGCACTGGGATTAAAGGCGTGCGCCACCCCAGCCAGCTTTTTCTTTTATTTCGGAAACCTTTTTTTAAAAAAGAGCTATCCAAGAGCCAAGCGTGGTGGTGCCTGAGGCCACCCTGAGACTACATAGTGAATTCCAGGTCAGCCTGGGCTGGAGCGAAACCTTACCTTTAAAAAACCAAAAACCAAACCAAACCAAAACAAACAAAAAAAACCAAGCTATCCAGCTGGGCATGGGGGTGCACGCCTTTAATCCCAGCCCTTGGGAAGCAAAGGTAGGAGGATCACCTTGAGTTTGAGGCCACTCTGAGACTACAGGGTGAGTTCCAGGTCAGCCTGGGCTGGAGTGAGACCCTACCTCGGAACCTCCCCTTCACCCCCCCCACCAAAAAAAAAAAACACAACAAGAATAGACTTGCCTCACAACTGGAAGAATAGCATAAATGCTGAGCTGGCCTCACCTAGCTTTGACACTTCTACTAAATTTCTTGGCGCCACGTGTGTACTGGGGAATCGAACATTGACCATCAGGTTTCAAACAAGCACCCTTAACTGCTGAGCAATCTCTTTGGTCCTCACTTACAAATTTAAGACAGTTGTAAAAGGACAAGATTATTACCCAGTAACATAACAATGGCCTAGAACCAATGCAATGAGTTTAAAAGAATACAAAAATATTCAGTCACCAAAAACATTTCTTAAAGAAAAAACCTACAATGTCTGATATATTAAAAACAAAAACAAAAGAATAAAAACGAGGGCGGGAAGCCGGGCATGGTGGCGCACACCTTTAATCCCAGCACTTGGGAGGCAGAGCTAGGAGGATCGCCATGAGTTCGAGGCCACCCTGAGACTCCATAGTGAATTCCAGGTCAGCCTGGGCCAGCGTGAGACCCTACCTCGAAAAAATAAATAAATAAATAAATGAGGGCTGGAGAGATGTCTTAGTGCTTAAGGCACTTGCCAGGAAAGCTTAAGGATGCAGGTTCAAGTCCTCAGTATCCATGTGGGGAGGCCAGAGGAGACTATCAGCTGCCGCCCTCTATCATTCACGCACGTGTTTCCTGGAGACAGAGCCTCTCACTGAACCCAGAGCTATTGGCTTTTCTTCAGACTGGCTGACCAGCATGTCCCAGTGTTCTCCTATCTCTGCTCCCCACAGGACTGGGATTACAGGCACATGTGGCCATGCCCATCTGCGGACATGGCTGCTAGGGAATCGAACTCAGGGTGAATCACTTCTTTCCAGTCCTTATTCTTGGGTGGCAAGTGCTTTTATGCACTGAGCCGTCTACCTAGCCCGGTTTTGTTGCTGTTGTTGTTTTCTAGGTAGGGTCTCACTCCAGCCCAGGCTGACCTAGAATTCACTCTAGTCTCAGGGTGGCCTCGAACTCACGGCGATCCTTCTACTCTGCCTTCCAAGTGCTGGAATTAAAGGTGTGCACCACCATGCCTGTTTTTCCTTTTCTTTGTTTTTCTCTCTCTCTCTCTTTGTTTACAGCCGTGTTTTTAAAAATGTTTTATTTATTTATTTATTTATTTGAGAGAGAGAGAAAGACAGAAAGAGGTAAATAAAGAGAGAATTGGCATGTCAGGGCCTCTAGCCACTGTAAACAAAGTCCAAAGGCATGTGCCACCTTGAGCATCTGGCTTTACATGGATACTGAGGAATTGAACCTGTATCCTTAGGCTTTTCTGGCAAGTGTCTTAACCACTAAGACATCTCTCCAGCCCTCATTTTTTTTTTTTTTTTTTTTTTTTTAGTATTAGTTACTTATTGCTGCTGTTTGGGGGTAGAGCTCTGAATGGGATTAGAACTTCCAAGTCAGTGGATCTAAAGCCTCGAATCCATGTTTAGCAAAGAGTTGAAAACTGAAGGCATGAAAAGTAAGTTATTGAAGATTTTTTAAAATTTATTTATTTATTTAATTTTAATATTTTACTTATTTATTTGAGAGAGACAGAGGAAGAGAGAAAGGTAGAATAGGCACTCCAGGGCCTCCAGCCTCTGCAAACGAACTCCAGACACGTGCGCCCCCTTGTGCATCTGGCTAACGTGGGACCTGGGGAATCGAACCTGGTTCCTTAGGCTTCACAAGCAAATGCCTTAACTGCTAAGCCATCTCCTCAGCCCTAAAATTTATTTTTATTTTTATTGTTTTAAATTTATTGGCCACTTTAATTTGCCTTTAGTGTTTTATTTATTATTATTATTTTATTTTATTTTACTTTTGGTGTTTTTGTTTGTTTGTTTGTTTGTTTGTTTGAGGTAGGGTCTCACTCTGGCCTAGGCTGATCTGGAATTAACCAGGCAGTCTCAGGGTGGCCTCAAACTCACGGCAATCTTCCTACCTCTGCCTCCCAAGTGCCTGGCTTGCCTTTATTTCTTAAGTTTTACTTATTTATTTATTTGAGAAAGCAAGAGAGAAAGAGGGACAGAGAGAGAAAGAATGGGCATGTATGAGCCTCCGGCTACTGCAAACGAACTCCAGGTGCATGTGCCACCTTGTGCCTCTGGCTTACATGGGTCCTAGGGAATTGAACCAAAGTCCTTTGGCTTTGCAGGCAAATGCCTTAACCACTAAGCCATCTCTCCTGCCCTATTATTTTTTATTTTTAAGGACAGACAGGGAAAGAAAGAGAGAAAGAGAAAATTGGTATGCCAGGGCTTCAGCCACTGAAATTGAATGCCAGATGCTTGCACCACCTAGTGGGCATGTGCGACCTTGCACTTGCCTCACCTTTGTGCGTCTGGCTAACATGGAATCTGAAGACTTGGACCTGGGTCGTTAGGCTTCACAGGCAAGCGCCTTAACTGCTAAGCCATCTTTCTAGCCCTTGTTTTTTTTTAAAAAAATATTTTCATTTATTTATTTGCAAGCAGAGAGAGGTAGAGAGAAGAGAAACGGAGAGAATGAAGGCACCAGGGGTTTCCTACCACTGCAAACGAACTCCAGATGCATGCACCTCTTTGTGCATCTAGCCTTATGCGGATACTGGGGAATTAAACCCAGGTCGTTGGGTTTTGCAGGCAAGCGCCTTAACTGCTGAGCCATCTCTCCAGCTTGGATTTTCATGTTTTATTCAATCCGAGACTCCAGCTGTGGAATGGTGCCACCACAGCTTAGTGGGCCTTCCCACCTCAGTTTACCTAATCTAGATAATCCCCTACGAGGCTGCCCTGAGGCTCACTTCCCACATGATTCTAGGTCTTGTCAAGTCGACAATCCACATTGGCATATGCCATCATAAGAGCTGATTGCTATAAAACATTTAAAAAATTTACAATCCACATTGGCATATACCATCTATAAGAGCTGATTGCTATAAAACATTACATTTTGTTTTTAAATACTAAAAGGGCTGGAGAGATGGCTCAGCGGTTAAGGCACTTGTCTGCAAAGCCAAAAGGACCTTGGTTCGATGCCCCAGGACCCACGTAAGCCAGATGTATGAGGTGGCGCATGCATCTGGAATTCGTTTGCAGTGGCGGGGAGCCCTGGTGCACCCATTCTTCCTCTCTCTCTCTCTGCCTCTTTCCTCTCTCAAATAAATAAATGAAAATAAATGTTAAAAAAAGAACTGACTGCTTGCAGGATTGGGATGAAACTCAGGGCCTTACCCATGTTCAGCAGACCCCTTGCCTCTGACCTACATCCCAGTCCTGTTTGTCATTTGCTTGTTTGTTATAAAAGAAGCCAGTGTGTGAAGCATTGATTGCACCAGCTGGGAATCTAGGGACACTGGGTTTCTGCTAGCTTACCTACGGCCGGAACAGGAAATGTCATCTGTACTTCATGCTGCTGGAAGCTTCGTGAGTCACCAGGAAAAACATCCCCGAGTGAGTCCCGTGTTCCATAGTCAACTGCGCCTGCTGGCAAGAATCCAGCGTTTTCAGCCATCAACTTCACATTTTGTACTTTTATTCATTTAGTTATTTGCAAAGACAGAGGGAGAGAGAGAGAGAGCAAGAGAGAGAGAGAGAGAGAGAGAGGGAGAGAGAGGCTGAATAAGCAGACCAGGGCCTGTAGCCACTGCAAACAAACCCCAGATACATCTTTGTGTATCTGTCTGGCTTTACACGGGTACCGGGAAATCAAACTTGGGACATCGGGTTTTGTAATAAAGCACTTTTCACCACTGAGCCATCTCTCTAGCTCTCAACCCCACATTTTATCTATTTATTTATTTTGAGAGAGAGAGAGAGAGAGAGAGAGAGAGAGAATGGGCATGCAAGGGGCCTTCAGTCACTGTGAACCAACTCCAGACGCGGGTGTCCCCTTGTGTGCATGTGTCCCGTTGTGCACTTGCGTGTCTGGCTGATGTGGGACCTGGAGATTCAAACATGAGTTCCTGGGCTTCACGGGTAAGCGCCTTAACTGCTAAGCCATCCCTCCAGTGCTCAACTCCGCGTTTCGATCTTATTATTTCACCTCCAATTTGAGTAAAGTCAATCTCATCGCCTCCCCTCCACTACCCACTCCAAGTTCAGCTGCTGTTCTCCGGTCCTGATGTCACTGAAGGAGCACGTGTGAGGCACCCATGATGTGACTGCACACGAGGCACCCGGGCAAGGACTGGGCTTCTCTGGACTTGAGTGGACTCAGAACACAATTGGTGGGAAGCTGAGGTAGGAGGGTAACCATGGGCTTAAGGCCAGCCTGGGCTATAGAGTGAGTTCCAGGTCAGCCTGGGCTACACTGAGACTGAGAAGTTCGCTCTCATAGCTGGGATAGACTCCTGAACCAGACGCAGCTTTGTGCCGGGGGTGGGGAAAGGGTCTACTTCAGGTTTATTGTCCCCTGGTGTCGCATTTTCATGCACCAGCAGCAGCGGGAAGAGAGAGCGGCAAAAGCAAGCTGGCTCTGAACGCCCAGTAGGCTACGCTAATCATTCCTCCATTCTTCCCTCAGAAATATGCTTCCTTCAGCAAGGCTCTGTCCCCCAAAGGCTCCACCAGCTGGGGACTGAGTAGGAAACTTAATCACAAACACTTGAGGCTATGGAGGCCCTTTAACATTCAAACTACCACAGAGATTCTGCCTCAAAAAAGAAAAGGTTGGGCTGGAGAGATGGCTTAGCGGTTAAGCGCTTGCCTGTGAAGCCTAAGGACCCCGGTTCGAGGCTCGGTTCCCCAGGTCCCACGTTAGCCAGAAGCACAGGGGGGCACACGTCTGGAGTTCGTTTGCAGTGGCTGGAGGCCCTGGTGTATCCATTCTCTCTCTCTCTCTCTCTCTCTCTCTCTCTCTCTGCTTCTTTCTCTCTCTGTCTGTTGCTCTCAAATAAATAAAAATAAACCAAAAAAAAATTTTTAAAGTGGACTGGAGAGATGGCTCAGCAGTTAAGGCACTTGCCTACAAAGCAACGACACGGGTTCAATTCTCCAGTACCCACATAAGGCCAGATGCACAAGGTGGCCCATGCCTCTGGAGTTCAATTGCAGCAGATAGAGGCCCTGGTGTGCCCATTCTCTCTCTCTCTCTCTCTCTTTTTTTTTTTTTTTGAGGTAGGGTCTCACTCTAGCCCAGGCTGACGTGGAATTCACTATGGAGTCTCAGGGTGTCCTTGAACTCACAGTGATCCTCCTACCTCTGCCTCCCGAGTGCTGGAATTAAAGGTGTGCGCCACCATGCCCAGCCTTCTCTCTGTGTATGTGTCTTTCTCTGCTTGCAGATAAATCAATAAAAGTAAAAAGAAAATCTAATCTGTTCAATAATGAGCACTTAACACAAACCTCAGAGATCTTTGTAAAATAAAAATATGTTTTTCTTCCACCACCTGTAGCATGTCTAACTGGAGGACAAAATTCTTGGGATTAAAAATAACTTTCAAAACTGAAGTTGTTTGGGGGCTGGAGAGATGGCTTAGCGGTTAAGCGCTTGCCTGTGAAACCTAAGGACCCCGGTTCGAGGCTCGGTTCCCCAGGTCCCACGTTAGCCAGATGCACAAGGGGGCGCACGCATCTGGAGTTCGTTTGCAGAGGCTGGAAGCCCTGGCGCGCCCATTCTCTCTCTCTCCCTCTATCTGTCTTTCTCTCTGTGTCTGTCACTCTCAAATAAATAAATAAAAAATGAACCAAAAAAAAAATTTTAAACTGAAGTTGTTTGGGCTGGAGAGATGGCTCAGCAGTTGAAGGCACTTACTTGCAAAGCCGTATGACCTGGGTTCTATTCCCCAGTACCCACAGAAAGCCAGATGCATAAAGTGTTGCACGCATCTGGAGTTCATTTGCAGTGGCAAGAAGCCCTGGTGTGACCATTCCTTATCTCATTTTCTCTCTGCTTGCAAATAAATTTAAATATATATATATTTTAAGACGTTAGGGCTGGAGAGATGGCTTAGCAGTTAAGGTGCTTACTTGCCTGTGAAGCCCACGGTACTTGTATTTGGCTCTCCAGGTCCCATGTCAGCCAGATGCTCAAAGTGACCCAAGCATGCAAGGTCACCCATGTGCACAAGGGAAACACACATGTGGAGTTCAATTGAAGTGGCTCTCTCTCTCTCTCTCTCTCACACACACACACACGCACACACACACACACACACACACACACATACAAAAGGACAGTCTGTTGGGCTTGTCTCAAAAAACAAATTTTATTCAATAAAGCGAATGTGGAGAAACTACCCTCCGGGTATGCCACGGAGGAATTGTCTTGGTGAGGCTAATTGAGGTGGAAAGAGTCACCTAACCATGGGCGGGGCCATGGCTGGCTGTCCCGGACAGGATGGAAAGGAGAGAGCTGGCTGAGCATGCGCATGCATCACTCTGCTTCCTCACTCTGACCCGAATGTGACTCGCTGCCCCAAGTTCCTGACGCCTCGTTCCTGTTGCCACGATGGGCTGCAAACTTGAGCTGTAAGCTGAAATCAGCCCTTCCTTCCTTAAGTTGCTTCTCCCCCCCACCCTCTATTTTATTTATTTATTTATTTATTCATTAGCGACAGAGAAGGACAGAGAGAGAGTGAGAATGGGCATGCCAGGGCCTTTAGTCACTGCAGACGAACTCCAGATGCATGCACCCCCTTGTGCCTCTGGCTTACATGGATGGGTCCTGGGGAATTGAACCTGGGTCCTTTTGCTTTGCAGGCAAGCACTTTAACCACTAAGCAATCCCTCCAGCCCTAATTTTGTTTTTTTATGAAAGAAGCAACTTAAGGGCTGGAGAGATGGCTTAGCAATTAAGACACTTGCCTGCAAAGCCCAAGGACCCAGTTTTGATTCTCAAGGTCTCACGCAAGCCAGATACACATGGTTGCACGCATGTCTGGATTTCATCTGCAGTGGCTGGAGGCCCTGGTATGCCCATTCTCTCTCTCTCTCCCTCTTTCTCTGTCAAATAAATAAATAAATAAAATATTTTTAAAAACCAAAATTACTTTATTTATTTACTTATTTTTGGGGGGGGCACAGATAGAGAGAGAATGGGCACACTAGGGCCTCCATCCACTGCAAACAAACTCCAGATGTATGTGCCCCCTTGTGCATCTGGCTTACGTGGGTCCTGGCGAATCAAACCAGGATCCTTCAGCTTTGCAGGCAAACGCCTTAACCACTCTCCAGCCCTCTTTTTTGAAATTTTAGTTACTTGCAGGGGGTGGAAGAATGGCCATGCTAGGGTTTCCTGCCATTACAAACAAACTCCAGAAGCATGTGCCACTTTGCGCATATGGCTTTATGTGGGTGTTGGGGACTTGAACCTGGCCTAGCGGGCTTTGCAAGCAAATGCTTTTAACTGCTGAGCCAACAGGAATATTTTTGACTGCCAAATTTGTCAGAAAGAAAAAAAAAAAACCCAGTATTTTTTTAAATAGCTGGCTTCTTCTTGGAAAGCAGAAGCTGGAAAGCCAGGGCCATGGCCAGTCAGAATCACGAGATAGGACAAGTTCGATTTTCCTCTTCTCACTTCCACTTTCCACTTTAATCCATGTTGAATTCGATTTAATTTTACTCTGTCCTCTTCCTCCCGGGACTAATTCTGATCCTCTCCAACCCCCAAGGGTTTTGTTTTAAGGTCGAAGTCAGCCAAAATGATGACATTAGCTGCAACCTTCTCTCATCTTTGGGTTTTTGTTAGGTTCACTTTTGGTTTTTTTTAAAATATATATTTCTTTCTTTCTTTTTTGTTTGAGGTAGGGTCTCACTCTAGCGCAGGCTGACCTGGAATTCACTATGGAGTCTCAGGGTGGCCTTGAACTCACAGCCATCCTCCTACCTCTACCTCCCAGTGCTGGGATTAAAGACGTGCGCCACCACGCCTGGCTAAAATATTTTTTAATTTTCTATTTATTTTACTACAGAGAGAAGGAGAGGGAAAAGAAAAGAAAGAGAGGGCTGGAGAGATGGCTCAGTAGTTAAGACTCTTACCTGCAAAACCTAAGGACCCAGGTCCGATTCCCCAGAACCCATGTAAGCCAGATGCATAAGGTGGCACATGGCTCTGGAGTTCGTTTGCAGTGGATGGAGGCCCTGGCGTGCCCATCTCTCTCTCTCTCTCTCTCATAAACAAATAAATAAAATAAGAGAGAGAAACCTATTGCTTCCATTGTGGGGCCCATGAGACAGGAATGACTTGGCCAGACAGATAAGGATAGAGATGAGACCTCTTTTATTTTTTTAAAGATAAACTTAAAAAATATTATGTATTTATTTATTTGAGAGAGAGAGAGAGAGGGAGGGAAAGGAAGAGGATGATGCAGATAGAGAGAGAGAATGAGTGTGCCAGGGCCTCCAGCCACTAGCAAATGAACTCCAGACGCATGCACCTCCTTGTGCATCTGGCTTACGTGGGTCCCGGGGAATCCAACCTGGGTCCTTGGGCTTCACTGGCAAGTACCTTAACCTCTAAGCCATCTCTCCAGCCCAAGGCCTCTTTTCTATAAGAAAAAAAAAAAAGTATTTTGAGTCAGCCTGGGCTAAAGCAAGATCGTACTTCCCAAAACCAATTTATATATATGTATATTTAACATACAGTGATAGTACATGAAAACAGGGTACAGTTCCATCACATGTATATGACATGTAACGATCAGACAAGGCAATTGACATACCCAGGGGGGAAGTGTCTTCCTCCCCGTACGTGTTTGTGTGGGTGTGTTATATGTATTCAGGCACACGTGTGTGTGTGTGTGTGTGTGTGTGTGTGTGTGTGTTATGCATATGTATATATTTGGGTCAGTGTGTGTACAGGTACACGCAGAAACTAGATGATAATCTTAGGTACTGTCCTCAGAAATGTTGTCCACCTCTTTTTAAAAAAATTATTTATTCAAGGGGGCTGGAGAGATGGTTTCGTGGTTAAGTGCTTGCCTGTGCAGCCTAAGGACCCCTGTTCAAGGCTCCATTCCCCAGGACCCACATTAGCCAGATGCACAAGGGAGCACACGCATCTGGAGTTCGTTTGCAGTGGCTGGAGGCCCTGGCACGCACCCATTTTCTCTCTCTCTCTCTCTCTCCCTCTTTCTCTGTCTGCTGCTCTCAAATAAATAAATAAAAATAAACCAAAATTTTTAAAATTATTCATTTATTTGAGAGAGAGAGAAAGAGACAGATAGAATGGGCACGCTAGGGCCTCCAGCTATTGCAAATGAAGTCCAGATGCATGTGCCATCTTTTGAATCTGGCTTACGTGGGTCCTGGGGAACCAAACCTGGGTCCTTGGGCTTCATAGGCAAGTGCTTTAACCGCTAAGCCAGCCCTCCAGGCCCTGTCCACCTCTTTTTTAAAAAAAAAAAATTATTTATTTATTTATTTGAGAGAGACAGACACAGAGATAAAGACAGATAGAGGGAGAGAGAGAGAATGGGCGCACCAGGGCTTCCAGCCTCTGCAAACGAACTCCAGACGCGTGCGCCCCCTTGTGCATCTGGCTAACGTGGGACCTGGGGAACCTAGCCTCGAACCGGGGTCCTTAGGCTTCACAGGCAAGCGCTTAACCGCTAAACCATCTCTCCAGCCCTGTCCACCTCTTTTGAGACAGAATCTCTTATTGTCCTAGAGCTAAGCAATTATGCTGGACTGGCTGACCAGTGAGCCCCTGGAATTGTCCCTTCAGAAGTATAGAAGTGGGCAGTCACCAGAGTGACATGTCTGACACAGACGCCTGCCTTGGGTCGCGCTCCTCTGAGCATACCCACCATCTTCATGGTGGCAGCTGTCACCGCTCCCAAGAGTCCCCAGGATAGGGCCAGTGACGTTCCCCCGCAGAGCAAGGGGTGGGAGGGTCACTGGAACTTTGCCTGAGATTTCCGCCTCTCTCTGTCGTACCTTCCTGCGGCTCAGTGTGATTCTGCTCAGAGAAGGGAGATGCCAGAGTGTGTAAGGTTTGGGGGTTTCACGGAAGGGGGAGCTCCATCGGGTCGCCCTGGATGAGGCTTCAGTGGTGTGGTCACTTGGGAGTCACTCAGGCTCCTGTAAGAAAGCCTAATAAACTCACCGATTCACCGAAAGCCCACGCAGCCCAAGGAAATAATGAAATTGCTCCCTGGCTGAGCCTGATGGCTGCCCTGTTTATAAATTATAAAGTATGGCTGGTCCTTGGCACTACCTTGCTTGCCCTTTCTTCTGTCTTTTCTTGTAGCATCCTGTGCAGGTGAGCTGGTCTTTAAGTCAGCTGCAGGGATAAAACCTTAAATATTAACCTACCAAGGAGATCTGTGGTGTTTGCTTAGTGTGTGTGTGTGTGTGTGTGTGTGTGTGTGTGTGTGTGTGTTCTGGTATCCAACACTGGCCCCTGGGCATGCTAGGTAAGAACTCCACCATTGAGCGACCTCCACAGTTGGTGTCTGTGTTCTCATTAGACTTCCTTCCTTTCCTTTCCTTTCCTTCCTTCCTTCCTTCCTTCCTTCCTTCCTTCCTTCCTTCCTTCCTTCCTTCCTTCTTTTCCTCCTTCCCTCCCTCCTTTCTTTCTTTTCTTCCTTCCTTCTTTCCTTTCCTCCTTCCTTTCTTCCTTCCTTCTTTCCCTCCCTCTTTTCTTTCTTTCTTCCTTCCTTTCTTCCTTCTTTCCCTCCCTCCCTCCCTCCTTTCTTTCTTTCTTTTTTCTTTGAGGTAGGGTCACACTGTAGCCCAGGCCTGACCTGGATCTCATTCTGTAGTCTCAGGGTGGCCTCGAACTCACAGTGATTCTACTATCTCTGCCTCCTGAGTGTGGGATTAAAGGCATGTGCCACCACGCCCAGCTCTCATTGGAATTTCTTAAAATCAAAAATCTCTCAAAAATAAATAAAAATAATTGTGAAGTTCCCAATGTTTCTTTCTCACATACTCCTTGACTCATCACCAAGGCTGATCTTGTCTCTTGTTTTACAATGTCATTTTTTAAAAATTCCTTTGTTTATGTTTATTTATTTATTTGAGAGCAACAGAGGGAGAAAGAGGCAGAGAGAGAGAAAGAGAGAAAGAGAGAGGGAGAGAATGCGGGCGCCAGGGCCTCCAGCCACTGCAAACGAACTCCAGACGCGTGCGCCCCCTTGTGCATCTGGCTAACATGGGTCCTGGGGAATTGAGCCTCAAACCGGGGTCCTTAGGCTTCAAAGGCAAGCACTTAACCGCTAAGCCATATCTCCAGCCCTACAATGTCATTTTTAATACATATATATATATCGGTTTTTCAAGGTCTCACTCTGGTCCAGGCTGATCTAGAATTCACTTTGTAGTGTCAGTGTGGCCCAGAACTCACAGCGATCCTCTTACCGCTCTCTCCCAAGTGCTGGAATTAAAGGTGTGCACCACCACACCTGGCTATAATATAATTTTTTTTTCTTGGTTTTTCGAGGTAGGGTCTCACTCTGGCTCAGGCTAACCTGGATTAACTGTGTAGTCTCAGGGTGACCTCAAACTCAAAGCGATCCTACCTCTGCCGCCCAAGTACAGGGATTAAAGGCGTACGTCACCACGCCCGGCTTTATAATATAATTTTTGATTATTGTTTACTCCTTGCTCAGATCTTGCCTCATTTCATCAATTGTCTGAGACAACTTATAATAAACACGGATCATAAAGTCATTACATGTGAACGAGGAATTAAAAATCAGGGCCTGAGAAATAAGAACTCAGGTGGAGAGGCACAAATTAGAACTCAAATGAGCTACGAGACTTGAGTTTCAAGTCTGGTCTAGGATTCCTGAGGAAAGTGAAAAGGGAAACCTGATATGTTACTTGCTTTTCTCTCCTCACTGTTCCCCAACCCTCCCTCTCTGTTTCCTTAGAAGTGCTTAACCCCAGAAGAAATGGATGCAAGTTTTAGTATCGTGGCTATTTCCACATACCTTGGCATGATAAAGGGCACAAAATGCAAAGTCAACCAGTGCTAATAGAAACGAGAATGAGTGGATGGTTAACGGGTGCCCTGGCTTGGAAGGAGGCAGCAAGGGTCAGAGGCATGGCTTGTGGGAGCTGTGTATTTGTTTACCGATGCATATCTCAGTGACAAATGACATGGGACTTCAGAATCCTCATTGGTGTGCTTGGGAAGAATCATGTAAACACCAGGTTATGATTGCATCACTCTGGGGTTCACATGGAAACAGTTGACATGAGGCTCACATGACAATTCCATGTGCGGTGTTACTGTAATGGCATGGTTAACGTGATGCCTACGTCATTAAATGCGTTCATCTAGTATGTCATTTGAAAAATAATAGTAGTTTCCAAGGAAGAGGTTTGTATTTATTTTATTTAGAGAGACAGAGAAAGAGGCAGAGAGAGAGAGAGAGAGAGAGAGAGAGAATGGGCACACCAGGGCCTCTAGCCACTGCAAAGAACTCCAGATGCATGTTCTACCTTGGGGACCTGGCTTATGTGAGTCCTGGGGAACTGAACCTGGGTTCTTAGGCTTCACAGGCAAGCCCCTTAACCACTAAGCCCAGGAAGAGTTTGTTTTTTGTTTTTAAACTTATTTATTTGCAAGGACAGAGAGAGGAAAGCAAGGGAGAGCACCAGGCCTCTAACCGCTGCAAATGGACTCTAGACACATGTGCCACTTTGTGCATCTGGCTTTATGCGGGTACTAGGGAATTGAACCCAGTCATTAGGCTTTGCAGGTAAGTGCCTTAACTGCTGATCATCTCTGTAGCCCTAAGGAAAAGGTTTCTTTTTTTTAATTTTTAAACTTTATTTTCATTTATTTATTTGAAAGAGAGAGAGAAAGAAAGATGCAGAGAGAGAATGGGCGCACCGGAGCCTCTAGCCACTGCAAACGAACTCCAGTCGCATGTGCCCCCTTGGTGCATCTGGCTAACGTGGGTCCCAGGGAATCAAACTGCGGTCCTTTGGCTTTGCAGGCAAATGCCTTAACCGCTCAGCCATCCCTCCAGCCCCAAGGAAGAGTTTTATTTGCCATGTTTACCATTGTCCTGGGCAAGACAGAGCACAGTGACTACAACCCTAACAGACGCTGAATGAGCCAAGTTAGTTCAGACAATGGGGACAGAATCTGGGTCTCACTCCACCCGGAGCGTGTCACGAGGAGTCTGAAGCAGCCCGAGGCGGAGCTGCCTTCTGTAGGGGTTTTCTGGACCACCTTGTGCTGGGAGCCCCCGCTCCTTCCGTGCCCTCGCTGCACCTCGGTTCTCTGTGTTGTCCCCTGGAGGTGATCTGTGCCTGGGGGCTCCCGCCATCCCCCTGTCCCCAGGCCCCCTCAGCTGGGGCAGCAGGCTGCATTTCCTTGTGTCTGTGAATATGTGATCAGTCTTTTCTTAAATTCTTATTTTTTAAATTTATATATATATATATATATATATTTCGGACCTGGAATTAGTCTCAGGGTGGCCTTGAGCTCACAACCACCCTCCTGCCTCTGCCTCCAAAGTGCTGGGATTAAAGTTGTACCCCCCCACACCATACCCGGCTTAAAATTTTATTTTATGTTTCTTTTTTTTTTTTGGTGTTTCGAGGTAGGGTTTCACTCTAGCTCAGGCTGATCTGAAATTCATTATGTAGTCTCAGGATGGCCTCAAACACATGGGGATCCTCCTACCTCTGCCTCCCAAGTGCTAGGTAAAGGCGCGCACCAACATGCCTGGCACAAAATTTTATGTTTTATGAGAGACAGAGAGGGCGAGTGAGAGAGAGAGAGAATTGGCACACCAGGCCTGCAGCCACCACATTCAAACTCCAGACGCGTGACCCGCCTGATGCCTATGTGCGACCTTGTGCGCCTGTGCATCTGGCTTATATGGGTTCTGGGGAGTCGAACCTGGGCCCTTAGGCTTCACAGGCAAGCACCTTAACTGCTAAGCCGTTTCTCCTGCCCCAGTGATCACTCTTTATCTCCCTTATGTGTGGTCTAGAGGAAACCCAAATGCTATTCACAATGATTTAATGAAAATGCTCAAGGGTGTATCCTAACCATTCATCATCCATCCATCTGTCCCTTCCTTGGTGCTGTGCTGGACGCTGGACACCTGGGCTGAGCATGGCAGACACTGTCTTACCTTCACAGATTTTTTTAAAAATTTTTTTGTTCATTTTTATTTATTTATTTGAGAGCTACAGACAGAGAGAAAGAGACAGAGACACAGAGAGAATGGGAGTGCCAGGGCCTCCAGCCACTGCAAACGAACTCCAGATGTGTGCGCCCCCTTGTGCATCTGGCTAATGTGGGTCCTGGGTAATCAAGCCTTGAACCCGAGTCCTTAGGCTTCACAGGCAAGCGCTTAACCACTAAGCCATCTCTCCAGCCCACCTTCACGATTTGAATTAATGATAAGGAAAGAGGTCATTTACTTGTATTTTTCTTTTATTTATTATTTATTTGCAAGGAGAGAAAGATGGAGATAGAGAGAGAGAGAGAGAGAATGGGCACACCAGGGCCTCCAGCCACTGCAAACACAACTCCAGACACATGGGTCACGTTTTGCATCTGGCTTTACTTGGGTAGTAGGGAATGGAACCTTAGGCCATCAGGCTTTGCAAGCAAGTGACTTTAAGCACTGAGCCACCTCTCTAGCCCAGTAATTGTTTTTTTTTATTTTTTTAATTTTTATTTATTTATTTGAGAGCGACAGACAGAGAGGAAGAGGCAGAGAAACAGAGAGAATGAGCGCACCAGGGCCTCCAGCCACTGCAAACAAACTCCAGGCGCGTGTGCCCCCTTGTGCGTGTGGCTAACATGGGTCCTGGGGAATTGAGCCTCGAAGCAGGGTCCTTAGGCTTCACAGGCAAGCGCTTAACCACTAAACCATCTCTCCAGCCCCCAGTAATTGTTTTTGAAAGCAAGTCTCACGCTAGTCCAGGTTGACCTTGAACTCACCCTGTAGTCTCAGGCTAATCTCGAACTCACAAGGAGCCTCCTATCTCAGCCTCCTCAGCGCTGGGACTAAATATGCACATCACCACTCCTGACTGGAAAGAAGTATTTTTGTTTTTAGAAAGAGAGAGAGAGAGAGAGAATTGGCTTGCCAAGGCCTCAGCCACTGAAATCAAACTCCAGAGGCTTGCGCCCCCTAGTGGGCATATGTGACCTTGTGCTTGCTTCAGCTTTGTGCGTCTGGCTTATGTGGGATGTGGAGAGTTGAACATGGGTCCTTAGGCGTCACAGGCAAGTGCCTTAACCACCAAGCCATCTCTCCAGCCCTGAAAGAAATAATTTACAGATTTTTTTTGTTGTGTGTGTGTGTGTGTGTGTGTGTGTGTGTGTGTATCTTATTTACCATGCAATTATGCAAAGGAAATGGTTGACAATTACACAATCAGGGAGATGATAAGATAATGTGCCCACTAAAGCAGCTATTAGTTATCTTGATGGAGGGTCCCAAACTGGGGTGACTATCCCTTCCTGCTTTTGCCATGAGACCCTGTGCAATACCTGAAGACATTCTTGGATGCCCATAGTGACTAGAAGCCACGGACACTGTCAACCAACCAACAACCTACAGGGCACAGATGGGTCCCGCATAATGAAGAACTATTGAGTCCAAAATGGCAACAGAGAGTTTGAGGATGTAGCTCAGTGGTGGAGGGCCTGTCTGGTGCGTACAGGGGTCCCGGATCCCGTCCCTAGTGCTGAAAAGATAACATGAACAGAATTAAAGTTGAGAAGTCCTGGCCATTGCAGATGTCAATCCAAATGTGTCCATGAAAGTAGCCAACAAGAAAGTTTCCATCAGCTTAGCATCTGCTATTATCGTCAATAAGAATGTCTGGGGGCTGGAGAGATGGCTTAGCGGTTAAGCGCTCGCCTATGAAGCCTATGGACCCCGGTTCGAGGCTCGGTTCCCCAGGTCCCACGTTAGCCAGATGCACAAGGGGGCGCACGCGTCTGGAGTTCGTTTGCAGTGGCTGGAAGCCCTGGAGCGCCCATTCTCTCTCTCTCCCTCTATCTGTCTTTCTCTCTGTGTCTGTTGCTCTCAAATAAATAAATAAATAATGAACAAAAAAAAATATTAAAAAAAAAAAGAATGTCTGGGAGCTGGAAGTGGTGGCTCACACCAGTATAATCTCAGCACTAGAGGGCCAAACTGCCTTCTAAATACTTATGTTTATGCCCATATGTTAACGCTATTCTCACTTTTTTGAAATTTATTTGAGAGAGAGAGAGTGAGTGAGTGAGAGAAGGGGCATGTCAGCACCTCCAGCCACTGCAAACAAACTCCAAATGCATGCACCCCCTTGTGCATCTGGCTTACGTGGGTCCTGGGGAATGACCATGGGTCCTTTGGCTTTGCAGGCAAATGCCTTAACCATTCCTCCAGCCCTACTCTCATTTTTTGCAAACAAGCACTTTAACCACTGAGCGGTCTCCTCAGCCCCCAATCTCATTTTTGGTTAGAGAAGCTTCTCTTTTCACAGTAGTTGGAGAGAAGACGGGATTCAGTGGAGGGGGTGCTCAAGAGGGGGTACAGGGAGGAGACTGTCATCACGATATGTTGTCTGTATGTGTGAAGCTTGTCAATAAAACATTAAAAACAGGGTTGGAGAGATAGCTAGGTGGTTAAGACACTTGCCTGCAAAGCCTAGTAACCGGAGCCCGTTTCCCCAGTACCCATGTAAAGTGAGATGCTCCAAGTGGCACATGCATCTGGAGTTTGTTTGCAGCTGCTTAAGGCCCTGGTGTGCCTATTCTCTGTCTCTCTCTCTCTCTCTCTCTGTCTCTCTCTCTCTCTCTGCCTCTGTCTCTCTCTGCTTGAAAATAAGTAAATAATTTTAAAAATAAGTTAAAAGCAAAGTTTATACACCAACCAAAATCTTGGAAAAGAGCATTTTGCGCTTTCAAACCCCATCTAGTTTATGTGATTAATTAATAGCCCTCTCCACCTGGTGGTGCCGTAGGCATGTTAATCTGTCCCAATTAAACTGAATCAACCCAAACTGTTAGCCATCTCTCATTTGGCTACGGCTGTGTTGACACCGTAAACCACAATGCCATAGGTAACAGAAGCAAGCAGTCAGCTTGCCTTGCCTCACACAGTATTGCTGTGGCTGCATTGGGTTTTTAAAAAAAAAATTATTTATTTGCAAGGAGAGAGAGAGGAGAGAGAAGAGAGGCAGAGAGAGACAATGGGCATGCCAGGGCCTCTAACCACTGCAAATGAACTCCAGGTGCATGCACCTCCTTGTGCATCAGGCTGACGTGGGTCCTGGAGAACCGAACCTGGGTCCTTTGGCTTTGCAGGCAAGCGCCTTAACCGCTAAGCCATCTCTCCATCCCAGCTTCTTCTTCTTCTTCTTCTTCTTCTTCTTTTTTGAAATCATTCTACCTTGCTGCTTTACTCCAAACTCCTGGGCAGCTTCTGCTTTGAAAAAAAAAAAAAGAAAGAAAGAAACGGTGTGGGGCGCAGGGATGAGACATGCGTTTCTGGAAACTTCCGCATTTCCTGAAGGCACATCCTGCTCCCCTTCGCTGGCACTACAAAGCTGCACGCTCCGGGACTGTAATGCGATCAAGCTCCTTAGCCCCATCATCTAGCCGATAGGAGGTAAGCAAACACCGCGCCCGCCCATGTGATAGGGCACAAGTCTCCTGTCTTCTCACCTGAGGACTGCAGGCTTGTGCCACCCAGTAGAATGCCAAGCGGAGCCGGAATATGTGGGGTCCTTACAGCCCAGGAGGATATCCTTACGAGGAAGAGGAGGTGTGGGCTCCACAAATCGCAGGTCAGTGCGGAGCGCGGGATGCGCTGGACTCAGTACGTTTGGAAGTCACCCAGCAATTTGGCTATTTCACGTCTAGGTTCCTGAGGTGTGTGTGGGTATGGGCATCTTTAACACGTGCTGAGGCAGTGTTTTAGGAAGAACCATTTAGCTGGAGGGCACGTTGGCTTGCTGGGCGAAAACAACTTTATACACAGAGCCGGTAACAGTTTCTGGTGGGTTAAATATCAAAGGTGGTGACTTAGATTGTTTTGTTGTTGTTTTCTGAGATAGGGTTTCACTCTAGCCCAGGCTGACCTGGAATTCACTATGTAGCCTCAGACTGGCCTCGAACTCATGGAGATCCTCCTACGTCTTCCTCCCAAGTGCTGATTAAAGGCGTGCTCCAGCACGCCCAGCCAATGATGGTTATTAAAAGTCTAAGTCAGGGCTGGAGAGATGGCTTAGATGTTAAGCGCTTGCCTGTGAAGCCTAAGGACCCCGGTTCGAGGCTCGGTTCCCCAGGTCCCACCTTAGCCAGATGCACAAGGGGGCGCACGCGTCTGGAGTTCGTTTGCAGAGGCTGGAAGCCCTGGCGCGCCCATCCTCTCTCTCCCCCTCTATCTGTCTTTTTCTCTGTGTCTGTCGCTCTCAAATAAATAAATAAATAATTTAAAAAAATTCTCACAACTGCAAAAAAAAAAAAAGTCTAAGTCATGCCGGGCATGGTGGCGCACGCCTTTAATCCCAGCACTAGGAGGATTGCCATGAGTTCAAGACCATCCTGAGGTGACATCGTGAATTCCAGGTCAGCCTGGGCTACAGAGAGACCTTACCTTGAAAAAACCAAAACAACAACAATGACAACAACATAAAATATTATCATCTGAGGAGGTGGTTGACAGTTCTGGATATTTTTGTGAGGAAACATCTTTTTCCTGCTTGTTACCAAGACTCACCTATGCTCTCTCTCCCATATAATGTAATAAAGCTCAAACAATTTCATTCATGACCTCTCTGCATTTCTTGCCTGGTAGATGGTTGTCTGGTGTGTGTGTGTGTGTGTGTGTGTGTGTGTGTGTGTGTGTGTGTGTCTTGTCCTTTACAAGGCATGGGAAGGTTAAATATCTGAAAGTGAAGGAGGATTATAGTCTAGATTCTCAGTGTTGCCGCCCATGTCAGCGTCTTGGGAAAGCTTGGGGAGAGCCAGCTCTTACTCAGCTGCCTTTGGGGGATGTTCTTTCAACCTTTCTGCAAACCCTTCTTTACACTGGAAGTGCTTCGAATTCTAAGCATTTCTACTTAAGCACTAAGTGGGGGAAAAAAAAAGAAAAAGAAAAAGCACCATAAAAAGTGAGCTATGACTGCATCATGCCCGGGCAGAGCTGCTTGCTTTCTCCTCTGCTCTCCTCTGTATCAGCTCCTTCGTTTACTGCCATCTGACTGAAGAGACAAGGGCACTTTCTATGAAGCAGCTGGGGCCAGTCCCACAGCTGAGAAGAAAGCAGTTGAGCCTGGCTTTTCAAAATGTTTTTGTTTCTTAATTTTTTAAAATTTTTATTTAATTTTTTTGAGAGAGACAGACACAGAGAGAAAGAGGCAGAGAGAGAGAGAATGCAAATGAACTCCAGACGCGTGCACCACCTTGTGCATCTGGCTTACTTGGGTCCTGGGGAATCCAGCCTTGAACCGGGGTCCTTAGGCTTCACAAGCAAGTGCTTAACTGCTAAGCCATCTCTCCAACCCCTTAAGATTTTTTTTTTTTAAATATTACACACACACACACACACATATGAGACAGAGATAGAGAGACAGAATGGCTGAGCCAGGGCCTCCAGCCACTGCAAATGAACTCCAAACACATGCAACACCATGCGCATCTGGCTTACGTGGGTTCTGGAGAATTGAACCTGGGTCCTTAGGCTTCACAGGCAAGCACCTTAACCACTAAGCCATCTCTCCAGCCCCGAGCCTGGGCTTTAATGGCAGGGGCTGACAGCTAGCCACAGGGTGATGGTGACGGATGCTTGGAATAATCGACACCTATGCAAGTGGAATTCCAGAGGCTACAGAGAGCTCAACACTAAAATAGACTGGTAACAGGCCTGCCGTGGTTCAGGGAGCTTTGCCGAAGAGGAGGCAGAAAGATTATAAGAGCCAAAGAGTGGGTGGGACTAGCCTGAGGCACGGTTCCCTGCTACCCCATAGGGACTGGCTGAGCCCTTC
This sequence comes from Jaculus jaculus, assembly GCF_020740685.1. Lineage (NCBI taxonomy): Eukaryota > Metazoa > Chordata > Mammalia > Rodentia > Dipodidae > Jaculus > Jaculus jaculus. The sequence continues at coordinate 51,603,778 of NC_059120.1, read as the reverse complement.
ATGACCCCACAGTGACTAACATTATTCCACTGAGGAGGACCCCCAGGGTAATGGGAGCTGGGGAGAGGGGACAAAAGTGTGCAACCTGTCATAATACATATAAAATAAAATTTTTAAAAAGAGCGAGAGAGGAGAGTCATATAGTGTGGAAGAGAACAGTTATACAATTGAACTAAAATTACACTAAAATTAGAGAGATTCTCCTGTGTTTCTTATGCCGAGCAGCAGATCTTTGTGTTATTATTTTTTTTAATGCATGTGTATGCATGTGTATGTAGTAATGTGGAAGCCAGAGGACAAGTTTAGGTGCTATTTTCCAGGAATACCATCCATTTTTTAAATTTTTTTAATTTTTTGTCTATTTTTATTTATTTATTTGAGAGCAACAGACAGAGAGAGAAAGAGGCAGAGAGAGAGAGAGAGAGAGAGAGAGAGAGAGAGAGAGAGAGAGAATGGGCGTGCCAGGGCCTCCAGCCACTGCTAACAAACTCCAGACGCGTGCGCCCCCTTGTGCATCTGGCTAACGTGGGTCCTGGGGAATCAAGCCTCAAACCGGGGTCCTTAGGGTTCACAGGCAAGCGCTTAACTGCTAAGACATCTCTCCAGCCCCCATCCATTTTTTATATATTTTTTAAGGTTTTTTTAAAAAAAAAAATTTTGGTTTTTCAAGGTAGGGCTTCACTCTAGGCTAGGCCAACCTGGAATTCACTGTATAGTCTCTAGCTGCAATCCTCCTACCTCTGCCTCCCAAGCGCTGGGACTTAAAGGCATGCACCATCACACCCAGCTCCACTTTTTATTTTATTTTATTTTTTATTTGCTGAGAAACGAGAAAAAGCGGGAATGGGCACACTAGGCCTCTTGCTGCTACAAACCAACTCCAGATGCATGTGCCACGTTGCACATCTGGCTTCATGTGGGTGGCGGGGAATCAAGCCCAGGCCCATCCACTTTTTATTTTGAGACAAAGTCTCTCTTTGGCCCGGAGCTCAGCAATTAGGCTACACTGACTAGCCAGCTAGCCCCAGAGATCCTCCTGTCTCTACCTTCCCAGTGCTGGCTTCCCAAGCATGTGCCACCAGGCCTCAAACTTCTACAGGTTTGACCTCTGGTCCTGAGGAGCCATCCCCCGGGTGCTAGGCTTGCTCAGCAAGCGCTGTGAAGCACTGAGAGCCACCTCTCTCAGTCGCTCTGTTTAAGGAAAGGAAGACATTTCCCATTTCATTACAGGATTCAAAAGCTGTCTAAAACAATGGCACAGTGGTGACAAGATTCCTAGACATTCTCTTTTCTCCTAGAACCATTTACCTCAGGGGAAGAAAACAGCATTTCAAAAATAATAATAATAGGCTGGAGAGATGGCTTAGCGGTTAAGAGCTTGCCTGTGAAGCCTAAGGACCCCGGTTCGAGGCTCGGTTCCCCAGGTCCCACGTTAGCCAGATGCACAAGGGGGCGCACGCGTCTGGAGTTCGTTTGCAGAGGCTGGAAGCCCTGGCGCGCCCATTCTCTCTCTCTCCCTCTATCTGTCTTTCTCTCTGTGTCTGTCGCTCTGAAATAAATAAATAAAAAATTAAAAAAATAATAATAATCCCAGCACTCAGGAGGCAGAGGCAGGTGGATCTCCGTGAGTTTGAGGCCACTCTGAGACTACAGAGTGGATTCTAGATCAGCCTGGTCTAGAGTGAGACCCTACCTTGAAAAACCAAAAAAAACAGCATTAAAAATATTTTATTTTATTTTATTTATTTATTTTAGAGAGAGAAAGATGGGGAGCAGAGAGAGAGAGAGGGAGAATGCCAGGATCTCCAGCCTCTGTAAATGAACTCCAGATGCATGCACCACCTTGTGCATCTGGCTTAAGTCCGTCCTTTGGCTTTGCAGTCAAGTGCTTTGACCACTAAGCCATCTCTCCAGACCGAAAACTGCACTTTTTTTTTTGTTGTTGTTCTTGTTTTTGTTTGTTTTTTGTTTTGTTTTTTCAGGTAGGGTCTCACTCTGGCCCAGACTGACCTGGAATCCACTATATAGTCTCAGGGTGGCCTCGAACTCACGGTGATCCTCCTACCTCTGCCTCCCGAGTGCTGGGATTAAAGGCGTGCGCCACCACGCCCCGCCAAAACTGCGTTTTTGAGGTGGATCGGGCACAGTGTTTGCAAGTCACTGTTTCTTTGTTCTGAATCGCATCCCTCCCTTATTCTCCACTCACTCACCGTGACTGCTGTGGGATTCTCCCTGCTGTGACTGGGTCAGGCAGCCAGTGCCCACATCTACAGCTGAGACAAACCCATGTCCTTGAAAACGACCGAGGGACAAATGTCTCCGAGGAAAGGTTTGGAGGAAGAAAGTGAAAGTCAGGGAGACAATAGACACAAGATGGCGCTTCAGGCTTTTCTCTTGCAGTGGCCTGGTCTTCTCCCATGCTAAGACTGGTGTGTTGGTGGAACTCAGTTGTGTGGACTGGTTTCTAGTCTCAGATGGGCAATATTGTGTGTGTGTGTGTGTGTGTGTGTGTGTACCCTATTCCTTTCTGTTGTATTTCAAGCACTGGGAGTGTTGCTAACCACTCTCTACAAAATCCTTACTTAGGGGTTTGGAGAGATGGCTTAGTGGTTAAGCTCTTGCCTGTGAAGCCTAAGGACCCAGGTTCAAGGCTCAATTGCCAGATGCACAAGATGGCACATGTGCCTGGAGTTCATCTGTGGGGGCTGGACGCCCAGGTGTGTTCATTCTCTCTCTCTCTCTCTCTCTCTCTCTCTCTCTCTCTCTCTCTCTGCGCTTCTGTCTCTCTCTCTGCCTGTCTAAATACAATAAACAAAAAATTAGAAAAAGATGCTTTTAAAAATCCCCACTTAAGCCGGGTGTGGTGGCGCACGCCTTTAATCCCAGCACTCGGGAGGCAGAGGTAGGAGGATCGCTGAGAGTTCGAGCCCACCCTGAGACTACAGAGTGAATTTCAGGTCAGCCTGAGCCAGAGTGAGACCCTACCTTGAAAAAAAAAAAAAAAAAAAATCCCCACTTGATCTCATTTCTTCTTTCTTAGTGGGTAACCACAATTTACAAAGAAAACAGAAGTAGTTAGATAACATACTGATGTTTTTTTTTTCCCACCTGCCCATCTGATTCACTAATGTGTCTACACTTGTGTTCATTCTTCCTTCTTCCTGTCTAATCTCAACTTTGGAGTTGGTGACCTGTGGGCTCTTAGTGTGAACCACTCGGGATTCTATTAAGAGGTTTTGAGCCAAGAACTGATGTCACTTAGCAGCATTGGCAAAGAGTGCCCACAGAAGCTAGCTGTTCTGTGACCTATGATCCAGTTAGGGGATCGTTGCAAATATTCAGAGATGTGGTGGCTTGGATGTAGTACTGATTGTAAAGCGATCCCAGTTCTAAATACACATGTAAGGTAGGTGGGTCAGGGTCTGCTGCACATTAGATGTGGCATATGTCATAAAATGGGGAGTTCAAGATAAATTCAAGGTTTGTAGCCAAAAATACCGGGAAGGTACAATAACATTTGATTGAGATGAGGAAGATTATTTAAGGGGCAAGGGTTTTGGAAAAGATCAGGAGCTTATATTGGGGCACGTCAAGATGGAGTTACCTTTTATGGTTTTTTGAAAAAATATTTATTTATTTATGAGAAAGAGAGAGAGAGAGAGAATGGGCACACCAGGGTCTCTAGCCACTGCAAATGAACTCTAGGTTCATGTGCCACCATATGTATCTAGCTTACATGGGATCTGAGGAACTGAACCTGGGTCCTTAGGCTTTGCAGGCAAGTGCCTTACCCACTAAGCCATCTCTCCAGGCCTGGATTTACCCTTTAGACAGTCAAGTGAAAATATCTAGCCAGGCATGCTGGTGTATGCCTTTAATCCCAGCACTTGGGAGGCAAAGGTAGGAAGATTACCATGAGTTTGAGGCTACCCTGAGACTACATAGTGAATTCCAGGTCAGCGTGGGCTAGAGTAAGACCCTACCTCATAAAACAAACAGGGCCAGGTATGGTGGTACATGTCTTGAATCCCAGCTCTTGGGAAGCCGAGATAGGAGGTTCCTCATGAGTTTGAGGCCACCCTGAAACTACATAGTGAATTCCAGATCAGCCTGAGCTAGAGTGAAACCCTACCTTGAAAACAAACAAACAAGCAAAGAAAAAAGTTCATTTAAAAATGTTATTAGCTGGATATGGTGGCACATGCATTTAATCCCAGCACTTGGGAGGCAGAGGTAGGAGGATTGCTGTGAGTTCAAGGCCACCCTAAGACTGCATAGTGAATTCTACCTAGCCCCTACCTTGAAAAAGCCAAAAAAGAAAAAAAAAAAAGTGTGCGTGGTGAGTTCAATCACCAATGTCCCGTGATTAATTAGCCATACTTACATCGAAGAAATCCCATTAAGAACCCGAGGCTGGCATTCAGAGAGCTTCCAAATTGGCAAACACATGGGGGCATTGGGAGGGAGGTGTGTGCAGAGAAGACATGGAAACCCCGCGTTACTCTCCTCTCTTTATGGGGAATCTCTGGGTCACCTCCTTCATACGCTCCCTCATACCTCTCTTTCTAGTTCCTGACTTGGCTCTTTTATGAGAACCTGGCAATGGTAAGTTAATGTTTTGTTGAGTTCTATGAGCCATTCGTGGAAACTAATAGACCTGAGGAAGCTGTGGAAACACCCTTGATTTATAGCTGGCTGTAAAGGACAGACGACACCCCGGGACTTGTAGCTGGTGTCTGGAGTGGAGCAGCTGTGGTAGTGAGCCCTGAACTTGTGGGGTTTGGTAATGCCAGGCAGACAGTTCAGAGTTCAGTTAAGTTGTAGAACACCCAGTTCCTGTTGGCAGACAGCTGGGTTTGTTGTGGGAAAGCTCTACACATTTGTGTGAGAAGTCACAGTAAGGGACTACTAAAACGTAAAATTCCTTTTTTTAATATATTAATTTTTAAAAATTTTTACTTGTTTATTTGACAGAGGGAAAGAGGGAGAGAGAGAGAGACAGAATGGGTGTACCAGGGCTTCTAGCCACTGCAAACGAACTCCAGACACATGTGCCACCTTGTGCATCTGGCTAACATGGGTCCTGAGGAATCGAACCTGGGTCCTTTGGCTTTGCAGGCAAACACCTTAACTACTGAGGCGTCCCTCCAGCCCCCACTTTTTTAGAGGTAGGGTCTCACTCTAGCCCAGGCTGACCTGGACTTCACTCTGTATTCTCAGGGTGGCCTTGAACTCACAGTAATCCTCCTACCTCTGCCTCCTAAGTGCTGGGATTAAAGGCATGCACCACCGCACCTGGCTCTAAAACATAAAATTTTTAACAAACTTTCTCTAGCATTTTAAAGGTATTGGTATACTATGAACATTGTTGGATATAAGGAGAGCACAAGTTTGATTTCATGCCAGGAATAGTAATTCTGTATGCGTGATATTTAATCACATAAAGACTAGAAAATTATTAATTAAACAGTGATGCTCAGGGCTCTTAAGTGATTTTTCCTTTTAGAACACTTCACAAATGTTAATTACTCAACCTAGATCTTATGAGTGAGTCAGATTTTTATTTATTTATTTATACATGTGTGTGTCCAGATTGTTTTATATGTGGATTTTTTTAAACTCTTCCAAGAGACTAGTTTTTCCTCCGTGTAGCATATTCAGTTGCTATGAAAAGAGAAGACTTGGAACTGGGAATGTGGCTCAGTGGGTAGAGCGCCTGCCTAGCATGCATGAACCCCAGCTTTAATCCCAGCATTACATAGAGGAGGCAGAATGGCACACGCCCGAGATCCCAGCACTTTGGAGGTGGAAGCAGGCAGATCAGAAGTTCATGGTCAGCCTTCAGCTGCATAGCAAGTTCAAGGCCAGTTTGGACTACATGAGACCCTGTCTCAAAAAATGTGGCGGGGGGGGGGGGTGAGGCTGGGGAGATGGTTTACTAATTAAAGCGCTTGCCTTAATGAAGCCTAAGGACCCGGTTCAACTCCCTAAAACCCATGTCAGCAAGATGCACATGGTGGCGCATGCATCTGTAGTTCGTTTGCAGTGGTTACAGGCCTGGTGTGCCCATTTTCTCTCTCTCCCTAATAAATAAATAAATAAAAATAAAAGGAAGACTTCTATATAAGTATGCAAAAAAGTATACAAAGAATACTGTATACCCCTCTTTTAAAGTTATTTGTGTGTGTGTGTGTGTGCACGTGCGTGTGTGAACACATGTATGGAGGTCAGAGGACAATTTCAGGTCAGTCTTTCCATCTCATCTGGGGAGGTTCGCTGCTCCACGTGTGGGCTTCTGGGAAATTTTCCTGCTTCTACTTCTCTTCTTGCTAGATGCAAGCTGGGGGTACAGAGAGCTCTCTACCACCTTGGCTTTTGCATGGGGTCTGGGGATCTGAACTCAGAGTTGCTTTTCAAGCACTTTATCCCTTGACTCATGCTCCTGCCCATATGCCCCCTCTTTTATGTAGCTAAAGACATACTTTTTTGGAGGGGGCTAGAGAGATGGCTTAGTGGTTAACGCGTTTGCCTGCAAAGCCAAGGTATCCCGATTTGATTCTCCAGGACCCACATAGACCAGATTCACAAAGAGGCCCATGCGTCTGGAGTTCGTTTGTAGTGGTTGGAGGCCTTAGTGCACCCATTTTTTTTTCTCTCTCTCTACCTCTCAAATAAATAAATAAATAAATAAATAAATAAATAAATAAGGGCTGGAGAGGTGGCTTAGCAGTTAAAGTGTTTGCCTGCAAAGCCAAAGGATCCCAGTTCAACTCTCCAGGACCCATGTAAGACAGATGCACAAGGGGGCGCATGCGTTTAGAGTTCATTTGCAGTGGCTGTAGGCCCTGGCATGGCCATTGTCTCTCTCTCTGCCTCTTTCTCTCTGTCAAATAAATAAATAAATAAATAAATAAAGACATATTTTCCTTCTCTTTACTCCGGTACAACCTGAAAGTGTTTTAATGCTAGGGCTGGAGGGATGGCTTAGCCAATAAGATGCTTGCCTGCAAAGCCAAAAGACCCAGGTTATTTCTCCAGGATCCATGTAAGCCAGATACACAAGGTAGCACATGTGTCTGGAGTTTGTTTGCAGCGGCTCTGGCGCACATATTCTCTCTTTCTATCTACCTCTTTCTTTCTGTCTCTCTCACATAAATAAGTAAATAAAAATTTTAAAATACTTAAAATGATTCAAAAATGTTTTAATCCTAAAGTAATCACAGCCTGCCCATAAAAGTTGTGGAGAACCTTGCTCCCAGGGTGCTGCCCTGGTGATTGTCTCTTTCAGTGTCTGTTTTGGTGTCTTCTGAGAAAAACAAACAAACAAAATCCTGCCTGGGCCTTCTTCTCATTCTCTTTTTTTCATGACATCTTACATCTCCTCCAGCCAGGTAACTGGCTAGAAATCTAAGAAGTTTTAATAAATTCCTGAATCTATTGGGGGGGGGGCATCTATTCAAACTATCACATGGGTCTTAGGCCTTTGAAACTGGTTTTCAGGAGGAATCTGGAAGGATCTGGAACTTTGTACTAGAGAAGCCATCCAATGGTATAGGTAGAACTTAATGGGTCATTCTGGTGGGGATGTGAAATACCAGAATGCTGAGAGAAATGTGGACAGTAGAGGCTTGGCTAATAAAATTTCAGAGAGATATAAGGACTCATTTATGCTCTGTTCTGGAAAAAAAAAAAAAAACAACTCTGGTTGCTTTCTACCAGTGCCCTGAAATCTTGAGTGAGGCTCAGTTCAAAGGTAATGGATTAGGTTGTTTGGCAGATGACATTTCAAGACAGAATAACATTCAGCCTGTGGCACAGTTATTACTTACTGCTCTTAGAGCTACATTGAGAGGAAAATATATATATGAAAAATGTGCAGTTTGGCAAGGAAGAGAATGTGAGCCAGATGTAGATGCAGTGGGTTTAGAGAAAGCAGCCACAGGGCCCAGCAGTTAAAGGTGCTTGCTTGTAACGTCTGGTGGCCTGGGTTCATCTCCCAAGCCGCCCGTGGGAGCAAAATGCAAAAGCGTGGTTCCAGCTTCTGGCGTTCATCTGCAGAGGCAAGAGAAAGCGGCCGTACTTGCTAAAGTGACCAACACCAATGCAGACGAACCTCTTGCTCTTCAACAGAACAAAAGGAAAGGTGCCTTGAGGGTAAGATCTTACCCATCAAAGCCTCTAGTTTGAGAAAGTGCAAATTCATTTGGAAGAAGAGATCCCAAGCTGACAATTCTGCTAAAGTGACACAACACTCAAAAAAAAAATTTTTTTTTTCCTTAAAATATATGCTATTTTATTTATTTATTTTGAGAGAGAGACAGAAAGAAAGAAAGAAAGAAAGAAAGAAAGGAAGGAAGGAAGGAAGGAAGGAAGGAAGGAAGGAAGGAAGGAAGGAAGGAAAGAAGGAAGGAAAAAAGAAAGAAAGAAAGGGCACACCAGGGCTTTCAGCCACTGCAAAGGAACTCTAGACACATGTGCCCCCTTGTGCATCTGGTTTATGTGGGTCCTAGAGAACCGAACCAGGATCCTTTGGCTTTGTAAGCAAACACCTTAACCATGAAGCCATCACTCCAGCCCAGAAAATAACTCTTAAGGAATTGTTTGTGCCACAAAGGTGCACAGAAACCACAGGACTGTTGTAGAAGGTGGTCAAACTATATCTCAAACTGGTAGCAGAACTTGCCAGTGTCACCCACGTAGTTTTACCAGCATGAAACACGCAGTAGTTACAGGGTCACGGAGGCTTACAGGAAGGTTCCAGAAAGCCCCCGAAGCAGGCAATGTGTGGCAGGGTTGGATTCCCTGGCCCTGTGGGAACCTGGGAGAATGAAGCCTAAGTTGCAGTGGAGACCCCAGGGTGGCAGAGATGCCAGGACTGTGGACTGTCTGGTGAGGAAAGCTGCAGGCTAAGCATAAACCTTCCCCAGACAGAAGTCACAAGTGCTGTGGGTGGCAGAGCTGGAGGGGCAGTGCTACCCAGGGCTGTGGATCCTAGGTGGTGAAATCACGGGTTCCAGATGCCGGGCATGGAGCTGCAGGGTTTGGTGTTTGCCTTGCTGGGTTTTAATCTTGCTGTAGCCTCATCTTTTCTTAGCATGCCCACATTCCTCCCTTTTGGAGTGGGAATGTTTGTGTCATATACTGGAAGCATATAACTTAAAAAAATTAAATTTATTGTTTATTTGCAATGATTGAAGGCGGGGGAGGGAGAGAAATGGTTGCATCATGTCTTTCTATCACTGCGACTGAACTCCAGACGCACGTGCCACTTTGCACCTCTGGCTTTACATGGACCCTGGGGAACCAAGCCCAGGCAGTCAAGTCTTACAAGCAAGGCCTCAGCTGTGGAGACATCTCTCCAGCCCAGAAGTACATAATTTGTTGCGTTTTATAGTTCACAGTTACGAGATTGACTTGAGTCTCAAAGAGACTTTGGAATTCAGATTTGTGAGCAGTGTCAGAAGTTGAAGACTTTGGGGACTTTAGAGATGTTCTGTATGCAGCATGAGATTAAAATTAAGACTTCAGGGGCTGGAGAGATGGCTTAGCAGTTATGTGCTTGCCTGTGAAGCCTAAGGACCCCAGTTTGAGGCTCGATTCTCCAGGACCCACGTTAGCCAGATGCACAAGGGGGCTCAAGCATCTGGAGTTCGTTCGCAGTGACTGGAGGCCCAGGCACGTCCATTCTCTCTCTCTTCTCTCTCTCTCTCTCTTTTTCTCTCTGTCACTCTCAAATAAAGAAATAAAAATAACCAAACAAAAAATAAATAAATAAAAATAGGACTTCAGCATCCATAAATGGAACTTTTAAATTTTAAAGTGGTATATTTAGGTGTTAAGTTAACAAGAGGCGGAGTTGTGATAGTTAATTTTTGTTACCAGTTTGTTTGGATTAGGATGAACTAGGGGAAATGTGTCTGTGGGTGGGGGGAGGGGTGTATGTGTGCATTTATAGAGAGATTTAGCTGAAGAGAAAATATGCACCATGAAATTGGGTAGTATCACACCATGGGCTGTGGTGCTGGACTAAACAAAAAGAAAACAGATAGGGGCTAGAGAGATGGCCTAGTGGTTAAGGCATTTGCCTGAGAAGCCTAAGGATACCCCAGGAACCACGTAAGCTAGATACACATGGTGGTGCATGCGTCTGGAGTTCATTTGCAGTGGCTAGAGATCCTAGAGCACCCACTCTCTCTCTCTCTTTTTCTATCATAAACAAGTAAATAATAAAATATCTTTTAAAAAATGGGGCTGGAAAAACACCCAATATTTACCTTAGGGATACATACATACTTGGAAAACTCTAAAGAAAAGCATAATAAAAAAACAATTAAATACCAAAAAAAATGGGGCTGGTGAGAGAGCTCAGTCAGTCAAGTGCTTGCTTTGCAAACATGAGGACCCAGTTTTGGATCTCTGCAACGCCTACGAACGCTAAGAATCGTGGTATGCGCTTATTATGCCAGTGCCGAGGAGGCAGAGACAGACGGATCTCCGGAGTAAAATCTGGGTTCCGTGAGAGACCCTGTCTCACCAAAGAAGGAGGTGGAAAGTGATAGTGTGACTTCTGACTTCCACATGCATGCACCCACATACATGTGCACTCACATACATATGAAATGTGTTTGTACACCTCCTCACATATGTATACGTGCAAAAAAAAAGAAGAAAAAAAAGAGAACGTGAGGGCTGGAGAGATGGCTTAGTGGTTAAGCGCTTGCCTGTGAAGCCTAAGGACCCCGGTTCGAGGCTCGATTCCCCAGGACCCACGTTAGCCAGATGCACAAGGGGGCGCACACGTCCGGAGTTCGTTTGCAGTGGCTGGAGGCCCTGGTGTGCCCATTCTCTCTGTTTCTCTGCTTCTTTCTCTCTCTGTAGCTCTCAAATAAATAAATAAAAATAAAAAAATATTTTAAAAAAAAGGAGAATGTGAAGTGAGCTCCAGCATTTATCTCTGCCTGCGTCCTGACTACAGACACAAGGTCACCTACACTGTGGCCACCATTCCTTCGGTGCCATGGTGGACGGCACCCTCAGACTTATTTACCCAGGCGACTCAGCCCTTCCTCATACAGTAACCGCTCTGACCAGTGTGAGCTCGCCTCTACTGCTTCCTCCCCCACAATTCTCAGTTTCTTCCCGCCTTCAGCTGCCCTTGGCAGGTAGTTTATCACATAAGGAGAAAGGGAACTAGTCTACATATATTATACAACTCAAAGAAAGTACCAGGGCTGAAGAGATGGCTTAGCAGTTACGGTGCTTGCCTGTGAAACCTAAGGACCCGGGTTTGCTTCCCCAGGACCCACGTAAGCCAGATGCACAAGGTGTTGTATGCATTAGGAAACCCTGGCACACCCATTCTCTCTCACACACTTTCTCTCTGCCTCTTTCCTTCTTCCTTCCTTCCTTCTTTGTTTGTTTCTTTCTTCTTTCTCCTTCTTCATTCCTTCCTTCCTCTCTCTCTCTCTCTCTCAAATAAATTAAAGAAAAAAAAAGTAATCATTGCCACCAAACTGAAGTATAAGTCTTTACCTTGCCTCTCATCTATAAATTCATCACTGACAGTCTTTGCTGAGGAACAAGAGTTAAGGGCCTATTCTGAAAATTCTACTTGGAACTCGAAGCTCACAGTAGGTTTTCTTCCATCCCCTAGAATTAATTCCTCACTTTCAAACTCTCACAGAACAGAGACAGGAAGAAAAGACTGTGCTGGACGCCAGCTGTTGCAGATACCTTCTCAGCTTATGGGAGAAGAGGGTCTATTTTGGCTTACGGGGCTGAGGGCTGCTTGCTCATGGTGATGCAAGCGTGGCAGAGGGCATCACATCGTCACTTCAGCTTGGAGGAAGCAGCGAGACTGAGCTAACTCTGAACATTCAATTGAGCTGGCCTAGTAAACCTCAAGACTAGCCCCCGTGACCCACCTCCTCCAGCAAGGCTCCACCTCCTAAAGGCTGCAGAACCTTTCTAGATTGCCACCGGCAGGGGTCCAAGTATTCTAAACATGTGATCCTATGGGAGGGAACACTTTACACTCAAACTACCATGCCAGCTCATGACAATAGGTTTGGACCTTTATCCTAACTATCCCGAGATCTTCACATCCATTCCCGTCCACACTAATCTTACTTTTTAAAGTTATTTAAAGTATTTTTACTGTTGGGGCTGGAGAGGTGGATTAGAGGTTAAGGTGCTTGCTTGCAAAGCCTAAGGACCAAGGTTCGAATCTCCTGTACCCATGTAAGCCAGATGCATAAGGTGGCACATGCATCTGGAGCTTGTTTTCAGTGGCTGGAGGCCCTGGCACACCCATTCTCTCTCTCTCAAATAAATAAGTGAATAAAATATTTAAAAATATTTTCACTGTTTACTATGCACCACGCTAGAAACTAGCCAGTTACTTGTGTGACTTTTTTTTTTTTCTCTTTTAAGGAATGTTCTGTGACTACCACTGCTTGAAGCATCAAAGGATGGACTCTTTTTTCTTTCTTTGTTTTTTCTTCCTTTCTTTTTGAAAAGCTCATAAGGTCATTCACAGTCTGACTCCTGTCTTGCCTCTTGCCTCAACTCCACTTTCCTGGCCCAACCCCAGGAAGCTATGCTCTGGCCACAGGTCCCAGTCTGGTTCCCAATGCCTCAACGGAGCTGACTAAACGCCCCCCAACCCCCCAGCTTTGGAGGACGCAACAGTGAAAGACTCCAGTCGTCCTTGGGTCCTGCCAACAGATCCTAACACCAGCATAAGGTCAACAGCTCTTGTCATCGCAGAGATCTGGGGGAAGAGATACCATTTGAAAGAGAAAGGTGGGAGTGGGGAAGTACTCTGAAGGCACAGCAGACAGGTCATGTGGAATGTCTGGGGAGATAAATTAAAGATGACTCTTTTTTTAATTAATTATTTATTTATTTGAGAGCGACAGACACAGAGAGAAAGACAGATAGAGGGAAAGAGAGAGAATGGGTGTGCCAGGGCTTCCAGCCTCTGCAAACGAACTCCAGACGCATGCGCCCCCTTGTGCGTCTGGCTAACGTGGGACCTGGGGAACCGAGTCTCGAACCGGGGTCCTTAGGCTTCACAGGCAAGCGCTTAACCGCTAAGCCATCTCTCCAGCCCAAAGATGACTCTTAACTTGGAGTTGTCTTGAGCACCTGGATGGATAGTAATATGCAAGGAGCTGGAAACTCCTGGAGGAGGAGAGGCATGCGGGCAGATAAGCTCTCTCCAGAAGCAGCTCATGTGTTAGGAAAGGCTTGAGTCAGCTTGGTAAGTAGCAGTCTTGTCAGACGTGCTGTGTGCGTGGATGTGGTGTGGCCAAAGACAGTCAGTAAGATTTAGGAGAGCCGGGCGTGGTGGCGCATGTCTTTAATCCCAGCACTCCGGAGGCAGAGGTAGGAGGATCGCTGTGAGTTTGAGGCCGCCCTGAGACTACTTAGTGAGTTCCAGGGCAGCCTGGGCTAAAACGAGACCGTACCTTGAAAAACCAAAAAGAAAAAAGAGAAGTAGCCGGGCGTGGTGGCGCACGCCTTTAATCCCAGCACTCGGGAGGCAGAGGTAGGAGGATCGCCGTGAGATCGAGGCCACCCTGAGATTACATAGTGAATTCCAGGTCAGCCTGGGCTAGAGTAAGACTCTACCTCGAAAAACCAAAAAAAAAAGAGAGAAGTAATATTTAGGATAATGATGCTCCAAGAAGACTAGGGATAGAAGTCAGTGTCAGAGTGCTTTCCAAACTTACACAGGGCGTCCCATTCAATCCCCAGAAATGAGGTTAAAAAAGAAAGAAAGAAAGTAAAGATGTTGCAAGAAGTAAAGCCACTTTGAGAGGAATGGCATGAAGGACACTGATAAAGTGACGTCCCTCCAGGTTATCCAACTTGTCAGACCATTGAAGAGAGCCACAAAAGGTTTCATAATACAGACACAGCACATGAGATAAGAATCATGTCTTCACACCGGCAACTGTCATCTCTCTGAAGAGGGAAAAGCTGAGATCAACTGGTTCTTCTGGGACTTCAGAGCACATGCCACGCAGTACAGCCACTCTGCTCTCTCCTTTTTCTAAAAATCTTATTTATTTATTTACGAGAGAGAGAGAGAGGCAGAGAGAGAATGGGCACGCCAGGGCCTCCAGCCCCTGCAAATGAACTCCAGACACATGCGCCCCCTTGTGCATCTGGCTAATGTGGTCCTGGGGGAATTGAACCAGGGTCCTTTGCCTTTTGAGGCAGACAGCTCAGACTGACCTGGAATTCACTGTGTAGTCTCAGGGTGGCCTTGAACTCATGGCGATCCTCCTACCTCTGCCTCCCTAGTGCTGGGATTAAAGGCATGCACCACCACGCCCAGCTAAATAAAATATTTTTAAATATATTATCATTCTAATTTGACAAAAATATGTATAATAGAGACAGATGTTACATGTTTTTGTACAGTGGGAGTGAAAATTCAAATTATAATGTAAGCTCACTAATGATATTTCTCATCCTGGTGATGGTGGGATGATCGTATGTTGTGGTTACCTTTTCATTCCTGGGACCAAACAATTGACCAGGGCTCGAGAGATGGCTTAGCTGTTAAGGGGCTTGCCTACGAAGCCTACGGACCTGGGTTTGGTTTCCCAGAACCCACGTAAGTCAGACACACATGGTCAGACACACAGGTGCATGCATCTGGAATTCATTTGCAGTGGCCAGAGGCCCTGGCATGCCCATTCTCTCTCTCTCTTTTCTCTTTCTCTTTCTTGTTATTTTGTTGTTGTTGTTGTTTGTTTGAGGTAGGGTCTCACTCTAGCTCAGGCTCCCCTGGAATTTACTATGTAGTCTCAGGATGTCCTCGAACTCATGGTGATCCTTCTACCTCTGCCTCCTGAGTGCTGGGATTAAAGGCGTGTGCCACCACGCCCAGCTTCTCTCTTTCTCTTTTAAATAAATAAATACGTAAATAAATACAAACTGACCCAAAGCAGCCGATGGGAGCAATTGCTTTATTTTGATTTGCAGTCTTGAGGGAAAACTTCATCATGGCCGGAGAAGGATGGTGGAGCGGAGGCTGGGCGTCCTACGTGGCAGCTGTCAGGAAGCAGCCAAGGAGGGAGCTGGGCAGAACTGCTGCTGCTGGCAAGAGGAACTGGGCTGCGATGCCCCCACCAGTTCTGCCCCCAGCAGCACACCTCCTCCGGCAAAGTCCAGCCTCCTAAATTTCCACCAACAGGGGGCCAAGTCTTTAAAACACATGAGGCTATGGGGCGCCATCTCATTTAAGTCACCACCCCCTATTGGAGTAGGGGTGAGTGAGGAATTTTGCCGGAAATATTCTTTGATATTTATTTTTGGGAAAAGGTTACTTTCAATTTAAGTATCTGTTGACATATGAAGTTAGAGACAAGGTGGCATTCTGCACTCAAGCTGACTTGGAGTTCACTATCCAGCCAGAGGTAAATCCTCTTGCCTCACACACCTGAGTGCCATGACTATAGGCATGGGCCACCAAACCTGGCTTCACCTTTTGATTTTTTCTGTAATACAGCATAAATGGAAAACATACATGGACAAATTCTATAAAATTCAAAAGATACATCATTATCTTGAGAACTAGGATAAACTGAATACTATTAACTGTATCACCTTCCTTTTTTCTTTTTTCCTTCCTGAGGTAATGTCTTGCTCTAGCCCAAGCTGACCTGGAATTTACTATGTAGTCTCAGGCTGGCCTTGAACTCACAGTGATCCTCCTACCTCTGCCTCCCAAGTGCTGGGATTAATGGCATGCATCATTATGCCCCACCCTTTTCTTTCTTTTAATGATGAAAGGCAGAGAAAAGAGAGTGAATCAATGTGGCCCCATTGGGAAGTACAGATGTAAGAGTTCAGTGTCCCCCCAACTCCATCTTTGGGGTACTGACATGAAGAAGAAATAGGTCATGAAGCAAAAGGTGTTCATAATTAAACAATATTCATCCAATGTGGTCTGGTTGATCAGGATCTTGGTTCTAGTTTTTTTTTGCTCCGTGGTTCAAAGAAGTTTTTATTGCTTGAGAGACACAATGCTGCCTCATCTTGTATGAATGGAATACCTCACAGAAGCCCCTACACCTTCACCCATCATTCTCTGTCCTTATTGCCATGTTTGGCTTTTGCTAAATGTTTGGGCACTATAGATTTTATTTGAAACTTGGAACTGTCTGATGTTCTAGTTAGTTCCAGGTTCTTTGTGGATCTTAAGTTCCACCTTGGAATTCTTAAACAAGCATTATTGTGATGCAGTTTCTGGCTGGGTTAGGCCAAGGTCTTGGCATATGTGGGTAGGTTTTTTGTGAGCCACATTACCCATCCGTTTTTGGCATCCTGGTTCTATTATAACTGTGTGTGTGTGTG
This sequence comes from Jaculus jaculus, assembly GCF_020740685.1. Taxonomy (NCBI): domain Eukaryota; kingdom Metazoa; phylum Chordata; class Mammalia; order Rodentia; family Dipodidae; genus Jaculus; species Jaculus jaculus. Next base: position 51,587,404 of record NC_059120.1, on the reverse strand, counting down.
TGTGTGTGCGTGTGTGCGTGTTTCAAGGCAGAGTCTCACTGTAGCTCCAGGCTAGCCTTGAACAATTCAAATTATACTGAATTTAAAATTGCTAGTGTGAATTTCTGCTGCCTAGTTTCGTATATAATCTGAAATTAATTTTTAAAAAGAATTTAACAAATATTCTTTTCTTAAAACTTTCTTAGGTAACTTTTCACTATGAACTGAAGTGGTATGTTGCAATGACACATTCTAATGAGAAATGATGGGAATTTTAAAAGAATAGAATATGTAAATGTCACAGCTGTCAGGCCTCTAACTCTCCTGAGTTCGGTTTTTCCTTTGCCTTTGTCAGACAAAAGAACATTTTCCATCTTTGTCAATTTATTTATTTGCTAGCAAAGTGGGACAGATAAGAGAGGGGGGGGGAGGGCACACCAGGGCCTCCAGCCAAGTGAACTCCAGGTGTTTGTACATCTGGCTTTACATGAGTACTGGGGAATTGAACCTGGGTCATTAGACTCTGCAGGCAAGCTCCTTAACCACTTAGCCATCTCCCCAGCCAATTCCCATTTCCCTTTTTATATTGTGGTTAAATGATAAAATTAGTTTTTTAGTGTTTTTCATTCCTTTTGCGCCCATGTGAATCTTCCATCACCTCACCTTTTCCCCACATGATCCCGTAACTGGCCATACCAGGTCACCATTGGTTCAGATTCCATTCTGGGTCATACTTTAGGAGAAATCGGACACAGGGATAAAGAGATTAGATTAGAAAGTTAGGAAGCTTGACGCCGTGTGATATAGGGAGAGGGACTGAAACCTGTGGGCTTCCAAGAGGTTGTCAGAAGAGCTTCGTGGTCCTGGTGAAGAGCTGTCAGGTGTGAGAGTGATGATGGCCCAGGCTCCAGGGGGACCACTGGAGGTCCAGGTTGCTGTTGGTAGTTGTAGAGTTAAATGCTGTTCTCTCCAACTCGGTGCTTATCTGCTAAATCCACTTCCTTTTCTCCAGTTAGGGGACATTCTTAGATCTCTTACGATGGAAAGTTCCTGACATTTGTATGAAGTGGGTGGTTGGGAAGAATTTTCTTCCATTATCTTCCTCCATGAACTGTAAAAACAAGCCTTTATTGTGAAACTACAACCAGGGAGAACTTTGACCTCCTGAGAACTGAGAGAATAATGTGTTTTATGATCTCACTAGAACTCTGGTGTGCATGTGTGCCATGCACACACTATCTGGTTCACTTTTTTTTTTTTCTGGTGGCATTTTTCATACCATGAGTCAGAGAGAACCTATCACAGGGACATTTGTTTTCCTTTAAAACTATATTATTTATAGCATAGTGTTGCTTTTAAAGATATTATCATTATATGCATATATATATATCACGCTAAGGAAAAGCAACCTTTACATTTTTAATTATTTTGTTTTAAGACAGGGTCTTAGCTCACACTGTAGCCCAGGCTACCCTTCAGTTCACACAAATCCCCCCTGTTTTAACATCCCAAATACTGGGGGTTATAGGAATGAGCCACAAACCCTGACTGGGACATTTTCTCTTCTGTTGAGGACTTCTGTAAAGTCACATGTCATTTCTCATGACAGAGGTACAGGGGGAAAAAGATGCTTTATAAATTCATTTAAAAAAATAACAAGAGGATATTTAATTAAATCTGGCCTCTCTAAAAGTGATGTAGGGGCCTGGGGAGCTGGCTCAGTGGTTAAAGATGCTTGCCTGCAAGCCTGGTGGCCCTGATTCAATTCTCCAGCCACTCGACATAAGGCCAGAACGCTGGAATTCATCTGCAGTGGCAAGAGACCCTGATGTACACACATTACACACACGTGCGCGTACATACACACACACACACATAAATAGAAAAGTGATTTGGATTTTTCATAAGCCATTTATGAAATTTAAAAATGAGACCTTTTATGACATTAAAATTCTTGCCTGTAATTCTAGCACTTGAAGGATGGAGGCAGAAGAATCAGGAATAGAAGGTCATCTTCACAGTGAGTTCAAGTCGAGCCTGGGCTCTATGAGACATGTCTCAAGAAACAAAGACACCCCAACCAAAGCGGGGCGTGGTGGCGCACGCCTTTAATCCCAGCTCTTTGGAGGCAGAGGTAGGAGGATTGCCATGAGATCAAGGCCAGCTCGAGACTACATAGTGAATTCCAAATCAGCCTAAGCTAGAGTGAGAGCCTGCCTTGAAAAAGAAACAAACATACAAAGAAGCCCAAGAAACCAGCCAAACAAAAAAATATGCAGCACGGAATCATTAAATGAGAATTTTTCCTTTGCTTTTATTTATTTATTCACTTTTTACGTGGGTACTGGGGAATCAAACCTGGGTCCTTAGGCAAGTGCTTTAACTGCTAAGCCCTCTCTCCAGCCCTTATCCTTCTTTCTTTCCAGTTTTTCTTTTTCTTTTGGTTTTTCAAGGTGGGGTTTCACTCTAGCCCAGGCTGACCTGGAATTCACTATGGAGTCTCAGGGTGGCCTCGAATTCACAGTGATCCTCCTACCTCTGCCTCCCGAGGGCTGGGATTAAAGGCGTGCGCCACCACCTCTGGCTCTTTCTTTCTTTCTTTCTTTCTTTCTTTCTTTTGTTTAAAAACAGAATTATACTTGTAGCTGGCCTGGAACTAGCCTAGGCTATTCATGAATTCATGGTGATCATCCTGTCTCAGCCTTCCAAATGCTGTAATTGAAGGCACAAGCCACTGCAAGTGCCTCTGATTTCATTTATTTGTCTGTTTATGTAGGGCAGGGTCTCACTGCAGCCCAGGCTGACCTGGAACTGACAACTATCCCCTTACCTCAGCTTCTCAAGTGCTCAGATTAAAGGGGTGAGCCACTATATCTAGTTATTTCATTTCTATCTTTTTTTTTTTTTTTTTTTTTTTCGTTTTTCAAGATAGGGTCTCACTCTAGCCCAAGCTGACCTGGAACTCACTATTTAGTCTCATGGTGGCCTTAAACTCACAGTGATCCTCCCACCTCTGCCTCCCAAGTGCTGGGGTTAAAGGCATGCGCCACCATGCCTGGCTGATTTCTATTTTTAATGCACTTCTTTGTAATATAATAATAATGTACTATAATAATCAGATGAGACCTTTTTAGAGAATTTAAGTAAATTTCAATTATACAGGAATTTTAAGTAAACAACTTTATTTTTAAAATTAATAATTTGTACCTGTGTGTGTGTAGGTATCTCTTGCCACTGCAAACCAGTGCTAGCTAAATGTTCCACTTTTTGCGTCTGGATTTACATGGGTGCCTGGGTAATCAAACCCGAGTGGACAGGCTTTGCAAGCAAGTGACTCTAACTACTGAGCCATCTCCCCATCTCCTTAAGGCAGCAAATTTAGAAACAGATGACCCTTATTGGGTTTGCTTGGCTTTTCAGACAAAAACATTAAATATATTGAGCATCCTATACTTTGTTTTTCCATATTTTTCCATTTCATTTACAATTGACTTTTGTTTTGAGGCAGGGTCTCACTGTGACCTGAAACTCACTCTGTAGCCCGTGTTGGCCTCAAACTCACCACAATCCTCTTAGCTTAGCCTCCCAAGTGCTGGGATTAAAGGCATGCACCACCACGCCTGATTGAATCCATCTATTTATCTACCCTGTAAATTTTTTAGAAACAGGGCTTTCATAAGGTCAATGTGATTAAGTTCAAATTTATTTATTCATTAAAATTTTTTATCTAAATCTCATTTTTTCAATAAAATAATTTGAATCGGCCAACACGATTGTTTAAAGTAAGATTTTGGCTAAGGAATATACTTCAACAGGGTTTTACCCTCATTATAACTCTTTTCAGGCCTTTTATAATTTAGAAAACATTTTTGAGGTTTTTTTTTTCCCCATCGAACCTTAGGAAGAGCGCCTCGTATCTCTAAAAGTTATTTGTGAGAGGGAGAAAGATAAGAGAGAAAGGGAGAAAGAGAATGTACCTTTTTTTTTTTTTAAAGTCGGTCTGGGTCTTTAATTATCTTACCAGAACAAGTTTGGTTAGAACCACCGAGACGCGGTGGATCCTTTTTCTATCAAAGTTGTAATATTCCCAGCACCCGGGAGGGCAGAGGTAGGAGGATCGCAGAGAGTTCGAGGCCACCCTGAGACTACATAAGTGAATTCCAGGAGATCCTGAGCTACAGTGAAACCCTACCTCGAACCTCCCCCCCCAAAAAAAAAAATTAAAAAAAAGTAATAGTATTCGTTTAGAGTTTTTTTTTTTTTTTTCCCTCGGTGCGTGCGTTGTAGTTTCGTGCCTCCCCGACTCCGGGAAGCACCAGCGGGCGATCGTCCCTCGAGCGCCCCCCTCTGTGCCTGCCCCGGCCCTTCGGCGCATGCTCCCGTGACCGCGGGGCTGTGGCGCCATTTTCATATGGCCGGGACCGCCCGGCTCCTTAGGTGCGTCCCCGGGGACGCCGGGGCATTCACGATGGCCGCAGGCACCAGTGCAGGCCCCCGTGCAGCGAGGCCCCCCCCCCATGCTCCCCTCCCTGCACCGCTTCCGCTGGGACGACGCGTGGAAACTTTCGCGTCCCTCCCCCCCCCCCCCCGGGGGCACCAGTGGGCTCCCTTCGCCCGCGCCTGGCGCCCAGCCCTGCGTCCCCACGCGCGCCGCTGCAGCCTCCGCGCCGCCCGCGACCCTCCCCGGGGCCCGGGCAGTGGGATTAGGTGTTTGTGATGATGATGATGATGATGATGTTTATTTTTTATTTATTTTTAGCATTTTTCTTTTCTTTTCTTTTTTCTTGTTCTTGAGCTCCGCGGAGGAGCTGACGGCCGCGTTTGTCCCCCGGAGAAAGAACAAAGCTCAGGGCGACCTCAGAACGCCCGCCCCGCGTCAGTGCCCGCGCTCGGGGGTGGGGGGGGGCGGCACCCCGGCTTCTCGGGGTGCTGGTGTGTGTGTGTGTGGGGGGGGTGGGTGCCGAGGGTAGCTCGAGGCCAGAGGGTCCCAGGGTCCGCTATTCACTCATCTGTCTATATATGTGCTTTTCGGTCTCCGTGTGAGTTTCCAGCGAGGGTGAATGTGGGGGGGCCGGGAGGGGGAGTTCTTCTTTTTCTTTTCAAAAAGCACGAGAGACAGAGTAGAACATTCTGCGTTCATTCACTATGATTTATTTTCGTTTATTTATTATTTTCCAGTCTCTGTGTAGAGTTTCGAACGGGGGTGAGCGGGGTCAGGGAGAATTTTTTTTTTTTTTTTTTTTTTTAAGAAAAAGCAGGAGAGACAAGAGTAGAACCTTCTGGGGCTAGAGGAAGACTTAATGGATGCGGAGCGGGACCGTCAGGGGAGGGCGCATCGTTGCATCCGCTCCCTAATCCATCTCGGGTTCATTCATAAGTTTCTGGTCTCAGAGGAGGTTCCCACCCCCCCACCCCCACTTTCCCCATCCCTGCCCTGCCCATCCCTGCCCTCCCCTGGCCGGGCTCCGCTTCCCGGACGGCAATTGGTGAACGGTAACAAAGCCCTAGCAACCGGCTCCTAGTGACCCGCGGGGCGCCGGGTCGCTGCCCTCCTCTGCCTCCCTCCCCAGGCTGGCTGGCGCGGAGAAAGGAGCGGGCTGTCCCTTTAAGGGATGGCCTCGGAGCCGTGAGCGTGGAGGGGGGCCGAGGGGAGGCGGGGAGGCAGATCTGGGGGCGGACCTAAGGGGAAGAGGAGGAGGAAGAGGAGGAGGAGGAGGAGGAGGAGGAAGAAGAGTCTCGGCTGAAAGGAGGTGTCGGAGGAGGAGGAGCCCGGGGGAAGCAGCTAGTGCCACCCAGCCCCGCGGGCACCCGGAGTCCTGCCCCGCTGCGCCCCACACGAGTGGTCAGGGGCGCGCTCCGGGCCAGACGCGTCCTTTCCTCCATGATCACTTTGGGAGCCCGGGGAAGACTTTGCCGGGTCCGGAGAGCTGGTGCGCGTCCCTCAGGCTCGGTGGCAGCGGTGCGGAGACCCGGGAGGCGACCGCAGAGTCCCCAACGCCGCGGCCACAGCAGCCCCGGGCGTGCGCGCCCTGGCGCCCGGCGGGCTCGGCTTCCCCGCGGAATGTCCCCGGGGCGTGCGGCGAGCTGAGCCTGCTTTGCCCATCACCTCCGGCTTGTCTCAGGTGGGCTCGGGGGGGTTCGACATCCCGAACTTCCCGGCTCCTGGGCAAGTGGAGAAGCACATCATCATCATCATCATCATCCCCCACCCCCCCCTCCCGCCCCGACCCCACCACCACCACCACCACCACCACTCCTGGGGGCGGGTGACCACAGCTAGCCGCGACCCAGCAGCCCTCCTCTCCCGTGCGGATCTCCGTTAAGATGGCAGCGGAATCAGGGGAACTAATCGGGGCTTGTGAGTTCATCAAAGGTGAGGAGCGGCCACCCGGCATCCTTCAAGCCCTTCCACGCCCACTCCCCCACCCCCCCCCGCCCCAACTCTTTGCACTTTTCGTCCCCTTTTGTCCCCAGCTCCTGTCCACACCGCGCGCCCAGTGTCCCGCAGCCCTTGCGCGCGCGCTCCGGGTCCCTCTCGCCACTCTGGGCTCCCCGAGGACCCCCTGCTTCCGGCTTCTTTCTCGAGTCCCTCGTTCCCTCTGCAGCTTCCTGGTGCTGGGAAAAGTCCCTGGGCTCCTTCACCCAGCCGTTCTTGGGTCCCTAGGTCTGATCTGGGATTTCTGGGTTCACCCCCCCAACCACACCCCCTTTTTGCTTCCTTCCTCCCTTCCTCTTCTTGAAGTCTGCGGGGCGCGCCTCTCTTCCCGAACTTCCGCAGCCGGCTGATGCGGTCTGGGCGATTTCAGAACCAAACTTCTTGTGTCTCCGGTTTTGCGGGGACCCCCTCAGCCCCCTGCCTGTATCCCACTGGCCAGAAAACTAGGGTGTGTGTGTGGGGGGGGGGGGAAGCGCAGACACTGCTCCGTTCAGAGTCCTCAGCCAGGTCCTCTTCTCACCTCTGAGCTGTTGTGCCCTTGGGACGGACTCTGGCTTTTGGGGGAGAGATTGTGTTTCTGCAAGAATCCCACGAGGCTCTTTTTATTTTATTTTATTTTTTTTTTGATTTTTCAAGGTAGGGTCTCACTCTCTCTAGCCCAGGCTGACGTGGAACTCTCTTCCCTAGTCCCTGGCTGGCCTCGAACTCACGGCGATCCCCCTACCTCTCTGCCTCCCAAGTGCTGGGATGAAAGGTGTACGCCACCACGCCGCCGGGGCTTTTAAAGGCTCTTTAAATTATTCGTAGCAGTTGTAATGATGGATCCTTCGTGTGTGTCACCCTTTTCACTTCCCTTCTTCTCATACGTTTTCTTCTGTCTTTTAAATTTGTCTTTCAGATCGATTATATTTTGCTACTTTAAGGACTAGACCAAAAAGCACAGTAAATACACACTATTTCTCCATCGATGAGGAGCTGGTCTATGAAAAGTAAGTTTTCCTACCCACCACCTCTTCCCCCTGCCTTAGTGTGCTCGTTGGTTTTGTGGTAAAGCGAACACCATGCATTTTTATGTTTTTATGAGCGTTTCATTCTCCCATCCCATTGGTTTTCTAAAACTCAAGTTGCTTGGTGAGAAGTGCACGGATAAGCGAACACAGCTCGAACCTGTCAGCACCTAGATCTTTTTGGAACTCGGGATTTTTAGTTCTCCATCACTGCACAAGCATCTTGGATTCCTAACGCTGCCCCGAGTGAGAGCAGGCAGTCCCCACAGTGTCCTTGCCAGCCTGTGTAATTGGCCCTTGAATCAGTCACCAGGTATTTATGGAGCGCCCACGGGGCACAGGGCAGTGCGCATATTACAGGTGCTCAAGCTGTCGCCTCACAAGGCTGCCCTTGTATCTCAGGATGTTTTTGTTTGTGCGGCTGGTTTTCAGAAAGTGGGACACATGGGCCGCTTGGGAACTGTATCCAAGGCGGATCTGGGAGATCTTGACCGCACGATTGACTTATTTTATGTAGGTGCCCCACACTTCTTGGCCTTGTTATTATTATTTTTTTCTCTGCATTTGCCTAAGCAGTGCCTTACTGCCGTTTACATTGCGTGGCTCCCGTGCCCCTGTGGGATTAGGATTTCAGAGCGCAGCATAAGAGCAGAGAGCTGCTTCTCGGGAAAGACTGTGGCTCTGTCGGAAAGGGATGTTTGAATACTTTCAGTACAGTAAAAACTTAACTGGAGAACTAAATCACCAGTCAATGAAAGACTGACTTAGTTATACTCTTTTGCTTAAAAGGCTTGGTGATTTCCTAGGAGGCTCGAATTCCCCACATGTGCAGCTAAGAGGGACATAGTTAAATGACTGTAGTAAGTTTCCTGGGGCTGGTCCTGTGGGGATGTTGGCAGTTGTATCTAGAGGTCTGTGGATATCATAAGGTCTTGGAAGAGGGAGCATTCTGGACCCTCAAAAAAAATTTTTTTTAAAAGATTTATTTGCAAGGAGAGAGAGATTGAAATTGAGATTGTATGGGTGCACCAGGGCCTTTTGCCACTGCAAAGGAATTCTAGATGCTTGTGCCACTTTATACATCTGGCTTTACATGGGTCCTGGGGAATTGAACTCAGGCTGGCAGACTTCGCAAGCAAGGACCTTTAACTGCTGAGCCATCTCCTCAGCTCTAAGAAGCTATCATTTCTCTCAGAGAAAACAACCGCTCATTGTCACTCCTTGTAGGGGTTCCTGAAACTGATGTCTTAGAACCCTTCCTTGAGTGGCGTGGGCTGAAGTGAGTGAGAAATAGAAAGAGGCCTTTGCTGCTCCTCTGGACTGCCCTGAGCTGCTGAGGCAAATCTGTCTGCACTCCTAGTGTCGGGTTACAGCTGTGCTCCTAGACAGAATAGACTTATGGGCAGCCCTCCCTGACCCTGTGTACCTGGGTGATGTCACTGCAAGCAGTGTTTCTTGAGTGGATGCTCTGTTGTTGGGAATAGGTCTGGTCGTGGCTTTCCTCTCTGTGAGTTTAGGGCCTTAGGGACCTCTCCTGGACTTGAGGGCAGACACTGTGTCTATGCCATTTTGTTCAAGTCTGTAGTGACTAAGGTGACTGCTTATCATTAATATGTCATTTAACAGGCTCCAGTTATTGAGGTCTGAGTCACTTCTTTTGAGATTGCTAGATGGTGGATCTGGTAGAAAATTACATTTAGCCGACTAAACACAGTGCACAATGGCCTTCTGATTCTAGCATTAAGATTTTTATGTGATTTTTAATGGTGGTATTTCAGGATAGGGCTAGTTACAAATTATATGCCTTTGGTGTTTGTTTGACTGCATTTCTTTTAAGGAAAGACTTGCTCGAGAGGCCACATGGTTTATTTTGTGAGTCTGGATGTCAATTTGAAACTATAAGCAGCTAGGCATGGTGACTCACATCTGTGGTCCCAGTTCTTAGGAGATGAAGGAGGGAAGGTGTCTGTGCATTCAAGGTGAGCATGGGCTAAAGTGTTACCTGCAAGTCAGCCTGTGCTTTAGAACAGTATCCCGCCACAAACACACAAACAAATGAAATGCTAACAGCATTTACATGTTAGTTTGATCTTACCGCACCTTGCCACAGTAGTAACTACGGTTGTGGTAGCTCTCAATTGAGCCCCGTGCTTTTGTTACCCTGGCACGTTACGCTGTGCTTTGGTGGTACAGGGAATAAAATGGTGAAACACATGCTTCCTCCACGCAGCTCTAAGCCCATAGGGTGGCTAACAGAGCTGCATTTACATGAAGATAAACGGCCAGAGAAAAACCCCACTTCTTTACCTGGAAAGCACTCCCCAGAGGGCGAGGGCATGCGGGATGGTTCGGTTTGATCAGGGGGGCACGAGCCAGGAGCGGGAGGGAGGCTCAGGGTGGGTGTGTGTTGAGGGAACAGCAAGTCCTCCAGCCTGCCTGGTGTGTGCACAGGTCACTTGGGGGAGGTGTGGAATGACACTGAGAGGGTTGGTTGGGGACAAACTTCATGCTAGGATGAGGAACCTGCCCTTTCTTGGTATGTCTTGGAACTCTGGTAAGAATTTTAGGGCGGGAATGGTGTGGCCAGATTCATACAAATTGAAAAAATAAGGCAAATGCTCCTGAGCGTTTCAGTGTGCCCTGAGAGAAGAAGTTCACTTTTGTTTTGTTTTGTGTTTTGAGGTAGAGTCTTGCTGTAGCCCAGGCTGACCTCAAACTCACAGCAATCCTCCTACCTCTGCTTCTACCTCTGGGGTTAAAGGCGTGCGTCACCATGTCCAGCTCACTTAAAAAAAAATTATTTATTTGAGAGAGAGAGAAATAATGGGCCCACCAAGGCCTCCAGCCACTGCAAATGAACTCCAGACACAGATGCCACCTTGTGCAGCTGGCTTTACCTGGGTGCTGGGGAATCGAACCTGGGCCTTTAGGCTTTGCAGGCAAATGCCTTAACCACTAAGCCATCTCTCCAGCCTGCGCTTTTTTTCTAATTTTTTTATTTTTAGTTAGGGTCTCACTGTGGCCCAAGCTGACCTGGAATTCACTATGTAGTTTCAGGCTGGCCTTGAACTCATGGCGATCCTCCTATTTCTGCCTCCCAAGTTCTGGGATTAAAGGCGTGTGCCACTATATCCAGATTTTTTTGTACTTTTATAAATTTATTTTATTTATTTGTGAGAAAATGAGAAGGAGGGAGAAAGAGAGAGAGAGAGGTTCGGCACACCAGGGCCATTGCAAATGAATTCCAAACTCATGCACCCCCTTCACCTTTTGTATCTGGCTTTACGTGGATGTTACAGAATTAAACCTGGGTCCTTTGGCTTTGCAGGCAAGTGCCTGAACCACTAAGCCATCTCTCCATCCCTTACTGTGTTTTTATAACAATTCTGTGAAGCTGGCGGTACCACCATCCACTGTACAGAGATGAGGATAGTGCACAGTGAGATTGGCTAACTTGCCCCATAACTAAAAGAAAAAAGAAAGAGAACACGATAGCATTGTTGAAGACCCTTCGAGGGGGCAGCAAGAACCCATGTGGAAAGGCTCTGGTATATTCAGAGGAAAGAAAACGTGTCTAGATTGGGATGGTGGCGGTGTTGCCGGAGAGGTGGACTTTGAATCCATGTGACTTGGCAACAGATCAGGTGGTTGGGTCAGTGAGGAGCTGAGGGAGAGTCGAAGTAGATTTGAAGTCATTTCGTCACGGTGAACCTGGTAAATGACACAAGATAGGGAGGATGCTGGGCTTGGCCGGGAGGGTCAGGCATTCCATCATGGACAGGTGGACTTTAAGAAATTGAAGGGATCTTCGTATCCTTCTTAAGGATTGAGGCATGGTTGCGCACGCCTTTAATCCCAGCACTCGGGAGGCAGAGGTAGGAGGATCGCCATGAGTTCGAGGTCACTCTGAGACTCCATAGTGAATTCCAGGTCAGCCTGGGCCAGAGTGACACCCTACCTCAAAAAACAAACAAACAAAAAAAAAAAACAAAAAAGGTGGACAAATGACTTGTTTCTGGGGAAGACGAGACGCTATCATGATCAGTCTTTCCCAGGTAGAACCAGGATGAGAGGAAAGAGAGAAAATTTGCTAAACAAGTATGTGTGTGTGTGTGGAGGGAAGGGGGACCTGAAGGAGAGAGGGAAGGGGAGAGAAAGACACAGCGGAATGCATCTTTGACTCCACTTCTTGGAAAGATAGAATGAGAATGACCTCAGAGCCCTTGTGTCTGGAGGATGTCCCGAGGGGACAGACAAAGTGCGTTACAAAGTCTCCGGGGAGAGGGCCGTGTTCATGTGTGTCATCACCTGGGCCTTCATAGAGCCCCATCACCGTCATTATTTGCTGAGTGTTCCAACAAACTGTTGCCTTTCTGGACAAATTGTCACCTCAGAAATTAGTACGTGAACTCTTTAAATATGAGGGTACGTTGAGTCTGTATTTTGTGCATACAAAAGAACGATAGCTCCCCGTGATTGAAAATAGCAACCTTCTAAAAAGCCCGTGAGGAACATTTCACAAAAAGGACCTCCTCGGGTGAGGCTGCGAGAATGAGAGTTTGAATTTTCTGCTCAGCGCTTCAACAGAACTTAGTCCGTGAGGGCCTGGGCAGGTTTAATAAAACATGGGCGGTAAGAAAACATACTCTGTCCTTGGGCTGCATTTTCATGGGTCCAAAGTACACCAGAGTATAGGCTAACATACCTGTGGCACGAAAAACAGCTCCATAAAAAAGGAGCCTGTCAAAGTTTTATTTGTATGAGATTAAGCCACCCGGTAACCCACAGTTCTCCAGAAAGGCTAGTTCTTTTTTAAAAAATTAAATTATATATATACATATACATACATATATATATGTATATATATAAATATATATAAAACAAGTTATACGCTTTTATCCCCTTGCCCCCTGCTCCCATCTCCCTGGGGCCCTCCATAGTGGGGTGATGGAAATCACTGTGAGGTCATGAAGGCCTCAGTCATTCCCTGTGGGATAGCAGGGATGGGTTGGGCATGCTCAGAGTGCTCCTGCATGCTCTGCGGCTCTTAAAATTCAGAAAGACTAATTCTTTGGTGTTGGAATTGGGCTGTTATCCTAATGTAGGCTAACTTAAAAAAATAATTTAATTAATTAACTTATTTATTGGAGAGAGAGACAGAGGGATGGAGGGAGGGAGAAAGAGGCAGATAGAATGGGCACATCAGGGCCTCCAGCCACTGCAAACAAACTCCAGACACAGTGATACCTTGTGTATCTGGCTTATGTGGGTCCTGGGGAATTGAACCTGGGTCCTTATGCTTCATAGGCAAGTGCCTTAACTGCTAAGCCCTCTCCCAAGCTCAAGGGTAACTTTTTAATGGCTTGGCTCTTGTTTGGCTCATGGGTTTACAAAGCTCCCAAAGGTTTCACAACCTTTCCAAATTGCCAGTAGTTGGGGACCATGTGTTCAAAACACACGAGGCTGTGGGGGACATTTCGTATTCAAAGCACCAGAGTTTGGTCACTCACGTTCAGAAAGCTGAGACTGGAGGATCATGAGTTCAGAGCTAGCTTGGGCTTCATAGTGAGATCGCGACTTCAAAAATGAAAGGGCTGGGGATGTGGCTCGGTTACTGGTAGAGCACTTGCTTAGCATGCTCGAGCCTCTGGGTTTGATTGTCAGCACTAAACAAACCTGGCATGGTGGTACCAGCCTGCTATCTGTTACCTCCGTTGTCACGAGGTCAAGGCAGGAGGATCAGAAATTCAAGGTCATCCTTGCTCCATAGCAAGTTTGAGGCCAGCCTGAGATACATAGACCTGGTATCAGGAAAAGAATGGTCAAATAGGGCCAGGCATAGTGATGCACACTTTTAATCCCAGCACTAGGGAGGCAGAGGTAGGAGGATCGCCGTGAGTTCAAGGCCACCCTGAGACTACAGAGTGAATTCCAGGTCAGCCTGGGCTACAGTGAGACCCTGCTGGGCCAGGATGGCAGAGGGGAGGCTGCTTACCACGTGGGCTCTCCACAGATACCTTCTACATTCCATATGGCAGGAGCTCTCTATACTTTCTTCTTAATCTAACAAATTCGTTTTAAGTGTTAAAAAATGATGTCTTTTATCTTGTCTGTTGCATATGTTTGAGTAAAAATATGAACAGAGGACATCTCTGAGTGAAGTACAGAGAAATTTCTCTTGCCTGGAAACATTGTAGGAGTGAGTCTAGGTTAGATGTGGGTGAGGATAAACCTTTTTGATTTTTTTTTTTAATTTTATTTATTTGCAAGTAGAGAGAGAGAGAGAGAGAGAGCGTGCAAGAGAACGAGTGAGCACATTGGTACACCAAGGCCTTCTGCTACTGTAGATGAACTCCAGATGCGTGTACCACTTTGTGCATCTGGCTTGCGTGGGTCCTGGGGAATCAAATCCTGGTGGTCAGGCCATTTGACAAGCAAGCATCTTTAACTATTGAGCAATCCCTCCAGCCCCCTTTTGAGTTTTCAATTTTTATTTCAAGGAGGATAAGTTATTGGGAAGTTAGATGTCATTTAAGCTCATGATCACACCCATGATCTTACATTGCTGTAGCATTATCATTTTGTCCCTCAATCCCTCAGCTCTCATCACACTGTGGTATAGACAGAAGAGGAGATGTGGGGGCGAATTCAGGTCAAGGTTCACCTTTGGAATATTAACAAAGTCATAACAGGGCTGGAGAGACGGCTTAGTGGTTAAGGTGCTTGCCTGCGAAGCCTAAGGACCCATGTTCGAGTCTCCAGATTCCAGGTAAGCCAAATGCACAAAGGTGAGGCAAGTGCAAGGCCTCACATGCACACTAGGTGGTGCAAGCATCTGGAGTTCAATTGCAATGGCTGAGGCCCTGGCACCAGTTCTCTCTGTTGCTTTCTCTCTCTTAAAAAAAAAAAAAAAAAAAAAAAAAAAAAAAGAACAGCATGCCTCTGAATTATAGGACTTCCCACACACATTAATTTGGTTAATCCTCAGAACAGTCTTAGTAGCTAGGTGCTGTTGTGATCACCACATTACAGTTAGGAGATTGAGGATCAGAGAGGATAGGTAGGTATACTGTATTGTTCATAATTTCTTTTCCTCCTCTTCCTCCTCCTTGTCCTTCTCTTCCTCCTCGCCTCTCCTTTTTTTTTTTTTTGATTGTGCTGAGGATAGAACCCAGAACCTTGCCCATGGTAGGCAAGTGCTTGCCATGAGCCACTCCACAGCCCTATTGTCTGGTCTGAAGGCACTGCGTGGTAGAGCTGGAATTCCAGCCACAGGAAGAGTACCCTGGAGTTCGTGTGTGGCAGTTTGAATCCGTGTCCCCCAGAGACTCGGGCCTTTCATTAAATCTTGTAACTTGGGTTTCCAGCTGCCTGTCTGGAGAAGGTGTCGAGGGGGTGGGTCCTGAGGTCCAGCCAGCCCCAAGGTGTGTGTGGTGGGATCCAGATTCCAGCCAGAAGGTTGGAAGAGCTGCCTGAGCTCAGGCTGCGTTCCTGCTGCTTGCTGCCGGGCCCCGCTGCTGCTTCTGCGTTTTTGCTGGCTGTTTGGTTGTCTCTCTGCTTGGATGTGTGGAAGCAGCTCCTCTGCCATCCAGGGGACTTCCTGAGTCTGTAAGCTTGAAATAAACCCCTTTCTCCTATAAACTGTGTCTGGTAGGGGTGCGCATCCCAGCAATGTGTAGCTGACTGCAACACCGTGCTTGGAGGCTTCCAGCACATTCCCAGTTGCCCTGAACCTGAGCTGGGGACGAGGTTGTTAGGAAGTTTTGTTTGTCCTTGGTGGCCTTGACCCTCCTAAGTGGGTGGTGATGGCTTTACTGTGAAATGTGCATAGCCAGGGCATATTTAGGGGGCATGGTGTAGTAATTACAAGGTTCCCTCTCTCCCACCCTTCCTTCTTCCCGTGCCTTTTCATTCAGTGCGTGGCCAAAAACAAAGAGAGAAAATAAATTGAGATAGTTATTTTAAATTAGTAGGGCATGTGAAAAACAAAAAACAAAAGAAACCTATTACGTAGGAGCCTAAAAAGTGCCTCTGGGGCTGGAGGGATGGCTTAGTGGTTAAGGCATTCTCCTACAAAAGACCTAGGTTCTATTCCCCAGGACCCACATTAGCCAGATGCACAAAGGGCACACGTGTCTGGAGTTCGTTTGCAGTGGACTGAGGTCCTGGCGTGCCCATTCTCTCTCTCTTTCTCTCTCCCTCCCCCTTCTTTCTCTGTCAAATGAATAAATAAATAAAAATAAAATATAAAAAAAGAAGAAAGTGCCTCTGTAGGCTATCAGGTGATTTATTATTAGGTTCCTAGTATTTTTGGTTTTATGAGTCAGGGGAAAAGGCCTTACCATGTAGCACAGACTGGCCTTATACTGACCCTCTTGCCTTAGGGATTGCATGCTAGCTAGGACTGTGGGACGACTCACTGTACTCTATTGGTGACATGTTCTTGTTGCTGAACTCATGTATTTCAGGGTGTAATGTTTTCTGCATAGACCTTTTTTTTGTTTGTTGTTGTTTTCTAGAAAACCTAGACAACTATTTAGCCATTTTCTTTTCTTTCTTTTTTTGAGTCAGGGTCTCATTCTAGCTCAGGCCATCTATCACAGCCTCCTGATTTATTTTTAGAGCCGAGTGTGGTGTTGATCCTGGGTCCCTTAGGCTTTGCAGGCATGCACCTTAACTGCTAAGCTATTTCTCCAGACCAGATTGCCTTTTTTATTCACCTTTTATATAGATAGATAGATAAATAGAAAGAAAGAAAGAGGAAAGAAAGGGAGCTGGGCATGGTGGCACATGCCTTTAATCCCATCACTTGAGAGGCAGAGGTAGGAGGATCACTATGAGTTTGAGGTCACCCTGAGACTCCATAATGAATTCCAGGTCAGCCTGGGCTAGAGTGAAACCTTACCTCAAAAAAATCTATATATATATTTAAAATATTTTATTTATTTACTTGAGAGAGAAAAAGGAGAGAATGGGCACACCAGGGGCCTCCAGGTACTGCAAACAAACTCCAGATGTGTGTGCCATCTTGTGCATCTGGCTCATGTGTATACTGGGGAATCAAATCTGGGTCCTTAAGCTTTGCCGACAAGTGCCTTAACCACTAAGCCCTCTCTCCGGCCCCCTAACAGCCCATTTTCAATTCAATCAGGTTTTCCTCTTGAGGTGTTCACTTATTCACGTACTTGCTGTTTGACCTCTCAGGCACTGGCAGTGTATTTGGTTGCTCTTTCATGTGCCTAATGATAAACTGTGTCTCAGGCTTTTTTTTTTTTTTTTTTTCCAGCTTGCTTGAGATAAGCCTGGTGAGAATGTAAACTTGCACTGAAATGCTCAGACGTTTTTTCCAGAGGGCTTCTCTCCAACATGGGCAGTGTGAGAGTCATCTGAGTGGGCTGTGGGAGAGGGCATTCTGTGCCAGGTCACCCCAGGGCGGCTTCATTATTTTGTTTGAAGTAGACTCCTAAGACAGCAGATGGTCTCATTTGTAAGTTCATAAACACATTCTCAAGCCCAAAGTAAGTGGCTTTGAGTGAGCCACAGCTCAAAACAACTTTGTGCTTAAAAACAGAAACAAAATGATTAGGGATTGGACACATTTTTAAGCGGGGTGTAAATAGTGCCACTTGAAACTTGTAAGCAGCTGGAAATTGCGATGTAAGAAAATAATATTTCAAGCCAGGCGTGGTGGCGCACGCCTTTAATCCCAGCACTTGGGAGGCAGAGGTAGGAGGATCGCCCTGAGTTCGAGGCCAGCCTGAGAATACAGAGTGAATTCCAGGTCAGCCTGGGCTAGAGTGAGACCCTACCTCAAAAAATAAATAACAACAACAACAAAAAGACAGTAATATTTCAGTGGGGTCAGATTTTGCTCTGGAGCCCTGTGCTGACACACTGGGTGTGCACAGGTTCCTAAGGAAGTGGAATGTATAGACGGTCTGTGGCAGAAGCTGCAGACTATGTGCTGGGCGCGGGGAAATCCAGCGAGGGTTACTTACTGCCCAGGGTAGGGGGTAAAGACTCCATAGTGTGGTGTTTGATGGGGAAGGAGCGCAGGACACTTAATGATCTCTGAGGACCAACCAGTACTGCCAGTTTTTTTCCCCTCACCATCATATGCCTGATAGAGCTGGTGACAGAGAAATTGAAGTTGAATGAATAAAGGAGGGAGGAATGGGAAGGAAGGAAGGAGGGAAGAAGGAAGGAAGTTGCATTTCAGGCATACGAAAAGGCATGTAGCTAGGGCCTGCTAGGGGAGGTGGGAGATTCTAGCGGAGGAAGGCTGGTTTGTGGGAGGCGGCCTTTGGGTGTTAGCCCTTTCTGTTTGCTGACGCGCTGAGCCAGGGTTCTGAGGACAAGTCCCGCGGTCACGTGACATGGTTGGTTTTTCTGGCCATGGCAATGGGAGCGGAAGTCTGATCTCCAGCTTGCCTAGAAGGAGGAAGAGAAGAAGGAGGAAAAAAAAAAAAGAGGATAAAGAAAAGCAATGGGAACAGAGGTTGGGAAAAATTTGGTAGGAGGAGGAGTGGAAAGGAACTGCCAGTTTCTAGCCAGGTGAAAGTGACAGGATAAGTCTGAAGTGATCTGAAGGGGAGCTGTCCTTTTCCCCTGAGGCTGGGGTTCATTCCAGCCCAGGCTGACCTGAAATTCACTCTGGCCCCAGGCTGGCCTCACAGCCCTCCTCCTGCCTCTGCCTCCCGAGTACTGGGATTAAAGGCATGCGCCACCATGCCCGGCCAGAGCTGCCTTTTAAAGGTTCTGTTTTTTAAAAATTATTTTTAATTAATTAATTAATTAATTTTTTGGGTTTTTCGAGGTAGGGACTCATTGTAGCCCAGGCTGACCTGGAACTCACTATGTAGTCTATGTAGTCTCAGGATGGCCTCTAACTCATGGTGATCCTCCTACCTCTGCCTCCCCAGTGCTGGGATTAAAGGTGTGCACTACCATGTCCGGCTCTATTTTTATTTTCAAAATATATTTATTTGAGAGAGAAAGAGGGAGAGAGAGAGAGAGAGAGAGAGAGAGATGATGGGCACACCACGGCCTCTAGCCACTGCACGCATGCACCCCCTTGTGCATCTGGCTTATGTGGGTCCTGGAGAATTGAACCGGGATCCTTTGGCTTTGCAGGCAAATGCCTTAACTGCTAAGCCATCTTTCCAGCTCCCTGTTTTTATTTTTATTGGATGGGAAATAGTAAATAAGGATTAATTTTCACTTGTTTTGTAACGAGTCTTTGTCTTTTGTAATCTTCAAGCAGCAAATAGGTACTAGCTGCTGTTTAAAGTCTGGGAGGTGAGTGAGACAGCCGGTCTTTACTTCTTTTCTGGCTTTGTGATTTGAGTTGGACTTTGTATACTTAATTGTGGAATTCATTGTTTAAATTTTTTTAAGGCTTTAATTTCAACTTAATTAAAAATACTGGTTTGGTTAAACAAATTACTCCCAGGACCACCAACAAAAACACTGCTATATTTGTTGAAAATATGTACTATTTCTAGTCCTTGCAAACATCTGATAAATGATCAGAACTATTTGTGGCTGACAGTGTATTCCTTTATGAGAACTATTTGTATGTACCGAGTATAGCCACTTATGCCTATAACCCTAACTCTTGGGAATCTGAGACAGGAGGATTGCTGTGAGTGTGCAGCCGGCTTGGGCTATAGAATAAGAGCTCATCTTAGAAAAACAAAAACAAAACAAAACAAATCCCAGAAAAAGTGTTGGACTGTAGGTTTTTTTTTTTGTTTATATTTATAGCATAATATCACATGGGGGTCTTTAGAAGTAAATTAAGAATGTTTATTTTATTTATATCATTGCAAGTTTCTTTCTTTCTTTCTTTCTTTCTTTTTTTTTTTTTTTTTTCGAGGTAGGGTCTCACTGTAGCCCAGGCTGACCTGGAATTCACTATGGAGTCTCAGGGTGGCCTCCCACCTCTGCTTCCCGAGTGCTGGGATTAAAGGTGTGAGCCACCACGCCTGGTTTATTGCAAGTTTCTTTTATGCCCATTCTGTATTATGTTTCTCATGAGCCCTACATATAAAAACAGCTAATTTTGGGATTATCTGAAATATAAATTCCAAAATATTACCAATTTGCCCAACATGGGTAAAATAATGTGCACACTTAGTCTTTATTTCGTTAATTGAGAACTTTATCCTGTGAACATACTGCATATTGGTCATATTCCCATTGGGTCATACTCCTTTTTTAAAAAATTATTTTTATTTGGAAGAGAAAGAAGCAGAAATGAAAGAGAGGGAGAGGGAGAGAGAGAGAATGGGTACACCAGGGCCTTCAGCCACTGCAAATGAGTTCTAGAGGCATCCACCACCTTGTGCAATGTGGGTCCTGAGGAACTGAACCTGGGTCCTTTGGCTCTGCCGGCAAGTGCCTTAACCGCTAAGCCATCTCTCCAGCCTGGGTTATACTCTTATATCCCCTCTCTCCTGCCCCCATTACGCTGAGGGCCCTCCTCAGAGTGGTTATCAGTAGTCACTGTGACTCTTTCATTCTTTCTGCTCCCTCTTCTGCAAAGTTCCCTGAGCCTTGCTTACCTGAGGTGGGGAGGTATCAGCAGGCATTAGATAGTGGAGTGACAGGTATGTGATAGTATAATTAAGGTGGCAGAAAACACTTGAATGCCTTCCTCAAAATAAGGGCATTTTGGAAATAGACTTTTGAAAACTTGTATTTATTATTATCAAATTATTAATAAATAATAATAATAATTAGTATATATTATTATTAAACTTATGATCCACACTGTGTTGAATTCAGAGCATTAGTAAGTAGCTATTCATGGTGAACTTTCTTCTTGAAGTTTCGTATCATGCCTAGGACCTAGGACTTCTGCGTCAGTAAGGTCTACGGTACATTTCTTAAGAGTGGCTTGTGTTATAGTTGATCAGAAAGCATCTGTCCTTAAAATACCTCATAAGAGGGTAGTTATACATATTGTCCAAAATAATGACTGAAATGGTTAAGCTCTGAGGACTTTGAGCAAAGGAGAGTGTTCCCTAATGGTAAGAAAGGCTTTGTGGAAGGTGGATTTCAAGCAGATTTTGAGAAAGGTAGAGTACAGGGAAAAGAGGAGAGGAGAGGATGTTCTGGAGAGGAGGACTGACTGATATGAGCAGAAGGTTACATTAAGGACAGGTAAGGATGGCCTGGAGAGATGGCTCAATGGTTAAGGGCACTTGCTCACAAAGTCTGATGGCCAGATTCGATTCCCCAGTACCTATGTAAAGCCAGATGCACAAAGTGGCACATGTTTCTGGAGTTCACTGCAGTGGACAGGAAGCCATGGTGTACTTATTTCTCTCTGCTTGCAAATAAATAATAAAATATATATCATTATTTATTATATATGTCATATATATATTTATTATATATATCATGTATATATAATAACAAGTGAAAATTAATCCTTATTTCCTATTTCCCATCCAGTAAAACTAAAAACAGGGAGCTGGAAAGATGGCTTAGCAGTTAAGGCATTTGCCTGCAAAGCCAAAGGATCCTGGTTCGATTCTCCAGGACCCACATAACAAGAATAGAATGGCCAGGAGATATAGCTCAGTGGTAGAGTGTATACTTTGTATGTTATGAGGCCTTGGATTCAGTCGCTGGCATCTCTACTCTTGCTGGGGTGAGGGTGAGGTGGCACATTCATTTAATCCCATAGGTAGGAGCATCAACAGTGAGTTCTCGGTGAGCCTGGACTATAGTGAAACCCTGTCGTCTCAAAATAAAACAAAAGCAAACAAGCAAACAAAGATGAAGATTTGGTTAAGAGTATTTGGAAGTAAGTGGCTGTGTTTATTGGAATAAACTGAAGGGGACGTGGTAGGAGCAGAATCATCCTGGAAGCGAGGAGGAGGCTTCTGTCAGGCTTTGGTCACTCAGTTAGGGAATTGTCCTTAGGTAGTGAGGAGCCACGCCGGGCAGTGTTGCGTGGGGCAGGATACGAAACCGTTGAGATTGTCTCTGTGGTGAGTGTGGGGTGACTGGAACGTGGACCGAGGCCGCTCCTCGCAGTAAAGATGTGCCAAAGAGAATCTGAACTTCTGCTGCTGTCGTGGGAGCAGAAACGGGAGAGGCATGGCAGAATTGCTATTTGGTTTATGTAAATTAAATTAAGATTTACTTTTAAAAATTATTTATTTATTTGCAAGCAGATACATATATATATATATATAAAGAGATAGAAAATGGGCACACCAGGGCTATAGCCATTGCAAATGAACTCCAGACGCATGTGCCCCTTGTGCATCTGGCTTACGTGGGTCCTGGAGAATTGAACCTGGGTCCTTTGGCTTCACAGGCAAATGCCTTAACTGCTAAGCCAACACTCCGGCCCAAGATTTGCTTTTCTGCGCTGGTAGGAAGGGCAGGTTTCATGCCGTGGTGGCTGGGAAAGGCGCAGGGCTGTTAGCATGAGAGATGGATTTCGACCCGCTGTGTTGTAGGTGGTGGGAAGCTGCAGGTTGTGGGGTCCAGCAGGAAGCAGCGACTGAAGACCAGCGCAGGGCGGGGGTGTGTGTCTTCTTTTCACTGGGTTTCCAGTTTGACTCATGACAGTGGATAAGAGAGATCAACAGAATGATGGCTGTGTTCTGGAGAGCTAAGTGGATGGAGAGAGAGAGGAGTCAGTATATGAAGAAAGCAAAAAAAAAAAAAAAAAAAAAAAAAAAGCCCACAGTCCCTGGATTTAATATATTTGATAACTGAGAGTTTTGAATGGGATAGCTGGAATTAAAACGGAGAATAGTAAAGCCGGCCGTGGTGGCACATGCCTTTAATCCCAGCTCTCGGGAGGCAGAGGTAAGAGGACCGCTGTGAGTTCGAGGCCACCCTGAGAATACACAGTGAATTCCAGGTCTAGAGTGAGACCCTACCTCAAAAAAAAAAAAAAAAAAAAAACCAAAAAAAAAAAAAAAGAAAAGAAAAAACGGAGAATAGTAAAGCCGGCCGTGGTGGCGCATGCCTTTAATCCCAGCACTGGGGAGGCAGAGGTAGGAGGATTGCCGAGAGTTTGAGGCCACCCTGAGACTACATAGTACATTCCAGGTCAGCCTGAGTTACAGTGAGGCCTTATCTTGAAACAAACAAACAAACAAAAAAGCTGAGAATATACAAGTCTTATGGTAAAGTCTGGGATAAAGGGAGAAACGCGGGACATATGCATGTCTGTATGTATATTCTTTCCATGTTGGCTATTCTCTTGTGTGCTTTTCATGCCTTAAGTGGCGTGGCATGGAGTTCAACAGACTTGAAACTTAAAAATCTCCAGTAAGACTGATTAGAACAAATGGAAGGTATATAACTAGGGTGAAACAGATTGCCATAAATCAGGTTAGGTGCATTATTATCCTATTCTTGAAGAGAATTGAGATTCAATCACAAATCTAATGACATAAAAAAAAAATGAGCTGGGTTTGGTGGCACACGCCTTTAATCCCAGCACTCGGGAGGCAGAGGTAGGAGGATTGCCAAGAGTTTGAGGCCACCCTGAGAATAGAGTGAATTACAGGTTAGCCTGGGCTAGAGCAAGACCCTATTTCAAAACAAAACAAAACAAAACAAACAAAAAAAATCCTGAAAATTGTGCCTGTACTAAACACTATTTTTTTCGTATATATATCTCAGCTTCTATGCAGATTTCGGACCTCTGAACTTGGCAATGGTGTACAGATACTGCTGTAAACTTAACAAGAAGCTAAAAGTGAGTATCATGGTGGCACTTACGTTTTACTATTAATGTGTTTAAACCAGAAAACCTGCCCACTGGGACTGCTGTGCTCACAGACTGTTTAATCAGGTAATTTAGATCTTTAGAAATGTACGTGAGGACTTCGCCCAGAAGTCGAACTCCTTCCGGGTGAAACCACCAAGAGCATGTCAACCTCTTTCATGTTTTGCAGGACGCAATCCGAGCTGAGTGAAGTCATTGGACTAGGGATCTAAGGAAGAGAGCCTACATCCCTTTAGGTTGTTAATGAGTCTATCACATTCCTCTTGGGATAGTTTTTCTGAAGCCTGCTTATAGACACTGTCACCAGGTGATGAAGGGACACGGCCTCTGCTCTGGAGCACAGCTCTTGGCTGTCTGGTCGAGATTGAACGTTTTGCATATCGAATGTCATCTCTGTAGCGTTAATAACCAAGACCGAGCTGGCCATGACGGCGCTTCACCTGATGTGACAGGATTTGGGTCGGGCATTCATTATTCGCGCGTGGTTCTGGTCTCCCATAAGGATTTTGTTTCATCATGTATGGACAGATGTGGGCATGTGGCTTTTCCCCCTCCCTCATAATCTCATAGCCTATGAAGAAAAGTGACATCTGCATTCCTAGTATGAGTAAACGGAGCCCACGGAAAGCAGTGTCTTTTTCTTCCAATTTCTAAATGAACCTCTTACATATTTCATTGTGGAGGACATACTACTCTGGAGCATGCTCTTAATCCCAACAGAATTATAATGCATTATTATATTATATTATAGTGCATTTCGGCTGGATAAATGCTGTTGTTGCGTGGGGCAGCGTCTTGCCCATGTTAGCTTCTCAGCGATTGCCTTTCATCTTTGGCTGAAGTTAGGTGTAAAGACAGTCTGGTGGAGCGCTTCCTGTGGAAGATGTCATGTGTTTATAAATTTATAAAAATTTCCCATTATTTTCAAAGTGTTAAATAAAAATAAGGATAATAACAAACTAATTATATAATATAAAAATAAGAGAAGAAACAAATAGGGTTAAAAATGCAATGAATTTTCAGGTAATAATTGCATAGCTCAAAGCCTACTGTACTCAATTGTTTTAGGAATTGACTTAAAAAGTATTGTCTCATTTGAAAATATACTTGTGAATTCATTTAGCTGGATCTGCGTTTTCAGGAAAGAAGCCATTGTCTATGAATGTTTTAACAATTGTCAGGGAAATAAATAATATTCTTTTTATATGAAATGAGCTTTTAAAAATTATTTACTTGAGAGAGAGAGAGAAAGAGAGTGAGAGAGGGAGGGAGGGAGGGAGAAAATGGGGCATACAAGGGCCTCCAGCCATTGCATATAAATTCTAGATATGAGCACCACCTTGTGTATCTGATTTATGTGGGTCCTGGGGAATCTAACCGAGGTCCTTTGGCTTTGCAGGTAAACACTTTAACTGCTAAGCCATCTCTCTAGCCCTAAAATAAGCTTTTAATGGCTGAGGTAACAAGTTCGGTCAATGAATGAGCCAAGTGAGATTAGTCAATGAGTGAACTACATGTTGGCCTTGAGAGGACCTATGGAGTTCTTTGCTTCCATGATTAATTATGTTGGCATGTTCTTGGGATGACCAGGTATTATAATTAATAACCTGGATATTATAATTAATAACCTAAACAACTATCTAGAATTACCAAAGAGAAAATCATTATTAGGAAAATGAAATCATGGGTGTGGCTCAGTGTCTATTTGTGTCAGTTGCACAAGAGCAGATGGATTGAATTAAGCCTTTTTTCTACCATATTCTGTCTTGAACAGAACTTGTTTTAATTTGCTTTCATTTCTTATACGCTTATGAAAGCTTATTAGAGTTCAGATAGTTTCTTGGTTGGTTCCAGTGTCCAGTAATCAGCTGGATGCCTGGAATGATGTTTTTAGGTTTAATACAATTAGTGGGCACTTTGTTGCTTTCTGAGGGGATTGACTTTTCAAAACCCGAATGTTACTAAGTCTTCGTTTATTCCAGTGGCCCATGTCACATAGAATCTCTGTAAGACAAAAAGATTTACGTTAATAACCCAAACCTAGAATTGCTTTAGCCCTGTGGAATCTGAATTTCTTTACCTATAAGGTAGAAGTTCTCAGAGAATGATGGTGAGATTACATTAGAAAGTATATGTGGAGGGCTGGGGAAATGGCTTAGCGGTTAAGGCGTTTGCCCACGAAGCATAAGGACCCTGGTTTGATTCCCCAGGACCCACATAAGCCAGAGCACAAGGGGGCGCGTGTGTCTGGAGTTCGTTTACAGTGGCTGAAGGCCCTGGCGCACCCATTCTCTCTCTCTCTCTCTATCTGCCCCCTCTCATAAATAAATAAATAAAATATTTTTAAGAAAGGAAAGTATATGTGGAAAGAGCTGTGTACATTTTAAAATTAAGATTTGAGGGCTTGAGGGATGGCTTAGCGGTTAAGGCGTTTGCCTGCAAAACCAAAGGACCCACGTTTGATTCCCCAGGACCCTCGCTAGCCAGATGCACAAGGGGACACATGTGTCTGGAGTTCGTCTGCAGTGGCTGGAGGCCTTGGCGCGGCCATTCTCTCTCCCTCCCCTTTCTCTGTCAAATAAATAAATAAAAAATATTTTAAAAAGTTAAGATTTGATAGCGAATATAGACACCAGCATTTAAACTATCGTTCTTGCATGGGAAGGCTGGCCAGTATATTTCTTGGGGTCTAAGTGACAGTTGGCAGTTCTCAGGGGGAGCTGTTGGGAGGACAGGAGTCCCGGAAGAGGCTGCCAGGCAAAGTCAGGGCAGGGCGTCATTGTTCCCATTCTTCCCTCTGCCTTTGGGGTAACCTGACTCCCCCCCCCCTTGTCTTCTTCCAGGCCCCTCCCCCTCTCCCTTTCTGCTTCACCTCCCAGACCCCAGGCCCCAGGCTCCCCCACTTGGGGTGCACCCTTCCTGTTACATGTTTTGCTATGCAGTCTTGTCTCTCACCTGCAGCCCACGGTTCCTCAGTTGGGTTTGGCCCTGGGCACCGTACCCGCGTACATTTTGCCTTTTCAGCGCCTCCCTTAACATCTTCCCGGGTGGATGATTTCTCACACTCACTCACCGGGTACCGGGTCGCTTTTGCCACTCTGGGTCTTGTGCTGTTCCGCACCCCCTGTCCCATTGGAATGTCCCACCCCTCTGGCTCAACCTACACTTCCTTAGGTCCTCGGGCAGGTGCTAGCCTCCAGGGAGCATCTCCAAGCTCCATGCCCCTCTGGACAGGGCTGGGGATAGCACCCTGTTTCCGATGCTTCTCTGGGCAGAACTCCTGTTGATGAGTAATAGTTATCTTCCTGTATCTATGCTCCTAATGAGATGGGAGGACAAAGCCGCGTCTGAAAGTTTCATAGCTTCATACGCAGCACGTGGGCACTTCTGTTGGCCTCATCATCAAATTGTGATCCTGTGGCTTGCAGACTCCTCTATTTTTTAGCCTCCTGAGATTTCAGGAGACTGGCTTACCTTCAGCCTTTTTATGCCCTTGCTGGGCACTTATTTCTTCTTCCTTCCTTCTTCCGTCTTTTTTTTTTTTTTGGGTTTTCAAGGTAGGGTCTCATTCTATAGCCCAGGCTGACCTGGGATTCACTATGAAGTCTCAGGGTAGCCTTGAACTCAAGGCAATTCACCTACCTGTGCCTCCTGAGTGCTGGACTAAAGGTATGCACCACCACACCTGGCTCTTATTTATTTATTTGAGAGAATCAGAGAGAGTGAGAGAGAGACACAGAGAGAATGGGCATGCCAGGGCCTCCAGCCACTGCAAACGAACTCCAGACACATACGCATGCACCACCATGTGCATATCTGGCTTACGTGGGTCCTGGGGAATTGAACCTGGGTCCTTTGGCTTTGAAGGCACATGCCTTCACTGGCAAATACCTTAACTGCTAAGCCATCCCTCCAGCCCTATTTATTTTTTGAAATGATTTTTTTGTTCATTTTTATTTATTTATTTGAGAGTGACAGACAGAGAAAGAGGCACACACACACACACACACATACACACACACACAGAGAGAGAGAGAGAGAGAGAGAGAATGGGTGCGCCAGGGCCTTGAACCACTGCAAACGAACTGCAGATGCGTGCGCCCCCTTGTGCATCTGGCTAACGTGGGTCCTGGGGAATTGAGCCTCGAACTGGGGTCCTTAGGCTTCACAGGCAAGTGCTTAACTGCTAAGCCATCTCTCCAGCCCCATTTTACTTAATATTTTAATTTTATTTATTTGAGAGAGAGAGAGAGAGAGAGGGAGAGAGAGAGGGAGAGAGGGAGAGAAAGACAGAGAAATAGGCTGAGAGAGAGAGAGAGAATGGGCCACCAGGGCCTCCAGCCACAGCATATGAACTCCAGACACACGTGCCATCATGTTCATCTGGCTTACGTGGGTACTGGGAATTGAACCTAGGTCCTTAGGCTTTGCAGGCAAGTGCCTTAACCACTAAGCCAACTCCAGCCCTGCACTGATTTCTTAACATTTTTCTACCTAACTTTAAAATTGAAACTAGACTAGTGACATTTTTTTTTTTTGCTTTTTCGAGGTAGGGTCTCACTCTGGTCCAGGCTGACCTGGACCTAACTATGTAGTCTCAGGGTGGCCTTGAACTCATGGTGATCCTCCTACCTCTGCCTCCCGAGTGCTGGGATTAAAGACGTGTGCCACCACGCCCAGCTTTGTTTTTGTGTTTTGAGACAGAGTCACTCCATGTAGTCTTGGCTGGCCTGGAATTCACTATGCAATCCAGGCTGGCTTTAAATGTTTAGTGGTTCTCTTGCTTCTGCTTCCTGGGTGCTGGGTTTAAAGGCATGTACCACCATGCTTGATATCCTAGTGGTACCTTAAACACAAAATATGATGACATTTTTGTGGGTATCAAACTCATTTTTCATTTTCAATAGCTTAGCATGATTTTAACCAATCATTTCATTTTAGAATTCAGCTGTGCAATTTTGCAATTTCTTTCCTTTTTTTCTACTTAGGCAGTTTTAGTTTAGTGTTTTGTATCTTGCTTTAGGTACATGTTATTTTCTAGTCTGGAGATTGTTATGGCTTTCAGTAAAGATTTTATGATTTTTTTCCTCTCTTATTTGATACCTTAACTAGATAGATAGTATTTTGCTATGAATTCTAGTCAGACCCCAAATTTCTTATTTCTTAAATGCCAAAAGATTTTTTTTGCACATGATTTGAGATGACGATTTATTGCTATTTTGTGTGTGTGTGTGTGTCTATCCCCGGTGGCCTTAGCTTTAATTATGTTGATGGAATGGAAAATTGTCCATCAAACATCTGCTTAAAGAGTCCCAAACAAAGGGCACTGTCACCACAAAAATCATCTAGTGCTTATTTGGAGCTGTCCTTTATCATGTTGTTAGTACTAAGAGTTATGCGGTAATAGGTTGCAATTTACCATATGTGGTCAGTTCCTCTCATGGCGCAGGACGCAGAGAGGGGAGGTTTATTGAAGTGAGGAGACAACAGTGCGTGTTTTTTAATGTCAAGTGTCATTAATGACTGATAGGGAAGGGCAGGAATTCTCCATCTGGTGTTTCAAGGGACCCATAGGTCCTTGGCGTTACGTGCGTAATTGATGTGTATTTGTATTTTTCTTTTGGGAGGATTCAAAGCTCTTTATTAGGTCCTCAAAAGTATCCCTGGTGTAGACAGTGCTAAGATCACTGAACTAGAAGAGAAGGGTGTCAGAAAGAGAAGGCTTTACCAACAAAAGACAAAGTTCGTAGTATTGTGAAAAACAATACCTTCTCTATTTTTTTTTTTTTTTTTGTTTTTTTTGAGGTAAGGGTCTCACTCTAGCCCAGGCTGACCTGGAATTCACTATAGAGTCTCAGGGTGGCCTCAAACTCATGGCGGTCCTCCTACCTCTGCCTCCCGAGTACTGGGATTAAAGGTGTGCGCCACCATGCCTAGCCCTTCTCTAAATTTAATCAGCAAAACCTTTCGATCACTAACATAAAAAGCTGGGGCTGGAGAAGTGGCTTAGTGGTTGGATGCACTTCCTGCCTGTGTGGCCGCATGCGCCTGTTCTCCCAGTCCTGCAGAGAGGAGCGAGACCAGGGCATCGGCCAGGCTGGTGAAACCAGCCAGCTCCGTATCAGTTAGGGACGCCCCCTCACATCAGAATGGGCAAGAGAGCAGTGGAGCCACATTCTGCTCCTACCACCACAGGGGAGACCCCACTACCGTAGACAAGCGCATGGGGTGATGAAAGGGCTTGTATGTGTGCATTACACCACGTGAGCTACACCACACGCAGGCATGCAGGTATACAGACATAACAAACAAACAAACAAAACCCCCCAAATTTTATAAAAATAGTATCGAACTGCCCGATATTGTTAATGGAGTTTTTTGTTGTTGTTGTTAATAGAGTTTTTAAAATTATTTTTAAATTTTATTTTTATTTATTTATTTATTTGACAGAGAAAGAGGGAGGGAGGGAGAGAAAGAGAGAGAGAGAAAATGGGCATGCCAGGGTCCCCGGCCACTGCAAATGGACTCCAGATGTGTGTGTCCCCTGTACATCTGGCTGATGTGGATCCTGGGGAATAGAACCTAGATCCTTTGGCTTTGCAGGCAAATGCCTTAACCACTAAGCCATCCTCCAGCCCTAGAGTTTTTTAAAAATAAATTTCTTGTTTATTTTTATTTATTTGAGAGCAATAGACATAGAGAGAAAGAGGCAGGTAGAGAGAATGGGTGCTCCAGGGCCTCCAGCCGCTGCAAACGAACTTCAGACGTGTGCGCCCCCTTGTGCTTCTGGCTAACGTGGGTCCGGGGGAACTGAACTGCAAACCCGGGTCCTTAGGCTTCACAGGCAAGCGCTTAACCGCTAAGCCATCTCTCCAGCCCCAGCCCTAGAGTTTTAATTGTTGTTTTTACTTGGTCTCAGAGGAACATAAAATCCTAGATGGGTTAAAACATCTTTAAAAAGGGACATTTTCTGGGGCAGTAGGTGTTACAAATCAACAAGACTATTTTGAAAGGGTTCAAAGAATAGTCACAGAAATTCTCAAAGCCCCCCCCCCACATAGCCTTGCCAAGGGGAGAGGAGAAGACAGGTGGCACCCTGGAAGACAGGACTGTGTTAATTTCTGGGGTGCCTGGCAGAGGGTGGGGCTCTGGGAATGTCCTTATTGCCGAATGCAGGGTGCAGTCCTTCTGTCCAGGAAGCCAGGCACCTTCTACTGTGTCAGGCAGCTCTCTGCAGGAGCTCTTCTGAAGTAGTGATTGGCCATCCTGTTTCTCTATTGAGGTTTCTTCACGTAATTCTCTTCTGTTTCAGCTTCATGGGCTTAGGAGAAGAAAAGCAAGTCGCCTTGTGGTAACAGTTCATGTAGTTTAAAGAGATAGTGTGGGTAGGGCTGGAGGGATGGCTCAGCAGTTAAGGTGCTTGCCTGCAAAGCCTAGATGACCTGGGTTCGATTCTCTAGTACCCAAGTAAAGCCAGATGTACAGAGTGGTGCCTGCATCTTGACTTTGCAGTGGCGGGAGGCCCTGGTATGCCCATTCTCTCCCTGTCTCTTCTATCTCTCTCTGCTTGCAAATAAATAAATAAAACATATTTTTTTTAAAAAAGAGGTAGTGGAGCTCTAAAGCAGTGACTCATGGGATGAGCATGGACAGGGTTTTTGCGGCGTGGACCCTTTGTTCCCATTCAGGAATCCTCGGGTCAGAAGATCTTCTTAAAGAGAATCCCCATGTGTTCATCTATGTGATCAGAATGACCAAATCCCTTTTTGTTTTTGAGAAAGGATCTTATGTAGCCCAGGCTGGTCTGGAACTCACTATGCAGCCAAGGATGGTCTTGAACTCCTAATCCTCTTGCCTCTGTTTTCTGACGAATGATTTTATGAATAATTTTTTTCCCTTTACTGCTTTATAGTCAAAATGTGTTATTTGCTAATGAAATATATTGGGTTCGAAACCAAATAGATCATAAAGATCTATCCTTTTCTTTTTAAAGAAACAATTCAACTTTTTTCCCCCTGAGCTCTAAGTAAAAACATAAACCATGTTTTATTTTGTGCAGCCAAAGAAAATTTTCAAGAATGTCCCATTCCTGAGAAAGTTGGAGGTAAACATGTAGAGTCCTGGCTGCCGCAGGGCGTCCTGCTCACTCTATTGCTTTGGCCGTGAGATGACCGCTGATGGCTTTGGAGATAAGCTGGTTGCTGCGGCCATTTACTGGGCTCGCCTGGTCACCTGTGAGGGAAGGGTGCCCTGGTCCCCATGCTCCCGTGCTGTGGTCTTCATTGGGTCGTCATCACTTGCAAAGCTTGCTTGTTCTGAGACGTGCATGGGCTCTTGTTTCTCACTTAGGAACATGTTATCCTGGCTGAACTAGGTATCTCCCTTAGCCCAATTATACAGCTTCGTTCAATGAAGTATTCTAACCAAATGCTTTTAAAGATTTAAGCACGGCAAGCAACTTCACCAAAAGGCTTCTTAAAAAGCAAACAAACAAAAAACAACTTTGTGTCTTCAAAGTGTTTATTAACTCTGCTTTTTTTTTTTTCTTTTTTCTTTTCGGTTTTGATGATGCATCCATCACCCTTTTGCCATAGAATGGTTAGTTTTTGGTCTTCTTACCTTGGCCAAGCAAGTGCATGATTTGCCTGTGACCATCCGTCACCCAAGGCCAGTCTGGACTTTTACTTGTGTAGCATGTCTGCATTGTCTCCTCTTGCTGAGTCACTGTGGCTCATTTTACTTGTAGCATGATCCCGCTAAAATGTAGCCTTTCCCATCGCTTTTCTTTCTAAGACCGAAGGGGTCCATACGGCGTCAACGCTTTCCTTTTAATTTGTATCGTTCTTTTGTGCAATCCCTTTAGTTTGGTTTGCAAGTGCCATAAAATATTAGATGATATATTTCATACTTCCAGTTGTTTATGTCAAAGTCATAGAGCTTTGATTCACAGGTAAGCAATGTAAGACTGAAAATCTCGGTAGGTCTGATTATAGTAATTGATCGATGTTCAATACTAAATTCTCTCTTGAAAAGGATTTTATTTACTTGAGGAAGGCAGGGAGGGAAGAAGGGGTGGGGAGAAAATGGGTATGCCAGCACCTTTAGCCAATGCAAACAAACTTCAGACGCATTCGCCTCCTTGTGCATCTGGCATACGTGGGTACTGGGGTATTGAACCTGGGTCCTTGGGCTTCTCAGGCAAGTGCCTTAACCACTAAGCCATCTCTCCAGCCCTTGCCTATCTTTTCTTTAACCTTGTTAAATGAGGCTGTTACATGCGTAGTTAAGATCATGTCATTGGTGCCTTCGTGCTATGAATGCATTCCTGTGCAGTTCTTTTCTGTTTCTAAGAAGTCTTAGCCAGTGTTTTGCCTCAGATAGTCATGAGCTTGAAACATGAAAGTAGAGACTCCTGAAGTGTTTGTCACATGGCAGCTTCAGTTGGTCAACAGAAGCAACAGGACTGTCTTCAGCCCTGGCCACCAGGTACATGACATCAGAACAGTGGCTTATGCCTGTCATTCTGTCCACACACGTGCTGTGTTGAACTTGAAAGCTTTTGAAAAAAAATTAAATTTGTGGTCAACAGGCATGACTTATAAAAGCTTACACAAAATTTTAGATTTGGGACTTAGAAATGCGTCAGGATCTGACTTGACAGTTCTATGCCTAGTTTCTCGCATGTGAGCAGCCGGTTGGAGCTACGTGTGCTTTGGGTGGGGGCTAATTTTGTTACTTTACCAACAGCCCACTTCAAATTGCGAACCTGGAAGTGCATCCAGCACTGATTAATCTGAGTTTGAAGTCTTCAAGCTAACTCACTAAGTGAGGCTTAAATATGGACGTATGGTTCCCAAGGTGTTACCAAATATAATGCTCACGTTTGCATACATAATAAAGGGTTCTGAGAAGCCTATGGAAGTGATTTTGTGGGGGGAGAGGGAGAATAAGCATTTAAAAAAATTTTTTTTTTATTATTTATTTGAGAGCGACAGACACAGAGAGAAAGACAGATAGAGGGAGAGAGAGAGAATGGGCGCGCCAGGGCCTCCAGCCTCTGCAAACGAACTCCAGGCGCGTGTGCCCCCTTGTGCATCTGGCTAACGTGGGACCTGGAGAAGCGAGCCTCGAACCGGGGTCCTTAGGCTTCACAGGCAAGCGCTTAACCACTAAGCCATCTCTCCAGCCTTATGCATTTTTATTTTGAGGCAGAGCCTCACTCTGGCCCAGGCTGTCCTAGAACTCACTCTGTATCCCCAGGCTGGCCTCAAACTCGCAGAGATCCTCTTACCTCTGCCCGCTAAGTTCTGGGAATACAGGCGTGTGCGGCCACGCCCGGCTGTAACCTACATTTTACAAGAAGTATGGCGTGATTTAGAGAATTCAGTGTTTTAGCACCTACAACATTTCCAGAGGCGGCGCCTGGATGAGGTACTTTCTCCTTGCCATGAACAAATGCCTGATCAGAAGCAACTTAGGGAAGGAAAAGGGTGTAATTCGGCTTACAGTCTTGGGGGCAACGTTTCCTGGCAGGAAAGGTATGGACCAGAGCTGGTCCCATTGTGTTTGGGGTGAGGAGGCAGAGGGTGACCGGCACGTGGGGCCGGGTTATGAAACGTCAAGCCTCCTCACGGTGACCCCTTCTTCCATCTCCTAAAGTCTCCACAACCTTTCCACACAGTGCCACCAACTGGAGATTAAGTATTCAGACACATGAACCTATGGGGAGCCGTTTTATAGTCAAATGACACAAGGATGAATGGTAATTACATTACATGCACCTCTTCTGCAAAATCCAGCCATGACTTAGAGTAGTGAGTCTCCGTGTGTGGTGTCCGGACCAGCAGCAACAGCAGCTGTTTCTGTCGGGAGTGTAACTTCCCAGGCCCTGCTCCACTGAATCTGTGCTTCAATTAGCACCCTGGATGACTCTGAACCCATCCCTTAGGGCTGAAGATGGCTTAGCGGTTAAGGTGTTTACCTGCAAAGCCACAGGACCCAGGTTCGATTCCCCAGGATCCCCGTAAGCCAGATGCACAAAGGGGTGTACTCGTCTGGAGTTCGTTTGCAATAGCTGGAGGCCCTGGCATACCCATTTTCTCTCCCTCTTCCTCTGTCAAATAAATAAAAATAAAACTTTTTTTTTTTTAAAAAGAAGGTATAATAGAATACACCAGTACAACAGTGAACACAATAGAGCTTAGATTCAGATTTAATCATGTATAGTTGAGATAGCTAGATAGATAAGGAAAGGGTGGGCCATGAGGTCCTTCTGCCACAGCCAAGGAACGCCAGACACTTGTGCTACTTTGCATCTGGCTTTACATGGGTACTAGGAATTGAACCCTGTCCGTCAGGCTTTGCAAGCAAGTGTCTTTAACTGTTGTTGAGCCATCTCTCCAGCCCTCAATATATTTTTTTTTCTTAATTTCTGAAAAATTGTAGCAATATTGACCATTTTAGCCCAAAGCTTATTCAACAAATTCTGAACCATAAAACTTGTTATGGTCTTATTATGGAGGTATGCACCAACCATCGAGCTCAGGGAGAGAGTTCTAGATTTCTCCTGCCTCCTACACTTGCTGTGTGAGTGTTCACAGCAGGTCCTCTCTGGCACCTGCCTTAGGTCCTCTTGGCAAAATGCAGCATGTTCAGTAGTGTTCAGTCTCGCCCAGGACCTCTGCTCTGGGAAACTCTGGCGTGCTGTGAAGTTGGACCCCTCTGGCTCTGCTCTTGTTAGTCTGGGAAACGATGGGATGCAGCAAGCGACTGGTGAATCTTAGCCGCCACTGCTATTGCTGGGTTTATTCAGGGCTGGCTGAGCACTTAGGTGGAGAAGCTTTGGGAGGTCATGTTCTCCCATTTCAAGATCGAAATCGAAAATATAGGGTAGATGGTGGCCACAGAGTATGATTTGCACAGGTCGTGCTGCAGAGCAGGCAGAAGGGTCTCGGTGTAGCGTTCCCTCCGTGCCCCCTCTCCGTGTAGGACTGGCCAGTTGCAGCTGTGCGGGCATGGAGCTTCTCGTGCAAAGGGCAAAGAACCCATCGGTGAGAATGGCTCACTGACAGCCAGAGAGGAGGGCGTCACTCTGCAAGTGCCCTTCAAGACGCGAGACTGCACAGCAAGGACGAGGCAGTCGCTGGAGGCATCGAGGACCCTCCTCTCCTCCCAACCGGGACCGAGGGCAGAATCTGAGAAAAAAATCTGTAGACTCATTTATATAAGTCCCTGGGGCTAGGGAAGATAGCTGAGCCTCGCAAGTGTCAAGAACTGAGTTTGATCTCCAGAATCCATATAAAAAAATAAATAAAGGGCTGGAGAGATGGCTTGGCGGGTAAGGCATTTGCCTGCAAAGCCAAAGGACCCCGGCTCGATTCCCCAGGACCCACGTAAGCCAGATGCACAAGGTGGAGTTCATTTGCAGTGGTTGGAGGCTCTGGTGTGCCCATTCTCTCTGCCTCTTTCTCTCAAATAAATAAACATATTTTTAAAAATAAATAAATAAATAAATAAATAAATAAATAAATAAATAAATAAAATCAGGTGTGATAGTGCACACTTTAGATCTCAGCACTGGGGAAGTGGAGACTTTGGTGCCAGGTTAGTGAAAAGAACCAAAAAAAAAAAAAAAAAGTGTCAAAATACTGTGTCTTGAAGCATGAAGAAATTGTGTGGATTTAATATAGCAGTGTCTATATTTCCATTGCTTGAGATTTAAATTTTGGCTATTCATGTGATTTTTCTTTAACATATTTTTTTTTAAATATTTTTTGTTCATTTTTTATTTATTTATTTGAGAGCGACAGACACAGAGAGAAAGACAGATAGAGGGAGAGAGAGAGAATGGGTGCGCCAGGGCTTCCAGCCACTGCAAACGAGCTCCAGACGCGTGCGCCCCCTTGTGCATCTGGCTAACGTGGGACCTGGGGAACCGAGCCTCGAACCGGGGTCCTTAGGCTTCACAGGCAAGCGCTTAACCGCTAAGCCATCTCTCCAGCCCACATATTTTTTCTTAATCTGTCACTTTTCGTGATTTGTATATACACAATATACCCTTTTGCTTTATTTTGCATTTAGTTACATACTTGAGCACGCAGCATCTTGCCTGGTGTGTAGCAAGTGCTTAACAACTGTGGTAGTTTAAATGAATGGCCCCATATATTCAGGATTTTATTACAGGGTTTTTTTTTTTTTTTTGTTTGTTTGTTTTTCAAAGCAGGGTCTCACTTTAGTTCAGGTTGACCTGGAATTCACTAGGTTCAGGTTGGCCTCAAACTCATGGCAATCCTTCTGCCTCTGCCTCCCGAGTGCTGGGATTAAAGGCGTGTGCCACCATGCCTGGTTTAGGATTTTATTACAGTTTGTAATTTAGATCCGTAGCCACCTGGGTGGAGGAGGTATCACTGGACAGATCTTAGGGTCCAGCCCTAACGTGTGGTGGTGGATTTGAAATTCCAGTCTAAAGATATGCAAGCTGAGTTCTGCCTGGAATTCCTAAGTGTGCTTGTGTGTGGTGTGGCTTTTGGGGTTTGGGCTTGGGGCATCTCTTTCTCTCTCTCTCTCTCTCTCAATCTGCTTGGTCCTGTGAGAGAGGGCCAACTTCTGCCATTAGGGAACTTCCCTGGATCTGTAAGCTTCATTAAATCCCTTCCTCCATAACTGTGCCTGGTCTGGATGTTCACCTCAGTGACCTGAAGCTGCTGCTACAATGATGGACTTCATTAATTTACTTACTATACAGCTGTTGTATTATGAGGACTGCTGACACCCTTAAAAAAATTTTTTTTTTGCTTATTTTTATTTATTTATTTGAAAGTGACACAGAGAGAAAGAGGCAGAGAGGCAGAGAGAGAGAGAGAATGGGCGCGCCAAGGCCTCCAGCCACTGCAAACAGACTCCAGACGCGTGCGCCCCCTTGTGCATCTGGCTAATGTGGGTCCTGGGGAACCGAGCCTCGAACCGGGGTCCTTAGGCTTCATAGGCAAGCGCTTAACTGCTAAGCCATCTCTCCAGCCCTGCTGACACCCTTTTAATAGTTCGTCTTTTCCCATTCCGCACTTCTTTATTAGCTAATTGAAAAGGGATTGTTGAGACATATCTTAGAAAGGAAATACTAATTTTGATCTTTAAAAGTGGTCAATCATAATTTATCGATGGACAGCAGCAACTGCAGAACCAATCAGCCAGCCAATTGTAAAATGAAACAGAAAGAAAGGACAGTACTCAGGTTGACAGATCTTAAACAGTAAAGTAGGTAAGGTCCTCTGCTATTCTTGGTGGGAATGGCATGTTAAGAATGAAAAACAGGCTGGGAAAATGGCTTAGCAGTTAAGGCGTTTGCCTAGGAAGCCTAAGGACCCCGGTTCGATCCCCCAGGACCCACATAAGCTAGTTGCACAAGGGTTAGCGTCTGGAGTTCGTTTGCAGTGGCTTGAGGCCCTGGTGTGCCTATTCTTTCTTTTTCTCTGCTTCTTCCTCTCTCTCTTAAGTAAATAAATAAATAAATAAAATATTAAAAAAAAGGAATGAGAAACAGGGAGCTGGGTGTGGTGGTGCACACCTTAAATCCCAGCACTTGGGAAGAGGTAGGAGTATTGCTGTGAGTTTGAGGCCAGTCTGAGACTATGTAGTGAATCTCAGGTCAGCCTAGGCTAGATTGAAACCCTACCGTGAAAAACAAAAACCAAACTGAACCAAAACAAAACAAACAACAACAAAAACCAGGAATTAGGCAGAAAGATGTCAGTGATTTGGTTAGGACCATGCTTATTGTATTGTTACATTCTACAACCTAAAAGGCTTCGGAAACTTGAGCTAATAATCATCCTCTGACCCTAAATAGCTGTGCCCAAGCATCATGGAAATTAAAGGGTGTTAAAGGGCTGCAGAGATGGCTTAGCAGTTAAGGCACCTGCCTGCAAAACCAAAGTACCCAGGTTTGATTCCCCAGTGCTCATGTAAAGCCAGATGCACAAGGCGGTGCATGCGTGTTTGCATTGGTTGGAGGTCCTGGTGTGCCCATTTTCCCTCTCTC
The DNA here is from genome assembly GCF_020740685.1 of Jaculus jaculus. Lineage (NCBI taxonomy): Eukaryota > Metazoa > Chordata > Mammalia > Rodentia > Dipodidae > Jaculus > Jaculus jaculus. Next base: position 51,549,179 of record NC_059120.1, on the reverse strand, counting down.
TTTGTCTCATAAATGAATAAATAAATATTTTAAAAGATTGTAACAAATTGTACAGATCAAAACAAATCTTGAAAATGAAGAGAAGATGACTATCTTTTGTATATTTTGCCATGATGGTCACACTCTTTTTTAAATTCTCTCTTTCCAGTCATACAGTTTATCAAGAAAGAAAATAGTGCACTATACCTGCTTTGACCAGCGGAAAAGGGCAAACGCAGCATTTTTGATAGGCGCCTACGCAGTAAGTACTTCCTTCATTAATCAAGCCATTTCACGTTAGTCTAGGCCCTTTTCCAAGTGGGAATGGGAATAAGGAGATTATGAGCAAGTTGGGAATTATCTGGAATGGACAGTGTGGACTTTCATCTCTAGCTTTTTATTATTACTATTATATTATTATTTTCTTTAAAAATTATTTATTTATTTAAGAGAGAGAAGGAAAGAGGCAGATAGAGAGAAAATGGGAACGCCAGGGCCTCTAACTACTGCAAACAAACTCCAGACGCATGCGCCACCTTGTGCATCTGTCTTTATGTGGGTACTGGGGAATTAAACCTGGATCCTTTGGCTTTGCTGGCAAATGCCTTAACTGCAAAGCCCTATTATACTATTTTCTTTTGAGACAGAGTCTTCTCTATGTAGCCCTGGCTGGTCTGGAACTCAGGGTTATTTTTGTTTTGTTTTGTTTTTTTCAAGGTAGGGTCTCACTCTAGCCCAGGCTGACCTGGAATTCATTATGTAGTCTTGAACTCATGGTGATCCTAACTCTGCCTCCCGAGTGCTGGGATTAAAGGTGCACCACCACGCCTGGCTTGGTCTGGAACTGTGTGTAGCCCAGGCTGGATTCAGACTTGAAACTATTTTCCTGGTCTGAGCCACCCTGTGTAGCTATAGATTTTATTTTCTACTGGCTAGTGAGAGAACCTTGGAATTATGACGTATAGCACGGATTCCACTCTTATATGAGTATTTCAATGCAAAAAATAAAAAAAATAGCAAGGACATTTACAGGAAAAACGTCTGTTTGTGAAATATAATATTATGGAAAAATTTAAAGCCTGTTAAAGTAATCCTCTTGACGAGTGAGGGGGGAGAGAAGAGGTAATCCTAGATTACACAGGGATGGATTATTATTGCTATTATATATATATTTATTTGTTATGTATATTTTTATCATATATATGTACATATGTGTGTATATGTGTATATGTGTGTGTGTGTGTGTGTGTGCGTGTGTATGTATTTGATTTTTTGAGGTTTTTCGAGATAGGGCTTCACTCTAGCTCAGGCTGACCTGGAATTAACTATGTATTCTCAGGGTGGCCTCAAACTCACGGAGATCCTCCTACCTCTGCCTCCCCAGTGCTGGGATTAAAGGGGTGTGCCATCACTCTCGGCTTTAAATCAGTTTAAAAAAAAATCATTCATCTATAAAAATGTTTGCAATAGAAAAATTGAATATAAAGTATGTTCATATTTATAGCTTTCTTAATAACTAGAGAAGACCTTTAAAAAATAATTTGGAGTAGATTATTTCTTTTCCTGAAAGCATAAAAATGTTAGTATGAATTTCATTTAAGCATGCTACAGCTTCTGGAATTTTCTGCCTATACTGGGACTGGGCAAGAGGAAGACAGAAGTCGTCAGGACTAAAATGTATTTGCAACCTAGAATAGCTCTTTAGGGCAAGTGTGCTATCCAGTGAGGGAAATCCTGGCTTGAAGGCAAGGGAACATGGTGACATTTTCCCTTGGCCTCAGGCAAGGGCCACAGTGTCTCTGAAACACGGAACTCTCACTGCTGGTGACCTTTAGGCTTCATTAGCAGATTTCCCGCTCTGCCATTTCAACCCCAAGTTTCGGGGAGGAGGCCCAGGAGTGCCGGGACTCCAGGCCTGGGTCTTGCTTCTCAGACTGGGGAAAACCACTCTTCCTGTCGTTCCTCGCCAGTGTGGTTGCTGTGACTGTCCTCTGTGGCCCTTTTCTATCTCTCCCTCTTTTCTCCCTCCCTCCCTCCCTCTCTCCCTCCCTCCCTCCCTCCCTCCCTCCCTCCCTCCCTCCCTCCTTCTCTCCCTCTCTTTCTCTCTTTCTTTTATATCTTTGTTTGAGAGAGAGGAAAGGTAAAGAGGCAAGTAGGGAGAGAGAATGGGTGCGCCAGGGACCCTAGCCACTGCAAAAGAAAAAACAAAAGTGGTTAAGCATCCACCGGTGAAGCCTAAGGACCCCATTTCGAGGCTCGGTTCCCCAGGACCCATATAAGCCAGATGCACAAGGTGGCATATGCATCTGGAGTTTGCCTGCAGTGGCTGGAGGCCCTGGCGTGCCCATTCTCTCTCTTTCTACCTGCCTCTTTCTCTCTCTCTCAAATAAATAAATAAAATGTTAAAAATAAGAATAGTGGCTAACAATCAGGAAAAAGAAAAACAACTGTGAATTTTTCATCCTGAAAGGGCTCTGTGATGATAGGCCAGGTTACCATCTCTCTCTCTCTAAACTTTAGTTTTCTTATCTGTGAAATGGGAGGACTGGTTGCCATGCCCTATAGATTTCCTTCCAGTTCTTAGAAGTGTTTGTAGCCCCTGCTGGGCCATTGCTTTTATCTTTTTATTTTTATTTATTAGCATATATGAAATATATATTTATTACACACGCGTGCACACACAGACATAGAGAGAGAATGGATGAATGAGAGAAAGGATGGGCGCAACAGGGCTTCTAGTCTCTTGAAACGAACCCCATGAGCATGGGCCACTTTGTGCTTCTGGCTTGAGGTGAGTACTTGGGAATCCAACCCAGGTCGTTAGGTTTTGTGAGCAAGTGCCTTGAGCTGCTGGATTGTCTCTCCAGCCCCCATGGCTTTTATCTTAAGAGCACAGTCTATTTGGAAGCTGTCTGTTTGGCAGGGAGGGTCAGTAAGGTCGCTGAACTGAGCAGGTGTTGTTTAGCTTTTACCTTATATTGATCCTTGTGACCTCTTTGAAATTGGTGATTGACAGCATGGTTCACTCTGAAGCGCCCATACTCATCTCTGGACTCAAGCCGTGAGACCAGCCCGTCTTTCCTGAGGGGCTTCTAATGCTCAGTGAGCATCTGACTCCTGGGTCCTCTGTCGCAGGGGTGGCTGACAAGGAGAGCACATCCCTCTGCGGCTAGGCTTTCTTTCCTGTGTCCCTTTGCGCTTTCTTCTCCCTCCATTGGGCCATCCCTCCCCCCTTCCCATCAGCTCCTCCCTGTTGTTTTTAGAGTGGCCTTTTGTCTCACCAGCTTACGTTCAGAATTTGCTGGGGTGCCAGAACTCCTGGCATTGGCATGGGCCATGCCCAGTCTGGTAAAATCCTGAAGTTCTGCTCTGGGCATCACGGTGGCAGGTGCCGCTCCCCACACTCAGAATTTGGAAATGAAATTTAACCATATATACTTTTAGCTTATGAGAAAATACACTGTAAAAGGGCTGGAGAGATGGCTTAGTGGTTAAGGCGCTTGCCTGGAAAGCCTGAGGACCCAGGTTTGATTCTCCAGGACCCACATAAGCCAGATGCACATGGTGGTGCATGCGTCTGGAGTTCATTTGCAACAGCTGGAGGCCCTGGCGTGCCCATTTTTTCCTCTCTCTTGCTCTTAAGTAAATAATCAATAAACTATTTAAAAAAATAGCCCGTGATCAAACACATCTTTTCCCGCAGAAGTTTCTACCATCTTAAGGCACCCTGAGGAGGAGCAGGCTTGGCCTGGTTGCAGGCGTGCTGAGCTAGCAGGAGCTGGTCTTACACCTAGTTACCGTCCCGAGCCTCAGGTGATGATTTCCTTACGGCCACTTCCCAGTTGACTTTCTCGTCTAATTTTAGAAATGCATTTCTCAGAAAGTTTTCTTCTTTTTTTGGACACCAACCCTTAGTAAAAATGACATTAGGAGTTGCCCTTCCTTACGGAGAGTTTTGCGCCCTTCTTCATGTCATCTGTGTGCGATTTTATTGCTGACACAAATCTCATTAGAAGATAGTAATGTGCTCAGCACCCAGATCAGGGAGTTTTAAGGGGAGTCGTCTGGGGGAATCTCTTCCAGGTACAACAGGGCTTCCAATTCGACAGCAGCTACATAATCCACGGGACAAATTCAGATGGTGTGTGGCATCAGAAAGAAGCCTGTTAAGAGCCGGGCGTGGTGGCTCTTATAGCACTCGGGAGGCAGAGATTGGAGGATCGCCATGAGTTCAAGGCCACCCTGAGACTCCATAGTGACTTCCAAGTCAGCCTGAGCTAGAGTGAGACCCTACCTCGAAAAACCAAAAAAAAAAAAAACAAAAAACCAAAAAACAAAAAAAACTGTAAGAGCGATGGTGATTCTTTTTTTAAAGTAAAGGAGGAAAAAGAGAAAAATAGCTTCCATCTGATGGAGGAAAGAGAAACAGATAGAGGGTTGTTGCCAACACCCAAAGTGCCGTCGGGTCCAGCGGAGGACGCTGGCCTTCAGTCAGTACCGCAGAGTGGCCTCGGCCGAGAGGCTTCAGTTGCCGGTTCATCGTGTCTGGTCCCGCGCTCACTCACCCAAACTCCCGTTCTTTCATCTTTAAAACAGGGATAGTAATATAACACTTAGAAGAGCTGTGAGGAGTGAAGGAGATCATACCTGCAAAGGTGACCTTGGGGCACTGCTAAAAGCATCTAGGAATGCCTGGTGGCTCTGGGCAGGGAAACTATGTGGCCTTTCCAACTTTAGTTTACTTTTTGGGGGGACATTTCAAGGTAGGGTGTCACTCTAGCCCAGGCTGAACTGGAACTCACTATGTAGTCTCAGGGTGGCCTCGAACTCATGGTGATCCTCCTACCTCTGCTTCTTGAGTGCCAGGATTAAAGGTGTGTGCCACTATGCCCAGCCAGAATCTGTAATTTTATACGTATTTGTAAATTAGGTATAAACATTACACTTGTGCAAATTATTGCTTCACTATTTTATAGTTATTCATTTTGTTTTTGACACACGGTCTTGATATACAGCCTAGACTGACCTAGACTCGCTATATAGCCCCGGGTGACTTTGAACTTCAGGTTTCCTTCTCCTTCCTCCTCCTGCTTGCTGGTCACCATTATACCCAGCTACTTAATGTTCTAGTAATCATTTAATTTTTCTTTTTAAAAGTATTTCTACTGGGCTGGAGAAATGGCTTAGCAGTTAAGGCACTTGCCTGCAAAGCCAAAAGACCTAGGTTCGATTTCCCAGGACCCATGTAATCCAGATGCACAAGGTTGTGCATACGTCTGGAGTTTTTGTTTGCAGTAGCTGGAGGCCCTGGTGTGCCCATTCTCTTTCTTTATTTCTCTCTGCTTCTTTCTCTCTCTCAAGTAAATAAATTAATTAATAAAAAATATTTTCATTGTTGTTTTGTTTGGTTTTTCAAGGCAGGGTTTCACTCTAGCCCAGGCTAACCTGGAATTCACTATGTAGTTTCAGGTTGGCCTCGAATTTACACCAATCCTCCTACCTCTGCCTCCCGAGTGCTGCGATTAAAGGTGTGTGCCCTCAAGCCTGGCTCGGGATTATATTTTTATGCAACTATATCTAACTTAATTGCTTAACAATGAGTCTTATTCTTTTTGGAGTTTTATTATAGATGTCCTAACTTTTGAATACCTGTATTTAAGTTTTTCTTTTTTTTGGTATTTGGATTATTTAAAGTTGAAAACCAATATTCATCTTTTGTCTTTGAAGAAAGATGTCATTTCCTTTTGTCTCTCTCTCTCTTTTTTTTTTTTTTTTCTGGGAAAAAAGAGGTTTATTTTGGCTTACAGGCTTGAAGGGGAAGCTTCATGATGGCAGGGAAAAACAATGGCATGTGCAGAGGGTGGACATCACCCCCTGGTCCACAAAAGGTAGACACCAGTAAAGAAAGTGTTTAAACACTGGCATGGGGAAACTGGCTGTAACACCCATAAGCCCACGCCCAACAATACACCGCCTCCAGGAGGTGCTAATTTTCAAATCTCCATCAGCTGCCTTTTGTCTCTCTTGTATGGATCCATGCAGACTATCAGAAACCTCGCCTGTCAGTTTCTGTGGGGAGTTCGGAGCTCCTCAGATCTGATGACAGAGGCAGTGGGTTGCACCTGCTCAGTGGACCTCCTGACTGCTCAGCCCTGAGCTATATGTGCCGAACGTCCTTAACAGCACACCATGTCAGGGTGCAGGGGGTGTGTGTGTGTAAATGAGTGGAACTTGATACGCCTGGGCGACCAGCTATGAATTTGTTTTTGTTTGTATTGTTTGAGCCAACCATGTACGAATTGTGATTTCAGAATTGCTGTAAGTTAGCGTAGTAGAATTTGTGGATGAAACCAGTGCCAGTTAGAATACAGCTAGAAATTGTCAGGAAAAACGTAGGTTCAGAAATCACAGGCACTTTTATTTGAGACGTTTGTTAAAACGTTATCATAGCAGACGCCAGCCGTGAGTGTGCTGCGGAAAGTCTCGGTTCTCACACAGAGCTTTCTGGAGGAAGGGAGGCCTGGGGCTGGCCGTTTCCTGTTTGCAGTTCCTTCCTTTTGTAGACTGATAGGCAAGAGCTCTTTTGTGGCTTGCCTGTCAATGGGCCAATCTTTTCTCTTTGGAGGCTTGTTATTATTATTATTATTGGTTTTTTTTGGTGGTTTTAACAAGCCAAACTCCCTAAAAAAGTCATACATTTTTTTTTTTTTTCTTTTTTGGTTTTTCGAGGTAGGGTCTCACTTTAGCTCAGGCTGACCTGGAATTCACTATGTAGTCTCAGGGTGCCCTCGAACTCACGGCGATCCTCCTACCTCTGCCTCCCGAGTGCTGGGATTAAAGGCGTGCACTACCACGCCTGGCCTTAAAATCATACGTTTTTGAATTTCAGTCTCCTCGAGACTGGAAGCTGTGCCCGTGTTTGCAGTGGGTAGCTCAGCATCAGCTCTTCTCTGTGTTCCTTCCATTTACCGGTGAGCTGGCAAAAGTAGCCGTTCGCTTTCCGTTTGCAGAGGGTGTTTTTCTCTGATTAAGCTGCACGGCTATTTCCAGCGTTTCTTGGGTGTGCTTTTTTCAGTATTTCCTGTTAGCATCCGGAAGTTTCCTCTGTGCCTGAAGAAGCTCTCAAACTTGAGAACACACACAGCTGCGGACAGACACGCAATCGTGCCTGCGCATACACGCTGCGTCCACTACCTATGCGTTGTATTTGCTTACAGTCATCTATTCACACATTTCTGATTCTTTTGTAAATATTTGTATTTGTATTTATTTATTTATTTACTTATTTGACAGAGAAAGAGGGGAGAGAGAGTGAGAGTGCCAGGGTCTCCAGCCACTGCAAACAAACTCCAGAAGCATCTGGCTAACGTGGGTCCTGGGGAATTGAACCTGGGTCCTTTGGCTTTGCAGGCAAAATGCCTTAACCACTAAGTCATCCCTCCAGCCCACATTTCTGGTTCTTAGTAGCTTAGGAGTGGCATGAATCTATGTCTGTCTGTCTATTTATCTAAATATCTATCATCTATATCTCTCTATCATTATCTATCTGTATGTCTTTTTTTTTTTTTTGAGGTAGGGTCTCACTCTAGCTGAGGCTGTCTTGGAATTCACTATATAGTCTCAGGGTGGCCTCGAACTTATGGTGATCCTCCTACCTGTGCCTCTCGAGTGCTGGGTTTAAAGGCGTGCGCCACCACGCCCGGCTCTGTCTGTCTGTTTTTCTTTCTATCTATCTATCTAATTTTTATTTATTTGCGCCTCCCAAGTACTGGGATTAAAGGCGTGTGCCACCACGGTTGTCTCTGTCTGTCTGTCTGTCTGTCTGTCTGTCTATCTAGCTAGCTAATTTTTATTTATTCGCAATATGTATGTGTAAGGGTGTGCCAGGGTCTCTTGCTGCTGCCAGTGCATGCCCATCTAGCTTTACATGGTGGCTGGGGAACTGTCTGAAGCATTAATTGAATTTTTAAAAAACTTACTGAGCAAAAAAAAGGAATTTTAAACTGTGGATATAATTCAGAGGTAGAGTACTTGTCTAGTATTCATGAGACCTTTGTTTGATCGCTAGCATTGCAAAAACCAAAAGAAACAAAAACAAACATAAACCCAAGGTTTCATAATCTGAAATGGGTTTTACTGATATATACAAGCATTCAATCTTTTGTTACAAATACTATTTACTTGCAAGTAGAGAGAGACAGAGAGAGGGTGACACAGAGAATGGCCACACCACCAAGGGTCTCTAGCTACTGCTGCAAATAAGCTCCAGATACATGTGCTCCGTTTGTGCGTCTGACTTTATGTGGGTACTGGGGAATTGAACTCTGGTTGTTAGGTTTTACAGGCAAGCACCTTAACTGCTGAGCCATCTCTCCAGCCCCACAAGTATTTAATCTTTTTTTTTTTTTTTTTCCCCCGAGGTAGGGTCTCACTGTAGCTCAGGCTGACCTGGAATTCACTATGTAGTCTCAGGGTGGCCTTGAACTCACGGCGATCCTCCTACCTCTGACTGCCGAGTGCTGGGATTAAAGGTGTGCGCCACCACGCCCGGCTTAATCTTTTTTTTTTTAATTGTCTAAGTTTATTTTATTGATTTGAGAGAGAGAGAAAGAGAGAGAGAGAGAGAGAATGGGCACACAAATGAACTCCAGACGTATGCACTGCCTTGGGAATAGAACCTGGGTCCTTTAGCTTTGCCTTAACTACTAAGCCATCCCTCCAGCCCATAGCATTTAATCTTAATTTTAGCTTAGCATTGTTTTTCTAAAATAGTAAAAACTCTTATTGATACCTACAAATAGTTGCTAATAAAAGTCAATTTAAAAAAAATCTGTCCTTGCAAGTTTTGGATAATTTTTAGTAATAAGTAATTAAAATGTTCAAAATAGGAGTACCAGAAAAATTTTAATCAGAGTGGAACTTTTTTCTTGCTTTTGGTTGATGTGTGACTGTGTTCACGTGAGTGTGGGCATGCGCATCCCACTGCATGTGTGTGGAGGTCAGAAGTCAACTTGGTCAGTGGTCACCTGCGACCTTGTCTGGCCTCTCATTGTTCATGCTGTGTTCACCAGCTTGCTGGACCTGAGCTTCTGGGAGATTCTCTTCTCTCACCTCCCTCCTTGCACTGGATTTCAGACACGTGCCCTCCAGCATCTGGCCTTATCTAGGTTCTGGGACGTGAACTTAGGTATTTATGCTTGCTTAGCAAATGCTTTATCAACTGAACCATTTCCCCAGCCAGAGTGGAAATTAAAAAGAAAAATTGGCTATCTGTGGTCTGATGTGGTGGCACATACCTATTACACTAGCCTAGGGAGGCTGAGGCAGGAGGATCATGAGTTCAAAGCCAGAGTGAGATCCTGTCTCAGAAAACAAAACAAAAATCCCCGACTTAATCTAACTTCATATCTTTACAATATGCATTCATTTTTGAAACAAAAACATGTAGAAGGACGTCCTTGAAGTCCCGTCATTTCCTACGAGGGTGGCTCAGAATGCATTTGCCATGCTTGATGTGAAAACAAGTGCACCTGGGCTCCCCTGGCATTGGCTGGAGCGTGGGCCATCGCTGTTCCATTTTGTGTGGATGTCTGGATGGAGCAGGCTCACAGCCGGATGTGCGGCCAGCACACGGCCATAGACGCCTTCAGCTGGGAGAGGTGCTAACTAGGATATGCGCAGAGGCAGGAGGTCAAGCTTCCAAATCTTATGCAAACCGAGGTGATTTGGCCGCACACTGGCCATACTGTGGTAAAATTTGATACTGAGTGTATGGCGTAAACTTAACTGTTTTCTTTCTCTCCTTTTTTTTTCCCTCCTTTTTCTTTTTGTTTTTTTGAGGTCGGGTTTCATTATAGCCCAGGCTGACCTGGACTTCACTATGTAATCTCAGGGTGGACTTGAACTCATGGTGATCCTCCTACCTCTGCCTCCCGAGTGCTGGGATTAAAGGCGTGTGACACCACATCCGGCTCTTTCTCTCTTTTTGTTTGTTCTTTTTTTTTTTTTTTAAGAAGATTTTTATATTATTTATTTGAGAGAGAAGGGGGGGGAGAGAAAGATAGCGAATGGGCGCACCAGGGCCTCTAGCCACTGCAAACAAACTCCAGATGCATGTGTCACCATGTGCCTCTGGTTTATGTGGGACCTGGAGAATCAAACCTCGATCCTTAGACTTCACAGACATGTGCCTTAACTGCTAAGCCATCTCTCCAGCCCTTAGATATTTTTTATATTAACAACTTCCATAATTATAGACAATAAACCATATTAATTCCCTTCCCCCACCCTGCTTTCCCCTTCACAACTCCACTCTGCATTGTATCCCCTCCCCCTTTCAATCAGTCTCTCTTTTATTTTGATGTCATCATCCTTTCCTCCTATTATGAGGGTCTTGTGTAGGGAGTGTCAGGCATTGTGAGGTCATGGATATCCAGGCCATTTTGTGTCTGGGAGAGTGCATTGTAAGGTGTCCTGCCCTTCCTTTGGCTCTTACATTCTTTCTGCCACCTCTTCCACAATGGATCCTGAGACTTGGAAGGTGTGACAGAGATGTGTCAGTGCTGAGCACTCCTCTATCACTTCTTTTAAGCATTATGGTGCCTTTTGAGTCAGCTCAGAGGTCACTGCCATCTGAAAAGAGAAGCTTCTCTAACCAATAGTGAGAGTAGCATTAATATATGGGTATGAGCTGGGCATGGTGGCGCATGCCTTTAATCCCAGCACTCCGGAGGCAGAGGTAGGAGGATCGCCGTGAGTTCAAGGGCACCCTGAGAGTACAGAGTGAATTTCAGGTCAGTCTAGATATGTATGTATATGTATGTATGTATGTATGTATGTGTATATATGGCTTCTGGATGCACCCTTGTCCAAAAGAGCAGGTTACCATATGGCTTTTTCTTTTTTTAAATATTTTTTTGTTCATTTTTAAATTTATTTATTTGAGAGCGACAGACACAGAGAGAAAGACAGGTAGAAGGAGAGGGAGAAAATGGGCGCTCCAGGGCTTCCAGCCACTGCAAACGAACTCCAGACGCGTGCGCCCCCTTGTGCATCTGGCTAACGTGGGTCCTGGGGAACCGAGCCTCGAACCGGGGTCCTTAGGCTTCACAGGCAAGCGCTTAACCGCTAAGCCATCTCTCCAGCCCCCATATGGCTTTTTCATACTGTGTTAGATTTTGATTAACACTACTCCACCTCTTCCTTTACTCAGTCTCTTCCCCTGACCTCACCTAGGCTTTTCCTCCCCCAGTGATTGTTCATATACTTACATAGTAGACACAGTGCTATCCCCGTAAGTCCTCTCCTTTCTTCCCTCCCTTTTATAGCGCCCTCTTAGCTTGCTGACCTCTGCTACTGAGTTTTGTTCCAATGCACATGCAAGTCAAACATTTGCGGCTGAGATCCACATAGGAGAGGGAGCATGCACTTGGCTTTCTGGGCTTGGGTCACCTCACTAAGTATCATCCTTTCCAGATTTACCCATTTCCCTGCAAAGTTCATGATTTTGTTTTTCTTTACTGCTGAATAGAACTCCATTGTATAAATGTGCCACATCTTCATTATCCACTCATCAGTTGAGGGACATCTAGGCTGGTTCCATTTCCCAGCTATTATAAATTGAGCAGCAATAAACATGGTTGAACACGTACTTCTAAGGAAATGAGATGCGTCCTTAGGATATATGCCTAGGAATGCTATAGCTGGGTCATATGGAAAATCCATTTTTCGCTGTCTCAGAAACCTCCACACTGATTTCCACAATGGCTGGACCAGTTGGCATTCCCATCGAGAGTGTAGAAGGGTTCGGTTCCTCTTTGTCTACATCCTCACCAGTACTGGTTGTCATTTGTTTTCAACATGGTAGCCACTGTGACAGGAGTGAGATGGAATGTCAAAGTAGTTTAGTTTTCATTTCCCTGATGGCTAATGATGTAGGACCTTTTTAAAAAAATGGTTATAGGTCATTTGTATTTCTTCTTTTGAGAACTCTCTATTTAGTTACATAGTCCCCCTGCCTTTTTTTTATTTTTCAACGTAGGGTCTCACTCTAGCCCAGGCTGGCCTAGAATTCACTGTATAATTTCAGGCTAGCCTTGAATTCACAGCAGTCCTCTTCCCTTGGCTTCTCAAGTATTGGGATTAAAGGTGTATGCCACCATGCCCGGTCATAGACTAGTTTTTAATTGCATTGCTTGATTTCTTTTTTTTTTAAATTTAATTTTATTTATTTATTTGAGAGCAACAGACACAGAGAGAAAGACAGATAGAGGGAGAGAGAGAGAATGGGCGCACCAAGGCTTCCAGCCTCTGCAAACGAACTCCAGACGCGTGTGCCCCCTTGTGCATCTGGCTAACGTGGGACCTGGGGAACCGAGCCTCGAACCGGGGTCCTTAGGCTTCACAGGCGAGCGCTTAACCACTAAGCCATCTCTCCAGCCCATTTTAAAAAATTTTTATTAGCATTTTCCATGATTATAAAAAAAATCCCATGGTAATTCCCCCCCCCCCACTTTCCCCTTTGAAATTCCATTCTCCATCATATTACCTCCCCATCACAATCATTGTACTTACATATATACAATATCAACCTATTAAGTACCCTCCTCCTTGATTTCTTATTATTTAGATTTTTGAGCTCTTTATGTATCCTGGATATTAATGCTCTGTCATAGCTGACAAAGAGTTTCTGTAGTTTGCCTCTTGGCCCTATTCACAGTGTCCTTTGCTATACAAAAGCTTTGTAGTTTCAAGAGGACCCAGTGGTTGATTAGTGGTTTTGATTTCCTAAGCAACCGGGGTTCAGAAAATTATTGCCTATATGAATATGTTGAAGGGTTTCCCCTACTTTTTTTCTCTAGCTGTTTCAGATCTGATAGTAAGGTCTTTGATCTATTTGGACTTAATTCTTGTGCATGGGGAGAGATAAGGATCTATTTTTATCCTTCTACATAGAAATATCCAGTTTTCCCAGCACCATTTGTTGACGAGGCTGTCTTTCTCCAGTGAGTATTTTTGGCATTTTTGTCAAAGATCCGGAGGCTGTAGCTGCCCAGACTTACATCTGGGTCCTCCATTCTGTTCCACTGATCTGTGTGTCTGTTTTTGTGCCAGTACCGTGCTGTTTTTGTTACTGTGGCTTTTGTTTCTATGTATGGCGATATAACCAACTTTATTTTTGTTGCTCAAAATTGTTTTGGATATTTGAGGTTTTTTTGTGTTTCCAAATGAATTTTATGATTTTTTTCTATTTCTGTGAAAAATGCCATTGGAGCTTTGATAGGTATTAAATTAAATGTGTAGATTGCTTTCGGCAAGATTGACATATTCACAATATTGATCCTTCTAATCCAAGAACATGGGATGTCTTTCCATTTCCTAGTGTCTTCTGCAATTTCTGTCTTGAGTGTTTTAAAGTTTTCATTGTAGATATCCTTTGTTAGGTTTATTGCAAGGTACTTTTATTTATTTATTTGAGGCAAATGTGAATGGGAATGATTCTCTGGCTTCATCCTCAGCATGTTTGTTAGCATATAGGAAGGCTACTGACTTCTGTGTGTTTATTTTGGATCCTGCTACATGGCTATACGTGTTTATCAGCTCTAACATTTTACTGGTAGAGTCTTTATGGTCCTTTATGTAGAGAATCATATCATCTGCAAATAATGATAGTTTGATCTCTCCATTTGCAATTTGTATCCCTTTTATGAGTGTCTCTTGCCTTATTTCTATGGCTAAGACTTCTAGTACTATGTTAAGTAAAAGTGGGAATAGTGGATATCCTTGTCTTGTTCCTGAATTTAGTGGAAAAGCTTCAAGTTTTTCCCCATTTCGTATTATGTTGGCTGTAGGTTTGTCATAATAGCCTTTATTATGTTGAGATACATTCCTTCTATTCCCAGTTTATATAGGACTTTTCCATGAGGAGATGTTGGATTTTATCAAATGCCTTTTCTGCATCCATTGAGATGATCATGTGATTTTTGTCCTTCAGCTCATTTATATAGTGTATTACATTTATCATTTTGTGTATGTTGAACCATCCCTGCATCTCTGGGTTAAAGCCTGCTTCATTAGGGTGAATGATATTTTTGATGTATTCTTGTATTCTGTTTGCCAAAGTTTTGTTGAGAATTTTTGCATCTGTGTTCATGAGGGAGAATGGTCTGTAATTTTCTTGTTATGGTCTGTCTTTGCCTGGTTTTGCTATCAGGGTGATGCTGGCTTCGTAGAAGGAGTTTGGTAGGATTTCTTCATTTTCTGGTTGATGGGAAAGTTTGAGAAGCGTGGGTGTTCTTCCAGTTCCAGTTAATTCACCAGTGAGCCCATTTAGTCCTGGACTTTTTTAGCTGGGAGATTTTTTATAATTGCTTTCATCTCTGTACTTGTTATAGGTCTATTTAAGTGGTTAATTTCATCTTGATATAATTTGGTAGGTCATATAAACCTAGGAAATCATCCATTTCTTTCAGATTTTCAAACTTAGTGGAGTATATGTACTCAAAGCATGTCCTTATGTTAATTTTTGAATTTTTTTGGTATCTGTTGTAATGGTGCATTTTTCATCTATAATTTTACTAGTTTGTGTCTCTTTTTCTTTTGGTCAGATTTGCTAATGAGTTACCAATCTTATCTATCATTTCAAAGAACCAACTCTTTCTTTCATTGGTCTTTGTATTTTTTTTTTTTTTGTTGTTGTTGTTTCTACTTCATTCGTTTCTGCCTTAATCTTTATTATTTCTTCCTATGTACTGATTTTTGGTTTGCCTTGTTCTTTTTCCTAGGCCTTATGGTGAAGCATTAAGTTGTTTACTTGTGACCTTTTTAATTTCTTAATGTAAGCACTTAAAGCTATAAATTTCCATTTTAGGATGCCTTCATTGTGTCCCAAAGGTTTTGGTATGTTGTGTTCTCATTATCATTTGATTCTATGAATTTTTTTATTTCCTTCTTGATTTCTTTATTGACCCATTCGTCATTTAGTAGTGTATTGTTTAGTTTCCATGATTTTGTGTATGCTCTATAGCTTTTCTTTCTTTCTTTTTTTTTTTTTGGTTTTACGAGGTAGGGTCTCACTCTGGTCCAGGCTGACCTGGAATTAACTCTGTAGTCTCAGGGTGGCCTTGAACTCACGGTGATCCTCCTACCTTTGCCTCCCGAGTGCTGGGATTAAAGGTGTGTACCATCACGCCCCGGCTCTCTATAGCTTTTCTTGCTATTGATTTGTAGTTTGATCCCATTGTGATCAGATAGAATGCAAGGAATTATTTCAGTTTTCCTGTATATGTTAAGATTTGCTTTGTGTCCTAATATATGGTCTGTTTTAGAGAATGTTCCATGTGCTGTGAGAAGAATGTGTATTCTGCAGCATTTGGACAAAATGTTCTGTACATATCTGCTGGGTCCATTTGTTCTATGGCCTCATTTAATCCAGATGCTTCTGTGTTTATTTTTTGCTGGGATAGCCTGTCAGTTGATGAGAATGAGAAGTCATGCACTACAATTGTGTTTGGTGTTATCTGTGTTCTTGATTCTAATAATGTTTGATGAAATTGGGAGCCCCCATGTTAGGTGCATATATGTTTAGGATTATAATGTCCTCCTGTTGGAGTGTTCTTTTAATCAATATAGAGTGACCTTTATTTTTCCTAACTAATGCTGGTTTGAAGTCTACCCTGTCAGATATTAGGATAACGACACCTGCTTGTTTTCTAGGCCCATTTGCTTGAAATACCATCTTCCATCCTTTTACCCTGTGATAGTGTCTGTCTTTTATGGAAAGATGAGTTTCTTGGAGGCAACAAATAGAAGGACCCCGCTTTCTAACCGAGGCTGCAACCAATGCCTTTTGGTTGGGGCTTTGAGTCCATTGATACTGCGTTATTATCAAAAGGCATGTATTGATTCTTGCCATTCTTCTTGTTCTGTAGTTCTTCTGGTTTTTCCTTTGCTGTCTTGTATTAATGAGTATTTGATTATGGTTTGTTTGTTCCAGGTTCCTTAGGTGTGTGCTTTTCTTTCTCTTCCACGTGGAGGATCCTTTCAAGTATTTTCTGTAGAGCTGGTTTAGTGTTCACATATTCCTTTAGCCTGCTTTTATTGTGGAATGTCCTTATTTCTGTGTGTATTTGAATGGATAGCTTTGCATGATAAAGTAACCTTGGTTGACAATTGTTCTCTTTCAGAACTTGGAATACATCATTCCAAGCCCTTCTGGCTTTTAAAAGTTTGTGTTGAGTAATCTGCTGTGATCCTGATGGGCTTGCCTTTGTATGTGACTTGATTTTTCTCTTGAACTGCTTTCAGTATATTTTCTTTGATTTGTATGTCTTATAGTTTAATTATAATGGTGAGAGGTTCTTTCCTGATTTTGTCTTTTTTGGCATTCTATAGGCTTCCTATATCTGTATTGGCATCTTTTCCCTACTTAGGGGAAGTTTTCTTTTTTTGTTGTTGAAAGTACCTGTATGCCTTTAGAGTAAAATTCTTCTCCTATGCCCTGAATGCTTATGTTTGACCACTTCATATGTCCAAAATGTCTTGAAATTCCCATTCCTTCCTTCCTATTAGTTTGTCTTTGTTGGACTGTATTAGCCTGGTCTTCTAGTTTAGATATTCTGTCCTCTCCTTGATCCATTGTACTGGTGAGGCTTTCTATAGAGTTTTCTTTTTCTTCTTTTTTATTTACTTATTTGAGAACAACAGAAAGAGAGAGAAAGAGGCAGAGAGAAAGAGAGAAAGGGTGCTCCAGGGCTTCCAGCCACTGCAAACGAACTTCAGACGTGTGCGCCCCCTTGTGCATCTGGCTAACATGGGTCCTGGGGAATTGAGCCTTGAACGGGGTGATTAGGCTTCACAGACAAGCGCTTAACTGCTAAGCCAGTCCTCTACAGTGTTTTCTATTGGACTTACTTTGGTTTCCATTTCTAGTATTTCTGATTGCTATATTTTCATTATTTGTATTTCCTTACTCATCTTCTATTGACCTTCTTATTTCATGATGGTAGTCTCCTATGTTCTCTTGGGATTCCTCCAGAAATCTGTTTTCTTCTTTGATTCCTTTGATGTCTTTGAGCACCAATATGATCTTTTTTTTTTTTTTTTTTTGAAATCTTTGTCAGGCATTTCATATAATACAATCTCACTGGATGTCATTTCTGATGGATTTGTAATTTTTGTTGAGATTGTTTTGTCTTGATTTTTTTTTGTGTATGTTTCTTGTATTACAATGTAGGCGTTTTTTTTCTTGAGTTAATGTGATGCTTGGCTTTTGTAATTATCTACAGTGTTCTTAGCCAGGTAAATTCGACTTTATATATCTTTAGGGTAGGCGTTAAAGGTGCCAGGCGTAGCTCTTATACTCCCAGAGTAATAGCAGAAGTGACCCTAGGTGTTGAGTTTGTCCGCTATTCAAGTATTCTAGTCAGCTGGTTGGAGCAAATTACTGGCAAATTCTAAAATTCAACAGATAATCCAGTAAAGCCAAAGTCCCTAAGGGTTTGTGTTGCCCCACACCCTTAATCTTGTCACCTGGGAGGCTGAGATTTCAGAAATGGGTTTCATGTCAGCGTGGGGCCAAATCAGACCCTGCCCCCCATAATGACAGAAGAAATAGACAAAGGCCCCATAAATCAGGAAATGTCAAAAGCAATCATAGTCAACTCCAAAATACAGCTTACTTGAGAATGGCGAAGCCAACCAAAAATATATCAGTCAAATCTAACACGTCGCCTTTCCTGACATGGAAGGCGAGATGGAAGGCGAGATGGACAGTTGCAGAGCTGGCCTCTGTACCCGGCTGTGTGTAAGTGGGCCCTGGCACTTTTTGGGGATAGCTTCCAGTCTCACTAATGCCAAGTGCCCACCTTGATCCCTCTGTGTTGTGCTGTGGGCTCGTTTAGGCCGCTTGGGTCACTGGATCTGGGGTTCTGATTGGCTTTGCTGGACACAGTGGCCGGGGAGGGGATGAGTTCTCTGGTGGCTCATAGCCCTGGTGCTGGGGGCGGTGCAGGGTGCCTGGCATTGTGCAGAGCGGCTCAGCTGGCCCTGATTGTGTCTCCTTCAGCAGCTGCTCAGCTCGTCCCTGCTGTCCCTCCTTCAGGTTTCTTGACTTTGCGAGGAGGCCCATGGGAGCAGAGGTCCCTCCCCGGCTTCTGCCCCTGCAGTCCGCACTGGCCCGGCGGGCGTACGATGGGGCTGTCGGCGCCTCAGCGGGATTCTGGCTGGTTTCCTGCTTGACAGAAGCTCGGAGTCTCTCCTGCTTCTCCGCTGTGCTCGATAATTCCTTAGACACCTTCACTATCAGTAGGAGTGTGTATTTCCCTATTCTGCTCATTTCCCTCCCTAGGCTGCTTTGGCGTGGCTACGATGCCACTGTCTTACCTGGAAGTCCATATTTTTTTGAAACCGGGTCTATAGGGCCCTGGAACTTACTATGTAGCCCAGGATGGCCACAATCTCTAGAGCATTCCTGCCTCTGCCACCCTTTCTCTCTATTAATTTTTTTCATTTTTTAAAAAATTATTTATTTATTTATTTGAGAGCGACAGACACAGAGAGAAAGACAGATAGAGGGAGAGAGAGAGAATGGGCACGCCAGGGCTTTCAGCCTCTGCAAACGAACTCCAGACGTGTGCGCCCCCATATGCATCTGGCTAACGTGGGACCTGGGGAACCGAGCCTCAAACCGGGGTCCTTAGGCTTCACAGGCAAGCGCCTAACCACTAAGCCATCTCTCCAGCCCAATTTTTTTCAATTTTATTTATGAGAGAAAGAGAGAGAGAGAGAGAGAGAGAGAGAGAGAAAATGAATGGGTGCACCTCTTGTTACTGTAAATGAACTCTAGATGTTTGAGTCTTTATGTTGGTACTGGCAATTGAACCGGGGCCACCAGGCTTTGCAAGCAAGTGCCTTTACCCGCTAAGCCATCTCCCCAGCCTCTAATTTTTTTGCTGTTGTTGTTCCTCTTCCTATGTCTTGCTCCTCTTCCCAGATTTGCCATGTTAAGGCTTTGGCTTTTCACTATAAATATCCAGAAATTTTGTTTGTTTGTTTGTTTTCAAGGGTCTCACTGTAGCCCAGGCTGATCTGGAATTCCCTATGTAGTCTCAGGCTGGCTTCAAACTCATAATGACCCTCCCACCTCTTCCTCCTGAGTGCTGGGATTGAAGGTGTGCACCGCCATGCCCGGAAAAATCCAGGATTTTTATTGACAAGGACCAGAAGCTAGAGACCTGGCTATGTAAAAGAATCGTTGCTAACAAAAGCACACAGCTGTGCTGGGAAAGTGACACCTTCTCCTGTAATCCTCATAACATTATTCCACACCATGTGGGTAACGTTTGTGGTTCACAGCTCCCAGCACTGAGATGGCAGGCAGCCTTCCCACGTGGCATGCGTACCGTGCAGTGAATCAGACCGACGATTCTTTCAGGAGTGGGTGTTTGACTCATTTAGGGGGCCGGTTTGGGGAAATTGTCTTATTTAATCAAAATACTGTACTCCTCTTGTTAGACAGCCTTTTCCTGTTTGCTCTCTGATTGGTTTGCCTCCCCCTCCTCGCTGTGGATCCCTGTCATTTCCTGTCCACCTCTCCCGGAGCAGGGCTTGATTCTAGCTTTTCTCACCTTGTCTTACAAGTAGTCATGTGTACATCATTTACTGTAGTGAACACCTCACAGGTACTTGCTTTGCAGTCTCCCCATCTTCCCCCACCCCTGGCTGGAATATGAGCTTGTTACTTCTGTCTCCCCCCCCCCCCCCCGTGCCCAGCACAGTACCTGTCTGCTATTTCATGAATGAAGGTGTGAAGAGGCCAGCAGCCGCCCTGCTTAGCTCAGACCTCCCATGGTACCTGGCCTCATGTTGGGCATGGAAGATGTGGGGCAGGTGGGCTCCCATCTGGGTCTGCATCACAACAGTAGTCCACATGGCAAAAGTGTTGGCCTGCAGAGATGGTTTAGTGGTTAAGGTGCCTGCATGTCAAACCGAAGGACCCAGGTGCGATTCCCCAGGAAGATGTACAAGGTGGCGCATGTGTCTGGAGTTAGTTTGCAAGTGGCCAGGGGCTCTGGTGCACCCATTCTCTCTTTCTCTCTCTACCTGCCTCTCTCTTTCTCAAACAAACAAATAAATAAAATATTTAAAAAAAAGCACACAAAACTGTCCCCTTATCTATGCATCCACTTTCTGCAGTACCAGTTACTAGCAATCCACTGTAGCCTGACAACTTTAAATGGAAAATTCCAGAAACAATTCACGTTTTGCACTGGGTGCCGTTCTGAGTTGCATCATAAAGTTGGCACTGCCTGCGCCCATCCCACCTAGGATGTCCGTTCACCCCATGTCTGCCAGATCCGCACCGTGCGGGCGCCTGCCTGCCAGTCTTCCCCTGGCTGTCTCGTTGCCGGACAGATGCTGTGTCACACACAGTCCCTGCGTCGTGCGCCTCACTTCGTCCGATCTCACAGTTGCTGGGTCTTACGTGATCACAATATGGGTGAACATAGCATATGTTTTGTTTTTTTTTTTCCGTTTTTTTGAGGTAGGGTCTCACTCTGGCCCAGGCTGATCTGGAACTCACTATGCAGTCTCAGGGTGGCCTCGAACTCATGGCGATCCTCCTACCTCTGCCTCCTGAATGCTGGGATTAAAGGCGTGCGCCACCACGCCCAGCGTATATGGTATTTTAGAAGGGATTATTTACATAAGCTTTTGTTGTATAGTGTGTTACAACTTTTCTATTAGTTTTTATTATTATTATTTTTGTTTGTTTTTTCTGAGTGAGGGTCTCACTGTAGCCTAGGCTGACCTGGAATTCACTATGAAGTCTCAGGGTAGCCTCGAACTCACAGTGATCCTCCTACCTCTGCCTCCCGAGTGCTGGGATTAAAGGCGTGCGCAACCATGCCTGGCTTAATTTTTATTAATTTTTTTTTTTACTGTGTTTAACTTGTAAGTTAAAATTCATCACAGACATGTATAGAAAATACATTCTCTGTGGCATTTAGTTCTGTTTGTGGTTTCATGCATCCATCCCCGTGGGGGACAGAAAGGTTCTTTTGCAGGTGAGAGGGAACTGCTGTACGTTTACCCCGGGCTCAGCGTCCCGTCGTCACCGTCCCGCTTCATGCTTTTGACGAGCAGTCGCTGTGTGTGAAGCACAGGACATAGCCTCCTGCAGCACGGAACACTGCTATGTCCCGGGACAGACTGCTAGCTGCCTTGGAATAGGGAAAGCCTTAAAGTCAGTCCATCACTGTGGTTACAGGCATTTATATTCCCTTCAGAAATTTCTGAAAATTAGAGATTATTCTCAGCGCCTGAAAGTGAGTTGTAGTTTTGGCAGCAAACTATATTTAAAAATAAGTGATTTGCAGGGCGTGGTGGCGCACGCCTTTAATCCCAGCACTTGCGAGGCAGAGGAAGGAGGATTGCTGTGAGTTCGAGGCCACCCTGAGACTACATAGTGAATTCCAGGTCAGCCTGGGCTAGCGTGAGACCCTACCTCGAAAAACAAAACAAACAACAAAAAACGACTCATTTGTGTGCACGTGTGTGTGCACGTGCGCGTGCCCATGCCAGAGTCTCTTGCTGCCAGGTACTTGTGCCACTTTTGCATGGAGTCTGGGGAATTGATTGAAGCAAGTGCGTCTAACTGTTGAGCATCTCTCAGCCCCAAGTTACATTTTTTTTTTTAAATCTAGAGCCAACTTTATCTTTTTGGTTAAGACACATCAGTGAAATATAATGGAAATAGTGACAGAATGGAGTTAACATTTTATAAAAGGTTCAAAAATAATTTTGTTTTCCTGTTTCTGAGTCAGCATATGAATTTAAAAAAATGATATTTTTTTAGAATATCCTGACATTGGAATGGTGCTATGATTAGCACACAGTTTTAAAAACGCATTAGATAATATTGTATGTGTGTATTCACTTTAAATGTTCTACTTGTGAATTCAGGGAAGAGGAAGTCAGATTTAAGTTGTTGATTAAGATCTTTCTATTACAAATGATTTTTTTTTGGAGATTTATCCCAAATATGGATTTTAAGATTCCCTTTGTTAACTACATTCTGCTTTTTCTTGCTTTCCTCCTGCACATTAAAAAATATTTTATTTATATATTTGAGAGAGAGGAAGAGGGAGGAGAGAGAGAGAGGGGATGGGTGTGCCTGGACCTCCAGCCACTACAGATGAACTCCAGATGCACGTACCACCTTGTGCATCTGACTTACGTGGGTACTGGAGACTCGAACCTGGGTCCTTAGGCTTTGCAGGCAAATGCCTTAACTGCTAAGCCATCTCTCCAGCCCACCTGCACACTTTTTAATGGAATGCTGTTTGACCTAGACCACAGGTTACGTTCCAAAGTTTCAAGATGAGACAGGAGATCTCTGACTTTTTTTTCCTTGTCCGTATGAGCAGCCCAGAGAATCATTTTCCCTCTGAAGAACTGCTCCCAAGGAGCCGGACACAGACTCTTCTCAGATTGACCAGTACAGATCGCCAGCCCTCTCACTCACTGTCTTCACTGTCCCACAGGAACTTAAAGAATCTTTCACTTGAGGCAGAAGGGGGGGGACAGGAAGCCCTTCAGAATGGGTGTTCTAGTCTGGGGGCTGCCACCTTAGCAGCCTGAGGGTAGCTGCCGCTGCCCAAGTGAACGCTACGGTGTGAAGTAACCAGTCCCCTCGTTAACCACCAGCATCTCGTCTCCTCTTGACCTGCCTCCCTTTTCCATTTGCGTTTTCCCCTTCAACTTCCACCTCGTTCTCCTCCTCCTCTTTAAAAATTTTTTTTTTAAATTTATTTTAGAGAGAGAGAAAAAGAGGGAGAGAGAG
The DNA here is from genome assembly GCF_020740685.1 of Jaculus jaculus. Classification (NCBI taxonomy): domain Eukaryota; kingdom Metazoa; phylum Chordata; class Mammalia; order Rodentia; family Dipodidae; genus Jaculus; species Jaculus jaculus. Next base: position 51,526,357 of record NC_059120.1, on the reverse strand, counting down.
AGAACGAGAGAGAGAGAACGGGCACACTGGGACCTATAGCTACTGCAAATGAACTCCAGACACATTCACTGCCTTGTGCATCTGGTTTACATGGATACTGGGGAATTGAACCTGGGTCCTTAGGCTTCGCAGCCTTAACCACTGAGCCACCTCTCCAGCTGCGGTCCTCCTTCTATTCGAATTGTTTCTTTCCTGAAACTTTGTTTTCTCTTCTCTTTCCCTCCTTTTCTTAATTGGCTCAATATATAGAATAGCTGTCTGTGTGTATGTGTGTATTTTTTTTAAGATAGGGTCTCTCTCTAGCCCGGGCTGACCTGGAATTCACTACGTAGTCTCAGGCTGGCCTCAAACTCATGCTGATCCTCCTACCTCAGGCTCCCAAGGGCTGGGATTAAAGACGTGCACCACCATGCCCTGGCTGTTATTTTTTCATTGATAATTTTTTTTGTTTATTTTTATTTATTTATTTGAGAGCAACAGACAGAGAAAGAGGCAGAGAGAGAGAATGGGCACGTCAGGGCTTCCAGCCACTGCAAACGAACTCCAGACACGTGCGCCCCCTTTTGCATCTGGCTAATGTGGGTCTTGGGGAATCGAGCCTCGAACCAGGGTCCTTAGGCTTCACAGGCAAGCACTTAACCACTAAGCCATCTCTCCAGCCCCATTGATAATTTTTACACATATGTAATGAGTTCTCATCTTAACCTTCTCTTTTCCACTCTCCCTCCTCTGCTGGGCCCTTCCTCCTCCTTTTTTCCCACTATTCCCTCTGCTATTTTGCTGTGTTTTCCCTGATCTCCACGCTTCATGATGGGGTATTGATGGGTCTGGTACAGGTAATGACAGGTGACGGTCGTAGTGAGCTCTGCTTCATGTCGAGAAGACGGTGTTCTCCATCTTCTGGTTCTTACGCTCTTCCTTTCCCTCCTCTACGACGCTCCCTGAGCCCTGGGGAGCGGCGGCGACACCGATGTCTCGTGCGGCATTGAGCACGCCGTAGTCCCCTCTTCTCAGCACTTCGATGAGTTCCAAGGGCAGAAAGACGCTCGTCTGACTGCGTGTGAGAGCAGCACCAACCTATGGGCCGAAGCACCGAGATTTACAGGCGAATTTGATTGGCCCAGCAGCTTTTCAGACTCGTCTTTGAGACTACGGCAGCGACCTCCGGTCCCTGCTGCTCTGCCCTGGTGGCTTGATTGCCTGGGGGCCCCTCCCCCGCCCGCTGGTCCCATGTTTGTGTCTTTAAAATAGCCTCGTGTCTCCCAAGTTGCTGCGCTGTCAGAAAGATGGATTTGGTACTTGGCTTATAAAGGCCATCGGCAAAGCGCATCCCCTCTTTTTTTTTTTAAAGATTTTTAAAGAATTATTTAATTTATTTATTTGGCAGAGAAAGGGAAAGGCGGGGGAGAGAGAGGGAGAGAATGGGCGCGCCAGGGCTTCCAGCCACTGTAAACGAACTCCAGACGCGTGCGCCCCTTGTGCATCTGGCTTACGGGGGTCCTGGCGAATTGCACCTGGGTCCTTTGGCTTTGCAGGCAAATGCCTTAACCCCTAAGCCATCTCTCCAGCCAGGCAAAACCTTTTGACGTGCACTTGGAGTTCCATCATTTGTCTGTTCATGCTGAGAGGTGTGTTTATTGTAGATCTGTGTGTAACAGGTATTTAAGTCTCTGACTTGTATAATGAGAATATTTATAATGGCGATCCTTCGATCGTAACTGTGTATCAGAAATAACCATCTGTGTTCATAATCTGGCCCCATAGGTTGTCATTTAAAATCCCAGGGACAGGGAGAGAGGTCAGGGTATTTGTATCTTAAATAGCTGTCACTTAATTTTGGGGGGATATACCTAGACTTGGGAGCCTCCTTGTATTGACAGATGAGAAGTAAACACAGGGAGCTCTCTGACATGAGGAACACATTAACCTTGTTCTTGGTATTCCCGTGGTCCCTGGTGTCAGTAGCTCTTTGCTGACTGGAGAATTGAAATATTAGTATGTGGCATCCTGGAGAAGGCTCTGCTTACATCTGCTTTTCCTTTCTCCTCCCTTTCCTCATCTTCCTCACTCCCCATCAGCCTGAGATGTGCGTCTTGCTGCTGCTCACATGGTTCAGCAGTTGAAGGTGCTTGTTTGCAGCGCCCGCCCAGCACGCTTGGATTCCCCAGTGCTCATGCAAAGTCCGAGCAGTGCGTGTATGTAGAGTCCACTACAGTGGCAAGAGGCCTGTGTGTTCATTCTCTTTCTTTCTCTCTATTTTAGAGTGAGAGAGAGGGAGAGCTAGAGCAAGAGCGAGAGTGACCATGCCAGGGCCTCTAGCCACTGAAAATGATCTTCAGATGCATGTGCCACCATGCGCATCTGGCTTACATGGGACCTGGGGAATCAAACCTGGGTCTTTAGGCTTTGCAGGTAGGCGCCTTAACCGCTAAGCCGTCTCTCCAGCCCCTCTTTCCCTGTCTCTTTTTAAAAAATATATATATTTATTTATTTATTTAGAGAGAATGGGTGTACCAGGGCTTCTAGCCACTGCAAACGAACTCCAGACACAGGTGCCACCTTGTGCATCTGGTTTACATGGGTACTGGGGAATCAAACTTGGATCCTTAGGCTTCAAGCGCCTTAATCACTAAGCCATGTGCCCAGCTTCTCTGTCTTTTTCTCTCAGAGATAAGTAGATAAAAATATTTTCAAAGATGTGAGAAGCTGCCGACCAGGGGTTGGGCTGTGTGTGTTTTCTGGAAGAAGTGAGGTTTAGTCACGGAGGTGAGCCAGGACTAGCTCCTAGTAGCGGAGGGAAGGCGAGTAGACTTCGTACCAGTTACATCGGCGTGCGTGCAAGCGATCCGCTGTGTGCCTGTCTATGTCGCTTGTGTTTGTGGAAATTACGAAGCTAAGGTGTGCACCGCACTCGGCTACTGAACATGATCTGCAGGCTGAAGAATGCTTCGTTCCTTATCGTCTCAGAGGCGTGCCCTGTCATGTGGCCTGTGTTTGAACAGTTCAGGCTGATGCCCAGAACCCTTGCCACAGAATCCTCTCTGCAAACACCTTACTGGTGGGCAGAGCTCGAATTTCCCTGGCATTTTCTAAGCAACAGTTCTTTTGTAAACACTAGAACAGAACAGCCAGTTCCTTGTCTGGGCTCATTGTCAGCCTTTTCTTCTTGAGTAAGACGAACATTAGCTCCTTAGTTACTAGGCGATTTCGTCCACATGCAGGGTGGCTCTGGCTTCGACGTTTGCATAATATCTACCTTCAAAAGGCTTAACATTTGGGAAAGAATAAGATACATTTAAAAAGGTTTTAGGATTTTTATTTTATTGATTTAAAGATTTTATTTTTACTTATTTATTAGAGATAGAGAGGGGGTAAGAGAGAGAGAGAAAGAGAGAATGGGCACACCAGGACCTCTAGCCACTGCAAACGAACTCCAGATGCATGTGCCACCATGTGCATCTGGCTTATGTGGGACCTGGAGAATTGAACGTGGGTCCTTAGGCTTCACAGGCATGCACCTTAACTGCTAAGCCATGTCTCCAGTCCTATTTATCTATTTTAAAAATATTTTATTTGCAAGGTGGGTGTGGGCAAGAGACAGGGAGAGAATGGGCACACCAGGACCTCTTGCCACTGCAAACAAACATTAGATGCATGTGCCACTGTGTGCATCTGGCTTTACGTGGGACTGGGGAATCGAACCTGGGCCATTAGGACTTACAAGCAAGCACCTTTAACTCCTGTGCCATCCTTCCAGCCCCTATTTATTTATTTCTCAAACATTTTATTTATTTTGGGGTGGGGATCTGGGTGTGCCAGGGCCTCCAGCCACTGCAAACAAACTCCAGATGCACGGGTCACCTTGTGCATCTGGCTTTCGTGGGTCCAGGGAAACTAAACCTGGGTCCTTTGGCTTTGCAGGCAGGTGCCTTATCTGCTAAGCCACCTCTCCAGTCCCTATTTATTTTTTGAGATAGGGTTTTGCTATGTAGCCCAGTCTGGCCTTGAAGTTGTGGTTCTCCTACCTCTGCCTCCCAAGTGCTAGGATTAGAGGACAGTCCCACTACACCAAGGCAAAAATTTAAATTTTCAAAACAATGATATTTAGAGTTTCTCAGATGCATGCTGGGTTTGCTGGATGGATACACTGGATAGCCTGCTCTACCCCCTTCCCAGAGATGGAAGGCTGCTCGAAGTTAATGAGAAATGGTCTCCCTTAGTCTCATTCCATCCGTGGTAGTCTTTCTCCTGTAGGTACCCCAAAGCCTTTGTCTTTTCTTTACTTTTCTTTCCAATACTTCCTGCTAGTTACTGGAAGAAAATCTCTCTCTCGTCTTTTCCCTGCCTCTCATTGCCTTGGGTTTTAAGTCAATCTTAATCATAATGCTGGGTATTGAAGACGGCTGTTACGTATTAATTGATGCACTAAAGTACCAGCCAAAACAGTTGAAGTAATTCATGGTCAATTTAGAGCCACTGGGGGGGAAAAAAAAATCTATCCATTGATCTCTTTATGTTTTTCTAATGTAACCTTTCTTCAAGTCATAATGGTGAGAGGAGAGAATTTAAGAAGGGAAACCCTCCTGTATTTTAGTTTTAGTATTTGGCTTTCAAAGTAAAGCTTTTGACTACATTTTACTTTAGATCCATTATTTTTTAGTGATAATATGAAATATATCATTTTTGGACTAGCCTAGGAGACTAACAATCTTGGACTTTTATCTTTAGGAAAATACTCCCAGAATTTGAGTTGTTAGCCTTTAAAAATAAACCTTGGACTATGGTTCGTTTCAAGTTAAGGACTTTTCATAACGAAGAACAGATGTTAGGAGGATTTTTAAACAAATATTTTATTTATTTATTTGAAAGAGAGAGGGAGAGAGAAAGAGAAGGGTGAGAGAAGGAAGGAGGGAGGGAGAAGGACAGAGAAAGACTACGTGGGCGCACCAGGGCCTCTTAGCACTGCAGAAACCTCCAGATGCATGCACCACTTTGTGCCTGTGGCTTTACATGGGTCCTGGGGAACCGAACCTGGGCCAGCGGTCTTCGCAAGGCCTCCAGTCAAGATTTCATCTCTGTTGTTGTTGTTTTTATCGCTTTCAAGGTAGGGTTTCATTCTAGCCCAGGCTGACCTGAAACTCACTTTTGTAGTCCTAGGGTAGTGTTGAACTCATGGTGATCTTCCTTCCTCTGTTAAGAGGATTTAAAGATTAAAGCATGACGTTAGATCCGTTCTCAGCCTCTTCATGAAAAATATTGTGATTCCTGGGTTGGAAAGAGGACTTAGTGGTTAAGGTACTTGCCTGTGGAGCCTAAGGTTCAATTCCTTAGTATCTAGTTAAGCCAGATGCACAGGGGGCTGAGTGCATGCATCTGGAGTTCATTTGCAGTGGCTAGAGGTCCTGGTGTGCACATTTTCTATCTGCTTCTCTCTCTCTCTTAAATGAATAAATAAATAAATAGCCAATTAAGCTTGACCAAAACAATGCTGGTTTTAAAGAACACACTAATCTCACATTAAATTTTTTTTTCTTAAGTTTTGGAATATTTTTTATTTTTTGTTCATTTTTTAAAATTTATTTGAGAGCGACAGAGAGAGAAAGAGGCAGATAGATAGATAGATAGAGAGAGAGAGAGAGAGAAAATGGGCATGCCCGGGCCTCCAGCCACTGCAAATGAACTCCAGACATGTGTGCCCCATTGTGTATCTGGCTAACGTGGGTCCTGGGGAGTCAAGCCTCGAATCGGGGTCCTTAGGCTTCATAGGCAAGCGCTTAACCACTAAGCCATCTCTCCAGCCCAAGTTTTGGAATATTTTATGAAATAAAACTCACACTATACCCAAGAAGTAAGTAGTGAACTTTAGCACCAGGAGCTTCTTTATTTATTTATCTATTTATTTATTTACTTATTTTTATTTTTGTAGTCAGTGAATACAGTCAAGTTGGTACCATTGTTAGCCTCCTCCCAGTCCTTCCCCTCCACCTGGGCCCTCCGTTTTGGGGTATGTGCATTGTGGGGTTAGCCATCAGTTATGGCTAGGAGGAAATGTCTCTGTGTATCGTGACCCAAAGTGTGGCTCTGACATTCTTTCCGCCCCTCTTCCACAAATTTCCTGAGCCACGTTGGGGTCATTTTAGGTCTGCTTCAGTGATGAGGTCTTGGGAGCCTCTGGTCTCTGCATATCTGGTTTGGTAGTTGATTGTTCTCTGTGTCTATCTCCTTCACCCTTCTGCTGGTTCCTGGTTTGCCAAGAAAACAGCATTCTTGCATGTTTCCCCAATTATTCTTAGTTTCAGCTGGGGCCCTTTTGAGGAGCGATGGGCTGGTTAGCAGCAGGGTGTTCACCACGGAGCTGCCCCGGGTGAGCGCGCGCGTCGCCCGGCTCGGTCCTGCGCGCCGTCGGTCTGCTCTGGCGCCTTCTCGCCACACAGGCATCGCAGCGCTGTGTCCGCTCCTGTGCTGTGGGGAGCCCTGGTCTGCTGGAAGCCACACATTCTCTCACTGTCCACTTTACCAGCTCCTTCCAAGGGTCTGTGTGCAGAGCTAGGGACCATGGTTGTGGCGCTTCCTTGCTCAGCTCCATAAAGGATTGGGCCAGCACATTGTATCAGCGCTGGAACATGGCCTGAGGCAGAGTAAGATTGCAGTGTCATTGAGAAGCCCTAGCCAGAGACGGGGGCTTCATCCTGGCTGTATCTGTCAGTTCTGGAAAAACATCTTTTCAGGTTGATTATGAAGATCCTCGTTCTCATCAAATTAAATAGGAAGTCACACGTGTCTAATGGCTACCGTTCTCTTAAATTGCCCATCAGAGAGCTCCCGCTGGTTTCACTCTGTGTCCATGAGAGGGGTAGAAAGACATTCCTCATCCCAACACCTTTTCAAATAAACGAAGAAAGTCTGCTGGCCCAATCCAAACCTCAAATTAAAATATAAAGGCTGAGAGCCGGGCGTGGTGGCACACGCCTTTAATCCCAGCACTTGGGAGGCACAGGTAGGAGGATCGCTGTGAGTTCGAGGCCACCCTGAGACGACATAGTGAATTCCAGGTCAGCCTGGGCTAGACAGAGACCCTACCTCAAAAAACCAACTCCCCAAAAAGTAAAGGGTGTCACATGATAGAATTTCAGAGCAAATATTACCTTGAATGAAAAAAAAAAAAAGAAAAAAGAACAGTCATTTCTAGACCTGTTCTTAGAAGGATCCCGGATTAAGTTATTTTTTTAAATTATTTTATTTACTTATTTGAGAGAGAGAGAGAGAGAGCGAGAGAAGCAGATAGAGAGAGAACAGGTGCACCAGGGCCTCTAGCTACTGCAAACAAACTCCAAATGCATGGACCACCATTTGTATCTAGCTTACGTGGGTGCTGGAGAATTGAACCTAGGTCCTTAGGCTTCGTAGGCAAGCGCCTTAACTGCTAAGCCATCTCTCCAGCCCCGGATTAAGTTCTTAGCATAAGTGCTGTTGAATTCTGCCTCACTCCTCCGACTCAGTTAGGAGGTATTGCCATTGACCTCATCACCTGGGATTGATGTTAGACTTGAAGGACAGGAAGAATGACTTGTTTTTTTCCCATTGTGTTCAACCAAATGCCTGTAAGAGACATGCATTCATTATTACCGCGTTTTAATTAGACTGTTGAGCACAGTACATTTAAAAAAGACTAGAATCCAAAGCTATTTAAAATACACAGTTGTATTTCAGGTTTGTAACTGGGCTTGCCAATCTAATTTGTTAGTGTTTATTCAACACTATTTCCATTTCTGTAAGCAGTTAGAACAAAAGTAGAATTGTTTGTGTAGTTCAGAAATGCTTGACTTTCTTTCCTATTTTTTTTAGAATTGTAGAATTGAATGCAGATGCTGTTTTCTTCATCACTGAGTAGAATGAGAGGAAACGCTGATGAGGAAAATGTTGCTAAACATAAAAATTAGACACTTTGTACTTGTTTATGACAATTACGACTTAGCACTGTCTTCAGGAAAAAAGCTTTTTATAAATTAAGTGCCTTGACATTTAAGAAGTCTGAGCACCAAGTCTCAGGAGCCAAGGACAAGACCTAACAGCTTTACGCTGTCAGCTCTTTGCAGAGTTTCTGGCTGCGTAGTATGTTGTTAATAGATGTGCTTCCCATGGACCTGTGTGTCTCTTTGAGTCCAGGTTACTAGTAATTGCTCTCCTCTCCTGAGTTGATCATTTTATTTTATTTTTCTTTTGCTTGTGCAGATTTCAAATACGAAAAAAAAGAGATAGTTACAGTAACATCAACTCTCTCTCTCTCTCTCTCTCTCTCTCTTTTTTTTTTTTTTTTGGTTATTTTGAGGTAGGGTCTCACTCTAGCCCAGGCTGACCTGGAATTCACTATGTAGTCTCAAGGTGGCCTCGAACTCACAGTGATCCACCTACCTCTACTTTAAAGTGAGAGCACTGGGCTGGAGAGATGGCTTAGTGGTTAAGCACTTGCCTTTGAAGCCCGAGAACCCAGGTTCAATTCCCGAGTACCCACATAAGCTAGATGCACAAGGTGGCACGTGTGTCTGGAGTTTGCAGCGGCTGGAGGCCCTGGCGTGCCCATTCTCTCTCTCTCTGCTTCTTTCTCCTTCTCTAATAGCTAAGTAAATAAGTAAAATAGTTTTTAAAAAACAAAACTTTTTTTTTTTTTTTTCAAGGTGGGGTCTCACTCTAGCCTAGGCTGACCTGGGATTCACTATGGAGTCTCAGGGTGGCCTCAAACTCACGGTGATCCTCCTACCTCTGCCTCCTGAGTGCAGAACTTTTTTTTTTTTTAAGTGAGAATGTTTTACTAAGTGATGGTCTGTATGTTATGAGTTAAGCAATCACAAGGGCTGTTTACAGCTCATATTTTTATGTTTATATGCATAGGTTGGCTTTAGGGCTCCGCTCAGAATATCTCACGAGTATAGCTGCCTTCTAGTAATTACTTTTCTTGTCATTGTGACAAAATACCTGACAGAAACAACCCAAGCAAATTTATTTGGACTCATGGTTTCAGAGATTTCAGTGTAGAGAACTTGGATGCACTGGGGCTGAAGAGATGGCTTAGTGGCTAAGGCGCTTGCCTGTGAAGCCTAAGGACCCAGGTTCCACTCTCCAGCTCCCACATTAGCCAGCCGCACAAGGGTGAGACAAGCGCAAGGTCACACATGCCCACTAGGTGGCGCAAGCATCTGTTGTTCTATTGCAGTGGCTGAGACCCTGGCATGCCAATTCTCTGTCTCTCTCTCAAAATAAATGAATAAATGAATAAATAAATAAATAAATGAACTTGGATGCATTGATTGGGTCCATGAGAGGGAGACAGGGCACCATGACAGTGGGGACATGTGGAGGAAGCTGTTCACCTCATGATAGACAGGAATCAGCAAGTGAGGAAGGGATCAAGGACACCTTCTCAAGTTTTCAGACTCTCTCAACATTACACCATCAATCCTTTATTTATCACATAGGCCTGAGAAGGACATTTCATATTAAGCCGTAACAGCAGAGCAAAAAGAAATTTCAGGACTAGCTGGGCATGGTGGCGTACATCTTTAATCCCAGTACTTGGGAGGCAAAGGTAGGAGGATCGTCATGAGTTCAAGGCCACCCTGGGACTACAGAGTGAATTCCAGGTCATCCTGAGCTAGGGTGAGACCGTACCTCGAAAAAAGAAAAGAAAATAAACCAAACCAAAACAAAACAAAACAGCACAACCAAAAGAGAACTTTCAGGGCTGGAGAGATGGCTTAGCGGTTAAGCGCTTGCCTGTCAAGCCTAAGGATCCCGGTTCGAGGCTCGATCCCCCAGGACCCACGTTAGCCAGATGCACAAGGGCTGCATGCGTCTGGAGGTCCTTTGCAGTGGCTAGAGGCCTTGGCTTGCTCATTCTCTATCTATCTATCTGCCTCTTTCTCTGTCACTCTCAAATAAATAAATAAAAAACAAAAAAATTAAAAAAAAAGAAACTTAATAAAAAAAGAAATTTCAGGACTCAGTTTGTCTCTTCCCTGTGTTCCCTGGCTACTGAGGGGATATGCGCTGATCACAGTTGTGAGCAGTTGCGTGCGCTACTCCGTCATTTAGTATTTCCAGCAAACAATGCACAAAGTAGCAGCAGTGTCTCGGTGACACTGTGTTTTCTGTCTGAGGCGAGTCGCAGTCCATTTACGCCCCCACACTGGGAACAGAAGCATGGAGATTTAACCTCCTGCTTCTCCGAGACGAAGGAGCCTGCCTCTCAATGCGGACAGGTTGGCTTGTAACCACTACATTTTGTTTTCACAGTCTCTAAATAGGTAATCAGTGTTGTGACCGTGCCATACTTTTTCTCACAGAAAATGCCTTCTTTCTCCTGTTTGTGTCACCATCAACTGTTTTCTTAAAAAAAAAAAAATTCTTTTTTTTTTTAAAATTTATTTATTTATTTGAGAGCGACAGACACAGAGAGAAAGACAGATAGAGGGAGAGAGAGAGAATGGGCGCGCCAGGGCTTCCAGCCTCTGCAAATGAACTCCAGATGCGTGCGCCCCCTTGTGCATCTGGCTAACGTGGGACCTGGGGAACCGAGCCTCGAACCGGGGTCCTTAGGCTTCACAGGCAAGCGCTTAACCACTAAACCATCTCTCCAGCCCAGAAAAATTCTTTATTTATTTGAGAGAGAGGGAAGGAGAGAGAGAAGAAGAGGCTGTCCCTGCAAATATTTTAGTCAAGTTGTATCATTCAAAACTTTGGGAAAATTCTTGCCATTGAGTTTATTCATTTTTAAACTTCTGAATGGACAGCTTCTGTACCATACACAATACACCATGTTCATAATCCCCTTCCACTGTCCTCCTTTCCCCCATCCTGCACCTTCTCCATGAAATCCCCTCTTCTTTCCCACTAGTTCCTGCTCCATTTTGACGCTGTCACTTTCCCTCCTCTTACACAGGTGTGCAGGTAGCACCGGCTAGGTGAGGTCAGGAAGGCCACGGCCGCTTTGTGTCTGCAAGACAGCGCTGCGGAGCTGCCCTCCCCTTCCTTTGCTCTTCCCGTCTTTCCACCACCTCTTCTGCAGTGGCCTCGTTGAGTTTATATATACTAATAGCTAGCGAGACAGCAGCTCATAGGCATATACCTGTTTCCTTCTTAGAGTCAGAAAAACTAGAACGTTTAGAAAATGCTTTGAAGTGTGTGTGTGTGTGTGTGTGTGTGTGTGTGTGTGTGTGCGCGCGCGCACGCGCTCAGACTAGAGTCTCTTGCTGCTACAAATGAATGCCAGATGCATGTGCCACTTTGCGTCTGACTTTATGTAGGTGCCAGGGAATTGGACCGAGGCCAAGCTTTGCAAGCAAATGCCTTTAACTGCTGAGCCGTCTCCCCAGCCCCCTGCAATTAGTTTTTCTTAAAAATTTTTATTTATTTATTTTTTTGAGAGAGACAGGGAGAGAATGGACATGCCAGGGCCTTTCAGCTTCTGTGAAGGAACTCCATATGCATGTGCCTCCTTGTGTGCATGTGCGACATTGCACGCTCGCATCACTGTACGGCTGGCTATGTGGGACCTGGAGATTCGAACATGTGTTCTTAGGCCTCACACGCAAACACCTTAACCGCTAAACCATCTTTCCAGCCCCTGAAATTGGTTTTATTTAGAAGATACTTTTAGAACTATTAGACTGTCCAGTAACACGTTTTAAGTTCTAAATACAGATTTTATTTTTTTTAACTTTTTGTTCATTTTTATTTATTTGAGAGTGACAGAGAGAGAGAGAGAGAGAGAGAGAGGGAGAGAAAGAGGCAGATAGAGAGAGAGAGAATGGGCGGGCCAGGGTTTCCAGTCACTGCAAATGAACTCCAGACGCGTGCGCCCTCTTGTGCATCTGGCTAATGTGGGTCCTGGGGAATCGAGCCTCAAACTGGGGTCCTTAGGCTTCATAGGCAAGTGCTTAACCACTAAGCCATGTCTCCAGCCCCAGATTTTATTTTTGAAAAGAGGAAACAGTTAACATTCCACAACTGATTTATTTACTTCCTGTTTAAAAAACAAAATAAAGTGACAGTGGGGAATACAAAGAAGAGGGCTCTTCTTTTTCTGTCTTGTTCTCTTCCTCACCCCAGACCCATTCCTCAGACCTTTACTGTTAACAATTTCAAGTCACTTAATTAAAAAAAAAAAAAAAACATTTACAATGGCATTTAGGAATAAGAGTTCTTTCTTTCGTATTTATGGAGTCATATTTGTGTTCAGCAGTAGTGGACATTCAGACATTCTTTGGATTTCTTGACAGTTAGGCTAACATATGTTATTTTCCATCTTGGCTTCAATAAGGCCCTGTTTCCTTTTTCCCTTTTTAATAAGCAAACATGTCTAAGAAGCCATAGCATAGGGAATACATGCTGTATTTTCTCCTGGAAAAACAGGGTTTTATATTCCAATGAGCCATCATACATTCATTCAGTAATGCCCTGAGGCCTCAGGAGAACATTTTTCCCACTCTCCCTTAGGACTTACCTTTAGCCTGTAAAAGGTCACCCTGTAATAGACGCCCCGGGAATCTTCCTGGAATTTAGATAGTCTTTGTTGGGTTTCACTTTGCACTTATTAATAATTTAGCGCTGGGATAAAAATAAAAACAAAGGCTCTCATCTTTCCAGGGGAGGACATAGCCCGTGCGTGCTAAGTCATGCAGGTGAGATGCAGAGCTGAGTCCTGTGGGGTAGCAAGTCTAAAGAAATATTTCATGGGAGCCCAGTGACTCTGTCCTGCAGAAACAATGCCTCAAAATTAAAGGGAATGAGTGTAATTGCTTCTTAGGAAGGGAAATGTATTTTTGCTTTTCAAAGGTGGTTGTGTAAGCTTTAATTATCTACCCAGACACGGACGCTCACTACCAGTAGCTTTTCCTTGTGGCAGCCATCGTCAGCTTTGAAATGCTGCAGCCTCTTTAAGCTTGAGAAATGTCTGGGTTACAACCAGTTGTTATGCCTACCCATTAGGGTGCAGTAAAATGATGTCGTAACATTGGTACTGCAAACAGCCTTCAAAGCTGGGGTTGATTTAAATAGATTTTGTAATTATTTGAGCTGCCACTGGAGTTGGAATTCTCTTTGCATCCTCGGTCTCCAGTTCAGGTTCTGTCCTTTTCAAGCCAATTTATTAAAAAAAAAAATTTTTTTTTTTTTTTAGAGAAAGCCAAAGGGGGGGGGGGAGAGAAAGAGTGAGAGAATTGGCACACCAGGCCTTCAGCCACTGCAATCGAACGCCAGATGCTTGCGCCACCTAGTGGGCGTGTGCGACCTTGCGCTTGCCTCACCTTTGTGCATCCGACTTATGTGGGATCTGGAGAGTCAAACCTGGGTCCTTAGGCTTCACAGGCAAGCACCTTAACTGCTAAGCCAGCTCTCCAGCCTGCCAATTCATTTTTGATTCACTTTTTATTTCATACCCAAGTCACTTTAGTTAACGTGTGTTTTCTCAGATTCCATTTCCCAAATGCATATAAGGACTTGCTGTTAAAAAAAAATTAGGTGTACTTTTAATCTATTTTAATTTTCTTTCTTTAGAGAATTCACAATGGGGTGCTTTCTAGCCCTGAAATTACTAAGTAAATACATGTGATAGAATTTTCGTGGAGTAGCTTAAAGGTCATAGAAGCTTTGTCAGTCAAAAGGAAAACCATGCCTAAAAAAAAAAAAGAAAAAAAAAAAACCAAAACGGTGGGGATTGGAGAGATGGCTTAGTGATAAAGATGTTTGATTGTAAAGCCAAAGGACCTCGGTTCTATTGCCCAGGACCCACATTAGTCAGATGCACAAGGGGGTGCATGCGTCTGGAGTTCATTTGCAGTGGCTGGAGGCCCTGGCGTGCCCATTCTCTCTCTCCCTCTCTCTGCCCCCACTCTCTCAAATAAATAAATAAAAATAAAGTTAAAAACAACAACAACAACAAAATCCCCAACTGGGACTGGAGCTAGAGATATGGCCCAGCAGCAACAGTACTTCTTGTGCATCATGAGAGCCTCAGAAAACCTACGTTCCATGTAAACAGTGGGGTGTGGTGTGGCCACACACACTGGTAACCCCAGCCCTATGGGGGATCAGAGGCTGGAGAGTCATTGGCGCGCAGGCAAACAGCAAGCTTTGGGATCCTTAAAGGACTGCCTCAAGGAAACTTGTGATGAATGATGGAATAAGACACCCGATATTCTCCTCTGGCCTCTACATATACTCATGGGGGTGAACATCTCACACGTGTGTGCATACAGCATAATACACCATCACACACAGCACACCACCCGTGACACACACACACACACACACACACACACACACACATACACACACACACACATGCAAAAAATACAACAACCCAGGACCGCTTGCCATGCTTTTAATTGAAATGCATAGAATTTTGATGTTGGGACATATTAAGGAGATGATGCCATTAATTCTGGGCAGAGAGGATTTGGGGAATTAAATTAGATCTAGAGATGGAAAGGACCAGAACTTACCCTGTGGTATATATATCTTTTCACGTTCTGGCCAAGGCCTTCTCTTCACTGCTGCTCCCTGCAGCCTGTCCATCCGCAGTGATCACAAGCTCTGTCCCACCCCAGGGCCCTGGCGCTGCCATTCCCGCTCCCAGGAATCCCTTCCTGTGCCTTGCCTAGCTGACTCTCATCTGTAATACAGCATTGAGATCCCGCCCTGCCTTTGTCATGTATGCCAAGGCTGGTGATTCTGCTGTATTTACTGGACCCTGATTATGTCCTGTTCATAGCGTAGGTTTTATTTGTTTTTTAAAAATTACTGTCTTTGTGTCCTTGTCATGTAAGCTCCTCTAAGTGAGGTGCCACGTCTTATACTGTGCCTGGCAAATGCTGTCTAGGCAGTAAATTGACTAAGTGGAAGATGTTTACTGATCTAATTTTTTACATCTTAAAAAAAAATTATTTTACTTGATTGAAAGAGAAAGTATAAATGCATGTACCAGGGCCTCCTGCCACTGCAGACAAACTCCAGGCACATGTGCCACTTTGTGTATTCTTTGTGGGGGCACCAGGGAATGGAACGTGGGCCGATGGGCTCCAAAGCAAGCGCTTGTAAGCGCTTGAGTCACCTATCCGGCCCCTTCCCCCGTCCCCGGCCCCTCCGCTTGCCCCGCTTACTGGTTTTAAGAACTTGTTTGCGCTGGAGGTGGTGGTTCAGGACTGTAATCCCTGCACTTGGGAGGTTGAGGTACAAGGCTCCCCATGATTTTGAGGCCCCCTCGGGCCACAGAGTGAGTTCCAGCTCTGTCTGGGTTACAGTCACGAGATGGTACCTCCTCAACTTTTGTGCACCAAACTGTGGGGCTGAGAGATGGCTCAGGAGTTAAGAGCGCTTGCTTACAAAGCCTGCCACCCTCACTTCAGTATTCCCCAGTACCACCTAAAGCCAGATGCAAGTGGCACATGGGCCCGTGGTCCCAAGTGAGCTTATGACCATGGGAGGCAGAGTGAGGACAGCTGGAAGCTAGACCTGCAGTGGCAAGAGACCTTGTCTCAAAGAAGGTGGGAGAAGAGCCCAGACGCCTTGAGGCTGTCTCTGACAAGGACGCCACTTTGGTCTTTGGTGAGAACATTAGTGATGGGATTCATGACTGTCCCTGCATTGGGTCTGTCCTGTGGACTTTTTGACTTGTTCCGACTGGCTGCTTCAAGGGCCTGCCCTGCCTGTCTAACCCTCAGCCATATGTAAATCAAGGGTGCTACATAGCTTCAAACTGAAAAGGAAATGCTGGCAGCTTGGTTGCTGCCTGGAGTGGCACATGCCTATTAGTCCTAGCACTTGGGAGGCAAAGGCAAGGCGACCACCAGGAGTTTGAGGCCAGCCCGGTTTACACACCAGGTTCCAGCCCAGGCAGGGTTATGTAGTTCTCAAACAAAACCACCACCACCAACCCCAAATCAAAGTCCCAAACTAACCCCCAACCTCCCAGGTATGAAAGAACCACAGTGTCACCCTGGTAGGTGTCACTCCAAGTGGACGAAGTAAAACGCAACTTCGGTGAGTAACTAGTTCTGTCATTCCTGCGTGGTGTTCTAAATGTCTCTGTTCATCTGTCTTAGGTCATCTACTTAAAGAAGACACCAGAAGAAGCCTACAGAGCACTCCTGTCTGGCTCAAACCCTCCCTACCTTCCATTCAGGTATGATTGCTGCTGGAGCTTGGGCTAGACTTGGCTCGGGAGCTCCTTGGAGCGGGTTATCAGTGTCCTAACCCTGAGACTGTGATGTTCTAGGGTATGAAAAAGGATGGTGTTGTTTTCCTCTTCCAAGCTCAGAGGGTAGTTTTCATTATGCTGTTGTGCAGATTTCTCTCCCTTAGCTAGAAAGAGTAAAAAAATGACTTTCTCATTTAAGGATTCCCCCCCCTTCCCTTCTTTCTGGACTATGTTTACTTGAAGTATGAAGTGCCTGATTTATGATCTTAGTCATCCATATCAAGTATGCATCCAGTCATCCTTTCAGTCCATGAGCATCAATTGAGCTCTGACTGCTTGGCAAGGATGTGAATAGAGAAGAAGAATTGTTACATATCTTCCAGGACCACAGGTTCAAAGAGTCATTACATATCTTCCAGGACCACAGGTTTAGTAAGGACCCTAAATCCTCTGTTTACCACACATCTTAGTCTTATAACTTCAGGAACGTTGTCTCTTATTACAGTATTGGAAAAGAAGGTTCTGTTAGGTATCATCTGAAAATCTTCAACTATTTGGAGTAAATGAATTTGCTTAAATAATAGAAGAAACTATATATCAAAATGCCCACAACAGGGCTAGATATAGCTCATTGCTAGGGGTACTTGTCTAGCATACAAGGATGGTTCGATCACTAGCATTAAAACAACAACAATAAACTCCACTCCAGTAAAACCAAACAATAAACAAAACAAACCTCACACAGTAAGTCATCTGGGAGAATTGTCAATGACTGTAATATTTTTGTCCTTTTGCTTCTTCATGTACCTGAATCGATCAGCACATATATTGTTGGTATCACTACTGATATGATTACTATCAGAGGATGGAATAGAACCACTGAGGAGGTGTCTGTTAGTACATCTCCCCATTTTGCTATGGACTCTTACAGGGAGCAGACCATCACTAGTGCAGATGATGAGACATGCTTCTAGTGAATAAAATAAGACACAAGGGCTGGAGAGATGGCTTAGTGGTTAAGGCACTTGTCTGCAAAGTCAAAAGACTCAGGTTTGATTCCCCTAGGCGCACGTGAGCCAGATGTACAAGGTGGTGCATGCATCTGGAGTTAGTTTGCATTGGCTAGGGGACCTGGCACAACCATTCTCTCTCTCTCAAATAAATAAATAATAAGAAAAATAAGACACAAGCTTTAAACTCCACAAGGTTCCTGCCTCTGCTTCTGAGACCACAGGAGGTACAAGGAGGTAGGAGAGAAGTAGGAGGAAAGTGTGTCTAATCTTCCTAGAGAGAGCAGTGTGAGACTGATGGGAACATGTGTTGAAGCAAACTGGCAGACAGAACATGAGAATATATAGGAGAGTTTTAAGAAAATGTAAAGCCTTTTCTTTTTTCTTCTTCTGATGGCTTGTAGAATGTGAACGCCCTTTGTAAAATACATTTCTTTTTGTCAGAATGGTTGCCATTTTGACAAATGATATTAATAACCCTGAGTTCTGAGCAAAGTGGGTGAGAGTGGATCCTTTGGCCATCGAGGCGCTGGGTTTGAAGTCTCCTGTGCCACCTGCTGCAAGTGTCAGTAACCCGGGCAAATGACTTACTCTCTCTGAGCTTTGCTTCTGCTTCTGTAAGACGGCCACAGGGCATTTCTAAGATTGACTAAGACACTGCATCATCCCTCCTTGTGCCTGGCAGACTGCCTAGGATTTTCCCTCACTGTCTGTGTCCATAATGTTAATGAGAATTAAGGGCTATTTATAAGAATTTAAAATATGAGTAGGAGGTGTTTCTTCTCATGATCTCACATTTTACCAGGAGCAGGCACAACATTAGCTGTAAACAGGTGGCATAATATAGAAGATTGAATCTGACACCCTTGGGGGCGTCTCAGACTCATTTAAAAGGAGCTGTAAAGTTGGCGGAGAGTTTGGCAGGATGAAGGGGGCACATTGGTCACAGATGTACCCTTTGAAAACTCCTGGAGGTAGAAAAAAAAATGGGCCGGAGAGATGGCTTAGCAGTGAAGCATTTGCCTGTGAGGCCTAAGGACCCCGGTTTGAGGCTCAGTTTCCCAGGACCTGTGTAAGCCAGATGCATAAGGTGGCACATGTGTCTAGAATTTGTTTGCAGTGGCTGGAGACCCTGGCACACCCATTCTCTCTCCCTCTCTCTCTCTCTCTCTCTCTCTCCCTCTCTCTCTCTCTCTCTCTCTCTCTCTCTCTCTCTCTGCCTCCTCTGCCTCTTTCTCTCTCTGTCGGTTGCTCTCATATAAATAAAAACAAAAATCCCTGGAGGTGGGCATCATGCATCAAGTAATGTGGTAGGAGCCCAGGGTCTGGTCAGAGAGGGGCACTGACCATGGGGTCTGTCCACCCATCTTTCCTACAGACAGTGAGGGCTCATTCACTCTGTGTTTCAAATCAGAAAAATATTGGCAGCATTTTTGGTTGTTTGAAAATTCATTATGTACCTGGAAATTATGCTGAGGTAGTACATATAATATTATAATGCTAGTTAATAGGCCTGATGGACAATCGAGCTATTTAAAGTCCTTTAAATAGAATATATATTGATTTTTATGCTGCTGATAACGAATCTGAAATTATTAATTTCTGATTCACTACTAAGATTAGCCTTGATTTCCTCAATTGTCAGATGAGATCTACTTATTGGAGGAGGAGGGCCCAGGCTGGCCTCAAACTCACAGCAAGCCTCCTGAGTGTTGGCATTATAAACACGTATCACTATATTTGGCTAGAATGTTGTTATGTGCATCTAAGCAAAGATATGTATTCATTTGTGAGTGTTTCAGTTTTTCGAGGTAGGGTCTCACGTAGGCCCAGGCTGACCTGGAATTCACCATGTAGTCTCAGGATGGCAACTCATGGGGATCCTCCTACCTCTGCCTCCCGAGTGCTGTGATTAAATGTGTGTGCCACCACGCCTGGCCCAAAGATATATATTCTTATTTTTTTCTCATTTTCAGCACAAAATATAGAAAACTAGCTATGCTATTTGCACCTTAACTTTTTTTTTCACTAAATTCATCTTAGACGTGCATGCGTGCATACACACACACACACACACACACACACACACACACACACACACACAATTTTATTTATTTGATAGAGAGAGAAAGAGAGAGAGAATGGGCATACCAGGGCCTCTTACTATTGCAAATGATCTCTATATACACATGCCACTTTTGTGTGTCTGGCTTTACATGGCTACTGGAGAATCAATCCCGGGCCATCAGGCTTTGCATGCAAGCGCCTTTACCCACAGAACCTTCTCTCCAGCCCCATCTTGGGTATTGTGTGTGTGCTGGGAGCTGGAGAACTTATTTCCTCATTCAGCCTCACCTCTGTGTCATGGACCACAGTGCACTGAACCAGTCTCTTAGTTAGTGAAATGTAGATCATTTCCTACTATTTAATTTTTTTTCTTTCCTCTTTTTTACTTTTTAGTTTTTAGTTTTTCGAGGTAGGGTTTCACTGTAGCCCAGACTGACCTGGAATTACTATGTCGTCTCAGGGAAGCTTCATACCTAGGGCGATCCTCTTACCTATGCCTCCCAAGTGCTGGGATTGAAGGTGTGCGCCACCACGCCCGGCTCATTTCCTCTTATTTTAATTGTAGTTTTAAAATTTACATTGTCTCAGGTGAATGGAAAATAAGAAATTGAGCTTACTCTAGTGAATATTATTGTTGCATTGTTATTAGACATGAGAGACTTTAATACTCTGTTGAAAGGTGCTTGTTGTATTATGTGACAAAAGAACACTTAGCCCAAACACAGAGACATTTGTTTGTTGGTTTTGGCATCCAGAGCCTAGTCTCTCTCTCCCTCCTTCCCTCTTTTTTTTAAGATTGACATTCGCCTAATTAGATTAATTTTCAGTCATTCCCTTAAAAAATTTTTTTTTTGTTTATTTTTATTTATTTGAGAGCAACAGAGAGAGAAAGAGGCAGGCAGACAGAGAGAAAGAGAGAGAGAGAGAGAAAGAGAGAGAGAAAGAGAATGAGAATGAGAGAGAGAGAGAGAGAGAGAGAGAATGGGCGTGTCAGAGCCTCCAGCCACTGCAAACGAACTCCAGATGTGTGCGCCCCCTCGTGCATCTGGCTAACGTGGGTCCTGGGGGATCGAGCCTTGAACCGGGGTCCTTAGGCTTCACAGGCAAGCGCTTAACTGCTAAGCCGTCTCTCCAGCCCTCCCTCCCTCTTTTTTTTCCTTCTCTCTCTCACTAGTAAATGAAATACTTTAAATGGTGGAAATTGGCTGGGGAGATTGCTCAGTGGTTAGAGGCACTTGCTTGCAACGCCCACCACCGGGGCTCAATTCCGCAGTGCCCACATAACGCCACATGCACAGAGTGACACGTGTCTGGAGTGACAGGAGGTCCTGGTGCCCCTATAATCCCCTCTCTCTCATACACAAATAAAGATTTAAAACAATGGAAACCCTTAGTGAACTTCCCTTGAAATAGGATTTTTATACTACTCAAAAAAAATTTTTTTTGCATGTTTAGGTGTCGAGTATGTGCATGGCATGGTGTGGTGTGTGTCGTGGGTGTTAGATGTGGCGTGTACGCATGCGTGGGCAGAGGCATGTACCCCATGAGTGCCATGCAGAGGCCAGAGGAGACCTTCGGTGCCCTTTTCTTGCCACACATCTCCGCATTTCCTTGCGGTGGGGTTTCCCCCAACCTGGAGCCGCTGTCAGTCAGTGACACGGTGACTCTTCCGTCTCCATCCTCCGCTGGCTGGGTTACGGGTGTGTGTGGCCACTCCCAGCTGCTTAAAAAATGGCTTAGTGGTGAAGGCGCTTGCCCGTGAAGCCTAAGGACTCAGGCTCAATCCCCCAGTACCTACATAAGCTGGATGCACAAGGCAGCGGCTAGAGGCCCTGGCATGCCTGTTTTGTTTTTTTTTTCCCCTCTCTCAAATAAATAAATAAAATATTTTTTACATGTGAGCTATGAGGAGTTGAACTTGGCAGTCTCTAGCATGAGAGGCCCGCCCTCATGCCTAAGCGGCAAGCTTTCTTAAGCTCCGAGCCGTCTTCCTAGCTTGTATTGTTTAAAAAACATTTTTTAAGACCATTTTTGAGGTGTGGTTGGTATCTGTGCTTTTCTCTGAAATGTCTGAAGTATCCCATCTGAACTATGTATTTTAATATCTTACTAATAATGGAATTTCATGGCTGCTCTGAGTTTAACAAGTGTTGTTCATCAAGATTTATTCATTTAGCAAACATTTATTGGAGTAGTCACTTCTGTGAAGTCTTGCCTCATTTTCCTACAGAAACTCAGCAGGCCCCTTGCCTGGAATTCTCTGTAACCTTCTGTGAATTACTGTGCTGCATGCACCATCACAGCAAATGTCTTGTATTATAATTCTTTGCATGGCTGACTCTTCTCTTGAGGGTACAAATTGGTTTGTTTTCCTTTTAGTGTCCCCAGAGGGGAAAAATTATATTAATGTATTGCTTTTTTTTACATGCCAGTCACTGAAATTCTATGGATGTAAAGCGCACTGGGACATTTTGGTATGACTGAATGGAACTCAGTCTGTAGTTTGTATAAATGAATGGGTGTAGGAAACAGTCGGGAGCGGTTTGTTAGAGCTGGGCGTTGTGGGGATACTGAGAACAGAGGCTTGGCTTTGGAAGTGTGCAGGAGATGTCAGAGGTCAGCTTCATAGAATGGCCTTCGCGTTAGGATGCAAATGGGAGTGTAACAATTCAGGAGTTGATTTTAGGTACTGTTCCTATGCATGGGGTTTTAAAAACAATGATATGCATGATGTTTGTGGTACAGACATGTTATTACATGTTGGGTTATATGTATGTGTGTGTGTGTGTGTGTGTGCGTGTCTGTGGGTGCACGTGCTTGTGTATAGAGGAGGCCAGAGGTTGATGTTGGGTGTGCTCATCAATTACTCTCCACTTTCTCTTCATACACATACAATTTTTTATTTTTACTTTTTTTTAGAGGGAGGGAGGGAGGGAGGGAGAGAGAGAGAGAGAGAGAGAGAGAGAGAGAGAACACGGTGTGCTCGGGGCCTCCAGCTACTGAAACAAACTCCCCAGCTATGTGTGTCACTTTGTGCATCTAGCTTATGTGAGTCCTAGAGAATTGAATCTGGGTCTTTTGGCTTTGCAGGCAAATGCCTTAACCACTAAGCCATCTCTCCAGCCCCTTATCTTTTTTAAAAAGATATTATTTTTATTGGAGAGAGAGAGAGAGGGAGGGAGGGAGGGAAGGAGGGAGGGAGGGAGGGAGGGAGAGAATGATTTAGAATGGGCACACCAGGGTCTTCTGCCTCTGCAAACAAACTCCAGGCGCATCTGGCTTTATGTGGGTACTGGGAAATTGAACACAGGCTATCAGGCTTTGCAAATGTCTTTAACCACAGAGCCCCACTAACTATCCATCTGTCTGTCTGCCTATCTGCCTATCTGTCTGTCTGTCTGTCTGTCTGTCTGTCTGTCTATCTATCTTTTGAGATAGGGTCTCTCACTAAAACTGGAGCTCTCTGGTTTGGCTAGAGTAGCTGGCCAGGGATACTCCTGTCTTTGCGCCCCCTCCCCCCAGTGCTAGGGTTACAGACGCACACACCACACGTGCGTTCTGACCGGGGAGCTGAACGGAGGTCCTTATGCAGCATGGCAAGCATGTCAGTGAATGAGCCATCCTCACCCCCAATAGGTACGTTATTAAAACCAGAAAGTTGTTTGTATTTTTTTCTATGTACAGTTATATTTAAACTTTCCTAGCTGGGCTGGAGAGATGGCTCAGCCATTAAGGCGCTTTCCTTCAGAGGCTAATGCCCTGAGTTCTGTTCCCCAATACTCATATAAAGCCAGATACACAAATGTCACATGCATCTGGAGTCCGTTTGCAGTGGCTGAAGGCCCTGACATGCCCATTGTCTAGGTCTGATTCTCTTCTATCTCTCTATGCTTGCAAACAAACAAACAAACTTTTGGGCTATAGGGATGGCTTGTCAGTGAAGGCGCTTGCCTGTAAAACCCAAGGACCCAGGATCAACTTCCCAGGACCCACCTAAGCCAGATGCACACGGTGGCACCTGTGTCTGGAGATGGTTTGCAGCAGCTGGAGGCCCTGGTACACCCATTCTCATTCTCTCTCTTAAATGAAAAATAAAATATTAAAAAATGAACTTTCATAGCTATAGCTTTCTAAGAACCTAGTTAAATATTAACTACAAATGAAAAAAATTAAAAAGAATGATTTATGCACCTTTACTGCCTATTTTTAAGCACAGCTGACTTCAGTGAGAGCCGATAATTTTTGGTGTGGCCGGACCCTCAAGAAATGTTCTCATTTTACTGGCCGCGAGTCTGTCTCAGGGTGCGCTATTGGGTAGTAAGGTATATAAACTGTTCTTTCACTTGTGCTGAGCATAGTCAGTGTGTTTATCAAGAGTGGCTGTAGCCGAAAGCTAGAAGAAAAGGCTCTTTTCCACCTCCTTTAATTCTTTGAGGCCGTCACTCCCCAGAACTGGCTTGGCCGCTGGCCTTTGTGGACACAAGGGACGTTCAGTTCTGGGGGCAGCTGGTGGAGCTCAGCTTGGCAGGCTTCCTTTGCGATCGCTTCCATTGAGCGCCCTGCCAGCTCCAGGGCGTGCAACTGGCCAGATACTTCACAGCGTCTTGTGACTTGCCTCCTGCCTCAAGCCCCACAAGACCCCGCCCGGAGTGGAATTTCCAGATTTTCTTGCTGGCTAATGGCAGTGCTTGTCAAATCCACATGTTTTTCTTTTTTTTCCGGGGGTGGGGGTAGTGTGCATGGGTGGGTGATGCATGTGCATGTGCGTGCGTGTGCTCCGGTGTGTTGAGAGTGGGGGCCTGCATGCCCCGGTGCCCGTCAGTCAGAGGACAAGGGCTGATGTGTTGTTGAGGAGGGTCTCTTCTTGTGGCCGTTCCCCAGGCTTGCTGATCTGTGAGCTTCCAAGTCTCCTTCCCTTCTTAACATAGGGATCACACTGGCATCACAGCATCAGGCTTTTAAAAATAATACTTTAAAAAAATTTGGGCTGGAGAGATGGCTTAGCGGTTAAGAGCTTGCCTGTGAAGCCTAAGGACCCCGGTTCGAGGCTCGGTTCCCCAGGTCCCACGTTAGCCAGATGCACAAGGGGGCGCACGCGTCTGGAGTTCGTTTGCAGAGGCTGGAAGCCCTGGCGCGCCCATTCTCTCTCTCCCCCTCTATCTGTCTTTCTCTCTGTGTCTGTCGCTCTCAAATAAATAAATTAAAAAAAGTTTATTTATTTACTTATGAGAGAGAAAATGGGCAGCGCCAGGGACTCCAGCCACTACAAATGAGCTCTAGATGCATGTGCCACTTTGTGCATCTGTCTTTACGTGGGTCTTGGGGAATTGAACTCTGGAACTTGGGCTTTGCAGGCAAGTGCCTTAACCGCTGAGTCATCTCTCCAGTCCAGTCTGTTTTTTTTTTTTTTTTTTTTTTGAGGTAGGGTTTCATTCTAGCCCAGGCTGACCTGGAATTCACTATGTCGTCTCAGGGTGGCCTTGAACCCAACATGATCCTCTTACCTCTGCCTCCGAGTGCTGGGATTAAAGGCGTGCGGCACCACGTGTGTCTCGTTTGTTTGTTTTTTAAATGTGGGTTCTGAGAATCCAAATTCAAATGTTTGTGCTTGTGCAACAAGTTTATCCACTGAGCCATCTCCCCATTCCAAATCTGTACTCTGATTCTTTTTTTTTTTATTGCTTGTGTGTATATTTATAAGTATATATGTGTATGGTGTGTGTGTGTGTGTGTGTGTGTGTGTGTGTGTGTGTGCCGGGTACTTGCAATGCCGTGTGGTGGTCAGCAGCTAGCTGCGGGATGTTCCTTCTTTTCTCCACCCTTTTGAGACAGGGTCTCTTGCACTGTTGCTTGCAAGCTTTGGGATATTCCTGGTTCTGCCTCCATTGCTGTAACTGTGCTGGGATTACAGACATGTGGCCCCTCTGTGTCTGGCTTTACATGGGCACTGAGGAAGAGTGTCTTTATCCACTAAACAATCTCTCCAGTCCTCAAATATGTACTTCTAGGTACCCATAAAACAGCGATTGTGAAAGCTTAAAGTTTTACAAAACACAAAATGTTAACCAATCTATGGGATGGAGAGCTGGCCTAGCAGTTTAAGGTACTTGCCTGGGAAGCCTGAGGATCCAGGTTCAACTCCCCTATATTCATGTAAGCCTGATACACAAGGTGGTGCATGCATGTGGAGTTTGTTTGCAGTGGTTAGAGGCCCTGGTGTGCCCATCCTATCTCTCTGTCTCCCCCCTTCTATCTCTTTCATATAAGTAAGTACGTGAAATACTTAAAAAAGTTAACCAATCTAAATTGCACACTTTTTATTTGAGATTATGTTTGTCTTCCTTCCTTCCTTCCTTCCTTCCTTCCTTCCTTCCTTCCTTCCTTCCTTCCTTCCTTCCTTCCTTCCTTCCCTCCCTCCCTCCCGCCCGCCCTCCCTCCCTCTTTCCTTCCTTCCTTCCTTCCTTCCTTCCTTCCTTCCTTCCTTCCTTCCTTCCTCTCTCTTTTTTTTTTTTTTTTTTAAATTTTGGTTGTTTGTTTTTGTTTTTTGAGGTAGGGTTTCACTCTAGCCCAGGCTGACCTGGAATTCACTATGGAGTCTCACAGTGGCCTTGAACTCACAGCAATCCTCCTACCTCTGCCTCCCGAGTGCTGGGATTAAAGGCGTGTGCCACCACGCCTGGCTACTACCAGACATTCTTTTTTAAAATTTTTATTTATTCATTTAAGACAGAGAAAGAGAAAGAAAGAAATGTGGGCATGTCAGGGCCTCCACTGCAAATGAACTGCAGACACATGGCCTTGAACTCACAGCGATCCTCCTACCTCTGCCTCCCAAGTGCTGGAATTAAAGGCGTGCGCCACCACGCCTGGATTTATGTTTGTGTTTTTTATTCAAACTAGCTTAGCCAGGTTTTCTTTCTTTTGCTATTGGTGATAGTTCCTAAATTTGCCAAAATCTAATGCTTCTATGGTATGCAACGTGAAAGCAAAATGCAATTATACAGAAAATAAATAAGCCGCAGGGACCCAGCTTAGAAGACATGTGCAGAAAGCAGAGCGTGAGCGAGGATGGGCCTGGTGACTGGCATGGGGGAGTGACTGGCAGAGCTGAGGCGGCCCTTCTTTCCTCCAGAGGAGTCGCACTGGCTAAGCGGGCACCCTATCCTTGGTTGTTAGTGCCTTGGTGTGTTTTTATGAGTTCCTTCCTAGGTTGGTCCAGGGATGCAATTTGTGTGTCTGCGGGTTTTTTTTTCTTTCTTTTTTTTACCTGCATAACAGATTTTAGCCTCCAGCTATAGCTTGTTTGGCAAAGTTACATTGGTGCTCAAATTTGTACCTTGTAGAACCCTTTAAAAATTATTGATGCTGCTACTACCAGAAATTCTTTTTTGTTTTTTTTTTTTTTTTGAAGTAGGGTCTCACTCTGGTCCAGGCTGACCTGGAATTCACTATGGAGTCTCAGGGTGGCCTCGAACTCACAGCGATCCTCCTACCTCTGCTTCCTGAGTGCTGGGATTAAAGGCGTGTGCCGCCACGCCTGGCTACTACCAGACATTCTTTTTAAAAATTTTTATTTATTTATTTGAGACAGAGAAAGAGAAAGCAAGAAATGTGGGCATGCCAGGGCTTCCACTGCAAATGAACTGCAGACACATGGACCAATTTGTGTGTCTGACTTCACGTGAGTACTGAGGAACCGTCAGGCTTTCCAAACAAGTGTCTTTGGCCGCTGAGCCATCTCTCCAGTTCTACTACCAGAAATTCTGATGTAACTGGTTTAGGGTGAAACCCGGGTATTAGATTTTTTGAAAAAAATATTTTATTTTATTTATTTATTAGAGAAAGAAAGAGGCAGATAGAGAGTATGGGCGCACCAGGGCCTCCAGCCACTGTAAACAAACTGCAGACACATTGGGCACCTTTTGCATCTGGCTTACATGGGTACTAGGGAGTTGAACCTGGGTCCTTAGGCTCCGCAGGCAAGAGCCTTAACCTCTAAGCCATCTCTCCAGCCCTTGGGTATTAGATTTTTAAACACTTCTTATACGATTCAGGTGTGTGACTGTGTGGCCATGTTGCTTTAACTTTTCCTGAAGAGAATAAGAGTGTCTTTACCCCTAGGTGGGCACCGACATCAAAGCAGCAGTTACACCCGAGTCCCCGCCTTGGTGAAGCGCTGATTTTATTGAGGTTACTTACAGAGCTGGCTGAGGCGTGGCTTGCAGGAGCGTGGATGATTCAAAGACAGCTGCAGCTCAGAAAGGCCCCCTGGACTATAGGTGGTGACCCCTGAAAGCTGTGTCTGAGGAGCACACGACTCTCAGGAGCCGCTTGGCCCGAGTCTCACTGCCCCAGTTACCGCGTCTGTAACCCTGGGAAGGGGTCGGGGGCTCCTGTGCATTTCAGGAGCACCCAATACCTATGACATGTCCACCTCGAGTCTCAGGAGCCCCTCCTCAGTGCCTCAGTCCTCCTAGCGAATTCCTCTATAAGCTGTGCCCTGTCCCCACACCCTCCAAATGAAATGATGAAGTTTAAAACTCTTTTGGGGAATAAAAAAAAAATTAAAATCTTATTTATTTCAGAGAGAGAGGCAGATAGAGGATGGGCATACCAGGGCCTCCAGCCACTGCAAACATATTCCACATGCATGAACCACCTTGTGCATCTGGCTTATGTGGGTCCTGGGGAATCGAGCCTGGGCGCTTTGGCTTTGCAGGCAAGTGCCTTAACCACTAAGCCATCTCTTCAGCCCTCTCTTGGAGATTTATTAAACACATTTCCATTTCAAAAGTTTTGATTGATATTGAGTAATGAAGTAATCTAACCCACAATTTTCCAGAATATTGCTTCCCTTCCTCCTAATTCCTGTTAACTTCTGGTAGAATCACTGAAGCACTCAGGCCTGTCTCCTGACTCACGCCTGCATGGCACAAAACGATCTCTTGGGATCAGAATAATGTGCTGTCATTTGGGGAACTCTTTGTGCCGCTTCCTGAGAGCCCTGGGAGTAAGTGGCATATCAAATACTGGTATTTTATCTGATGTGAACAGGCATATCCAAGTATTCTCTCAGTAGATGTGAGGCCAGTCTTTGCTAGCAGAGGGCCCACGAGCCTCCACTGGCCGTCCTTTAATGATGAGCACCTTCAAAACCCACTCGCACTGTTTGTGGTAAGGGAGGGGTTTGTTGTGTTTGGGGATGACCCTTGCTGATATCCTAGTTGCTGAGCTCAGGGGCTGAGTCTTAATGGGAAACCTCCAAAGCAGTTATTGTAGAGCTCCTGGGCAGGCCAGAACCTGTAGGCCTTACAACAAAGTCTCAGAAGGGTCAGCCTCTTAGAACTTGGCAGGAGGTACCGTCTTTCTTCTCAAGCACAGTAAACATGTGCTGGTCTGCGCTGGGTGTAATTATAAAATATATCTGTTCACATAAAACACGATCCCAGGTATCTGTCAGCTCAAGTACGGCATTGTGATTTGTGGCGAAGTTTGTTTAGCTATTAACCTGGCACTTCAAAGGATAATGCCTCCTTACTGTGTGTCTTGAGTTTCAGAAGTATAGAAGCGATTTATCTCATGCTCTTTGAAAATACTCTTTTCGTTCCCAGCTACCTCGCTGTTTCTCAGGGGCTGTTGGGGTCAGGTCGGCCCAAGGATCTTTCCTAAGCCTTTGCCTTTGATGCCCAGCAGGGTAGGAACGAACCCGTCCCGTGTGAGTTTTGAAAAGTGATGGTGTGCTAATTTCCTAAGTGTTGACAACAGCTGCCTTCTCCAGTCTAACCTGTTGAACCTATTTTTTTTTTTTTTTTTTTTTTTTTTTGAGGTAGGGTCTCACTCTGGCTCAGGCTGACCTGGAATTCACTATGGAGTCTCAGGGTGGCCTCGAACTCTCGGCAATCCTCCTACCTCTGCCTCCCGAGTGTTGGGATTAAAGGCGTGCACCACCACGCCCGGCTGTTGAATCTGTTCTTAACAGCTGTGGTAGATTTGAGGTAACTTGGACCACCATGAAGCATACACAAGAGTCTATTCTTAATCAGTGTTGAACAAGGCAATGCTGCAATGATTTGCAGAGTGAAAATTGGTCCAGGCTACTTTTTCTGTTGTTTCTGTTTTATAGCTGTCAAGTTATAGTTAATATGTGCACGTGTGTGTGCGGTGTATGCATATGTGTGTGGAGGCCAGAGGAGAATGCCAGGTGTCCCTCTTCCATATCTTTTTTTTTTTTTTTTTAATGTTTTTCAGGGTAGGTTTCACTCTAGTCCAGGCTGACCTGGAATTCACTATGCAGTGATTCTCAGGGTGGCCTTGACCTCACGGTGATCCTCCTGCCTCTGCCTCCCCAGTGCTGGGATTAAAGGCGTGCGCCACCATGCCCGGCTCCTCTTCCATTTCTTATGGCGTGTTTCCTTGAGAAGCAGTCTCTTCCTGATTCCAGAGCTTGCTGCTGTTTTAAAACTTTTTTTTTGTTGTTTTTTCGAGGTAGGGTCTCACTCTAGCCCAGGCTGACCTGGAATTCACTCTGTAGTCTCAGGATGGCCTTGAACTCCCGGCGATCCTCCTACCTCTGCCTCCCGAGTGCTGGGATTAAAGACGTGCTTAAAACTTTTTTTTTAATGAGAGAGAGAGAGAATTGGTGCACCAGGGCCTCCAGCCGCTGCAATCCAACTCCGGATGCATGTGCCACCTTGTGTGCATATGTGACCATGCGAACTTGGCGTCACCGTGTGTGTCTGGCTTGTGTGGGACCTGGAGAGTTGACCATGGGCCCTTAGCCTTCGCAGGCAAGTGCCATAGCCACTAAGCCATCTCTCAAGCCCTTAAGGCTTTTTTTTTTTTAATTGACAGCTTCTATAAATCTAAGCAATAAGCTGTGATTATAACCCCTCCCACCTCCCTCCTTAGCCCTCCTCTCAAACTTCCTCTCCGTTGAATCCCTTCTTCTGTCCAGCGTCTGTCCAGCTCTTCTATTTTGATGTCGTCATTTCCCTCCTGTTCCACAGGTCTTGTGTAGGAGGTCATGACTGTCACGGCCACCGTGTGTCTGGAAGACAGTATTGTGAGCACTCCTCCCTTCCTTTGGCTCTTCCGTTCTTTCCACTCTGTCTTCCACAGTGGCTCTTGGGCCTTGGAGGGCGTGATTAGAGATGTCTCACTCAGTGCTGAACACTCCACTGTAACTTCTTCTCATTTCTTTGCTGAGTTTTGACTCAACCCACTGGTCACCACCATCTGTAAAGAGAAGCTTCCCTAACCAAAAGTGAGAGTAGCATTAGCATGTGGGCATAAACATAAGCACTTAGAGAGGGCCGTTTGGTGGGCATAATATACCCATCTAGCCAGCCAGCAGTAGTTGTTTCTCCCCTAGGACTGTGACCTCCCAAGCCATAGGATGTTGATTAGGTCTTTAGTGTCCGGCAGGAATTCCTCCTAGGGGAGTTCAGTCATAGAGCAGTTGGTTTCCCCCATGACAAGACATGTCACCGTTGTACCAGTTGAGACATTTGGCCTGGTTGGCCAGCTAGGGCCTGCGGGGGCCACTGCTGGTTAACCCTGCGGATGACTTGCTTAGTTCTTTCCAGCGTCCTGGCAGGTAGTCCACAGGGAGGAGGCTTTCCAGCTTGGATCCTGCTTGAATGCTCAGTGCCCTGCAGTTCAGAGCTCACAGAGTTTTAATTAATTAATTAATTCATTTATTTAGTTATTGCAGGACTTGGGTTATAAGCATATGTGGAGACATCCACATGTTTTATCAGGGTGCTGGGCAACTGAATTCAGGGGGTCTCAGGCATCTTCCACTCAGGCCCTTGTGCTTATGCGGGAAATGCTCTTAACTGCGGAGCCTTCTCTCTAGCCCCAAGTGCCAACCCCTTTGTACTTATATTTTAGTTTCTTATTTTGAGAGAGAAATAGGGAGGGAGAGAGAAAGGTGGGGGG
Source organism: Jaculus jaculus (assembly GCF_020740685.1). Taxonomy (NCBI): domain Eukaryota; kingdom Metazoa; phylum Chordata; class Mammalia; order Rodentia; family Dipodidae; genus Jaculus; species Jaculus jaculus. The sequence continues at coordinate 51,495,148 of NC_059120.1, read as the reverse complement.
GTTGCACTCCAGGGCCTTCAGCCCCTGCAAACAAACTCCACATGCTTGTGCCCCCTCGTGCATCTGACTTATGTGGGTCCTGGGGAATTGAACCTGGGTCCTTTGGCTTTGCAGGCAAGTGCCTTAAATGGTAAGCCATCTCTCCAGCCCCTTAGTACTTTTCATAATATATGTCCAGTAAACAGTCTCAGTTGATGAAAAAAAATAATTTTGGAATAAGATTGCAACCACTTACCTTAGTGATAACTTCTCATTATTTTTATTTTCTTTTTTTTTTAATTTTTTATTTATTTATTTGAGAGCGACAGACACAGAGAGAAAGACAGATAGAGGGAGAGAGAGAATGGGCGCGCCAGGGCCTCCAGCCTCTGCAAACGAACTCCAGACGCGTGCGCCCCCTTGTGCATCTGGCTAACGTGGGACCTGGGGAACCGAGCCTCGAACTGGGGTCCTTAGGCTTCACAGGCGAGCGCTTAACCGCTAAGCCGTCTCTCCAGCCCTCATTATTTTTATTTTCTAAGAAAAGCCGGTGTGGCTCAGTGAGGTCAGTCAGGTAACTGGCGCACAGCCCTGGCTCAGTTCCAGCATCATTGCTAGTTCTGCACATTCTCTGTCCTACTGACTCTCTGCGACCTTGCAAGCCGTGCCTTGGAGCTGGATTTTCATGTGCTTCAGATGAGCGGAATGATGAGTAGGCAGCCTGGCTGAAGTCTGAAAAGCGGGAGATTCCATTTGGATGTTCATCGTGAATCACTTTTGGCTTTGTTCTTTCTTCTAGTTGTCACCAAATACATTTTCATCTTGTCAGTCCAAAAGATATAAGCTGTTTGCCTTTCCCCTGTAGCTGCTGGGCATATGCAGTGAATTTATTTAGAGGCTGGAAGCTCCCCAATATATAATATAAATCCAAAGCTCCCGGAGTACAGACACAATTGTGCCTCGTTCTCAAGTGTCATAGAGCATAGTGTGGGGACGAACCATCCACTGTATGTGCTGTTGAGCACTTGACATTTGTCAAATGCAAATTAAGATGGATTGCACACCTAAAGGGCATATTGGATTTCAAAGATTTAGTCTAAAAGATAAAAGTAAAGTGTTTATAATGATGTTGAGAAGGTGGTAAAATAATATTCTAGATATATTAGATTAAAGAAAATCTATTATTGAAATTTTTAATTTTTTAAAAAATGTTTTATTTATTTATTTAACAGAGAAAGAGAGAGAATGGACATGTCAGGGCCTCCAGCCACTGCAAGTGAACTCCAGATGCATGCGCCCCCTTGTGCATCTGGCTAACGTGGGTCCAGGGGCATCAAACCTGGGTTCTTTGGCTTTGCAGGGAAACACCTTAACTGCTAAGCCACCCCTCCAGTCCTAAAATTGTTTATTTTTATTTTAATATGGTTATGCAAAATTATAGCCAAATATTTGGCTCTTTTCTGGCTGGCTTAACATTTATAGAAAGTAGTGATACGGAGTACATTCTGTTCTTGTACATAGCTTATAGTTAAAGGCATTTTTTTCCTTTTGGTTGTGTGCTGTGTGTTTATGCATGTGAGTGCAGGGGTGTATCCCACGGTGTGTGTACAGGGTCAGCCGACAACGTGGGGTGTTGGTTCTCACCTTGTGTGAGTCAGGGTCCCTTGTTCCCTGCTGAGTTTGTCCAGGCTAGCTGGCCCTTGAGCTTCCAGGCAATTCTGTCCCTGCCTTTCTTCTTGCCACAGGCTTGTTAGGAATACACCTGCCTGCGGCACAGCGCACGGCTTCTCGCGCCTTCTGGGGATCTGCGCTCAGGTGCTGAACACTGGTATGGTGGCCCAAGGGTTTCAGCCTCTGAGCCTTCTTCCCAGCCCAACTGAGTGGTCGTTGATTCCTTCCTTCAATAACATCTACTGCATAGCAGAGGGCCTGATGTTGTACTGTACTTTGGTCACATTAAGCCACGTTTCCTATCTTTATAAAGTACACAATCTGGACTGGAGAGATGGCTCAGTGGTTAAGGCGCTACCTGCAAAGTGTAGGGACCCAGATTCGATTCCCCAGGACCCACGTAAAGCCAGGTGCACAAAGTGGCACATGCATCCGGAGTTTGTTTGCAGTGGCTAGAGGCCCTGGTGTGCCCATTCTCTCTCTCTCTCTCTGTCAGTCTCTGCTAATAAATAAACATTAAAAAAAGTTTACAATCTTGTGATGATTGTATATGTCTTTTATATTTCTTTATTTATTTATTGAGATAGGGTCTTGCTGTAGCCCAGACTGATCTGGAATTCACTATGTGGACTCAGGCTGGCCTTAAACTCATAGCCATTCCCCCATGTCAGCTTCCCAAGTGCTGGGATTAAAGGTGTGTGCCATCACACCTGGATTTTTTTCTAATTAATTAATTTATTTATTTATGAAAGAGAGAGAGAGAGAAAGGAGAGAATGGATGTGCAAGGGCCTCTAGCCATTGCAACTGAACAGACGCATGCGTCCCCTTGTGTATCTGGCTTATTCATGTGGCTTATATGAGTGTTGGGGAATCGAACCTGTGTCCTTAGGCTTCACAGGCAAGTGCCTTAATGGCTAAGCCATCTCTCCAGCCCAGGAAATATATATCTTGTTTGTTATTTTGAGGCAAGGTCTCACTCTAGTCCAGGCTGTCCTGGAGCTCTCTCTGTAACCTGGGTTGGTCTTGAACTCATGGTGTTCCTCCTAATGTAGCCTTTCAAGTGCTGGTATTAAGGGTGTGTGCCACCTCACTAGCTCTGAAACATGTATTTATAGAAAGTAATGTTTTATCTTAGATCTCTAGCTGGTCCTTTCTCTGGTATAATCCTTAAAATTTATACCTTTTCAAGATACTTGGAAAGGGAGTTGTTTTTGTTTTCACTACCATTTGAGTTCAAATGCTATTAAAAACAATAGCAGGGCTGAAGAGATGACTTAGTGGTTAGGGCGTTTGCCTGTGAAACCTGAGGACCCATGCTTGACTCCCCAGATCCCACACAAGCCAGATGCACAAATGTGAGGCAACCGCAATGTCTCCCATGCCCACTAGGTGGCGCAAACATGCGGCGTTCAATTTCAGTGGCTGAGGCCCTGGCACACCAATTCTCTCTCGGTCTCTCTCTCTTTTTTCTCTCTCTCTCAAACAAGCAAACAAACCCAAAAAGCAATTAAAGACCTCTTGAAGTCAGACTTCAGTATCTGCAGTAACTCTTGCTGCTTGCTTAGGCTAGTTAGCTGTGGAACTTTGGGACTGAAGCACTTTTGTCTGTTCCCACTCCCTGTGGCGTGGTGAGGTGTGGAGGAGGGGTGTTCATGGGGTGCTGAGGTAGCACTCAGGCTCTTGCTGGGGACTAGAGAAAACCATCTGGGTCTGCTGGCACCGCTCATCCACTTGTTTCTTCCAGAGCTTGCTGACCACAAGCCCCGGTGATTCTCCCGTCTCTGTTCCCTGTAGGGCTAGGGTTACAGACACGCGTGCTCACACACAGCGGTTTATGTGGGGACTGGAGATTGGAACTGTCTTATACTTGCACAGGAAACACACTTAACCGCTGAGCCATCTTGCAAGCCTAAGTCACTGTTTTACTTGGGTTGCCTTCTTTTTCGTTTATTTATTTTTGGATTTTTGAGGTAGGGTCTCGCTCTAGTCCAGGCTGAACTGGAGTTCACTATGTGGTGTCAGGGTGACCTCAAACTCATGAGGACCCTCCTACCTCTCTGCCTCCCTAGTGCTGGGATTAAAGGCGTGGACAGCTAATGAATTATTATTATCATTATTATTGAAGTAGGGTCTTCTCCAGGCTGACCTGGAATTTCCACCTTGTGCATCTGCCTGACATGGGTCCTGGGGAATCGAACCTAGGTCCTTTGGCCTTGCAGGCAAACACCTTAATCGCTAAGCCATCTCTCCAGCAACTAAGTCACTATTTTATAAAATACTTTTTATTTATTTTATTTATTTGCAAGCAGAGAGAGATAGAGAGAAGCAGACAGACAGAGAGAATGGGTGCACCAGGACCTTTAGCCGCTGCGAACAAACTTCATTTTGTGCATTTGGCTTGACATGGGTACTGGGGAATCGAACCTGGGTCCTTAGGCTTCGCAGGAAAGTGCCTTAACTGCTGAGCCATCTCTCCCGCCCCCAGGTCACTATTTTTATGTTAGGCTCTGAGGATGGAGATGAAGTTGCATTCTAATTTGAGGCTTAGTAGCCGCAGCTTCAAGTTACCCTCAGTGGCTGGTGATGTGCGTGTTGGTTTTATGTTAATTACGTGTGAAAGCTCTTGAAGGCTGTGTTCTCCCTGTGGAACACCTGGCATCCTCCCCCGCCCCCAAGTGCTGCCCCTAGGCCGGCCTTGTCTGCGACGCTTGGCTGTGCCGGGGTAGGTGGCCAACAGCTCTGTTTCTTGGCTCAGCTGTGGGGCCCTCCTGAGAGGCTTGAGACTTGAGGTCAAGTTTCATGCCTTGGTCACCGTGGAGCGTTACTGGTGTTAGAGCGCCAGGGCCAGTTCTGAGTTAAGTGGCCCGAACCTGATGCTTTCGTTTTGGGTTACCTAAAGTAGGTTTGCTGAGCTGCTCTGAAAACTTAGAAGTGTTACACCCTCGAATTTTGGTGCAACAAGGTCCCACTTTTTTTTTTTATTCCATTACAAAGTTTTGAATTCTTTTTTTTTTTTTTTTTTACAAAAGTATATTTTATTTATTTATTTGCGAGAGAGAAAGAGGCAGGAGGTGTGTGTGTGTATGGGGGGAGAATGGGTGTGCCAGGGCCTCCAGCCACTGCAAACGAATACCAGATACATGCTTCCCCTTGTGCATCTGGCTGATGTGGGGCCTGGAGAATTGAACCGGGATCCTTTGGCTTTGCAGGCAAACACCTTAACCACTAAGCCATCTCTCCAGCCCTTGAATTCATTTTTTAAAAATTTTGTTTCTTTTTTAAAGAACAATTATGCCTGTGAAGAGGCTCCTTGGATCTCCCTGACCTCGAGGTGATGGCTGGGGATCTTGATTACACGTTACTTCACTTTTCTTTTCTGGGCACGGGAGGGAGGGCACCTCAACCACTGGGTTCTCCTGACCTGCCTAGTTCCCTTGCTTCCCGCTCATGGTTGTTCGCCTGTTCCCCCGTCTTGACAGAACGTTGTCCCCTGCCAGCTGCCTGTTGAGGTGATGGATGGCTTATGTGATGAAACAGCCCAGTTTGCTAAAAGTGACCAGTCACGAGCTGGGCACACTCGTGCACATTTTCCAATAATCCCAGTAATCCCAGAGCTCAGGGAGGCTCGGGCGGAGGGTCACGGCTCACTTGAGGCCAACTAGGACACATGTGAAGACTCTGGCTTAACCAAGCAAAACCAAACAAATCTAAAACCAAAAAAGAGTAATTCTGTTGAAATCCCAAGAGGATGGCTACAACTTGAGGTCAGTCTTGGCAGCATAACGAGTTCCAGGTCAGCGGGAGCCCCATGGAACAGACCCTATCCCCCTAAAATAATACAAAGTTAGAGGGGCTGGGCTGTTAAAGGCATTTGCTTGCAAGTCCTGCTGGCCCAGGTTCAGTTCTCCAGTATCCACGGAAAGCCAGATGCAGAAAGTGGCATAGGCATCTGAGGTGTGTTTGCGAGAGACTTTGGTGTACACAAACACACACAAATAAATAGTTAAAAGAGAGAGAGAGAGAGAGAGAATGGGAGCGCCAGGGCCTCCAGCCATTGCAAATGAACTCCAGACACGTGCATCCCCTTGTGCATCTGGCTAACATGGGTCCTGGGGAATCGAGCCTCGAACCGGGGTCCTTAGGCTTCACAGGCAAGCGCTTAACCACTAAGCCATCTCTCCAGCCCTTAAATGTATTTTTTAAAAGTAAGAATGGAAGACTAGACATAACGCTTCCGCTCTTCCCGTGGTCAGACGCTGTATGGAGAACGCTTTATGTCATTTCACAACCATCTTAGGGATGGTGGCTGTTACTCACTTCACTTTACACATGAAGAGCCAGGATCTCCCTCAAGGTTGCAGGATCTGGAGTAAGGCAGCCTGACTTGAGCTTAGGCTCTCGAGGCTGTGTCTTTCTTTATTTTTTTAAAAAAATATTTATTTGGCCGGGCGTGGTGGCGCACACCTTTAATCCCAGCACTCGGAAGGCAGAGGTAAGAGGATTGCTGAGAGTTCGAGGCCACCTTGAAAATACATAGTGAATTCCAGGTCAGCCTGAGCTAGAGTGAGACCCTACCTTAGAAAACAAACAAACAAACAAAAAAATTATTTGTTTGTTTGTTTATTTATGAGAGAGAGAGAGAGGCATGGAGAGAGAAAGGACGCGCCAGGGCCACCAGGCTCTCCAGCCACAACAAACAAACTCCAGACTCATGCACCCCCTTTGTACATCTGGCTTACATGGGTCCTGGGGAATCAAACCTGAGTCCTTTGGCTTTGCAGGCAAGTGCCTTAACCACTAAGCCATCTCTCCAGCCCCGACTTCTTTATTGATTAAGCCTATTGGATTAAAGCAGTTCCGGAAGACGTTTACTTTCCCTGCAGGTGGAGTTACTAGCAGGCTCTGCTGTATTGGCTGAGTTAGGTCCGTTTGCTATGCAGACAGCTCTGAAGCCCAGTGAAACATGTCTCCTCTCATTATTGGAAAATCTGCATGTAGGCTTTAAAAAAAAAATTATTTATTTATATGTGATGGAGGGAATGAATGGGCATGCCAGGGCCTGTAGCCACTGAAAACGAACTCCAGACGCATGTGCCACCTTGTGCACCTGGCTTACATGGGCACTGGGGAGTTGAACCCGGGTCCTTTGGCTTTGCAGGCAAAACCTTAATCGCTAAGCTATCTCTCCAGCCCTGCTTGCAGGTTTTTAATGCTGTGTCCTTGTATTCACAGGGATGCTTCCTTTGGAAATTGCACTTACAATCTTACCATCCTCGACTGTTTACAAGGAATCAGAAAGGTAATGATGTAGCTCCTCTAGCCGGCGCTGGGCCCGTGGTTGGGAAAAGAACGGTGTCAACGTCCTTGCTTGTTGTGGAAGAGGAATGTAACCAGAGAGCGTACCGCTTTCCTCCTCCTGAGTGAGGATTGATTCACAACGCACAGCCAGCTCTTGGTTTCTGTGGGCTCTTTATCCACAAGTTCAATGAACCTCAGATTGAAAATATTTGAGGGGGTAGTGAGAAACCTGCTTCCATATTGGACATGTGTAGACTTTGCGCTTACCATTTTTCTCACACAATACAGGCAGGCCTTGATATAGCGTTTACATTGTACCAGGGATTAGAAGTTAAGTGTATAGGAAGGCATGGGTTGGTCCTATACACTGTGCCTTTTAATACATAGGGCTTGATATCTGAAGCACTTGAGCCCAAACCCTATGGATACCTCTTGATGACTATGTCCATCGTAGGACAAAGTAGGTGGGGAATAGTCCCCCTTTCTTAGCTAAGCTATTTGTGTCTGGAGAAAAGTTGTAATTTCCTGCTGTGTTTGGTCACCATTTCTCTTCAGGCAAGCATCTTAATCGCTAAGCCATCTCTCCAGCCCACTTCTCTCTCTCTCTCTGTCTCTCCGTTTTTGTGGTTTGTTGAGGTAGGGTCTCACTCCAGGCTGACCTGGAATTCACTACATAGTCTCAGGGTGGCCTTGAACTCATGGCAATCCTCCTACCTCTGCCTCCCGAGTGCTGGGATTAAAGGCATGCGCCACCACGCCTGGCTTTTCAGTCCACCACTTCTTTTCATTATCAAGCTAGATCTTCGTGTGGGAGGGACAGGACGTTATCTGAGCAGCTGTTCTCAAGGAGGTTGGTTCTGGTCCAGCCTAAAATGAATCATAAACTCTGGGGGAGGCACTCTGTGGTTTAGGTTTGAATCAAGCCTTGAGGTGATTTGATATACTGTACACTTAATTAGGTATAGTTATTTAGCGTGTGCGCGTGCGCGCGCACGCACGCACACACACACACACACACATGTCTATAAAATTTATGATGGAGAAGTTAAACTGAACAGTTTTTGGAATATTTAATTTACAATCAGAAGTCACATAAGTTTTGCTGTGAGTTCTAATGAGGGCTCAAAGTATATGATTCTATGTTGAACATAGAGCTATGATCTGTTTTCAGTCAGAAATGTATGTGTTACCTAGCCCATTGGGCCATAAATGTAGTATCCGTGGTGATTCTAGCAAAAGTTTCTTTCTCTGATGTAATATGAAATTGACTGTGTTTTGAGTTGAGAAAGTCAGCTCTCTGTTTTACCTACGTCTGTTTCTGACTTTGCTATTTCACTTTCAGAAATGATTTTAAAGTCTTGAAAACTTGAAAATATTTTTCATATACTTTTCTTTAAAAACAACAACTATGGACATAATTTAACCCATTCCTGTAAACCTTTTGGCCAGAATTTACCTCCAATAATCGTAGCTAAGAGAGTTTGTGGACGGATTACCCTATATACACACCATTATTATTTATATTTATTTATCGTCACCATTATTATTATAGCATTTAGGAACCTTGCCAAAGTGGAGGAAGTATGTCTTGTCCCTGGCATTGTTGTTTTCCTCTCCTTTTGTTTCTTTCATGATGCTCATGAAATTCAGAAGGAGTTTCCTCTGGAACGCTCCTGCCCATTATGACGGTAGCCAGTGTCTTAGTCCCGGACCTCAAGACAACCTTCCCCACCTATGAGAAAGCGGTGACTTGCCCCACGAGCAAAGGCTGCTCTCGATGCACTGTTCCTTATGTAGTGCTGTGCTTTATACAGATGGGTTTTTAAAGGACCTGAGCCATTGTTCAACCTTTCTTTGAGCCAATGACACACTGGTCCATGTAGACTCTCTGACTTAAAAGTGCCTCATTTTGGGCTTTTTTTTGTTTTTTTTGTGACAATGAGTATGCATTCTGAGAATGTATGTAGAGCATGGGCATGTTTTTGCCTTTTAAATTTTTATTTATTTGTTTTGTTTTTTCGAGGTAGGGTCTCGCTGTAGCCCATGCTGACCTGGTATTCACTATGTAGTCTCAGGGTAGCCTCGAATTTATGGCAATCCTCCTGCCTCTGCCTATCAAGGGCTGGGATTTAAGCATGCACCACTACAGCTGGCTGTGTTTTGCCTTTTAAGGGAAAATGTTATTCTGACTTTGATGGGTGGCTGTTGTGATAGTATTTTGATCCTATGAACACATGGAAACAAACACAATATAAAGATTAAAAAAAAGTAGATTGTTCAGGGTATATTTTTCTCACTGTTTTCTCTAGCAGAGTAAATGTATATGTATGAACTAGGTTGCTTTTTTTATTTAATTTATTTATTTTTATTTTTTGTTTATTTTTATTTACTTATTTGGGAGCAACAGAGAGAGAGAAAGAGGCAGATAGAGAGAGAGAGAGGGACAGAGAATGGGTGCGCCAGGGCCTCCAGCCACTGCAAACAAACTCCAGACGCGTGCACCCCCTTGTGCATCTGGCTAACGTGGGATCTGGGGAACTGAGCCTCGAACCAGGGTCCTTAGGCTTCACAGGCAAGCACTTAACCGCTAAGCCATCTCTCCAGCCCTTCAAAACCTTTTAAATGAACATTCTGTTGTAACCTGTATAAGCTTCATGATTTAGGCAATAAATGACTCTTTGTCCTGAAAATATTAGATCTGATAATTTTTTTTTTTTTTTTTTTGCTAAAATAAGACTTTATTTTCAAAGACAGTGGACATAGAAGACCTTCGACTGGACAGATGTAGATTCTAAACCCAAGGATCTTCCCATGACACAGTTGCTTGCTTTGGTGATTCCTATTTTTAGCTTCCTGGAGAAGAGATCTTTTCCCATAAGCCATCTTCATTTTTTTTTATAGAGGAGAGCTTTATTTCCAGGAAACAGTGTACTTACTGGAGATGGGTATTTTTTTAAAAACATCAAGGTGGATCTAATATGTTCAACAAAATGGGGGGGCTCGGCCAGAGGTGACGTGGAGAGGTTCTCTAGTATTTGCTTGTCATCTTGCTGCAACCAGAAATCCACATGTGGAAATGGCGTCCAGGAATACGGGCCTATTCGAAGTTGCTCTGTCTTTGCATCATAAATGCTAATCAGCGGGCCTCCTGCTAAAGCTCGTGCGGCTCGCAGCTCCTCCTCCGGGCCTCGATCTTGGAAGGAAGCTCTGTAAATCTCTGCAGTTTTAACGTTGACTGCAATGCCATATATTACTGGAAAGTGGTTTCTATTTTCTTCCCGGTCATTTAATTCTGTCACACACAAAGTCACTAAGTGAATATCCTCATCTTGTTTGTCAAACTCACTAAGAAGTTGATCGGTAAGTCTCTGTGACAGCTGCCTGTCATCACTGAAGCCTCCCACAAGGTGCACGTCCAACCTTCCACACTGTGTGATCAGAAAAGGACTTTATGGAGTTCATGATCAAGGGCACCTCGGCTTTGGTGTCAGCTCCATCACAATGTGTCAAGCATGTCGCCCCATTACCTGTGTGCCTCAGGACCACAATGTGACAAGTGGTGGCATCATCAGAACCCAGAATGGAGATGGAGCCTCCAGTGGCGGGTGGGCTCGGACCAGCTCCGCTGCGGACTGCGGCAGCCGCACTCGGCGCCCCTCCACGAGCAGGGGCATCGCGGAGGCGGCCAACCGGCCCAGGGAGGCGGCGGCGGCCACCCCAGCCCCGTAGATCTGATAATTTTTAAGTCATTACTTACAAATAGGAATGTAAGGTTTTTCTCTGTGTTGTTAATATCAGTTCTTTTGAAGTTGTAAGAACAGTGAGTGCACACTCATTCTGTCTACAACTATTGCTTTGATATCCCCTTTTTGGTAAATATTTCATTATGATGAAAAGAAATCACAACCATTTGAGAGATGGAGAGATGGCTTAGCGGTTAAGGTGCTTGCCTGCAAAACCTAAACTCAGGTTCCATCCTCCAGATCCCATGTAAACTAGATGCACAAGGTGGCGCATGCATGGATTTCGTTTTCAGTGGCTAGAACCTCTGGCATACCCATTCTCTCTCTCTCTCTAGTAAGTTAAAAAAATATTTAAAAAACCATTTGGGAATCATTGATTTTTCTCCTGACAACTTAAACACGATGGATGTGTCCTGTCAAAAGTCTAATTAACAGTAGGTTTTAACTTTGAATTTACTGCTTAGTTCAATTTTATTTACATTATTAATTTTGCATATAAAATAAATATAAATTGGAAAAGAGGTTTCTTCTGTGGGGTATATTTTTACATTGAGTTCCATTTCTAAGATAAAACCACGTTTCTGGTGCTATAAAGTTATTTGTAGAATTCTGTGAGAAAGATCACAAGTTTTATGTGCTTTCATTGAGGTCTGGGGGGAAGCATTTTGTTTGTAGGAGTTCTAGAAGTGATGAATCGAGTGCATCAATGTTGTGTGAAAACACTAATTCCAGTTCTGCTTTTAGGGATTACAGCATGGATTCTTTGACTTTGAGACATTTGATGTGGATGAATATGAACATTATGAGGTTTGTACACTTAAAGTTTTGCAGATTTTAATTTAACATTAAACATTTAAAAAATCGAACACTTGTATTATCTGCTAAATGAAAAGCATTTATGAGAGTTTCAAAAAAATGATGCTTTGGTGGTTATTACCTTTGAACTTGGAGTCATCAAAATCATCAATCTGTCTATCATCTATCTATCTATGTATTATCTGTCTGTATTTACTTACCTGTGTAGTCTCAGTGTGTCTTCAAACTCACAGAAGTCCTCTGTCTCCCTAGTGCTAGGATTAATGTGTGCACCACTAATACTGGAAATATCTACTTATCTATCTGTCTATCATCTATTATCTATCTTTTTTTTTTTTTTTTTTCGAGGTAGGGTCTCACGCTAGCCCAGGCTGACCTGGAATTCACTATGGAGTCTCAGGGTGGCCTTGAACTCATGGCAATCCTCCTACCTCTGCCTCCCAAGTACTGGGATTAAAGGCATGCGCCACCATGCCTGGCTATTATCTATCTATCTATCCATCCATCCATCCATCTGTCTAATCATTTATCTATCATCTACCTACCTCTTTCTTTTTTCTTTTTCTTTCATCAAACTTATATAGACAGTCTCTTTGCACCTTTAGATAATTTTTTTTTTTTTTTTTCGAGGTAAGGTCTCCCTCTGGCTCAGGCTGACCTGGAATTCACTATGTAGTCTCAGGGTGGCCTCAAACTCACGGTGATCCTCCTACCTCTGCCTCCCGAGTGCTGGGATTAAAGGCGTGCGCCACCACGCCCGGCTCCCTTTAGATAATTTTGAAGTATAGTTTGGTAGTGAAATTCTAAGTGTTATTTTATGCTAGGTCTTATTCAAAACAAAAGTGGATCTGTGTCTTATGATACTCAAATGGTTGCACATACTTCGTTCTAAGAGGTGGCTAACGTTTTTCTCACGGCACCATTATGAAGTCTTGCCTGCCCGGGGGTGTAGGTGGAGTGTCTAGGCAGAGGTCTCCATGCAGGGACGTGCTGTGAGGAGCCACTGAAGAAACCTTTCCAGTACGATAAGGACAGGCCCAGAACCAGCTGACATTTTCTGAGGGACGAGGAGGTCCGCATTCCCTGAACGTGAGCTCACTTGTTGGGTCTCTCCGTAGGAGCAATTGCATTGATCACCGTCCTTAGCGGTGTGAGGCAACCCCCCAACTTTGGGCTTTAGTCTAGACTGTGTTTACCCGATTCTCCTGCGTCCACATCACAAGCACCATGCATTCGAAGACAAACTGGTTATCTGTCAGCCAAGCTTGGTTCCTGCTTTGGTCATTCGTGTCATGGCCCCTCATCTAGACCAGAAAAACCCCTCTATATGCCTTGCGTGTCCCGTGAGCATTGAAATCTCATGGCTGGTGCCCAAGGACGTGCTCTCTCCCACTTCCTTCACCCTGCTTAGGTCTCAGCCCACCTTCTCCGTGGACTGCTCTGAGCACTCTGCCCGAGCCCTGGCCTTCTCCCCACGCTGCCTGAAACCTGGCTGGCGATCTGACAACTGTGCCCTCTTCCTTCCGCTCCTGTTCTTGACCTCAGAGGAAATGTGGCGAGGCTCTTGTGTGGTTTTCTTAGCTGAGCTGAGCTCCAGCCTCTCTGTGGCCTCGTCTGTTTCTTCCATGCCACTCGGGCTCCGGCCCCTCTGAGCTTCTTGTTTACCATTTCTTAAATGCCCGAGGGTCCCTCTGTCCAGCTGCCCATCTCCCTCAAGTCTCTCCGCCATTCAGCATGTTGCTAGCTCTACAGAGACCAGATCTCTGCCCTGGAGAGCTCCGTACCGTAAATTTCAAGTTTTCTTTTTGATTTTCTTTTTATTTATTTGCAAGGAGAGAGAAAAATGAATTAGAATTGGCACATGTCAGGGCCTCGAACCACTGCATACAGCACTTTGTGCACCTGACTTTACGTGGGTACTGGGGATTTGAACCTGGGTTGTTGGCCTTTGCGTACAAGCACCTTAACCACTGAGCCATCTCTCCAGCCTGTTTTTTTAATTTCAAGTTTTATGACTCACACTTCCTATTTCTTTAAATCATGGTTATTTACATCCAGGGTTATTTGCCCTATTAGACTGTAAATTCTCTGTGGATAGAACACGATCCTTGTAGAAAAACACATACTATGTTCTTGGATAGAAAACCTTAACATCAGAGCTGGGCATGGTGGTGCATACCTTTAATCCCAGCACTCGGGAGGCAAAGGACTTCTGTGAGTTCAAGGCCAGCCTGAGACTACAGAGTGAATTCCAGGTCAGCCTGTACTAGAGCGAGACCCTACCTCAAAAACAAACAAACAAACAAAACAAAACAAAACAAAACAAAAAATCTTAACATCATAAAATTGCTATTTCTTCCAAAATTCGTAAGTTTAGTATAATTTATTGAAAATTTCTAAAACTATTTAAACAATTTTTTTTTTTGTCAATTTGTTTTTCGAGGTAGGGTCTTGCTCTAACCCAGGCTGACCTGGAATTCACTCTGTAGTCTCAGGGTGGCCTCAAACTCATGATGATCCTCCTACCTCTGCCTCCTGAGTGCTGGGATGAAAGGTGTGCGCCACCACGCCTGGCTCCTTTTTAAATTCTTAAGAGCTGTGTGTGTGCTGAGATGGGGTACATTTTAAGTAGTGGCAGAAGAATCCCTTCGTAGAAACAAAAAGAACCCTCAGAAAACTAGGAACAGAGGGCAGTGTGTTTACAAGGGACCAGATTGGGTAACACATGCATATCATGGAATGTTATATAGTCATTTAAGAATTAATTGAGGGCTGGAGAGATGGCTTAGTGGTTAAATGCTTGCCTGTGAAGCCTAAGGACCTCGGTTTGAGGCTTGATTCCCCAGGACCCACGTAAGCCAGATGCACAAGGGGGCACATGTGTCTGGAGTTCATTTGCAGTGGCTGGAGGCCCTGGTACGCTCATTCTCTCTATCTCTCTGCCTCTTTCTCTCTGTGTCTGTGTCAAATAAATAATAAATAAATAAAAATATTTAAGAAAAGAATGAATTGAGCTATACTGCTTACTCTGGAGTGATTCCTATGATGCTTTATAATAAATTATCTAAAACGTATTTTATAACTGCGAAGAAAAGACCCAGAAGAGTGCTTGTAATCACCCAGTAAAAAGTACGACATCTTAACAAGATTCCCCCGCGCCATCAAGTACATATGTCATATGTACATATATGTCACTAGCACCTGAGCCGAGGTGATGTGCTTAGAGAGTTTCCTTACTGGAGCTTCAATTTTATAGACCTCCAACTTGCAGGGTTATCTTTTGAGATCCTATACCTAATTTTGTATTAATACTTTTGTACTTTTAAAGTTAACCTCCAAGTAAGATAAGATGTGCCATCCCTGACCTCTCCCCCGCAAAAACAACCCACCTTCAAACCCTGACATCCGCCCTATGTATAGGAACATGAAGGAAAGTAAGTGGAACATGCTGAAACCTTTTCAGTTGAAAGACAGACACAGGGATGGGGACAGAGAAGAAAAGGGAGGCCTGAGCACCATCATCTAGAGGAGAAAATTACTTGGTCCTGCCTCCTCCTTTTCCCCCTCCCTCCCTCCTCCTTTCCCTTCAGTAGTGATGTTGAGGGGTACTTGGAACAGCCATTGAAACCCCAGGAACAGGCAGCATAATTTCATTATTACAAAGAAACACAAGTCTGATAAAAAGGTGATCCTCCCACTTTTACCTGAGTTCAAACAAGCCGGGTAACGGCAGTGGCTTGGGTGGTGTTGCGGTCAGGTTCGCATTACTGGCAGAAAACACCCGACCAAGAGCAGCTTGTGGGAAGAAAGGTTTATTTTGGCTTACAGCTATAGGGGAAGCTCCATGATGGCAGGGGAAAAGGATAGCATGAGCAGGGGGTGGACATCACCCCCTGGCCAATGGACAACAGCAACAACAGAGTATACCAGACACTGGCGAGAGGAAGCTGGTTATAACACCCATAAGCCTGCCCCCAACAATACACTGTCTCCAGGAGGCTTTAAATTCCCAAATTGCCCTCAGCTGGGGACCTACCATTCAGAACACTCAAGTTTATGGGGACCCCTGAATCAAACTGCCACGGGTGGGCATATGAAAAGGCTCCTGCCAAACATCTTCTGCAAATGAACATTGGTTCTGTCACATATCTTCTCAAATAAAAATTCACAGACTGTGGTTGGCACATGGTAGGCATTTCATACATGCTTGTGCTGAATAAAGGACCATCTTTGTCAGTGGTCTGGGGCCTAAGCTTGCTCACTGTTCCCTCCCTCCCTCCCTTCCTTCCTTTTTTTCTTTCTTATTTATTGACTTTTTAATAAAAGGGATGTACTCTTAGACCGTCCTCCCCCTCCCTAATTCCACAGAGGGTCTTCTTAGGTGGGGTCATTGGTACTCATTATGGGGACCAAGAGGCCTCAGTGAATCTGGGATAAGGGGGTACATGGTGCCTCAGGCCAGTCCCACCCCCTGAGGCTCTTATAGTCTTTATATGTTATATATCATATTAATATATTATTATATATTATATGTATTTTGTTTTTTTTTTTTTGAGGTAGAGTCTTACTCTAGCCCAGAACGACCTGGAATTCACTATGTAGTGTCAGGCTGGCCTCAAGCTCACAGCGATCCTCCTACCTGTGCCTCCCAAGTGTTGGGATTAAAGGCGTGCACCACCACGTCTGGCTCCCCTGTTATTTTATTTTATTTATTTATTCAGATTTTTCGAGGTAGAGTTTCACTCTGTTCCAGGCTGACCTGGAATTAACTGTGTAGTCTCAGGGTGGCCTAGAACTCATGGCAATCCTCCTACCTCTGCCTCCCGAGTGCTGGGATTAAAGGTGTGCGCCACCACGCCCGGCCCTCCTGTCATTTTAAAGCCGTGCTGTCCATTACAAATATTATAATTAGGGCTGGAGAGATGGCTAAGTGGCTAAAGGTACTTACTTGCAAAGCCTGATGACCCAGGTTCAACTCCCCAGTACCAATAGATGGACAAAGTGCCATATGCATGTGGGGTTTGTTTGCAGTGACAGGAGGCCCTAGTGAGCCCGTAATCCTTCTCTATCTCCCTCTCTTACTCTCTCTGTCTATAAGTAAATAGAATAAAAAAGAAACATTACAATTAGTCATATGCACATTTTAACATTCTAGTAGCCACATTAGGAAAAGTAAAAAAAAAAAAAAAGGGATGGAATTTCATTTTAGTATATTTTATTTTTTAATATGTTCAGGTTATCATTTCAATAAGTACTTAATATGGAAATGATAAAGGAAATACTTGACATTTTAAAACTTAAACCTTTGAAGCGCAGTGTTTTGTTTACATTGTGACCTGCCTTAATGTGGTCTGTTGACATTTCAAGTCCATGGTGACCACAGCCGATGAGGGCACAGAGCCCAGCTCGGGAACGACAGGCTCGGCCGCCTATTGTCAAGGTCCCCAGTGAGACACGAAGCCTAGCAGAAGAACAGGTTATGTTTCCTGGCTTTATTTGATCTTATTATTCACACGAGCGTTCAAGACTCTGTCCTGTTTAGAAGGCTTGGCGAAAGATACCTTGGGCTTTTGATTACTTTCATGTGACTTACAAATGGCGCACTCTATTTAGAACTGATAAATAGCAGGGGATTGGTTTCCACCTAGTACACTTGTCTTCCGAAACGTGGCCTTTGCCACCTGTCATGGAGCTGCCCATTTCCTCACTGTTCACACGGGCATGATTCTGGCAGCTCTGCTTGGAGGAACCAGGAAAAAAAGTAAAGAAGAAGAAGAAAAAAAAAAAACAAAGCCACAAGACAGCGATCTTCAAACTCCTATAGGAATCATTGTCTAAGCATTTGTACTTCCCAGCCGGACTCTTCAGGTTTTCTCAAAGAACTTGAGGAGCAAGGGAACAAACAGCTACTCCTTTGAATCTAGCCATTGATTTATTTAGAAAAAATAAAAGAAAAGAAAACATAGACTTTGTGTCCCAGGGGAACCGCGAAGGTGAACGCGTTTGAGTGTTCCCTGTGTCTGTAGGTCCGTGCGGAGTGGCGTGGCTCTCCAGCTGTGAAGTCGGCGTTCGTGGAGGACTTTGGGGTAGCGCCGATTCCCAGAGTCAGCACTCAGTGTTTGCTGGATCGTCTGAGGAGTAGCCATCTGCCGTGGTTGGAGTCAGATGTCCCCATAAATTCATCTGTTCTGAATGCTCCATCCCCAGCTGGTGGCAGTTTGGGAGGGGGAGTCACTGGGGATGGGCTTAGGGATATTTTCCCCCTGCCAGAGTTCAGGTGACTCTCTTGTTGCCGTTTTCCGCCTGTGGTGGCAAGAACTGATGTCCACCCTCTGCTCATGCCATGCTTCCCCACCTCCACCCCGTCACAGTAAGGCTTCCCCTCTAGCCTGTAAGTCAAAATAAACCTTTTCCTCTTATCAACTGCTTTTTTAAAATTAATTTTTAAATTAATTTTGTACTCAGTGAATGCAGTCAAGTTGGTACCATAGTTAGGCTCGACCACGTCCTACCCCCCACCCTCCTTGTTGAGGTATGTGGGTCGTGCATTGTGGAGTTAGCCATCAGTTATGGGTAGGAGGAAATGCCTCTGTGTGTTATGACCCAATGTGTGGCTCTGACATTCTTTCCGCCCCCTCTTCCGCAAAATTTCCCTGAGCCATGTTGGGTTCACTTTAGGTCTGCTTCAGTGATGAAGTGTTGGGAGCCTCTGTGTCTTGGAATATCTGAATTGGTAGGAGTTGATTGTTCTCTGTGTTGATCTCCTTCATCCTTGTGCTGGTACCTGGTTCACCAACAAAACAGCACCCTTTCTTGTTTCTCCAATCGTTCTTAGTTTCTGCTGGGGCCCTTTTGAGGTGTTATCAGCTGCTTTTGGTTGGGTGTTTTGTCCCAGCAACAAGAAAGTATCTACAACTCTGTCCTTACTAAACAGTGCTTTGCCTAAACACCACTGATTATTAATGAGGTCATTATTTATTTTTGAAAAATTATTATTTATGAGAGAGAGCGAGAGAATGAGAGAGAGAATGGGCATACCAGGACCTCTAGCCAGTGCAAATGAACTCTAGACACATGTGCCGCCTTGTGCATCTGGCTTACTTAGGTACTGGGGAATTGAACCTGGGTTCTTAGGCTTTGCAGGCAAGTGCCTTAACCAGTAAGCCATCTGTCCAGCCCAGCTGAGGTCATTCTTAATGACTGTTCCCCAGGGAGTTTTGGAGTTCAGTCTTCAATTCATTGTCTTCTTCTGCTCACCAGAAGGCTTGCTATTCAGGACGAGGTCCCTCTGTTGTCCACACAAAGGGGATCTGACGGGAAACCATAGACGGAGAGCTCGCCCAGTCGCAATGCTCTGTTCTTAGGGCTTTTGGCTCATGCAGTTTCCAAGAGGCGCCCCAAGTATCCTTTGGGTGATAAATTGGAACTTAATGTTCAAAAGGCATTTCAGAACTAACTTAGGGGCTGGAGAGACGCCTTAGCAGTTAAGGTGCTTGCTGACAAAGCCAAAGGACCCAGGTTCGATTCCCCAGGACCCACATAAAGCCAAATGCACACGTGATGCACGTGTCTGGAGTTCATTTGCAGTGGCTGGAGGCCATGGCGTGCTCATTCTCTCTGTCTCTCAAATAAATAAATATTTAAAAATATATTTTAAAAACTTACTTTTCTTTCTTTCTTTCTTTCTGTCTGTCTGTCTTTCTTTCTTTTTCCAAGATAGGGTCTTGCTCTAGCACAGGCTGACCTGGAATTCATCTGTAGTCTCAGGGACGCTTCACGCTCATGGTGATCCTCCTACCTCTGCTTGCCTGTGCTGGGATTAAAGGTGTGCGCTGCCACGCCCGGCTTCTTTTATTTCTTTGAGCTATTTTATACATGCTGTTGTTATCCTTCCCTCACAATAAGTCATTTTTGTGTGTGTGAAAGACTGCTTTGTAAAGTAGCGTTGTCATAGGAGGGTCTTTTTTCAGACGGTCCAGCTGTTGGGGACTTGACCCTGGGCTCTTACCCACCACTGACAAAGCCAGGCCCCAGCGTCAGCCTGGGCAAGTGAGAGCTACACCCGGCTGCTGCCTGCCCGAGGACAGAGTCGCGGCCCAGGGTCCCCCTTTGTCACGCATCATGCCGCCCAGAAAAAATGGTAGCGTGCGCTCCACACCTGTGGTTGCAGCTCACAGCTGTCGGCAACTGGCCCGGGGACTGTAGTTGCCCTAGTCCCTGCCCGGGTCACTGCGTCATGGTCACGGGTCGGGAAGCTCTGGGCCTCACACATAGTGGGGGGACAAGCCTCGAGAAGCCCCCTCCTCCTCCCTTTTCTGTTTGTCGTGAGATAAACGTGCCGCTCATTAGCATATTGTATGCGCGAGGCCCCCTCCCCCCAAACCAGGATGCTGCCTTCAATTTCATTTCTTCTTTTTTTTTTTTTTTAAATTTATTTATTTGAGAGCGACAGACACAGAGAGAAAGACAGATAGAGGGAGAGAGAGAGAATGGGCGCGCCAGGGCTTCCAGCCTCTGCAAACGAACTCCAGACGTGTGCGCCCCTTGTGCATCTGGCTAACGTGGGTCTTGGGGAACCGAGCCTCGAACTGGGGTCCTTAGGCTTCACAGGCAAGCGCTTAACCGCTAAGCCATCTCTCCAGCCCCAATTTCATTTCTTCAGCTTCATTTGCAGGGTTGGAATCTTTGCTTTCGCCGCCTCCTACGCAGCACCTGTGTAACCTGGGCTTTATTCTGGAGAAGTGGCGCGTTTCGTTCTTTATTTAAAGTCCCCATCTCCATGCGGCTCCAACTAGTTGTTAACGCAGAATTTCTCACTGATCCTGGACTGGCTGAAAGGTGACTGTTTTCACTCCCTAGCCAACTCGTGGGTCATTTTCTCCAGAAGGATGCTTTCTTTTGGAGGGGGGCCGGGCGGGCAGGAAGAGCTCTGTTTTCTCGAAAGTGGTTTCACACCATCCTAGTTACATTACTGTGCAGTTATCTGGAACTACGGGCAATAGTTGGGGCACCCTGGATGCCCGGAGATGGTTCTTTCTCCCCTCGTGGGCCTCTTTCATCATGTCTTCTTCACCTTACTGTCAGGCTGTGGACTTAAAAATTAAATCTGGGCTGGAGAGGTGGCTTAGTGGTTAAGCGTTTGCCTGTGAAGCCTAAGAACCCCAGTTTGGCTTGATTACCCAGGACCCAAGTTAGCCAGATGCACAAGGGGGCGCACACATCTGGAGTTCTTCTGCAGTGGCTGGAGGCCCTGGCGCTCCCGTTCTCTCTCTTTCTGTCACT
Source organism: Jaculus jaculus (assembly GCF_020740685.1). Lineage (NCBI taxonomy): Eukaryota > Metazoa > Chordata > Mammalia > Rodentia > Dipodidae > Jaculus > Jaculus jaculus. Next base: position 51,474,358 of record NC_059120.1, on the reverse strand, counting down.
CTCAAATAAATAAATAACTAAAAATAAACAAACAAACAAAATTAAGTCTGATGATATCATTCCCTTATTTTAAACCTGCCATGGGCCTCACTGACTAGAAGTAGGGAGTAAGTGCAAACCCCTTACTGTGGACCAGAGTTCTTCTTTTCCCTTTCTTTCCATCTCCTCCTTCCCCATTCCTTCCTCATCCTCAAACCCACGCAACTTCGCAGAGGGCAGCCCTGCTCTGACTTTTGTCCCCGTGGGCCCTGTTTTTGCCACCGTGTTGACATGGCCATCGTCAGCCCCGTGCGGACTTGACTTGTGCATCCTTGCACGTCTGTGTCTCCCGTGCTTGTGGGCAGGAACTGTGTCTTACTCACCTTTCTGTGAACAAGTAACCAGCTAACAAGTTTACTCCTAGCGGGTAGTCATTAAATAATCTTCCCTGGAATGAAAGCAGTAAGAAATAGATGAGCGAAGGGAAACTGAAAGCAGGAGAGTGGTGCATTTCAGGCTGTTTTATATGATCCGTTTTCAGTGGAAAGTGTTTCATGTGTTAAGAACCTCTTCTGGTTCTGTCACCACACTTTGGGGGACACATTCACAGCGGTTAGAAACTTCTCGAAACGACGCTTCTTTCTTTCATCATCAGCTAATCTTCAGGGCAAGAATTAAATGCCTTGTAATTATCAATGAAGAATGAAGTAGTTATTTGCAATGTGGAGTGGTAGTCAGTGTGAGAGTAATCTGACACCAGGCCCTACGTACGAACGCCAACTTAGTTATGACTGGGGAGGCTGCACCCTTCAGTGGATGAGCTGTCACCCTCTCCACGTGATGTGGACTCTTGACTTTGCCCTTTGCCGTGTGCCCTGAGACCCGGTCTCAGGTGAGCAGTGGGAATGGCATATGATGTGTAATGGCTTCGCTTTGGAGAATTTGTAGGGCAAGCTAGAATGTCACTGGGAGCGGGGGCTGCTCGGCGTGGGGCCTTTGGTTCGTGGAGCGTCTCCTGGAACCAGTAGAGATTCCACCCACCGTGACTGCGAACTCCTGCCACGGGCCTGGGGTCAGGCGGGCCTCCGAGTGCGGGCGTGTGGGCCTTTCCTCACCGTCTGGAGCAGTTATTGAGGCGTGCCTCCCTCAATGATGTGAGCATTAGAAGGAAGATTAGACACATTCCTGTGGTGCCTCCCTATCCTGTAGTGTTGATTTCACCATTCGGGAGCCCAGATTCCTTCCTGGCCAGCTGCTACAGGGGAGGAACTCGGTGTGTCCACATCTGCTAAGAAATCCTCCCCCATTGCTAGTTAAAGATCATGTTGGTTAAGTCCGTAAACACTTCAACAGGCTGGGCATGGTGGTGCATGGCTTTGATCCCAGCTCTTGGGAGATAGAGGTAGGAGAATCATCATGGGTTTGAGGCCAGCCTGAGGACTATATGGTGAGTTCCAGTTCAGCCTGGGCTAGAGTGAGTCCCTACCTCGAAAAACCAAAACACAACAACAAAAACTTCAGCTGGTCTGCTGTGACCTAAGCACTTGTCCATGTTTGTTTTCTTTTTAATTATTGTTTGATTTCTGTTCTTCTCCCCTCCCCTCCCCTCCCCTCCCCTCCCCTCCCCTCCCCTCCCCTCCCCTCCCCTCCCCTCCCCTCCCCTCCCCTCCCCTCCCCTCCCCTCCCCTCCCCTCCCCTCCCCTCCCCTCCCCTCCCCTCCCCTCCCCTCCCCTCCCCTCCCCTCCCCTCCCCTCCCCTCCCCTCCCCTCCCCTCCCCTCCCCTCCCCTCCCCTCCCCTCCCCTCCCCTCCCCTCCCCTCCCTCCCTCCCTCCCTCCCTCCCTCCCTCCCTCCCTCCCTCCCTCCCTCCCTCCCTCCCTCCCTCCCTCCTTTCTTTCTTTCTTTCTTTCTTTCTTTCTTTCTTTCTTTCTTTCTCTATCTTTCTTTCTATTTGAGAGAGAGAGGAGGCAAATAGAGAAAAAGAATGAGGATGGGCATGCCAGGGCCTGCAGCGACTGCAAATGAACTCCAGACACATGTGCCCCCTTGTGCATCTGGTTTACGTGGGTCCTGGGAAATCAAACCTAGGCCCTTAGGCTTCGCAGTCAAGTGACTTGACCACTAAGCAATCCTTCCTCAACCTCCCAAGTACTGGGATAACAGACATCTATCACGCCCAGCATGTTCTTTCTTTAGCCTCCAGACTTGCGAGGGAGCAACTCTGTACTGTATTATGACCTTGGCCTTCTCAACTCCGCCAAAGCAGCTCCCAGAAGCCTAGGAGTTGAGCCAAGGCGTGTGGCTGCGGCTGCCCCTCTTCTCCTTGAGTCACTCTGGCCGCTTTTGAATTCTGGACACATATCCTTCTCTAACTTGTCAGATGCCGTCTCTCACATTTCTCCTCTTCCCACCTCTACCATCTTTGCTCACTCAGTCTGCCTCATGTCTCCACTCATGGCCACCATGAACTCTATAGAGTCTGTGAATTCTGTTTGGTTCACGGAGTGTCTTTCTTTTTTTAAAAAAAATATATTTATTTGAGAGAGAGGGAGAGAGGGAGAGAGTGGGCACATCAGGGCCTCCAGCCACTGCAAACAAACTCCAGGCACATGGGCCACCTTGTGTATCTGGCTTACGTGGGTCCTGGGGACTTGAACCCAGATCCTTTGGCTTTGCAGACAAGCACTTTAACCGCTAAGCCATCTCCCCAGCCCTGCACACACTTTCTATAATTGAGCAACCTGCTTTTGTTTCAGCCACAGTTTTTGTGTACTCTGGTAGGGATTTTTTGCTTGCCGTTCTATCTGCAAAGGTGTTTACTGGTCCAGACTGTGGGAGTGGTTTCCTAAAAGCCCTCGCTGTGCGGAGTCCCTCGCTCTCTCGGGCGGTCGCTGGCTGAGCGGGCTCATGGCGACCTCCGCTCGCTGTTTCTCCCTCCCCCAGCTGTTGCTGGCTGAGCCGCATCCGTCCTCCCCAGAGCCACTTCCTCTCCGCTCCACCATACTGTTCCACTCAAAAACAGATCGGAAGCAATAATCTGGAATGTGATTATTATTTACAGCCGGAGGGCATGGAAACTTAATTTAAACCAAACAATTCAACTGTTTACTTTGCTTTAAGCTAATAAAGTGTTCATCTTCCTAGATGTTTGCATTAGTGTAATGTCGCTGTACTGCCAACATGGATTGTTTTAGAAGTGAGGGGAACACAAACGCACTTTGAAATGAATTTTCAAAAAAATACTGCGGCTCAGCTGCCTTTTTTAAATGTTTGAGATACATATATAAACATGAAGGGGAGAGAGAGCGAGCGAGCTCATGAACACACCAGGGCTTCTTGCCACCGCAAACAAACTCCAGACACATGTAACCACTTTTTGCACCTGGCTTTATGAGGGTACTGGGGGAATTGAACCAGGGATGCCAGGCTTAACAAGTAAGTGCCTTTAACCACTAAATCATTCTCTAGCCCATGAATGTCTTCCTTCCTTCCTCCCTTCCTCCCTCCCTCCCTCCCTCCCTCCCTCCCTCCCTTCCTTCCTTCCTTCCTTCCTTCCTTCCTTCCTTCCTTCCTTCCTTCCTTCTTTCCTTCCTTTTCAAGGCAGGGTCTCACTCTAGCTCAGGCTGACCTGGAATTCACTATGTAGTCTCAGGGTGGCCTCGAACTCATGGCGATCCTCCTACTTCTGCAAGTGTGGAAACACACTTTTAAGTCAGATTATGTTTTAATTGCACCAGGAGGGTTAGCTCTTCAAGGGAATTCACCTGCACTTATGGTGGATGGAGGAAAGTGAATGGCAGCGTCCACTTGAGGGGTCTGACTTTTGCTTGGGGGTTTCCTACTGTTTTTTTTTTTTTTCCTGATGGTATTTGGTGGGTACTAGCCTTTACATCAGAGGAGGCTAAATTGCCATTCCTGCCTCCTCCTTCCTAAATCGTTCTTTACAAAATGTGGTTGGCTTGGAAAGTACCTGTCTGCTCTAGATTCTGTGAACTGTGCTTAACTAGAAGAACCAGTTTATGTTATTTAAAATATTTTGTTATTGGGTCGGACATGGTGGCGCACTCCTTTAATCCCAGCACTCGGGAGGCAGAGGTAGGAAGATTGTCGTGAGTTCAAGGCCACCCTGAGACTACATAGTGAATTCCAGGTCAGCCTGGGCTAGAGTGAGACCCTACCTCGAAAGAAAATATTCTGTTATTGATATGCGTTAATGTTTGTATAAATCACTGGGGAAGGAAGCATAGATAATGATTTCAGGAGATTACCAAAGTAAGCTTATGTTGTATTAGGTCAGTTAAAAGCTGTAGTTTTCTATTTTTTTTTCTTCCAGATTTAAATTTAAAATCTAAATCTCTTTGTTTATTCCAACCTCTTTTCCCAGGCTGATAAATGGAGCTTAATGTTATTGAATGTTTATCCTTTTGGGTAGGAAAATTTACATGCATTTCTTTTGTTTCTGTGAGGGAGTGTATTTTACTGAATCCACTTCTGCTCTTCCATGTGACTGATTCTAAAAAGTCACCATTTAACCAAACATATCTAGGTCAAAATAGACATATGTAACACCATAGATTCATCCGACTTCCGTGGTGGACTGGATGCAGAAATGGTGAACAGAGAAAGCTGCTTTCTTCTACTGTTCATGAAGAAGAGCGAGTCCTTGTCCTGGAATTTTCATTTTTCTTTTCCAAGGTAGAGAGAGAGAGAGAGGGAGAGAGAGAGGGAGGGAGGAAGGGAGGGAAGGAGGGAGGGAGAAAATGGGCACGCCAGGGCTTCCAGTCACTGCAAACGAACTCCAGATGCATGCACCGCATTGTGCATCTGGCTAATGTGGGTCCTGGGGAATTGAGCCTTGAACCAGGGTCCTTATGCTTCACAGGCAAGCGCTTAACCACTGAGCCACATCTCTAGCCCTTGAATTTTTAAATATTGTAGTAAGCTTAATCGTCTTTCTAGAAGGCAATTGGATCATTTATTTTATACTGTTAAATTGTTTGGGCTGGAGAGATGGCTTAGCAGTAAAGGTGCTTGCCTGCAAAGCCAAAGGACCCAGGTTTGAGGCTTGATTCCCCAGGACCCATGTAAGCCAGATGCACACGTGGTGCATGAATCTGGAGTTTGTTTGCAGGAGCTGGGAGCCCTGGCACACCCATTCTCTCTCTCAAATGAATAAATAAAAATAAAATATTAAAAACAGAAATTGTTTAATCACCAGAAAAATTTGTACATTTAAGTCTTTATTTAACTTGTGATTAGATAGTATAGACACATAGGCGGGTGTGTCAGGGGACAATGCAGACGTGTAGGCGGGTGTGCCGGGGGACAGTGCAGACAGGTAAATAAATAGATGTTTAGAAATATGTGTAACACTCACAGTGTCCGTACACTTTTACATAGAGTGGTGTGGAGATGTTATGTTCCTTACATATGTTATGTTAATTAATGTCATTAATCTAATTATAATTAGATTATTGCAGTGGTCATATCTACAAGGAGTCATGTAAAGTTTTGTTAATGCCTTCTTATGACTACAAAAGATACAGCTGCATTTGAAGCTAAACACTGGGGCTGGGGAGATGGCTCAGCGGTTAAAAGCACTTGCTTGAAAGCCTGCTGGCCCAGGTTCAATTCCTTAGCTCTCATATAAAGTCAGATGTACAAAGTGACGCGTTTGTCTGAAGTTTGTTTGCAGTGGCAGAAAGGCCTGGTGTGGTCACATTTATTCTCTCTCTCCTCTTGCAAGTAAGTGCATAATGTTTAAAAAATATATATTTATTGGCAAGCTGTGAGAGAGAGAGGTGGGGGGAGGAGAGGGAGAGAGAGGGGGGAGCAGGCAGAGAGAATGGATGCCCCAGGGCCTCAAGTGCTGCAAACCAATTCCAGATGCACATGCCTCTTTGTGCATCTGGCTTTATGTGGGTATTGGGGAATCAAACCCCTGTCGTTAGGCTTTACAGACAAGTGCTTTAACCACTGAGCCATCTCTCCAGCCCCCAAATACATAATATTTAAAAAATCAAAATTTGTCCAGCCAGGGTTTGTTCATAGAAATAGCTTCCGTGGATGACATAGTTCTGCCGTAGTTACTGAATTCTTTTTTTTTTTTTTTAGGTAGGGTCTCGCTCTGGCCCAGGCTGACCTGGAATTCACTATGTAGTCTCAGGCTGGCCTCGAACTCACGGCGATCCCCCTACCTCTGCCTCCTGAGTGCTGGGATTAAAGGCGTGCGCCACTACGCCCGGCAGTTACTGAATTCTTAACAGCATAGCATGGCCTTCACTTGGCTCAGGTTGCGCTGTGGAATCTCTCCACACAGAGGGGCAGAGCCCTTTGCCTGGAAGCCAGGGCTGGCCGGGGGTTGCTTTCCTGCCCTGCGGGTGGTGACCCAAGGGCCAGTGTGGGCCGAGGCGCAGATGAAGAGGCCAAGCACTAGTGTGCAAAGTGGGTTTATTTGTAAAGTTTTCCTAAATTGCACAAAAATTAAAAAATAATTTTTCTTCTCTTCCCCCACCCCCACTCCGACAAAATCCTGGCAGCGAGTTGAAAATGGCGACTTCAACTGGATTGTTCCGGGGAAGTTTTTAGCATTTAGTGGACCACATCCTAAAAGCAAAATTGAAAATGGTAGGTAATTTTTTTTTTGTTCCTTTACCACCTGATCATTTATTTTTGTTTATTGCAATTTCTCAATTCCCTCAGCTACTCCCTTCTTTTGGTAATATTCTTTAGAGGATATTTATTCATATTTGAAAAAAATGAAGTATTAATGTGTTAAATACTAAATTTCCAGTAGGTGGCGCTGTAACCACTGTTTTAGAACGAGCCAGCTTTTGGGCGGTGGGTGGTACATAGGGTGGATATTCGTTTTATGGGAGCAAATATAAGAATCTTAGAAACAAACTGTTCAGAGCCTCGAGCAGAGGGCTGGAGTCTTGGTGCTTCGGAGATTCATGTGCCTGTGACATCCTCCACCTCAGGGTGTGCAGGGTACTTGCCGTGTGTGGACTCCTAGCCGGTCACAGCGCGATCCCGTTTAATGTCCTCCTGGCTCTGAAATGTCACCACTGTTATCCATCTTACAGATGAGAAAACAGGTATATTAGGGAATCTGACAAGGTCACACAGTGACAGGCAAAACAGGTTGTTCAGCCTAGCTCCTGATACCTAAACAGTGTCTCAACATTGATGTGTTTAATTTCATTGTGTAACAATTTTCTATCCTGCAGTAATCATAGTAATCATTCACAGTGTGTGTATAATCATGGCCTTACATAATTCAGGAGAATAAAACAAAAACGTTTTATATTTTATATTTTTGAAAAATATAAAATAAATTTGAGAAAAATATGACCAGTTATTTGAGTTTGCCCATTGATGCTCATTTCGTACTTTTTTTTCTTTCTTTTTTTGTTTTTGTCTTTCTTTTCTTTCTTCTTTTTTCAAGGTAGGGTCTCACTCTAGCCCAGGCTGACCTGAAATTTACTATGTAGCCTCAGGGTGGCCTCGAACTCCTGGTGATCCTCCTACCTCTGCCTCCCGAGTGCTGGGATTAAAGGTGTGCGCCACCACGCCCGGCTCATTTCATACTTTTTAATCTGTGAATAGTACGTAGATAATAAACAATTCCAAACATTAATGATTAAGATTAATTTATGGGAGAAGTGCATAAAATAGAAAAGGTGATACGAACAGAATAGCTCCAATTTTTACTCTCTGGTTATGAAGGTAAAATGCCAGGTTTAAAAAAAAAAAAGTCTTATTTATTTATTAGAGAGAGAAAGCAAAAGAGAGAGAAAAAAAAAGCATGGGCACACCAGGGCCACCTTGCCATTGCAAACAAACTCCAGCTGCATGCACGACTTTGTGCCTCTGGCTTTACGTGGTCGCTGGGAACCGAACCTAGGCTGGCTGGCTTTGCAAGCAGATGCCTTGAACCCCTGGACAGATGCATCTCCCCAGTCTGGAATGGTGGGTTTTTGAGGGAGCTAGTTTGAACTCCAGTTTTTCTAGATTCCATTTCTTCTTCAACGTTCTTTCTAAAGCCCAGCTCTACTATACACCGTTCCTCATGCATTTCAGTTTTGTCTTTCACATTTCCACACAATACGCTTATTTCGTATCTGAGTTACGTACCTGCCAGCGAGTTCTGTGTGCGTCATGCTTGATGGGCAGTCCAGTCTAGCAAGTACCAGGCCGACGGTATCTACGGAGGAGCGAGGACTGGGCCACTTGGGAGTCTGTCTGTGCTGTGGATGTGGATTAGTTGACCTGTGTCATGGTGGGGTGTCTGGACTAACGTGCGGACGGCCTGAGGAAACTGCCTTCTGACAGTGGGTTCACCCCGCCTTCCCTATGTGTAATTCTTTGACTCAGGCTTAGGCAGACCTTGTAGGTGTTTTCTCTCTGTAGTGGTCTCACGGCTGGTATTTGTCTGGCAAAGTTGAAGGAATTTGGCTGTTTGCTATATGCCCTTTGCCAAGTTCTCTTACTGAGAGGATGAGAGGTATAATTTACTCATTTTCTATGTATATGTATATGTATTTGTATTTGTTTAGGTAGGATCTCACTGTAGCCCAGGCTGACCTGGAATTCACTATGTAGTCTCAGGCTGGCCTCGAACTCACGGCGATCCTCCTACCTCTGCCTCCCGAGTGCTGGGTTTAAAGGCATGCGCCACCACACCTAGCAGCCAAACTTTTTTTTTTTTTTTTTTGCAGTGAATTTTTCTCAATTCTTAGAATCCCTAGATAAAAGGATACCTATATTTTGTATAATGTTTTCCAAAAACATTATAAAAATCTTACTTTTTTTGTTCCCATGGTGCAATTAAAGATGGGAATTAGAATCACCACTTGCTTGAATATGAGCCATGGTGCTGAGTCACCTTAGGTAGTTACTAATAGTTATTCATTTTTAAAATATTTTATTTATTACACACACACACACACACACACACACACACACACAGAGACTGACTCCAGATGCATGTGTCACCTTGTGCATCTGGTTTATGTGGGGTACAAGGGAACTGAGCCTAGGTGCTTAGGCTTCACAGGCAAGTGCCTTAACCCCTAAACCATCCCTCCAGCCCACTGATAGATATTTTATAACAGAGAAGGAGACTTGAAGGAGCTGCCCGCTGCCCAGGTTCTTGCAGCAGGGGGCAGTGGGAGGATGCCAGGATAGGTCTCTTTGATTCCCAACTCTGTTCTTCTTACGCAAACACCGGGCCCGCTCCTGGAAAAGCGAATCCGAAAGTCTTGCTTACCTAATATTGCTGCCCTTCATCATGCTAAAGTGCTGATGTTTTATGGGAATCCCATGTTCAGATGTGATATCCTTGGTTGTTTGTTTTTTGTGACCTCAGTGAGCTCCCCAGCCTCTCTGAGCCTCAGTTTCCTCGTGTGTTACGACGGAGCGGGGTTCGAAGCATCCAGTGAGGACTGGGGAGGTGATGTGGAAGTGTCAGAGAGCAGCTGCGGTACATTATCATTGCTGAGCTTAATCTGCCTGTTTCATCTGCCTGCCTTTTGACAGATTTTACTTTTATTTTTTTATTTTTTTAAAATATTTTTTTGTTCATTTTTTATTTATTTATTTGAGAGTGACAGACACAGGGAGAAAGACAGATAGAGGAGAGAGAGAGAGAATGGGCACGCCAGGGCTTCCAGCCTCTGCAAACGAACTCCAGACGCGTGCGCCCCCTTGTGCATCTGGCTAACGTGGGACCTGGGGAACCGAGCCTCGAACCGGGGTCCTTAGGCTTCACAGGCAAGCGCTTAACTGCTAAGCCATCTCTCCAGCCCAGATTTTACTTTTAATAATGACCTGGTAGAGCGGACATCTGATTCTGCTGTTCCTCAGTTTCCTGGCTTTGGAAAGAGGAGAACTTAAAAGTCCCTTTTAGCTCCGAAGTTCTGTCTGTACTACTGTGGCTTTGAGTGCGCGCTGATGGCAGGGCGCCATCTAGTGGCCAGATGGAGACAGGTCGGATGAGTGGTCAGCTGGAATCACCTTTCTGGAATCACCTTTAATCAGTTCTCTATGACCAGCGTCCAAATCTGTCAGAGATACCCACAAACCCTCGTTGAACGTTCATGGGATATTTTAATAATTTGTTGGTTTGGATTAACCTTAAACAGTTTAGAAGAGCTTTTTTTGGTGTGTGCATCATGGTATGCAAGCATGTGTACGTGTCTGTGTCTGGGTGCATGTATGAGCGTGGGCTCATGTACACATGTGTGAGGTTGAAGTCAGGTGTCTTCCTTGATTGCTGTCCACTGTATTTATTGAAACTGGGTCTGTCTCTTGAATCCAGCGCCTGCTGATCTGGCCAGACTAGCCACCTGCCCAGGGATCTCTGAGCCGGGCTGCCTGCCACGCTTGCTGGCCGTTTGCGCGGGTGCTGGGGATTCGAACTGAAGTCCTTGCACATGGCAGTGCTTTGAACCAGGTGTCCCGCAGCCACTCGCTTGTGCTGACTGCTTGGTCCCTAGCCGATGGCAGTGTGGGAGGCGGAGGCCTGTTGCAGGATGTTGCTGGGGTGGACTTTGAGGTTTATTAACCCCTAGCTTGTCAGTTGGTTGGTCTTCCGGACGTGCTGTGGCAGAGGTGACGTCCAGCCTCTGTTCATGTCACGTTTACCCCTGCCTCCTTCGCGAAGCTTCCCCTAGACACTGCAAGCCAGGATGAATACTTCTCCCTCCTGCTGCTCTTGGTGGGGTGCTTTGTCCCAGCAGCGAGAGTCAACTTGTGTTGACTGAGCCATCCCTGCAGGCCAGTTTGAAGGATGGTAAAGAGCCCTGGTCACTAGTTCCAAGAAGTCCAGCTCCTTGGATTCAGATTGCATTCTCTCTTATTTGGAGGCCCAACGAACAGTCAAGCAGATCTTCGCTGAGGCCCAGGCATAGGATTTGGAGTCGTGTTCCAGGGTTTGAGCGTGGGCTCTGACACTCACCAGCGCACGTTCTCTGTGCGCACGTTCAGTCTGCTGCCAGGCAATAGCTGTGGGGCTTAAGGAGGCAATCCACATGGGGCACTTCATGTAGTACTTGGGACACAGTAAGTGATCAATAAACATTGGATGTGATTGTTGGCATCGTTATTACCTTAATGTGCCTTTACTGTGATTTTACAAGATGTCCAGAGGGTGCCCTCAAAGATTTTCTTGGTTTCATTTAACAGTTTGGGTGTATTAGCTACCCCCCCCCCCATTCTGTGATGGAATTCATATGGAATACAGAGGCTCAAACCGACCAGGCTCCACTGTGGAGGTGCGAGGGTGTCGAACCTGACAGTGGAGGCGCTCAGCAGCCTCCCATATCCAGGGAGGGCTTCTTCCCACAGGCTTGGATTGTTCCTTACCATGCCTCACAGGCTTGGAAAAGCTCCAGTTTCCTCATGGCAACCATCGTCATTTCCCACTTTGAGCTACAAATCTGCCATTGGGAAGTAGTTGTAACCAGTAAACCAGCTAGGAAGCTGGCTTGACTTTTGCCCACAGAAGATGGTGCTCTCTCTGTGTCTCTCTGTGGTGCTCTCTCTCACGGGAAACCGGAAGTGAGCTCTGCTGTAGTGTTCACTCGGAAGCCCGCGGCTGGGGCTGGGAGTCTGCCTCCACCTCCCCAGACCTCAGAACTAGTCACTGAACCGAGGGCTGCTCTCCCATGGAGCGACATCCCTGCCACCAAAGCCATGTTTTGTTGACCATGGCCAAGCGTATCAGTTAGGGCTCTTTATTGTGGACACTAGAATCAGCTTCCTTTTTTAAAACAATTATTTTCCTTTAGAGAGAGGAGAGAGAGAGAGAGAGAGAGAGAGATAGGGAGAGAGGGAGAGAGAATTGGTGTACCAGGGCCTCAGCCACTACAATTTAATTACACACAGTTGCGCCACCTAGTGGGCATGTGCGAGCTTGTGCTTGCCTTGCCTTTGTGCGTCTGGCTAATGTGGGATCTGGGGAGTTGAATATGGGTCCTGAGGCTTCCTAGGCAAATACCTTAACCCCTAAGCAATCTCTCCAGCCCTCTTTTTTTTTTTTTTTTTTAAAAATTATTATTTATTGGAAAGGGAGAAAAAGGCAAATCGAGACAGAGAGAATGGGCATACCAAGACCTCCAGTCATTGCAAGTGAACCCTAGAGGGATGTGCCACCTTATGCATCTGGTTTACATGGATACTGGGGAATTGAACCTGGGTCCTTAGGCTTTGTAGGCACGCACCTTAACCGCTTAGCCATCTCTCTAGCCCCCTGGTTTTTTTTTTTTTTTTTTTAAGAGGTTTGTGTGTGTGTATATTAGTGTATTGTGTGCACAATCTTTGGTGCCATCAAGCTTTTTTTTTTTTTTTTTTTTTGAGATGGGGTCTCTTGTTGGCACGGAGCTCACCGATTCAGCTACGCTGGCTGACCAGAGGGCTGCAGGGGCCCGCCTGCCTCTGGCTTCCCCACGCTGGGATTCTAAGCACAAAGCACCACTTGCGGCATTTCAGGCCCTCAGGCTTACAAGGCAGGCGCTTTACAGAGTTGCCTCCCCAGCTCCTCTCCCAGCACGTATACGTTAAACCAAAGAGGCCCTTGTTGGAAACTGGGCGGTAGCTCACAGGTGGCGAGAGAAGGCTGGAGTCCTAGCAAGTGAGCGATCTCTAGAGGAGACAGGGCCTGTGCCGGGGCCGTGTGGGAGAGGGAGTTGAGCGTAAGGCGTTTGTTCCAAGGACGACTAACAAGAAGGAAAGGCAGCAGTGAGGAACTGAGAATGGGAAGAAGAAAACAGCAAGTGCCTTTCAGGCTGGGAGAGGAGAAAGGAACAAAAGTAGGGCACTCGGGGGGCACCGAGGGGGGCCCGGCTGGCGCCTAGACCTCCGAAATGGAATGCCCACTGCTATTTGGATTTGAAGACTGAGGACTGGAGACCGTGAGGCCGAGCAGCTGCCGGCGCCGGGGCTCAGCCAGGAGCTGTGGCTGGAGACGAGGAAGAAGTGTCCCCTCGCTCCTGATTGCAGCGTAGTCTCTCCCACATTGAGACGCGGCTGGAGGGCTGCTAGGCAGAGAGTTCACAAAGAGTCACCGACACGGGCCCCAGCGCCGCAGAGTGGAGCACGAAGGGACTCTGGGAGCGGAGAGAAGCTAAGGATGACAGTCCCGGCAGGAAGCAAGGCCACAAGACCCGCAGCCGGGTGCGCAGTGGAGGCGTGGTTCCCTGTGCACTGGGAAGGCCCCCGGGAATGAATTCCTGGTGTGCTCGGTTCACTTGCTTGGCGTGCCTGGAATGGGTAAACCCAGAATGGGTAAACCCAGAATGGATCATACACGTTGTGGTCAGTGTGCTGAGAAATTAGTGCCCGGGACACTTGGGGCTGCTAGGCAAGGCTTGTAGTGGCCGAAGCCCCCACTGGTCACCAGGTCTGTAGCCCAGCTGGCTCTGCGGGCCCAGGAATGCGTGCTTGGTGGGGACACACCAGGGCATCTGGAGAACGCCCCCCGCCCTCCCCCAGTCACGCTCCCGCATCAAAACTGTCTGCCAGAACTCACTCTTCTTTTCCCCTCAAAGTTTCAGTAACAACTTCCATGATTACAAAATATACCCCATGGTGATACCCCCCCTCCCTCACTGTGTATATGTCGTAGTATTGTCGAGCGGCTGTCGCGTTTAACATGCGTTTTGCTTCACAGCTAGTGATGGGAGCCTCACAGTCAGTACATCGTTGTTAACGGTTGTCACATGATCTCTGGGACACACTCCTCCTGTCCAATGAGCGTCTCTAAAACTCAGCTGTCACGTGGCGTTAACCATCCTTATTTTAACAGACTGAGAACTTAGGGAGAAATCATGTATAACTTGGACTTGTACGTTCCAAGTGCTAATCATAAATCTATTTTTTAAAGACTATTTATTTATTTGCAAGCAGACAGAGAAGAGAGACTGACAGAGAATGGGTGCGCCAGGGCCTCCAGCCACTGCAAATGAACTCCAGAGGCATGCACCACTTGGTCATCTAGCTTTATGTGGGTACTGGGGAATCGAACCAGGGGTGTTAAGTGTTGCAAGCAGGTGCCTCAACTGCTGAGCCATCTCTCCAGCCCCGTAAATCTATTTATTAAAACTTTTTTTTGGTTTTTCGAGGTAGGTTCTCACTGTAGCCCAGGCTGACCTGGAATTCACTATGTAGTCTCAGGGTGACCTTGAACTCACAGCGATCTTCCTACCTCTGCCTTCCGAATACTGGGATTAAAGGCATACGCCATCACTCCTGGAAAAACATTTTTATGTATTTACTTGGAGAGAGAGTGATTGAGAGAATGGGCACACCGGGGCCTCCAGCCACTGCGAATGGACTCTGGATGCAGGTGCCACTTTGTGCATCTGGCTTTCTGTGGGTACTGGGGAATGGAACCTGGGCCATTAGGCTTTGCAAGCAAGTGCCTTTAACCATCTGGCCACCTCCTCAGCCCCATAAATCTATTTGTAGAGGATTGTGGTATGGATTGCAATGATACCTCTGGTTGGGCGTGGTGGCGCATGCCTTTAATCCCAGCACTTGGGAGGTAGAGGTAGAAGGATCGCCATGAGTTTGAGGCCACCGTGAGACTACATAGCGAATTCCAAGTCACTCTGGACTAAAGTGAAGCCCTGCCTCAAAAAAACCCCCAAAACAACAACAAACACACACACATATACATACAAACACACATAAAACATATATATATATATTTATATATATATATATGTTTTATATATATATATATATATGTTTATATACACACACACACACACACACACACACACGTGTGTGTGTGTGTGTGTGTGTGTGTGTGTTGAAATGTATTTGTTAAGTGAAGAGTAATGTTCAAGGGGGAAGAAAATCCAAGTAATTCCAAGTCTACGTTGCACATCTGAGTATTTGAGGAACGTCTCTGTTTGGGGGCTCAAGTCCTCTGTTCCCAGGATGTGAGTTGTGGGGGTGGCTGCGTTTGTCCCTCTGTGAGCTGTTTCCAGTACTTAGAGGGGTGTGTGCTTGTCTGAACCCCCGCGGTGTTTGGAGTTAGGTTGCTGTGACTTTCCCCCTCTGGCGGTTCCCGTCCACCTGCGCTCACTGCTCCCGTTCCCCCCCGCAGGTTACCCTCTGCACGCCCCCGAGGCCTACTTTCCCTACTTCAAAAAGCACAACGTGACGGCCGTTGTGAGGCTGAACAAGAAGGTCTACGAGGCGAAGCGCTTCACGGACGCGGGCTTCGAGCACTACGACCTGTTCTTCCTGGACGGCAGCACGCCCAGCGACAGCATCGTGCGCAGGTTCCTGAGCATCTGCGAGAGCGCCGGCGGGGCCATCGCGGTCCACTGCAAAGGTGCGTGCCCGCCGCCGCATCCCGCCCAGCCAAGCTAGCGAGGGCTTGGAGGTCAGTCGGCAGAGCTCGCCCTCGCATGCACAAAGCCCTGAGGTCGAGTCCCAGCACCACGTAAGCTGGGGGTGGTGGCTCAGACCTGTATCCCCAACACTGGGGACGTAGGGGGAAGGCCGAGACGGGAGGGTCAGAAGTTCAAGGTTACCCTTAGCTATGAGCTAGTTCGAGGCAGCCTGGGCTATATGAGATTCTGTGCCCATTTTAATTAACCTCTTCCTAAATACCCCAAGATTGCCTGGGGTGTGGGCTGTTGAAATGGTGGTAGCTTTCATGCCAAGGCAGGGTTTGGGGGTGTAACCTTTCTGAGCCCAGGTTCATTGACACTATGCATCATATACAGCAGGGTTGGAAGGACCCTCTTTCTTCTGTTCTTTCAGACTTGTTCTCGTCCTTCTAAAACTTAATGCCTCTGCTTTGTGGCCCAGAGCTCTGGCCCTGCCCCACCCCCTCAGTCTCAGTCATCTCTTCTCTGAGTCACGGAATTGGGGTCTTCTTGGCCTCTTCCTGGGGGTAATGGGCTGTCTTACTTGCCCATGAGACTCGGCTGTGTGAGTGAATCCTGGTCTCGGGGGCGGGTACTCTGGGAGCGGGGCTCTTTTTAGAGTACAGGAAGTGTAGCTGTCTGATTCAACAAACAGAAATACAAGATGGGGATGAGGGGGCTGGAGAGATGACTCAGTGGTTAAGGCACTTGCCTGCAAAGCCTAAGGGCACAGGTTCGATACCCCAGTACTCACATAAGCCAGATGCATGAGTGGTGCGTGCTTCTGGAGTTCCTTTGCATTGGCTGAAGGTCCTGGTGCACCCTTTATCTCTCTTTCCCTCCTTCTCAGAGCCTCTCCTTCTCCCCCCTCTCTCTCATGAATAAATAAATAAAATATATATTTTTAAAAAAATACAGGACAGGGCTGGAGAGATGGCTTAGCAGTTAAGTGTTTGCCTGTGAGGCCTAAGGACCCCGGTTCGAGGCTCGATTCTCCAGGACCCATGTTAGCCAGATGCACAAGGGGACACATGCCTCTGGAGTTCGTTTGCAGTGGCTGGAGGCCCTGGCGCGCCCATTCTCTCTCCCTCTTTCTCGCTCTCTCTGCCTCTTTCTCTCTCTGTCTGTCACTCTCAAATAAAAATAAACAACAAAAAAAATTTAAAAAAATACAGGACGGCCAGTTAAATTTAAATGTTACATAAGCATGGATACTGCTTATATAAGTGTGTCCCAGACATTGCATGCATATTCTGTGTTTTTTCTGGCAATCCTATGTCAGCTACTAAGCAGATATAAATGGCATTTGCCCCAAGTTCAGTTTACACTGTGATGAAGCCCAGATTCTGCTGTGGATTCTCCAGTGTGGCGTTCTTTGATGCGTCAGCCACGACCAAGTTCGCCACGTTGGGATGGAGCCAGTAGTTCTCACCTGCAGTTACTCCCGGGTGCCACAAGGTGGTGCTGCGGTCATTGGTTTGCATCTGCAAAATGGGTTTTGGTTGCATTTTATGCTAATTGCCCAGTAGGTGTTGCGGATGATGGTACTGTTCTTTTCGTGTGCCGAGCGCTGCTGTAACTGTCTTATTCCGACAAGTGGCTCTGGTTCTGACAGAAATTAAAATACCATTTTGTAGGCCTTTGTTTCTATGTTTAAGACGTGTGTAGGCAGGGGAGCTTGGCGGAACATGTGAGCTGCAGTGCGAAGCTGCGCTTCCCGGGACGGAGGGAGGGAGGCGCGTGGCGCGGGCCGGGCGGGGGGCGTGGGGGAGGCCGCCCAAGTCGGGCGCTACCCGCCTGTGACATGTCTTGCCCCTTTCCTGGGACGGACCCGACCCAGAGGGAGCCTGGGGTGGCGGGCTGCTGGGTTTCAGGGCACAGCGGACGGATGGAGAATTGGCTTGTCATGGCCGAATTTCCTTGGCACCCTAGTTTGCTTTGTGATCCCCTGTTGTTAATGACGCAGGTAGCCAGACATCTGCAGAACTTGAGAGCTGGTGGCATAAGCAGCGATTAAGGTTGGCATGAGAAGCTCTTCTCTCTTGAACAGTCTGGTTTTAGTATATAAAAAAACCCAGCAGCAGTACCTTTTCCCTTTTTGCCTTTTTGTCTAGTCAAATTAATTTTAGGACTACCAGGTTGTATGCATATGTACGGCTTAGTATTTCATGTCTTGGATTGACTGATTCAAGAAAGAAGAAATGCGGTTTTCATTAAATTTTGGTACCTTTCTGTGGGCTGGGGAGATGGCTCAGCGGGGACATGCACTCACAAAACTATAAAGAACAGAGCTTGAGTTCTAGCACCTATGTTAAAAAAGAACCAGCGTGCTGGAGAGATGGCTCAGTGGTTAAGGCACTTGCCTGCAAAGCCTGATGACCCTGGTTCAATTCCCCAGGACCCATGTAAAGCCAGATGCAGTGGTGCATGCATCCGGAGTTTGTGGTGGCTGGAGGTCCTGGTGCACCCATTCTCTCTCTTTTTTCTCCCCCTCTTTCTGTCTCTCTATCTCTCTCTGCTTGCAAAAAAGAAAAAGAAAAACGAAACAAAACAAACATGTCTTTAATCCCAGCACTCGGGAGGCAGAGGTAGGAGGATCGCCATGAGTTCGAGGCCATCCTGAGACTCCATAGTGAATTCCAGGTCAGTTGAGCTAGAGTGAGACCCTACCTGGAAAAAAACAAAACAAAACAAACAAAAAAGAGCCAGGCCTGCACGACTGGGACTCTCTGGCCAGCCAGTCTACGTGGAAAACTGGGGGGCCCCGGCTGAGTGAAACTCTCAGGGCAGTAAGGCAAAAGGGCATGGGATATCTGCCCCTGGCCTGAGCACGTGTGTGCACAGGATGTGCCCATCTGCACACATGTGCACACATTGTATGCACACACACATCACATGCACACTGAAACAAGTTTAGCATCTCCCGTGTTACTTTGTCTCACCTAAGAAACACTGTGACAACAGACGTCAGGTGTTTGAGCTTCTTGTTAGAAGCGCCCTCTGTGTATCTTTTACTGGTGAGTGACTGTTTACCTTTTAGGGAATGTATATCTTCACTTTTTCTTTCTTTCTTTCTTTTCTTTTCTTTTTTTTTCGAGGTAGGGTCTCACTCTAGCTCAGGCTGACCTGAAATTCTCAGGGTGGCCTCAAACTCATGGTGATCCTCCTACCTTTGCCTCCCGAGTGCTGGGATTAAGGGTGTGCACCACCACACCCAGCTTCAGACTTTTTATATATTTTTAATTAATTTATTTGTGAGAGAGAAAGAGGCAGGGGGAGAGAGAGAGAGAGAGAGAGAGAGAGAGAGAAAATGAGAATGAGCATGAAAGGGCCTCCAGTCACTGCAAATGAACTCCAGATGCATGCGCCACCTTGTGCATCTGGCTTACATGGGTCTTGGGAAATCAAACCTGGGTTCATTGGCTTTGCAGGAGAGCACCTTAACCGCTAAGCCTTCTTTCCAGCCTGGGTTTTTTTTTTTAAAATAAGCATTACACCTTTAGTTTAATTACAGCTGTATTGCTTTTAATAGCACACTTAGCTACCGTCGATTGGCCTGTTAATTATTTTGACATCTGTCCTAATTAAGTTGGTTTAATTTTCTGAGAAGTCAAGCAACACTCAGTATTTTAAATGAACTAAACGAGGCTAGAAGAAAGAGTCTTAGCCTATGTTAGATGAACTTTTATGCTTACTGGAAGGGGAATGAAAATAGTATGTCTTAACATATCAAATATTAGGCACAGGGATCCAGTAGACACTTACTAGCTGGGAACGTGTGAAACAGTTCCGCAGTCAATATCTCTGGTTCACTGTACGGTTGAGAAAAAGGAATGACTATTGGGTTCTTGACCCTTTCTAGCACAAATAATTATCTAAGGCACAGCGGTACTGTGATATTCCAACATGTGATTAGTCATGCTTTTAAATATTTTATTCTTATTTATTTATTTGAGAGACAAAGAGGCAGAGAGAGAGAGAGAGAGAGAGAGAGAGAGAGAGAGAGATTTGGTAGGCCAGCGAACTCCAGAAGCATGCACCACTTTGTGCATCTGGCTTATGTGGGTCCTGGGGAATCTAACCAGGGTCCTTTGGCTTTGCAGGCAAATGCCTTAACCACTAAGCCATCCCTCCAGCCCGAGTTATTGAAGTTTTACTGGGATTTCAGGCAATGCAATCAGGACTGATCTTTGCTATGAGCAGAACACCTTCAACCTCCCGTCATGCTGTGCCAGGAGCCTTTTCATTACGAATGCTTGCTTTTTTTTTTGTTGTCGTTGTTCAAGTTTTTGTAGGAACTTAGTGAAGTGCTCCTATTTGCTTGTGGTAAAAGCTCCTAACTATTGAGAGCTAAGTAGGTTCTTTTTATAGATCAAAATTATACACTCTTAAAAGGAGGGAAGTAACTTCAGTTTCAGAGACGTTTGAAAATCCCAGCCCTACCTCTTTGGTTGCGAGTTGGTTTAGAAGCCTGCCTGAGGACACCAGGTGGCTCTTCCCCCGGGAGGGAGTGAGAGAGAGAAAGGTCACCTCCTCTCTAGACAGGGACTGACCTGGGTCCCTGGAAACCAACTGGCCCAGGCGCGTTTCCTTTACTTGGTTACTAGCCTTGTGAGCTACCTGGGGACTTGACAGTTATAGGCTTCAGGTACAAACAAAGGCAAATTACTCTCGCCTCTAAATCTTAAAGGCAGAGCCCCACTGAGGCCAGGTTGTTATGTTCGATTCAGGCAAAAGGAACTTACGATGAAAATAGGACACACAAACACCCCTCACCTGAGGATACCGTATGTATGCTTTTTAAAGAAAGGTGATTTGGGAGGGGGCTGGAGAGATGGCTCAGCGGTGAGGATGCTTGCTTCAGAGCCTAATTCCCCAGGGTCGACGTAATTCCCTAGGACCGTGTAAAGTCGGATGCACGAGGCGTTGCATGCATCTGGAGCTTGTTTGCCGTGGGTAGAGGCCCATTCTCTTGCCCTGTCTCTCTCTGCTTTCAAATAAATACATAAGTAAATATTGTGTATGTGTGTTTAGACACATGCTCACACATATGAGTGCAAACACACACATTCCACAGTGCCCATGTGGAGGTCACGGGATAATTTCAGGAGTCAGTCAAGCCTTCCTCCATGTGCGTGCGTGCGTGCGTGCGTGTGTGTTGCGAATTGGGAAGGGTTTGCTTGGTGGTTCTTTCATTTTTGTGTTCAATATAGATTCCTTTCAATATAGACTTCATTTGTTTTTGTTTTTTGAGATAGGGTCTCACTCTAGCCCAGGCTGACCTGGAATTCACTATGGAGTCTCAGGGTGGCCTCGAACTCACGGCGATTCTCCTACCTCTGCCTCCCGAGGGCTGGATTAAAGGCGTGCGCCACCACGCCCAGCTAGGTTTCACTTTCATGTTTGATATAGATTCTCAACCTAAGTAGAATTATCCTCAAGGAAGTAAAGTTTTTTCTTGGAGGGTGAAGCATTTTTACAAATCTACAAATAGTGCATATTTACACACAGCGCGGCTACAGCAGTGAGGTTTTGTGGCGGGGCTGGGGAGCTCTGAAAGCGTGACCACCCGAGTTCGGACTCTCAGAACCACTAAAAATGGACTTGGTGGCAGATTAATCCCAGTGTGCCAGTCGTGGGCAAAGCTGCAGAGACGGGGAAATGTCTTAGGTGAGCTAGCTTGGCAACATGGAGCATGTGAGGCCTCGAACAAGGCGGACCTTGAACTGTTCTGAAGTTAGCCTCTGCCCTCCACCTGTGCACTGTGGAATGGGTGTGCCTACACTTGCACATGTGAGCATGCATGTAACACACACACACACACACACACACACACACACACACACACACACACAATTAATGGTGGACAATTAGGCAAAAGTGTATAATATGCCTCCAAGGACCAGTAATATAAAAACACTACGGAAAACTGATTTAATGGCCTACATGGCCACATTTGAACACTTCTGAAATTAGGATGGGTTTAAAAATTGATAAATGTCATCATTTAATTTTTCTTAGTTGGCCTTAAATCATAGTGGATATTATATCACTAGACATTATCATATTCTCTCAGATTTGATGAATTACTGTGTATTTCAAAGTACTGGGGAGGTTAGAGAAAAGTCTCTCTTACTTGACTAGAGGAGGATGACAAAGGGGCCTTCCAAAACAGAATATTCTGGTTGTTTTTTTTTTTTTTTTTTTTTTGAGGTAGGGTCTCACTCTAGCTTATGCTGACCTGGAATTCACTATGTAGATTCAGGCTGGCCTCAAACTCGCGGTGATCCTCCTACCTCTGTCTCCTGAGTGCCGGGATTAAAGGTGTGGGACAACTCACCTGGCTGAAACAGAATATTCTTTTTTTTTTTCCAAAAAAATTATTTATTTATTTATTTGACAGAGAAAGAGGGGGAAAGAGAGAGAGAATGGGCGCACCATGGCCTCCAGCCACTGCAAACGAACTCCAGATGCATGTGCCCCCTTGTGCATCTGGCTAACGTGGGTCCTGGAGAATCGAACCTGGGTCCTTTGGCTCTGCAGATAAATGCCTTAACCACTAAGCCATCTCTCCAGCCCTGAAACAGAATATTCTTAAATACACACATGCGCATGTGGGCACACACAACAACACAAAGCCATTCATTATTTACCAACTTATCTACCTACCTTCCTTCCTTCTTTCTCACTATTTGACCCAAACTGGGCAGCTCAGGTTGAATTTGAACTCATGATCCTTCTACCTGTGGCTCCCCAGCGCGGGATTACAGGCTTGTGCTGCAGGGCGGGGTGGTGGTGCTGGTGTTTTATTTCCTTTTTAAAACATCTCTTCATGGATGAAATTGACATTGTACTGACAGTTTCCAGGTCACTAATACCAATAACAATTTTTTAAAATATTTTTTCGAGTATTTCAAAATATTTTTACTTAGCTACTTATTTGAGAGAGAGAGGGAGAGAGAGAGGCAGATAGAGAGAGAATGGGTGCGCCAGGGCCTCTAACTGCTGTAACTACTCTAACAACTCCAGATGCATGTGCCACCTTGTGCATCTGGCTACGTGGATCCTGGGGACTCGAATACAAGCCAACAGGCTTTGCAAGCAAGCGCCTTCAGCCACTAAGGCGTCTCCCTAGGCCCTAATATCTGCCATTTTCGACTTTCCTTATGAGCCAATCACAACAGCTTTCTACTTCATCCCTTCTTCATTGGGCCACGTCCCAGCCCCGTGCTCTCCTGCCCCGGCCCTCCAGACACTCGGCTGCCCTGGACCATCGCGGGTGGACTCCGTCTCTGCCCTTTCCATTACAGCCACTCCGTGACTGCCATACCCCTCTAACTGGCTTGGGTCACTGTCTTGTTCCCAAACTGGAGGGCACCTTTATTTTGCCTTTTCCCACTGGTGAAAGACACACGCAGATTTTACTGCCATAGCAGTTTCATGTGCATTAGCTGTTGATCAGGTCCATCACACTTGAATCCAGTGCAGTTTGTGGACAGAAGTAACTTCAGTTTATGTGGGTGTATTTGCTAGATTTTGTATTTCTTTTGTCTCCCTTTCTTACAGCCGGTCTGGGACGGACGGGGACACTGATTGCCTGTTATGTAATGAAGCACTACAGGTTTACACATGCTGAAATCATTGCTTGGATC
This sequence comes from Jaculus jaculus, assembly GCF_020740685.1. Classification (NCBI taxonomy): domain Eukaryota; kingdom Metazoa; phylum Chordata; class Mammalia; order Rodentia; family Dipodidae; genus Jaculus; species Jaculus jaculus. The sequence goes on along the minus strand of NC_059120.1, from coordinate 51,451,343 downwards.
AGAATTTGCCGGCCGGGCTCCATCATCGGACCCCAGCAGCATTTCCTGGAAGAGTAAGTGCCCTTTCTCCGTTACTACATGACATCCTTGTCCCCGGCTTTCCATGTCTTGTGTTCCGGTTGTGGACCGTGTCAGGGCCGTGGTTATACAATGGCTGCATCGTCAGAGAAGTCTGCCGACTTGACAGCTCATACATTCTAACTTTGTGCCTTTTATATCTCTTAGATCAGGCGAGAGTGAGGAGAAAGTCACAGAGCCATCTCTGCCTACCCTTTTTCTGTCATTTTCTCTGTGTGATCTGGCTACAGTGCAATTTTCTTATGTCATCCCACTTGGCACTTTTCATTCTTTTCTTTTGTTTGCATGTCTAAAAGCAGAATGAAATTAAAACACACACACACACATACCCGGAGGTCAGTCACTAGTTCCAGTAAGGTTCCTGCTCTCCTGACGACTGACTGAATAATGTGGGTCTTCCAAGTCCACCCAGTAAGTTTTTAAGGAATGAAAAAGAAGAGATGGAGGGTTTAGCTCTGGACTCACGACAGCTAGCTTTCGGAGCACTATTTAGGAGTCTTATAAATTCATTTATATTCGTTCATTAACCCCACCCTCTAGGTAGAAAGATATACCTTATAAGAATACGAGCCTTTTTGGACCACTTGGTTTCTTCTTAAAATACTGAACACGTACCATCAACTTAACTTATTCATAAAATGAAGAGATGATTTTAGTCTTTGTTATTGAGACAGAGTCTCTACCCCAGCCTGGCTTCGAATTGCTGGATCACCTTGAACTCCTGATCCTTCACCTCCCGATTACAAGTGTGCCAAACCCCACCTGCTTTATGGTGTGCTGGGGTTTGAATCACGGGCTTTGGGTATGGTTGGAAAGCCCTTAACCAGTCGAGTCACATCCCCAGCCCATAAAATGAGGAGATGGAAATTGCGCGTGTGTCTTAGTCCAGCCTTAAGCTGTGATCGCTTAGTGACGGCTTGCGTGGAAGCCTCAGCTCTTTTCCTCTTCTTGTTGGAATGACTGTGTGTTGAGCAGTGTTTATTTCCATGTAATTTTCCCCTTGCAATTTAAATGAATTTACGTTGGTAAGAAACAAATGACCATGAATTTCATAGAAAGATGTTATAGGTAAGCTCTTAGTGTCTGAAATAATTAAGTAGGTTTGAGTCTGAGAAGTTACTGATTTACAAATCCTAGAGGGAGTAACAGAAGAAAAAAGTAAGTGCTAGATAGTGAGCAGAAATAACCCCGCTTAGAACAGGGCGATGGAATTCTAGTGAGTGTTTAAGAAGAGGGGTGTAAGAACAGGTTCACTAAAAAGACAAACTGAGCCGGGCATGGTGGCGCACTCCTTTAATCCCAGCACTCGGCAGGCAGAAGTAGGAGGATCGCCGTGAGTTCAAGACCACCCTGAGACTACAGAGTGAATTCCAGGTCAGCCTGGGCTAGAGTGAGACCCTACCTCGAAAAATAAAACAACAAACAAACAAAAAAGCAAGAGGGGGCTGGAGAGATGGCTTGGTGGTTAAGACACTTGCCTGCAAAGCCTAAGCACCCCGGTTCAGTTCCCCAGTACATAAGCCAGATACACAAGTGGGCACATGCTTCTGGAGTTTGCAGTGGCTTCAGGCCCTGGCAAGCCCATTTTCTCTCAAATAAATTAAAAATTAAAATTAAAGTTAGAAGAAGACTGAAATTGGGCTGGAGAGATGGCTCAGGGGGGAAGCACGTGCCGTGTAAGCCTGAGCACCTGAGCTCAGACGTCGTGAACACACGCGCAGCCGTCACCCTGGCACGTCCGTAATGCCAGCGTGCCAACTGCCAGGTGGAAGGCGGAGGCAGAGAATCCCTTAGAAGATCTCGGGCCTAGCGGGAAATACAGTGAGAGAGCCTGAGACTTGAGGTTGCCCTCTGGCCTCCACGTGAGCTTTGGCTTGTGCTCACCTGCGCACACTGGGCCCACACTTTTAGGTTTTTACCGGTGGGTTCAAGTGACATTAATGCATCATTAGTTTCACTTGTGATCAGATTCTCAGCCACAGGTTGTTTTTTTATTTCCTTCTCATGAATTTTGAGCATGTGGAGCATGGGGTTTTGTGTTGTGTATCTGCCATGTGCTTGATAGGCTAATTGCCTACTGACGTTGGATATGAGCGGCCTCAGGGTAAAAAAAAGAAATCCAAAAAAAACAAGCAGGGCATGTTGGCACATACCTTTAATCCCAGCACTTGGGAGGCAGAGGTAGGAGGATTGCCATGACTTTGAGGCCACCCTGAGACTATATAGTGAATTCCAGGTCAGCCTGGACTAGAATGAGACCCTACCTCGAAAAACAACCAACCAAACAAACAAAAAGCAAAGTGTTAGCTGGGTGTGGTGGCGCACACCTTTGATCCCAGCACTTGGGAGGCAGAGGGTTGCTGTGAGTTCAAGACCACCCTGAGACTCCATAGTGAATTCCAGGTCAGCCTGGGCTAGAGTGAGACCCTACTTCAAAAAAAAGGTATCATATGCTTAGTTCTTTAAACCATTTGTCCCATCTTTTTTCCCCCTAAAGTGTGTATATGTGTATGTGTGTGTGTGTGTGTGTGTGTATTTGAGAGGGTGAAAGAGGCAGAGAAAAGGAGAGAGAGAGAGAATGGGCACACCAAGGCCTTTAGCAACTACAAATGAACTCCAGATGCATGCACCACTGGCTTTACATGGGTACTGGGGAATTGAACCTAGGTCCTTAGGCTTCACAGGCAAGCACCTTAACCACTAAGCCATCTCTCCAGCCCCCATTTTTTCCCATCTTAAAAGGCATGCTGGAACACTTAACCTCGCTCCCAGGGGCTCTCTGTTGGGTGCAGCTCCCAGGAGCCCAGGACACCACTGGCCAAGGTCACGTCTTGCTTAGGGTGCCAGAGTCCATGGCCCTCCCCTTGCATGCTTGTGCCTCCTTCCACCACCCTCCCGGGCTTCTCTCCACCTTCCGTGCCAGTGAAGAGGAAAAGAAATTAGGGTCACAAGGCACAGGTGCTCTGGGCTGAAGCAAGCCTTTTTTTTCATTTGTAGGTACATGTGCCCTAAAATGCAGGGCGCTTCCTTCACTCTGAGTCATACTATCACCTGCCAAGTATATGTGAAAACTAAAGCGCAGGAATGACCTACTTAGATACCTCCAGTATTGAAGCAAGTGCTTGTGTCGCTTAGATTGGAAGCTTCCTGAAGGCAAGAGCCTGCTTGTCTTGGGCACTGTACCTTTTATACTTTGCTCGTGGTGTTCTCAGAGCGCCTCCCTGCCTGGGTCCCTGGGTCCCGTTCCCCGGCCATCTGACAAGTATTGAGCTTGATGTTTCATTTTTATTCTCTCTTCCCCTTTGGCCCCTCCTCTCACGTTTCCCCATCCACTCCTCTATCGCAAGGTTCTCCACGGAAGAAGACGGCATTAGTGCACTGGTGACGGTTGTTCATACGACAGCTGTTTGTTGTGTGCACACTCTGTCCCACGGTGTTCTTGGTTTGGGGTGCAACAGTGAACATCCCAGCCTAGCGGAAGGGGCACACGGTCAACATGGGTGCACGAGTGTCCGTGTTGCTTTCTGACAGGAGATGCTAAGAGGGGGCAGGTGAGGGGCAGGTGGGAGAGGGGCGCCAGGCAGGGGTGAGCGGAGCTCTTTGCACGGGGGTGTCGGAGAAGGCTGCTTGAGGAGTAGCAAGCGCCTACAGAGAAAGGAGAGCGTCCTGTCGGATCCCAGCCGTGTTCCCTGCAGGGCACGTGAGGATCCTAGGGTGGAAACCTCTCTCTCTCTTTCTTCCCCTTCTTCTTCCTCTTCCTCTTCTTCTTCTTCTTTTTTGCCGGGGGGTGTGTATTTTTGAGGTAGCGTCTCATTTGAGCCCATGATGACCTTGAACTCATAGTGATCCTCCTACGTCTGCCTCTTGAGTGCTGGAATTAAAGGTGTGTGCCACCATGCCTGGCTATCTATCTATCTTCCTTCCTTCCTTCCTTCCTTCCTTCCTTCCTTCCTTCCTTCCTTCCTTCCTTCCTTCGTCCCTCCCTCCTTCCCTCCCTTCTTCCCTCCTCTCCTCTCTCTCTCTCTCTTTCTTTCTAAGTCTAGAGAAGGCTAAGCTGGGAACGGTGACAATGCCTGCATTTTCAGGCTGAGGCACGAGGATCATGAATTCAAGGCCAGCCTGGGCTACATAGAAAGTTCTAGGCCTGCCTTAGAAACTCTGTCTAAAGAAACCAAAAGGAAGGCCAGGTGGGCGTGGAGGCGGACACCTTTAATCCCAGCGCTCAGGAGGATCGCCGTGAATTCGAGGCTGCCCTGAGACTACATAGTGAATTCCAGGTCATCTTGAGCTAGAGTGAGACCCTACCTCAAAAAACAAACAAACAAACAAAAAAAAAAAAGAAAGAAAAATAATAGAGTGAAGACTGGTGTGTATGAGATATAAAAACAGATAATGGCTGGGCGTGGTGGCGCATGCCTTTAATCCCAGCACTCAGGAGGCAGAGGTAGGAGGATCACTGTGAGTTCAAGGCCAGCCTGAGAATTCCAGGTCAGCTTGGACTAGAGTGAGACCCTACTGTGAAAAACAAGAAAACAAAACAAAACAGATAATGGGTGGTTTGAGAATGCCCCACGTGTATCCCTGCAAGACAAAGAAGTAGAAATCACCAGCCCCCTGAAGCCCTGCTTGCTCGTTTCCATCCGCTACTGAGATCCACCAGAGCGCTCGTTGTTCTGACTTGTCTCACAGCAGATGAGCAGCGCTCGTTTGGAACCTGGTACGAACATGGCCACACAGCGTGTGTTTCCACGGCCTCCCCGCTGCTCCTGCCAGGAAGGTCTCCGTCCCCTTCACTGCTGTGTAACCTCTGATTGGCTAGGCGACCTGTCCGTCCTCTTGGTGGGTTGTTCCCAGCTCCTGGCTGTCCCGTGCCGTGTGTCTTTTGGCACGCTGTCTGTCGCATGCACACGTACTGGGATGCAGTCGCCATCCAGAGGAGTTACCCGTCTCTTGTGAGCCTGAACTCGGAGCTCTCCACCAACGCCCAGTGTGAGCAGGTCTGTGACCTGGGGACAACTGTCAGATCAAAGGGGTCTCAGTGGCTGCCGTGGCGAAATGCTTCTGTTCATTTCTCTCGCTGACACTTTCTCTTTTTTTTTTTTTTTAACTTAAAAAAATAATTATTTTGGAGAGAGAGAATTGGCATGCCAAGGCCTCAGCTACCGCAACCCAACTCCAGGCGCTTGCGCCACCTAGTGGGTGTGTGCGACCTTGCACTTGCCTCACCTTTGTGCATCTGGCTTGTGTGGGATCTGGAGAGTTGAACATGGCCCTTATGCTTCACAGGCAAGCGCCTTAACTGCTAGGCCATCCCTCCAGCCCTCTCTGACACTTTCTGACATTCTGCCCAGAGAGTTCTCAGATGCTGGTCTCTAGTCACTTTAAACACAACTTGAAACCTCCTAAGCTATACTTTATGCCAATAACTATTTTTTCTCATGTGCATTTGTGAAGAGAGGGAGGAAAAAAAGAGAAAGGGAGAAAGGGAGGGATGGTGGGGGAGAAAGAGATGAAAGACAGAGATTATGCCAGGGCTTCTTGCCACTAAAAACCAGCTCCCGATACATGTGCCACTTTGTGTATCTGGCTTTATGTAGGTGCTGGGGAGTTGAATCAGGGCCAGCAGGCTTTGCAAGCAAATGCCTTTAACCTCTAAGCCATCTCTCCAGTCCTGGATAACCAGTTTTCTTTTGTCCTTCTCCTGCTCCTTTTGTGGACTGACAAAAATCTACTTTCTGTGATAAATGGAAACCTTTCACCCTCCTCGGGAAACAACTTTGAGATAGTGACCTTTTTTTTGGCCATTGCCAGCCTTCTGTTGCTGTAACGTGATGTGATCACTTCACAAGAGGCGAGGCTTACTTTAGCTGTGGCTTCAGAGGGTGAGGCCGTGACAGCCCACCCCTGCTGCCTTTGAGTGTGTGACAGACAGAACATCTCGGGAGAGGGCACGTGGTTAGGCAGAGCCGCTCACTTTATGGTGGCCAGGGAGGAGGAGGGGCGGGCCAGAGAGAGGGAGGGAGAGAGAACGACTCAACTTCCTTCCACTAAGCCCTGCCTCCTTAAAGATCCGCTCACCTTCTGACACTTCCATCAACAGGGGGCCAAAGCTTTAACACATGAACCTTTGGGGCACAGTTGGGATTTTCCATGTTGTGCATTACCGTTATAATTGGCTTTAGGATTCAGGGTATTCTCAGTGATCCCCAGTTTTCCTGTCTTTATGTCTGATCTATCTTTGAGACACTCTCACAGGTGTTAGGAATACCTCCTTTCCACCCCCACCTGCTTTCTTTTTCCCCTTATTTTTCTTCTTTTTATTCCCCTCAAACATTTGTTGAGAGCTACTGGGTGCAGGCAACTAGGAACTTGCAGTAAAAGTGAAAAAAAAAAAAAAAAGCATTTTTGACCCGTGGAGCTCATGTCTTGTCGTGGCAGAGAATGGCAGCGGACAAATGTATAAATTATATAGCTTCGCTGAGGATGACAGATGCTGTGCCGAAAAATAAATTAGGAAAGAATAGGGGGCGGAGGAGAAGGCAGTTTTAAATAGGTGGTGCTCCGGAGCTCAGTGAAAAGCATGTGAGAGTGCACAGCTCAGGAAAAAATTTAAAACTTTCTGATTCTATTTTTTTTTCCTTTTGCCTTAATGTTTAAGCTGAAAAGTCAAAATCATATATTTATGGTGTACAGCATGATGGTTTGATAAACCTACATATTGTGGAATGGCTAATTAAGTTAATATATATGTGTTCCTTTCTTTATTATCTGTAGTATGAACACATATCTTTCTTTTTTCATTTATTTAATTTAATTTATTTACGAGAGAGAGAGAGAGAGAGAGAGAGAGAGAGAGAGAGAGAGAGAAAGAGAAAGAGAAAGAGGCAGATAGAGGGATTGTATGCACCAGGGCCTCTAGCCACTGCAAATGAATTCCAGACACATATGCATCCTTGTGCATCTGACTTTACGCAGGTGCTGGGGAACTGAACCTGGGTCCTTTGGTTTTGCAGGCAAGTGCCTTAACTGCTAAGCCATCTCTCCAGCCCCACTTATACCTTTCTAGTAATTTTCCTGCATATAATGTTGTTCACTATAGTTAATGTTATTAACTATAGTCACCATGTTGTTCAGCAGATCCCTTGACCGTATCCTGCCTACACTTTTCCATACTTCACTTAGTATCTCCCAACCCTATGCAGCCGGCGTCTCATCGCCATTATTCTACTCTCTGCTTCTGAGCTCAGTGTTTCTAGCTTGAGTCAGGTCCTTTCTTACTGCTGGGACAGATTACCCGACCAGAAGCAGCTCGAGGAAGGAGAGGCCTCCTTGTCAGCTTTGAGGAGAAGTCTGTCAGGGCAGGGAAAGGGTGGCAGCAGCCGAGAAGCCAGTGTCGCGTTGCCAGGGCGGAAGCTGAGAGAGCGAGTGGTCGCGGGGCTGGGCTGCGGTGCAGGGCGCAGCATCTCCCCCGCATCTCGAGGCCTGCAGTAAGAGGCACACGGATTCACCTCTGAAAATTTCACCACCTTCCCGAACAGTGACACGGAGTATTAAGCATTCAAACACTTGGTATATGGGAGTCATTTTACAGTCAAGCCACCACATGGATCCTACATATTAGCAATATTTTTCTGTGCCAGTCTTTCTGTTCTTGGCTTATTTCACTTAACATGACATCCTCCAGGCCTGCCCATGTCATTGCAAATGGCAGGAATGCAGTGTATCTACAGTCTGTTCTTTCTTTCTTATTTATTTTAGAGAGAGAGAGAGAAAGAGGCAGATAAAGAGAATAGACATGCCAGGGCCTCCAGCCAATGCAAACCAACTGCACACACATGCACCCCTTGTGCACCTGGCTTATGTAGGTCCTGGGGAATTGATCCTGGGTCCTTTGGCTTTGCAGGCGAGCACCTTAACCGCTAAGCCACCTTTTAAACCCCGCTCTGTTTTCTTCATCGCCCGTCCATTGATGGACACTTGGGTTGGCTTCTTGGTTACGATGGTGATGCTGCAGTGTACTTCTGCGTATTTACTCAGCTTGCATCTACACCCAGGAGGGAGTTAGCTGGATTGAGTGTTCTAGTTGTGTGTTTGTTTGTTTTTTTTTGAGGACTTTCCATTGTGTCCTCTGCAGCAGCGATACCAACTTGCATTCCCCATATGGGTAATGGGGACAGGAAGGGTTCTCCCTGGAGGAACTTTGCGTACTGACTGGAGATGGGCTGGGGGACGCTTGGCTGGAAAGATGGGATGAGACCAGGAGGTGAAAGGATCAATCATTCATCTGTTGAGCTTTTGTAAGCCCATCCCCCTTTTGGGGATGGTATGATAGGAAGCCAGCTGAAGGTTTTCATTAGAGGTATGATTAAGTTTTTTATTTAGGGGATGGAGCGATGGTTTAGCATTTAAGGCACTTGCCTGCAAAGCCTAAGGACCCAGGTTCAATTCCCCAGTACCCACTGAAGCTGGATGCGCAAGGTAACGCATGCAGCTGGAGTTTGTTTGCCGTGGCCAGAGGCCCTGGAGCGCCCATTCTTTCTCTCTCTCTCTCTCTCTCTGCCTCTTTATCTCTCTCCAATAAATAAATACTCAAGATTTTTTTTTTTTATTCAGAGGCAATTATCTAATTAACATGCAGTTGTCAGGAATTCCAGTGTACCCTTCAGACATTTTCCTCACATACTAACATCTTGCCAAACCAGAGTGTAACATAACCAGGCTGGTTTGTAACTCTCTCTCTAGCTCAGTGTTTTATTGGTTTTTTTTTTTTTTTTTTTTTTTTTGGTCTCTGTACATATATATTTGTTTTATTTTTAATTTTTTTGTTCATTTTTATTTATTTATTTGAGAGTGACAGAGAGAGAAAGAGGCAGAGAGAGAGAGAATGGGCATGCCAAGGCTTCCAGCCACTGCAAACAAACTCCAGACACGTGTGCCCCCTTGTGCATCTGGCTAACGTGGGTCCTGGGGAATTGAGCCTGGAATCAGGGTCCTTAAGCTTCACAGGCAAGCGCTTAACCGCTAAGCCATCTCTCCAGCCCATATATTTGTTTTTAATTTGATTGATTTGCAGGTTTACATTTGTTTTCCTTCTACTTGCTTTTGGTTTGTCTAGCTCTTTCGAAGCTATTAGGGTGCAACTGAGATGGTTCTCTTGAGATACTTGAATTCTTTACTAATGTGTGTAGTGAGTGCCATCTGTTTCAACTTTGTCCTACAAATTTTGATGTGTTGTTTATTATCTCTCATCTGTTCATCATCCATCCATCTTCTATCCACCCATGTGCAGTCTTCCACCACCTGTTTAGTCAAAGTAAAATCTTACCATGATATGGCTGTCAGTGGTGGAATGTTATGGGACTGGCTTTATGTGGTCTTTTCCTAGAGACAAGGGTCTCATGTAGCCCATGGCCTCAAGCTTTCTATGTAGCCAAGGAGGACCTTGAACTCCTGATCGTCCTGTTCTGCTTCCCGAGGGTGGGGATTACAGGTGTGCACTACCAGGCTTGGTTTTAGGGGTGCTGGGGTTGGACTCAGGGATTTGTGCATGCTTTCTACCGGTGAGCTGTGTCCCGGCCCTTAGCTGTTCTCTTATATTGCTTCACTGGGGCAAGCGCCTTTTAACCACTGGGCCATCCTCCCAGCCAGCGAGTTTGTTTTGCTGCGGTTTGTTTTGTTTTGGAAAGTTTTTATTTTGGAAAATGGTTCCCCATTTGGCCTCTGTTGATACTTCAGTTGGGTGCTGAGCCACCTCCCTGGTCCCCGTTATCTTACGTTTTAAGAAAATTAGTCTAATGCTCAGCCTGGAATGTATTTGGCAGAGTGACGTTGCCTACATGGGTGCTTATAACTTCTGGTGCCAGGACATGTTGACTTACATGGATAAAGACATTGCAGGTGTGACTAATGCTGAGTGAAATTGTCCGGGATTGTTCAGGTATACCCGGTGTAGTCTAGTGTCTTTAGAAGAACACAGGAGGAGTTTGGAGAAGGTGCAGCGAGGCGGAGAGTGGATTGTTCAGGTACGTCCGGTGTAGTCTCAGTGTCTTTAGAGAATGCTTCAGTGAGACAGCAAGTGGATTGGTTTACTTTGAAGATGGAAGGAAGGGGACATATGCCAAGGAACCTTGTAACCATTGGAATTCGGTAAAGGTGAGGAATAGATTGTTCCCGTGAGCTTTTTGTAGGGACCAGCTCCACTTACGCCTTAACTAGCTCAGTGAAACTGCTGTCAGATATCCGAACTCCAGCAGTATAAGAATGTAAACTTTGGGGGCTGGAGAGATGGCTCAGTGGTTAAGGTGCTTGCCTGCAAAGCCTGAGGACTTCAGTCTGGTTCCCCAGTACTCACGTAAAGCCAGATGCACAAACTGATGCTTGCGTCTGGAGTTCATTTGCAGTGGCTAGAGGCCCTGGTGTGCCCATTCTTTTGTTCTTTCTCTCTTTCTCTCACTCAAATAAATAAAAAAAATTTGGGCTGGAGAGATGGCTTAGCAGTTAAGCACTTGCCTGTGAAGCCTAAGGACCCCAGTTCGAGGCTCGGTTCCCCAGGTCCCACGTTAGCCAGATGCACAAGGGGGCGCACGCGTCTGGAGTTCATTTGCAGAGGCTGGAGGCCCTGGCGCGCCCATTCTCTCTCTCTCCCTCTATCTGTCTTTCTCTCTGTGTCTGTCGCTCTCAAATAAATAAATAAATAAAAAATAAAAAAAATAAAAATTTTTTTTTAAATGAAAGTAAACTTTTGTATTCTTTTGAAGCACTCTGTGGGCATCTTTTATAGATTCAGAGAAGAAAGGACATCTTTCTGTATGTAATCAGGAAACGTGTGTGACCAGTGTGCAGATCCCAGGGTCAGGCACGGCTGTTCTGAACCTGTCATGTTACTCAAGCTTCCTAATTTGGAACGTCTGACGTGAGCCCAGGATTATTTAAGGAAGATTGGCTTCAACCTGCATAAGATGAATCAGATAGAAGGGATCAGAATTCAAGGAGCTAAAAAGACTGCAGCCATCCGTCAGGGAGATGGGAACTCAAAGTGGCTAGACTCTGGGCTGAAGAGGTACAGCTGGGTACGAGGGGCATTTCAAAGGGGAAAAAATAGCAGGCTTTAAAGACCGACTAATGATAGAGATAGGAAGAGTGTGACATCAGCGTTGACGCAAAAGCATGAATAAATAACGTGCTCATTAAGAAAGAAAGAAGAGGGTGAAAGGTTTTCTGTTCAGTTTTCATCTGTCACAAGTGACCAAATAAGTCTCAGGTTTGGATTCTTTGAGCAGTGAAAAGCCAATCAGACCTTTTCTGGCCACGGCAATTCCAAGTTTGTGTTTGTAGAAAAGCCGGTTTATCATGGTCTATTCTGTCATGAAATCAAATATATCCAGGTGTCGAATTTCTGTGTCCTAGACAAATGTTTATGTTGTGTCCCTGGAAGGCAGAGATTTTGTTAGAATGCTCCTAAATTGCTGGCGAATTATGTGTTGGCAGTTCCAGGCTTTTTTGCTACTGTCTTTTTTTATTTTTATTTTTGAGGTAGGATCTTGCTCCAGCTCAGGCTGACCTGGAATTCACTATGTAGTTTCAGGCTGCTCTCTACCTCTGCCTCCAAGGCGTGTATCACCGTGCCGGGGTACTATCTGATATTTTATATTTCATTTCCCCCTCCCCAGGATATTTATTTTGCTCCTTGTTTGCAAAATAACCACCAAGTCTTTTTCATCTACTTAAACTGAAAATACCATTCCTAAGCTGAAAGAATCATTCTGAAGGCTGGAGAGATGGCTTAGCGGTTAAGACATTTGCCTATGAATCCAAAGGACCCAAGTTTGATTCCCCAAGTCCCATGCAAGCCAGATGCACAAGGTGGCACATGCGTCTGGAGTTCGTTTACAGTGGATGAAGGCCCTGGTGTGCCTGTTCTTTCCTCTGTCTCTCTCTCTTTGTCTTTATCTCTCTCTCAAATAAATAAATAAGATAAAATAACAAATTTAAAAAGCCTCAGTTTCTCTTAAGTGAGCTTTCCACATGCCTGCAGCTTCAATCCCTGTCTTAAAAAAAATAAAAAGGGGGCTGGAGAGATGGCTTAGCAATTAAGCGCTCACCTGTGAAGCCTATGGACCCCGGTTCAAGGCTCGGTTCCCCAGGTCCCACGTTAGCCAGATGCACAAGGGGGCGCACGCGTCTGGAGTTCGTTTGCAGAGGCTGGAAGCCCTGGCGCGCCCATTCTCTCTCTCTCCCTCTATCTGTCTTTCTCTCTGTCTCTGTCTCTCTCAAATAAATAAATAAAAAATTAATTAAAAAAAATTAAAAAAATAAAAAGGAATTATTCTGAGCCCCAAATATTTCTTCTATCCCAACATCCTCAAAATTCTAGAAATGAGGCACCGATAGTCTCTTGCTTATTGAGTCAGCTTTGAACTGGTCCTCCTTCAAGACAACATGCGGGGGGGGGGGGGCGAGGGGGTGGCTGGGGCGTGAACTCAGGTTCTCACGCACACTAGGCAAGAGCTGCCGCTCAGCCCTGTTTCTTCATGGTAAAACTCAGATAACATAAAACCCGCTAATTTTAGGTATGTAGTTCACTGATTTAAAAAATTTTCTAATTTGATTTAATTTATTTATTTGCAAGTGGGGGGATCATAGAGAAAAGAGACAGTCAGAGAAAGAATGGGCACACCAGGGCCTCTAGCCACTGCAAAGGAACTCCAGCTGCATGCGTCCCCCCTTGTGCATCTGGCTTATGTGGGTACTTGGGGAATCGAACCTGGGTCCTTTGGCTTTGCAGGCAAGCGCCTTAACCACTAAGCCATCTCTCCAGCTCTATTTTATTGATTTTATTTACTTATTTATTTTTTGGTTTTTCAAAGTAGGGTCTCACTCTAGGCTGACCTGGAATTCACTATGGAGTTTCAGGGTGGCCTTGAACTGACGATGATCCTCTTACCTCTGCCTTCTGAGTGTTGGGATTAAAGGCGTGTGCCACCACACCTGGCTTATTGGTTTTAAATACATTCACTATGCTGTGTAGACATCTTCATTGATTATTTCTAGGACATTTTACTCATGCCAAACAGAAACTTAGTATTTATCAAACAAAAAGTCCCCATTGTCTCTTCTCCCAGCTCTTGGTAAGCTCTCTTCTGCTTTATGTTTTGAAAATAGCTTTACCTAGCGGGTTACCTGATGGAATCACTCTTTTACATGTGAGATAGTGTATAGCATTGCTTCAAGGCTCACCTGCATTGTAGCAATTGAGTACATATGCTGTGATTATGCTGTGTGGATATATTACCATGCTGAATTAAAACCTAGGGCATGGCTGGAGAGATAGCTTAGCAGTTAAGATGCTTGCTGCCAAACCTAAGGATTCGTGTTTGACTCTCCAGACTAACAAAGGTGAGGCAAGCGTAAGGTCATGCATGCCCACTAGGTGGCACAAGCATCTGAAGTTTGATTTCAGTGGCTGAGGCCCTGATATGCCAATTCTCTCCCTCCTGTTTCTCTCATCTCAATGCTAGGGTTTCTTTGGAACTTTCTTTGGAACTCCAAGCTGTTTTCCACAATGGCCAAATTATATCGCATCTCTACCAACAGTAGCTGGAGTCCATTTCTCTGTCTCCTCAGCCTGAGCAGTTTTTGTTTTGTCTTCTGTGTGCTGAATAAAAGTTTATGTAAAGGGTGTGTGAAGAAAAGAAATGACTAGAGCAAGTAGCAGAAAGGTTTAATTACAAAGTTTGCATTTTTCTTTCGAGTTATGGTTTTACTGTAGCTCAGTTGAACCTGGAATTTACTATGTAGTCTCAGGCCAGCCTTGAACTCACAGTGATTCTCCTACCTCTGCCTCCTGAGTGCTGGGATGAAAGGCATACACCACCATGCCCAGCTTAAAGTTTGCATTTTGACATGACAAACCAGTGAACTAGCCTCTGATTGTGTGATTGGATGCCTAAAGCAAGATTTCTATCTACTTGAATTTTTGTGTGTGTGTGTGTCTGGTTTTATGTGGTTACTAGGGAATCAAACCCAGGCTTTACTTGAATTTTTTTAAAAATATTTATTTATTTATTTATTTGAGAGCGACAGACACAGAGAAAAAGACAGATAGAGGGAGAGAGAGAGAGAGTGGGCGCGCCAGGGCTACCAGCCACTGCAAACGAACTCCAGACGCGTGCGCCCCCTTATGCATCTGGCTAATGTGGGACCTGGGGAACTGAGCCTCGAACTGGGGTCCTTAGGCTTCACAGGCAAGCGCTTAACTGCTAAGCCATCTCTCCAGCCCCTTACTTGAATTTTTAAAAGACTCCCCCAGCTAATTTTTTTCCTTCCAGTTTAATTTTCTTGTGTATTTCAGAATTTAGAGCCTTCTCCTATAAACCATTAAAAATTCTTTACCTGTGGCTAGAGAGTTGGCTTAGCGGTTAAGGCACTTTTCTACAAAACCGAAGGTCCCAGGTTCAATTCCCCAGTACTCATGTAAAGCACAAGGTAGTGCATGCATCTGGAGTTTATTTGTAGTGGCTGTGGAGGCCCTGATATACCCATTCTCTCTCCTTCTCTCAAATAAATAAGTATTAAAAATAGAAATTCTTTACCTAAATATCTTCCTATAGAATTTCCCACCTGTATCTCAATAATTGCCCCCACCTTGTCATGTTTGAATCCTGTCCTTCATAAACTCCTGTGCTTTGAATCCTTGGTCCCCAGCTGGTGGCAGTTTGGGAGGTGGAGCCTTGTTGGAGGAGGTGTGTTATTGGAAGTGGGCTTTGGAATGCTGTAATCCAGCTCTCCCTTGCCGGTGTTTGGTTCACTCTCTCTCTTTTTTTTTTCCTCTTTTTTTTTCTGGTTTTCTGAGGTAGCTCAGGCTGACCTGGAATTCACTATGTAGTCTCAGGGTGGCGTCAAACTCTCAACGATCCTCCTACCTCTGCCTCCCAAGTGCTGGGATTAAAGGCGTGCACCACCGTGCCTGGCTTGGTTCACTCTCTTGCTTCTGTTTTCCACCTGCTGTGGCAGAGGAGACGTCCAGCCTCTGCTCATCTGTGCTTTCCTCTGCCATCATGGAGCTTCCTCTCTAGACTGTAAGCCGAAACAAAAACTCTCCTCCCATTCGATGCTTTTGGTTGGGTGTCTTTGTCACAGCAACTTGAAGATAACTGCGACACACCTCTTGCCTCTTGGTCGCTGTTTCTAATTTGTTCTCTTTTGCTATCAAATCAGACCCATTTTATTAGCCAGTTCTTCTGGCTGGGAACTACCTCAATGCCTGCCGGAGTCCTGGGATGGTAAATAGGGGGTGTCAGGGTAGATGAGTTCTCTGACCATACATCATAGCTAGACCAGAAAAGGGTTAGGTTTCTATATCAGATGATGCAATCATGACTTTGGATGGACATTGGGCTCAAAATTAGGTCATCCTAGGAAAAATATGTCCAGGATGAAAGGAGTGATGAAGACAAAGAGTTCGGATGATGTAAAGTCAGTGCTAGATTTAAGGAAGGAAGGAAACCAGGCCACAGACAGGAGCAGCTATACAGTGACTTCTCTAGCACCCTGGACCCAAAACCAGAAATGTGGATGACAGTGAAACTGACTTCGGGCTGTATTCAAAGCAGGTATTTACAAGGAAATAAGAAATCCCTGTATCAAACCAAACTATAAATTGGAACATTAATGAAGCCAATGGTTGCCTAGCCCAGATGTGATTAACCCAGGTCATGGCCCAAACCAGTCACCTGACCCTGACTGCATCTCTCCAGAAGGCTCTATTCAAATGGAGGCAGATCTCTTTCTGTCACTTCAGAACACATAGACTCTCAGTGGAGGGCAGTCGTTTCTCTCTCTTACAAGATGCACATTACTGGAGGCTCTGCTTTCAGCAGATGTGTTTGCTTCAGAAGATTTGAGTTCTAAATGCTAAATACTTGAAAATACAGTTTTCCTTGTTTTGTTGGAGATGAGGCTTTTAACGAGTGACAGACACCCCACTAAGAGTGAACATGGTTTACAGCGTCCGTAAAAAGGTATTTGCATGAAGCGTTTTTTTTTTTTTTTAAATCAAGAAGCCCTTGTGCACAGCATTGCTTAGCAACACTCAGATCAGCTCTGACACCTTATTCGTCTTTAATATTCAGGTTCATATCACGTCTTCCCAGAGATGGGACAGATTGAGTCTCGTGAAGCAAGCGAATGGAAGGTGGCACTTGACAGTTCTTAAGGAATCCATATGAGAGTCCCGTCTTTCATTTTTTCTTTCAGTGTAGCCTCCGAAGCCCTTCTCCACCTCTTCTCTGTCCCAGTCATGTTTGTTTTTCCTTATTCCTAAAAATCCTGACAAGACTCTTTTAAAATTTTATTTTATTTACTTTCTCATTTATTTGATAAAGAGAAAGAGAGAGGGAGAGAATGGGTGCGCCAGGGCCTTCAGCCACTGTAAACGATCTCCCAACACATGCACTAGGACCCCCGTTTTTTATATGGAGCATCATATTATTTAAATTTCTTAGGATGCCAAGCACATCATGAGCAAGGGGCCGGCTATTCCTTAAGGACCCCGTGTCAGGGGCTGGCACGTAGTTCAGCTGGCTAAGTGCTTGGATCTCAGCATGAGGACCCGAGTTGAATCCCCAGAACCCATGTGCAAATAGCTGGATGTGGTGACATGCATTTGTGAGCCCAGTCCTGGGGACATGGAGATGCCAGTTTTCTGGAGCTCCCTGGCCAGCCTACTTGGCAAGTTCCAGCTTGTGAGAGATCCTGTTTTATTTTATTTTATATATTTGTTTTATTTGAGAAAGAGAGAGAGAGAGAGAGAGAGAGCGCGCGCGCGCACGCGAGGGCTTTCAGCCACTGCAGATGAACTCTAGACACATGCGCCCCCTTGTGCATCTGGCTTATGTGGGGAATTGGACCTGGGTCCTTTGGCTTCATAGGCAAACACCTTAACTGCTAAGCCATCTCTCCAGCCCCCACTTTTGTCTTAGAGATGAATGGCGCCTGAAGAACAGCACCCAGGGCTGTCCTCTGGCCTCATGTGCCCGTGTAGCTGCATGGGCATGTGTACATGCACACGCGCGCGTGCGCGCGCACACACACACACACACACACACACACACACACACACACACACTGTCAGACAGCCCTGTTTCTCAGCCTGTTGGACATCATGCTTCCCCAGCTTGTGAGCGTTGCTTGCTTTGTCCTGGGTGGGGGCCTTTGACTGCCTCCCTGCTGCTTATCGCTCGACGTAGAGTCATGCACCACCTACACACAGTGACGTCTTCTAAGAAATGTGTTCTCAGGCAATTCAGGAGTCCTGTGCACGTGACAGAGTGTACTTGTATAAACCCAGATGGCACAGGCTGGCCAGTCACCAACGTGGCCTGTTAAATGCAATTAAGGGACGTGGTAAATGTGAGATGTCCAAGGCTAATCCCATTGACGCATGGCATTTTGCACTAGACTTTCATTTTTATAAGTAGAAGGCGTTTACTCTAAAACAGCAATAAAAGGGTCAGGGTATAGCTCGGTGGTACAGTGGTAAGTACTGCAAAATAACAAAAAGTATAGTAAGTATAGTAAGTGCAGGAACCAGTAATATTGTCATATATTATCAAGTATTTTGTTCTGTCCATAATTGTATATACTGTGCTTTTTTTGTGTGTTTGTGTAAATGTTTTTATTTATTTGCTTGCAGAGAGAGAGAATGAATGAATGAATATAGGCATGCCAGGTCTTTTTGCTGCTGAAAATGACCTCCAGATGCATGTACCACTCTGTGCATCTGGCTTTACATGGCCTCTGGGGAATCAAACCTGGGCTGTCAGGCTTTGCAAGAAAGTACCTTTAACAGCTGAGCCATTCCCCCAAACCCTATGCCAAAAACTATCTATGTACTGTATATACACACACACATATGTGTGTGTGTGTGGTAAATATTTTCACAAAAGAAAAGCCTTTTTTAAAAAATCTAAAATCGAATGGGAATCACAGTTTCCACACTCTTTCAATAGCATTCTTCACTTAGAACTCTTTTCGTGGTCATTCCCAGTCTCTTTTGTTACCAGATGTCAGTCTGCAGCAGACAGCTTCACATCACTGGGATGAACCTTCAAACCAGGCACCAATAATTATGAGGATGGAGGGAATGATATGAAGCTTGCAGATCCAAGGGGAGTTCCATAATGGCCGGAGAAGCGGGTCTGCCCTCACAGCTCCAAGCAGAGAGAAAAACCAAAAGCAGCCACACCAGCACACTTCCGGAACTCCAGCAAGCCTCGAGTGCTTTGCGTATCTTTAGGTTGGAATTCCGAATCCACCCTCACACCTTGGGCTGTTGGACCCTAGGATCAGCCCAGCGACACCTCCTCCAGCCAGATGGCTGGAAATGCAAAAAGTTTTAATACAACTCTTGCATCTATTTAGGAGACATCTATTCAGTCTACCACAGCGTAGTAAGCAGCCCTGTAATATTTCATAGAATAGGTGTGTCATGATTTGAATGCGAAATGTCTCTCAGAATGTTTGAATACTTGGTCCTGGGTTGGAGGTGCTATTGGGGAAGGCTGCACAATGTTTAACAGGTGAAGCCTTGCTGGAGGAAGTGGGTCATGGGGATATAGGCCTTGAGGTTATTTGTTTTGTTTTGCTTTTGTTTCTTTGTTTTTCAAGGTAGGGTCTCACTCTAGCTCAGGCTGACCTGGAATTCACTGTGTAGTCTCAGGCTGGCTTTGAACTCATGGCGATCCTCCTACCTCCACCTCCCGAGTGCTGGGATTAAAGGCATGCGCTGCCATGCCCAGCCCTTGAGGTTTGAGGTTTGTTTAGCCTCGCGTCCTGTGTACTCTGCTTCGTGACTGTGGATGCAGTGTGAACACCACCTCCCGCTTCTGCCGCTGCGCCTTCACCGCTGTGGGCTTGCTAAGTCCCCTGGATCCATAGCTGAAACAAGCCTTCCTCCCTTTAGGCTGCTGCTTGTCAGGGATCTGGCCAGAGCCACGACTCTATAACCTAAGAAGCTGGTTTTCCATCTGGTGTCTCTGGTGTTGGGCCGTTGCAAATAATGTGGCAACAGGCATGGCTCATATGATATTTTGTGGGTGATACCCAGGTGCACATGGCTAGAGAGATTGCATATGTAGAATGTTACTGAGATCTAAATGTTAACCTAGTCTTCAAGATTTTCCACAGTAGCTAACCATAAATGATAACATTCTGATTTGAGAGTAAATTTTATTTAAAAGAGGTGATCTATTGTTCTTTGCAGGTCTAGTAAACATTAGGAAGTGGTTTTCTTCCTCCCTTCCTCCTTTTTTTTGTTTGCTTTTTCCTCCATCCCTCCCTTCCCTTTGCCCTTTCTGCTCTCCCTCCCTCCTTTCCTATCCTCTCTTCTTCCCACTCTTCCCTTCCATTTTTCTCTCTCTCTCCCTCCCTCCCTTCTTCCTGCTTGTCTTCTGGATTGCATGTGAGGTATGTAAGACCTCTGAGAGAACTTATTACTTGGTCTGTCTGAGACTTTCAGAACAAAATCTGTGCTTCTTATTGTTGGCATTCCGTGACGTGTTATTTCATCGGGTATGGATAACCCTCCCAATGGCTTCTCTGTGTTAGTTTAATTCTGTTCTAACAAGTATAGCGAGCATTGAAAGTATTCTATGATGTAATTCATTCCAATAAAAAAGACATGGCCATGACCCCATCAATAGAAGTAGAAGCCCAAGATGACTGTTTGACTTACGTTCTTTTCGGAGAACGTTGAGAACAATTTCAGTGGTGTCTCGTTGAATACCAGCACGCTCACAGATGCACTTCAGACACATTGCCTTTTCTTGGAAGAAAAGGGAATTCAAGCTATAACCCTGGCTTTTAGGTGCATGCATGCATGCGTGTGTGTGTGTGTATGTGTGTGTGTGTGTGTGTGTGTGTGTGTGTGTGTATGAACACTGCAGCATGCACATGGAGGTCAGAGGATAACCTTGGGGTCTTTGTCTTTTTCTTTTTTTAAAAAAATTTTTTGTTCATTTATTTATTTATTTATTTGAGAGTGACAGAGAGAGAAAGAGGCAGATAGAGAGAGAGAGAGAGAGAGAGAGAATGGGCGTGCCAGGGCCTCCAGCCTCTGCAAACGAACTTCAGATGCGTGCGCCCCCTTGTGCATCTGGCTGACGTGGGTCCTGGGGAAATGAGCCTCGAACCAGGGTCCTTAGGCTTCACAGGCAAGCACTTAACCGCTAAGCCATCTCTCCAGCCCGGTCTTTGTGTTTTTCATCCACCTTCTCTTTCTCTGTGTTTTGTGGGTTTATTTTTTTATTTTTTTTTTTAGGTAGGGTCTCTCTCTAGCCCAGGGTAACCTGGAATTCACTGTGTAGTCTCAGGTGGCCTTCAACTCTCGGCGACCCTCCTACCTCTGCCTCCCGAGTGCTGGGATTAAAGGCGTGCGCCACCTCGCCCGGCCATCCACCTTCTTTTTGAGACAACGTCTCTCTTGTTCTGCTGTGGGTGTGTGTCAGTCTGTCTGGCCTGTGAGCTTCCAGATTCTCCTGCCTCTGCCTTCCATTACAGAGACGCATGGGGGCACACAGGCATGTGCCACTTTGTGCCCAGTTTTACTTGGGTGCTGAGGAATTGAACTTGGGGTAGCAGGCTTGCAAGCAAACACCTTTAGCCACTGAGAAACCTCCCAGTCCAGGACGAGATTTTTTTATAGTCTATAATCTATAACCTTTCTACTCTAATTAAGAATTTTTTTGTTGTTTGTTTTTTGAGGTAGGGCCTTCTCACTCTTGCTCAGGCTAACCTGGAATTCACTGTGTAGTCTTAGGGTGGCCTTGAACTCATGGTGATCCTCCTACCTGCCTCCTGAGTGCTGGGATTAAAGGCAGGAGCCACCACACCAGGCTAATTAGGAAATATTTTTCTGTTAATATATTCTTTTGTTCTATTTTTTCAAGGTATGATCTCACTCTAGCCCAGGCTGACCTGGAATTCACTCTGTAGTCTTAGGGTGGCCTTGACCTCTTGGAGACCCTCCTACCTCTGCCTCCCTAGTGCTGGGATTACATGTAGGCATGCACCATCATGTCTGGCCCAATATATTCTTTTACAGATATATTTTTGAAGAGATAATATTTTAATTAATATTTTATTTTCTGTCATTTTTTCAGAAAACAAGCATCGCTGTGGGTCCAAGGAGATATTTTCCGTTCCAAACTGAAAAACAGACCATCCAGTGAAGGAAGTATTAATTCAATTCTTTCTAGCTTGGATGATATGTCTATTAGTGGAAGCTTTTCTAAAATACAAAACATGGAAAGGTTTGGAGAGGTGAGTTTTCCAAGGGAGATTCTAGCTCCCTGAGACTAACAGTCTTAATTTGTTTCCCAACTGGACACACACAACATCAGTGTGTCTCATGTGACATAGATCCTGGAAGGGCCAAATGTTTAAATGTGGAGTCATCTACCTCTTCTCTGGTATAGAACAAAGAAACCCAAGTGCCCTTAACAAGAACAAAAATGTAACTTTCTTTTTAAGTCATTCTTAATTTTTACTTTTAAAAAATATTTAATTAATTTATTATTTAGTATTGAGAGAAAGAGAGAGAGAGAGAATGGACGCGCCAGGGCCTCTAGTCACTGCAAATGAACTCCAGATGCATGCACCACCTTGCATCTGGCTTACATACGCATTGGGGAATCGAACCAAAAGTCCTTTGACTTTGCTGCCAAGTGCCTTAACTGCTAAGCCATTTCTCCAGCGCTTTATTTTTTTCCTTCTTTTTTTTTTTTTTTGAGGTAGGGTTTCACTCTAGCCAAGGACCTGAAATTCAGCATGTAGTCTCAGGGTGGCCTTGAACTCATGGCAAACCTCCTACCTCTGCCTTCTGAGTGCTGGGATTACCCAGCCCTTATATTTATTTATTTTAATTTTTATTTATTTTTGAGAGAAAAAGAGAGGACAGCGAGAAAGAGAAAGAATAGGCACATCAGGACTTCTTGCCACTGCAAACAAACTATAGATGCATGTGCCACTTTGTCCATACGGCTTTATATAGGTACTGGGGAATTGAACCCAGGCTGGCAGACTTTGTAAGTGCTTTTAATTGCTGAGCCATCTTCCCAGCCCCAAACTGTAATTTAAGGTGTGCAATGATAAGGCTAGTCTGTTATGGAGAATAATTTAAAAAAGGAAATCAGTGACTCAATTCTCATTTGAAAATATAAATAGAGTTTTTAAAAAAATTTTTTTTTAAAAAGCTCAATGTTAGAATCGAAGAAGCGGTACATTCCGCAAGCGGCACTTAGAAAGTCTCCGGCTCATTTTCTCTCAGGGGAGCGCTGAGCTGAGACCATATAGGGGACGCCTCGTTTCCTGCAGCCTCTGCTCTAAGCGAGGCACTTACCTACTTGTTAGGCTCTGTCTGACTTCACCTTCGTAACCGCTTGGTAAGCGGGCCATTCTGCCGCTCTGTCGTGAGGAAGCCGTGTGCCAGAGGTGATCTATCGTGGCTAATTATTAAGCTTGCCACCTCTGAAGAGGCCACTTTTGAAGTGGATTTGGATCATGAGCATTTCTGGAACCAGAAGCCACTGTGTAATGACTTGCTGCAGGTCTCTCCTATGGATAAGAAACTGGGATTCCAGAACATCTGAGATTTGCCCCAGGTCCCAGAATTGTTTCATGGGGGGGCCACTTTGAGAAGTGCCATCCAACATCTACTTTGGCTTGTGTACTTTTCCCTTCTGGCCTTCCCTTCTCCTTCCTCTCTCACTCTCGCTCCTTTGTTTCTTTCTTTTGGGGAAAAGCTCTTACTCTGAAATCCACGCTAGGTGATCCTCCTACTGCAGCTCCCAAGTGCTGGGGTTGCTGTCACTAGAGCCACTCCTGGATCTCCTTTAGCTCTTTCTGTCATATCATGCCTGAGGTGACCCATTAGACCCAGTACACAGCCTTGAACCCCAGCCTTAGTCTCACGAGCCCAACGGGAAGAAGGGATGGCTGTCTTGGCTGAAGGCTGGGCGTCCCGCAGACGTTTCTGTTAGCCTCAAGATGGCCCGAGTGCTTGGAGATGGGGAGAGTGAGCCGTCCACCCAGGACTCGACACGGAGGCCTCCAGAGGACCTTGTGCAAACCCTGCATTGCCCTCCACACAGCCCCCGAGGAAGTGTCTTGGTTTGCTTGTTTGAGCCAGCTGTCCTCATGAAACGTAAATCCCGGCCAAGGTCATGGTGACGTCTGGAACCTTTGTTGATGCCTTCACGCCTCTGTGTTACAGTGTGGCCTGTGAAACGCAAACAAGAATCCTAACTAACATTTTTCTGTGCTCAAATAGCTGAGTAAGACCTCTTTCTTCTTACTGTGGTCAGCATTGTTTCTCATGCTGAGTTCAAGTAAATAAGGCTTAGAGTTTTGACCTCTGAAAACACAAACATAGCCTATTTCCCTGCATCTGAGGCACATGATGACCTTGCAAGAGCAAAATCGTTTCTTATTTTTGTTGTTGTTTTAAATTATTTTTGTTTATTTTTATTTATTTATTTGAGAGCAACAGGCATAGAGAGAAAGAGGCCGATAGAGAGAGAGAGAGAATGGGCGCACCAGGGCCTACAGCCACTGCAAACAAACTCCAGATGCGTGTACCCCCTTGTGCATCTGGCTAACGTGGGTCCTGGGGAATTGAGCCTCGAACCGGGGTTCTTAGGCTTCACAGGCAAGCACTTAACCACTAAGCCATCTCTCCAGCTCTGTTATTTTTTTGAGGTAGGGTCTCACTCTAGCCCAGGCTGACCTGGAGTTCATTATGTAGTCTCCGTGGCCTCGAACTCACGGTGATCCTCCTACCTCTGCCTCCCAAGTGCTGGTCTTAAAGGCATGTACCACCACACCTGGCTTAAAATCATTTCTATAATCTAGTCTGTGTTAAGTTAATATGTGGTAGAATCCTTTCTTAAAACTCTCGTTTGTGGAATTTAAGATTGATTAACCCACTGGAAGGGTAAGAAATGCAATGTGACTGAAATTTAAAATATTTTAGTTTTCATTCTAATCTTCTATTCAGATGTCACCCTCCATTGTAGCTCATTCAAGCCCACATAACACAATGCTAGTAATGGCTTGTAAACAGCAGACATTTATTTGTCACAGTTTGAGGCTCATAAATCCGAAGTCAAGGTGTTGTAGATTCAGTGAGGCGGGGCCTGCTTTCTGGTTCATGGGTGGCACATTCTCCCTGTCCTGTCAGGGTGAAGGGGCAAGACAGCGCTGCCAGGCAGTCCCCCATGTCCTGATCAAACCCACCATCTCTCCTGAGACATTGCAGTAGCTATCACTGCCCCTCCATTCCTGGTTTCCTCCTCTCTCCAGTTCATTTTCTTCACAGTGAGCAACTGGAAGTAACCATCTGCAATGTGTCTACATGAGGTTTTACTAAAATGCATAGACCTCTTACATACCAGTGTGGACATGCAAGGCACACAAGTAAGATGACAAACCTTACAGTCCTAAACATTGAAAATGTTCTACCCTCCTGGAAATGAAAGGAACATGACTTCACATGATAAGATGCTGAAGAGATGTGTGCTGCACTGGGAAGGAAGTAGGGAAGACACGGCTCTTAAACTTTGCTAGTTAAAGTCTAGAATGATAATAGCCACCTGGGAGAGCAATTTGTCAACCTGTAGAAGATGGCTTTAAAATGAACTTAGTAATTCGACATCTATGAATTTGCCTTAAGGCAACACCAGGACAGTGCTGAACAGCCATTTGTATATAGGATGATGTATGTTAAGGCTGTTCATAGTGATGGAAGACAGAGAACAGCCTGACCTAAGGTATTTGTTAAGTAATTCATGTCTAGAAGATGGAATTTTATAGGGCTATAAAATGACAATGTAGAGATCTTTTAAATTTGTCCTGAAATACCTCTATAATATACGTATTTTAAAAAAATTAGAGAGAGAGAGAGAGAGAGAGAGAGAGAGAGAATTGGTACACCAGGGCCTCCAGCCATTGCAATTGAAATGCAGACTCACGTGCCACCTTGTATGCAAGTGTGACCTTGTGCGTCTGGCTTACGTGGGATCTGTAGAGTCGAACGTGGATCCTTAGGCTTTGCAGGCAGGTGTCTTAACTGATAAACTATCTCTCTACCCCCAATATATGTATTTTTTTTTGTTTATTTTATTTTTTCGAGGTGGGGTTCACTCTAGGTCAGGCTGACCTGGAATTCATATGTAGTCTCAGGGTGTCCTCGAACTCACAGCTATCCTCCTACCTCTGCCTCCCGAGTGCTGGGATTAAAGACATGAGGCACCACACCCGGCTATATGAATTTTTTTTTTTAATGGAAAATTGAGTTACAAGCCACTAGTATAATGGGACCTCTTTTGTAACAAGCAAGCTAGGAATATGTATATTACAGTAAAGATTCTGGAAAATTGCTGAGATGTTAATGTGGTTGGATTTGACAGTAAGTAAATTGATGATTCTAACATTTCAGGCTCATCTATGTTTTACTCCTTATGACAAAAAAAGTATAATTTATATGTATATCCCTCCTTTTAGAGAAAAGTTTTTCTCTTTCATGAGTTTTCCCTTCATAGAGGGGATTGTGTGGTTGTGTGCTTCTCCTTTGAGAGGAGCTTAAACTAAAGGAGAAAAGTGAACAAATGTGTTAAATGAAGATGTTAGATGTACAATAGTGTACCATGATATTATGTTCTTGAAATCCGTCATAATTTTAAAAAAAATTGGACCTGCTGGTCAGGGTAGCATATGCCTGCAATCCTGGTGCCTGAGGTTGAGGCAGGAGGATCCTGAGCTTGAGGCCAGTCTGGGCTACAATAATGATCCTTTTTTTTTTTTTTTACATTTAAAAACATTTTTTTGAGAGTGACAGAGAGAGAAAGAGGCAGAGAGAAAGAGAGAGAGAGAGAGAGAGAGAGAGAGAGAGAGAGAATGAGTGCACCAGGGCTTCCAGCCACTGCAAACATACTCCAGATGCCTGTGCCTTGTGCATCTGGCTGATGGGGGTCCTGAGGAATCGAGCCTCGAACTGGGGTCCTTAGGCTTCACAGGCAAGTGCTCAACCACTAAGCCATCGCTCCAGTCCAATGATCCTATTTAAAGCAAAAAAAACATTGAAAACATCTGACCTTTAAGATTCATGATAGAATGAGAAAAAAAAAACCATGTAATTGATATTGTCAATTCATTGTTAATATTTAATTTTTATTTTTTGTTGGGGGGAGAGAAGAAAGAAGGAAAATTGGTATGCCAGGGTCTCTTGCCACTGCATACAGACTATAGCTGCACACGGAACTCTGTGTGTATGGTTTTATGTGGGTACTGGGGACTTGAACCCCGGGCTAGCAGGCTTTTAAAGCAAGTAAGGGCCTTTAACCCACTGAGCAATCTCCCCAGCTCTCCGTTCATATTTTTACATAACTACATATTTTTAAAATGCTGGCATGCATGTGTGTATTGTGTGCGGTGCGTGTGCAGGCATGCTTTCCCCGGGCGCACACACTCTGAGGCCGGAGGAGGATGGCACGTGTCCTCGCTGTGTCTTTGACACGGAGTCTCTCACTGATCCTGGAGCTGCTGTTATTTTTTATTTTCCTCATCACATAGACTAACCAACAAGCCCTGGGGCTTCTCCCGTCATCTCTCTACATGTGTGGTGGGGCCCAACTACTTGTTGTTTTTAATTAAGTAGAAACTTTGCACTGACACATCTTGTGTTGGTACCATCATTTCCCTCTTGCCCAGCCCCGTTCTGTTGAGGGCCCTCCTTGGCGGCTTGCTGCATTCACCATGCTGTATTCACCATGGCATTGTGGGTTCAGAGAGCCGCAGTCAGTCACTGTCGGCGGGGTGGGGGCCATGCCTCTGGATAGTTCCTCCCACCCTGTGGCTATGCCCCCTCTTCCCCAAAGTTCCCTGTGCCTCGGTGGGTGCGATTTAAGTCTGCTTTAGTGTTGGGCTCCGAGCAGCTTCTGGAGTTCTGCCTTGGTACATTTTGGATGTTCTCAGTGTCTGTAGCCATCCTTGCCCCCGCTCGGCTTGGGCACAGGCTGTCAGGTGCCCAGCTTTTTTATGCGGGTACTGGGCATTCTTTGAGCTGATCCATCTCTCTCACCCCACTGCCCGCATTCTAGACACCTCGCATACATCACTAATTCAAAGAGAAAATTTAAACCCATTTTTGTTTTGTTTGCCCCTTGGCTGTGATAGATGTATTTGAGCTCCCCTGTGTCACTCTTTCACCCCCCACCCCACAATTTGCCATGTGAAAACACTGGCAGGACACTTATGTCTTTAAAAAGACACAACTTCAGAAGGACACACGCTGTCTCGATTTGGTGACATCTGTCCTTTAGCGCCTTTCTGGGAAGGGCTTGAAAGCTTCTGACAGGTGCCAGTGTGTGACTGGGTAGATACCCTTAGTTGTTCATCTTGCGGTTTTTTGTAAATCAGTTGTGGAATTTGAGGTGCAGCCTCCTAGTTGGACCTGGCAATATTTGTGACATGTCTGTTGAGCCAATCTGCGTTAATTTTCCAAAGCATGATTCTGTTGACGTAAGAATCTCTGTGATGTATGACCCATTATAACTAAAAGCTTTTATAAGCTACTACATACACATCCATGTGTGTGTACGTGCATGTTTATGCCTGGGTGTGTAGAGGTCAGTGGACAACTTCAAGTGCTGTCCACCTTTTTGGGAGACAGGGTCTCTCACTGGCCTGGTACTCGCCAAGTAGACCAGGCTAGCTGGCCAGCAAGCCCCAGGGATCTGCCTCTCTCCGCCTCCCTAGCGTTGGAATGTTAGGCACATGCTACCACACCCAGGATTTTTTTAAGTATAGCTTCTGGGGATAGAACTCATGTCCTCCCAGCCCCCACATCGCCTTGATGTAGAACTTGACCTGTATGTTTAAATGGGGAGCCTTCCTGTAGCGTATACTGGGGCAGCGCTGACTTCAGAGCACCTTTGAGTGACTTCATCTGGGTGAAGAACAGTTATGTGACTAGGATGTTATCTACAAATGTAGACAATCCATACTCTGTTAGGAACTCTGTCTAAAAGCTAAAGTATTCATAATGACCTTTCTTTGGAACATGCATTCTCTTCCAGAACAATTTAGAAGATGATGACGATGTGGAAATGAAAAATAAAATAACGCAGGGAGACAAACTACGTGCCTTAAAAAGTCAGCGACAGCCACGTTCCTCGCCATCCTGTGCATTTAGGTAGCTCTGTCTTAAATGTTTCCGTTCATAGTCTACTTTTATTGGGGGTAAAATATTTAATCTTCTTTTTGAGTATCACATTTTATAAATACTAAGGTCACCTCATTTTAAAAATATTTTGTCTCTTTATATTTTACTTATGTATTTTAGAGAGAGAGACGGGTATATAGAGCGAATGGGCACACCAGGCCCTCCAGCCACCTGGCACACGAACTCCAGCCTCGTGCGCCACCTCGGGCATCTGGCTTTACGTGGGTACTGGGAACTCCAGCGGAGCTGCATCCTTTGGCTTCACTGCTAAGCCATCTCTCCGGCTGTACCTCATTTTTTTGATGTATCATTCTTTT
Source organism: Jaculus jaculus (assembly GCF_020740685.1). NCBI lineage: Eukaryota > Metazoa > Chordata > Mammalia > Rodentia > Dipodidae > Jaculus > Jaculus jaculus. The sequence continues at coordinate 51,422,672 of NC_059120.1, read as the reverse complement.
GTGGTATTCATGTACTATGAATGTCATCACTGTTGCCAGTATTTGCATTTTAGAAGTCTCTTGAAAGCAATCTCCATCTTTGGAATTTAACCTCAAGGGGCCAAGCAGTTATTTCTGGTACTCTGTTCTAATTGGAGTTCACGAATGGGTCTTGAGTGTTATGGCAAACCCCCTCAGGTGTGCCAGGGCCTTGTATTAAAGCCATGGCATGAAGAATACCCAAGTGTGCCCTACACGGGTGTATCCCACTACTTCTTTACTTTATGTTCTGTTTGAAAATCGAATAAGTACTTCTTACATATGTCCAAAGTTGACTTCCGACCCCAGCACTTGAAACCTGGGTTTAAAAAAAGAGTCTTAATTGAGAAGGAGGCTTATGTTGGAAGAAAGTAAAACTTGACAAATAAATAGACCAAAAAAGTTTTTTTTTTTTTTTACACTCTTGTTCCAGAATGATTTTTCTAATTTCTTTTTAACGCTCAGAATTTTTTCCAGTTTTTTAGAATTTAACTTACTTGTAAAACTTTATTTGTGTATAAGGGTGTCTTACAGCTGCAGACAACGCCTGCCTGGCTTTGCATGCCAACACCCTTAACTGCTGCCATCTCCCTGACCCTTTAATTTTCTTATTACTGTTATGGTACCATTATGAAACACTGTGTTTTTTATTTATTTATTTACTTATTTATTTTTTTTAATCTGAGTGGATACAATGCCATCTTTTGATTTAAAAGCAAGGTGCTGTAAGTGACAGGGGAGATGAAATAAAATGACAAAAATAGCTCTCCTGCTGGGTTGATTATCTGTTTTATAAAGTGGACGAAAACTGATGCCCACCTGTGAGGCCTTTCCTTTCTGACGTGTAACATGTTTGCATGGGTTTCCTTCCGGCCCCCGTGTGTTCTGGTCTTTGTTTAACCAGGAGCCCTGGCCATGCTTGAGTGCTTGTCCTTCGTTTCTGCAGGTCGGATGACATGAAGGGCCCCCCACCCCCGAGCCACGCCCGGCCTTTCAGGGGCTCTAACAAGCTTGACGTTCTAGCTTTCCGGGTGGTTTGGCCATGAGACCTTCCAGACATATCTTCCAAGCCCGAAACACATGAAAATAAGCATAAATGACAGACCTGTTCATTGTTTTGTATATGTGGTACTTACGAAAGTGATTTACCACTGAGCCCATCTTTTTGCTTTTGAAATTCCATTATTTTTGTTTGTTGTTAAAATGAGCTTTATCATACCCATTGTAATATATACATCACCATTCTATATGTTCACGTATATAATATGTGATGTGTAAATATATATGCACCTGAGGCAGAGTCTCACTCTAGCCCAGGGTGGCCTGGAATTCATTCTGTAGCCTAGACTGGCCTTGGATACGTGACAATCATTTTATCTCAGCCTCCCAAATTCTGGGATTAAATATGTGCACCACCATACCCAAATAAAGTAAGCTTTCTTTTTTCTTTTTCTTTCTTTCTTGAAGAGGTAGAGGGAGAAAGGGGGGAAGAGAGAGAGAGAGGGAGAGAGACAGCAAGAGAATGGGAACACCAGGACCTCCAGCCACTGCAAATGAACTCCAGACGCATGTGCATGCACCCTTGTGCTTCTGGCTTACATGAGTACTGGGGAATCCAACCTGGATCCTTAGGCTTTTCAGGCAAGTGCCTAAGTCATCTCTCCAGCCCCTAAGCTTTTTTTTTTTTTTTTTCGTTTTTCGAGGTAGGGTTTCACTGTATCCCAGGCTGACCTGGAATTCACTATGTAGTCTCAGGGCGGCCTTGAACTCACAGTGATCCTCCTACCTCTGCCTCCCGAGTGCTGGGATTAAAGGCGTTCGCCACCTCGCCCAGCCCTAAGCTTTTTTTTAAAAAATGATCACTGTTGAAAGGACTTCTCTCTTCCCTACGTGCCCACAGGGCTGTGTGTTGGTGGTGATCTCAGTGTTCTTTGAGTGCACAGCACATTTAAGGGGTGTGTAGCAAATGCCAGAGTGCCCTGTGATTTCCCTTTCAATCCAGAGGTGTATTTTTTTTACCCCATTTCTGTTAGTCCTTTTTCCTGCCCATTTTTTTTTAAACATGACCTCACCCTTGTCTAGGCTGACCTGAAACTCACTTGTAGCCCAGGCTGGCCTTGAGCTCACTGCCATCCTAAGACGTGTGCCGCCACTCCCAGCATCTTTCCCCTAGTTTTGTATTGGCTTATTCCCCCCTCCCTTTTTAAAATTTTTTTTTGTTTATTTATATTTATATTTATTTATTTGAGAGCGACAGACAGAGAGAGAAAGAAGCAGATAGAGAGAGAGAGAGAGAGAGAGAGAGAGAGAGAGAGAGAGAATGGGCGTGCCAGGGCTTCCAACCACTGCAAACGAACTCCAGACACGTGCGCCCCCTTGTGCATTTGGCCAGCGTGGGTCCTGGGGAACCGAGCCTCGAACCGGGGTCCTTAGGCTTCACAGGCAAGCGCTTTAACCGCTAAGCCATCTCTCCAGCCCAGCCCCCTCCCTTTTTATCATTTTCTTTCGCCCATATCTTAAGAGGTAGAGCGGTAGTGTTTTTCTCTGGGAATAAGCACCTTGAGCACCGTGGGAGTGGTGTTATCAGGGTACAGCATGGGGTGCGAGGGGAGGGTAGAAGTGTTTGGCTAAAATTGTTCATGAAACAGGAGACAAGCCAGGTTACAGGTTACGCTGTCCTTTCTGGAGGGCCGGACTACAGGTGGAAGCCACGGCCCCTCACATTTATACCCGCTGGGGATCTGAACTGGGCACTTTATCCACTAGGCATCTCCCCAGGTCTTTGTCCTCAAAATACTAACCCTGAGGGAGACCGACAGGCAAAGATGAGATGATAAAATGAGATGTAAGAGCTGTGATTCACCGGGAGGTTTGGGTTGAATCAAAACGCTCACCCTGCCTGGGAATTCCGGGAAGCCTTGCTGCGTGGAATGACTGCTGACCCAGCTGCCGGAGGGCAGAAGGTGGCAGTGGGTTCAGCGGAGGTGGAAGGTAGAGGCGAGGGAATGGCACATCCCACAGGGAAAGGAACATCTGAAAGCTGGCAAGGGGGTGTGCGTGCGGCCCCGCAGGGAGTGCCTGGAGTCTGTGCGGCTGGGCTAGAGCCATCCCAGCGGACAGCTGACAGAGAAGCAAGTGCTCCGACCCAGAGGTTTTCATAAGTCCTAGACTCTCGGCTTTATGGACACCAGGGAGTGGTTAAATGGCCGAAAATGACAAAAGGATATGATTAGCCATTTCAGGTTTCACTGCAGGCGATTCTCAATATGAATTGTTTGGTTGAGGATAAATGCGGTGTGGTGGCAGCGCCCCATGCCAGTGCTGGGTGGAAGGGAGAGGGTGGTTCAGTGGTCCCTAGGCGTGAGTGTCAGCTGTGAGGAAGGGAGAGGGTGGGTTCAGTGGTCCCTAGGCGTGAGTGTCAGCTGTGAGGAAGGGGGGGGGCAGAATCTGAGCGAAGGGCGGGACCCTGAAGCCAGGGTTTGAATCCCGGCTTCACCGCTTGCCAGCCGAGTGCCTTTGGCTGCAGAAGTCTTCCTTCATGTGGCTCTCCTCCCTTGGGTGTGGGGCAGCCGTTTCAGCCCCTCCTAGGGTGGTGGCAGTAAAAATACGGCTCATACCTTCGTGGTGCCCAGCATAGCTCCCAGTGGTGTCTGTTGGCACTACTGTTTGACTGTCTTACTACCTATCCTGCCATCTTTGAGGTTGGCTAACCCATCTTGTCCTAGTTCGCTGCTGAATAGACAACATAATGCCACACTAATATGACACTTTGCCCGTTTTTTTTTTTTTCTCTCCAAAGAATAAATTCTTCTCCTCAAGGATCCGTGTCTTCTTTGAAGACCCCCAAAGTGGCTTTTCCCCCTTCTGCCACAGCCAAGAGGATAAGCAGAGGTTCCTTGTCTACCGGAGCCAGTGTAAGAAGGTAAATATCTCTCCCTCTTCAAAACTGTGGGCTTGAGGGGCTGGAGAGATGGCCCAGTGGTTAAGGTGCTTGCCTGCAAAGCCTTGTAACAGCCTGGGTTCAGTTCCCCATTACCCATGTGAAGCCAGACGCACAGTGCATCTGGAATTCATTTGTAGCAGCTAAGACCCTGGCATGCCCATCTCATTCTCTCGGTCTGTCTCTCTACCTCTCTCTCTCTCTCTCTCTGCTTGCAAATAAATAAATAAATAATATTAAAAAAAAAAAAAAACTGCCGGCAGGCTGGAGAGATGGCTTAGCGGTTAAAGTGCTTGCCTGCGAAGCCCAAGGACCCATGTTTGACTCTCCAGGTCCCACGTAAGCCAGACGCACAAGGTGACGCGAGTGTGCAAGGTCGCGTGTCACTCAAGGTGGCACACGCGTCTGGAACTTGATTACAGGGGCTGGAGGCCCTGACAGGCTAATTCTCTGTCTCTTCCTCTCCCTCACTCTCACTTTTGCTCTTGCTCTCACTCTCTCACATTAAAGGGCGGGGAGGGGCTGGAGAGATAGATGGCTTAGCAGTTAAGTCCTGGTTCAACTCTGTAGGACCCACCTAAGCCACATGCATAGGGGGCACATGCATCTGGAGTTAGTTTGCAGTGGCTGGAGGCCCTGGTGTGCCCATTCTCTCTTTCCTTCTCTTTGCCTCTTTCTCTCTCTCTCTCTCTGTCAAATAAATAAATAAAAATAAAGTTTAAAAAAATTAAAGGAAAAAAGGCCAGTCTGTTGGGCTTGCCTCTAAAAACAGACAAACAACAACAAAAACCCAAAAACCAACCTGCTGGCTTGAGGTAAGGAAGTTTGCAAAGGCCAAGAAATTTGACTGTAGTTCCGAGTGAAGAAAGGATAAGGAACGGGGAGAAACCTAAAAAGTTCTTGTGACCATCTGGGACTTCTGTCCCTAGTTGCTTGGTGGAGAGAGTATCATAGACCATCCCATTCTTGTAGCAAATCTCCAGTTTGCTTCATGGGCTCCGGAAAATGAATGGTAGATGTTGTTCCTCACCTGGTGTGTGCAGACAAGTGAGGATGGCCTTCGTGGATGGGGATGCGTGGTGTAGGTATGAGCTTGAATGTCTCCGTTAAAGCTCGCGAGGCAGTCTGCATGCAGACTTCCCATTTACTCGCTTACTGCCTCGGGGCACTAAGACCCTCAGGTATTCTTTTTGTTGTTGTTCATTTTTATTTATTTATTTGAGAGTGGCAGAGAGAGAGAGAGAGAGAGGGAGGGAGAGAATGGGCGGGCCAAGGCCTCCAGCCACTGCAAACGAACTCCAGAGTGCATGAGGCTAAGGTGGGTCCTGGGGAATCGAGCCTCGAACCGGGGTCCTTAGTCTTCACAGGCAAGCGCTTAACCGCAAAGCCATCTCTCCAGCGCAGATATTCTGTTTTAAGCTCCCTGGTCCAAGTGTTTCTTGGGTTTTAGTTAAGTTCTGCGGACCAAGGAACTTGATATGTATAGGTAAGGCCACCAGTTACAGTGTCAGGGGCCAGGGGAGTCGTCATGTCCTTGCCCTGTATCGTGTGGCAAGGTCCACGGGTGCACACAATGCTGTTTTTCCCTCCTCCTCGTCTCCCTTCCTTCGCCCGCGTCTCCCACCCAGCTTTTCCATCCACTCCAGGCTCGCCAGCTCCCTAGGGAACCTGAACGCGGAGACAGGTGGCCCTGAGAAAAAGCCCTCCTCGTCCTCCAAGGCGGGCTTCGCTGCCACGCACTCCAGCCCTCTCCCGAACGGCAGCCCCCCGCCGCCGGGCAGGAGCCCCCCGGAGCTCAACAACAACCAGGACGGCCGCGGCGGCTGCTGCAGCGCGGGGAGCCCCGGGAGCCACGTCCACGGCCGCGCGGGCCCCGCGAGCGGCCAGCCCGACGACAGCGCCCTCCTCCGACCCTCCTTCACCGGGCTCTCCTCCTCCTCCTCGGCCAGGTTCCTGAGCCGGTCCATCCCCGTAAGTTCGCACACGCCGCCTCTCGGTCCTCAGACCCCCGGTTGCAACTTCTGCCCGTTGCCTTCGCAGCGGAGGCTGCCACCAAAGACCCTGGGCAGTGCCAAGGAGGCCTTCTGAGCGGCTGCCCTCTGCGCCGCCAGCCTGTCCCGGCACCGCGCTCTGCTGCCCGCTCCTCTTCAAGTAAATGCCGAGTGTCACCTGGGTCTTCTTCCTAATTCTTTGCCTCCCCTCTCCTCTCTGGGCACGTGGGGTTTTCACCGCAGACCCTGTTGACTTCAGTGACGCTTTTGTTTTCTTTCTTCTTTTCGCGCGCGTGCGCGCGTGTGTGTACAAAGTGTGGCGTGTACAGATGTGTGCACCCTTCCGTGTGTGTGCAAAGGTTGGTGTCCCTTGTTCATCTGTTTGTTTCATGAGATGGAGTCTCTCCTTGATTGTTGCTTTTTTTTTTTGCTTGTGTGCGTGTAATGTGTGTGTGCTGTATGCACATGTGTGTGCCCTTGTGGCCAGCGCAGAGGGTCACGTGTCTTCTTGTGCCATGGCTCTCCCTCCTGTTGTCATTTGAGCCGGGGTCTCTCACTGACCCCAGAGCTCACAGCCTTTCACGAGCTCAGGCGGGTCCCTGGTGTCGCCTCCCCTTTGTGGAACTGGGTTCCAGGTGCACAAGACCACCCCCAGCTGTTTACGTGGGCCCTGGAGATTTGAACTCTGGGAGTTTCAGGCATTCTCGGACCCTTGCGCTTGCACAGGAAATGCACTTTTAACCACCAAGCCGTGTCTGCAGCCCGAGACACAGAGTCTCCTCCCTGGAGGTTCCGTGTGGGTTGCTGGAGACTTGAACTCAGGCAGTCTCAGGCCCTCATGCTCGCGTGGGAAGTGCCCCGGCCCACTAAGCCAGCTTTCTGGCTGGACTTCAGAACACTCCTGAGTGTCTGGTTCAAGGCCAGGAGCTGATTCATATGTCAGGAGCATTTGCTTTGCTCGTGGTGGTGTATTAGCAATGATGACTTTTCCACCTCATGCATCAGTGAGTGGGTTCGGGGCAGAGAAATGTGCCAGTGTCTTTCCATGGAGAAGCATCGCCCCAGAGCCAAGCATTAGCCCTCTTGCAGGGAACTGGCACAGGCTCCATTAAGTGGTCACTGAGCGGGTTTACCGGAAAAGCTTCTAAGTTGGTACCGGGCCTGCCAGGGGAGGAGTAGGAGGAATGTCAGGAAGATGTTTGAAATCTGCTATCTCTTTTTAGAGACAGGTGGGAAGATCTCCAAACACATTTTGCCAAAGAGATCCTTAATTAGCGAGGGCTATTGTTTAGTGATCCCTCAAGGGACGGTGAGATCTGAGGAACGCGGGTAAGGGCTGAGAGGGACAAGGAGACGCGGCAGAGGAGCCATGGAAGTGTAAGGGAAATCATGGTGGCACGTTGGTGGCACCCCGGGCAGGAGCCAGCCCGCCTGGGAAGGGGCTGTTCAGGCCCACCGTGTGCCACTGTCTGGAGTTACTTCTGCAGCCAACCGTCTGCGAGAAGAGGTGGGGACCGAGGAAAGTGCCGGCCGTGAATGCTGCTGCTGACCCATCAGCCCGACGCTGCCCTGTTGTGAACTCACGCTGGGCCCTCTTTCCTTAGCCTGCAGTTGAGGCAGCATCTCTAATGAGGATGCAGTGCGCGCGCGCGTGTGCATATGTGGACTCCGTGGATTCGGCCACCCCTGTCCCCACCACAGCCCTCTTCAAAAACAAACCTTTCCCCTTTGGCCAAACACTCCACACACATTCCTTTTCCTAAGATGAGTTCATGCGCATATAACTTTCCCCATCTGATGTTCTTCCCTATGAAGTAGCTCAGCATTATCTTAGATCCCTTTATAGACTAGGGCTCCAGGTAATGACTTACACACCTTGATCTGATTCTGTCTGATTCGGATCTTTCCATGTGCTTCGAGTACATGTGAGTATCATAAAAGCTGGAATCCACGCAATGGGGACGAGACACGAAGAATTCCTTCTTAAATTTTCATTATTTTCATTGTTATACGTCATGTATGCCACTGAATTGAATTAGGCCAATATCTTCATTCACTGATTGTGGACAGCCTTTTTTTTTTTTTTTTTCTCCAAGAACGGAATACAAATCTTTACATTTGCAGGGAAAGTGTGAGCTCGAGAATTACACAAATTCCTTGCAGACTTCCTAGCCGATGGCAGAAACCCTGATGGCTTCACAGGACTGTGGTGCCTGTTCAGAACCTCCGCTTAGGGGGAAAGCTGGGCTTCCCTCCTCCTCCTTGCTGGTGGGAGCTTGGGGGATTCTTATTGACACCCACCTGCCCCCCCAGTGATGTTTATATGACTTAATTTTGGTCTTGTTCCCTATTTTGCCGCTTCTTTTCATTTTTCCTCCTCCTTATCCCTTTTGGCTGGCATAGAGTGGCTCTCCAATAACTGAGTTTGAAGTGTGGGCAGTCAGCTACTGCTGCTGCTCCTCCTAGATTTGTGGTCGGATTGTGAAAGAAGGCATGTGACTCGAACTGGCAGCATGGCCAGCCTTTCCTCCCTCGCACCCTGCTGGGGAGGAATAGGCAGAAGGGCTCTGTGCAGACCCTCCTCCCTGTTTGCCTTTCAAGCCACCCGTGACCTCCTGGGACGCGAAGGCCCCAGTCCTGCCCGGGTGACTCGCTGGTAGGAAGTTCAGACGAGCCCGGGCCCGCTGTACGCGGCTGGGGAGCCGCTTTCCTTCAGGGTCCTGCGCAGCATTTCCGATCGTTGTCTGATAAGATCGGTCTTGTTTCCCGGGCTGCTGCAGATGGGAGACGGGAAACCCTTGAACAAGCATGAGGACACGGGTCTGATCCCCAGAACCCACAGTGAAGCAATGGTGCTGGGCAAGGTGGGCGTGTGTCTACAGTCCCAGAGCTGGGGAGGTGAGATAGGTGGAGTTCTGGGGCTCGCTGGCCAGCCAGGCTAGCCTAGCTGGTGAACCCCAGGTGGGGGGCAAAGAGAGAAGAAAGAGAGAAAGAGCCGGGACAAAGGGAAAATAAAGAAGAGAACATGTTTTCAGAAAAACTGGGTTGTGTTTCTGAGGCGCAGCATTCAAGGCTGTTCTCTTATCTTTACACACACATCACGAGCCAACATAGACACATGTGCACCTGCGTGTGCATACATGCACTTTAAGAACTCTAAACTCCTTGGTTAGGAAAATGAAGTCTGCATGGTGATATCCACCCTGTACCTTTAAGAAAGATCCAGGAGCTCTGGGGGATGAGGTGATGGGTGTTTGGAGGGAGTCTCATATTTTAGAAGCTGCAATTAGCATCTCCTTTGAAAGCTGCAATTGCTCTCACTTTTTACAGCAGTTCAGCCCCCAGAAAAATGTAAAAATGATTTCCTTGTTCTGTCATTAAATGCCTTAACACGGAAAACAGAAACCAACAATAAGGAATCCTTGTGGTTGAGACAGAAATAATCGCTATTATTTTTATTATCACGGCCTCTAGTTGTGTGTGTGTGTGGGGGGGGGGGGTTCTCTGCTGCCCGGAGCTAAGCACAAAATTTTGCTTGTGGTGACCCGCTTACCGTGGAACATCGCTGACAGAGAAGTCTTCAAGTGCTTAAGGAATGAGGGACATGTGATGAGCTGTGGGTGGGGTGGAAGTATTTTATTAACTTGAAATTACTTGTGGTATCTGTCTTGAATATTTGCTATGTTATCATTTTATGACACTTTTCACTGAGTTGCGATTCATCTTCCTTGTCCTTATGTGACCCCCACGTCTGGGTTCGGTCACAGCCCTTCCCCGTCAGCTTTCCTTTGGTCTTCCTCACAGTACTTCCTCACTCTGGGCTTGTCCACTAGGCTGCAGGCTCTGTGAGGGCAGAGAATGTGCCCTGTGGTTTCCATTGTTAAATGTCTTGCTCCTGGCATATTGGATGCACTCAGCAAAGGTTTGTTGATTGGATAAAAAGATGGATGGATGTATAAATAAGTGAATCTAGTAAGAATTATTACTTGTGTTTTACAGTTAAAAAATACTTAAGGTAGCCTGGAGAGATGGCTTAGTGGTTAAGGCAGTTGCTTATGAAGCCTAAGGACCCAGGTTTGATTCTCCCAGTCCCACATAAGACAGATGCACGAGGTGGCATAAATGTCTGGACTTCGCTTGCAGTGGCTAGAGGACCTGGGGTGCCCATCTATTTCACTCCCTCTCTCTGTGTCTCAAATAAAAATTAAAAACACTTAAAGGGCAGAGTGATTAAATGTTTGGCCAACAGCAGAGCCATCATCTGAAGCTCGGCCATCTGACTCCTGGAGACGTACAGTTTTGACTGTATGCCATGTGTGTACTGTTATGGGTAGAAGTAGAGGAATAGGCCTGGAGGGATGGCTTAGCAGTTAAGGCACTTGCTTGCAAAGCCAAAGAAAGGACCTAGGTTCAATTCCCCAGGACCCACACAAGCCAGATGCACAAGGTGGCACATGCTTCTGGAATTTGCAGTGGTTGGAGGCCCTGGCATGCTCATTCTCTCTCTCTTCTCTCTGCCTCTTTCTATTCCACTCTCTCAAATAAATAAATAAATAATATGTTTTTAAAAAAATAAAGGAATATTTAGAGAACATCTCTTTTCTCATCTCTTTCTCTGTCTCTCTCTCTCACACACACACGCTTGCATACTCTTTTAAATATAAATTCCCCATCCCCATATAAAGAAAATGTGATGTTTTTCTTTCTGAATCTGGCTTATTTTTCTTAACACAATCTCCGGTTTCTTCTATTTCCCTGAAAATGACATAGGTTCATTCTTTATCATTGGGTGGCACTCCAGCGTATATGTACCATATTTTCTTTATCCATTCCTCAGTTGATAAATATCTAGGACAGTTCCATATCTTGACTATTGTGGACCATGCAGCAATAAACATGGATATGCAATTATCTTTGTGGTCTCCCGACTTAGATTCAGGTATTTTTTCAGAAGTGGTATGATTGAATCAGGTATTCCCATTGGGTTATACGCTTATGTTTTCTCTCCACCAATACCATTCCACTGAGAGTCCTCTTCATTGGGGTCATTGTTATTCACTGAGGAGGCCATGAATGTACCAGCCAGTCTTCCTGAGGACAATACCTCAGGACACCCTTCCCATCCTGTGGCTCTTACAAATCTATTTTTAAAAATATTTTATTTATTTATTTATTTGACAGAGAAAGAGGGAGAGAGAAAGAGAGAGAGAATGAATGGGCATGCCACAGCCTCCAACCATTGCAAATGACCTCCAGATGCATGTACTCCCTTGTGCATCTGGCTAATGTGGGTCCTGGGGAATTGAACCTGGGTCATTTGGCTTTGCAGGCAAGTGTCCAGCCCTTACAAATCTATTTTTAAAAATAGAGAATAGAGAGAAGATGGGCATGCCAGGGCCTCCAGCCACTGCAAAGGAACTCCAGACACATGCACCACCATGTACATCTGGCTTATGTAGGTTATGGGGAGTTGAACCTGGGTCCTTAGGCAAGTGCCTTAACTGCTAATCCATCTCTCCAGCCCTCTCACAAATCTTCTGTCTCCCCATCTACCATGCTTTCTGAGGGCATATTAGGAGTCTCCTTTAATGTTGAGCTCTTGGCAGCCTCTGATTTTCTGCTTTGAGGAGTTTTGAGTCTCCTCAGTGTCTGCCTCCATCTCCCTTGAGGAGGTTCTCAGGCTAGCACTGACAGCAGCACTAATGTTTAATCCACCGCTTCCTTTGTAATGTCTCCTGGAGCCTGGCAGATGTGCGTGAGCTAAAGCATATTGTGGTAGGCAGTTGGTTTCCCTCCCTCCCTTCCTTCCTCTCATGGTTCTTGGGACTCCCTGGTTTTTGCTGCCATCTGTAAACTCAGATTCTCAAACCCAGAGTGAGAACAGCATGGATCAAAGGGGATAAGCAAAGACATTCAGAAAACTTTTTGGTGAGCAAACCCTCTCTTCTTAGCCAAAGAATACTGGGAGCTCCCCACTAAGTCTATGAATTTCTAATCTACAGCCTTCTGACTTGGCTCTCAGTACTAGGTGTGAATGCCCTCCCACTGAATGGGCTCCAGGATCCAATCAGAGAGCAGTGCGCATCGTTGCTGGGTGGTTGCTTTTGTAGCCGGCAGGATCCCTGCTTGCTCCTGCTGCTGGTGACCATTGTCCCCCAGCAGCTCCGGTGGCATTTCCAGCACCATGAGGGCCAGCCAGCAGGGAGCTGCTTCATTCCCAGTTCCAGCATGATCTCTCAGTGTCCTGTGACTGCCGTCTTCGGTGTCTCCGGTAATAGGGTCTTACTACTTATATCTGGTGTGTAACCAAATGCTTTGACAATGGCCTGCATTGTTTTGGGGTCCTCATGGCCGTTCTGACCAACAGCTCACTTTGGTGGGTAACCCAGTTCTGGCACTGGGATTGACCAGCAAAAGCCTACGGTTTTAGCATACAGCTTGCTCCTCCTCCTATAGGGTACTTCTGTTCAAACTACACCCACTGCACGCCTTATTAAGATTTATGACTTTTTTTTTTTCCTGAGGTAGGGTCCCGCTCTAGCTCAGGCTGGCCTGGAATTCACTAGGTAGTCTCAGGTGGCCTCGAACTCACGATGATCCTCCTACCTCTGCCTCCCGAGTGTTGGGATTAAAGGCGTGCACCACCACACCCAGCTTCAGAGTTAAAACTTTTAATTAGCTAACTAAGAGGAAGGTTTCTATGGTTTTGTGTATTTCTTCCTCCCATCCTTCCTTTCCCCAGTCATCCCCTGCCAAGACCCTTCTGCCCTCTCTACCCCGTCCCTCCGCTTGCCTGTTGAGTACCCCCTCCTCTCGACCCTTCCTGCTTCTCCTCTCATCTCAAGCCTCATCCCGGCCTCCTTGCCAGTACTACTGAAGGTCAGTACAAGTCAGAAACAAATCAAAGCATTCCATGTCAGGAATTGCATATGAGAGGGCTTCTCTGCCGTCCTGGGCACCTCTGCAAGATGTCCTTAACAAACTGCTGTGCTTATGTGATTGTTCTTCTGGGTTTCAACACACATTCTAGTAGATAGTCCTGAATACCCACATGTGGACACTGGCATGGTTCTATTATGTATCTCTAAGTTCTTTATTTAGTCTTGTGAATAGAACCATAACTATTCAAAGATAAATTATAGTCCTTCAGTAGGCATCTTTCCACAGTCATTGAGCATGAGAAGATATAAAGTACTGTGCTTTGTTATAAAAGAACAACAACAACCATGTGTGCAGAGTTACGAGGCTTCAAGGAATTGTTTTGTTTTGTTTTGGGCTTCACATCAATCCTGTTTTATGGGAACAGCCTTTGAGAACAAGCTGGTGTAGCGGTGGCCTGTAGGGTTTATACATGTATGCAGTGATAAGCTTCTTAACAATAATAAAATTCTTCTGGAAGCTACTTTGGGTGTCACCTTCTGATATTAAAAAACGGGGGTTGCTGGAGAAATAGCTCAGCAATTAAGGCACTTGCCTGCAAAGCCTAACAATGCAGGTTTGGTCTCCAGTACCCACGAAAAGCCAGATGCACAAAGTGGCACATGTATCTGGAGTTTTTTTTTTGCACTGGCTAGCGGCCCTGGTGTGCCCATTCTCTCTATCCAAATAAATAAATTTAAATATTTTTAAAAAATAAGAACATTGTGGCATCCTACATTTAGCTTTGTTATTCACTCTTACAGCTTAATCATCAAATATTTCCAAGAATACATTTCCAGTCATGGGGAAGATGAAGGTTGTATTGATGAAGGCTGTGTCATTTCTTAGAATGTTCCCATTCTTCTCTGCTGCCCGTGTTGTGGTGACATCTTGGATGATCTTCCTAAGTCCGCCTCTTTCTACTTTCAGTTCTTGCTCTAGAGTTGGCAGACATGTTCCACAAAGAACCAGATAGTTCCCTGTTGTATCTCTGCCTCTGCACTGACCCTGAATGTCCTTGAACACTGTTTTCGTATCTTCCTGCTCCGAGTTCTCTCTATCTTTTAGCCTTGGGAAGACCTTTCTTAAAGTCTTCTGCCCTTTGGACCAGAAACACGTGGCCTTGTGCCTCCTCTGTAAAGCTCTTTCCGGTACATTGAGCCCATCTACTTTCTGTTCCTTCACATTGTGAGGATTTAGCGCCTTGATTTGTTGACATGCAGTGTTGCTGTTATGTTTATGAAGTATCTGTTTATGTATTATCCACATTTACCATTTTGTCTCCAGAGTTTAAGTCTCCTTTGTGCAAACATCTCATGAAGTTCTTTGTAGTTCATGGTTTCCAACGTATTATGTAGAAATAGAAAAGGATAAAAAGATACTCATTCGGTTTAAAGTTGAAAGGAAAGTTAAAATGAAATATTATGCACTTCCAGTTTTGACTTAGCCACAGTTGCCTCTTCGTCTTCTTCCTGTTCTTGTTATTCGTCTCCTTCTGCTCCTCTTCCTCCTGCTTTTGAGACAGGATCTCACTGTGTAGCTCTGGGTGGCCTTGAACAGCCAGTCTTCTTGCCTCAGCCTCCCAAGTGCTGAGCTTACAGGTGTGCACTGGCCTACACTGGCATTATTGTTAAAAATTTTTTTATTTTATTTTAGAGAGAGAGAGAGAGACAGAGGGAGGAGAGATAGAGAATTGGTGCTCCAGGGCCTCAGCCACTGCAATCAAATGCCAGACACTTGTACCACCTAGTGGGCATGTGCGACCTTGTGCTTGCCTCTCCTTTGTGTGTCTGGCTTACGTGGGATCTGGAGAGTAGAGCATGAGTCCTTGGACCTTGCAGACAAGCGCCTAAGCCACCTCCCGGCTCTCTCGGCTTTCTTGTAGCACAGCTGAAGGTGACTGCGATGTAGCTGTGGCCGCTCACAGGGAGTGACTGTTCTTATAGTCAGCTGAGTGGGCTGTGCTTTGGGGAGACTTGAGCTGAGTTCTCGCCCTCAAATCTGACCAGTGGAAGAATCATCTCTGTAGCATGTGAACAAGTTAATTGTCCCTGACTTCACATAGAAAGATGCTAGATACATTGTAGGTGCATGTTATTATACTATTTTCTTCCCAAAGATTCAATAAATAAATTTCATGATTTACTGAGGATCGAACCTCAGACCTCACACATGCTAGGCAAGTGCTCTTACCACTGAGTTATATCCTCAGCATTTTTTTTTTTTTTTTAATTTTGAAACAAGTCTCACTTAGTTGCCTAGGCTGGTTGCCTTGAACTTGCTCTGTAGATGGGGCAGGAGGCCTTGAACCTGTGATAATTCTACAGAGTAGCTGGGATTACAGGCCCGAGCCACCGGAGCTGGCTGTGTCGTTTCCTTATGTGACATCAACAATGCTGCTGGATCAGAAGAGGCTTCGCTTAGTCTGACATTCATTCATTCAGACAACTTGCTCATCCACTTATCCAGCCAACTTCCCATCCATCCATACATAATTTTGCGCCTGGCCCAGAGTGAAGTGCTTTTTAGATGTATGTCAAACTTAACCAATAGGAATTTTAAAATATTTTTGTTGTTTTATGTTTATTTATTTATTTGAAAGTGACAGACAGAGAAAGAGGCAGATATTGAGAGAGAGAGAGAATGGGTGTGCCAGGGCCTCCAGCCACTGCCATTGAACTCCAGATGCATGCACCCCCTTGTGCATCTGGCTAACGTGGGTCCTGGGAATCAAGCCTTGAACCGGGGTCCTTAGGCTTCACAGGGAAGCGCTTAACCGCTAAGCCATCTCTCCAGCCCCCAATAGGAATTTTATATGTTGATATGAATTCAGCATTGTTTCATGGGAGCAGGGCCAGAAAAGATGCATAGCCATGGTCTTCTACCAGGCTAAAGTTCCACGGAGACGTCTCTTGGCTTACTTTGTCTCTAGACTTCATGGATCATTGTGTTCCCACCACTGCTACAATCTACTTCAGAGACCATTTTCCCAATTTTTAAAGATCGTTTATTTATGAGAGAAAGAGAGACAGAGAATGGACATGCCAGGGCCTCTACCTACTGCAAATAAAGTCCAGACACATGCGCCACCTTGTGCGTCTGCCTTTCTGTGGGACTGGGGAATTGAACCTGGGTCCTTTGACTTGGCCGGCAAGCGCCTTAACCGCTAAGCCATCTCTCCAGCCCACAGTTTCCCAGGTTAGGCATGTTTAGAAATACCGTGTGTTTGTGGACTAAGATCAGTTATCATGAGATGGTGCTGGCTCCTTTTCCTTGAAATGCTGTGGTTTGACAGCGTGTCTGGGTGTGGGTTCATTATAGCGGATGGGTGTTCGGCCTCTGTGTAAGCTTTCCATGTTCGGGTTGACGCCTTCTTCTGTTACGGCGAATTCTCAGCGGGTAACTTTCCGCATAGTCCTTCTCTGCTTTTTTTTTTTTTTTTCCCTTCGCCTTTAGCTTAAACTCTGGTGAGAAACAAATAAAACCTCCCACCCAGCGGGAAGCTGCCAATCAAAATTCCCTAACCAGGAAAATGAGCGCTGCCAGGAAGGAACCCTCGCAGCTCGCGCTGAAGCCTTTCTGCCCGTCTGTCCGTTGTCAGCGTTCCTGCCCTTGTGTTTGTAGCTTTTCTCCTGAGCTCTGGTTGCATTGTGATGACAGCCCGCCTTTGCTTTTCGGGTGCTGATTGTCTTTGATGTGTGTGTTCCGGAGTAGGTGTCCCGGTCCACTGACCTTTGCATTTCAACAGTTCTTTCCTTCTTTCTTTCTTTTTTTTTTTTTTTTTTTTTTTTGGTTTTTCAGAGTAGGGTCTCACTCTAGCCCGGGCTGACCTGGAATTCACTGTGGAGTCTCAGGGTGGCCTCGAACTCACTGCGATCCTCCTACCTCTGCCTCCCAAGTGCTGGGATTAAAGGCGTGCGCCCCATGCCCAGCTTAGTTCTTTCTTTTTTAGCATGTCAAATGCATGTAGTGTGATAGCCATCTGGTCTAATTTGGACCTGCCTGTTTTGGCTTCATAGTTTTTTTTTGTTCTCTTTGAGGCATTTTCAGGATCTTGTGGGGAAAGTCGTATTGATAGTGCTTTTTGTCTTTCTGCCTGGGAGAGTTTGCTTCCTCCTTGCGGCTTTGTTGGTTTTCTTGTTGTTTATGTTTTTCAGTGTGTTCTAGAGGAATTCTAGTTGGTTAACTCTGGAAAAGAAGTATTTTTTTAAAGTATGTATTTTTAAAAAATTATTTATTTATTTGAGAGTGACAGACACAGAGAGAAGGACAGATAGAGGGAGAGAGAATGGGCGCGCCAGGGCTTCCAGCCTCTGCAAACGAACTCCAGACGCGTGCGCCCCCTTGTGCATCTGGCTAACGTGGGACTTGGGGAACCGAGCCTCGAACCGGGGTCCTTAGGCTTCACAGGCAAGTGTTTAACTGCTAAGCCATCTCTCCAGTCCTAAAGTATGTATTTTTAAAGATTTTATTTTAATTTATTTATTAGAGACAGAGAGAGGTAGAGAGAGAAAGAGAATGGGTACTCCAGGGCCTCTAGCCACTGCAAACAAGCTCCTGATGCATGTGCCACCATATGCATCTGGCTTACGTGGGACCTGGGGAATAGAACCTGGGTCCTTAGGCTTCACAGACATACGCCTTAACCGCTAAGCCATCTCTCCAGCCTGATGAGAAGTACTTTAAAAAATAATTTTATTTATTTGCAAGGGGAGAAAGGGGGGAGGAGAGAGAGAGAGAGAGAGAGAGAGAGAGAGAGAATATGGAGAATATGGGTGTGCCAGGGCCTCTAGCCACTGTAAACAAACTCCAGATGCATGTGCCATTTTGTGTGTCTGGCTTTTTATAGGTACTGGGGAACTGAACCCAGCTAGCAGACTTTGCAAGCAAGTGCCTTTAACTGTTGAGCCATCTCCCCAGCCTCAGAGAAGTATTATTTTTTTTTCATTCCTCTCCTTTCTGTATTTCTCCTCTGTTTGCTGATTTTTGTTTCATTTTATTTATTTACTTATACTTTTAACTTAAATTATTTATTTGAGAGAGAGAGAGAGAGAATGGGTGCACCAGGGCCTTCAGCCACTGCAAATGCTTCAGAACTTCAGTCGCTTGCGCTGCCCTGTGCATCTGGCCTTACATGGATACAGGGGAATCGAACCTGGGTCCTTAGGCTTCGCAGGTAAGCACCTTAACCACTAAGCCATCTCTCTAGCACTTCATTTTATTTTTGATTGGCAAAATAATTAGGTCTATTTATGGACTACATATGACTTGTGTGTACACGTATGTATGTGCACTGCATGTGTGTGCATATGTATGAGGCTAAAGGACAAACATCAGGACATCTTTCAGGTATTTTTCACCTTTCTTGAGGCACAGTGTTACCCTGGTTTGGCGCTCACCACGTAGACTATACTGGCTGGCAGTGAGCCCTAAGGACCCCCCAGGTTCTACTCAGTGCTGGGGTTACAGGCACATGTCACTGCACATGCCTTTTTAAAATATTTTCATTTGAGAGCGAGAGCGAGAGAGAGAGAGAGAGAGAGAGAGAGGGAGGGAGGGAGGGAGGGAGAGAATGGGCGCAGAGGGCCTCCAGCCACTGCAGATGAACTCCTTGTTCATCTGGCTGACGTGGGAGTTGAGCCTTGAACCGGGGTCCTTAGGCTTCACAGGCAAGTGCTTAACTGCTAAGCCATCTCTCTGGCCCCCCTTTTCTTTTGGTTTTTTGGTTTTTCGGTTTTTCGAGGTAGGGTCTCACTGAGGCCCTGGCTGACCTGGAATTCACTATGGAGTCTCTGGGTGGCCTCGAACTCACAGCAATCCTCCTACCTCTGCCTCCCAAGTGCTGGGATTAAAGGCGTGCGCCACCATGCCTGGCTCCTGGTTCCCCTTTTTTCTTCTTTTTACCATGGGTTCTGGGTATTGAACTCAGGTCCTCATGCTTTGCAAGACAAGCACTTCATGACTGAGCTATCTCCCCGTCCCCAATATGATGCTTTGGTACGTAGTGATCAAATCAGTCTCTCCAGTGTGCTTGTTCTTGACCCTTTATCCTTCCTTGTGAGCTTGCTGGTTGTCTGTCAATCTGGAGGCTGGTCTGAGTGATCCAGGCTCCTGGACTGGTGAGCGGGAAGCCCCGCTCTGAGGACAGTGGTCGTGATTTAGCTCAGCCTCCTTCCGCGGCGGGCAGAACGTGGCTCAGCCCCAGTTTCAGGCCTGAGGATTTTGGCCCCGTGGATCCACAGAAATGGACCAGCTGTCCACTTGGGCCTGTCTCCGTCTCCAGTGAGTGGCCTGCCCTGTGTCTTCTTCTTTCGTTTCGTGTCACAGAGTTGTTGATCATGCTTTTCTTTTAAAGTTTTTTGTTTATTTTTATTTATTTATTTGAGAGTGACCGGGAGAGAAAGAGGCAGACAGATAGAGAATGGGACACCAGGGCCTCTAGCCACTGCAAACCAATTTCAGATGCGTGCGCCCCCTTGTGCATCTGGCTTACGTGGGTCCTGGAGAGTTGAACCTGGATCCTCTGGCTTCGCAGGGCCGACGCCTTAACCACTAAGCCGTCTCTCCAGCCCCTGATCATTGAATGCTGATGGGTGGCTTCTTCATCTAAACAGATACTTAGCTTGTACGTGGAGGGAGTAGTCATAACTTTTAGGTCTGTTAAATGTATCTGAAGCCTTTTGAATTTTCCCAGCCAGATTTTTTAAAAAAAAATTATTTATTTGGGCTGGAGAGATGGCTTAGCGGTTAAGCGCTAGCCTGTGAAGCCTAAGGACCCCGGTTCGAGGCTCGGTTCCCCAGGTCCCACGTTAGCCAGATGCACAAGGGGGCACACGCGTCTGGAGTTCGTTTGCAGAGGCTGGAAGCCCTGGCGTGCCCATTCTCTCTCTCTCCCTCTATCTGTCTTTCTCTCTGCATCTCTCTCTCTCAAACAAATAAATTAAAAAAAAATTATTTATTTGCAAGGAGAAAGAGAGAGCATGGGTGCACTAGGACCTCCAGCCACTGAAGATGAACTCCAGATACATGCGCCACTTTGTGCATCTGGCTCTATGTGGGTACTGGGGAATCGAACCTGGGGGTTGAGGCCTTGCAGGGAAGTGTCTTAGCCGCTGAGCCATCACTTCAGTCCCTTCCCCCGCCCCCACTGAGCTTGGCCTTGACAGAGTCTCTGGTTAACGACACAGGCTCTCCTTGGTAGTGAATTATCACAACCGCTTAGTGGCTGGAGCGTGAGGGGAGAGCTGTTTTCCTCATAAAAGCATGTGCTTCCTCCGTGGGGAGAACGTTACAAGCCTGTCAACCCGCTGTTATGAAAACATGATCACCCAAAGGAGAAAAGAAGTCTCCATTTGGAAGTGAGTAAAGTATGATGGCCCCTTGCCAACCTCTTCCCCTCTCCCCCCCATTTACAGCTCTGCATACAACCTGCTTGCTCTCAGGCCGCTCCCAAGAGTTCTGACCCGCAGTGGTTGTCTGCTCCCCCATGCGCCCCTCTTTTCAGCACACCACGCAGTGAGACGAAGAGCTTTTCTCCCTCATCACTGTCACCAAATTCCTTCCTTGAAGAAGACCTGTGCTTATGTTTTAAGTAGCAGGTCTTTGACAAAATTCTGTAACAGTTTCTTCATCATTTCCCTCTTCAAAAAGTAGGTTGTTGAGGGCTGGAGAGATGGCTTAGCAGTTAAGCACTTGCCTATGAAGCCTAAAGACCCAGGTTCAAGTCCTCAGTACCCACATGAGCCAGATGCACAAGGGGGAGCATGTTTCTGGAGTGGCTGGAGGCCCTGGTGCACCCATTCTCTCTCTACCTCTTTGCCTTTTTTTTCTCTCTCTCTCTCTCTCTGTCTCAAATAAACAAATAAAAATAAAATATTAAAAATGAATTAGTTGGGCTGGAGAGATGGCTTAGCAGTTAAGCGCTTGCCTATGAAGCCTAAGGACCCTGGTATGAGGTTCCATTCCCCAGGACCCATGTAGGCCAGATGCACAAGGGGGCACATGCATCTGGAGTTTGTTTGCAGAGGCTGAAAGCCCTGGCATGCCCAGTCTCTCTCTCTCCCTCTATCTTTCTCTCTGTGTCTGTCACTCTCAAATAAATAAATAAAAAATTAAAAAAAATAAATTAGTCATTGAATACCTCTGACGTACATGTCGTCCCATTAGGGACTTTATTTGTGTTACCATGTTAGTCTCTCGGACATCCATCCAGTAGACTGAAGTCCCTAGAGGCTTGCTTCTGACATCTTGAAACTCCCTCCAAACAACTCACCTCCCTTCCCACGTCCGCACTGTCTCCTTTCTGACCCGGACCCAGCTCCTCAGTCTTGTCCAGTTTCCCCCTTCCTTCCGCAGCCCATGTAGTCATTTCTGCCTCCCTCTCCCAGCTTCTCAGGTGTCCTTGGACAATCGCTGGTCACTTTATGACCAGCTTCCAATATTCAGTCAGTTCAACGGTCTCTTGTCCTTCTCTAAGTGCTGTCTGAGAAAAATATCATTTCAAATGTGTCTGTAATTTACTTGACTCTTCAGTGATCACAGTTGGTTTACTTGTCCCTTTTCTGGAGTGCTGTCCCTTCTTTACACTGGCTGTTTCAAAACATCAGACCATCATCAGTTGAACCCCTCCTGACATCCACAGCCTGTTGACCTGGTCTTGAAATCTGCTGAGAACACAGAATTCACCAGAAGTGACCTCTCTCTTCCACTCCATGTGCTTCTGCCTCACACTCATCCCTTTCCCCCTCTATCCTTTTTAAAAAATAATTTATTTATTAGAGCCAGGTGTGGTGGTGCACACCTTTAGTCCCAGCACTCAGGAGGCAGAGATAGGAGGATTGCTGTGAGTTTGAGGCTACCCTGAGACTCTGTAGTGAATTCCAGGTCAGCCTGGGGTAGAGTGAGAACCTACCTCAAAAAACCAAAATAAATAAATAATTTATTTATTAGAGAGAGAGGAAGAGGTAGATAGAGAATGGATGTGCATCTGGCTTACATGGATAGTGGGGATTTGAACCTGGGCCCTTGAGCTTTGCAGGCAAGCACCTTAACTGCTAAGCCATCTCTCCAGCCCCCACTCCCTTTTAAATCACAGAAGCCCTCCCATTTTCCAGTGGCAATCCCATCTACCTATATTCTTTCCAAGTTACAAGCTGGGGGTGGGGGGAAGAATGGGTACACCACTGCTGATGAACTCCAGACACTTGTGCCACTTTTTGCATCTGACTTTATGTGGGTACTGGGGAATCGAACCTGGGTCATTAGGTTTCACAGGCAAGTGCCTTAAGTGCTGAGCCATCTCTCCAGCCCTAATATACCTTTTTTTTTTCACTCTAGCCCAAGCTGACATGGAATTCATTCAGGGTGGGCTCCAACTCACAGCGATCCTCCTACCTCTGCCACCCAGGTGCTGGTATTTGAGAGCAACAGACAGACAGAGAGAGAGAGGCAGATAGAGAGAGAATGAGCGTGCCAGGGTCTCCCAGCCACTGCAAACGAACTCCAGACATGTGCGCCCCTTGTGCATCTGGCTAACGTGGGTCCTGGGGAATCGAGCCTCGAACTGGGGTCCTTAGGCTTCACAGGCAAGCGCCTAACCACTAAGCCACCTCTCCAGCCCCTGATATGCCTTTCTGATGAAGCATTAGTGACCCATTTAGTTGGACACCTATGGCTTTTGTGCCTGCACCCCTCACTGCCCTGCACCCGTTACTCTCGGGGTCACGTTCGTGAGTCTCCGTCCTCTGCCAGCTTTTAAGCTTCTCAGAGTGCCTTTGTTTCCTGAGGCTCTGTAGTGTCTCTGCCTAACAAGTTTTCTCAAACTAAAAGTTGGATAATATATCTGTGTTCATGAATGCTAAGCTAAGGCACTCAGGAGCCTGTATATATTATTGTTAGTGTGTCAAACACTAATACAAAGAGAACCAAGTTTTCGGTTTTAGCCGTAATATACAGTAATCTGGAAATTGTCTATTTTTTTCTTCTAGAAAAGTGGCTTTCCTAAAATAAGAGAAAATAAAATTAAACCGAGCTTGCATCAATATAATTTTGGCGTTCAGATGAACTGAAAACACTCCTGCAATGCTTGGCTGACTCGAGCTGGGTGTCAACAACATGTCACCTAACAATTGAGCTCTTTGTGATTGTTGAAAAGCATATATTAAATTCCCCCAGAAAAAAAGAATCTATTAAAAACCATGTAGGATGGTAAAAGAATATTTTACATAGTATTTTAATTAACCAAAATTGGCTTGTTCCATCTTCAAGGTACCTGGATTGCATAGAGAACACAAGAAAAATCTATCTATTGATTTTATCACAAACCTTCTTAGCCTTTTTGTGTTAACACAATGCCCATAAGCCCTTACCCAGCGGAGGCACCACCAGAGGCAAGTTCTTAAGTGCTGAGAAACCTCATTTGTAGAAATGTGCATCAACACACATGTTTTGTGTGTCCGTTCTTTAAAACTTATCTGTCTATTTGCTTGTGTACGTGCATGTGAGCGCACGTGCATGCCAGGGTCTCTTGCCACTGCAAACAAATGCCGAGCTGGTTTTACACGCGTAGCTTGGTAATTGAAGCCAGGCTGCCAGGCTTTGCACGCAAGTGCCTTTAACTACTGAGCCATTTCCCCAACCCCACTGTATTCAGTGTTAAGCAATACAAAAACTGGAAGCTATTCAAAGACATAAAGAAAACCAGGAATTAATGAGATTAATTAAATTTTTCCCAGTGTTGAATTTTCTTTAAAACTTTTGAAACTGAAGCTGTGTAAAAAAGTCTCTTCTCCTGAAACATGTGCTTTTCTTCTTAATTGGCCATCACATTAAAACAAACTATTTTTTAGGTGCATTTTTGCCTCTGTAGTTAGTACGCAAATCTGGGATGGGCTGGGGAGATGTCTTAGTGGTTAAGGCACTTGCCTGCAAAACCTAAGGACCTAGGTTTGATTCCCCAATACCCATGTAGGCCAGATGTACAGATGTGGCACATGCATATGGAGTTCATTTGCAGTGGCTGGACGCCTTGGCACACCCATTCTTTCTCTACTCTATCTGCCCCTCTCTCTTTCTAATGAATAAATGAATAAATAAATGAAATGTTTTAAAGCAGGGGTAACTGGTAGATGATTTATTCCCCCTCCCATTTGGGAAAATGGCTCAGTGGATAAAGTGCTTGCTGTTTAAGCCTAATTCCCCCATAAAAACCAAACATCATGATAGCCGTCCGCAGACCCAGTGTGCCTATGGTGAGAAGGGAAGCAGAGCCAGGAGACTTTTCTAGAAGCTAGCCTGGTGAATGCAGACATGAACGAGAGACCTGGCTTCATATAGGGTGGAAGGTGAGGGCTGATCCCCGAAACTCCACCTGCACTCTCACACGTAAATGCTTTGTGCACATCCTGCACACACACACACACACACACACACACACACACACACACACACCATTTGTACGTATACACCAAAAAATGAGAACGGAGAGACTTGGGAAGAAGGAGAAATATGATGAATAGAAAGTCACCATGAAAAAAGAAAGAAAGTTAATGTGGCACAAAAGTTTATGACCAGTTTGAGGACAGACTCTGACTTAGAGGGATGCTAAATTAGGCCTTTTTATTCATTTAATGACATAAGATATTGTTTCATTTATTTGAGGCCAAGGGTGCCCATTTTTTATTTTGTCTTTTCTAGTGTATTGCTCTTGCTAGCCAACTTAGTTTTATTATTAACCATTTATGCTGTATTTATGTCTATAATTATTCAACATTGTTCTGCCGTGATTAAGTAACTGGGCTGTTGAAACAAGTAACACCTGCATGTTAGCTAAGTGTCTCCAGTTAATTACGCACATCTGCCAAAACAGATTAGTAGCAAATTTCTAGATCAGAACAAATTGTCTTGATCTCTTTACCTAACACCTTGTTTTATGTCAAATCTTACAGCTTTCAGGGAACAAGACTTCTTGATGGAAGCTTATATTTTGACACTAAAAAAATTGAGGCTGAAAATGTAAGGCAATTTCATCCATACTTCCCAGGTTAAATATTTCTGCATTATTATTTTTATGGTTTTCATATCATAATAATACTGTACTTTCATAATAAACCTGATTTAATCTTAATTTCTTATAGCCCTGTGGAACTTGCTGACCATATGATCTTGAATATTATAGTTGAGAAACTAAAAATCTCTTGGTTATGTAAACAAGCGCTAAAATAATATTAACATGTCAGGTCTCGTGACCATCTCCAATATCTTTGCCCTTGCTATTACTTTTTGTATTTTAGATACATGAATATTATTAATTCATTAAGGTAACAACAACAAAATTGCCAAACAGAATTAAAACTTTAATTAGGTGCTGGAGAGAGAGCTCGTCGGCTAAGAATGCTTGCCCCATGAGCATGAAGGCTTGAGTCCAGTCCCCAGAACCCACGTAAAAAACTTGGCCCAGGGCTGGAGAGATGGCTTAGCGGTTAAGCGCTAGCCTGTGAAGCCTAAGGACCCCGGTTCGAGGCTCGGTTCCCCAGGTCCCACGTTAGCCAGATGCACAAGGGGGCGCACGCGTCTGGAGTTCGTTTGCAGAGGCTGGAAGCCCTGGCGCACCCATTCTCTCTCTCTCCCTCTATCTTTCTCTCTGTGTCTGTTGCTCTCAAATAAATAAATTTACAAAAAAAAAAAAAAAAAAAACTTGGCCCAGTGATAGATGCCTGGGAACCCCAGTGCTGAGAAGGGCATAGACGGGGGGGGTCACTGGAGCTCGCTGGTCAGCCGGTCTTACTGAGAAATAGGGAGCTCTAGGGTCATGAAAGACACCGTCTCGATGGATTAAGTCAGAAGAGAGGCATTGGAGAAAACCCAGTGTTTTCCTCTGGCCTCTGCATGCTTGTGCATGGCGTGTGCATATCTGCATCCACTGTACACACATGCATACCCACGCACACTGCATGCATGTGCACGTGCACACACAACACGCACACAAACTTTAATTAATTATAAAGAAGATTCCTTTTTGGTCTATTTTAATTTTAATTTTTTTTTTTTTTTGCAAGCAGAGAGAGAAGACAGAGAGAGAATGGGCATGCCAGGGCCTCCAGCCACTGCAAAGGAACTGCAGCTGCATGCACCCCCTTGAGCATCAGCTTATGTGGGTCTTGGGGAATCAAACCTGGGTCCTTTGGCTTCGCAGGCAAATGCCTTAATTGCTAAGCCATCTCTCCAGGCCTATTTTTATTTTTTTGAAGCAGGGTCTCACGGTAGCCCCAGGATGACCTTCAACTCACAATGTATCCCAGGCTAGCCTCTAAGTCACAGTAATCCTCCTATCTCAACCTCCCAAGTGCTGGAATTGAAGTCGTGTGCTGCCACACTCATCTAGAAGATTCCTTTTTGATTCAGTACTGATGAAGATAATTTAAACATCATTTCCTTTAATACATTATCTTTTGTAATATATATTTATCATTTGTTCTCTCAAGATTTTGCTCTGCATTAGACATTATTGCCTTATTTTTTGTCAGGGTCAGAGAGAATGTTGAATGTGTAGAGATCACAGGACAGATGATGAAAGTTCCCTTGAGGTATTAAATATAGCAGCCAGAGTTTGTGCTTCAGACCCAGGCTCTTGGGGTTCAGACTAGAGCACCCCCACTTGTGTCGTGTGATCTGGGCAACTTTTCCTTTCTGCCATCTGTGAGATCGCTTGTGTGGAGGACGCAGTGAGTGAGTGCATATAAGATACCTAAATTGTGTCTCACGTGCAGAACGTACTCAGTGAATATTCACCTTAGAATAGACGACCTGCTCAGTACTCTATCTAACTCATGAAGAACGCTAGATCTATTTGCTTTCCGTTTATTTTAATTGATGGTAGTGATGATGTTTCTCAACTACAAAGCGTATGTTAATTATACAAATTAAAACTCTAGCAACAGGTATCTTTTCCAGCTAGTAGTCCAGATTGAATCTTCTTTATCAGAAGTGGATGTTGGCATATTTAAATATACGTAATGAGATATGTGGAGATGTGCATAGCCCAAAGATAACTCCACGTGGCATTCCTACTGTGCCTGTATGCTGAGGGCGACCCAGTCGCATGAGGTCCGGGGCGTGTGTGTGTGTGTGTGTGTGTGTGTGTGTGTGTGTGTGTGTGTGTGTGTGGCTATCATTCAAATCAGTTTGGGTTTTGGAGCAGTCTGGATTGTCACCTGACGTTCATGATAGACAGAGCATCGGAAGACATTTGGTCGGCTTGGTAGGCCCCTTGTGCTTCTGCAGGAAGTGTCGCGCTGTTAGATGTGGGCTGGACTCACGCTGGAGCTGGGAGGGCTGTCGGTCCTCTGCGCCGAGATCTCAGGTGGAGAGCTCTGCTGCTCTCCCCGCAGGTTCTTCCGTGGTGGACCGTCCAACCGGCCCAAAGAGATCCCGGGCAGCACCCCGCTGCGGTAGGCACCCGGTGCTTGAAGGGGAAGCATTCCCATCCCCCGACGTCACTGCTGCCCCGGTGACAAGTGCTGACATGTTTCTTATGTGTTCTGAAGTTAGTAGGTCTGTGGACTCTGTTATGATTTTTATTTTAGATTGAGACTAAAAAGAAGTTGCCTTCTTACAAAATACAGAAGAATTTGCTAAAGTGAAGAAACCTTTAAGTTTCTTTGCAGCATTTAAAGAATCCATGCGGCGTGTTTTACTTTGAGCGTCGCATTGTTAATGCCCCACAGCCTAATCTATAAATACTCATTGAATGGTTCAGCCCGCAGGACAAAAGGTCCTGCTTGGGCCAAAACGTGTCTTCATTTGTTTGCAGAGACCTGCAGGACCAGATCAGCAATGTAGGAGAGCAAACAGGGTGTGGGAAAAGGAAACAGGAGGATTGTGGGGAACTGTATTTGAAGCTAGATCAAACCCCACTTAGGCGCGGTGAGCTCTGCTGTGTAAAGGCAAAGACTTTAGCCAGAAGACCCCTGAATATATGAGCAATAAAACCTGAAGGTGGGCACTGTGACTCCTAAGATGAAAAAAAATGAACACGTGTGTACCTCCTGCACATTCTTGTCGCTACTAGTACCCTTGAAAACAATTTCAGTGAGGTCGTTTGCTCAGTCTCTGTCTTTTGTTGAGTGAGAACTAAGGGAGCCCCAAGGCTTCAGAAAGCGCTTGCCTACGTAACTGTTCTCCATTTATAAGCCATGCGGGGAAATCTTAAATTCCCCTCAGTGATAACACCTGTGACTTTTCTAATTGAAACATATGTCAAAATTCAGTATCCCCAAGGAACGCCAGCTGCAATCTGTGACCTGTTATGTGTGGCATTCTTGCAAACGGAGAATTCTTACTTGCTCTGCCTCAGACTGCTTGCCCAGGTATCAGAAGAAAATGGGAAGCAGCAGCTAGAAAAACAACAGGTCATGTTTAAGCTCACATGGCTAACATGACAGCTGGAGTCCCACCAGCTAAAAGACTATGGATTATTCTAAGCCATTTGGCTAACTCCACTGGACCTTCTCAGGGTCCAAGTATGTTTGTCCTCTCTGTGAAATCAGGTGTCTTCATACTGTAGCGTTTAAATACTGATGCTCTCACTCCTGTTGGGAAGCTTTTGTGTAAACCTCATCCCGTAGCGTGCAAGTCAGCTTGTGCAAGTCCCTGCCCTCTGCCTCACTCGTCGTAACACTGAACCTCTCCCTTGAAACTTGTAGCGGGGAGAACCGCTCTCTTCCTTGGCCCTCTCCCAGCCTTTCACTGATGCACAATGTGAACTCTATGGGGGGCTGTGGGGGGTGCATTCTTGTCTGCCAGAACTGTCTTCATTTAACGTGCTTCGTGGATGCATCTTTTGCCCTTTGAGGTTAGGGTTATAACTGGTTCCTTGTGTTAAAAGGTACTTAGTAAATAGCTGTTGATAGGATATAAAATTCTTTTTTTTTTTTGGTTTTTCAAGGAGGATATAAAATTCTTAACGGACATTGTTTGACTGTTCATGAAAGTGAACAGCACATTTATTTTTTTACTGATACCTATATCAGCACTAAATGGATCAGTCTCGAAATTGAGATGATCTGCTAATAAAATGTTGCAGATCAGTTTGAAAAATGATCAAGTGGGCAAAGAGGTGACTTTCTATTTTTATTATTTATTTTTGAGAGAGAGAGAGAGAAGGGTGATCCAGGGCCTTCAGGTGCAGTGAACGAACTCCAGGCACATATGCCCCCTTGTGCACATGTGTGACATTGTGCGCTTATCCACTGTGCATCATGGGACCTGGAGATTCAGACATAAATTCTTTGACTGCGCAGGCAAGCGCCTTAACCACTAAGCCATCTCTCCAGTCCGAAGAGGCGATTTTCTAGAAACTCATCTTTGTTGTTCAGAGGCACTGGAGTAGAATTCTGTACAAAAATATTGTTAATGTTCAGAACTGGTTTATGTCGCTTCTTTGTAACCACTATTTAGTGTTCAGAGGTAAGTGGTGAGTGCTCTCTGTCACTCTCTCTCTCTGTTCCTGGCTTGTTATGCCTGGCATCCTCGCATTTTGATGCACGGTACCCTCATGTCCCTGTTAAGTGCCAGCAGCGGGTGTGAAAGCTGCTGCAATTGCAGAACTGACCTGAGATGAGCTTTCAAAGCTGATAGTGATTTGTGTCCCTTCCATGGGAAGGATTTGTAAGACAATTACTAAATTCAGGCATTTTGAAGGACCTGATTTAAATGGCTGCTAATTCTGTTGCGCATTAGAAGTGTTAACATGTCACTTTTGCGTGTTAAATTAAAAGAAAACCTTCACGAAGTTTACTCCAACCCTTCAGTTAATTACGGCATTTAAAACTTTTGAGTAACAGCCAGTATTTTTGCACAAAAGCTCAAGAATCAAATTTAGGCTGCCTCTCCATTTTTCAACTAACATTTCACTATAACCACTGTTAGTAAGTTACCAAATCTTTTGAAATACAAGGGTTTTCTGGTGATCACTTTACATAACTGAATGTCTCATTCTTTTTGAGCAAATGCCATGCTTCCCCTCATCTTTCTGGTTTTTTTTTTTTCTTAGTTTATTTCATGTATCTTTTATGTAATAGACCTGAAACTGCCTTGTGTTGAAGGAGGAAGCTGTATGATTTGTTAGCAGTTTTCTGTGTGATGGAATTTAACCTCCCCTTCTGTCTCTTCCCCGCACAGTCCCTTCAGTGTGAATATGTCCATTACTAAGGCCTTGCCACGCCAGTGAAGGTAGTTCTGTCTCCTCAGACATCTGGACGAGCAATGTGGAGGAGCGCACTAAGATAACACCTTCAAGAGACTCAGAACCAGGACCCTGGTTAATGACTTCCAGAAATGCACTGAAATGATGTTTGTGGAGATTTTGACACTCTTAAAAGACAGTTTTAAAGTTGAATTTGGTATTTTAAAGGTTATTTCTAATGTATTCCAGGAATGCGTTTGTTACCTGCATTTACGTGTACAGTGTTACAGCATACATGTATTGTGAACTTTATGAAAGACTATTTTGATAAATTTATAAATATATAAAAAATTATGTAAAAGTTAGACTCTATTTTGATTTAGCTTTTTTTCTGCTGTTTGCTACCAAAAATTTGTATTTTAAATGTGATTAGTGTTAGGATTGTTTTTTTCCAGACTCCTTATTAAGGAAAAGAAGTGAGGAAGACATTTTTTAGGAAGCAACTTTTGTTCCCACTGTGGATACAGCAGACCAGGGTATTCTTTGGGAGAATTGTGTCTATTTTAAAAATTCATCCAATTATCTCTACCAAGAGTAAAGCTGTCTGGTGGGGCTCATTTGGGATGAAGCCTCCCCCACTTTTATTTTATTTTTGTTTTTGTTCCTTTCTGTCAGCTTTGTTTCCTGCCGGGAGGGAGGGAATACTTAAAGATCTTAGCATCTACTGGAAGACCAGAATTTACTGGATATTTCTCCTGAAAGCATTTTATTTTTTCCCTGTATGAAATAACAACATTCCAAACACTTTTTTCTTTTTCTTTCTCTCACAAGAGTGCTTTACAAAAATGCCTTAAACCATTAATTTCCCTTCTATTTTCTCTTGTAATATGCAGAAGAAGGTTTCACATTTTAAAATCCATGCCTGAAGTTTCTAAGACCTCTGTCACTAAGTAGTCTATCATGCTTAGAATGACCACAAAGCACTTCAAAAGAGGTATTGACTCAGAACATTCTGGTTTTGGTGCGAGGTGATGGTTACCTTGGAAAGCACACAAGATCTGACTTCACTTTTTACTCCCTGAAGGGAAATGGGAAGACGCTGCTAGGGACATTTGTATATTAAGGGACACAATTTTGAACACAGCAACCCCCCCTGATACCCGCTGTGTATCTAGAGCCTAACGTGCAAATGAAAGGCCCCTTTGATACACGTGGCCTTTTCATTGTAAGCATCACCTCAGGTTTAGGACTCTAGAAACTTGTGTGTTCTGTTTCTGGAAGTGGAGAGTTATAGATCCTGATTTTCTTCTAGGCTGCTTAGGAAGGAACCACTCCATAGTGCAGGGCCAGTTACATGGATGCTAACGAAGTGACTGATTCCAGCCACTGAGTTATTTATAAAGTATTTATTCGCAGGGGGTACCTGTGCCTCAGTAGGACATCTTGTTCACGTTTTACTTTTTTCAAAAGGCATTTGAGTGACTGACTCAGGTGTGTTAGCACAACCTTCCACGACAGTACCAAATACTTGCACTCAGCTGACGGAAAAATGAACTGCATGCTTTAGGAATCAGATATTAAAACAAGTGGGATGAAATTGTCTATCTTTTCTAAAGCTGAAAAATAAAATATTTTATTATGAGCTGTTGTAAAAAGGTTGGTTAATTGTATAGGAAGATGATGCTATTTTTTCAGATTATCACTGAAAAGTAATTCAGATTGCATTTGAGAAGCGGGGAAAGGGAATTGTATTGTCATTTTTAGTTCTTTGAACACTAACGTGTGCAGCCACTAAAATGATTGTAAAGTTGACTACTGTAAATTTTCCACAATGATGTGTGTATATAAGTCATATGTATCTACATGTGTATGTCTTAAACTTAATTATACACATGTGTATACATAAGGCACACCAGAAAGGAGATGTATATAATATAAATTATATAGAAAAGTAATTCTACTCCAGCTATAAAAAAATTGTTTGACATGTATTTTGTTATGAATAGTTTATCTTCCAGAAGCTATTTTGTTCTATTTTAAAGTGTAGGAGGATACACTGCTAATGAATAATAAAAGTTTTATGAAATTTATTCCTGGATTGTCATAATTTGGGTTTTGTGTTGCCAGTGTGTTGAAGTTCCTTCTCTTATGTGTATATGTGAGTGTGTGCCTTCCCAGCACTGGGATTGCAGGTCCATGTCCCCATTTGCAGCATTTGTATGTGTGTTTTGGGAATCAAACTCATGTCCTCCTCCTTGAGAGGTCAGCACTATATCAAATGAGCTATCTCCCCAACCCAGTGCATTGGAATTTCTGTATAACTTTACTTTTGACCCAGGGTGGTTACTTTCTTTGGGGTGTCTCAAGATGTACATTCTGGCCAGGTGTGGTGGCGCACGCCTTTAATCCCAGCACTCAGGAAGCAGAGGTAGGAGGATCGCCGTGAGTTCGAGGCCACCCTGAGACTCCATAGTGAATTCCAGGTCAGCCTGGGCTAGAGTGAGACCTTACTTTGAAAAACCAAAAAAAAAAAAAAAAAAAAAAAAAAGATGTACATTCTGGATCTTTTATTGACTCTCCAAGTTGTGCTATTCCTTAAGCACAAGACGTTGAGAAGAGCCTGGCACTTGGAATTTCAGATGTTAGGTCTATATCTATCTATCTATCTATCTATCTATCTATCTATCTATCTATCTATCTATCTTTCCTTCCTTCCTTCCTTCCTTCTTTCTCTCTCCCTCCCTCCCTCCCTCCCTCCCTCCCTCCTTCCTGCTCTCTTTCCTTCCTTCCTCTATCATCTGTCTATCATCTGTCTAATCTGTCACTCTGTCTATCTGTCTATCATATATCATCTCTTGCGTGTACACTCACACATATTTTCATTTCTCTTAATAAGATACTGATATGACAGTATTTTTGCGTCCTGCTCTGTCATTTGTGACAAGCAGTGTTTTTTTTTTTTCCCGCAAAAAGAGGCAGTTTTGAAATTTGTATTTATTTGAGAGGGGAGGAGGAAGAAGGGGCACATCATGACCTCTTGCCACTGCAAACAACCTTCCAGCCACTTGTGCCACGTCGTGTATCTGCCTTTTCCTAGGTACTGGGGAATCGAACCTGGCCAGCTCATCTTGCAAGCAAGCGCATGTAGCCTCTGAGCCATCTCCCTAGCCCATCATTATTCTGTAATTATGAATAACTGTATTAGTGTAAAGATGCAGCCAGACCTCACGGAAGAGCAAACCTAATCATTGGAACAGAATCCACAATGGACTGATCATTTTAGTCAGACCTCTCAACCATACAACCAAAACACCTCTTGGCCCCGGTCGAAGGCAAACCGGATGTGGAGGCGGACAACGCTCCAAGCAGTGATTATTGTGTGACGTACCAGTCGTATTTTCTATTGTGGAAGAATGCCCCCCCCCTCCTTAAGGGGAAAGTATAGAAAGAAAACGGCTGTGGGTAATATACCCTCCAACCATTTGGAACTTACAGGAAAAGGACTGGAGAGATGGCTGGGTGGTTAAGTCACTTGCCTGCAAAGCCTAAAGACCTGGGTTCACTTCCCCTGTACTCACATAAGCCAGATGCACAAAGGGGCGACTGCATCTGGAATGCATTTGCAGCAGCTGGACGCTCTGCTGTGCCCATTCTCTTTCTGTGTGCGTCTTTCTGTGCTTGAAAATAAATTTAAAAAAATAATTTAAAGAATGCACAGAAAACGAACCTGAGATTTTTGTACATGTGGGACTAGCTTTCTACCGCTGAGCTACATCCCCATTTCTAGAGCTAGGAATTTGCAACTTGCTGGTTCTCACTACATTGCATGGAACAGTTGTGGTGCCGCGGTCATCATTTTAGATAGGGGATTTCATGGGAATCCATGGACCTGGTTAAAAGGACAGAAAAAGCCCGTCATGGTGATGCATGCCTTTTCTAATCCCAGCAGAGATAGGAGGATTACTTTGAGTTTGAGGCCAGCCTGGGCCTACAGAGTAAGTTCCACGTGAGCCTGGGCTAGAGGGAGACCCTACCACAAAATAAAGAAATGGTCAGAATTTTGTTTTTTTATTGAATTTGCTATGAAAAAGAAAGTTAAAAATTAGCTAGTCTCAATAAAATTTTCACCTTCTGGTCATTCACCGAGTTTACATGGTTTTATTGTCTTAGATACAGAATGCTGTATAAATCTTTTTAAGAAATATTTTTGTTTATTTATTAGAGAGAGAAAGAGGCAGATGGAGAATGGGTGCTCCAGGGCCTCCAGTGATTGCAAATAAACTCCAAATGCATGCGCCACCTTGTGCATCTGGCTTACACGTGGGTCTTGGGGAATCGAACCTGGGTCCTTTGGCTTCTCAGGCAAATGCCTTAACTGCTCAAGCCATCTCTCTGGCCTGATTTATAAATCTTAAAACACATCTGGAAAGACTACTGCATTCTAGATTTTTTTGTTTTCCATCTGTGATTTCAAGTACGGCAGGAACACGAGTGCCGCGGCAATAAGCTATGTGATGGATTTGCAAGATGGTTCTTGCGTGTCTGCTTTTGTGGCTGACCTGCTCCGCCATTCATGTATTAAACGAGTCTCCGTGACCCCTGTGTTGATGGGTAAGTACGTGGAGCTGTCCTGTCTGGTGTGTTGAAGTAGTGTCGAACGGCAGCATTAATAATGAGGCAAGATCCCTGTGACCCTCCTGCCAATGTTCATTAGAGCAAAAAATTGGTCACTGTATGTCTTCTTGGAAGATTAATTAGGGGCTAATTCTGGTTGTGATAGATATAATTTAAAGCTTAAGATTAAACTCCTTTATTTACAAAGAGCTTGCAGATGAAGGGCGGTAACCATGACATACAGTAACCATGACATACAAAGGGAAGTAGAAAATAATGTATTAAGTTATTTTGAGCTGAATTGAAATGTTAATATATTCCCACCCAGTTCCTCCTCTATGGGTTGAATTATGGTAATCATATCAAGGAGAGAAAAAAAAAATTAGCTTCTCTAGAGAAACTTAAACTTTTTTTTTTTTTTTTTTTGGTAAGTGCCAAGTAGAAACTTAAATCTAAAATGACTTAATACAAAATATGTTTGGGGGGGTTGGTTTTAAACTGTCAAATACAAATTAGCTGAACCTTTCACGCTCATGCCTGGTTTTAACTATGTCCCCAAACTCAGGGTGAATCACAATACCATTTGCCATTTCTCCTCTGGTTTGAATCAAGCTGACCAAAACATTTTTTTTCAATTATTTATTTATTTATTTATTTGAGAGTGACAGACACAGAGAGAAAGACAGATAGAGGGAGAGAGAGAATGGGCGCGCCAGGGCTTCCAGCCTCTGCAAATGAACTCCAGATGTGTGCGCCCTCTTGTGCATCTGGCTAACGTGGGACCTGGGGAACCGAGCCTCGAACCGGGGTCCTTAGGCTTCACAGGCAAGCGCTTAACCGCTAAGCCATCTCTCCAGCCCCGACCAAAACATTTTTGAGGAGCTGGACTACAAGAGAAAAGGTGGGACATGGTCCTGCCTTAGAGATAACAATAATAGGAGGTTGGAGAGATGATTCAGTGGCTAAGGACTCTGCAAAGCCTAAAGACCCAGGTTCAGTTCCCCAGTAAGCCATATGCACAAGGTGGTACATGGTACCTGGAGTTTGTTTGAAGTGGCTAGAGGCCCTGGCATAGTCTTTCTTTTTCTCTGTCTCATAAATAAAAATACTTTTAAAGAGTTGGGTGTGTTGGTGCACACCTTTAATCCCAGCACTTGGGAGGCAGAGGTAGGAGGATTGCTATGAGTTCAAGGCCAGCCTGGGACTACACAAGTTAGCCTGGGCTAGAGTGGGACTCTACCTCAAAAAACCCTATTTTTAAAAAGAAATGAGTATGAAAAATAAAACAATCCTAGAAATGATATAGCTACACTATATATGTTAAAACTGCGTATGTGGGGGGGATGCAGGGGGAGATCCGTGAGGTGCGTTTTATTTATATCACAACTTCCAAACTAACCTGAGGTGGCTTCAAAATGCAGCAGATGTTCCACAGGGGAGCACGCTGGTTTTGGACACCAGTCCCTGAGGCCCTTGATGCTGGTACTTAAAAGGTGAGAAAGACAGCTGTCTCACGTGACAGAGGATATCTCTCATCTCTTCCTAGGGTGGGCAAATTAACACCAAGTCTTATAGCTTTAGTGAGCTCCAGGACTTCTGCCAAGATTTCGTTTAAGAGATTATCTAAAAATTAGATTGTCAGTCTTGGCATCCAGGTCGCCCAAAATAATGTCAGGTACATGGAAAACAAAGTTGAAAACCTAATTGAAAGCAGAGACCAAGATAGTAAAATGATAGGCAGTCTGTCTGTCTGTCTATCTGTCTGTCTGTCTATCTATCTATCTATCTATCTATCTATCTATCTATCTATCTTTCTATCTATCTATCTATCTCATGTATCTACTAATCATCTATCTATCTATCATCTACCTATCATCTATGTATTTATCTATCAATCATGTACCTACCAGTCATCTATTTTTCAATTATCTATCTTTCTGTTATCTATCATCTATCTATCAATCATCTATCATCTATCTATCTATCTATCTATCTATCTATCTATCTATCTATCTATCCTATAACTTATCTACCTGTCATCTATCTGTTTATCATATCCATGCAGTATTCTGCCTGTCTATTACCTATCTAAAAATCTGTTTATGAAATATCTTTAGCAGCTATCTATCATCAATTCCTATCCCCTGTCTAACATCTATCTATTATATATCTTATCATCCATTTATCTCTGTCATGTATCTAATCTATCATCTATCTATATCTATGTATCTGTCATATCTCTCCATATACCTATCACATATCTTGCCTCTGATAGAACTCAGGTAATTTAAGCTGATTCAACTACAGCATGTCCTTTGAGTACTGGGAAGTCAGGTAAAACCTGGATGAAAACAGATGCTCTAGAGACTTGAGGTTACAGAAGCTACTTCATCTTTGCCTTTGGGGAAGAAGACAAGAAACTGCAATCAAAAATCTGGGTTTTATTGCTGGACAAGTGGCTTAGCAGTTGGGGCGCTTGCCTGTGAAACCTAAGGACCCAGGTTCCACTCTCCAGATCCCACATATGCCAGACACACAAAGATGAAGCCAGCACAAGGTCACACATGCCCACTAGATGGCACAAGTGTCTGGGGTTCGATTGCAGTGGCTGAGGCCCTGGCATGACAACTCTCTGTGTGTGTGTCTAAAAAAGAAAAATTAAAATTCTTTTAAGCATCTAGGAATCTTGGAGACCAGGAAACTTAATACCCTTGCATGCATTTTAAGAGAAAGAGACCGTACCCAAAGAGGCACGTTCCAGGAAGTTCTTATCAGTTCTAGAAAGATGTGGCTCGTTGATTTTCAGGCAGCTGGGTGCTGTGAGGGCGGCAGAGCTGGACCTGCTCAGCTTTTCCCGAGGCGAAGAACTGCCTCAAAACCACTTCTTCTTCCCCTTTATCCACCCATCACACCGGTCTGCTTTGCAAGCATAGCAACCACCCTCGCACTTATCCCTGTTCCTTTTTGTCTCGCTTGGAGCTTGCTTCACCCTTTAGACCACATGTCTGCATAGCCAGGAGGGACTGCCAACAGCCACGCTGAAGAAATAGCGATGACTGGGTAGAGGTGACAGTCATGGCCGAATCTGGAGGCTCAGTCTTGTAGCCTGTGGCTAAGAGCCTCTGCCTGGTGTGGAGGGAGGGTACAGAGCTTGGTCATAATGACACCCTGAAAGCCTTTTAAAAAAGTGCACTAAGCTGGCACACGAAGACTTCAGAATAGCTCCGTCTATTTTAAAGTCAAATCTGTTGGGGGGGGGACGGAATTATCCTTAATTAAGGATTTCCGTTGAAGTGACAGGTACTTAGAATGGTTAATTTTGAAGGTAAATGGAAAATGAAAAGAGGAAAAGTTTCAATTGCCATCTGGTCTGGAGAAGAGAGAAAAGTCAATTACCAAGACAGGAGCGTGCATAAGAAACCCCTGTATGTTGGGAGTCCCCCAAGGCCCCTCCCACTTTCGGTGACTCTCTGGAAATTCGGGAAAGGATACAAAGAAACGCGTGGACCAAAAGGAGGAGACTCACGAGGCTGGAATAACCCAGGGACAATCCTCTGGAGTTCTGTCCCGGCGGAGTCACACCGCATTCACCTGCACTGAGCCCTATAGAAGCCTTTGGCAGAAGGGCTGTTACTGGCCCGTTGCAGCAGAGCCCGGTAGCAGCTCCAATTCCAGACTCCCAGAAGGAGAGCAAGGGTTCAGCATTAGCAGATTCTTGGCCCATCTAGCGTAGAGACGGGATCACCAGGAGGAAGTTGGCACCTCGTATCCATCGGGTGCTCAGGCAAAAGCCCAGGACGATCCGGTCACCAGGCCTTCCTAAGGGGGCTATTTTAATACTTCCTTCCATCCCGTACCACGCACAACTGATTTTGTAGTAACTAAAGCTTATTTAAATGAATGTGCATGAAATGAGCTGCTGAGGGACATGGCCCAGTGGTAGAGCATTTATGCAGTCTGTATGAGGTCGCGGGCTCCATTTCTAACACTAGGAACTGACAAAAGAGAGAGAGAGAAAAAAGTGAACTAGCGAGCCTAAAATTTGTGTTCATAGGATCTGAGCCACTTAACTGTTATTTGGTAAGTCAAAAGCATAAAAGGTACATTAATGCAGTTTTTAAGTATTACAATGTAAACATTAAAGAAAAAAACACTAACTCCTTTGATTGCAAAAAGAGGCAACATAGGATCTTAAAAAGATAAACTTAAAACAATAAAAACGTGAATTAAAATAAATATTGGGGCTGAAGAAATGGCTCAGTGATTAAGGTGCAAAGCCTAATGACCCAGGCTCAATTTCCTGGTGCCCAGGTAAAGCCAGATGCACAAAGTGGCACATGCGTCTGGAGTTTGTTTGCAGTTGTTAGATGGCCCGGAGTGCCCATTCTCTCTCTCTCTCTCTCTCTCTCTCTCTCTCTCTCTGTCACTCTTCTCTATCTCTCTCTGTTTGCAATCAAATTAAAAAGCTATATAATTATTTTTTGTTTATTTTTATTTATTTGAGAGTGACTGACAGAGAAAGAGGCAGATAGATAGAGAATGGGCATGCCAGAGCCTCCAGCCACTGCAAACGAACTCCAAATGCATGCGCCACCTTGTGCATCTGGCTTATGTGGGTCCTGGGGAATCGAGCCTCGAACCGGGGTCCTTAGGCTTCACAGGCAAGAGCTTAACCACTAAGCCATCTCTGTATTAATTGTTGATGCATCGCAAGGCTAGAGTAAGATACAGCATAGCTTATTGTAGATCTATAACATCTAGTGCATTATCTAGGCCACAGTAATTTTATTATTAAATGTACACCAAGGCTTCCCAAGTTTTTCAAGTCTACAGGATACAGGTTGGCAACCTAATGGAGAAGTTGGAGCTGACAAAATAGTACACTCTTAGGTTTTGTCCTGAAACTATTCTGCCTGAAGTTATGACTTACAAGGTGAGTCCCTGGTAGCTCACCCTTGGGAACAGGCTGAAGAGAAAGCCCATGGTCATCTGTAACTTCTTCACAAGTATCTTCTCTTGCTAAGATGGTTACATCCAAGAGAGTGCTTTAAGCTATGAATTTTTTTTTTTTGTTTTTTGTTTTTTCGAGGTAGGGTCTCACTCTGGTCCAGGCTGACCTGGAATTAACTCTGTCATCTCAGGGTGGCCTTGAACTCATGGCAATCCTCCTACCTCTGCCTCCCGAGTGCTGGGATTAAAGGCATGTGCCACCACGCCCGGTTTAAGATATGAATTTTTTATGTTTTAATTTTTTTTTTAATTTTTTATTTATTTGTTTGAGAGCGACAGACACAGAGAGAAAGACAGATTGAGGGAGAGAGAGAATGGGCGCGCCAGGGCTTCCAGCCTCTGCAAACGAACTCCAGACGCGTGCGCCCCCTTGTGCATCTGGCTAACGTGGGACCTGGGGAACCGAGCCTCGAACCGGGGTCCTTAGGCTTCACAGGCAAGCGCTTAACCGCTAAGCCATCTCTCCAGCCCTATGTTTTAATTTTTATAAACTGGGTCTTTTAAATCTTATTTTTACCTTTTTTTTTTTTTATTTTGGTTCTTTGAGGTAGGGTCTCACTCTAGCTCAGGCTGACCTGGAAGTCACTATGTAGTCCCGGGCTGGCCTCCAACTCACAGCCATGCTCCTAGTGATCCTCCTGCCTCGGTCTCCCAAGTGCCGAGATTCAAGATGTGTGCCACCACGCCCGGCTTTTTCTTACATTTTAAACCCACTTTCTTTTACTTATTTCCACCCATGTATTTTTCTCATCGCTGAGACCTAGTATCTAGCAAAGCAACGTAAGGAAAGACGGGTTTATTTTGACTGAGGGGTTAAGGCAGGGACGGTCCATCGTGGCAGGATGGCATGGTGGTTGAAGTGGCTCAGGACTGTGGCTGCCAGAGAGCAAGGCAGCTTGCCCACGTCACGATGGGCCAGGAAGCAGCTCTGGGGTTCAGAGCTCAGCATCTGTATCCCAGTTAGTGTTGCTAGCTTCCCATACATACTTTCTAAAGAGCCTAGAACTTCTCCCAAACAGTGCCCCCAAGCTGAGGACCAAGTGTTCAAACACATGAACCCAAGGGGGGCACAGTTTACGTCCAAACCCTAACAACCAGCCGCATGAAGTCTATCCTTCTCATAGCCTATTGTCTACCTTCCTCAGGAAAAGTTTCCACTCCAGGTTTGGAAAAGCTGAGCATTTTTCTTTCACTAAACTGGAACGTTGTTTAAGTGACTCTTTTATTGCTATAATCCAGGTAACTGAACTAAGCATAGATTGGTCTCTCCCCTCCCCATTCTGCTTTTTATCTTTTCACATTTTTTCTGAGTTTTTCAGAAACTAAGTGCTGTAGGGAATCATTTTCATGAGTAGTCCTCTAACCGTTAGATCTAGAAATATGAATAAGGTCTTGTTTGACAAAGCTTTGAGGAAGCTTTGTGGAAAAGATTTGGGGAGGGTTGATGGGCAACTGCCTCTGATGTGGGACTTTTTCTTTTTTTTTTTTTTAATTTTTATTAACATTTTCCATGATTATAAAATATATCCCATGGTAATTCCCTCCCTCCCCACCCCCACACTTTCCCGTTTGAAATTCCATTCTCAATCATATTACCTCCCCATTACAATCATTGTAATTACATATATACAATATCAACCTATTAAGTATCCTCCTCCCTTCCTTTCTCCACCCTTTATGTCTCCTTTTCAACTTACTGGCCTCTGCTACTAAGTATTTTCATTCTCACACAGAAGCCCAGTCATCTGTAGCTAGGATCCCCATATGAGGGAGAACATGTGGCGCTTGGCTTTCTGGGCCTGGGTTACCTGACTTAGTATAATACTTTCCAGGTCCATCCATTTTTCTGCAAATTTCATAACTTCATTTTTCTTTACCGCTGAGTAGAACTCCATTGTATAAATGTACCACATCTTCATTATCCACTCATCTGTTGAGGGACATCTAGGCTGGTTCCATTTCCCAGCTATTATAAATTGAGCAGCAATAAACATGGTTGAGCATGTACTTCTAAGGAAATGAGATGAGTCCTTTGGATATATGCCTAGGAGTGCTATAGCTGGGTCATATGGTAGATCAATCTCTAGCTGCTTTAGGAACCTCCACACTGTTTTCCACAATGGCTGGACCAGATTGCATTCCCACCAGCAGTGCAGAAGGGTTCCTTTTTTTCCACATCCCCGCCAACATTTATGATCATTTGTTTTCATGATGGTGGCCAATCTGACAGGAGTGAGATGGAATCTCAATGTAGTTTTAATCTGCATTTCCCTGATGACTAGTGACGTAGAACATTTTTTTAGGTGCTTATATGCCATTCGTATTTCTTCCTTTGAGAACTCTCTATTTAGCTCCTTAGCCCATTTTTTGATTGGCCTGTTTGATTCCTTATTAGTTAACTTTTTGAGTTCTTTGTATATCCTAGATATTAATCCTTTATCAGATATATAGCTGGCGAAGATTTTTTCCCATTCTGTAGGTTGCCTCTTTGCTTTTTTCACTGTGGGACTTTTTCTTTTTTTAAAAAAATATTTTATTTATTTATTTGAGAGAGACAGAGTGAGAAAGAGGCAGATAGGGAGTGAGAGAGAGAGAGAAAGAGAGAATGAGCATGCCAGGGCATCTAGCTGCTTCAAACGAACTCCACACACATGTGCCACCTGGGGAATTGAACCTGGGTCCTTTGGCTTTGAAGGCAAGTGCCTTAACCACTAAGCTATCTCTCCAGCCTTTTTCTTCTCTTTTTTTTTTCCCCCAAGGTAGGGTCTTTCTTAGCCCAGGTTAACCTGGACTATGTAGTCTCTGGCTGGCCTTGAACTGATGATAATCTCCTACCTCTGCCTCCCAGGCGCTAGGATTAAAGGTGTGCACCACTATACCTAGCTTGATGTGGGACTTTTGCTGGTCCAGAAAAAAACTGAGGCAGTAAGAAGGTAATGGGAGGTCAGAAATCGTAACTGCCCTCAGATTGGGAAGTTGACTTGTGGGTTGCTGTGCATCTACTCACTCAACAAAGCACCGACTACCATGAGACAACAGGGAAGGGGTGCGACCTTGCCCCTCAAGTCCAGTTCTAAGGAGCCAGGTTCCTCAACAATGTGGAAAATAGTGGCTGTTCAGGGAGTGTAAAACTACAGATGTGAACCTCAAAAAGTGTTAAAAGGGTAGATCTCAGCGCACACACATGCACGCGCACACACACACACGGGCATAAAGAAACTTGGAGGCAATTCATACATGTATTATCTCGATTTTGATCTTGATTTTGATTTTTGCAAGTATACGTCCAAATCCTTAGAATCGTGTATAGCAAAGGTGTATTTATATATATAAACTATACTTCAAAAATCCATGCAAATGAATATGTTTATGGTACCACTGATGTAATAACACTGTGAGAGTGGTCCTCGAATAATTTATGAATTCACTGCAATCCCTATAAACATTGATACGGTTTTTGAAAAAATAAAAATTGTGGTATCCAGGCTTTTTTTCAGACAATTAAATCAGAAATTAGGGTGTATGGCCTAAGATTTAACAAAACAACTTTGCAAGCAATTCCTCATG
Organism: Jaculus jaculus; assembly: GCF_020740685.1. Taxonomy (NCBI): domain Eukaryota; kingdom Metazoa; phylum Chordata; class Mammalia; order Rodentia; family Dipodidae; genus Jaculus; species Jaculus jaculus. Next base: position 51,379,432 of record NC_059120.1, on the reverse strand, counting down.
CATGGTAGGTTCAAGACACTGGTATAGAGAGAGGAAGACTCAAAATTACTTGTTTATTTTATTTTATTTTGTTTTGTTTTATAAACTAAAATGCTCCCCATAATTTAATGAAAAGGAGAAAAGTTATATTCTCCAATCATTTAATGTTGTTTCTTTGATATCAGATTTTTATTTCTCCAGAGTGGCTTTCAAAACTGAGGTTTAGAGCCGGGTGTGGTGGCACATGCCTTTAATGCCAGCAATTGGGAGGCAGAGGTAGGAGGATCATCGTGAGTTCGAGGCCAGCCTGAGATGACATAGTGAATTCCAGGTCAGCCTAGGCTACAGTGAGACCCTACCTTAAAAAAACAAACAAACAAAAAATTGAGGTTTAGGTTGAGAAATAATAGGTTAAGTAGACCCTATGTTTCTATCAGTTAACATCTTGCTCAGGGCATTGTCCAAGGGATTCTCTGGGGAAGACGACGTCAGGGACCCAGTATGAGAAGGACCTGCAGACTTTGTCTCTGTCTTCAAAGAGTTAACAATCCAACTTTATTTGTTGTTTTTAAAATTTTTTTTGTTTATTTTTATTTTTTTTATTTGCAAGCACAAAGAGAGAGAGATAGAAAAGAGAGACAGACAGGGAAAGAATGAGCGCGCCAGGGCCTCCAGCCACTGCAAACGAACTCCAGATGTATGAGCCCCCTTGTGCATCTGGCTAATGTGGGTCCTGGGGAATCGAGCCTCGAACCGGGGTCCTTAGGCTTCACAGGCAAGCGTTTAACTGCTAAGCCATCTCTCCAGCCCTCGTTCTTTTTTTAAAATTTTTATTTATTAACTTATTTGAGACAGAGAGAGAATGAGCAGATCAGGACCTTTAGCAACAGCCAATGGACTCCAAACACACGCGCCACCTTGTGCAAATGGCTTTACGTGTGTGCTGGGGAATTGAACTCAGGTTGTTGGGTTTCGTAGGCAAATGCCTTAACTGCTAAGCCATCTCTCCCAGGCCTCGTAGGTATTTTTTCTTTTAATTGTGAGCAAAATCCAACATTATGCAATAAAAATCTTGTGAAAGGCAAGATGGAGTTTAGGTATGGCTGGAACCAGGAGCTCCACCTTCCCGAAGGAACTTTCTATCTTCCTTGTGTGATACAAGACATGGCTGCCTACAACAGCCACACTTGCGCCTTAAGTTTCTGTCTCCTGGAGAGACACAGGTTGACTCTCCAAGTGCCTGGTCTCTAGGCTTATAAACTGGCTGGAGCGTGGTGGTGGGGCTGGAAGGAGTCAAGGTTGGGCTCACAAAGGAATGGGAAACTCCTTCGAAACCAAGTGCGTGATAGCTTTCTGATCAACGGGGATTCTGGTTTATCCACAGGTGGAGACGATTCCTGGGCTTAGATAAACCAAGTGTCTATACGTAGCACGCGTGCACACACACACACATACACACACAAGCGCACACACATATCAAGGCAAAGGTGTTACTAGACAGCTTGATAATGATCATGGCGCAGGAGTAATGAACAAGTGATATAAAATATTGTTGGGCTGGAGGGATGGCTTAGTGGTTAAGGTGTTTGCCTGCAAAGCCAAAGGCCCCAGGTTCTATTCCCCAGGACCCACATTAGCCAGATGCACAGGGGGCACACTCGTCTGGAATTTGTTTGCAGTGGCTGGAGTCCCTGGCACATCCATTCTTTCTCTCCCCCCTTTTTTTTTCTCTCTCTGCCCCTCCTTCTTTCTCTGTCAAATAAATTAATTAAATTTTAAAAATTGTTTTATTTTACCCCCATTCTCTGCAATTTCTAAACCCTTGAGTCTGTTTGCGTATACTTTGACACGTGGGCAGCGTGGGGCTGGGCAGGGTGAAGTGAGGTGGCGTGTGCAGAGTTCTTAGCACACAGAGAATCACGGTTAGGCCATGTCCCAGAAGGATGCCAATCAAAGTAGACGTTCCTTTGATCTGTGTTGTTTGGGGGACATCTGAGTGGGCCCTATTATGCAGCACAAGAAGGATGATGACCCCAGGCCCTAAATTCTGTGACACACCCTTCTAGCCCACATTGCTTATTTTCACAGTGGCTCAGAGGTCTTGTGCCCACCGTACCGGCAAGGTCTGGGAGCCCACCCAACTAAGGCTGTGTGGCAGAAAGGACTTCTGGAAATCGTTTCAACATAGAAAGCAGGTGTCTTATTTTCTGAGATCAGTAAAATAGAAGTAGAATAATCTTTTGACCTCTGTGACTTCACGGGTAGAGACAGGTTGCCTTGAGTTTCTCTTCCTAATAATATAGATTTCACACAAACAGTTTCTTAGCTCTTGCTATATTTTTTTTTTGTGTGTGGTCTTATCAATCTTGCTTAATTCTAATTCACATGATGGTACTTTTGGCCAAATACCTTTAAAAGTGTGTGATTGGGCTGGAGAGATGACTTAGCGGTTAAGCGCTCACCTGTGAAGTCTAGGGACCCTGGTTCGAGGCTCGGTTCCCCAGGTCCCACATTAGCCAGATGCACAAGGGGGCGCAGGCGTCTGGAGTTCGTTTGCAGTGGCTGGAGGCCCTGGAACGCCCATTCTCTCTGTTTCTCTTCCTTTCTCTGTCTGTCGCTCTCAAATAAATAAATAAAAATAAAAAAATATTTTTTTAAAAAGAAATAAAAGTGTGTGATCATTTTCCTCTCAGTGTTAGATGAGCAAGATTGCGTGTGTGCATGCACGCACACACACACACACACACACACACACACACTCTGCAGCTCTTTCAAACTAATTTAATCTCAAATTACCTGAAATAATTCGTACATGCTTGAAAACACTCTCCAGCTGGTCTCTATCGCCATCAGATTGAAAATTTTTAAAGCAGATTTGAAAAAAAATTTATATTAAATCCTTTACTGGAAAAAGGAGTCAGTTTTGGACAAAAACCAAGCCAAAGCAATTTTAACTCAAGTTGGTTTTCCTGGAAAAGCTGAAAATGTAGTTCAAAAAAAGAAATGTCTTGGCCACTTTACAAATCCACAAATCAGAAACAAGCAAGCTCCATCTAATATCCTTCACTTCAGTGGTTCTGAGATGGCTGTATGGAAAACAAAGAGCTGTCTGTTTCTTGCTTAATGACAAAGCTTATTAAAAATACAGATTTGGGGGCTGGAGAGATGGCTTAGTGGTTAAGGCATTTGCCTGTGAAGCCTAAGGACCCAGGTTTGATTCTCTAGGACCCACATAAGCCAGATGCACAAGGTGGCACATGCATCTAGAATTTGTTTGCAGTGGCTGGAGGCCCTGGCACATCACTCTCTCTTTCTCTCTATCTCTAATAAATAAATAAAAATTAAAAAAAAATTATCAAAAACTGCAGATTCTGAGGCCCAGCCAGTGGGCACAGAGCAGACCTGAGTGAGGACAATGGAAGATTATAACTGCATGAACTCAGAGATGCATAAATTAATAAGATTGGAGGAAGATAGGTGACGGCTCCATTTTACAGTGAACAAAGCTGAGGTTTGTAAAGGTGAAGCAACGTGCTCAAGATTATAGGCCCTGGACTTGACCCTGGCCTCTTAACCTCTGGGCCAGGGTGTCTTAATCTTGGCACTGGCTAACATTTATCGTGGAAGGGCTGTCCCGGGCACTGGGAGCTGGTTATTACTCCCTCCAGCCTCTGCTCGTGGGAAATTTCTCCAGAAACTGCTCTGACCAGGAGTGCTGAAAAGTCAGCCCCACTGAGAAGCACTGGGTGGTAGATGGAATCTGTGGCCCCACACACCCAGGCTTGGATCTTGAGACGCCGGCAGGGAAGAGCTAAGTGACTGGGTCTCGGAGTCCAGCCCTAAGGTGCGCGGAGAGCAGCTGGAGCCCTGGTGGCTTTGTGATGCCAGCTGCATGCAGTGTCGCTATGGAAATCAGCCAGCTCCTCCTGCCACTGGTGGTGGTGCCCGGGAACTGGTAAGCCTGGAATCAACCCTTTTCAGGGTGTTTGTTAACACACCACGAAGCTGACTGCCACTCGCTGCCGCCTTAGCGAGCTGCCATCTAGACGAGCGTACCAAGCGTTACAGGCTGACTGGGCAGGAGAAGAGAAGAGAATGGGCATCACCAGGGCTTCTGCCCCCCTCAGGGTGGAGCAAACCGCAGCCCCATGATTCCGTACATTTATTAACTTCTCAAAGCTTTACCATTTGGCCTTCATGTACTGGTGAAAGCTAACCATGACCCCTACACCTAGCTAAAATAGACAAAAAAAAAAAAAAACAAACACAGTTTGTTCCTTTTGAAAAAAATAAGCCCTACAGTCTAAACAGGCCCTGTACCAACGTGATTTTCAGTTGCGTAATATTTGAGCTGTGAGGAAATACAGCTGGGATTTACAATGGGATTTTTTTTTAGCCAGTCTCAGGGTTTGAGCTTAGCGGGGTTGCTCTATGGCTTGGCTGGCAGCCGAGAGGGAAGGCCACAGGAAACGAGCAATTTTAGATTGCTACCCCGTACCCCTTGGTTTCCCAAAGCGTATGAGACCCTGGCTGTCTCCTGTTTTGAACGATCACGAACTTCACTACTGGAAAAGTCTGCACTTGATTTCGTCAGGAGTTGGAGTTAGGTTCTATGAGGGAATTGTTTTCAGCAAACTTTCAATTTAAAAGTGATCTGTAGCATCAACCACAAGGATGTGGTTATATGAAGCTTTAAAAGTATTCTAGAGCTGGGTGTGGTGGCGCACGCCTTTAATCCCAACATTGGGGAGGCAGAGGTAAGAGGATCGGCGGGAGTTCAAGGCCACTCTGAGAGTACATAGTGAATTCCAGGTCAGCAAGGGCTAGAGTGAGACCCTACCTCAAAACTAAACAAAACGAAAAAGTATTTTAGGGGCTAGAGAGATGGCTTAGCTGTTAAGACATTTGCCTGCAAAGCCAAAGGACCCAGGTTCACTTCCTCAGGACCCACGTTGGCCAGATGCACAAGGGGGTGCACCTGTCTGGAGTTCATTTGCAGTGGCTGGAGGCCCTGGTGCACCTATTCTCTCTTTCTCTGTCAAATATATATATATGTGTGTATATATATATATTTTTTTTTTAAAAGCATTCTAGAAACATAAGTAATAATACCTTACTGTGTGACTCCAATACTAGTTTATCTGTTGTAAAAGGTAACAGGCTGAAATCAGAGTCACAGGTAGAAATATGTCCAAGGGCTCTATGCAGTGAGTGCTTGTTAAACACACATTACGGTCAGGCCCTCTGATCCCAAAGAGAGCCTTACAGAAAAGCGTGCTGCGGTTTCTGTCTCAAATGTGGGTCCTAACATCAGAGTTTTAGACGCGTGTGTGTTTAGGTTGGAATGAGAGTCTGGAGACGCCAGGAAGGGGAGAGCAGGTTATTTTTTTTCGGGGGGGGGGGGGGAGGCGGACAACAGTCGCAACAAGTGAAAGGAATAGCAGAACACATGCTGAAGCGGAAATGGTGGTGTGAGAAGAGTTAACTAATACTAAAGATACATGAAAAACCACGTGGAAACCTGCTACTCTGCAAGCTAATTTTAAAAGACATTTTAATTTAATTTAATTTATTTATTTATTTGACAGAGAAAGAGGGGAGATAGAGAGAGAGAATGGGTGCACCAGGGCTTCCAACCACTGCAGACAAACTCCAGATGCGTGCGTCCCCTTGTGCATCTGGCTAAGGTGGGTCCTGGAGAATTGAACCTGGATCCTTTTGGCTTTGCAGGCATATGCCTTAACCGCTAAGTCAGTCCCCCAGCCTGCACGTTAATTTTAATAGAATTAAAGATAGAATTTGAGTGAATGTACCGCACATGAGTGGATAAAGCTGTTCCCACAAGCCATGGGGTTACGATTCAAAAATCCCAGTGCTGGGCTGGACAGATGGTCTAGTTACTAAGGTGCTTGCCTGCAAAGCCCAAGGACACAGGTTCGATTCCCCAGTATCCATGTAAAACCTGATTGACAAGGTAGTGTATGTGTCTGGAGTTCTTTTGCAGTGGCTGGAGGTCTTGTCTTACCCGCTCTTCCTCTCTCTCTCTATAAATATATGCCTACTTCTCTCTCCCCCCCTTAGATAAATAAACAAAAACATTTAAAAATGTTTAACATTTAACACAGCCAGGTGTGGTGGCGCACGTCTTTAATCCCAGCACTTGGGAGGCAGACGTAGGAGGATCACCATGAATCTGAGGCCACCCTGAGACTACATCGTGAGTTCCAGGTCAGCCTGAGCTAGGATGAGACCCTATTCGAAAAACAAAACAAACAAACAAATGAACCCACAGAAAAACATTGTACCATTGTGAGCCAGGCATGGTGGCACGCGCGCGCGCGCGCGCGCACACACACACACGCACACACACACACGCCAGTGCCAAGGATGAAATGTCTCCCAATGAGCTACTGGTCAGGGAGGCTACAGAGGCCTTAAAAGAAGACATGCTATTGTCTTTGCTCTTGGTTGTCCATCAACATTAGATGGCAGGTTGCCTACCATAGAGAAATCAAGCTTCCTCCCTGCTGGCTTGCGTACATCCTGCTAGAAAGTGCCAGGCAGGTTGCTGGGTGGGGGGTGGGGGTGGGGTGGGGTTGAAAAATGAAAGGTATGGCTCGGCTGTGCTCCCAATATGTTACAATATTGATTTATCCAGCAAGGTATGCCCACTGATGCAAAATTAGCATGACTATTGTGGGGGAAAACAATGGCTTTCTTATTGGATTTGAGGCCCTCTCCCAAGAGGATTTTCCTTCTTAAAATCTTTTTGAAATTTCATTTTGCATTTATTTATTTGAGAGAGAGAGAGAGAGAGACAGAGAGAGAGAGAGAGAGAGAGAGAGACAGAATGGGCACACTAAGGCTTGTAGCCACTGCAAGCTCCAGATTCAAGCACCACCTTGTGCATCTGGCTTACCTGGTCCTGGGGACTTGAACCTAGGTCCTTTGGGTTTGCAGGCAAGCGCCTTAACTGCTAAGCCATCTCTCCATCCCCCAGGGTTTTTATGCTTGCTGAGACAAATCTAGTGGAGGTGATAGGCCCTGGGGGAAAAGCTGCTACTGTTGCCATGCTAAGTGGACAATTTGATCCGTGCTGTTCCCTGCCTCCATCGGAGATGTTTCTTTCTGCAGGGGGCAGAAGTTAATGCAGAGACACCTAACTGGAGAAAGTTCTCAGAAATGACTATAGTTTGGACATCTGCGCGGGTTGGAACATAAAGGTCACCTGTAGTGTAGTGTAGTGTAGCCTCAGGGTCGATCCCCAGCTGGCTGTGCTTGGGCGGGTGGAGCCTGGCTGGAGGGGGCATGTCATGGCAGGTGGACCTTGAGGTTTATTAGTCCGACCCTCGGGGTGCTCATAGCTCGGCTCACTCCGACTCCTTCCGCCCAGATGTGTGGCTACTTCCTGCTACTGCTATACTTTCCGCATCACGAGGAAACTTGCCCTCAAAACCCTAAGACTGAAATAAACCCTTTCCTCCCATTAGCTGTTTCTTTTGTCGTTTTTTTCGAGGTAGGGTCTCACTCTAGCCCAGGCTGACCTGGAATTCACTATGGAGTCTCAGGGTGGCCTTGAACTCATGGCGATCCTCCTACCTCTGCCTCCTGAGTGCTGGGATGAAAGGCGTGCGCCACCACGCCCGGCTAAGCCATAAGCTGTTTCTTGTTAGGTGTTTTGTCCCTGCAACAAAGAGGAAACTGTTTACTACAAAATCTATAGCACCACTCAGGGAACATTGTAGAAGAGAGGGTAGAAAGAATGTTAACAGCCAGGAGACAGGGAAAAGTGTTGTGAAGTATCATCTTTAGGACACAAAGCGGCTGTTACGTTCATGAACTCACAACAGCTGTGGTTTTCTGCACAGGACTGAGCCCATCAATCTTCTGTTAGAGGGGCTCACAGGGCCCCTGGGGTTTCCCAATTAGCTACTGTCAGCTAATGTTTGCTGAGGGTGGGGAAGTCCTGTTTTTTTAAAAAAATTTATTTTTATTTATTTATTTGAGAGAGAGAGAGAAAAAGAAAGAAAGAAAGGAAGGAAGGAAGGAAGGAAGGAAGGAAGGAAGGAAGGAAGGAAGGAAGAAAGAAAGAAAGAAAGAAAGAAAGAAAGAAAGAAAGAAAGAGGGAGAGAGAGATTGGGTGTACCAGGGCCTTTGGCTGCTACAAACAAACTCTAGACACATTCACCACCTTGTGCATGTGGCTTACATGGGTCCTGGGGAATTGAACCTGGGTTCTTTGGCTTTTCAGGCAAGTGCCTTAACCACTAAGCCATCTCTCCAGCCAGAGTCATGTTCTATTTTTTAAAATGTATTTTCATGTATTTTATTTATTTGTTTATTAGAGAGAGAGAGAGAAAGGAATGGACATGCCAGGGCCTCTAGCCACTGCAAACAAACTCCAGATGCATGCATCACTGTATACATCTGGCTTATGTGGGTTCTGGAGAATCAAACCTGGGTCCTTTGGCTTCGCAAGCAAATGCCTTAACTGCTAAGCCATCTCTCTCTTGCTCCTGAATCATGTTCTGTAATTGTGGAACCAAGGCCCTAATAAATTGCCCAGGCTCCAGTAAACAATTTCCTCCCTCTCACATGCAAGCCACCCTAATTTATCTCAGTGTGTCACAAAAGAAAAAAGAAGTCAAAAAATGGGAAGAGAATTAGTTGAGAAGAAGGGGTTTAGTGAGAGGGGGATAAGAGAGGACAATATGATCAAAATACATTAAAACAAGTACAAAATTATAAAAAATAAAAGAAGGGCTGAGAGATGGCTTAGCAGTTAAGGCACTTGCTGGCCAACCCAAAGGACCCAAGTTCTATTCCCCATTACCCGCGTGTTGCAGTCAGGTTCGCATTGCTGGCATAAAACACCTGACCAAGAGCAGCTTGCGGGGAAAGGGGGCTTATTTTGGCTTACAGTCTCAAGGGGAAGCTCCATGATGGCAGGAGAAAACGATGATATGAGCAGAGGGTAGACATCACCTCCTGGTCAATATCAGATGTGCAATAGCAACAGGAGAGTGTGCCAAACACTGGCAAGGAAAAAATCTGACTATAACACCCATAAGCCCACCCCCAATAATACACTGCGTCCAGGAGGGTTTAATTCCGAAAATGCCATCAGCTGGGGACATAGCATTCAGAACACCTAAGTTTATGGGGGATGCCTGAATCAAACCATCACATTCCACCCCTGGCCCCATAAACTAATAACCGTACATGATGTAATATACAATGCATTTAGTCCAACTTTAGAAGTCCTCATAGTTTTTATCAATCCCAATGATGTCCAAACATTCCCCATAATCCAAGGTCTTTTAACTGAGCCATAATACAAAAAAAAAAAAAAATCCTCCAAAACCCCATAATGGTACAGAATAAACGTTCACACTGCACAAGATGGCATTGGGCATGCCAAGAAATATTCAGCCAATACAAGATTTAAACAGGGCAAACATCAAACTCTGTAGCTCCAAGTCCAACAGCAATAGTCAGTGACAAATCTCCAAGTTCAAACCAGCAACAAGTCTCTGGCATTCCAATTCCACCCCCACCCCACCCCCATCTTGGCTACTCACAGTCCCAGAAAACCTCATCTGGGGCTGGCAGCTCTCCTTGGCAGCCATCTTGTGGTTCCAGCATCTCCACTGCAACCCTCGGTCCATCCTCCTGGCCCCACGGGGGTCTCCATGCAGGCATCCTGCAAACGTGCTTCACACTGCCCATGGCCGTTTCCAGTCACAAGGCCGTGCTGCAAATTCCATGACAGAATACTCAGCTGCTTAGAGGCGCACAGCCTGGACAGCTTCCTGCAGAGGAGTCCTAGGCCAGACCTAGAAGATGAGGAAGTCTTCACGTGGCCAAAGTGGAGCTAGCTCATGGTCAGTCAGGCAGCTAAGGGCCTAGAATGTTCTCAACAAACAAAGACTGGGAGAGAGGAGCGATGGGGCCCATGCAAGAATGGCAAGTTGCACAGTGCCTCTGGGTGGAGTTGGAGGAGGGATGGTGATGTGAGGTTGGACTTCTGGGAGGCATTAGACCTCCATAAAAAATTCAGAGGCCAGGGCTGGAGAGATGGCTTAGCGGTTAAGTGCTTGCCTGAGAAGCCTGGGGACCCCGGTTCGAGGCTCGGTTCCCCAGGACCCACGTTAGCTAGATGCACAAGGGGGCGCACGCGTCTGGAGTTCATTTGCAGTGGCTGGAGGCCCTGGCGTGCCCATTCTCTCTCTTCTCTCTGTCTTCCTCTTTTTATCTCTGTCTGTTGCTCTCCAATAAATAAATAAAAATAACAAAAAAAAAATTAAAGTTCATCTCTTCAAAAAACTTGGTAGCTCGATTTCTAACAACTGGATCCTCAACAATGTTATCTCTAAAATGACCTTAACGAAAACAACGCAGAGCATCACTAGCCAAGAACACTCGGACGAGAATGGTGGCATTGTCAGTGCCGCCTTCTGAAAGGACAGGTACGCAAAGCATGGATTCCCTCTCTCTCAAATAATTTTTAAGAATTAAAAAAAATTTCAGGAGACCCAAGGCCAGTAAACTCCAACTTTAGGTCTTTGATCGTTCAGATGTTGCAGACAGCTTCACGCCACTGGGATGAATCTCCAGAGCAGAAAGGGCTTATGGGAGGAAGAAGGCTTGATTGGAAGCTGACGGATCCAGGGGACAGTCCATAATGGTGGAAGAACTTGGCCGCCCCCCTTTCACAGGTCCACACAGGGAGAAAAGCACCCTCCAGGACCCCAGGCAGAGCTCCAGCACTCTGCATATTTTTACACTGGGATTCCAGATCCGCCCCCAAACATACCTTGGGCTGGACCCTCGGATCCACCCACGGTGACACCGAGTTACAAGCTTGACTAAAAGTCCTGAGTCTATTGGGGGAGTGTGTGTGTGTGTGTGTGGGGGGGTGTTATTTCAACTACCACACCAAGTTGTCAAAGAATTGAAAACATGAACTCAGAGAAGGGTAAAGCATGAATGATGAGGTTTAGTGGGAAAGTCCAGGCCAAATGGAAGGAGAGTAAGAAAATCTCCCTCACACAGTGAGCCAGGCACCAACAAGAAGCAAGGGGGAAGGAGCCAAGAGGCTCACACCTGAGTGCCCGGCCTGCTTATGGATCAAACATCCAATTAGGATGAGCCTCATGACCAGACTAGCTGTGTAAGGAAGAAACCTTGTCGCAGTCAGGTTGGCATTTCTGGTAGAAATCACCCAACCAAGAGCAGCTTGTGGAAAAGAGGTTTATTTTGGCTTACAGGCTCGAGGGGAAGCTCCATGATGGCAGGGAAAACAATGGCATGAACAGAGGGTGGACATCACCCCCTGGCCCACATAAGGTGGACAAGAGCAACAGAAGAGTGTGCCACACACTGGCAAGGGGAAACTGGCTATAACACCCATAGGCCCGCCCCCATCAATACACTCCCTCCAGGAGGTGTTAATTCCCAAATCTCCATCAGCTGGGAGCCCAGCACTCGGAGCACCTAAGCTTATGAGGGACACCTGAATCAAACCACAAGCCACAGACCTGACTGGTTGGTGGGCTAATTCAAAGGTCTGTTGAGGAAGGGCCAGCTCCACACGTGTGCTGAGCTGAGAAGGAAACTGGAAGATGGTGATGGGGAATTAGGTGTTGCTCCTAACCCATAACAATGGGGCACATGGAGACTTATGCAGACGTATGTTACAAAACTTCTTCTCACTGGTTTTTGTAGATCCTTTCGACATGTTATATCAAACATACTAAAATGACCTCGATTCCACATTAAGTTGGAAATCACAATGAGCTGAATTTTAGTTGGCAAATAGCACATCAGTTTCCATCTTAAAGTTTCCTTTTTCTACCCCAGTGCTAGAAATTTTCTCCAGTCGTAAACAGCAGCTCTTGGCAGGCACCAGGCCCTGTGCTTCTTAGAAGGCTGAAAGGATCAAGTAACCTTGATTTCTGTACCATAACCCTGCAAAATGCACGCCTCTCACCGGGGACTTGAGTGTGTCTTTTTTCCTTCCAGGTTGTAGGAGGGCATCAGAGATTTTCTAGCTTCATTTGCAACAAGAGGAAGTCATGTGATCGCAGGTGTTTCTGCCTCTCCCCTCTCTATCGCTGTGGGTGGAATGGGATGTGGCAGTGATTTAAACAAGGATAGCCACAGTGTGTTTCGGAGTCACTTGGAGGGCTTGTGAAAATGCGGCTCGCTGCCCTCAGGCCCACTTTGATTCAGTAGGTCTGAGTCATTGAATGAAGGATCCCAAGTGACACCGAAGTCCTGGTTAAGGACACTGAACACACACGCTGAGTACGCCCTTGGAGAGCAGCGACGGGGAAAGCGCGTAGTGCCTAGCTTACTGGGCGGGGGAGGTCTGCCTTTCACGTGGGGGGACAATGACAAACCATTATTTACTTTGCTAAGCCATTGTAGTGTTGGGGCTCCTTGCCACAGTGGTAGTTAAGCCACAGTAGCTAAGCCAACTTCAAGAGATGAAAGTTTACCAGAAGGAGCTAGTACAGTGTAGTGGCTGAGAAGGGTCCAAGTAACACATGTCTGATAACCTTCTTTAAAAAAAAACAAACAAAAAAACAACATTTTATTTATTTATTTGAGGGAGAGAGAGAGTGAGAGAAAGGGAGGGAGGGAGAGAGAGAGAGAACGGGCATGTCAGGGCCATATGCCACCTTGTGCATCTGGCTTTATATGTGGGTACTGAGGAACTGAACCTGGGTCCTTTGGCTTTGCAGGCAAGTGCCTTGGCTGCTAAGCCATCTCTCCAGACCAACTTTCTAGCTATGTGATCTAGAGCAAATTATTTACCCTCTGTGGCTCTTTTATCATTCAGTGGATCAGGGGACAATGTCACCCAGAGCTCATCCCCTTCCTAGACCACGTTCAGTACTAGGACCATGAGCATGTCCTTAAGGTCTGGAAAGACTGTGGTGTCTGCATTGGGTCCTGGGTCTGAGATGTTGTCAAAGGGTGGCTGTGTGACAGGGATATAGATGGGACTTGAATTGTGTGGTGGTTGGAATATATAATGTCTCCCTTATGTGTTTGAGTACTTAATCCCCAGTGGGTAGCACTGTTTGAAAAGGCTGTGGAACCTTTAAGAGGCGGAGTCTTGCTGGAGGAAGCATGTCACTGCTGGGGGAGGACCTTGAGGTAGTGCAGGCCAGCCCTATTTGCTGTCTGGGTCGTGCTCCTTCCTCCCTGCTGATGTGAAGATGTGACGCTGTCTGTCTGGCCTGCCGTGTTTTCCCTGCACAATGGTCACTTCCCCCTTGAAGCTGTAAGGTGAACAGCAGCTCTTTCTTGCCTTAAGTGGCTTTCTTTCTTACCTTAAGTGGCAGGCTGGAGTATACCACATTAGCCATGTTGTCTTTGTGGCATATAATGGCAGAACAGAGGCAGGGGAGAGGGGTACCAATGACAAGCTTTCTTTCTTTTTTTTTTAAGTTTTTTGTTCATTTTTATTTATTTATTTGACAGTGACAGAGAGAGAGAGAGAGAGAAAGAGGCAGAGAGAGAGAGAATGGGCGTGCCAGGGCTTCCAGCCACTGCAAACGAACTCCAGATGCGTGCACCCCCTTGTGCATCTGGATAACGTGGGTCCTGGGGAACTGAGCCTTGAACTGGGGTCCTTAGGCTTCACAGGAAAGTGCTTAACCACTTAAGCCATCTCTTCAGCCCCATTGACAAGCTTTTTAGTTGTCACATTCCAGTAACACAAAACAACTTCTAAGTCTGAGATTTCTAAATTTTTAAAAACTATTTTATTTGTTTGCAAGCAGATAGATAGATAGAGAATGGGCACGCCAGGGCCTCTCACCACTGCAAACTCCAGATGCGTGCATCACTTTGTGCATCTGGCTTACGTGGGTCCTAGGGACTTGAACTCTCCAGTCATTAGGCTCTGGAGGCAAGCACCTTAACTGCTGAGCCACCTCTCCAGCCCGAGGTCTCTAACTTTGAGTCTGTCTTTGTAGTTGTTATGAAAGTATATATCCCGAGAATAGAAGTTATTTTATTCAATAGGTCTATCATTTTATAAGTTTCAAATACTTCGACATTTGCGTGTAGCCTTCCATCTGGACTTCTTGGCTGGCATGCACATTTCGGGGGTAGGCCTGGCTACACTGTAGACCAGGCAGGAGGACTAAATGAAACATTAAATATGCTCAGAGCCGGGTGTGGTAGTGTATGCCTTGTAATAATCCCAGCACTCGGTAGGCTGAGGTAGGAAGATCATTGTGCATTTGAGATCAGCCTGAGGCTACAGAGTGAGCTCCAGGTCAGCCTGGGCTCAAGCAAGTGACTCGACCTTGGAAAAAACAGAGACAGAGAGAGGTGTGGGGGGAAAACATATTCAAAGCAAATGTGGTGTTTCCTGAGTAACTTTAGCAACAGTGATGCTGGCCATCTTCCCGAGGACAGCAAGGACCCATTGAAGGGTTGGAAGCAGGACAGTGTCACTTGATCATTGCTTTTTTCCTACAGATACTGATTAAAGGTTTACTCTGTGACCAGCACTATTTGGAAAATTGCTAATAGTAGTGGATGCGGCAAAACTCCTATTTCTACGATGCACAGATCAGAATGAAGGTGGGGAGACACGAAGCTATCGAATATGTTGAGTGGCGTCTTTTGAGTATTTGATCATTTTGACTGGAGGAAAACAAGATTGTGGCAAGAGGGCATTTAGGAGCTTATTGGGATAATAGAGAGAAGATGGTTGTATGGTGCCAGTCAGTGCAGAGTGAACAGAGGTCCGTGAACAGATTTAGCGAGATCAGTTAGACAGTGGAATGATCGATCGCCCTTGGTGGTTGATGAGTATATACTGGGTGAGAGTGAAAATGACAGGATTCAATTAGGATTCTGGCTAAGGTACCAGAGTCATGGTAAGGCTCAAAAATGTGATTTGGGACATAAGAAAATAGGGGATTGTTTAGGGAAGAAAATGAAGGGACAGGTTTTGGACACTGGGTTTGAGGTGTCTATGGGACATTCCTGATGAGTTACTGTTCTCACTGCTGTGACCACATGCCTGACAAGAAGCACATGGAGAGAGGGAGAAGGGGGCTGGAGAGATGGTTTAGCGGTGAAGGCGCTTGCCTGCGAAGCCTGAGGACCCATGTTCAACTCTCCAGATCCCATGTATGCCAGACACACAATGTGTCAGGAGCATGCAAGGTCGCACATTGGCACAGGATGGTGCCCGTGTCTGGAGCTGGATTGCAGTGGCTGGAGGCCCTGTTGCCAACCAATTCTCTCTCTCTGTCACTCCCTCTCTCATAAAAAAATAGTTACAAAAAACAGGGCTGGAGGGATGGCTTAGCAGTTAAGGCATTTGCCTGCAAAGCCAAAGGACCCAGGTTTGATTCCCCAGGACCCACGTTAGCCAGATGCACAAGGGGGCGCACACTTCTGGAGTTCATTTGCAGTAGCTGGAGGCCCTGGCGTGCCAATTCTCTCTCTCTCTCTCTCTTTTTCTGCCAAATGAATGAATAAATAAATAATAAAATATTTAAAGAATACAAAATCAAAAAGAGAGGAGAGGCTTACTTTGATCCATAATTTGAGGGGTGCCATCCATGGTGTTAGGGAAAGCATGGTAGCTCAGTGAATGGAGGAGCGTGGGAGCTACTTGTTCATATCTTTGGGGAATGGGAAGCAGGGAGAGAGCCAGAAGTGGGGCAGGTTATAAACCTCAAGGCCTAACCTCCAGAGATTCATGTATTCCAGGGAGGCGTCACTTCCCAAAGATTCCAGAAGAGTGCTTCCAGCTGGGGATACTGTGCCCTCAGCAAAATGAACACACACCAGACAAAATATGATTTCGTGGAGGGTTGGGGAGGGATGCCCTGAAAAATGAGGAAAGTGCAAGGTCTCACCCGCTCACTAGGTGGCGCAAGCGTCTGGAGTTCGATTTCGGTGGCTGAGGACCGGGTGCTCCAATTCTCTCCCTCTTCTCTCTCTCTAAAATAAAATTTAAAACAACAACGACAACAAAAATCCCACTGGTGATCATTTCATGTGTTCGCTTGATTTTAAGTCATTTAGAAAAGTTGGATTTAGGCATTCCAGCTTACTTCAGTTACATCCAGAAAAGGGCAGACCACATGTGCAGCTGCAGCTGAGGCTGGAAGGTGAAGCTGCCCCACGGTGGACAGACTCTCCTGGGAAAAGCCAGGGTAAAGCCACTGGTGGGGAATTTGGGTTTTATCTCCTTAAAGGAGGCAGAGGCTACTTCACAGAAGACCCCAGAAGAATACCTGGGTCATGGTCTTTATTTTTATTTTATTTAAAAAAAATTTTTTTTGTTCATTCTTATTTATTTGAGAGTGACAGAGAGAAAGAGAGAGAGAGAGAGTATGAATGGGTGCACCAGGGCCTCCAGCCACTGCAAACGAACTCCAGACGCGTGCGCCCCCTTGTGCATCTGGCTAACGTGGGACCTGGGGAACCGAGCCTCGAACCGGGGTCCTTAGGCTTCACAGGCAAGCGCTTAACCACTAAGCCATCTCTCCAGCCCAGGGTCATGCACCTTAATACCGTCTTTCCTTTAGACTTCTGCTCAGAATATTCTGCCTTTAGGTGCCCTTGCAATGCTAAACCTGACACCGGGTCCAAGAAGGTGTCTTGCCTTGGGTGTGGAAAGCATGGCAACTGGCTTGGCAGCAGGGCCTGAGCAGCCAGAGCTAGAGGAGGCTGATCAGCCCCAAGGTCTGCCTCCAGCAACACACGTCCTCCAGCAAGGCTCCGCCTCCCAAAGCCCAAGAGTACGCAGGAAGCTTAATCACAAACACTTGAGGCTATGGGCAACATTTACATTCAAACAACCCCAAGAATTTATTTATGTCTTCATTATGAAATTCAGCACATTGTCTTATCACAGTTTTTCCCTAATCTGTATTCCAACCACTCTGGCCTGAGCTCACTGAAGCCAAGGAATGTATCTTATTTATGTTTGTTATTAAAATATTTTTAATTCATTTGAGAGAGAAAGAGAGACAGAGAGAAAGAGGGAGAATGAACATGAATGCACTGGGGCCTCTTACTGCAGACAAATTCCAGACACACCAGCCACCTTTGTGGGCCTGGATTTACATGGGTACTAGGGAATTGTGCCAGGAACAACAGGTTTTGCAGGCAAGTGCTTTTAACTGCTGAGCCATCTCCCTAGCCCCTTGCCTGTGTACTTTTAAAAATAATTCATTTGAGAGAGAGAGAGACAGAGAGAGTAAAGACAGAATGGGTACACCACAGCTCTAGCCACTGCAAACAAACTCCAGATGCATGCACTACACTGTGCATCTGGTTTTATGTGGGTACTGGGGAACTGAACCTGGGTCCTTAGGCTTTGCAGACAAGTGCCTTAACTGCTGAGCCATCTCTCCAGCTCATCTTTGTACTTTTAATTCCCAGCCCATAGTAGGGGCTCATTACATTTTTCTATGAATACATGTGCTTATGTGTTTGGGTGAATAGGGAGAAAAATAGGTAGTGATGCATTTTATTAACACTATACTTCCTTTTACAATACATTATCTGCTTATAGCTAAAATGCATACAATAGTGATAAAATATAATAGGAACAGAAAAAAATCAATAATTTTATTAAAAATAGTTAGTTTTTTTAAATTTTTTTAATTTATTTTTTAATTTTTATTAGCATTTTCCATGATTATAAAAAAATTCCGTGTTAATTCCCTCCCCCCCCACTTTCTCCTTTGACATTCCATTCTCCATCATATTACCTCCCCATAACAATCATGGTACTTACATATATACAATATCAACCTATTAAGTACCCTTCTCCCTTCCTTTCTCTTCCCTTTATGTCTCCTTTTTAACTTACTGGCCTCTGCTACTAGGTATTTTCCTTCTCACGCATAAACCCAGTCATCTGTAGCTAGGATCCACATATGAGAGAGAACACGTGGTGCTTGGCTTTCTGGGCCTGGGTTACCTCACTTAGTATAATCCTTTCCAGGTCCATCCATTTTTCTGTAAATTTCATAACTTCATTTTTCTTTACTGCTGAGTAGAACTCCATTGTATAAATGTGCCACATCTTCATTATCCACTCATCAGTTGAGGGATAGTTAAAGTTTTTTGACGATAGAGTTGTTAACCAAATAACCTAGGGAAATTAAAATAATCATCAAAAATACCTATGAAAGTGACTGGTATGACAATTTATATATAGGTTTCACAAAACCTGTAAAAAGCTTTCCAGAAAAAAGTCTGTCAATGTTATGATGCTATCATAACCCGATACCAAGAAAGGGCAACATTGCATAGAAATTAAAGTAAGTGGTTTTCACTTGTGGTGTGAAACCTTAAATGCTAGCAAATCAAATCCTGCTATTCAAAAGGATAAAGTACCACAACACAACAGGACTTACCATAGAAATAAAAAAAGACGATCCAATTTTAAGCATATATCAAACCTATATTAGCAGTTGAAGGAAAAACATTAATTTCATATGAAATTTTTATTGGGATTAGACAGAAATATTCTTGGCTTTAAAAGCAGCATGTTAGAAAACAGCAACAGGGGCTGGAGAGATGGCTTAGTTAAGGCATGCAAAGTCCGAGAACCCAGGTTCGATTCCCCAGGACCCACATTAGCCAGATGCACAAGGGGGCACACGCGTCTGGAGTTCATTTGCAGTGGCTGGAGGCCCTGGTGTGCCCATTCTCTTGGCGCCGCCTCCTCAAATAATAAGTAATAAATTTTTAAAAACTGCAGCAAGCACCATATTATGGTGAATTATTAGAAACCTTCAAGGACTGTTATCCATGAAAGCAGCTGCCGTAGGATCAAAGGAAGGAAATAACCTGGTGGAAGGGAACATGAATGGTAGGAATGGATGTGTGGGTGGCTCGTGGGCAGGGCCACGGAACACAGCAAAACTCATTCAGGAGACAAGGGGCCAAGAAGAAGAAAAAGAAGGGGCTAGGGAGATGGCTCAGCGTTTAAGGTGTTTGCCTGCAAAGCCAAAGGACCCAGGTTCGATTCCCCAGGTCCCACGTTAGCCAGATGCACAAGGGGGCGCACGCGTCTGGAGTTTCATTTGCAGTGGCTGGAGGCCCTGGCGCGCGCATTCTCTCTCTGTCTGTCTTCTTTCTATCTGTCTCTCTGCTTGCAAATAAATAAATTAATTAAAAACATAGGCTCAAGTTTTTTTAAAAATATATTTTATGTTTATTTATTTACTTGACATAGAAAGAGGGAGAGAAAGACAGAGAGAGAGAGAGAATGGGTGCGTCAGGGCCTCCTGCCATTGCAAACAAACTCCAGACACATGGACTCCCTTGTGCATCTGGCTAACATGGGCCCTGGGGAATCGAACCAGGGTCCTTTGGCTTTGCAGGCAAACACCTTAACTGCTAAGCCATCCCTCCAGCCCCAAGATTTTTTTTTTTAAGAAGAAGAAGAAAACAGACAGGAACAGCACATTAAGAGACCCAAGACACAAGCGAGGAGCACTGGGGGGAGAAGTGCAACCAACTGGAGACAAGGATAGAGAATTCCCATACAGCTGCCGCACCAGCTCCCCCCCCCCCCCTAACCTTCCCAGGTATGAGCATCTTCCACTAGAATGGGTCATTTGTTGCCACTGATGAAGGGCATAGGTTCTTTTACTGATGTGTCTCTAATTATTGTGCCAGGGTTTTTTTTTCTTTTTTTTCTTTTTTTTTTGTTTTTTGAGGTAGGGTCTCACTGTAGCTCAGGCTGACCTGGAATTCACATATAGTCTCAGGGTAGCCTCGAACTCATGGCGATCCTCCTACCTCTGCCTCCCGAGTGCTGGGATTAAAGGTGTGCGCCACCATGCAGGGCTTATTTATTGATTGATTTTGAGACAGGGTCTCACTAGTCCACACTGACATGGAACTCACTCTGCATGTAGCCCGGGCTGCCCTCCAACTCACAACAATCCTTTTACCTCAGCCTCCTAAGTGCTGGGGCTAAATGTGTGCACCACCACACCTGGTTATGGCTTAATAGTTGACTTTTGGTTTTTGGTGTTTCGAGGTAGGTTTTCACTCTAGCCCAGGTGAACCTGGAATTCACTATGTAGTCTCAGGGTGGCCTTGAACTCATGGTGATCTTCCTACCTCTGCCTCCTGAGTGCTGGGATTAAAGGTATATACTACCGTACCCAGATGAGAGTTAACTTTTTCTTTTTTTTTTTTAAAGATTTTTTTTTTTTTTTTAAATTTGAGAGCGACAGACACAGAGAGAAAGACAGATAAAGGGAGAGAGAGAGAGAGAGAGAAAGAATGGGCGCGCCAGGGCTTCCAGCCTCTGCAAACGAACTCCAGACGTGTGCGCCCCCTTGTGCATCTGGCTAACGTGGGACCTGGGGAACCGAGCCTCGAACCGGGGTCCTTAGACTTCACAGGCAAGCGCTTAACCGCTAAGCCATCTCTCCAGCCCAACTTTTTCTTTTTTAAGAGAGACAGAGACAGGAGAGAGAGAGAGAGAGAGAGGAGGCAGGGGAGAACTGGCATGCCAGGGCCTCAGCCACTGAAATAAAACTCCAGACGCTTGTGCCACCTAGCTGGCATGTGCAACCTTGCGCTTTCCTCACCTTTGTGCATCTGGCTAACATGGGATCTGGAGTAGAATATGGGTCCTTAGGCTTTGCAGGCAAGCATCTTAACCTAAGCCATCTCTCCAGTCCAATAGTTAACTTTTTAAAATTGCTGAATAATGTTCCATTAATTAGCTGTCCCACTGACACCCATTTTAAATATTCCCATGCCCGTTTTATTTTCACCTTCCAAACCTGTCTTTACTGCAACACAAGCCAAACTTTGGAGAAGAGTCTGAGGATGAGAGAACAAAAAAAAACCCTGAATTTATTATTTAAATTAAAGCTTGTAGATTACCCGTGGCTAATTATCCATGTCTCACTTTACCAAAGGGGGGAAAAAAGGAATTTTAATTTGAATAGAACACAATTCTCCCTGAAAATATGGGAACAAAGAAACCAGTCCTGAGGAATGGGAGTGTATTTATTTCTGAGAAAAAAAAAAAATCTTGCTTTCAAGACACATGAGAATGAGATGAAATTTTACTCTCAACCTTGAAGGGCGTGGGGGGGCGGGAGGAAAAAGAAAAAGAAGGAAAGAAAAAACAAGAGTGAGAAATACGGCTGAGAATAAAAGAGGGAGAAGAGACAGAAACTTGTTAACTCCACGACTCTCTCTCTGAGCAAGATATTTCTCTCCCCTTGGTAAGTTGGAAGCTATTGAATAATTCATGCTGAGCTTGGAAAGGCTGTCCTCCCTCCCTCCCCCGGGGTGATGGATAACCGAGCCGAAGAGCTCGCTGGCTCCCCGTGGGCTCCTCACAGCAGCCCTCGCTCCCGCGGCTCTGAGCACGCCGGGCGCGCACCTCTCCAGCTCTGGCAGCAGCCTTGCAATCCTTGCCTGCTCCCCTGCCTTGCCCACCTGCCCGGGCTTCCATCCAGCCACTCCAGACTTGTCTCCACTCCAGCTGCTGCCAGCCCAGGAGGAGACTCCCTGCAGCTGTTGGCTTCCCTGCCCAGGACCATGTGTGTGGATGCTGTTTGCGAGCAAAAGAAATGGGGCACTTGCTCCTGGCACGGATCCCAGCCGAGTTTCTCCTGTTGATGCCTGGACCGCAGATGACACTGACGTTGGAGGTCTTCCCTGGCACCCCTCCCTCTGCAATCACCGGCTAAGGACCAGCCCCAAAGCAAGGTACCTTTCCAACTCCTCTCCCTGGCATTTCCCCCCCCCCCAGCTGGGATATTTGTTTTCTCCTGGTAAATAGGGGATCCAGCTGGCCACATTCCCAACTAGTGTGTGTGTGTGTGTGTGTGTGTGTGTGTGTGTGTCTGGACGCGCTCGCTGGGTTGTGAAACCTGTCCTTGTTATGACTCGGACCTAGGGCTTCCCTGGTGCATGCTGGATGTCAACTGGCATTTCCCTGGCACTGGAGACATTTCTCTGAAGTGTCATCTGCCAGTTACCCCCCACCCCACCCAACCCCCGGCTGGTTGGTGTTCCTCCAAGCTCCCTGTCTCCCCCCCGCCCCCCCCCCCAAGCCTTTTGTGTCGGCGGTGGCAGAGGGTTGAAGGCGGGGGATGTCTTTGCCCTCCCGGCAGGCAGGTGTCAGGATGGGCAGAGCTGCCAGAAGCCGACGCTGAGGCGCCAGGCGCCAAGAAGTTAGCCAGGATGACCAACTCGTCCTCCACGTCCACCTCCTCCACCACGCCCGGGGGGTCGCTGCTGCTGCTCTGCGAGGAAGAGGAGGCGTGGGCGGGCCGGCGGATCCCCGTGTCTCTCCTGTACTCGGGCTTGGCCATCGGGGGCACGCTGGCCAACGGCATGGTCATCTATCTCGTGTCGTCCTTCCGAAAGCTTCAGACCACAAGCAACGCCTTCATCGTGAACGGCTGCGCGGCGGACCTGAGCGTGTGCGCCCTGTGGATGCCCCAGGAGGCGGTGCTTGGGCTGCTGCCCTCGGCCGCTTCTTCGGCCGAGGAGCCCCCGGGGGACTGGGACGCGGCCGGGGCCAGTTACCGTTTGCTGCGGGGTGGGTTGTTGGGTCTCGGTCTCACCGTGTCCCTCCTGTCCCATTGCCTGGTGGCCCTGAACCGTTACCTGCTCATCACCAGGGCTCCGGCCACCTACCAGGTGCTGTACCAGCGGCGTCACACGGCCGGCATGCTGGCGTTGTCTTGGGCCCTGGCACTGGGTCTGGTGTTGCTTCTGCCACCCTGGGCGCCGAGCCCCGGGGCCGAGCCCCCGCAGGTGCACTACCCGGCGCTGCTGGCCGCGGGCGCGCTGCTGGCGCAGACGGCGCTGCTGCTGCACTGCTACGTGGGCATCGTGCGCCGGGTGCGCGTGAGCGTCAAGAGGGTCAGCGTGCTTAACTTCCACCTGCTGCACCAGCTGCCGGGCTGTGCGGCCGCCGCGGCTGCCTTCCCGGCCGCCCCGCACGCCCCGGGGCCCGGAGGGGCCACGGCGTCCTCGTCGTCCGCGGCGCACCCCGCGCAGCCCCTGCCGCCGGCCCTGCAGCCTCGCCGGGCGCAGCGGCGTCTCAGCGGCCTCTCGGTGCTGCTGCTGTGCTGCGTCTTCCTGCTGGCCACGCAGCCGCTCGTGTGGGTGAGCCTGGCCAGCGGCTTCTCGCTGCCCGTGCCCTGGGGCGTGCAGGCCGCCAGCTGGCTGCTGTGCTGCGCGCTCTCGGCGCTCAACCCGCTGCTCTACACGTGGAGGAACGAGGAGTTCCGTCGTTCCGTGCGCTCCGTCCTGCCCGGAGTCGGGGACGCGGCCGCGGCTGCGGCGGCGGCCACCGGCGTGGCTGCCATGTCTCAGGCCCAGCTGGGTACCCGCGCCGCCGGCCAGCACTGGTAACCCGGGTTACGCACCTCTCCACCCATCCCCACCCACGCACCCACCCACACCACGCACCCAGCTTCCCTCACTCCACCCACCCAGAGGAAGCGCAGAGGCTGGACTTCCCGTGCCCACACCCCTCCCCACTCCACCCTCAGCCTCTCCGGCCATCATCGCCTCCATCCCTTGCCACCTCCCCCCGCCCCAACCACCCCGGGGAGGGGGTCCATCTGCGCCCTCCAGGAAGATGGACGGGGCACCTCCCATCCTCAAGTACTTTGAACACCTGAACCGAGTTCTTCCCGTCCATGGAAACCCAAGACGCGGCCATCTGACTTTTTGTTGTTCTTGTTACCTCCTTGTTTCTGTTGTTTTAGAGAAATCCCTCAAGTCAAGACACGCAGACTGCAAGAACTTGGAAACTGGAATTTTCTTTTGATAAAATGCCAGTTCATGGATTTCGATGGGATTTGCTTTTGAAAAAAGAGCTTTCATTTACCTATGTAAACCCCTCCAAGCCCCACTGTCTCTTATATATGGAGCGCCTTGAGTGGGCCAAAAGGAAATAACATTGAGGAGGGAATTCCATGTAGAACGTATTTTGACAACGCTTCCTTCTGTGGTATTTTAAGTCTTCGTATATGAAGAGGGGAAACGTAGGTGTGTACACGGCTGTGAGTTGCCATTGAGACCTCAAGCCCTTTATTCTTAAAAGGGTGTTTTCTTTCTTTTCTTTTTTTCTTCAAAATCAAGTTATTCTTGAACGAGATAGAATCTTAGCCAGTGAGGAAACAAACCAAACTTATTAGTTTACACTCCTTTTCATACACTTCTAAGATCAGAAACTAGCCTTGAATGTTAAAGTCGGAAAAAAAAAAAATTTCCGGATTGTCAATGAATGGTCTGAAGCCAAGAATGGGATTGGACTAGTTTAGGCACCAATTTCACATTCTCTAACGCATGCACGTTTTGTTGCTACCTACATTTTGTAAGCCAACTTATTTGCCTTCTGAGTGTGACTGTAGCTTGGAGCTTTCTGTACTATCACGGTTGCTAAGGAGAATGGTCCTGTTTTCTCTTTAAAATATCTCAATGCATAACAATATACTTCACCACAACACTGTAACCGCATAGCTGATCTTAGCTGCTGCTGCATGCTCCTAGACGCTAGAATTTGTTGGGCATGAGGAATACTAAAGCAATACACACCACACAGGGACATTTTCCTTCCAGAAGAAATGGCCTTCCATTCTTTGACAAGAGACACAGAGATACCTCCAGCTAGAGTTCTTATCTTGACCAAGCCCTAGGAGAAAACTTACATGTGGGGTTTTATTTTACACATGGGTCAAGATGGGTCACTTCTAAGGTTCTGGTTCATCAAAAGCCAACTGTGCTCTTTCAGGATCTAAACAAGCCACACGGTTAGAAGATAACACCGTTTTATGTAGCTCACATGCACTACCATGGCACTGAACATGAGCATTGTGTCTGTTGAAAACGGTAGAATAAACTCAGTTATATATATAGATATACACACACATATATATAAAATGAACATTTCAAAGCAGATTCTGTTTGCCAATGTATTATTTGAGGTTTGTCCTTTTTTTCGTCTTTGGTTTAACTCAATTTGTTTAGAAACATTTGAAATGTAAAACCACACGATATCACCTTGTGAAATTAAGACGGGAAGCAGGCAACGATGGTTCTAGAACCACACTCAGCTAGCTGCGTCAAATCCGGGGCCAAATCGCCTCGTTTCACAGGAGCAAAGACAGCCTGCTTTCTTGCATTCCTGAACAATTTTAGACAGGACAGTGGGAACACGTGCGCATTTGAATAATTTTGGGAGTGATGGGAAATGCTGCCATTTTTTTGAAGTAAAACAAAACAAATAAATACAATAAACATTTGTCATTACTAATAAATGGACAGTCACGATATCAATCTATCCCGTTAGTGCATGTGCCGTTTCTCTCTTACTAAGATTCCGTCTGTGCCCCCTTTCCTATATTCAGATATTTAATTAAAGTTTCGACAAATAGTCTTCTGAGTGTTTTTCTTGGGGTCCTTTTTGCTGTCTCAAGGACATTGTAACAGAAGGTGTGGTGTTCCAAAGCACTAGTGATAAAAAGTAACTTCTTTTTCTACTTTTTTTTTGTGTGTGTGTTCGGGGAGCTGGCACTAATTTTATTTTCAGTTTCCAAAATAATTTCTCCTTTAATTCAGTAAGATCCGCACACCACCATTGGAAAAGAAATAAGACATAATTTCCTTCCTGTAAATGTTGCAGAATAGGTGTAATGGGTGTCGAGCTGAGGGCTTCCATTTTGGAACCCTGGGCCTCTTCTTCACGTCCAGCAACCAGATCTTTTTAATTAGGCCTTTATTCTTGTTTCTCAGGGTGCATGATGCAAACCATCCTCCCCCCTCCATTTCCATGGCTTGCCCCACATAGGTACAACCTTTCAAATGTGTAGCTGGTATCCCGCGATGTTTCTGACTCATTGCTGGCTCCATGCCACATGGGAGGCATCCTTTAGATTAATTTACTAGCAATTAACTCCACAGGACTGATTCACTTTTAATTTTAAAGCAGCAGTAATGTGTCTAAAAATGCCTTATTAGGCACTGGCCGTGAGTGTTGGAGTTACTGCTTCGAGAAATTAAGTTAATAGAGATTGTGTTCTTATTTAAATGAAACCACATATTATCCACTCAGTAATAAAGAGAAAAATGCTAATTGCTATCACAGGCTACCCTATTTTCTTTAGGTGTATGCCTGTTAAGACATATCGCACCCACCTTCCTCCCCCCCTGCATTTCAATGGCTAAATTCTAGGACATCATAGAGGTTTCTCTTAGCACAGTCCTCCTCCTAAAATAAAGGATGTGAATAAACGAGAATCCTGCCTTTTCCACGGGCATTCACAGCTGTCGTCAGCTTTAAAAGCTGCAATGGGGAGCTGCAGGTCAGACAGATCCCTCCATCTCAGAATTAGGGGGAAAGGATTCTGCAGTGGGGCATCGTTCTGTGAAGGGCAACCCAGTGGGGGTTAGCGGGCAGCTGAGGACAGGGCGAGAGGTAAGGGACTGGCTTTCACGCTCTGATAGAGAGAGTTCTTGGAAAAATCTGTGTTCGAAGTGGAACGCTGGTCTCTCTGGGACTCACAGTGTCCGTCATGTGTGTCCCTGCTCTTCCCGTGGCAAGCTTGCCAGCCGGCCCTGGCGTTTCCTGCTGCCTTTATTCCATCACCAAAGGGTTAAAATGCCACTTTGGCAGTGACACCAGGCAGCTGTGCAAAGGTTTTGTGGCTTGCCATGGAGGGCGTGACAGAAAGGTTCTGAGATTAAAGACTGTATTGTAATGGGGGAGAGGAGAAGGAGGGAGAGAGAATGAGATTAGACAGGTAGGTAGATAGATAGAAAGATACATGATAGAGAGTTGATAGAGTGATGATCAATAGTTGGTAGATGATAGGTGATAGATAGTTGATAGATGATAGACAGATAGATAGATGATAGGTGATAGATGGATAGTTGATAGATGATAAATAGATGATAGATAGATAGTTGATATATAGATGATAGATGATAGGTGATAGGTGATAGATAGTTGATAGATAAATAGATAGATAGATGATAGATGATGGAGGGATGAGAATAGGGAAGGGGAAGAAAATGGGGAGATGTGTTTCCCTGGAGCAGAAGAGCTGAAATGAGAGAGGAAGGGAGGGCCAGAGAGAGTGTCTTACGGAGAGGAGAGAAACTGCCTGTAAGTGCGGTGCGCGGAGGTCGGAGCTGGAGGAAGGTGGGTGACAATCCCTCCTCTTGGCCCAGATGCAATTGACATTATCATCGGAGTAGGTGTGCCCAGTCCCAGAGTCAGCCTGGCCGTTTGTTAGGAGGTGGGGAGGGGGCCGGGGAGGAGTAGAGAGCTTGGAGACTAGCAGAGGAAGAGCGTGAATCTGCACCCAAGACCATCGGGAGAAGTGGACGGGCCTCTTACTCTCAAGGCCTGTCCTAGCGTTTGTGGGGTAGGGGGCAAGACCGGAGCTGCTGATGGAGCTCGTGGTTTGTGGGGACAGAGGAAACGTTTCCCACCCTTTAGCTATCTCCAAGAGCCCCATGAGGATTGTGTTAGTGAACCCACTGACCCAAGGTCTGTTCCCCCCACCCAGGCTCATGCTTGTCTCAGGCAGACACCCTGTCGTGCAAAAACGGGGGGCCACAACACACCCTGGAAAGGGCCCTCAGCTGTCTGGGGAGGGAATTCCTGGGTATTAGGGGCCAGCTGTTGAAGGAGGCACAAGCTCTGGGTTGGCACATTTCCTTGTGGGTAAGGTGGCCAGAGGAGAGTGGCAGTACACCCTTGAAAGTGAGAGATCCAGGCAGGCACCCTCGTTTCTCTCAGGACAACAGAGCTTTCTAGAATGCTTGTACGTCGTCTTTCCCAGGAGGACTTTCCCAGCCTGTCCCACCGGCAAGGGACACCTTACACAAAGCCCCCCACTAAGGCTCCCCGGACACACAGTGACACAGAGATGAACGTCACAGGGAAGGATGGGTACCAGGGAGGAAGACTGCTGCCAAAGAAGCCGAGGCTGGAGAGACAGATGATAGCTGGAGGGGAAGGATGGGTTCAAGAGATGCCCCACACGTTTCTCTCACTCTTGTGCATCTTCGAAATTTTTGTAAGGAACAAATGTATTCAAAAGTGTAGCCCAAGGGGCTGGAGACAGGGATCAGTGGACAAGGCACTTGCCTGTGAAGCCTAAGCACCCAGGTTTGATTCCCCAGTACCTACATAAAGCCAGATGCACAAAGTAGCGCATGTGTGTGGTGTTCCTTTGCAGTGGTCGGAGGCCCTTGGGTGCCCATTCTCTCTGCCTCTCCCTCTCTCGCAAATAAATAGTTTTTTAAATTAAAAAAGTATAGTCCAAACTAGATAAATAATAAATACAAAGAAAAAAGCAAGAAGAGAGGAAGAGAAAGAGTCCAGAACAAGCCACCAAGGTCTAAGATCTCCCAATGATTAAATGCAGAAGCTGGGTTGCAAGCTTAGTGTGACTCCAGAGCATGACATTGAAGCTACCACAGTAAGCGTATGACCAGAGCTCTGTCCGGTGTCGACTGCCCCTCACAGTGTGACCGTTCCCTCACTGCCCACAGCTTTCTTCCCTCCACGCATATCCTTTGCTATAGCCTCGTTGATGTGCATGCTGGCTTCTAAGCAAGGCCCAGGACTGTGTCTGCCTCAGGTCATCCTAGATTTACTGGGGTGTCCCAGCTTTTCATCACGTAGCCCAACTTCCTTCTCTTCCTTCCATCCCTCCCTCCCTTTCTTTCTCCTTCCTGGCTCATTCTCTTTATCCCTCCTCATCAGAGTTCCTGCTTCCACAGAGCATCATCACATATTCTCTCCTATTCTCTCTCTCTCTCTCTTTTTGAGGTAGGGTCTTGCTTTAGCCCAGGCTGACGTGAAATTCACTTTGTAGTCTCAGGCTGGCCTGAAACTCACAGTAACCTTCTTATCTCCAACTCCTGAGTGCTGAGATTAAAGGCATGTGCCATCACACCAGAGAAAGAGAGAGAGAGAGAGAGAGAGAGAGAGAGAGAGAGAGAGAGAGAGAGAGAGAGAGAGAGAGAGAGAGAGAGAGAGAGAGAGAGAGAGAGAGGGAGAGAGAGGAGATATACAGAGAGAGAATGGGCACACCAGGCCCTCCAGCCACTGCAAACAAACTCCAGACATATGTGCCCCTTGTGTATCTGGCTTATGTGGGTCCTGGGGAATCAAACCTGAGTGGTCCTTTGGCTTTGTAAGCAAATACCTTAACCACTAAACCATCTCTCTAGCCCCTGACTCACAATTTTTATTTTTTATTTTTATTTATTTATTTATTTTTTGTTTTTCAAGGTAGGGTCTCACTCTGGTCCAGGCTGACCTGGAATTCACTCTGTCATCTCAGGCTGGCCTCGAACTCATGGCAATCCTCCTACCTCTGCCT
Organism: Jaculus jaculus; assembly: GCF_020740685.1. Classification (NCBI taxonomy): domain Eukaryota; kingdom Metazoa; phylum Chordata; class Mammalia; order Rodentia; family Dipodidae; genus Jaculus; species Jaculus jaculus. The sequence goes on along the minus strand of NC_059120.1, from coordinate 51,350,051 downwards.
CCTGAGTGCTGGGATTAAAGGCGTGCGCCACTACACCTGGCTCACAACTTTTATGGATAGAAAAGTGCTTGAACTTTTCATTGCTTCTAGTATAAATTAGGCCCATTTACCATTTTTTCCTGATTTCTGGGTATAGGAAGATATGCAGAATTCTTTGTATAGTAATGCTGTACTCAATATGTAGCCAAGTGACAATTCTGTTAAATACTGGCATGATTGTGTTCCCAATCACTACCAGATCTGCCCTCATGAAAGTTGTGTCCTTAAGGTATAATATTGTTTTTCTCTGGAGGAATATGTTTTCATAGAACATCTATAAAATTCAAAGGTAGAAAAAAATGATGTCACCAGTAGTTCACATTTTAAACATTACCACCCTTAACATTTTGCTGAACTCATTTACTCCTTGGTTTTCTCATTTTTATGTAGACTTGATGGACACAATCACAATCAGAAAGTATGCACTACCCACCTCACATTGATATATTGCTATTTTTGTATTTTATTTTTAAAAATATTTTATTTTTATTTATTTATTTGAGGGAGAGGAAGAGAGAGAGAGAGAGAGAAAGAGAGAGAGAAAGAGAGAGAGAGAGAAGGAGAGAATGGGTGCACCAGAGCCTCCAGCCACTGCAAATGAACTCCAGACACATGGTCCACCTTGCGCATCTGGCTTACATGGGTCCTTGGGAATTGAACCTGGGTCCTTTGGCTTTGCAGGTAAGTAAGTGCCTTAACCATTAATCTATCTCTCCAGCCCCTCTATTTTATTTTTATTGTTTATTTTTTATTGATAACTTTGTTGTATGAACATATTGGTCATATTTCCATTGGGTTATACTCTTTTTTTATAAATATATTTTTAAAATTTTTTATTTATTTATTTGAGAGCGACAGACACAGAGAGAAAGACAGATAGAGGGAGAGAGAGAGAGAATGGACGCGCCAGGGCTTCCAGCCTCTGCAAACGAACTCCAGACACGTGCGCCCCCTTGTGCATCTGGCTAATGTGGGACCTGGGGAACCGAGCCTCGAACCGGGGTCCTTAGGCTTCACAGGCAAGCACTTAACCACTAAGCCATCTCTCCAGCCCTCTTATGTCCCCTCTCTCCCTGCTCCCATTCCACCGAGGGCCTCATCAGGAGGATTATCGATACTCACTGTCAGTTCACAAATGCACCAGCTAGCCTGTCAGGGGGAGTGGGCCATGTCTCAGAGTTTTCACACCTAGTGGCTCTTACAATATTTTCTCCCTTTCTTCCCCAAGGTTCCCTGAGCCTTGAAGAGTATGTTATGAGTCTCTTTTAGTGTGGAGCTCTTAGCAGCCTCTGATTTTTCACCTCATGGACAACAGGCTGAGAGAAAGAAGTATATTTGAATTAGGGTAGCGAAATGGCTTAGCAGTTAAGGCACTTGCCTACAAAGCCAAAGGACCCAGGCTCAATTCCCCAGGACCCATGTAAACCAGATGCACAAGGTGGTGCATTTGTCTTGAGTTCATTTGCAGTGACTAGAGGCCCTGGCGTGCCCATTCTCTCTCTAGATGAACCCCCTCTGTCTTTCAAATAAGTAAATAAAAAAACATCACTCAGGAGGCAGAGGTAAGAGGATTACTGTGAGTTCAAAACCACCCTGAGACTACAGAGTGAATTTCAGGTCAATTCTGAGCTAGAGTGAGACCCTACCTCAAAAAAAAAAAAAAAAAAAGTATTTGATTGAAATTATTTCAGGCTAAGCACTGAGACCCGACATCATACCTAACTTATTTCAAGACTTTTCCAAGAACAACACATCTGATTGCTTTGTTGGGACTTGAACAGATTCCATAGAAGACTACTTGGATAAGAAATAAGCTATGGTTGCCTTCTGTCTTTGAAACTTTATTCCTAGCTGAGTGTGATGGTTTGAGTGTCAAATGTGCCCGGTAGCTTCAAATGTCTGCAATTCAGTTTCCTACTTAGATTCCAGCTGGTGGAGCTTTTGGGAGGTGGAGCCTTGCTGGCGGAGGTGTGTCATTGGGCGTGGGCCTTGAGGTTTCATTAGTCTGGCACTACTGAATGTTTCCACTTCTTTCCCACTCTTGTGACAAGTTGTGAGGCCCCCAGCTGCCTGCCCTGCCATCCTTTTCCTGTCACAGTGAAACTCCAAAGCATAAGTCAAAATAAGCCCTGTCCTCCCATAAGATGTTTCTGGCTATGCACCTAGAATACAAATACAAACCGTAACCGACTGCCTCAACTGTGTGTGCTAAACAAGAAGAAGGAGACATCATGAAGTCAGAATTGTTTCATTAGGATGGGATTTAGCAGAATGTGCGAGAGAAAAGGGCACTGCAAACAGAAATGTAGGCATAAATTTACTGCATTAGCCTTCTACTACTAATTCCCTCATAAATTGATTTTTCTCAAGTTTCCCAAAATAATACCTCAGCTTGTTCAACCCAAAGCTTGTGGGTCACATGCAACCCAACACAAAATTGTAAATTTATTTAAAATAGTTTGATGATTCTTTTTTGTAACTTGATAGAGCCATTCTCTAGCAAGAATTCTGGAGATTTTTTTTTTTTTTTTTTTTTTTTTGAGGTTGGGTCTCACCCTATCCCAGGCTAACCTAGAATTCACTACGTAGTCTCACAGTGGCCTTGAACTCATGGAGATCCTCCTACCTCTGCCTCCAGAGCGCTGGGATTAAAGGTGTGTGCCACTAGGCCCAGCTTAAGTTCTATTTTCTTTTGAGAGAGAGAGAGAGAGAGAGAGAGAGAGAGAGAAAGGGAGGGAGAATTGGCATGCCAGGGCCTCAGCCACTGAAATTGAACTCCAGATGCTTGTGCCACCTACTGGGCATGTGAGACCTTGCACTTGCCTCACCTCTGTGCATCTGGCTTAAGTGGGATCTGGAGAGTTGAACATGAATTCTTGTGCTTCACAGGCAAGAGCCTTAACTGCTAGGTCATTGCTCCAGCCCCAAATTTAAGTTCTTCATGTTCACATTACAAAGTGAGTTTTTAAATTTTAAATTTTAATTATTTGTTTATTAGACAGAGAAAGAGGGAGGGGGAGAGAGAGGGAGAGAGAGAATGGGTGCGCCAGGGCCTCCAGCCACTGTAAACAAACTCCAGATGCATGCGCCACCTTGTGCATCTGACTTACTTAGGTCCTGGGGAAATCAAGCCTTGAACCAGGGTTCTTAGGCTTCACAGGCAAGCGCTTAACCACTAAGCCATCTCTCCAGCCCCAAAGTGATTTTTAAATAACAAAAGGTGTTTCAAATATAACCCTTTCTGAGTCCCAATATTGTTGTCCCCTGGGACGGCTAGGTCCTATATCATCTTCTTAGGAGCCACACCCTATCCTCTCATCCATGATTCTCTCTGAAAAACATCTCTGCTAGCGCTGCATTTCAGCTGCAATTTCGTTGACAATTTTTGTTACCCTAAGAAGCCACCTAAGTGGTCATTGAAATACTCTCCCCCCAACAGCTTTAGGACATTACATAAATTGTACTGGTTCATGGGACCCTGTAGCCTACTTTAATAGGACAGGACCATCATGGAAAATTATCTATTATTATGAGAGATCTGCTTCTTATTAAGCAATTGGATGGTTCTAGAACATTATGTCTCTGACAAATTTTACTTTGCTCTCTTTGGACTGAGTTTCCCCTTCCTAGGTTTGAGTCTGCAATGTTATTACAAAACCCTGGAAGTCCATTGCTGTCATCAGGAAAAGTAACCATTGAAAGGGTTTCTTGGATCTCTGCACTGAGGTGGGTGTGGTGGTGCATGCCCTTAATCCCAGCACCCAGGGAGGCAGAGGTAGGAGGATCACCATGAGTTCGAGGCTGTCCTGAGACTACATAGTGAATTCCAAGTCAGCCTGGGCTAGAGTGAGACCCTACCTTGAAAAACTGGAAAGTAAAAAAAAAAGAGAAATACTCTTTGTCTTAAAGAGACCTTTCCCCCTTCTCTTTCACTCTCTCTCACACACACTCAAAATCAATCTCACTTTACTCTAAAAAAAAAATAAGATCATGAGCTCACTTTCAGAGATGAACGTCTGAAGCATAAAGGAATGGTAATTTGCTATAGCTAAAAATATACCCTATCTTGATGCTTTTCCATCACGTGTGGCTGTTGCAACGTGTCCAGGCTTCATCTGCAAAGAAAGATACCTCTTCTGAGCCTGCAGCCAACAGACAGGAGAAGTTGGTTTTAATGAGCTTTCTGTAAGGGGAACACAATGTAGGGATGTCTTCCTTAGACTGTCCCACAGACCGGAGGAGGCTGGGCTATGGGGGGCTCCAGTCATGCAGAGCAAGCCCACCCTACACCTGCGGTCACAACCCTTGCTTTCTGCGTATCCAGTCCTGAAGGTGAGCAAAGCTTACAGGACATAATTATGCACACAGCATCTTTTGTTATAATTGGGATGTGACAAAATACAGGACCATGAACATGTAATTTACAAAAGGGAGAATTAAATTAGTTAAAGTTGCCAGAAAAGCCTTTGTAACTGTCAAAAACAAATCAAGTTAGGAAATTAGAAGAAAAATTATTGTACAACAAAAGAAGACACAGATCACGACCCTGGAAACTTAAAAAGGAAAAGAAAAGAAAAGGCCAGAAACTCACGTGCATGTCATTCAGGCGGCTTCTGAAGCAAAAGTGGGGATGTCACTTCACCTTTGGAACGGTTAGTTATCACAAAGTTTGTTTCCAGGTGCCAGGGGATTGGCACCTGCCTTTCATCCCAGCACTCAAGTAGGAGGATCACTGAGAGTTCAAGGTCATTCTGAGACTACATAGTGAATTCCAGGTCAGCTTGGAACAGAGGGAGAACCTGCCTCAAAAAAACCACACACACACACACACACACACACACGCACACACACACGTGTCTTATATCTTTCTTGGAAAGCAGTTTAAATCAAAACCATGGAATTCTCCTGTGAATATCAGCTGGCAGCGTATGCATTTATTCTTATTTATTCTGGAGGGTGAACAAATGCTTCCTTTAGGCTGGGCTAAATCAAGATAATTTATTTTTTTCCCTAATATTTCACATTTGGTTGTGATAATATACACAGGTCTTTTCTTTGGACTTTTTAGCATAGGAGGAGCCATCAACATAGGAGTAGTTGAGGGTAAATTGGTAATTGGATTACAATGGTAATTGTAAATCTAATCTACAAGTAACACTTTAGGAAACCAGTTTGACACAATTGTGAATCTTCCTTTGGCAGGTTTGAAGAGTCCAGAAGTGTGACATAGAGTATGTATATATGAAGGAGACAGAAGGATAATCTTGTAAGATTAATTGTCTAGTTGAAAGATGTTGAGAATATTTTCTATTTGATAAATGTTTATTGTGGAAACCTACTTTTTTGGACAATGGAACACACAAGAGCCATAGGTTGTTACTAGAAAATTTTCAGTGCCAGGGATGGGATACCTTCCAGTGAGTTGTTGGCCACAGAGGTCCCTGATGCCCCCCAAACATTACAGGCCATTGCTGAGGCCCTTGGTTTCCCACCAGGAATAGATGGTAAGACCCTACTGCTGAAGACTCCACATACTTGGGCTGCAAGGTCACTGAGAAACCCTGCTGGAGCTAAACTGAAAACCTCCTCGGTGTAGACCAGCTGACAGAAAGCTGAAAGAAGCCATGCTGCATGCAGTTCAATGGGAGAGAGAGAAATCACCAGTGAAGATACCCAACAGTGAATGCTGCAAGCCTTACATTTGGCCAGCCAGGCCAAATGAGCCAGCTGGTGCAATAGTGGCACATCTGTCATGGTGGAAACCAACTGCCCTCTAATTTGACTGGAGACTTGCTCCAGTCTCTGATACTGAAAACCTACAACAGGGGCAGTCATGAGTCCTAGGATTGTAACATCTGCTGCTGTCTGTCTAAAAGTATATACTATGCTCCCCAAACTGCCCAGTAAGCACTTCTCTTAATGTTCATACCCATATATTAATGCTACTCTCACTTTTGGTTAGAGAACCTTCTCTTTTCAGATGGCAGTGACCTTGGGACAACTCAGAAGGCATCATGGTGCTGGGAAGAAGTGACAGAGGAGTGCTCAGCACTGCAATATCTCTATCACATCTTCCATGACTCAGGGTCCATTGTGGAAGAGGTGGAGGAAAGAATGCAAGAGCCAATGGTAGGGTAGGACTCCTTACAACGTGCTCCTCCAGACACAAAATGGCCTGGATATCATGACCACACAGTCCCTGATACTACCTACACAAGACTATCATAATAAGAAGAAAAGATCATGATATCAAAATAAAAGAGAGACTGATTGAGGAGGGAGGGGATATGATGGAGAGTGGCATTTCAAAGGGGAAAGTGGCGGGAGGGAGGGCATTACCATGGGATATTTTCTATAATTATGGAAGTTGTCAATAAAAACTATTTTAAAATGTTTATAGCATATAAAACTTGCAAACACAAGTAATTTCCTTCAATAAACTTTCATGAGAATTCTAGAATTTCAGTGGAGGTAGCTACTGCCTTGAGGTCATTTGGATATACTCTTGCCATAGATCTGGCTATACCCTCTAATAATCTATAGGTCTATTTTGTCTCCCTTCCTCCATCATTCCTCCTCTCCCTCTCCTTTTTATCTCCTTTCTTTCCTCCCTCCTTCCTCTTTCCTGAAGTTTAATAGGCTTGGCACTTTTCATTTTTCTTTTATCTGTAGAAGAGGCTCCAAGAGTATCGGGGAACTTCAGAGAAGGATATTTTAATCATGAAATTTAATAGTCTTCTCAGAACAATTACTCTGAGCCCAGAAAACACACAATGCTTCAGTGTCCCCATAAATCTGAGATTCCTAATGCTAGCTGAGGTAATTTGCTTTGACCTCTTAGTTTAGAATGCAGGTCTCTTCCTAGGGCTATATCACATAGTAGAAAAGAATGACTTTCAGAGAATTGGACTTGGGTAGCAGTTATAGATTCCAACAAAAACCCCTCAAATCTGATTGAACATTCTCACCACGGAGATGTGTGGCTTTTTAAAAACAATTAAGGAAGTTTCTGATGTTTTATGATGGGATAGAAAGCAGAGAGAGTTTCTCTAGCATCTACTGACACAGTATATAAAAGTCCATTTATTCCAAGTGTGGTATTATTCTTTGTGGACTTAAAGGAATTATTTGATGCAGTTTACTGAAAAATTAATGAGAGCCTTGTCAATACAGACCATTAGCACAGGACACAGGAGCTCTGGGGTCCCCCCTTGTGCCCAGTCATATAGTTTGGGCTCCTGTTTTAAGGTGCTCAAAGGAAAACTCCTTTTCCCATGTTCTTTTTCTTTTTCTTTCTTCTTTTTTGCCTACAAGCATGACACATGTTTTTATGGTAAAATTGTTGGATAAAGGTATTTTAGTTATGGTGTGATCTTGTAATGGTTGTAATTTTTAGGTCATAGGTTTACTTGTCTGGTGGTTTCTGTTTTGTTATTTTTAAAAAATATTACTTATTTATTTACTTACATGAGAGAGCAAGAAAGAAGAGTGAAAGACAGAGAGAGTGAATATGTGTAACATCAAGATCGCCTTCCATAGCAGACAAACTCCAGACACATGCGCCACTTTGTGCATTTGACCTTATGTGGGTGCTGGGGAATTGAACTGTGGTCATCAGGCTTTGCAAGCAAGTGCCCTTTAACCACCTCTCCAGCCCTGTTCTAACAGTCTCTCAAAATGTCCTCCTGAATGTTGTCACTTTTGTCAAGTGACTCAAGCTCCACTCTCGATTATGTTTCGTGAACAAGTCAACTATTCAATTACAACATGGGCTGACAAAGCCACGTTACTCTGGCCACACAGGCCAGAGGGCTGCTTAACTATGTTCTCGAAGCAGAGGGGCGAGCTCAAAGCAGATTCCAATCAGACTCCTTCCAAACTGGACTATGGCCCAATCCGTTCTCATGGGAAAATCCTTCGTCACGACAATCGATCATTTTTTTTTTTTTTCCCCAGCTCTGGTTATTCTATTATTGGAAACATGCTTGGCAGGATCTTTAAAATACTTAGTAGGATCTTTCAATCTACTTTTAAAAACATTTTCTGTATTGGCCTGTGTCGGCTGGTGTGGGGGTGGAAGAGAATGCCAAAGGCTCTTGTCATTGCAGACAAACGCCAGATGCTTATGCCATTGTGTGTGTGTGTGTGTGTGTCTGACTTAATGCGTGGCTTGGGACTTGAACCCATGCAAGGAGGCTTTATGAGCAAGCTCCTTTAATCGTTGAGTCATCTCCCCCTCAATCTACTTCTTCAGGCCATATTTGAACATTGATTGAACTGACTATTGCCTGAAACAATTTATCTAACAAAATATCTAACTAGGAGTCTTGGATCATGGGGACCAAAATAACTCCTTTAAATTCCTTTTTTAAAAAAAAAATTGTTGGGCTGGAGAGATGGCTTAGTGGTTAAGGCACTTGCCTGTGAAGCCTAAATACCCATGATTGACTCTTCAGATCCCACGTTAGCCAGATGCACAAAGGTGAGGCACACACAAGGTCACACATGCCTACTAGGTGGATCAAGAGTCTGGAATTCGATTGCAATGTCTGAGGCCCTGGCAGGCCAATTCTCTCTCACTCTCTGTCTCTCTCTGAAATAAAATTAAAAGCAATTATTTATTTATTTGAGAGACAGACAGAGAGAAAGAGAAAGAGAGAGAGAAAGTGGGTATACCAGGGCCTCTAGCCATTGCAAACAAACTCCAGACACTTGTGCTACCTTGTGCATCTGGCTTATGTGGGTCCTGGGGCATTGAACCAGGGGTCCTTTGGCTTTGCAAGCAAGTGCCTTAAGTGCTAAGCCATCTCTTCAACCTCTAAATTTCTTTTTAATTGGTCTGTCTTTTATTTGGTTCTGAGAATTCTGAAGAGGCTTGAGTTCAGTTTGAGGACAAGATTTAAATTCTTTTTTTTTTTTTTTTTTTGGTTTTTCAAGGTAGGGTCTCACTCTGACCCAGGCTGGAATTCACTATGCAGTGTCAGGTGGCCTAGAATTCACGGCAATCCTCTTACATCTGCCTCCCGAGTGCTGGGGTTAAAGGCGTGTGCCACCATGCCCTGCGAAAGGTTTAAATTCTGTTGAGACTTGTACTCCATTTTCATTAGAAACTCTTATCTTGGTCTGGAGTGATGGCTCAGTAAGTAAAGCACTTGCCTTCAAAGCCTAATGAGCTTGGTTCAATTCCCCAATACCCACATAAAACCAAATGCATGGTGGTGTATGCATCTGGAGTGTGTTTGCAGTGGTTAGAGGCCCTAGTGTGCCCATTCTCTCTCTTTCTCTCTATCTCTTTCTGCTTGCAAATAAATTAATTTTAAAAAGTCTTATCTTAAAGGACGTTTCTGCTGAGGGACTGGGTTCAAGGCAAAGGAGCAAGTGTCTTTAACTGTGGCGCCGTTTTCCCAGACCCTTGACAGGTTTTATAGCCTCTTCTTTCAAGTGTGCTTTGCATGTGGGCTATTTTTCTCTATGTTAAAGGTTATGAAAAGTGGCCACTGCATTTCAAAGCTATTTTCAGTAAAGTTCCTTCATTTTTCTCCCCCTTCAGAAGGCACAGGATCTCAGCCAATAATTCTGAAGCTTGTAGGTGGCAGGAGATCCTGGCAGCGGATTTCCAGATGCTTTGACTTGGAAGAAACCGTTTTAGCCTCTGATTTCCACAGCAGTTATGAGGAATTTAGCCAAAGGGATGAATGTTCTGGGACCCAGGGAAACAGGGTCCCCCAGTGCCCCTTGCTGACTAGAGAAGGCTAGCCTATCCAACCTTAGGCAAGCAGAAAGCTCAGCGAGGATGACAGAGAGCTGTGACCCAGGCGGGACTCACTGCGGGACTCTTCGGCTGGCAAGGACGTGTGGTGGCCTCCAGGGGTTCACCAGCTCAGGGCTCCCCAGAGAACTCCTTTGTAAACTGCCAAAGGAAAATCAGGTTAAAGGCCAGGTGTGGTGGTGCATGCCTTTCATCCCAGCAGAGGTAGAAGGATCTCTGTGAGTTCGAAGCCAGCCTGGAAGTACAGAGTGAGTTCTAGGTCAGCCTGGGCTCAAAAAAAAAAAAACCCAAAAACAAATAATAATAATAAAATAGGGCTGGAGGGATGGCTTAGCAGTTAAGGCACTTGCCTGTGAAGCCTAAGAATCCAGGTTCGATTCTCCAGATCCCACATAAGTCAGATGCACATGATGGCTCATACATCTGGAGTTTGTTTGTAGTGGCCAGAGGCCCTGGCATGCCCATTCTCTCGCTTTCTTCTCTCTCTAATAAGTAAATAAAATAAAATAAGTAAAAAATAATAATAGATAATCAGGTTAACTTAGACAATTTTTTTTGAAAGCTTCTTGTCATAAAATAAAAGAGAACAGATGGAAATTTGGGAGGCCTCAGGCTGAAGGTGGTAAGAAATTGAAAGACACACCATTCCAGGATCGTGTAAAAAGCAAAGCGGATGTCATTTCACAACAAGGGTTTCTGGATGTCAATGAGTTGGTAAAACTGATCATCTTAAGCTGGGCGTGGTGGTGCATGCCATTAATCCCAGCGCTTGGGAGGCAGAGGTAGGAGGATCGCCATGAGTTTGAGGCCACCCTGAGACTCCATAGTGAATTCCAGGTCAGCCTGGGTTAGAGTGAGACTCTACCTCGAAAAAACAAAAAAGATAAAAATAAAAATAAATAACTAAATAAAAACTGATAATTTTATGCCATTTTGTCCATGGTTTTCAGAGGCATTACATTAAGTTTTACCTCTACTGGAAACTCAAACAGGATTAATTTTTGCTTCTACAGCTTAACTGGATTTGTCTTTCTCATCTGACCAGCAAGTCCTCAGGCCTGGAATCTATTTGTCTTATTATAGAAAAGTAACCTTGAAGAGACTTGTTCAATTAGCTAGACTTAATCAAGTAATGTTAAATTGAGAGCTGGAGAAGAAAAGTGAATTCTAATTAATAATGTCTGCTTTGCTGAGGTGAAGGCGGTATGTCAGTATTTTACTTCACCTTTTTTCAGGAGACAGGGAAAGGAAGGAAGGAAGGAAGGAAGGAAAACAGGGAGAAAGAGAAAAAATGAGAATGAGCACTCCAGGGCCTCTTGACACTGCAAACGAATTCTAAATGCATGCACCACTTTGTGCATCTGGCTTTAACACGGGTACTGGGGAAGTGAACCTGAACGGTGAGGCTTTGCAAGCACCTTTCACTGCTGAGCCATCTCCCCGGCCCTCACCTCACTCCTATCCTATGAAGTATAGACCAGGGAGACTCAAAGTACCTCTTTCTGTGAAAACTGACCTTTTTGCAGGAAAAGGAAAAAAAGCAAAAAAAAAAGCAAAACAAAACAAAACAAACAAAAAGACTCCCTGGAAGAAATAGCGTTAACAACCAGTGACCTAGTTTCAGCCCTTAAATTTCCTATATGACCACTGCTTTTTTTTTTTTTTTTTTTTTTGCAAGGTAGGGTCTCATTGTAGTCCAGGCCTGGAACTCACTATGTAGTCTCAGGGTGGCCTCGAACTCATGGCGATCCTCCTACCTCTGCCTCCCAAGTGCTGGGACTAAAGGCGTACGCCACCACGCCCGGCGACCAATGATTTTTTTGAAGAGTGGTTTTCACTTTCAGGACATGAGAAGTGATAATTCATCGCTGGTGTTTAATGCCATGAAACATGCCTTGTCTAAATATTTCTTTTGGTCTTTATCCTCAGCCTCCAGTGAAATCTTCTGTCACTTAGATATACTTATAAACCTCCTTTTGCTTTTGTTTCATTAACTTGTTTTAAGTTTAAAAACTTAAAAAATATTTTATTTATTTAAGAGAAAGGGAAAGGGAGAGAGGGGAAAAGGCAGAGAGAGAGAGAGAGAGAGAGAGAGAGAGAGAGAGAGAGAGAGAAAGAGAAAGGTCACATCAGGGCCTTCAGCCAGTGTAAATGAACTCCAGACACCTGTACCAACTTGTGCATCTGGCTTACATGGATACTGGGGAATTGAACCTGGGTCCTTAGGCTACACAGGCAAGGCCTTAACCATGAGGCCATCTCTCTAGCCCTTAAAGTTAAAAAAAAATTTTTTTTTTTTTGAGAGAGAGAGAGAGAGGGAGGGAGAGAGCCAGAGCAAACATGGGCACATTGGAGCCTCTAGCTCCTGCAATCGAACTCCAGATGCCTGTACCACCTTGTGCATCTGGCTTTACTTGGGTCCTGGGGAATCAAACCTGGGTCTAATGGCTTTGCAGGCAAGCACATTAATGGCAAAGCCATTTCTTCAGCCCTCTTTTTGCTTGTTAAAATGTTATTAAGCTGAACTCACTCTGTTACCCAGGCTCCTGACCCACCTTCTGCTCCAGCCTTGGGAGCTGCTGGTACCACAGCCCTGCACCAACACACGTGGCTTCAACAAATTTTCAATTTAAAATAATTTCCTCTTTGATCAAAAACCATATATTCTTTCAGATTTGTCCTTGGTTGCTGTATATATACCAGGTCTTTGATGTTATAAAAACTTCTTTTGGGGCTGGGGAGATGGCTTAGTAGTTAGGGCGCTTGCCTGCAAAGCCTAAGGACTATTGTTTGATTCCCTAGTACCCACGTAAAACCAGATGCACAAGGTGGCACATACATCTGGAGCTCATTTGCAGTGGGTAGAGGCCCTGGTGCATCCATTCTCTCCCTCCCTCTCTCTCTTTCTCATCTGTTTCTCTCTCACACACAAATAACTAAATCAAATATTTATTAAACAGACATAAAAAAGAAACCTCCTTGGGAGCGCTGGTTCTCCATACTTTGTTCATATGCATGTCCGCGTCTTTAGTATTTCTCTTCCCTGTACCCTTCTAGACATGATCTATCAGTCTGAATCTCTCTGACAGCATCTTTACCTGAGTCTGGCCTATTGCATTTCATTGACACTCAGCTCTCACGATGGTCATACCAGGCAAATGTCTGTCTTTTCCCAGCTACCCACATAAAGCGAAAGGCACAGAGTAGCACACCCATCTAACATTTGTTTGCAGCAGCAGGAGGCCCTGGTATGACCCCATTCTGTCTTTTTCTCTTTGCAAATAAATAAATAAATAAATAAATAAAAATATTAAAACAAACAAAAAAGCATGTGACTCCCATCCTGACTTCCCTACATCAACTGGCAGAAACCATCTCTGGATATCACAAACTGAACTGGGTTCTCTCTGCACATGCTTTCATGATTAACCTATAGTTCGTATGCTAGACTGAATTCTTCTCTGTATGTTGCCTCTCTGGGCCATAAATTACTTAAAGAAAAATGTTACATTTTGTTTAATGTCATTGCCCTACGACAAGGAGGACATTAAGTAAGAGTCACTTTGAGAGGGGATACAGTTACGGTGACTGGACCCCTGAAGGTGAAAAAGATGGGAAAGTGTGCACTTGCTAGAAATCAAAGATGACCTGACTTTCTTATCTCTTGCCTTGTTCCCTAGACCTGTTTTTCCACAAACAACCTGGACCCCTCCTGGGAGGGAGGCCTTTCATAGGATTTCAACATTGTGGCTGATCTAGTTCGGCCCCTGGAACTTGGTGTCAGGGCTAGCCTCTTCCCGTGACAGCCCCTAGCCCTAACCAAGCAGCTGTTCCTCTGGCTCACCTGAGCGGAAGGCAGCCCACCTCCAGAAGGTTATAAACACCTTGCAAGGGGAGGGCAGGCTCTCTGACCACTTGGGAAGAACTTCTAGCTATGGGTGAGATTTTTCCCTCAGCTGGGCCTGGGCTGGCCTGGCCCAAATCCAGCTGGGAAAGCCCCCTAGCCCTTACTCTCCACATGGGGTCTTTATCCCCCCCAGCTCCCCACATGGCAGGAGTTCCCTGAACTTTCTTTTCTCTCTTTTCTTTCCAGGGTTTTTCCAGACCTTCCACAGGGAGTCTCTAGTCACATGCGTGCCTTTCCTTGGCTCTGTAGCTCCCTCAATAAATATAGTAATTTAATAATTATCCTTCTCAGTCTTCTTTCTTATTCAATTCTTTGATTAAAATTAGAAAGGAGGGGCTGGAGAGATGGCTTAGTGGTTAAGGTGTTTGCCTACAAAGCCAAAGGATTTCAGTTCTATTTCCCAGATCCATATAAGCCAGATGCGCAAGGGGGCGCATGCATCTGGAGTTTGTTTGCAGTAGCTGGAGGCCCTGGTGTGCCCATTCTCTCTCTCTCTCTCTCTGCTTCTTTCTCTCTCTCAAAAATAAATAAATATAAATAAAATAAGTAAATAAATAAAAATTAGAAAGGAACCTAGGGTTTAGAGTCCAAGGACTTTCCTGGATCCTGAGCACCCTGTTACAAGTTGGCACTGTTTGGGCTGGAGAGATGGCATGGCGGTTAAGCATCTGTGGCTATGCGTACAGATGTGTCTGTAAAGGCTCATGGGAATGGCTTGGCCAAAGGGTGAAATGCATTTGTAACTTAGAGGAGTATTGCCAAATCATTGTTTCCAATCAACAATAAAGTGTTTAGTTGTGACTATACTAAATTCTTAAGTTTGAAGGGACTGTTTTTTCTTTTTTTTCTGAACTCTTTGTGTCCTTTATTTACGTAACTTTTGGGTTATTATCTAATTTCTATTGAATCCTAGGAATCCTTTTTATGATAAGCTCTTATTTGTGATATAATTTAAAATATATTTTTCCCTCAATTTGTAAATTAAAATATTTAATTATTTTTATTTATATGAAAGAGAGATAGAGAAAGAGGCAGAGAGTGAGAGCAAGAGAGAGAGAGAGAGAGAAATGGGCACGCCAGACACTCTAGCCACTAGTCAGCCGCTGCAAATGGACTCTAGACTCATGAACCACTTTGTTGCTTACGAGGATTCTGGGGAATCGAACTTGGGTCCTTTGGCTTTGCAGGCAAGCGCCTTAGCCACTAACCCATCTCTCCAGCCCATTACTTGTTTTTATCTAGTAGATATTTTTGTTTTAACATTGCTAATTTGTGAATTTTACATGGTGCTATAATATATTTATATAGTCAAAAGAAGTATAATGCAAGCTAGGTTACAACTGATCTATTTTGTAAAATTTTCCAGGTGCTTTTTTTTTTTATTTTTTTTAAACAAAGAAGGTGAACTTTCTTTTTTAATTTTTAATTTATTTATTTGAGAGCGACAGAGACAGAGAGAAAGACAGATAGAGGGAGAGAGTGAGAATGGGCGCGCCAGGGCTTCCAGCCTCTGCAAACGAACTCCAGACGCGTGCGCCCCCTTGTGCATCTGGCTAACGTGGGACCTGGGGAACCGAGCCTTGAACTGGGGTCCTTAGGCTTCACAGGCAAGCGCTTAACCACTAAGCCATCTCTCCAGCCCTCCAGGTGTTTTATTTTTAAATAGTTTAAGGATTTAAAAATATTTATTCATTTATTTATTTGAGAAGAGGGAGAGAGAAATATATATATATATATATATATATTTAGAGAGAGAGAGAGGGAGAGATGGAGAGAGAGAGAGAATGGCTGCATCAGGGCCTGTAGCAATTGCAAACAAACTCAAGATATATGCACCACTTTGTACATCTGGCTTTACGTGAGTCATGGGGAACTGGATGTGGGTATAGGCTTTTCAGGCAAGAGGCTTAACCATGGAGCCATCTTTCCAGCCCCCAAGTGGGTTAAAAATATATATATATATATATATATATATATATATATATATATATATATATATATATATATGAGAGAGAGAGAGAGAGAGAGCGCCAGGGCTTCCAGCCACTGCAAACGAACTCCAGATGCATGCACCCCCTTGTGCATCTGGCTAACGTGGGTCCTGGGGAATCGAGCCTCGAACTGGTGTCCTTTGGCTTCACAGGCAAGCGTTTTACCGCTAAGCCATCTCTCCAGCCCTTAAAATCTATTTCTATTTATCCCTTGCAGGGCTCTGTACTGTGGATGTTGGTCGCATATTTGTTGTAGTTCCGCTGTCAGGCTCTCACTACAGTCCTTGTCTTGATAATTTCCCATGAATTACTTAATGTGGAATTTTAAGTTTCTCTTGTCTCTCAGCTTCACTGGAAAACAGCTTGTAGGATCCCCTCGGTCATCTGACTGTTTTGTGCTCTTTTCAAAAGGAGAATAAACAAAAGTTTGAGGACTCACATGCCACTGTGTTCCACATGGGGGTGTGACCTCTGACCTCCAGGAGTGAGGCAATGGCATTTCAGAGAGAAAAATCAACAAACAAGTGACATTGCATCCAGCAAGACGAGTCGCTGAAGGTTTCTCCATTTTATTGATAGACACGGGTGGAACATGACCAGGCTTAATTTGGAAGTTTAATTTTGGAGACACTATGGTAATAGAAATTGCTTTTTATAAGATATAGATAGGAGTTAGATTTGTTAGCATTACAAAATTCAGTTTTTATATTACCTCAGTAGAACTGAACATGGAATATAATATGTCACCATACAGAGTAAATCTTTCTGTATGCCACTGAAATTTTGGTGACTTTAAAAGAAAACTTATTTTTAGCTGGGTGTGGTGGCATGTGCCTTTCATCTCAGCACTTGGGATGCAGAGGTAGGAGGATTGCTGTGAGTTCTAGGCCACCCTGAGACTTCATAGTGAATTCCAGCCCAGCTTGGGATAAGGAAAAACCCTACCTTGAAAAACCAGAAGGAAAAAAAATTTTTTTAATTCTGTTAAATTTATAAAACCTGCAAAGAATTTTCTGGGATGGAGAGGTTTTTTTTTTTTTAAGAAATAATTATGTATCTATCTAATTAACCTTAATTATGCTCTATGGGCATGGACTCAAACATTTGTTTAAGTGATATTTTTTGTAGTAGGAAAACAGATTTTTATTATATGGGAAAACACAGGCCTTGCTTTAATTCTTTTGCCAAGTCAAGAATAAATACTACTTCTCACTACCATGAACTGTTTTTCAGTATAGCCAGAGAAAATAAAAGTCATTGGAAATTTAGCTTGACAGCACACATCTATTAGAATATCAAAAATCCCAAGACAACAGCAGGAACATGAAGCAACGAAAACCCTCATTTACTATGGCTCGTGGGAGTGCAGAATGGGCAACCATTTGGAAGGCAGTCTAGTGGTTTCTTACGCCACCAAGAAATCCATACACAGGGCTCCCTGGTATATGTTGGCCCAGATGATGTGAAATCCTATGTCCACGCGAACGTGGCTGCAAATGCATCTAATGGCCACATTCATTCACAGATGCTTCACGTGGAAAACGATCAGGATGGCCTTCAGTGAATGGACACTATTATGTGTCTAGATAATGATATATTCAGGGCAAAGAAGAAGTGAGCTGCTAAGTCAGGATTAGACCTGAAATGACTTTAAAAAGAATATTGTTGGGGGCTGGAGAGATGGCCCAGTGGTTAAGGCGCCTGCCTGCAAAGCTTAAGAACCAGAGCCGATTACCCAGGACCCACGTAAAACCAGATGCACAAAGTGGTCATGCACATGGAGTCCATTTGCAGTAGCTGGGGACATGGTGTGTCCATTCACTCTGTCTGTCTGCAAATAAATAAATAAATAAATAAATACATAAATAAGTAAATAGATTACAAATATTGTTGGGACTGGGAAGATAGCTCAGCAGGTAAAGTGCTTGCAGCTAAGCATAGGGACCTGAGTGTGTATCCCCAACAGTCGCACAGAGAAAGCTGGGTGCAGTGATATGTACCTGTGTTCCTAGATTAGGGAGAAGAGCGGAAGGTCCCGGGCCTCAGTGGCTAGCTATCTGGCTCTGTGCCATTTAGAGATATCGCCTTAAAAAACTGCCAGGCATGGTGGCGCACGCCTTTAGTCCCAGCACTCAGGAGGCAGAGGTAGGAGGATCCCTGTGAGTTCGAGGCCACCCTGAGATTACATAGTGAATTCCAGGTCAGCCTGGGCTAGAGTGAGACCCTACCTCAAACAAACAAACAAACAAAACACTGAGGTGGAGAGCTGTTGAGGAAGGAACCTGACCTTGGGCACTGGTGTCCACATGCACGTGAGCGCGTGTGCATGCGTGCACACACACACACACACACACGAATACACATGCATACACACATATAAAGAATGTTAAGTGAAAGTGTTTCAGTCAAGTTCACATTGCTGGCAGAAATCACCCGACCAAGAGCAGCTTGTGGGGAAAAAGGAGGTTTATTTTGGCTTACAGACTCGAGGGGAAGCTCCACAATGGCAGGGGAAAACGATGGCATGAGCAGAGGGTAGACATCACCCCTTGGCCAACATAAGGTAGACAATAGCAACAGGAGAGTGTGCCAAACATTGGCATGGGGAAACTGGCTGTAACACTCATAAGTCCACCCCCAACAATACACTCCCTCCAGGGGGCTGTCAGCTGGGGAACCTAGCATCCAGAATACCTAAGTTTATGGGGGACACCTGAATTAAACCACCACATTCTGTCCCTGGTCCCCATAAACTGATATCCATACATGATATAAAATACAATGTATTAGTCTAGCTTTAAAAGTCCCCACAGTTCTAATCAATTCCAAGGATGTTCATACATCCCCATAGTCCAGGGTCTTTTAACTGAGTCATGATACCAAAAAAATCCCCCAAAACCTCATAATGGCACAGAATAAACATTCACACTGCAAAAGATGGCATGGGGCACAGCAAAGAAATACTCAAGCGATACATGATTTAAAACAGGGCAGATACCAAACTCTGTAGCTCCAAGTCCAAGAACTCTAGTCAGTGACAAATCTCCCAGTCCAATAACTCTAATCAGCAACAAGTCTCTGGCATTCCAATTCCACCCCTCCAGCTAGGCTACTCAGAGTCCTGGAAAACTTCATCGGAGCTGGCAGCTCTCCTTGGCAGCCATCTCGTGGTCCCAGCATCTCCACTGGGTCTCCACTGCAATCCACAGTTCATCCTCATGGCCCCATCGGGTCTCCATGCAGGCAACCAGCAATCCTGCTTCACACTGCCCATGGCCATTTCCAATACACAAGACCATGTTGCAAACTCAATGACCCTCTTTCCTGCATTTCTTATACTCCACAATACCAGGTAGAGAGCCAATTTGTTAATCGGGAGGGGTGGGGGGATAAAGCAGACTTTGAAGAACAGGACACTCCTTGAGCACTCAGGCCCCTTCAAAAGAGTCTATATTCTTCCTGTTCCCTCAGTGCAGGTCAGCTGGTCCAGTCTCAAAGGTTGTAATCTCTCAAACAGTTTGCAGGTGAATGGGCAGCAGTGTAGGACCAAAATTTCATTTTTTCTGTGCCATATCCCTCTGCTCACACCAGTCCATTTCTTAATGCAACTCTGCACAACTTCTCAGGACACAGCACAACAGGAAGCTTTTCATACAACCTGCCTCTAGCCCAGTCCAGGCAAAGTTCTTTCTCACCCTCATAAGCCAAACCTCACAGTCCATAGTTCTTACTGCATTCAGGTCTTCCAACTCTGACCAGAATAGTCCATCAAGCTGTACTTACAGCACTGCAAGGCATCTCTTAGGCCAAGGTTTCAAATCCTTCCACATTCCTCTTGAAAATCAGCTCCAAAAGGCCAAAGCCACACAGTCAGGTGTCTCGCAGCAATCCCACTTCTGGTACCACTTTACTGTTGCAGTCCGGTTCGCATTGCTGGTAGAAATCACCCAACCAAGAGCAGCTTCTGGGAAAAAGAGGTTTATTTTAGCTTACAGGCTTGAGGGGAAGCTCCACGGTGGCAGGGAAAATGATGGCATGAACAGAGAGTGGACATCACCCCCTGGCCAACATAAGATGAACCATAGCAACAGGAGAGTGTGCCAAACACTGTCAAGGGGACACTGGCTATAACACCCATAAGCCCACCCCCAACAATACCCCACCTCCTGGAGGCATTAATTCCCACATCTCCATCAGCTGGGAACCTAGTATTCAGCACACAATAAGAGAGGGTAGGGCTGACATAAATTTTATTAAAGGAAGGTCTAGGAGAGGATATGGACCGCAAATGAATTTGGATGTGCTACAGAAATAGACTTGAAATCAGGCTGCCCACAAGAACAAAAGCTCCTGAGATTTTTGCATGGGTAGAGTATTGAGCTTCCGGCTAAATGAGGAGCAGGTCTCAATGAAATGTCTTGTCAAAGAGGTCAAGGTGGTTTCAGTATGCCTCCGATTTACCTGTGTTGAAGGCATTTGATTCCCAAATTAAATTCGGGCATCTCTTCAGTACATTAGTATTTAAAATGTTTCATTTATTCTTCTAAAAATATTTATTTATTTGAGAGAGAGAGAGAGAGAGAGAGAGAGAGAGAGGCAGAGAAAGGGTAGGGGAAGAGATTGGGTACACCAGGGCCTTGAGCCACTGCAATGAACTCCAGGCACATGCGCCATCCTGTGCATCTGGCCTATGTGGGTCCTGGGGAATAGAACCAAGGTCCTTTGGCTTTGCAGGCAAACGCCTTAACTGCTAAGCCATCTCTCCATCCCTTATTTATTCTTTTACAATGTCATACATGTATATAATGCCTGCAATCTTGTATGTGATCCCAGCTTTGAGTTTTTAGATTTATGTGCTCAAGTTGGAGTGAGTAACTATAGGGGACAGGAAGCTAGAAAAATGCCATGAGTCGAGGGGTTAGTAGAATACATATAATATGTAAGTAGATGCAGGGTTACCAGTGGTGGAAAGGTTGAAATGGGATGGAGGAAGGGAGATGGAGGAGAGGAGGGGTGGGAGAGAAGACTAACCAAAACTAAGGATTTATGGGAAAAAAATAAAACATATGGAGACCCCCTACTTTGTAAACTAATTAAAAATGTGATAAGAAAGAGTTTGTGGGATAAGGGAATAGTTCAGTGGTCAAAGGCACTTGCTTGCAAAGCCACTACAAATGAACTCCAGACGCATGCGCCCTCTTGTGCATCTGGCTGACGTGGGACCTGGAGAATCGAACTTGAGTCCTTCGGCTGAGCAGGCATGCACCTTAACCGCTAAGCCATCTCTCCAGCCCCAATGTTTTGATGTGTCAATAGATCAGTGGGAAGCAGTCAAGGTTCAGCGCTGGTGTCAGTCTGATCATTGAGGGAAATTACCCATAGTTCATGGCCAAACTACCCAGGGGGCAAAACAAAACAAAGGAAAACAAAACAAAAACCAGTTATTGAACCGGTCAGTTCAATAGTGGGTCGTGCCAGATACATGACTAAATAAACTCATTTAATCTCCACAATCTGCCTTAAAGGTTAAGAAACTGAAAGGCTAGGAAGTTCCTACTCAGAAGCAACTGAGGCCACGTTCTGTGCTCATCCTTGGGAGGAGAAGTATGCCAGTCCATTGGCACAGACAAGACTATCTCCAGCAAAACAAGTCAAGACTTCTTGGCAGTTCTGATAGGCCCAAGCTGGGAAATAAAGAATAATTCTGAGATTTGAACTGTGGTTGAACTTCACATATTTTTAGCAGGCCTTTCAGATAGTTGGTGGAGCCTGCTACTGTTTTTGACTAAGAGCAGAATTTCAATGATGATTTTAATTTTCATAATGTATTATCAGAGGGGATCGTGGTGCATGCCTGTAAGGCCAGCACCTAAAGAGGCTGAGGCTGGAGGATTGCTAGTTCCAAACCAGCTGGAATTACACAGCAAGATCCTGTGCCAAAACAAAACAAAACACAAATTAAATGTGACTTAAAGCACATTATTATAATTCCCTCGGCGCAGTTCCTACCTTTCTGCACGGTCACCTTACCTTTAAGGTGGAGGGCATGGGTTAATGTGACCAGGACGCGGGCCTGTTAGGTGGCATGACATCAGTGTTCTACCAGGCACCAGCTGGCTGCCGGCCCTCAGAAACCTGTCCACCCGGATTCATCTCGAATGTGGCGCTGTAAGTACAGGTTGTAAATATGACAGCTTGACATTTCCTCGGCTCTTTCTCTTTGACGTGCTCAAGCACATTATTCGAGCTGACAGGCCTGCCACGTCTACCCTCCTTTTCCTGATGTCAAGAGCAGCTGCGCCTTCGCAGAGACACTTGTGATGTTTTCACCTGTGCTATTGATCGGCAGTTCCATCTCTTCTGCCATTGTGCAGAGGCAGAGGCTCATTATTGGGAAATGATGAGAGGAGAGAGAGAGAGAGGGGCTTGGGTTAAATTAAATCAAGCAATTGCCTATGCCAAATCTTCCTTCGGACATAGCAGTTGATTTCTCGTGACCGGGACCTACCTGAGCAGGGGCAGCTTGTGGGAGGAAAGGGTTTATTTTGGCTTACAGTGTCCATCATGGTGGGAGACGCATGGCCGGAGCGGAGAGCTGGCATTGCCACAACAGCAGAGAGGACTTAAAAATGCTAAGGTGTCCCGAGCATGGCTGGATGACAACACCTTGAGGTGTACCCCACCCCCCCAGTGATGCACTTCTTCCAGCAAGGCTCCCCCTCTTTAAAAAATCTTCTTTCTTTCTTTATTTAATTTATTTTTTTATTAACATTTTCCATGATTATAAAATATATCCCATGGTAATTCCCTCCCTCCCCACCCCCACACTTTCCCATTTGAAATTCCATTCTCCATCATATTACCTCCCCATTACAATCATTGTAATTACATATATACAATATCAACCTATTAAGTATCCTCCTCCCTTCCTTTCTCTTCCCTTTATGTCTCCTTTTTAACTTACTGGCCTCTGCTACTAAGTATTTTCCTTCTCACGCAGAAGCCCAATCATCTGTAGCTAGGATCCATATATGAGAGAGAACATGTGGCACTTGGCTTTCTGGGCCTGGGTTACCTCACTTAGTATAATCCTTTCCAGGTCCATCCATTTTTCTGCAAATTTCATAACTTCATTTTTCTTTACCGCTGAGTAGAACTCCATTGTATATTGTGTAGGTGGTGTCAGGCACTGTGAGGTCATGGATATCCAGGACATTTTGTGTCTGGAGGAGCACGTTGTAAGGAGTCCTACCCTTCCTTTGGCCCTTGCATTCTTTCTGCCACCTCTTCCTCAATGGACCCTGAGCCTTGGAAGGTGTGATAGAGATATTGCAGTGCTGAGCACTCCTCTGTCACTTCTTCCCAGTACCATGATGCTTTCTGAGTCATCTTAAGGTCATTGTCATCTGAAAAGAGAAGGTTCTCTACCAAAGGTGAGAGTAGCGTTAATATATGGGTATGAACATTAAGAGAAGTGCTTACTGGGCAGTTTGATAAGCATAGTATATACATTTAGCCAGACAGCAGCAGACGTTATACCCCTAGGGCTCATGACTACCCTGTGTTAGGTTTTCAGTATCAGGGATGTATTCCCTCCCATGGAGCAGGCCTCCAGTCCAATTAGAGGGCAGTTGGTTTCCCCCATAACAGATGTGCCACTATTGCACCTGTTGGCTCATTTGGCCTGGCTGGCTAAATATAAGGCTTGCAGTGTCCACTGTTGAGTATCTTCACTGGTGGTTTCTCTCTCTCCCATTGAACTGCATGCAGAATGGCTTCTTCCAGCTTTCTGTCATCTGGTCTACATGGAGGAGGTTATCAGCTCAGTTCCAGCAGGATTTCTCAGTGGCCTTGCAGCCCAAGTATGTGGAGTCTTCAGCAATAGGGTCTTACCATCTATTCCTGGTGGGAAATCAAGGGCCTTGGCAGTGGCCTGTAATGTTTTGGGAGCCATCAGGTACCTCTGTGGCCAATAACTTACTGGAAGGTCTCCCATCCCTGGCACTGAAAACTTTCTAGTAACAATCTATGGCTCCTGAGCCCAAAAAAGCAGGTTTCCATATGATTTATTTATATCCTCTTAGATTTTGATTAGCCCTCCTCCTAAAGGCTCCACAAACTTCCCAAGAAGTATCACCAACTGGGGATATAATAGTCAAACACATGAAGTCTATGGGGGACATTTTACATTAAGCTCCACAGTCATTTCCACCACACTCCAAGAATGTCCTCTACTATGGAACTGCTTAGTATTAAAAAATATTTTATGGGCTGGAGAGATGGCTTGGTGGTTAAGCACTTGCCTGTGAAGCCTAAGGACCCCGGTTTGAGGCTCGGTTCCCCAGGCCCCACGTTAGCCAGATGCACAAGGGGGTGCACGTGTCTGGAGTTCATTTGCAGAGGCTGGAAGCCCTGGCGCGCCCATTCTCTCTCTCTCCCTCTATCTGTCTTTCTCTTTGTGTCTGTCTCTCTCAAATAAATAAATAAAATTTAAAAAAAAGTTCCATTCTTAAAAAAAATATTTTATGTATTTATTTATGACAGAGAGAGAAAGAGAGAGGCAGATAGAGTAGACAGAGAATGGGCATGCCAGGACCTCTAGCCCCTGCAAACAAACCTCAGGCACATGTGCCATCTTGTGCATCTGGCTTATGTGGGTACTGGGAAATTGAACCTGGGTCCCTAGGCTTCACATGCAATTGTCTTAACTGCTAAGCCATCTCTCTAGACCCCAGAACTGCTTAGTTTTTGATTTTTGCCTGGGGTCATGTGGTAGTTCATTCTTATGCATAAAATATTAACAAATTTTACCATATGAATGAAAGTTAAATTTTTAATTGTTTTTTTTTGTTAATTTTTGCTTCAATTAAAAAATTCTTTATTTATTTCTTTAAATTTGACAGAGCAAGAGAGGGAAATAGGCAGACAGAGAGAGAGAAAGAGAGAGAATGGGTGCACCAAGGCCTCCAGCCACTGCAAACGAACTCCAGATGCATGTGCCACCTTGTACATCTGGCTTACTTGGGTCCTTGGGAATAGAACCAAGGTCCTTTGGTTTTGCAGGCAAATGCCTTAACTGCTAAACCATCTCTCCAGCCATTGCTTCATTTAAAAATGTTTATTATTATTATTATTAATAAGATGTTTCATATGGATACATCATGTGTTGGTACCCTCTTCTCTTGCCCCTGCCCTCATTCTGTTGGGTACACTTCTCAGTGGGGTTGCGGGTACTCCCCATGGGGTTGCAGTCAGTTATTTTTTGGGGGAGGGAATGTCTCTGGGCATGTCTCAACCTGTGGCTCTTGGACTCTTTCCTTCCCCTCTTCTGCAAAATTCCCTGAGCCGTGGTGGGTGAGTTTATATATATTTAATTTATTTATTTATTTGAGGGGTGGGGGAGAATGGGCAGGCCAGGACCTCCAGCCACTGCAAATGAATTCCAGACACATGGCCCTTGTGCATCTGGCTAACATGGGTCCTGGAGAATCGAACTGGCATCTTTCAGTTTTGCAGGCAGACACCTTAACTGCTAAGCCATCTCTGCAGCCCGAGTTTTAAGTCTACTTCAGTGATGAGCTCTTAGGAGCCTCTAGATATCTACTTTGGTAGGTGCTGAGTGTCCTCAGGGTCTGTCTCCTGCACCCTGGCACTGATTGTCAGGTTCAGCATGGAAACAGCACTTCTGCTCGTCCCCCCACTTTTGAGATAGTACCTCATGTTGCCCAGGGTGTTCTCAAACTTGCTATGCGGTTAAAGATGACCTTGAACTTCTTATCCCCCTGCCTCTATCTCCAGAGGGCAGGAATGACAGGTATGTACCACCACACCTGATTTATGCAGTGTTGGGAGGAAACCCAGGTCTACATGCATGTGAGGCAGATCCCAACTGAGCTTAACCCTCAGCCCTGGTTTTCAAGTTTACCTGCGTCATCTTTCACAGGGTGTAGCATTAATTATCTGTTTGGAATAGATAAATGAAGCAAGTTTTTATTGAGTCAAAGTATAAAATATTTCTCACAAAACTAGATCTCTCTCCAAAATGTGCCTCTTTAGACACTGTGGAACAATCATGTCTCACAGGGTGTGATGGCTTCACTCTGTCATTTCTATAACAGTTTTTACCTCAAAGGAAGGTGGTTTACCACAATTGTTGGAGCTCCTTTTTAAAAAATATTTTATTTATTTAGTTATGAGAGCGACAGCGAGAGAGCGAGAGAAAGATAAAGAGGCAGAGCAAGGAAAGAGAGAATGGGTGCACTAGGGCCACTAGCCACTGCAAACAAACTCAGATGCATGTGCCACCTTGTGCATCTGGATTTACGTGGGTACCAGGAAATTGAACCTGGGTTGTTTGGCTTTGCATGCAAGTGCATTAACCACTAAGTCATTTCTCCAACCCAATATATTTTATTAAATATTTTATTTTGTTGGCTCTCCTAAACGAATGTGTAAGAGTTGCTTTGTCTAAATGCATCTGGTCAAATGAAAGCAAACCTTCCACAGTAACAAGAAATCAAAAACAAAGACATGACTGTTGGAATAAATGTTCAGAAGGAAACAACCATGGCATAAGAATAGCATTTATTTTAAGAGAAAAAAAGCACAAAAAAACATGCCAGCTGAAAGGAACTAGAACCCTTTGCCAACGACATGATTGGTGTATGTAGAAACTATCAAAGAATTGACAGGTCTGTAACTAATTCGTGATTATGGAAAGGTTACAAGATGCCAGGTCAGTATCAAAAGTCAGTTCTTTCCTGTGTATTATCCATGAACAACTGGAATTTCAAATAAGGATGTAACATCATTTTAATTAGCACCAGAAAATTTAACATTCAGGCATTTACTTAAATACTTGGACACCATTCTAACAATATCAGTGCACGAGTTAGTGTGAGAAAAACCAAAAAATTCTGATGAAAGAAATTAAAAGAAAATCGAAATAAATAAAGCAATATCCCATATTTGTGGATAGGACAATGTAACCCCACTGTCAGAGCCTCCTAACTTGATTGATTCGACACAACCACAGTCTGAACCCTAACATGTTGTTTGAAGAATACGGAAATGCCGATTGGGCATGCACAAAGTAGTTGGCATATAGCCAACACGTCATTGAAGAACAATGAAGCTGGAGGCTGGTACAACCCAAGCCTTTCTGGAAGGCTATGGTAATCATGGCAGTGTGGGCATGTTTGTTAGCTAACGAGTGGGGAAAATGATTGACAGACAGAGAACTCAGGAGCAATCAGATACAAATAAAGTCAACTAAGCTTCAAAATATTTTATTTATTTATTTGCAAGCAGACAGAGAGAGAGAGAGAGAGAGAGAGAGAGAAAGGGAGGGAAGGAGAGAATGGGCACTCCAGGGCCTCTAGCCACTGCAAACGAACTCCAGATGCGTGTGCCACTATGTGCATTTGGCTTTATGTGGGTTCTAGGGAATTGAACCTGGGTTGTTAGGCTTCACAAGCAAGTGCCTTAACTGCTGACCCATCTCTCCAGCGCCCCCAAGTCAACTGATTTTTGACAAAAGAGAAAAAGCAATTCATTGGAGAAAGGGTGATTTTGTTTTTCAACAAATGGTAAAATAACAGAGCATGCATGTGCAAGAAGTGACTCTTGTGCTGTCCAAAAGCATGAAATCAATATGGTCATTGATCTAAGTGTACAACTCGAAGTTGTAAAACTTGTACAGCATGTTGTGGAAAAAAGCTTCAGTGACGGTGACATGGTAGTAGCATTTTGGACATGACACAAAAACCATGACTGAAAACTGATAAGCTGAACGTCATTAAAAGTGAAAACTCCTGGGCTGGAGAGACCGCTTAGTGGTCAGAGCGCTTGCCTGTGAAGCCCAAGGACCCATGTTCAACTCTCCAGGTCCCACATAAGCCAGACGCAAAGGTGACGCAAGCACACAAGTCACACATGCACACGGGGTGGCACATTTGGTATGATTCTGTGATGGTGGGTACATGAGATATACCTGTCTGAATCCACAGAATTATATAAAGCAAGAGTAAACCCTAATATAAATTAGCTTTAAAAAAAGTTTTTAATTGATTCATTATTTATTTGAGAGAGAGAAAGAAAGAGAGAGAGAGATTGAGAATGGGCAAGCTAGGACCTCTAGCCACTGGAAACAAACTCCAGACACATGCACCACCTTGTGCATCTGGCTTACCTGAGTACTAGGGAATCAAACCTAGGTCCTTAGGCTTGGCAAGCAAGTGCCTTCACTGCGGAGCCATCCCTCCTGCCCCTGAATTTTACCCACTTTAGTTAACAATAACATATCAGCATTAGGTCACGGGACACCTTGGAAGGAGTTGCAGATGCTGACACTTGGGGCTGTTCCTGTATCAACTACATGACTTTATGCTGTGTGACGCGCTGTGTTAATGGGTTTTTCACCTAAGGAAATAAAAAGGAGAGAGAAGATTGACTTTGGCCTGTGGTTACAGACGTTTCAGGCAGTGGGTGGCTGGTTCCATGGTATTTTGCTCTGTACTGAGGTGGCACACGGCAGCGAGAGCATGCAGCAAGAGGAAGCCGCCTGCCTCCTGGCACCCAGAAAGCCAAGAGAGGAGGGTGGGGTTGGCACAGGTTCCCAAGGACCCACTCTCTTCCACTAGGTCATTTTTAGGTTTCCATCACCTTTCCACTAGCCCATCGGTACCTTGCCACCGAACATCACCCAATGCTGGGAACCAAGCCTTCCCCAGAGGAGCCTTCGCCAGGGTCATCTCATATCCAAACCATAATAGCAACGCAGGCTGTGCAGCGGGGGGCAATCTCCATTCCTGGGTTTCAGACCCTGATCTGTGTTTCAGAAGAGTCTTAGACACTTGCTGCGTCCAGCTGGACCCGCCCTCCGACCTGCATCACCCCCCTCCATCCTCCTGAACTCAGCATCCAACCATATTGAACCCACATTTTTTTTTTTTATCTCTGTTGAGAAGGGCGTGAAAAGACCATGAGAGCCTAAATAAACTTTTCCTCTTAAGCAAGTGGGAAATTTGAAATGCAGAAGTTTGTTTTTGTGTGTGTGGGTAGGGGAGAGGAAACTCTGAAACCGTGTTGGGAGCCAACCGCTTTGTTTTGGAACTTCTCTGGAACCCCTACTTCTAAGCGTGTGCCGAGGAATGAACCTGAGCGACATGTTTATTTGGATGGTGAAACTCCAGGGACTTCTGTCCCCATCCAGGGGAGACCGCTGGGAGTGCAAAGTGCAGCCTTTGGAACAACATTTTTCGCGATGAGGTTTTCTCTACCGGGCAAAGGGCTTTGCATGTTGGAATGAGATGAAAGGCAATCATGGGACTCTGAATTTTAGTCAGTAGACAGATGTGAGCTCCAGACAGCTGCTCTTTCAGGCTTCTTGTTGTTGTTTTCAAGAGGATGGAGAATTTGTCAGGTGGGCAGATTGTTAGCAGATTCTCAGTTAAACAAACAAACAAACAAAAGATTTACCACTGGCTGATAATTGCTGGCACACCAAGAACTGACTCAAACTAGGAATGACCACAGGCTCTGGACCTGAACCCTCGTGTTTCCTCTTCCATCTCTTCACTTTGCGCAGAGAACTTTTTTTTAAATATTTTGTTTTTATTTTTATTTATTTATTTGAGAGTGACAGAGAGAGAAAGAGGCAGTTAGAGAAAGAGAGAGAACGGGCACGCCAGGGTCTCCAGCCCCTGCAAACCAACTCCAGATGCGTGCGCCCCCCTTGTGCATCTGGCTAACGTGGGTCCTGGGGAACTGAGCCTCGAACCGGGGTCCTTAGGCTTCACAGGCAAGCGCTTAACCGCTAAACCATCTCTCCAGCCCCGCAGAGAACTTTTGATTAGGGCAGCGGAAACATTTTTATAATCTGTGTCTTCCTCACCCATGCGTCCTCTCACGCATTTGCTGACTTGCTCAGTCCTTTCTTTCTGTAAAGGCTTGTAAGTACGAGGGACACAAAGGGGAGGCTTGGGAGATGGCTCAGCGTTAAAGGTCCCTGCTGGTCAGCGTGGTGGCCTGAGCGCCATTTCCCAGCATCCACGTACACCAGTGAAACCTAATGTAAAGTCTCCCAAAGAGGCACGTGTGTCTGTCACCCCAACCCCCGCAACACCATGACTGCAAACCAAGCCAGGGCCCACAGGAAGCAACAGCAGCAGCAGCAAGAGACACCTGGCTCAAGGGGATGGAAAGGGAACAGAGTCCCTTTGTCCTTTGACCTCCACATGTGCGCCATGACTAGTGCACACCCTTGCGCGCACACACACACAGACACACACACACACAGATAAAAATAGAAAAATATATATATTTATTTGCAAGCAAAGGGGAGAGAGAGAGAAAGGGCGCATCTAGACCTCCAGCCACTGCAAACAAACTCCAGGCGCACGCACCACTACAGCTGGCTTTGTGTGGGTACAGGGGAATTGAACCCCGGCTTGTTAGACTTTGTAGGCAAGGGCCTTAACAGCTAAACCATCTCTCCACCCCCATAAATCCATTTTTTTTTTTTTTTTAAGGAGAGTGACTTGAGGAAAGTTTGCCTGCTGATCTATGGTGCTAAGGGAAGAATTTCTTGACAAACGCTCACGGGATGCTTTTCACGTGAAGGTGCTTGTTGGGCGTTAGGAAGCGGATGGCGTCATGAGGCGCGTGCTCAGCATCCTGGAAGAGCTTCTGACGCAGTGGAGAAAATCAAGCTGAACATCACAGGAGTCCAGCCCATGGGTCAGTCATCAGCGCTCTGGAGGCGTGTAGGGAAATCACCTGTGGTTGGATTGCGCCTGATATTGCGGGCAGAATGGAGGTACCGTCTACTGTTTGCTTATCGAGTGCCACCAGCTGTCCGATTGCGTGCCACAGGCTGGTGCTGTAGTGATTCCACGGCAATGTGTTGTCTCTTATGGCCCATTTTACAGGTTAGGAAACCGAGGCTCAGAGAAGTTGAAGTGGTTTTTTTTTCCCCTAAGATAAATTAATTAGTAAGTGGTATGAGAAGGACTTGAAACTGGTTTTTATCTGACTTCTTTGCCCTTTTCCCTAATCCTACAGTGGTGGGGTATGGAGATCAAAAATGATCCTTCCAGACATCAGGGCGTCTAACAGATATTTTACTTATGGATTTGCAAGGAAAGAGCTAGTGACAGAGAGAGAGAGAGAGAGAGATGGAGAGAGGGAATGTAAGAAGAGATGCACCAGGACCTCTAGCCCCTGCAAATGAAATTCAGATACATGCACCACTTTGTGCATCTGGCCTTATGTGGGTACTGGGGCATGGAATCTGGGTCGTTAGGCTTTGCATCCCAGTACCTTAACTGCTGAGGCATCTTTCTAGCCCCACTGGGGCATTTTTCATTGGTGGAGTTGACAGAGTTGGAAAAGGCCTCTGTCTCCCTTATTTTATTTATTGACAATTTTATACATGTATATAATGTATTTTGATCATAGTCTCCTCCCATTGCGTTCTTTTGGCCTCCATCCCACTCCCACTGAACCCCTCTTCCTTCCCAACTAGTCCTTCTACTTCAAGGGGTGTGTGTGTATGTGTGTGTGTGTAAGACCCACTGAGTTTAATAAGGATTGCTTGCATGAGCTGGATGTGGGGTACTGTTACGGGTCACTTATTAGCGGCTACGCCACAGAAGAAAAATGTCTCCCCTCTCCCAGTAACTAGTAACTACTAATAACTGTTCAGGGAAGGATGGGGGTCTCATGAAGAGCTCTTTCTCTCTTTAAGTAAGAGAAGACTATGAAGAAAATTCCAGGACAAGAAACATATTCTTTTTTTAATTATTTTTTAAAATTTATTTTTATTTATTAATTTAAGAATGGCAGACAGAGAGAGAAAGAAGCAGATAGATAGATAGATAGATAGAGAGAGAGAGAGAGAGAGAGAGAGAGAGAGAGAGAGAATGGGCACGCCAGGGCCTCCAGCCACTGCAAACGAACTCCAGACGCGTGCGCCCCCTTGTGCATCTGGCTAACGTGGGACCTGGAGAACCGAGCCTCGAACCGGGGTCCCTAGGCTTCACAGGCAAGCGCTTAAACCGCTAAGCCATCTCTCCAGCCCAGGAAACACATTCTTATCTCTCTTTGTGTCATTTGATCAGGGCTCTGTTTCCACGAGACGCGTCCATCAAACAACCAGATCGACAGCACCGTATGGACAATTCGGGGCTTACGTGGAAGGAAACGCCACTAAGTGGACTCCTTCCTCCCGGGCACAGTCACCTGAGAACTAAAGTCACCATTCTGGCTCCGACCTTGATTCACTGTGGTCCTAGGCCGTGGGGGACCTCTGTCATCGTCCTAGTCTCCTCTTTACAATCTGTAGGCTCCAACGGCAAGGTTTTCTGTTTGTTTTGTTTTGTTTCTTTTTTTAAGGACTCTCCTTGAATTTTCTCCTCCTTGTCGCTCTGTTCGGAATCCAGGGACACACGGAGAGCCTTGGGACAGTCTGGAGCCCGTCCAGGAAAGCTCCTTTCTTTCTCTGCCGTGGGGGAGGGGCAGCTCCGGGGACAGGAAGGGCTTGCTGTTCCCAAATCCCTCCTCGGGGAGGCTGTGCCTGCCTCCTCTCTCCTTTCTCTTCTTATCTTTGCACCGTCAGGGAAATTTCATCCTCAGATAAGGGATATGAGAAGAGGTGGCTGTGACCTCCTGAAAGACTCCAGGGGACTCGTGTCCAGAGCACAGTCACCTCCATTCCCGGTGAGGCCGAGGCCTTTGTTTATTCTCTTTATAGCCTTCCCTGCAGCCTTGTCCTTTGCCTTCCAATCTCAGCCCTTCTCGAGTCTGGAAAGGATCACAGACACAACGTATCCACTGAGCAAGCGCAAAGAGTCACTTTACAGGGTGCTTTCATTCATTCATTCTGTTGCTTAATTAGAATTTTCTAGTGTTGGTTAAGAAATTCTTGTTACATAACTTCCATGTTTTCTTAGGTGAATGTCAGAGAGTGGACACTGAGTTCCTTAATTTTTTTTATTTTATTTATTTTGGCTTTTCGAGGTAGGGTCTCACTCTGGTCCAGGCTGACCTGGAATTAACTATTAACTGCTTATGATGATTAACACGGAGATCCTCAACCTCTGCCTCTGGAGTGCTGGGATTAAAGGCGGGCGCCATCATGCCCGGCAAGGGTCACTTTATTTTGTTTCCCTAGTGGACATGGGCAGAAGCAAGCCATTTTAATGACTGACACTTGTACCTCTTACTGGGGTGTTTGGGACTTACTTAATATGGAAGTATTTGTTGGCAGAGATGAACTAGTTTTCTTTAATGAGTGTCCCCTCAGGGTTTGAGGACGAGCAAAGAAGAATTAAGATGAAGCAAATGAATAGACAACCAAATGTTTTGGGTCCAGGGACGCTGCTGGAATCCACCTCCATCTAGCACCTAGCTACAATGGATCCACGACTCTTTCTGGCAAATGCATCCTCTTGAAGGTTGTGGTGGGTCTGGCTTGGGGGATGGGTTGGTCTGAGGACACTTTCCATCTGATGGTCTTTCACCACTGCCATATTTCCATCAGTCAAATGGTAACATCATCTGGTATTTATATATCAAGAGCTTTATCTTTACTTTTGGACCAGGTACATATAAGTCCTCTAAAGAAAATGGGTCACGAACTTTACTATTCATGACATAACATTCTAGAAAGAATCTGTTTACTTATACCCCAAAGGGATACAGTTTTATATTCATTCATCAAATCGCAGGTCAGCTGGAACACGGGTCTTCATCGTAAGTGACTCAGTGCAGCGAGCAGGCCCCAGGCAAACGTGTGATGTCCTTGAACTTGCTACTTGAGGTCTGCCACGCCCCTCTTTTCTTCCTTCCCCTTGTCCACTCTGACAGTACCCCTGCCGGAGCCCGGGCAGGTAGGTAGTGAGGGAAGGACCAGGCCTGCTGGTTCCTCCCTGGGGGTTGAGGGGATGATGAGCGTCACACGACCCAGACCTCTCCTGGCCACCGGAGAAAAACCACACTGAGTCAGGAGTCTTGTCGATGCAGGAACTCCCAGAAACAACTCGCTTTATTACTCTGGGCAGTTGCCTATATCATGTTGGGGATGAAGGCGGGGATTTTGGGATGGGGAAGAGGTAAGGGCCAATAGTAAACTGTGACTATGGAAATGGTAATTTCAACTCCTGCACGGACGTGGCAGGCCAGAAGCCATTAGGTGTCTTGCTGAGTCCTAGCTGGCCAGAGACTGGTCACCAAACTAGGCTCAGGAAGTTCCACTAGGCCTCACGCCCGGGCCTTTCAGAGCCCAACACACCCCAACACACCCACACTCGCGTTTCTCCTCTTCTTGGACACGTCTCCAGAGATGATCCTAAAACTTGCTTTCTCTTCGGGGTAGAAAAAGCTCGATTTGATATTTCACTTGGGCTGGAGAGATGGCTTAGCAGTAAAGCGCTTGCCTGTGACGACTAAGGACCCTGGTTCGAGACCCACGTAAGGCAGATATGCACAAGGTGGCAAATGCATAAGGAGTTGGTTTGCAGTGGCTGGAGGCCCTGGTGCACCCATTCTCTCTCTCTCTTTTTCTCTCTCTGTCTGTTGCTCTCAATAATCAAACAAATACAAAAAAATAAAGGAAGCCTGGTATAGGGCTATGGGATAGGGATGTCGCTGGCCCGTTGGTCTAACTGCTTAGTGGAATCTGATGTAACATCAACTTCTCAACTTCTCTTTGTAAATGAAATGTTCTGTCCTCTTAATTTCTGATTCCTTTGATAAGCCATACAGATTAGCAGCAAGGCAGCTTTTTAGCTAATTAGCTAGGGACTAGCCCACAGAATGACTCGAATTTGGGTCTGATTCAGTCTTATCCAAGGTGGCTGAAGGCAGCAGCTCCTCAGCAAGAACAACTTCACAGTTCCTCCCCAAATTCAGGGGCTTAGCGCCGGTGGGTGGACTCTTCCTAAGCCAATGGTCCTTCCTCTGGCGCCCATCAGACAATCAGATCCCTCCCTCAATACCTGAGCCTCGAGATGATGTTCATGCTAACTGGGTGTCTGACTCATACAAATGGGCCTGCACTGCATCACATGTGTAAGTGCCTAACTTCCTTTCTCCAGGAACTTGCTTTGTTCAGGTAGGGTCTCACTGTAGGTCAGGTTGACCTGGAACTCTCTCAGTAGTCCCAGGTTGGCCTGGAACTCACAACGATCTGCAATCCTCTGCCTCCCAAGTCCCGGGAGTAAAGGCATGTGGGCCACCATGCCTGTCTACCCCTAGACACTTGTAAAGAAATTCTTTCCTGGTCTTTTCTGGGAGAGGAATTCCTCTTTTCTGTTTGTTTGTTTGTTTTTCTGATCGGCTACCATGCCCTCCTTAAGGGATTCTCATAGCTTACTCTTCTCCGTGTCTGTGGTTTTCACTTCTTTGCTAACCTGAAACAAGGATCTGAAGTTGGGGTTCATAAGCCTGGTGGTGTCCTGCATTATTGTGGAGATCTGACTTCTCCCCGACTCCAGTCCTGCATCAATACATTC
Source organism: Jaculus jaculus (assembly GCF_020740685.1). Taxonomy (NCBI): domain Eukaryota; kingdom Metazoa; phylum Chordata; class Mammalia; order Rodentia; family Dipodidae; genus Jaculus; species Jaculus jaculus. The sequence goes on along the minus strand of NC_059120.1, from coordinate 51,314,831 downwards.
TTCCTTTTCAAAACTTTTAAATTAAAAAAAAAAAAATTTAAAAAAATTATTTATTTGAGAGCGACAGACACAGAGAGAAAGACAGTTAGAGGGAGAGAGAGAGAATGGGTGCGCCAGGGCTTCCAGCCTCTGCAAACGAACTCCAGATGCGTGCACCCCCTTGTGCATCTGGCTAACGTGGGACCTGGGGAACCGAGCCTCGAACCGGGATCCTTAGGCTTCACAGGCAAGTGCTTAACTGCTAAGCCATCTCTCCAGCCCCCTTTTCAAAACTTTTAAATAGTACTATTCCCAGAGATTAGTCTAAATTCCCCTCTGGTTTTTCTGGATCATCTTCAAGGCTTAAAACAAAACAAAACAAACAAACAAAAGACAAAAAACAATCATCAGAACCGGGGAGATGTCTCAGTGGTTAAAGATGTTTAATTGCAAAGCCTGACTGCCCAGACTTCTAGTTGACAGCCCAGAGTTTGGTTCCCCAGTACTCACCTAGAGCCAGGTGAACTGATGCATGCATCTGGCCCTCAGCTGTAATGGCAAGAGGTCCTGGTACACCCATTCCCTGTGCTCCTTTCTTTCTCTGCTTGCAAATAAGTAAATAAAAATGCTCTTTTTTTAAAAACAAGACTCACGAAAGTGTTTTTGATATGTCCAACATAGTTCTAAATCATTCTTTAACCTCTAAAATTGGTTTCATTTCTTTTCTGGCACTTAAAAAAAAATCTCAATAAATGGCCCCATCATCCACCTGCTCATCCTTGTGCAGGTAAGTTGAGAGCCCTCCTTCCCTCCTCACTTCTTTTCACTTTGTGACCCACTGCATCAGCATTCTGTAATTCTCCTATCAAAACACACCGGGATTAGGGAGACAGCTCAAGTGGGTAACGTGCTTGCTTTGCAAGCATGAGGATCTGAGTTTGACTCCCCAGTACCCAGTGCTGGGCACAGCCATGTGCACTTTAAATCCCAGTGCTGGGGAGGCAGAGACAGGAGGATTCCTGGGACTTGCTGGCTCAGTGGGTTCTATGGATCCACACTCAAGGTTATCCTAACACACACACACACACACACACACACACACACTACTTGAAGTCTATCAGCATTTCTGTGTCCACTATTGTAATTTACAACATTCTATTTTTTTTTTTTCCCTAGGTAGGGTTTCACCGTAACTCAGGCTGACCTGGAATTCACTCTGTATTCTCAGGGTGGCCTTGAACTCATGGCAATCCTCCTACCTCTGCCTCCCGAGTGCTGGGATTAAAGGCGTGCGCCACCACGCCCAGCTTAATTTACAACATTCTTGATTTAACCTTAGATCTTGTGATGGTTTCTTGATTAATATCTCTGCCTCCATCTTCTCTCTGAGAAGATAGAGAGAGAAGAAAGGAGAGAGAGAATAGGCATGCCAGGCCCTCCAGCCACTGCAAGTGAACTCCAGACACATGTTCCACCTTGTGCATCTGGGTTATGTGGGTATTGGGGAATTGAACCTGGGTCCTTAGGCTTCATAGGCAAGCGCCTTAACTGCTAAGTCATCTGTCCAGCCCCAGTTCTTTTTTTAAAAAAATATTTTATTTATGTATTTGGAAGCAGAAGGAGAATGAGAGAGAGAGAGATACACATAGAGAGAATGGGTATGCCAGGACCTCTAGGTACTGCAAACAAACTCCAGATGCATGCACTATTTTGTGCATCTGGCTCTACATGGGTACTGTGGAATCAAATCCTGGCCATTTGGCTTTACAGGCAAGCACCTTAACCACTGAACCATCTCTCTAGCCCTATGGTCCAGTTCTTAAAGGACCAGCTAGCATGCTATGTTCACCACAAGGCCTTTCTTTGTTATTTCCTTGTCAGGAGATAAACTACCCTTGTTTTGAACTTCTGTAGCTTTTCATTCCTTCATTTGTTCATCTAGTCATTCATTCCATCATTCAGCCTATGACTAGTAATGTAGGCTTTCATGAAGTCTATTATCTAAGGGAGGAAGCTAAGAAAATGTCCATATATGTGACGTTGGATAGTGATAAATATTGAGGAGAAAGGAAAGTGGAGGGAGGTCACGGAGAGTTCCAGAGCTGGAGTGGTAGAGTGAAGGAAAGATCATCTCTTATGAGCAACCTTTCAGAAGCGATAGCGTAGGCTGGAGGCTCTGGGAGGAGAACCTGGAATCACAAGGCGGGTGCTGTAGTCCACTGTGTTGCTATAGCAAAATAAACTGGGAAACATGAACAACAAAAGCCTACCTTTCAGAGTTTCAGGACTCAGAGGAACAAGGTGTATTGTCTGGTGAGAATCTGCTTTCTGGCTCAGGAGTGGGGACTTTTCACTGAGTCCCCCACAAAGCAGAAGGGGCAAATTCGCTCTTGGACCCGCTTTGTTGAAGGGATTTATCTCACAGTGAGGACTCTGCTCGCCTGACCCCGCCACTTCTTCAAGGTCTCAGTAGTGCTCCCCTGGGAATTAGGCTTCGACATCTGCGTTGCATGTGGGAGGGGCGCACACCCGCAGACCTCTCAGCAAGCATGTCTGGAAAGCAATGGATTCCCGGGAGTCCATCAGGAGGGGAGAGCGGAGGGGTGGTATGACCGTGGGGACAGAAAGTAGAACCGGTGACTGTTTATTTTAACCATTTATTTATTTACAAGCAGAGAGAGATAGAGAGGAGACAGAAAGAGAGAGAGAGAGGGGGGGAGAGGGAGAGAGAGAGAGAGGGAGAGAGGGAGGGAGAGGTGGGGGGAGAATGGGTGTGCCATGGCCTTCAGCTGCTACAAACTCCAAACGCATGCACCATTGAACATCTAGTTTTATGTAGAACTGGAGAATCGAACCAGGGTCCTTAGGCTTAGCAGGCAAACACTTTAACCACTGAACAACCGCTCCACCCCCCCTTTTATATCTATTTATTTCTTTGCAAAGAGAGAAAGACCGAGAGAGAGAGAGAGAGAGAGCGAGAGAGAGAGAGCGGGCTAGTGACTATGTAAAGACGTTGGTTGGCTGTTATTCGGAGATGGGAGGCCATGGGAGGTGTTGAGTAGAGGAGGAACGGTATCTGGATTACGTTTCAGAAGGGCTGCAAAAAGGCTGTAGCACCACATGGATCAAGAAAAAAAAAAGAGGGGGGAGGGGAAAACACCCCAGAGGTGGGGTAAGAGGGGAGAGACTCTCAAATAAATAAATAAAAAATTTAAAAAAAATAAATAAAATAAAAAAATAAAGTGCTTGACAGCATAATTAGTATGCAAGAATGATGAATGTAAACTACTAATGGCAATAATAATGATGGTAACTTTCTCAATATTTTATCAGTTCAGAGTTTTATAGATAAAAATAAGGTTGTCTCTTATGGCTGTATAATTTTACATTTGTCAGTAGTGTTATACAAAGTAGTACTGATATTTTAATTTTTCTTCTTTTTCAAGACTTTTCTGTTTTTTTTTTTTTTTACAGTAAAACAACAAACTAAGTAGTTTTACCTTCTTTTCAGCTATGACTTTAGAATGTCCACATGATACATCTTAGCATTCTAAATTAAAATTATTGAAGTTTGTAGCAATCAAGAGAAAAGAAGAGTTTATAATCTATAGAGAGAAAAATTAAAGGAAACACTGATGGCTTTAATTATGGAAACATCTGAAGCTTTATGTAATTGATGAGTAAGGTTGGTTTATCTGCTGGAGTTGAATATAGCATTGTGATGAATAATTGACTCTCCTCTGTTCTTCAATTAGAACCATAAGCTTTAGAGCAGCCATCAGGGAGGCTTTTACCACTTTCTTCCTGTCACACTCACTCTCAATGTAGGTAAAAATTCAATTTCTCTCTTTGCTCAGCTTTTCCTGCTGCAAACTCATTACCTCTTAGCGTTGATGGGAAAATAACTTTATCCATTTAGAATGACCGGGAGTTTTTAACGATAGGCAGTAGAAATCCAATTAGAAGGTAATTAAAATGTGGCATGGCTATCCTCTCCATTTTGTGGACTTTTAAGTCCCCTAATCATATTAGAGTCTCAGCTCCCAGTGATAGGAGGAGTGTCCTCGAGACGTTCCAGAAAGAAACGAGAAATTAACAAGCATTGCATAACTTCTACTTTAATTTGGGCTTCCATCCTGCAACATCGCTTATTGTACTTCTGCAACTGCTTCCTCATTATCTTTTCTATATTTTCAGTGTCCCAAATTCATCCTCCATGCAGCCATCAGAGTTATCTTCCTTAAAGGACTCTCTTTTAATCATAATAGTATTCCCAGTCTTTTTCCTTAATAGACTTCAGTGGTTTCCCCTTCCTTTCAGGAAGAGTCAGAATCTGCCACCTGTGTGGCAGACAGACCCCTTCAAGGTCCAGATTCTCTTCATGTCCCCAACCTTGAACACTCTTTTTTTCATATAGTATGTTCCGTCACACCTACCAGCTGAAGCTCCTGAAATGTGCTGTTATTAAAATACTACTTGGGCTGGGGAGATGGCTTAGTGGTTAAGGTGCTTACCTGTGAAGCCTAAGGACCCATGTTCAATGCTCCAGATCCCACGTAAGCTAGACGCACAAAGGTAAGGCAAGTGCGAGGTCACACATGCCCACTAGGTGGCACAAGCATCTGGATTCGATTGCAGGGGCTGAGGCCCTGATGTGCCAATTCTCTCTGTGTGTCTCTCTCTTACTCACTAAAATTTTTTAAAAAAAAAAAACAACTTTTTGGAAGCTGGGTGTGGTGGTGCATGCCTTTAATTCTAGCATTTGGGAGGCAGAGGTAGGGGCATTGCTGTGACCTCAAGGCCACCCTGAGACTATGTGGTAAATTCCAGGGCAGCCTGTACTAGAGGGAGACCTTGAAAAACAAAAACAAAAACAAAAAAACTTCTTGGGCTGGGGAGATTGCTTAGTGGTTAGGACACTTGCCTGCAAAGGCAAAGAACCCAGGTTCAGTTCCCTGGGACCCGTGTAAGCCCCATGCACAATGTAGTGCATGTATACAAAGTGTGTTTGCAGCAGCTGGAGGCCCTGGCATGCCCATTTTCTCTCTTTCTATTTGCCTCTCTCTTTCACACGCACATAAATAACTAGATAAGTGTAAACCATGCTTCTTCACCTTTGCATCTACCTGAGTTCAAATCCACAGCACCCACATAAAAGCTAGGTGGCGTCGGTGGCATGTGGAATGCCAGGGCTGGGCAGGGGGAGGCAGGGGGCTCCCCAGGCCTGGCTGGCCAGCTAGTCTAGCAGAATTGGCAAGCTCTCGGTTCAGGGCTTGGCTGTGCCTCAACACTGGGGCAGAGAGCAACTGGGGAAGGAGGACGCCCAACACCAACCTCTGGCTTCCACAAGCCTGTGTGCGTGTGCATCCACACACGTGTGTACACACACACGCAAAAAGAGCTAATCTTAGATCTGGGCCGTAAAAGAAGAAATCTTTTGTCACATGCACTGTTCAGATCCTTGTACATGCACGCTAAGTACTTGACCCATTAGCCTGTCTGCCCAGCCCTGAGATTGAGGTGTTTTTTTTTTTTTTTTTTTGATGGAAATAGAAAAGAACAAGTTTCTCTGAAAAATTCACATTATGACATCTGGAGAGATGACTTAGTGGTTAAGGCATTTGCCAGCAAAGCCAAAGGACCGAGGTTCAATTCCCCAGGACCTGTGTAAAGCCGGAGGCGAGAGGTGGCACATGCCTCTGGAGTTCGGAGTTTATTTGCAGTGGCCGGAGGCCCTGGTGTGCCCATTTTCCCTCTTTCTATATGCCTCTCTCTCTCTCTCTAATAAACAAATAACCATCCACTTTTTAAAAGCTTGGCATTATTGTGGGGAAGACAGTTAATAAATAATAAAACTATAAAATGTAATTTTTGTGGTGATGATAAATGCTGTCATGCAAGTTAAAACTGGGGAAGAGAATGAGAAGTAAAAGTGGAGAGGGCTGGAGAGATGGCTTAGTGGTTAAGCGCTTGCCTATGAAACCTAAGGAACCCGGTTCGAGGCTCGGTTCCCCAGGACCCATGTTAGCCAGATGCTCAAGGGGGCACATGCATCTGGAGTTCATTTGCAGTGGCTGGAGGCCCTGGCGCACCCATTCTCTCTCTCTCTCTCTCTCTCTCTCTCTCTCTCTCTCTCTCCCCCTCTCTCTCTCTCCCTCAAATGAATAAATAAAAACTGAATAATTAAAAAAGAAAGTGGAGAGCCCGCTTTAAAAAAAATCCTTTTGGCTGGGCGTGGTGTTGCATGCCTTTAATCCTAGCACTTGGGAGGCAGAGGTAGGAGGATTGCCGTGAGTTCGAGGCCACCCTGAGACTCCATAGTGAATTCCAGGTCAGCCTGGGCTAGAGTGAGACCCTACCTCAAAAAACAAAAACAAAAACAAAAACAAAAAACCCTTTTGCTTATTCTTATTTATTTGAGCTCCAAAGAGAGAGAAAGAAGCAGATAGATAGATAGATAGATAGATAGATAGATAGATAGATAGATAGAGAGAGAGAATGGGTGCTCCAGGGCCTCCAGCTATTACAAAATGAACTCTAGACACCTCTGTCCGCAAGGTGCATCTGGCTAACAAGGGTCCTGGGGAATCGAGCCTCAAACCAGGGGCCTCAGGCTTCACAGACAAGTGCTTAACCGCTAAGCCATCTCTCCAACCCAGAGAGGTCGCTTTTTGCAGTGTTGCCAGGGAAGGCCATTCTGAGGATGATGTGTGCAGGGTCTGAAGGAAGTGAGGGGCAAGGTATGTGGTTTGGGAAGCAGGCAGGGAATATAGAAAGTCGGGGACTCGGTGAAGGAAACAGCATGGTGGTTTCTCTCAGGACCATGCTGAGCAGGAGGCATAGGAAGGCTAATGTGGAGGCCAGAGCTGAATGAAGGGCGAGACCAGAGAGAGGTGGGAAGGGACTTCAGAACGCTATGGATTTGCCCCTAAGCAAAAGAGGGGAGTTACAGGAGGATCAGGAGCAGTTGCGTGACATTTTCAGGTGATCTCTCTGGCTAATGCACAGAGAGCACTCAGGCTGCATCTGGTTTATGTGGGCAGACTCCTGACTATCTCCAGCGCCTCGGGCAGCAGAGGCGGTGTTTCCCATTCCTCCTGAATGGGGCATCCACAGCATGTCTCACCTGTGCCGTGTCGCGCGGGTTTTCTGGTCTCCTGTCTGACCTCAGCTGACTTCCCTGGATGTGATGTCATCTCCCCACAGTACCGATTCTTCTATTTTCTCAGTGAAACAAGCAGCAAGTCTTTACTTAGGAATGAAAGTGGGAGGGTTGGTGGGAGGAAAGAGGAGACTGGGTGACTTGAGTGGGAAGAGTAAATTCACCAGGGATTTTTGTTTTGCATTTTTTTTTTAACAAGGTGAAAGGAGATTAGATAGGGATTAGTCATTGCGTCCAGCATTATGGACAGAAACGTTCCTTCTCCAAGAAATTAGTCTAATCGGAGAAACCATGAGTACAGCACCAAGTAAACAGCCTTGTTGTTTTCATCCAACAAGTTATTTATTCATCTCTTTTTTTTCAAATGCTTATTAGAAGAGCGTAATGGGGGAAGTCTATAGAGTTGTGTACATGGCATTAAGAGGGCATGGAGAAGAACTGGGTGTGGTGGCGCACGCCTTTAATCCCAGCACTCGGGAGGCAGAGGTAGGAGGATCACCGTGAGTTCAAGGCCACCCTGAGACTCCATAGTGAATTTCAGGTCAGCTTGAGCTATAGTGAGACCCTACCTCAAAAAGAAAAAAAAAAAAATGAGAGAGAGAGAGAGAGAGAGAGAGAGAGAGAGAGAGAGAGAGCACACACCAAGAAAGCTGCTGGGGGCTGGAGAGATGGCTTAGCAGTTAAGAGCTTGCCTGTGAAGCCTAAGGACCCCGGTTTGAGGCTGATTCCCCAGAACCTACATTAGCCAGATGCACAAGGGGGTGCACATGTCTGGAGTTCGTTTGCAGTGGCTGAAGGCCCTGGCGCACCCATTCTTTCCCTCTCTCACGGCCTCTTTCTCTGTCTGTTGCTCTCAAATAAACCAATAAAAATAAGAAAAGAAAGCTGCTGGAAGGTGTGTATGACCAAGGCAGCTGAATCTTGAAGGATAAAGAGGCGATTCCAGGTACATGAATATAATGAGCAGATACATGCTGAATAATTAGAGATTTCACAGAGAACTGAAGCTACAACATAGTTCAGAGTTGAGCTTGTGGTTACAACTTGGTGTGGTTCGGGAAGGCTGATGAAGGAAGCGGGACTTGAACAGGATGGAAGGTTTCAGAGGGAGAACCAGGAAGAGATTTGCGGCTGGGGAAGGTATTCAGCCTGGCAGGAAGGTTCACACATGGGAGCAGGGTGGTTGGGAGAAATGCATGATGGGACAAGTCGTGCTTCTCCTAGGGCAGAGTTGGAGGGGGGCAAGAGCTAGATGGCCGTGGGAGGGGCTGCAGCTTCTCGCTGAACTCTGGACAAATCTCTGGCGTCCCTTCAGTTTGTCCTTGGAGGCATGTCAGTGGAGACACTCCCTCCCTCTTTTGCCTTCTGTGCCTTATCAAGTCTTAACACCGTGTGGCTGCCAGTCATGTTTCTTCAGTGATCATCAGGCCATCGGGGGGAATGGACTAAGATCCCCCAGGAAGGAAGCTGGGTGTCACTTGTATTACTACCTGGCCACTGTCCAGGGCATCTTTATTTAAAAAAAAAATAATAATTGGTAATGATAAGCCATGTAAGGATGATTTTAGACAGGCTGGAAAACCTTCTAGAGGAAAGAAGTTTGGGGAATGTATTTTTTTTTTTTTTTGCCAAATTACTATCGAATCAGTCATTTTTATTTGGCTCCCAAATAACTAGCAGATCTGCCTGAATCTTGCTACCAAGGACATAATTCTCTTGACAGCTGAAGATCATATTGTATGTAGATATTTGGGAAATTCTGTGCTATATTCTGTGAAGTAAAGCTTCAACGTAATTAAAAATATGCTCCTATTTTTTTCTCTAAATTTCAAAAAGAGGAAAAATGTCCACTTTTGTTCTTCCCTTAAAATTCAAAGGGAAGAAGAGAATCTGCCCTGTTTTCCTGTTTGGTGATAATTAGGAATCCCACTGAGAGAGAACGACACAGTGTGCGCCTGCCTGAGGCGCTGCTGTTTGATTTCATAAAAGCTTTTCTTCCTGGGGATAGAAGCATTAAGAACACGATTAATTTAATGATAACCTGTACCTGCTAGTCACCAGTCTTAAAAAAAAAAAAAAAAAAAGCAATAAAGTGTTTGCCTATACAGAAGAGTGAGACTGGGAAGGTGTCTAGACATTCTCCACTGACTAGAATATGTTGGTCTGGGATATCAATTTTCTCTGGAAGAAGTTAAGTGCAGAGGAGAACAGAAAGCAGGTTTATGTAACAGAATTTTCTCCACTGGCTTTGTAGTTTAGGCTGAAGCTTTGCCTCCACCACAATTTTTCTCTTGATCTCTGGTTATTATTTTTTAAAAATTATTTATTTATTTATTTGAGAGCAACAGACACAGAGAGAAAGACAGATAGAGGGAGAGAGAGAGAATGGGCGCGCCAGGGCTTCCAGCCTCTGCAAACGAACTCCAGACGCGTGCGCCCCCTTGTGCATCTGGCTAACATGGGACCTGGGGAACAGAGCCTCGAACCGGGGTCCTTAGGCTTCACAGGCAAGCGCTTAACCGCTAAGCCATCGCTCCAGCCCGATCTCTGGTTATTATAATGTGAGAGCAATAGGATTGAACGAGGGGTGGGGATGAAATTCAGTGATGAACTACTGGATAGCCTTTCCCCTTTGCACTGCAATAATAATAATAATAACAATAACAACAACAACAATAATAAGCAAAAGAGCAATAGGATTGGATAAAACATTTAGCCACAGTTCTACTCCAAACATTGCTTGACTCATCACTTCTTGCATAAAATATCGAGGGTGTCCTGGCTGTTGGCTTTGGTTGCGGGAAGATGTTTGCCAGGGAGGGAGAAGCCAGCCGAGGTGGGATTAAACATCTGAAGATTGTGTAAAGTGAAGAGGGCTGAGCACAGAACCTATGATAATCCCTGAAGTACTGTGGAAAACAGAGGAGCCCAAGTGGTCTGATCCAAGTAAGCCCAAAAGTTAAGATTGTGACATAATAAGATGGTGACAGAGGGGCTGGAGAGACGGCTTAGCCTAAGGACCCGTGTTCAAGTCTCCAGAGCCCGTGGAGGCCACGTGCAGGAAGATGAGGCAAGCACAAGGTTGCACATGCCCACTAGGTGGCGCAAGCTTCTGGAGTTCAATTTCAGTGGCTGAGGCCCTAGTGCGCCAATTCTCTTTCTCTCTGTCTCTCTCTAAATTAAAAAAAAAGTTGACAGAGACATTGAACCAAAGTTCATGGGCTGGGTGAGTGGAGAGATGGCTTAGTGTTTAAGTGTGCGTCCTACGCTAGCATGAGCGCCCAGGTGGCCTGAAACTGTCAAGAGTTTGAATCTCCAGATCCTACGTAAACATCTTTTTTTTTTTTTTTTTTTTTTTTGGTTTTTCGAGGTAGGGTCTCACTCTGGTCCAGGCTGACCTGGAATTAACTCTGTCATCTCAGGGTGGCCTTGAACACATGGCGATCCTCCTACCTCTGCCTCCCAAGTGCTGGGATTAAAGGCGTGCGCCACCACGCCCGGCTTCCACGTAAACATCTTGACATGACCATACTTATCTGTAACCCCAGTCCTACAAAGGGGAGCAAAGAGACCAGGGACTCATATCGGGAGGAGACTCCTGCTCAAGTAAGAACACCTGGAAGAGAGCTGAAGTGGGACATCTAACATTCTGCTCTGGTCACTGCAGGCCAGCTCCCCCTACCCAGCAAGCACATGGGACACTGCAAGGGCACAGAGATGGGTATATGCCACACATACCACAGCGCACGCACGCACACACACACACACACACACACACAGATGTGTATACACCACACATATCCCACATAACAACACACACACACATACACGCACTCACACACGCAACCACAAGAGCATGGAAACCAACACGTGTTCAGGAGCACCCACGGGGGTGAAGCTGGCCTGACCTGATGGTACAGGTCGTGTGTTCATTTGTTCTTTGGCCTGTACCGGTTACATGGTGAAATGCTTCGTGTGTGTTGCACTTGTATTACATACATTTGTGCATGTGTATGTTTTGAGAGAGAGAAAGGCAGATAGACAGAGAGAGAGAGAGAGAGAGAGAGAGAGAGAGAATGGGCGTACCAGGGCCTCCAGCCACTACAAACGAACTCCAGACGCGTGTGCCACCTTGTGCATCTGGCTTTATGTGTGCGCTGGGGAACCGAACGTGGGTCCTTTGGCTTTGCAGGCAAGCTCTTTAATCTTTAAGCCATCGCTCCAACCTGTCTGCTGTTTTCGCAGAGGCGAGAATGAATGATTACAGCCAACATGCTTCTAGGCTTGCCCTGACTTACATGTTTGCTATTCAGAATGGCAGCTGCATCATTTTATACTTATGACATTGTGTAGAAGCATCTGCATTTAGGTCCTTTGACAGTGAATAAAGTAGCAGTTTCCTGACCACAGGAAATAATGCAAGTGGCCACTTAGAACGCAGTAAAGGGAGACGAGATCTAGCTGTGAAAGCGTGAGGGCTTGGGACTATCAAAGTTGGATCCTCGGCCTCCACATAAAAGGCTGGAGATGGGTACACAGGCCTGTGACCCCAGTCCTGCGGGGCGTGGAGACCGGAGACTCGCTTGGGTGTGAGACCAGCACCTTTTGCCTTGGTTTCTGCTGTAGACCTGCCGTTTCAGCAGGACCACACATTATTGCCTTTCTCTGCAGCTTTACTGGAAAAAAGAAACACACACACACACACACACACACACACACACCCAAACACATTACATTCTATTGGCTAGGAGAAGGTTTGTTTTGTTCTTTTAAAAATGCATGATTGGGCATTTTATCAAAGCAAAAGTTAAGGAATTTTCTCTCTCTCAGCAGGCCAGATATAGGCAGTGTCCTGGTAGTGACTTCCTGTTATCCCCAGCGTCCTGTGGGAAGCCGGGTGACTCTAACCGCCCTTCCCCTCCGTGTTTCTGGCAGCTCAGGAATGTGCTTAATATCCGTCAGTTTCCAACTTCTCCAGAAACAGAGACCAGAGCAGCTCCTCGGTTCTTGGGGTTACAACGGTTTCCTCCTCCAGCATACCCTTGACTTCCCATTCCGATGACCCAGGACACGGTGTTCTCTTTCTCTGGCCCAGGTGGCGCGAGTCTGTTGTCAGTAAATTTCATCGGATACCTATATCCTTTTCACACTTGTTTTTTGGGGTTGTTTCTTACCGGAACATCATGAGTTGGAGACTGCCTGACAAGGTTGAACCTTTGCGAGACGTCCCCGGGCCGAGTCAGCCTTGTGCTCCAAGCAAGTCCAGACAGCCCAGGACCCACACCTCAGCCTCCCCGGGTTGTTAGCTCTGGGGTCACAGAGCAGTCACTCCATCTGTTGGAGCCCTGGCCTCATCAACTTAAGTCTGAAGCTGTAGGTAAAATTCTACACGAAGTATTGGCTGAAATATCAGATAAGGGCTGGAGAGATGGCTTAGTGGTTAAGGCACCTGTGTGCAAAGCCAAAGGACCCAGGTTTGAATCCTCAGGATCCACTTAAGCCAGATATACATGGTGGCACATGTGTCTGGAGTTCGTTTGCGCTGGCTAGAGACCTTGGGGTGCCCCTCTCTCTCTTTCTTTTTCTCCCTGTCTCTCAAATAAATTTAAAAAAAAAAAAAGAAACATCAGATAAAATATTTATGGAGTGTTGCCAGGTTTCTTTTTTTTAAAATTTTTTTTGTTTTTATTATTTTTATTTATTTATTTGAGAGCAACAGAGAGAGAGAGAGAGAGAGAGAGAAAGAGAGAGAGAGAGAATGGGCTCACCAGGGCCTCCAGCCACTGCAAACAAACTCCAGATGTGTGTGTTCCCTTGTGCATCTGGTTAATGTGGGTCCTGGGAATGGAGCCTTGAACCGGGGTCCTTAGGCTTCACAGGCAAGCCCTTAACCACTAAGCCATCTCTCCAGCCCACAGGTTTCTTTTTTTAAAGTATTTATTTGAAACAGAGAGAGGAGGGAGAGAAAAATAGAGAGAGAGAGAGAGAGAGAGAGAGGGAGGGAGAATGGGCGCTCCAGGGCCTCCAGCCACTACAAACGAACTCCAGACACGTGCGCCCCCTTGTGCATCTGGCTAATGTGGATCCTGGGGAATCAAATCCAGGCAATGAGGCTTTTCAGGCGAGCACCCTAACCACTGAGCATCTTTCCAGCCCCCGCCAGCCTTCTTGCGTGGCTTCTCTCATGCATTCCTCAGGCAGCATTGGGAGACAGGAACTCATTCCCCTGTTTCACAGATCATACGACTTGAGGGAAAAATAACTTGCTTGCTTGTTTAACACTGGATGATGAAGAAAGTCCTTGAAGCCAGAATACCTGACCATATCCCATATCCTCAACATGTGGTCTCCAGACCAGCAGCATCATTAGTTCGTGGAACTTGTTTAAAGTGCAGAATCTTGGGCTGGAGAGATGGCTTAGTGGTTAAGGTGCTGGCTTGTGAATCCTAAGGATCCAAGTTCAATTCCTCAGTACCCACGTAAGCCAGATGCATAAGGTGGCACATGCGTCTGGGGTTTGTTTACAGTGGTTAGAGGCCCTGACACGCCCATTCTCTCTTTCTTTCTCTCTCTCTCAAATAAATAATAAGTAACAAGGGATGCAAATTCTTAGGCAGTGGAGCTAGCGCGTTTAGTAAAGAGCTTTACTTAGGACCACAAGGACCTGTGTCCAGTGCCCATAAACCACTTATACATGCTGGGCATGGTGGCACATACTGGTCATCCAAGCCCTGGGGAGACAGAGACGGCAGATCCCTGTGGCTTACTGAGCAGACATTGTAGCATAAAAGGTGAGCCCTGGGCCAGTGAGAGAGACCCCGTCTGCAAAAAGGCAGGCAGTGTTCTTAAGTAGTTACATTCAACATTGTCCTCTGGCCTCCATACCCGCTAGCACACGTGTGTACATATGGCACACGCGCATACACGTTGCAAACTTGTAATCACACTCTAGATTTAACTGAATAATCATATTTGGATACGGAATTCCGGGATCTGTCCTTCGCCCAGCTCTTTGGGTCATCCTTCCGCACTAACGCTGAAGGTTTGGCCTTCGAACGCTGTCTCAGTTATTTGCTGTACTCAACAAAATTTTTCAGTGATTGGAACGTTGACCACTTGGCTCTGTTCGGGTCTGTGGTTATGTCCTTGCCCCCTCACAGCTATGTGCACACCCATCTCTTTTCTTGTTCCTCTGTCCTTGGCTTCAAGGATGGCCATGAGAATAGCCACCAAGGGCACGTGATGAGTGTGTCCCTCCTCTGGGACTGCCCGGCTCCTTTCCCGGGATCCTGTCTCATCCAACAATGCACCATCCATGCTTCTAGCTAGATGGCCTTCTAGCTTGCCATTCAAAACGTGCTCACACCACTGGAAATTCTCCTGAAAAGTGAGAACGTTGGCTTGCTCAGCAGACAACCTTCCCTTCATTTGTACTCGAGGGACTGTGGTAGACTATCCGCTGCAGGAGGTTTCAAGGCTTTTAGATCTGTGAATTAATCAGCAAACACCGCATTCTTCTCTTTCTCTTGGAAAGAAGTCAAGTTATGTTTATGACCACCAATGATAACAGTTGCTGTAAATACAACTGTCTGGGTTGTTGCCAGATTGTTATATAACCCTTCAGGGGCCTCTAAAAATTCTTCTAGGAAAAAAAAAAAAAACCACAAAACAAAAACGAAGCAATAGAATTTTCCTTTTTCTTCATGTGGCCTCTAATTAATCTTGGTACCCCTCAGATACCACATCAACGAGATATGTTTTCAGTGAGTCCTAATATCTGAGAGGGATACATTTAAAGGGTGTCAAGAGAAACATAATTTCAGTAGAAAAAGGGAAAAGTATGTTGATTCTTTTTCTTTTCTGTTTTAAAAGGACTACTAAGGGACCAGGGAGATGGCTCAGTGGTTAGGATTGCCAGCTGAGTAAGCATGAGGGTCTGGAAGAGCCGGAGACCATCTGAATTCAATGTCCCAGCACCCACTTGAACAGTTGCGTGTGACTATGTAGGTCTGTAACCCCGGTCTGTGGGAAGCAGAGGTCAGAGAAGTACTGAGGCTCATGGAAATTTACAGCTATGCGTTCAGAGCGGGACTCTGTCCCCAGGAATCATGAGGATGAATGATAGGGGAGGCTCCTATGCACGCTCCAGCGTGGCGTGCACCTCTGCATGTGTGCACAGACCACACGCATACCACACTGCACACACACACCACACCACACATAGTACACGTGCAGGCACACCCAAAAGAACTGCTAGAAAAATTCGGGAAGCATAATAAAGTCCTAGAGAAAAACAAAGATCGTTTTCCCTCTGTGTTCAGTACTCACCATTAACATCGCTAGTCTTTATCTTTCTAGACATTTGAATTTGCACAGGCAGATATTTCACCCTTTAAGTTTGTCTAGGCAGATATTTCACCTTAGACTTGTATTTTACCAAAAACTAAACCTGCTGAGGTATACTGCTTTTCCAACATAGTCATCGTGGGTTTACTTCCTGACAGAATGCAGAGATGTGTGTAATTTTCAAAGGTTAGTGTTTGTGAAGAAAAACCTTTAATCCCAGCACTTGGGAGGCAGAGGTAGGAGGATCGCTGTGAGTTCAAGGCCACCCTGAGACTACATAGTGAATTCCAGGTCAGCCTGGGCTAGCGCGAGACCCTACCTCAAAAAAAAAAAAAAAAAAAAAAAGAATTGACAATAGTCACACATGGACCTGTGTTTTTGTCTCCACATATGAGATGTGTTGTGACACTTGAGATGTCATCTAGCATTCCTGTGCAAACCCAAGGAGGTCATTATGCAGACATCACACACCACATAACTAGTCACTTCAAAATCAAATGAAATGACTGTGGTGAAATGCTCATGTCTCTCATCCTGTGGGCCATAGATTTCTGGATATTTTTGCTTTCTTAAATACCAAGTAGTTTCACTTTTGCCCAAGTTTAACTGGAAGGTACATTGTTCAGTGACGAATAACTCCCTTCCTTGTCCAATACAGACATTCTAAAATAAGGCCTGACTTCATTTCTTTTGTTCCTTTTCTCCCAGGGAAATTCTACCTTATGGAAAGCACTTTTAGGGGGATTCCAAGGATCAAATTCAGGCCATTGAGCCATCTCTTAACTGTTTAGCTCTTAGGAATGCTTAGAGATAAAAAAAAGTTTACTATAAATTTAAGAGCATCCAGAGTTAGGCTGTATCTAGACACACACACAAAAGCCTGGAAGAAAGTCAAATTCACGGAAACCACCCGGGATGAACTCATTATCAGCTGGGTGCAACTTGTTTTATTTTTGCAAAGCTGATGATAGTGGATGGACATTTTGGTTTGTGGTAGCCTCTTCTGTCTTTTAAACATTAAAACTTTCTAAACCCAAAATGTTTCATCAAGGGGATGTCTTATCAAAAGACTTGTCAAGTCAAGATGAAAATGCTACTCTGAATCTGATGCTGGGAAATGGAAAATTCTCTTATGTATTAACTGAAGAAAAAACTTGTCAGTCACTACCCAAAAGTCCTCCCTTTTTCTGTTAGCTCCTACTGGAGAGGAACTTGGCATAGAAGAAGGAAGAAGAGGAGGAAGAAAAGGAGAAGGAGGGGAAGGAATTCTTGAGAGTGCTGTTTAGTCCTTGAATGATGTGATTGGGATGTCTTCCCCATGTCTCCTGGGCAGATGTGTGAAACGTTGATCATCTTGCTGCTAACAGTTTTCATTCTCCACTATTCGAGTCATTAATGTTTCAAATGTACTGCTTCATATTTTTAAGAGGATAGCTGTTGCTCTTCTGTTTGTTCTTTCTCTCTCTCTTTCTTTCGTTCTTTCTTTCTTTTCTTCTGGTTTTACAAGGTAGGGTCTCACTCTGGCCCAGGCTGACCTGGAATTCACTATGTAGTCTTATGGTGGCCTAGAACTCACGGCGATCCTCCTTCCTCTACCTCCTGAGTGCTGGGATTAAAGGCGTGCGCCACCACACCCAACTGCTTTTTTTCTTTTTTATTAAGTGTTCTTTTATTGTCTGTAAGTGTCACATAAAGTCTATAAGCTACATATTTTAAAAGTCATGAGTAATTCTAGCGTAGAGGAAAAGACCTGGAAAACAAAATTCAAAATGGAGTCAAATACCTTCTTTTTACACTAATTACATGACTACCCAAAGTAAAAATATAAATAGATCCACCATGGTTAAACTAACTAGGTTATAAAAAACCCCTTGTTTAAAAAAACTCAATAATTTATATAAATAGTTATATATTATATTAAAATTGAATTATTATATCATAATAATTTATACGGAGGAGGTTCAATACATGTATGAGCTCTAATAGTGATTTCCTTCCAAAGAGCATTATGTGGAGGAAATTGGGTAGCTTTACAGTAAAGAAAACACAAATGATTATCACATTACCTGTGACAAAACATGCCAATATTATTTATCTTTGATATTAGGGAAAGAGGATGGCACTTCACTGAAATCTAAGATCACGGTAGAATAATGAACAAAAAAAAAAGAAAAACAATTCCAGACATATTCTGATAGAGGACTATCCCACTAAATACTTGTGCATTGTTCGTGATGATGGGAATTATATGGATTTGCGCCGAGGGTGAAGTAACGCATGGCGGGCGCCCAGAATGGAAGTGTGGAAGATGGGAGAGGAAATACCGGGCAGGACAGTCTGGGGCCACTCACCGAGGTCCTGTCTCTGGTGCTGAGAATTTTGTCCTTTCCCTTGGTAAAGAAAGGCAACAAGGGCTGGAGAGATGGCTTAGCGGTTAAGCGCTCGCCTGTGAAGCCTAAGGACCCCGGTTCGAGGCCCGGTTCCCCAGGTCCCACGTTAGCCAGATGCACAAGGGGGCGCACGCGTCTGGAGTTCGTTTGCAGAGGCTGGAAGCCCTGGCGCGCCCATTCTCTCTCTCTCCCTCTGTCTGTCTTTCTCTCTGTGTCTGTTGCTCTCAACTAAATAAATAAAAAAATGAACAAAAAATATAAAAAAAAAAAAGAAAGGCAACAAGGCACGGGCGGGGCTTGCGAGGCCACTGCTGAGGGACAGAGGCAGAAGGATCCCGGGGCGTGCTGGCAAGCTTGTGCAGACAAATTGGTGAATTTAGTTGAACGCTTGTTTCAAAAAATAGGGTGTGGCTGGAGAGATGGTTTAGTGGTTAATACACTTGCCTGCAGGGCCTAAGGACCCAAGTTTGATTCCCTAGGACCCATGTAAGCCAGATGCACGTGGTGGCACATGTGTCTGGAGTTCATTTGCAGTGGCTACAGGCCCTGGCACGTTTTTTTTCTCTCTCTCTCTGCCTCTTTCTATCTCTCAAATGAATAAAATTTTTAAAATGTATTTACTTACTTGAGAGAGTGAAAGAGGCCTCTAAGCACTGTGAATGAATTCCAGATGCATGTGCCACCCTGGGCGTCTGGCTTATGTGAAGTCCGGGGGAACTGAACCTGGGCGCTTTGGCTTTGCAGGCAAGTGTTCTAACCATTAAATCACCTCTCCAACCCATAGAGCTAGCTTCTTTTTTCTCCATTTCTACTCCATCTCTGCTAGCGAGAGTGAATTTAGATGGATCTCCACATGCAACAAAGATATCTCAGTGTGAATTTGAGACACCTTTTTAAAAAAAATTATTTATTTATTTGAGAAAGAGAAAGAGGGAGAGAGAGAGAGAGAGAGAGAGAGAGAGAGAGAGAGAGAGAGAGCGATAATGGGCGTGCCAGGGTCTCTACCACTGCAAACGAACCCCAGATGCATGAGCCCCCTTATGCATCCGGCTTACCTGGGGAATTGAACCAGGATCCTTTGGCTTTGCAGGCAAATGCTTTAACTGCTAAGCCATCTCTCTAGCCCGACACCTTTGTTTTTTTAAAGGGAATATTTGTATTCTTCTTCCTCCTCAAGGAGATATGAAAGCTCGTGTGTGGTGAGGGGATTTAGTCATGGCCGGGAGTCAAGAGGCCGTGGGGCTTCATCGTGGGTGAAGCAGGAGCCCTTGACTCTGCTGCCCTCGGGAGCGGAGGGGGCACCGCGTGGCTGTGGACGACATGAGAGGCCCCTCTGCCCTCCTCACATCAGGCTGGTCAGGGAGGCCGTGGACGCCGTGGACAGTTTCCTGCTGCCAGTCTGACGTCATCCTGAGCTCCAGGTCTCTCTCGACAGCTGGGCAGATGACTTAACCACGGGGCATCAGAGTGCTCATGTGTGGAATGCGGATAATGACAGCTCCCACCTCCCAGGGCTGCTGCTATGAAGGGCTGAATGAAAGGCTGCAGCTCAGAGCTTAGGATGGAACCTCTCTCTCCCTCTCTCTCTCTCTCTCTCTCTCTCTCTCTCTCTCTCTCTCGGTCAGGAACTCACAAGTAGGAGATTAGCCATTCCTGAGAAAAGAGCAGCAGACCAGGATCGCACTTGCTACTATTTTCTGTTGACTTGGAACAAGCAGCGGCCCTGCGTCACCGACAGGAAGGGAGGGCGGAGATGGGAGATATGGGGAGACCTCCCAGAGCTCTAACGGTGGCTCATGCAGCTCAGGCAACTGCTGGGGTGCGCTGAGTGACACTTCTCCTACTCTTAAAGGCTTGGTGTCGAAATGGTGACATGGATGACACGTTTTCATTTTCCCCCAATCTTCCTGCCTACGTGGTTAATCCAGGGCTTCTGTCTATCTGTAGGCTGTGCCTGATAAAGAATCCAGGATCCTAACAGAGGTGTTGAAAAGGTGTCACATTCTTTGCATCTAAGAATGCTGCATTGTGAATGCATCCAGAGATCCTAACCCTGGTATAGACGTAAAACTTTAAACAAAATCATACCATATGGAAGATTGATAAAGAATTGGATTTTAGGGTCTGGAGAGATGGCTTAGCCTTTAAGGCATTTGCCTGCAAAGCCAAAGGATCCCCGTTCGATTCTCCAGAATCCTCATAAGCCAGAGCACAAGGCGGCACATACATCTGGAGTTTGTTTGCAGTGGCTGGAGGCCCTGGCACTCCCATTCTCTCTTTCTCTCCCTCTCTCTCGCTTTCCCTCTTTCTCACTCTCAAATAAATAAATAAAATATATTAAAAAAGAATTGTATTCTAGGTCCAGTGGTTTAAGCTCTCACTGGATTTAGACACACTGAGATTTCAAAAAATGGCAAATAGGCAACTGCGGCAATCATTAAACATTAAAATGAATTATTTAAGAAAAAAATCAAATTGTCATTTCTCACTGAGACTTGGAACTCATGTTTCCTGAGGGAAAGATGAGGTGACAGTCTGCCTGAGCTCTTTCTCACCCTTGTGTTATCCCGTGGGAGCTCTCATTCAAATGCCGTATCTTAGCCACTTCACACAGTAGCTCTGCTTTAGCTGTATATATGTATATATATACCCACATATGTATGCATGTGGTGTGTGTGTGTGTGTTTTCATGTGTGGGTACCTGCATGTGTGCACAAGTATGCCTGTATGTGTATGATCATGCATATGGAGACCAGAGGTGAACACCGAATATCTTCTTTAATTATTCTTAACATTATTATTTTTCAGTTTTTACTTTTTCTTTTTAAAGTTTTATTTATTTATTTGAGAGATAGATAGATAGATAGATAGATAGATAGATAGATAGATAGATCAAGAGAGAGAATTGGAGTGCCAGGCCTTCAGCCACCGCAAATGATTTCCAGATGCATGCACCACCTTGTGCATCTGGTTTATGTGGGTACTGGGGAATCAAACCCGGGTCCTTTGGCTTCACAGGCAGGTGTTTTAACCGCTAAGCCATTCCTCCAGCCTTATTTTTGGTTTTTCAAGGTAGGGTCTTGCTCTACCCCAGGCTGACCTGGAATTCACTAGGTAGTCTCAGGGTGGCCTCAAACTTGCAGCAATCCTCCTACCTCAGCCTCCCAAGTGCTGAAATTAAAGGCATGTTCCACTATGCCTGGATCAACCTTATTTATTTATTTTAAATATTTTGTTTATTTTTATTTATTTATTTGAGAGCAACAGACAGACAGAGAAAGAGGCAGAGAGAGAGAGAGAGAGAGAGAGAGAGAATGAACATGCCAGGACCTCCAGCCACTGCAAACAATGCATGAACCACCTTGTGCACCTGGCTTACGTGGGTACTGGAGAATCGAGCCTCGAACCTGGGTCCTTCGGCTTCACAGGCAGGCACTCAACCGCGAAACCATCTCTCCAGCCCCCTTATTTATTCATTTATGTTTTGGTTTTTCGAGGTAGGGTCTCAGTCTGGCTCAGGCTGACCTGAAATTCACTATGTAGTTTCAGGGTGGCCTTGAACTCATAGTGATCCTCCTACCTCTGCCTCCCTAGTGCTGGGAACAGCCTTATTTTTTCTCTTTTAATGCTTTGTCTGCATGCATGCATGTGCATGGGGCATGTGCCCGAGTGCTCCAGGGCCCCTTGCTGCTGCAAACAAACTCCACACGCTTTCAGTACATTTTGCATCTGGCTTAGGTGTGTGGTTTGGGCATTGAACCCAGGATGGCACATCTTGCAAGCAAGTGCCTTTAGCCACTGAGCCAGCTCAACCTCGCCACACCCCCTCCCACTTTTTTGAGGCAGGATTTCCATGTAGCCCAGGCTTGCCTGGAACTCGCTCTTAGCCGCGGCCGGTCTCCCTCCTATCCCAGCTTCTCGATGCTAGAATTAAAGACATCAGGTCCCACCACGCCTGGCAGATTTAACTTAGCTCCTTTCTGAGATAGCACATGTCAGCGTACCAACAATGTTATAGATCTGCCTCGGCCCACATCTCCTATAGTATTTAAAATGATTGGAAATATCACTAAGCATTTCTTTCTTTCTTTTTCTGGAGGTAAGGTCTCACTCTAGCCCAGGCTACCCAGAACACACTCTATAGTCTCAGGCTGGCCTTGAACTCACAGCGACCCTCCTACCTCTGCCTCTGGAGTGCTGGGACTAAAAGCGTGCACCACCACACCCCACCACTAAGCATTTCTTATGCTTACTACGTTCCAAACCCAGTTCTAAGGAGTTTACTTTTTTTTTTTTTTTTTACACATTCAGTGCTATAGTTTTAATTTGCTGTTTGCCATTTGGATGTCACACAGGCATTTCACACTCCTCAGGAACAAAATAAAACTATGTCTTGCACCTAAAAATCTTGTGCTTTTCATCTTAGCAAATGATGCTCTTGGCAACCTAGCAGCAGAAATACACAGTGCTCACCCGTGGTGAACTCAGAATCCTCCTGTTTCTGCCTGCAGAGTGCCTGGATGACAGGCTTGTACCACCGCAAGTTGATGGGCATGTGTCCATCTAGCCAAGCAACAGTAATGGCTTCCTCACTGGAGTTGATGACATCCCCAGCTGCAGGCTTTTGACTAGGTTCTCAGTACCAACTATTCCTTTCCTCCATTTTTAGAGAGAGAGGGAGAGAGAGAGAGAGAGAGAGAGAGGGAGGGAGGGAGGGAGGGAGGGAGGGAGGGAGGGAGAGGGAGAGGGAGAGAGGATTGGCATGCCAGGGCCTCAGCCACTGTAATGAAACTTCAGATGCTTGTGCCACCTAGTGGGCATGTGTGAGCTTGCGCTTACCTCACTTTTTGCATCTGGCTTACGTGGGATCTGGAGAGTAGAACATGGGTCCTTAGGCTCCGCAGGCAAGCGCGTTAACAGCTAAGCCATCTCTCCTATCTCCAGCCCTCTTCCTTCCCTTTGAGCAGGCCTCAATTCCAATCCAGGCGCATTTGTTTTCCTTCATAACAGACATGCCACCATTGTACCAGTTGGAATTTTGCCTGGATGCCAAGTGTATAATTTTAAGGATCCACTGCTACTCAAGATGGTTGATGGTTTTTCTCCCTTTCCCCGCAACCCCCCCTCCCCCGCCCAGAAGATTGTCCAGCTCTTTCCAACACTATGATAGCTAGTCAACAAGGAGGAGGCTTCAAGCTCAACTCCAGCTTAATTCCTCACTGTCCTACAGTTTAAGCCTCTTGCACAAATCTTTTTTTTTTTCAAAAATATTTTATTTAGTTATGTATTTTGAGAGAGTGAGACAGAGAGAAAGAGGCAGACAGAGAGAGTGAGTATGGGCACACAAGGGCTTCCTGCCACTGCCAATAAACTCCAGATGCATGTGCCACTTAGTGTATCTGGCTTTACGTGCGTCCTGGGGAATCAAACCCAGACGGACAGGCCTTGCAAGCAAGTTCCTTTAACTGTGGAGCCATCTCTTCAAGCCCTTGCATGAGTCTTTTTATGAATGCCCGCCTTTGTTTGTTTGGGTAAATATCTAGTAGTAGACTCACTGGGTAAGTGCATGTTTATTTTTAAAATACAGCACCCCTTTAAAAACATGACAAATATTCCTTTGTTTACAATTCTTGAATGGCTTTCTGTTGTAATGAATGTGACATCCACCTTAATACAAGCCCAGAAGGATAAGGCTTCCTTCTCTGAGACTTCTCTCACAGCTCAAGGTTACACTATTATGCTAAGCACATGCTAAGTTCTGGCGTGGGCTGGCTTATCCTGAAGACACAGCTTAACTTTTATCTCTACGAGACCATGGAGCTCTAGTGAGGCTAAATTCCCAGGGTCACGCCACACAATGGGGAGCCCCAATACATGGATCCACACACACGAGCAATGTGACCACAGATTCTTCTCCATAACCATCTGAACACGTGGCCCCCTCTTCCAGTGCTTTGATTTCTTAGATACCAGTCTCTGTCCTGGTTTTTCCTACTTGGCTTTCCTTGTTCCTCAAAACACTCCAGAGTCTACCAAAGCTATCCATGACTTCGTAGTCACTGACTCTGGGGAAGCTGCTTTCCGTGCTCCACATGGCTTTGCCTCTCGCTGTAGCACTGGACGCTGCTTGTTTCTTTTTCTTGCAATGTTGCATTGGCCTCATGTAAGCGTATCCTTCCATAGGTGTCTTTGCACGTATGGACCTCAGTTCTTGGTTTCCATTGCTTGCCCTTCTGGCTTTAAAAAATATCTTATTTATGGGCTGGAGAGGTGGCTTAGCTATTAAGCACTTGCCTGTGAAGCCTAAGGACCCCATTTTGAGACTCGATTCCCCAGGACCCAGGTTAGCCAGATGCACAAGGAGGTGCAGGCATCTGGAGTTCATTGGCAGTGGCTAGAGGCCCTGAAGCACCCATTCTCTCTTTCTCTGCCTCTTTCTATCTGTCTGTCATTCTCAAATAAATTAAAAAAAATATTTTATTTATTTATTTAGTTGAGAGAGAGAGACAGAGAATGAATGGGTGCATCAGGGCCTCCAGCCACTGTAAACAAATTCCAGATGCATGCATCACCTTGTGCATACAGCTTACATGGGGAATAGAACCTTGGTCCTTAGGCTTTGCAGGCAAGTACCTTAACCACTAAGCCATCTCTCCAGACCTACCCTTCTTACATTGGAGTTCCAGGGCTCTTTGTTTTTCAATCTTATTCTTGCTGTGGCTCACACTTAGTTCCTGGGACCTCTCTCTTGTATCTATAGCTTGGTGGTAGTTTAAATATTGTCCCCATAGACTTAGACCTTTGAAAAATATTTTTATTTATTTATTTGCAAGGAAGAAAGAGAGAAATAGAGAGAGGGAGGGAGAGAATGGGTGCTCTAGGGTCTCTAGCCACTGCAAACAAACTCCAGGTATGTGTACCACCTTTGTGTAATCTGGGTCTACATGGGTACTGGGGACTCAAACCCAGGTCCTTGGGCATTGCAGGCAAGCACCTTACCCACTGAGCCATCTCTCCAGCCCCTCAGACATTTTTTTTTTTTAAATTAAATTTTCTACTTGAGCCCCTAGCAGGCTGGGGAGGGGTATGTCATGTTACAGTGAGTGGGTCCTACATTCCAGCCCTAAGGTAATGTTTGGGGGCAGATCTGAGTCTAGCCCTGAGAGGTGTGTTGACAGCAGTTTGAGCTCTGGCTTTCTGTGCTTGCTGGTGGGGCTGTCTCTTTGGCTCTTTGGCTCTGCTTGCATCTAGGAAAGGAGCCAGCTTCTCCTACCGCTGGTGGATCTACCCTTGGATCTGTAAGTTCGAACTCAACCCATCCCTCCCAGAAGCTGTCTGGTTGGATGTTCATCCCGGCAATGTGGAACTGGCTGCAACAGCCTTTAAGCACTATGTGCACATGTTTGTTGGTATTTAGATATATCGCCAGTCTAAGTGCATATTGAATGCTGGGCACTGTGCAGGTAACCAAAGATAAGGCACCCGTGAGCTACGCCTTCCAGGCCTCATGATGGGCACAGCACCTTGCCCTTGAATCTGGGCTGATTTTGTGACTCATGCTTGACCAATAGAATTCTGCCAAAGTGACATTATGTTGAGTCCCTTGCAGCTTTTGCATAGGTCTCTTGAAATGTTTGTTTTGGGGTTACTATTTCTTTTGTGTGTTTGTTTGTTTGTTTGTTTCGAGGCAGGGTCTCACTGTAGCCAAGGCTGACCTGGAATTCACTATGCAATCTCAGGGTTTCCTCAAACTCACTGCAATCCTCCTACCTCTGCCTCCCAAGTGCTGGGATTAAAGGCATGTGCCACCACGTCTGGCGTGGAGTTACTATTTCTTGTGACCCACAAAATGTGCTATGAGAAACTCAAGGCAGACAAAGAGAGGCTATGTGTAGATGGACAAGTCCAGTTGGGCTCCTGCCCAGTAGCTGCGCCAGCAGCTGCCCATAGGAAAGAACAATCCTAGATACTCAAGCCCAAGAGAGCCTTCAAGTGCCGTCACACAGAAACCAAATAAGACACCATAAGCAAGAGTCATCCAGCTGGGTCCGGTCAACTCAAATAACCATAAGAAATAAGCGTAGCTAGGGTCTTGAGAGATGGCTTAGCAGTTAAGGTACTTGCCTGCAAAGCCAAAGGACCCAGGTTCAATTTCCCAGTGCCCATGGAAAGCCAGGTGCACAAAGTGGCACATAGGTCTGGAGTTTGTTTGCAGTGGCTGGAGACCCTGGCGTCCCCATTCTCTCTGCCTGTCTCTCTTCTCTCTATTTCTCTCTGCTTGAAAATGAATAAGTGAAATAAAATAAACATTTTAAAGAACTAGCTAGTTGCTTTAACTCACTGAATTGTGGAATGGTTTGCTATGCAAGCAGTGGGTTAAAGGGAGCAGAGGCATACAATTTTCAAACAGAAAAAACTGTCTTTGCAAATGAAATAAGAGAGGGCAGAAAAGATTTCCAGTCTGCTTGGAGAGGTGTGCATTATGGAAGAAAAGAATTAAGATGATTAGGATTTATGGAGAACACTTTTGGTTGAAGTTTCATAGAGAACAGTTGTGGGCTGGGTTTTTCAAAAAGGACACTTCTGTCAGTGAAACTCAGTTGGGGCACGTTGCCATTCACTCAGTTTCTTTCCTTTCTGAATCGCTGAGCTGTGTAGACAGTACTTTACAAATGGCATCTTAAGCCGGGCGTGGTGGCGCACGCCTTTAATCCCAGCACTCGGGAGGCAGAGGTAGGAGGATTGCCGTGAGTTTGAGGCCACCCTGAGACTCCATAGTGAATTCCAGGTCAGCCTGGGCTAGAGTGAGACCCTTCCTCGAAAAACCAAAAAAAATAAAAATAAAAATAAAAAAATAAAAAAAATGGCATTTTGAGTCCGCTACTATACTGCCATTGGCCCGCATCACTATGAGAGGTGATACTTGCCAAAGGCTGGCAGTGCGTGCCATCCACACCTCCCTGGGAAACTCCAGGCCCCATGTCAATCCAAGAGAATGAGAAACAAAAGCGATTTTCTCCAGCCAGAAAATAACCATGGCCTGAGCAACTTGCCGGTGGAACGGCCTGGCCGGCTTGCTAAGGGAACTCAGCAGCCAGCGGCCCTGGCCAATATGAATTGGGATGGTTAAGATGAACTTGCCTCCTCTGGGATTTGAGGCTATCTTTGTTTACCCAGAGGGAAGAAACCTTGTTCTTTGGGTTTTTTGTTTTTTTCTTTTAGTATGTTTGCAAGTAAATGGCATGAATATGCATGCTTTTCCAGGTTTTAGAGGAAGCATAACGTTTGTCCCCTGCGTAGAGACAATGTCACTGGTCCCTCCTGTCAGGGCCGAGGCAGACCGCTTTTGGGGACCCTCAGCTCTGAACAATGTACAGGCCGAGTTGAAGCTCTGTTACTCCTATGGGCCGCTGATGCCCACTTAGGGCCACATGCAGTGCAGGCTGTGGTTAGCGGGGCAGTGCTGTGCCCAGGCAAAGAGGATGTTGGACCTGGCGCTTGCACTTCCGGTTCTGTACCAGTGGGGCTGGGGCTCCATCGGAAACTCCAGTTCTAACTGTCCCCCTGAGTAATGATAGGGTCTCCTTCAGGACCTCAGAGGAGAAATTAGCCTGTCCCCAAGACTATAAGGATCTTACAGGGTCTAAGAATTTCAACCTAAGGAAAGAGTGCCACATAGGAAAATACAACTATAGTCTATTTTTTTATAAGAGTTTCATCTAAATATGTGGAGTATGGGCTGGAGAGATGGCTTAGCAGTTAAGGCGCTTGCCTGCAAAGCCTAAGGGCCCAGGTTTGATTCCCCAGGGCCCACGTGAGCCAGATGCACAAGGTGGCTCATGCGTCTGGAGTTCCTATGCTGTGGCTTAGAGCCTCTGGTGTGCCCATTCTCTCTTTCTCTGTGTCTGTGCTTCTCTCTCAAATAAATAAATAAATAAAAATATAGTAAAAATATCCTAAATATGTGGAGTGGGTCCACTCAGTTTTGCAGTAAATATTTACTGAGTAGCTACTGAGGGTCATTTTCACTGAAGGGGTAGGAACTGTTGCTTATTTATCCCTCTACTGATAACACCTCGCTTATACAAGGGGCCACAGTCTGAATGCAGTGTTCTTTCCCTTGGTCTGGCCCAGTGCATGGTGTTACCAATGCATTGCATATGGAATAGATCTTTCCCTCTCTCTCTCTCTCTCTCTTTCCAGAATGAACTACCCTTTTGTGAAATCTGAGGCTTTTGAATTTGTCCTTAATCAAAAGAACCGACTAATCCATCCAGAAGGACGGAGGTTATTTGGATTGTCAAAATATTCCGTAGACTCTCTGTGACTGTGTTGCTAAAGTTGAAAATGAACAAAGACGTTGGATAAAAAAAAAAAAATACTTGTTGGACAAAACATTGTTGTTTAGTCTCTGAGCATTCCGGGAGTTGCAGCTGCATGACTGATCTTTCTCTGCTGTTGATCTGTTTGTTCAGCACTGGCCCTTCCTATTGCCCAATGTACACAGAATGCCGGGCCGAGTTCTGAACAAACCACGCTGAGTATGTTCTCTGTCTGAAAGCCACTCACATTGTAAGTGGAAGCGCAAGAGATGACATATTCAAATAGCTGAAGGGCTCTACATAGGGAAAGTAACTTCTGTGGGCGATGGCTTGCCCCGTGGCCCTGCCTTCTGTCACAGAGCAGGGGAATAAAATGCAGAAAGATTGTGAAAACATCATGGGTTTAGTGGAAGGTTTGTGGTATGTTTTCTTCCCCCATTCTCTCTTTTCCTTCTTTCTTTCTTTCTTTCTTTTTTTTTTTTTTTTAAATTCTGTGCCTTTGGACATGTTGGTTCATGCTCTTCTCACCCTTTTCCTCTCTATTCTGTAATTACAATTTATGCTTTAAATATCAACTATGCTCTTGGTGACCCCTAGGCTTTACACACACGCACACACACAGAGAAAGAGAGAGAGAGAGAGCTGCTAGTTCTTCTTCTTTGTGTTTCTAATCATGTCCTGTAATTTCTACATTATGATAGTACTTACAATGTACTATGGTATAACTTGCTCTTATCTTCCCCATACCTCCTCCCCGCTAGACTGTTAAGTTCTGTGACGGTAGGGACCTCAACTAGGGCTTACCAGCATGTTATCTGACTTGCTTCATGCCCGGGCGAATGGATGAATGCGTGGCAGAGCCAACGTTAGGGTGCCACTGTCTCATGCGTTGTTTAATTACTTTGCGTCGTAATCTCTTGGCATTTTTGTGGGTCTCCAGTTCTGTGGACCCGAGGATGGACGAGAGCTGTGGCCGTGACACAGCGCCCAGTAATGTCGCAATTAGCCTGAGAGATTTGAGGGCTCATTGCAGAGAGAAGGGAGCCATGACAGGAAAGCCATAGGTTTGATCTCTGCCAAAACTAGTTGACTTCTCATCTCGAATGCTTGTCTTATTTTTTTTTTTCTTAAATCTATTTAGAGGACAGGGAGAGAGAGAATGGGTGCGCCCAGGTCTCCAGCCACTGCAAACAAACTCCAGATGCGTGCACCACCTCGTCCATCTGGCTTAAGTGGGTCCTTGGGGAATCGAACCTGGGTCCTTTGGCTTTGCAGGCAAGCGCCTTAACCACTAAGCTACCTCTGCAGCCTTGGCACTCTTTTCTTACACTGAGCTGGATGTCAGTCTGCTACTTTCAAACTATGAACCATTCATCTACACAGGGCAAGTGGTTTAGGCAGAGTCCTTCACCAGTTCAGATTAAATGTGATGAGAAAGGTTCTCATCCTGTGGCTTCCACATAGGGTCCTGTAACTGGATGTAATGAACATCAAAAATAAAAAAAAATCTGGCACCAGTAAAAAAAAAAAAAAAAAAAAATTCTGGTTGCACATGACCAAAAGTTAACTGCAGGGGATGGAGAGATGGCTCAGCTGTTATCGGCTCTTGGTACTAAAGCATCAAATGGTGCCAGCGTCTGGAGTTTATTTTCAGTGGCAAGAGACCCTGTCGTGCCCATTTCCTCTTGCTCTCTCTCTCTCTCGCTCTCTCTCTCTCCTTGCAAATAAACAACTAAATAATAAACTAATTTAAAAATTAAACACATAATGAACCAGTGATGTTTCTGGCAGCTCTTGGCCATGGTTGCATTGCGTGAATTTGCCATAGCCTAAGTTCATTTCTTTTAATATTTTTTATTTTTATTTATTTATTTGAGAGCAACAGACAGAGAGAAAGAGGCAGATAGAGAGAGAGAGAGAGAGAGAATGGGCACTCCAGGGCTTCCAGCCACTGCAAACGAACTCCAGACGCGTGCGCCCCCTTGTGCATCTGGCTAACGTGGGTCCTGGGGAATGGAGCCTCGAACCGGGGTCCTTAGGCTTCACAGGCAAGCGCTTAACCGGTAAGCTATCTCTCCAGCCCTAGCCTAGGTTCTCAACACATAAATAGACATACACCTGGCACTGCACATGCCCACAAAGACGGTCTTAAACTCTTCAGGCTCGATTTGAGACGGATGTCCACGGGGAATTGCAGTGTTTCCTCTGCATATGCACGCAGAGCTTCCTGCTCTCACGGAAGTACAACGCCCTCTGCATGTAGGCATCAAATTGGTGTATCTTTGGGGTTGGGTTGCTTTACATAAACAAGCACATCCATCTCATTAATATGCAAATTTGCTCATTTTTCATAAACGGTAAAAGTATGTGTATATCATGGAATTATTTTAAAATAAATTTCCTTAGGATTTGTTATTCATGACTGTTTTATTTATGTTCCTATTCTGTAAACCCAGGGTCTCATAAAGATTTCTTGAGTGAGAAGGAATCATGGGTAGAAAAAGCTTAAGAAGCCTTGGTGGGGGGAGGACTAGAGATATGGCTTAGTGGTTAAGGTGCTTGCCTGCAAAGCCAAAGGATGCAGGTTCGATTCCTCAGGACCCATGTAAGCCAGATGCATAAGGCAGTCCAGGCGTCTGGAGTTGATCTGCAGTGGCTAGAGGCCCTGGTGAGCCCCCCTTCTTTCTCTCAAGTAAATAAATAAAAACAAAACATTAGAAAAAGAAGCCTTGGGCTGGGAAATGGAATATAAGTAACTTAGAATGAGGTTAAAATATAGTTCTTGAGACACCTGATTTTTATGTTCCTTTTCTACTAAAAATTGGGCTAAAAATCCTTGGAAAGGTCTAAATGCATTGCACTGATATACCTGTAGAGACAAAGATTACATAACCAGTAACGTTTCGTCCTAAACGAATGAGTTTTATCCGAGAGAGCAAAGTGCCTGAAAACCCCAGCTAAGTCTTGGTTTTGAAATATTCTTCTGAAAGGTCATCAAAAATAGATTTCAGGGGCTGGAGAGATGGCTTAGCAGTTGAGTGCTTGCCTGTGAAGCCTAAGGACCCTGGTTCGAGGCTTGATTTCCCCAGAACCCAGGCTAGCCAGATGCACAAGGGGGCGCACACATCTGGAGTTCGTTTGCAATGGCTGGAGGCCTTGGTGCGCCCATTCTCTCTCTCTCTCTCTCTCTCTCTCTCTCTCTCTCTCTCTCTCTCTCTTTGTTGCTGTCAAATAAATAAAAAAATAGATTTTAATTTAGCTTCATAAACCCCGTGTTTGCTCTGTTAGTTATTCTAGGTTTATTTATGTATTTGTGTATGCATTATTTATTTTCAACTAAGCAACCCAAGCCGACTTGGAGACTGCTCGGCTGCGCTCCTCACCACCGCTTGGCTGTGCAGAAAGGCTTTCTTGTCCCGGCTGAAGGCGGCAGCTCCTGCGGCTTCAGAGGGCTCCAGGGGGGGTGTCAAGGATGAGGCTGAATCACCGCGGGCCAACCGACCTGAGGCAGGAGACACAGGAAGCTCTTCTTAGCTTGGTTGCTTCTCCCCAGCCGGAGGCTTCACTTTCTACCCTGGGATGCATGAGCCCCTTGGGGCGGCTGGACCTTCCGCTGCCTCGTCCCACAGGGACATTTCATAAGAGCTCCTGTGCGTCTGGGTTCACTTTCTGTCACAGCTTATGCAATTGTTTAGATAAAAAACAAACCAACAAACCAACAAAACTCTCTGAGTAGGATTTTCTGGTGCTTTATTATTATTATCATTATTATTTTAAATGCATTATGTATTTATTTGTTTGAGAGAGAAAGAGGCAGATAGAGAGAAAGAGAGAGAATACGTGTGCCAGGGTCTCCAGCCACTGCAAATGAACTCCAGATGCATGCACCCCTTTGTGCATCTGGCTTATGTGGGTCCTGGGGAAATCGAACCATGGTCCTTAGGCGTCACAGGAAAATGCCTTAACCACTAAGCCATTTCTGCCACAATCTATAGTGGAGGAAAGCAAGCTAGCAGTTCCCTTCTTGTTTCTGGGACACAATGCCCAACCAGAAGGAGCTTATGGCAGGAAAGGGCTAATTTCTGCTTACAGCTTTGCGGGGGCATTTTCACCAGCAGGGGAAGCAGGGCAGGCAGCGACCCTGCATCATCGTCCCATCACCAGGGGGGAGGCAGAAAAGCGCAACCGCATCGAGCCAACCGGGACTGTGACGCCCTAAGGCCCACCCAGAGTGACACACCCCCTCCTTCAATGCCACCAACTGGGGACCAAGCATTCGAACACCCCATTCTGCAGGGGACATTTTGCATTCGAGCCACCACCACAGATTTCCATTCTTGAACGCTTTCCCCATGGATCTTTATGAGGAGCCTGCCCTGCACCAGAGGCGTTCCTATCAACGGGAAAAGAGGTGACCAAGAAAGACCCAGTTGGTCACTGAGTCCACCGTAGACCTGCATCAGTAAACTTCTCGGCCATGCATCTCCGCCCTTTAGTTTTCTTCCTCTGTGAACCAGAATGGGGGGTGGGGGTGGGGTTGCAAAGCACACAGCTCACCTGACGTCTGGAAATACTGAAAAGCAGAAGCAGGGCAAAGGACAGAAGAAGGTGAGACCCCCTTCCCAGCGGACGGGGAGTGAGTGGGAGCTGACGCCTGGTCCAGCGTGGTCTCAGAGTGGGCAGCGCCGAGGGCAGCCTGTTGGTAGGTGCCAAGCTGACCTCTGGGTGGATGTGAAGTGGAAGTGGGTGGCCACCATACTTACTTCTTTCCCTCCTGATGAGTGGGGAGAGGGAGTGGAGAAGGGAGTTGGGGTAACATCAGAGTGACAGCTTCCAGATGGGGAGCTCCTGGGGTGACTAAGGAGGGCGAGACAGGAAACAGTAAAAATGAGTCAGTAATTAGGGAATTTCAAACCCTTGTCATGGGCCAACAGCATTTTTTTTTTTTTTTTTTTTTTTTTTTGTGGGATCATGGAGCTCTTCCTATCTTGTCAACATGCCTTAAGATAGGCAGTGGCCCTTTCACTGAATGACTTGGGACTTTTATTCATCCTGGCTGCCCATAATTTTGACGGGAAGTGTTGTCTCTTGCTTCCTGGGAAGCATATTCAAGCGTAGGAAAACGCAGTCCTTAACTAGAAGCGAAAGTCAGATGAAGTGGTATGTAAGAACTGACAGGAGCTCAGGAGGAGACCTGAGAGCAAGAGAATGACCTTGCGTGGCATTCGGCAGAGGGTCTTGGACACTTTCCCATTCATAGACGACTTCTGTCAGCCCCTTAAAGCTGGCCGTACCCGAGCTGAGGCACAGAGAGAACAAGTGAGCTCTCTGAAGTCAGGGAAGGACTGTGTGTGAGATCAGGTTTGAATTGTGAGAGTGTGAAGTTAGTTTCTTAAAATTCCTAAACCAGGGCTGGAGAGATGGCTTAGCGGTTAAGGCGCTTGCCTGCGAAGCCAAAGGATCCAGGTTCAATTCCCCAGAACCCACGTAAGCCAGATGCGCAGGTGGCGCATGTGTCTGGAGCTCGTTTGCAGCGGTTGAAGGCCCTGGCACGCCCATTCTCCCTCCCGCCCTCTCTCTCTCTCTCTCTCAAATAAATAAAATAAAAAGTTTTTTTTTTTTTTATTGACAACTTCTATGCTTACATACAACAGATCATGATTTTTCCCTCCCCTCCCCCATCTTCTGGTGACCGCTGGGATGACCCAAAGGCACCATGGTGCTGAGAAGAAGTGACAGAGGAGTGCTCAGCACTGATACATCTCGATCACACCTTCCAAGGCTCAGGGTCCACTGCGGAAGAGATGGTGGAAAGAATGTGAGAGCCAAAGGAAGGGTAGGACTCCTTACAACGTGCTCCCCCCAGACACACAATGGCCTGGATATCCATGACCTCACAGTGCCTGACACTCCCTACACAAGACCCTCATACGAGGAGGAAAAGATCATGACATCAAAATAAAAGAGACTGATTGAGAGGGGGAGGGGATATGATGGACAATGGAGCTT
Organism: Jaculus jaculus; assembly: GCF_020740685.1. Taxonomy (NCBI): domain Eukaryota; kingdom Metazoa; phylum Chordata; class Mammalia; order Rodentia; family Dipodidae; genus Jaculus; species Jaculus jaculus. The sequence goes on along the minus strand of NC_059120.1, from coordinate 51,280,623 downwards.
CAAAGGGGAGAGAGGGGGGAGGGAGGGAATTGTTTACAAGTATGGAAGTTGTCAATAAAATAATAAAAAGAAGAGTGTTTGGAAAGAGGAGAGCCACTTAGATGCATCTGGCACTAGCAGTGTTACCAGAAGATGTTGCAGAAGCACAAGGCACTTGGATTCAGCATGTGAGGTTCTCATCCCTGTGCTACCCAGCGGAGCAGGCACGCCACTAAACCTGCTTACCTTGCTTACTACAGAAAAGCCTGTAAGCTCGGGGCCAAAGCTCCCCAATGTCACTGTCATCTGAACGAAAATGTCCAAGGGGGCCTGGAGGGATGGCTTAGCGGTTAAGGCGTTTGCCTGCAAAGCCAAAGGACCAAGGTTCGATTCCCCAGGACCCACGTTAGCCAGATGCACAAGGGGGCGCACACGTCTGGAGTTCGTTTGCAGTGGCTGGAGGCCCTGGCACGTCCATTCTCTCTCTCTCTCCCTCGCTCTTTCTCTGTCAAATAAATAAATATAAATAAAACATTTTAAAAGGAAATGTCCAAGGGAATGAGGCAAGTCTGTTGGAATCAGCATAGTTTGATCGATTGACGGAACATCTGGGCTCGAGACCTTAGGGACATGTTTCGCTTCAGCGCTCAGCCTAGGTTAGGGGAAAGCCAGGGCAAGAGTTCACTTCTGGCCCTCCCAGCCTCCTGGACTCAATGTTTTCCTGTCTGCAGCATTGGGCGCATGATTAAGCTATTTAAGTGAGTCCTCCATTTGTAATTTATGGGCCTTGGAAATGGACACTTATCTGAATCATTCTACAGGCAGGTGGCAGAGTTAGGGAGGGCAATTTTTCTTCTCATTATTCCATCCTGAGTGACTTCAGGTGGCTGTGCCTGCTTGCTTTGAGGAGACTTCCATCTGCTTGGCAGATCCCTGGACCCAGTTCTCCTAGCCCTGGTGAACTCGGAAGTTCAGACCTCAAAGTTCTGCTGGGTGGCTGGTTCCCATCCAGGACAAACCAAAACTAGGAAGTCCTGGGCTGCTGACTGTGAGATAAAAAAAGAAGAAAAAAAAGTCTGCCCAAAGCAGCTGATCATATGAAAAGCCACATGATTACCCAGAAGTAATTAGAGCTTAAAAGATGCCCATGAATAAGAGCTCTTTTACCGTGGCATCTTGTTAAGTTCACCCACTCACAAGTGCATAAGTCCCATTATATTTACCCTGGAGAGTTTCTCTGGCCCAGATGTGATGATTTCATTAATACAGATGTTCTAGTCTTCACCAACTATAGCTGGTGCTATATTTTTTTAAAAATATATATTTTATTTATTTATTTGAGAAAGAGAGAGGCAGATAGAAAGAGAATGATCACGCCAGGGCCTCTAGCCACTGCAAACAAACTCCAGATGCAATGCACCCCCTTGTGCATCTGGCTTATGTGGGTTCTGGGGAATTGAATCGGGGTTCTTTAGGGCTTTGCAGGCAAGTTCCTTAACTGCTAAGCCATATTTCCATCCCTGGTTCTGCTTCCTGTTAAATAAATTGTTTATTTTTATTTATTTATTTGAGAGTGACAGAGAGAGAAAGAGGGAGGGAGGGGGAGAGAGAGCGAGAGAGAGAGAGAGAGAAAATGGGCACACTAGGGCCTCCAGCCACTGCAAACGAACTCCAGACATGTACGTCCCTATGTGCATCTGGCTAATATGGGTCCTGGGGAATCAAGCCTTGAACTGGGGTCCCTAGGCTTCACAGGCAAGCGCTTAATCACTAAGCCATCTCTCCAAGCCTGGTTCTGCTTTTTTAAAAATATATTTTATTTATTTTTTTATTTGAGAGAAAGAGAAAGAGGTAGAGAGAGAGAGAGAGGGAGAGAGAGGATGGGCACGCCAGGGCCTCTAGCCACTGCAAGCAAACTCCAGATGCATGTGCCTCCTTGTACATCTGGCTTACATGGTCCTGGGGAATCGAACTGGCTTTGCAGGTGAGCGCTTTAACCGCTAAGCTATCTTCTTCAGCCCTGCTTTTTTTTTTTTTAATGATTAAATTGTTTAAGACCTACTTTGTGCTACACATAGTAGAAGAAACAGTAACATTTCTTTCTTGGAACTTATTCAGATCCCTTTGTTGCCACCAGTTTCTCTCTTTCCTAAAACCCACTTGTCTTTTGGGTAGAATTCCCCTCAATAGTATTTGGGACCTCTTGCTTTCTGTTGTCACAGCTTGAAAATATGTTTCATGCTATTTATTCAGAACTAGGATTTTGAAAAAGCTTTGCAAATTCCTGTGTGCTCCATGTAGGCTGGGCATAGACAATGTTCTCAGTATTATGGAGCGATGAATGACTGAATTTGTTAAGGTGGATAACAGTGGATCCATCTTAGGCAAAGTCGTGATGCTGCGGCCATCAAGCTCAGAGTTCTGTAGTCCATGGCACATGGCTTATTTCTCAGGCATGTGAATGCCCATGTTGAGTAACATGTAGCTCTGCTCTCCCTCTTTTTACTTGTTTTTCAAGGCAGGGTCTCACTCTAGCCCAGGCTGACCTGGAATTCACTATGGAGTCTCAGGCTGGCCTCGAACTCACAGCGATCCTCCTACCTCTGCCTCCCGAGTGCTGGGATTAAAGGCGTGCACCACCATGCCCGGCCCTCTCCCTCTTTTTTGATCTATGATCTGGGCAAGGAGGAGCAGCTGCTAATTGGGGTAAACCTGTCTCGAAGCAGGGGGACAATAAAGGTGGCAGGTATGTGTGATGGATCTGAGATAATGTGTTACTTCTGCTCAAAGGTCTTTGGGTCAAAGCCACTCAAATAGCCAAATATTCCACGAGGTACAGAAAAATTTAACTCTCCTCTGAGGAAGGCAGTACATACTGGGGAAAATAATATAACCTAACAGAAAAGACATCTCAGTTTTAGGAGTTTAGAATGTAGTTGAGGGGCTGGAGAAATGGCCTAGCGGTTAAGGCACTTGCCTGTGAAGCCTAAGGACCCATGTTTGACTCTCCAGATCCCATGGAAGCCAGACGCACAAAGACGAGGCAAGCGCTAGGTTGCACATGCCCACCAGGTGATGGAAGCTTCTGGAGTTCTATTGAGGCCTTGGCATGCCAATTATTTCTCTCTCTCTCTCCCCACCCCTCACTCTCTCTGTAAAATAAAAAAAATTAAAAATATACTTGAAGAAGTAAGTTACACACAAATAATTCTTAGCATGAGGTATAAGCAACCGATTGTAAGGATCAGACAGAGATGGGATTTCTGGTTTCTAGGTTGAGTTCTAGCAGGTTTGACCGAGGATAAGAACTTACTTTTAAATACATTGAATATTTAAAAGTAAGATTCTGTGGGAAGTAACTGATGAAAATGTGACTAGAAGAGCTTTGAGAGGATAATGTACCACATACAATAATAGTGCAGCTCCTTCCACTGCAAACTAAGGGATTCAGAGACTGTTCAGCAGGCGAGCAATGGGCGGTTTTGAAGTGGGCTCAAGATTGGGCCAAGGTCAAGTTGAAGGTGTTTCATGGCACTAATGAGTTATGGCATGAAGCCATAGAGACAGACCTAGGGAGGGAGGGAGTGTAAACAGGAGAGACTATACGCTAGCCGCAAAAGAAATCAACAGGGGCTGGAGAGATTGCTTAGTGGTTCGGATACTTGCCCGTGATACTTAAGGACCCAGGTTTGATTCCTCAGCACCTACGTAAAGCCAGATGCACAAGGTGGCATGCGTGTCCAGAGCCTGTTCACAGTGGCGAGAGGCCCTGGCGCTCCCGTTCTCTTCCTCTGCGTCTTTCTTTCTAATAAATAAAATGTGTAGACAAGATGTTCCTTGAGGTGTGAGGGGGGTAGTTCCTCTGCTAGCTTGAAAAAAAAAAGGGGGGGAAGAAAGAAAGAAATCAAAAGAGGCTGAGAACATGTTAGTGTGGGGAGCCAAGATTGAGAGAGGAGGAAGGAAAAGATGGTCAAACAGTGTTTGTCCCATAAATGCAATTAAAATGATAATAAAGAAAATGGACTTGTGAAATAAGCAGATAGTAACTTTTACCTGGATCATGCTGACTTTGAAAAATTTTGGACAGAGGTGCTTCATGAGTGCAGGATTAGGTTGTGATTGGAGATCTGGATCAATGAGACCCCAGGTGAAGCTCTGGCTGCTCCTAAGAAACTCGGAGTGAAGGGAGGAACTTTGGGGGAGGGGGGTGTCTATCCACATAGGAGGCTGTGGAAGGGCAGGGAGAGAGGTGGAAAAACACCCACAGGAAGGAGAGACCAGGACAGTGTAGGGTCAACGGCGCTGAGACAGATAATCAAGTAGAGAGGAGGGGAAGGTCACTGTTGCCAAACGTTCATAATGTTCTGGAAGTCGAGACTGCAGAATGTGACATGGGTCTGAGAACAGGAGATCATGTGTGGTGACTAAGGAGATAACTTCAGCGAGGCATGGAGATGTTTTTCTGAGATAGCTGGTCGTGGAAAGCACTGAAATTCAGGGGCGGGAATGACAGAGGCCAGGCACAGTTGGTAGGCAGAAAGGAGCTCCGTCAACTCTGACGTGGAGATGGGCATGTGCCACAAGGGAGAACAGAAGGGAATACATTGAGAAGCTCTCAGGGAGAAGGGTTGATTTGGGCAGGAGAGATAGCTTAGTGGTTAAGGCACTTACCCGTGAAGCCTAAGAACCCAGGCTCAACTCCCCAGAACCCACATAAGCCAGACGCACAAGATGACACATGCATACGTCACACATGTGCACCAGGTGGCATATGCATTTGGAGTTTGATTGCAATGGCTAGAGGCCCGGGCACACCGATTCTCTCTCGCTCTCTCTCCCACACTCTCTCTCATAAAAAAAGAAGGGCTGGGCTGGAGGGATGGCTTAGTGGTTAAGGCATCTGCCTGCAAAGCCAAAGGACCCAGGTTCGATTCCCTGGGACTCACGTTAGCCAGATGCACAAAGGGTCGTACACATCTGGAGTTCGTTTGCAGTGGCTGGAGGCCCTGGCTCACCCATTCTCCCTCTCTCTTTTTTCCCCTCCCTCCTCTTCCTCTGTCCAATAAATAAATAAATAAATAAATCAAAAGAAAAAGGAAAAAGAAGGGCTGATTTAAGGAAGCTTTTATCAGACCAGAGACTAAAGATTGTGCCTAGTCTTAGCATTCAAATGAAATGATTTATTATTGGAAACCCAGAGCAGCTTTAAAAAAACAAACAAACATATAATCACATCATATTCATTTCTGTGTAGCTGATGTCTAGCGTTGGGTGATCAAATATTTACATGTAATAAGCAGTAATATATTGGTGTGCTTCAAGACTGACCATTTTATAATTTTATTTGTGCATTTTTTTTGTGATCTGGAGCTTGTTAGGTTAAGCGTTCTTTCAGTGGGAGGAAGGCATGCTAGATCTTCTGTGATGGCAAACTCAGACCTCCATTCTCAGAGGGGCGTGGTGGTGGCGCACGCCTTTCATCCCAGCACTTTGGGAGGCAGAGGTAGGAGGATCGCCGAGAGTTCCAGGACACCCTGAGACAACATAGTGAATTCCAGGTCAGCCTGGGCTGGAGCGAGACCCTACCTCAACCCCTCCCCCGCCCGCCAGAAACAACCTTTTATTCCGAGCCATTTAAATAGCTGGTGTCTCCGCAGAATGAACACAGTAGTCTGGGGTGAAAGAAAACCCTGGCAGAGGACGACTTCTTGATTGCTGTCTGTCACCTAAGCAGTGTCCTTAAGCAGGAAGAACTGGGGGATTTAACCAATAGGGGTGCTTAACAATATTGATTCACTTATTCCTTCATTCACTGTTCATCATACATTCAGCATCGTACGGTATTGACTTGGCCCATTCTTGAGTCTGACCTACCTCTGGCACCTTCCACCAGTGGCGTATGATAACAGTGACATTGTGTCCATTGTGGACCATGCTTCTGTGAGGACTTGAAGCTTTCCCTTTCAGGGACTTTTCTAGGTGCCGGAGACAGACAGTGCCTCTCCGCTCATGCACTTAGCGCTGCTGTGAACCAGCGGGAGTGTCATGTGGTGTTTGTTAGGTAATGACGGGTGTCACGGGATAAACTGAAGCAAGCTAATGAGATCAATAATGTGTGGGGTCCTGGGGGCTTGGGGCTGTTATTTTGTAGAAAATGGCTTCGGGAGTTTCTCGAACACTCAAACAGAGCTGAGCCAGCGGGAGGAAGCCTGCCCCCCAGAGAGCAGCGAGGGCTAGGATGGCTCATTCTTGAGGCAGGAATGAACTTGGCGTGTTTTAAGAAGTATCAGGGTGTTCCTGCTGTGGGAGGCAAAGGAGTGAAGTGTGGATGTGGAGCTGGAAAGAGGGTCAGAAACTGGTGGGAGCTTAACAACATGTTATGGGATATGCTTTAGAGAACCCCCTGACTGTGGCATAAAAAGAAACCATAGGAGGTAAGACCTGGGGAAGAGTGATCACTTACGAAGCTGGCACAATCCCAGAGACAAGAGAAGACAAAGGTTTGCGTACAGGTGGCATTGCGGTGGTGAGGAGAGATTCTAGATATAGCTAAGATATTTCAGTGCCAGGTTGGCCAAGATTTAACTCATAAACGAGGCCATTTTAATTTTACTAATCCTTTTCAGAGTACACAATTAAGTAGGCTTTAGAGCTATGGTAAGCCTACATCATGGAGTAGATAGAAAGTCTAGGAAGGGCTGGAGAGATGGCTTAGTGATCAAAGGCACTTGCTTGCAAAGCCTGATGGCCTGGGTTCAATTCTCCAGGACCTGTGTAAAGCCAGATGCACAAAGTGGCACATGCTCCCTGGCGTGCCCATTCTCTCCCTCTCCTTTCCTTCCTCTCTTTTTGTAAATAAATAAATAAATAAAATATTTACAAAAGAAAGCATGGGGAAAAGAGCAACATCAGGGGTGTGGGATTAAGTAACCAGATAAACGTTGGGATTTGCAGAGCTTCAGGCCACTGGGGAGAATTATTCCTGTAACCACTTAACTAGTTGCTCTAGAAACACACAGAAAAAAAAATATTTTTTTTGCCTATTCCTACCCCTACATAACACTTTCTATTTTTGAACACAGTGAGTAAATCAAAGATCCAGACAGACTCAGAGAGAGCAAGCAGAGAGAATGATTCGATGTTCAGAAACCAGGCTGTGCCTCTAGGAGGTTTGATATGGCCCCTGACTGTGGGGATCTTTCCACTAGCGATGGCGGAGGACACGTTCCTCCTGAAAGCCATGTAGCCAGTCAGCATGCAGCAGAGTTTCTATTGACAGCAAAGAGCAGACTGTTGTGTTGGGCTTTTAGTGGGGCGATTGAGGGCTCGCTATTGGAGGCCTCCCAGGAGTGAGGCAAACCAGAGATGTACCCCTGTTGCCAAATCCACCAGTGATTTGTGAAACTTGGTGATCTCCATTGGGATTCCCCACCATCGCTTCTGCAAAGCCTGGCGTGGCGATGTGCCAACTGCTTATGTGAGCTGTGTGTCTGTGTAATATAAATTTACAAATGTTAACATTGATGCATGTAACAGACATTTGTAAGACAGGCTTAACAGTAGTAACCTACATTCATTACTAAGTTATGGATAAAACGGAAAGCCAGCTGGGCGTGGTGGCACACGTCTTTAATCCCAGCACTTGGGAGGCAGAGGTAGGAGGAGCGCTGTGAGTTCGAGGCCACTCTGAGACTCCTTAGTGAATTCCAGGCCAGCCTGGGCTACAGTGAGACCCTATCTCAAAAAATGAGAAAGCCAACCAAATTCAGTGTGGAGAGAGAGAAAGGGAAGAAGAGAGATAAAGTTGATGTGTGGGACACCTTGGGTCAGGATTGCTGCCTTATCTTGGGACTCACTCATCTCCATGATGTACCGTTGTGCAGCCAGTCACGGCCACGCGTTGTGACTCACACAAAACTTTGTCACCATCCCCTCTAGCGCTGGGAGTTGACTGGGCACATCTGGCCAGTCTTTGCCAAGGGTCCTCGTACAGTGGTCATCCCAAAGCAGCCAGAACCGGACCTTCGTGATGACTCAGCTGCACTGAACAGCCTCAGTGACTTCCTTGTCACTTGCTCATTTTTTCCCCCCCAGCAAAATAACTGGCATTTCTGACATGGAAGCTCAGGGCTCTGGAAGCAGAAAGTAAAAGTCTCTACAAAAGTGTGTCTGACACGCACGATGTCACTGTCATCATACTCCCCTGGCTGAAGTCGTTAGAGGCCGTTTGGACTCAAGAACAAGAACATGGGGGTGTGGTGTGCACAGAGGAGGGGGGGGGGTCAGTTACCGTCATATCAAAGGTGAGCTGCAAACGCCAGCGAGCAGCTATTTTCACTGCACACAGGAATTAATGTGACTCTTCTAAAAGACTCTTTTTTGGTCTTTTAAAAAAATTATTTATTTATGTCTTGGTTTTTCAAGGTAGGGTCTCACTCTGGTCCAGGCTGACCTGGAATTCACTATGGAGTCTCAGGGTGGCCTCCAACTCTTGGCGATCCTCCTACCTCTGCCTCCCAACTGCTGGGATTAAAGGCGTGCACCTCCACGCCCGGATTAAATTGATTTAATTTTTATTAACAACTTCCATGATTGTAAACAATATCCCATGGTAAGGCATTCCCTCCCCCATTCTCCCCTTTGAAATTCCATTCTCCATCATAGCCCTTCACTCTCTTAATCAGTCTCTCTTTTATTTTGATGTCATGATCTTTTACCTCCTATGATGATGGCCTTGTGTAGGTAAGGACTATTTTTAAAATATATTTTATTTATTTACTTGCAAGCAGAGAGAGACAAAGAGAAGAGAGACAGATACACACACACACACACACCAGATAGATAGATAGATAGAGAGAGAGAGAGAGAGAGAGAGAGAGAGAGAGACAGGCAATGAATGGGTATATCAGAGCCTCCAGCCAGTGCAAATGAACTCCAGATGCATGCGTCACATTGTGAATCTTGCTTTACATGGGTCCTGGGGAGTCGAACCAGGGTCATTAGGCTTTGCAGGCAAGCACCTTAACCACTAACCCATCCCTCTAGCCCTAAAAGACTATTTTTTTAAAATTAATACTCTGACCCCTTCTTAGGATGGCTACTATAAAATAAATATAAATCATCAGTATTGGAGAGGAAACTTTGTGTAGCATTGTTGGAAATGTAAGCTGTATAGTTGCTATGGAAAACAGTGTGGTGCGTCCTCAAAACTGTCAAGAATTACCACGTGATTTGGGAATTCCATTGCTAGTAGATAACTGGAAGAGTTGGATTCAGGGTCTTAACAAGGTGTGTGCACCCATATTCACAGGGGCATTATCCACAAGGGTTACACATTTCTATGGTGTGGGGCTGAGGAGATGACCCGGAGGGGAAAGAGTGCTTACACACACACGGGAGGGTCTGAGAGGACCTGGCTCCCATGCCGAGCACCCACGTCAGAAACTGGGCAGACCACACATACCTGCGACCCTGGTCCTTTGGCGGGGACAGGCGGAGTCAGGGGAATTGCTGCGGGTGGGTGGTCGTCAGCCGGTATGTGTGAAAGAAAGATGAGCTCCACATTCAGTGAGACTCTCTGTCCTAAGGAGACACCATGAAGGAGAATGTTTTCCTTTGACCTCCACTCACAAGTCCACATAATGCACTCGTTTGCACACACGCTTTCGTACATGCACATGCAGTCTATATACGTAACACACACACACGCACACACACACACAAGAAATACTGTATGGTTCTACTTGGATGAGCTAACTAAGGTACTCAGATTCATAGGACAGAAAGTCTGAAGGTGGTGGCCCACATGCTGGGGGAATGGAGAATGAGAAGTTGTAGTTTCAGTCAGGAACAGTAAAAAGGATTCTGCATGTGGATGGCATTGACGGTCATACAAAATTATAAGTATACTTGATCTCCATGAAATAGACACTTAAATTGGCTAGAGTAACAAGCTTATTATGCCTACTTTAACAAAATGAGTATTTTTGTTTAAAAAACAATCCCATCTAACTTATTTGATCAGAAAAAATTGAAATGCAATGCCTTTTAACTGGTGTCGTATTAAGTTATAGGATCAGAATATTAGTATTTAGAGCTGTTCTGTATTTTGAAAACTTATCTGAGATCTGGAAGGATTCTAACGAGGAAGGTTATAAGAAAGGAAAAGCTTTGAGGGTCACATTAATCTTTATGATAAGGATTTGTTAGGGTTTTGTAGAAAAGTTTTAACATTTATTCCCGCGTTTATAAGAAATCTAAAGTGATTCTGTCTAACTGAAGGTACAGTGACCTCAGAAGACATGACAGGAGGCAAGCTGTGGCATCCGGTGTTAACCACACACCCTGATAAAAAGGGCCTGCGACAAATACCGTAATTCAAGCGAAGAATGGTGAAAAGCAGCTTTAATTTCCAGGACTGACCAGTTAATCAAGAAGCCTGGAACTTTGCCTGGGAGTTTTCTTTTTTTTTTTTTAAGTCTAGACAAAACCTCAAGATAACCCTTGTATAACTGATGTAGTGCCAATGGGATATGAGAAGATATTTAGAGACTGGCATTTCTGTCAAAGGCATTTTACAGAAAAGAAAGTGACTTACAAAAGGAACAGGGCACAGCAAAAGAAAATATAAATCATGTGTGTGCCGGGGTTGGGGCGGGCCGGCCAGGGCAGGGGCGCTTTCAAGGGGTTGAAGAAACAGCTCTACAATGTGGGGGAAGTTGCTCAGACCTCAACTTCCTTAGGGGATAAGCAGCACTTTTTTTTTTTTTTTTTTATTAACTTGTACTTGGCACCAGATGTATTCTCTACACAAAGACTTTAATTCAAACCCAGGAAAAACCCTAAGGAAGGTGGCAGACATTTTATTTGAATGCAATGATAAATGAAAATTTCATCATTCTCACCAGTGATGCCCAAATGGAAGTTTCACATTCTGGAGTGCCGGGTGGAAAATGTACCCAGGAAGCACAGTTTGCTACTCTGGAAAAACAGTAACGAACCATCCTTTCCTTGGGGCTCTGCTACTGTCCAATGAACGTGTAGAGAGGGCAGGACTGCTAACACTCATTAAAAAAATCAAAACAAAACAAAACAGTAATGACCAGAGTACTCAGGCTTTGTCCCTTCCTCAGCATCTCACATCCATTACATAAATAAGTCTGATTGGCCCACAGACGGTCTGCAAACGCTGCCGTTCAAGTGCCCCTGACCTGGGCTGGAGAGATGGCTTAGTGGTTAAGCGCTTGCCTGTGAAGCCTAAGGATTCCGGTTCGAGGCTCGATTTCCCAGGACCCACGTTAGCCAGATGCACAAGGGGGCGCACGCGTCTGGAGTTCGTTTGCAGTGGCTGGAGGCCCTGACGCACCCATTCTCTCTCTCTGTCTGCCTCTTTCTTTCTCTGTCTGTTGCTTGCAAATAAATAAAAATAAAAACAAGTGCCCCTGACCTTATTCATATACTCCTTGAGGTTTTTCCCCTAAAAGCACATCTCTTCCACTTGGCCACTTGCATACTATCAATATTCCCTAAGAATGCCAAGTGATATGACAGATGTCAGAAGAAATAGATTTTCTCCTTCTCATATCTTTTAAAAATTAGCTAAAAAGGAAGCTTCCAGGCACAGCCTCCTCATTGATTCCCACACGTTCCACTTCTAAGCAGACTCTGGGGAGAAACGGGTCCGCCTCAAACACTTACAAGAATGTTTACGGTAGCTCTGCTACATTTACGTAATCGACAAAGATGAAACCTACAAGTACCCATCAGTGGTCAGAATAATACAAAGTGATCGAAAAGACAGCTGTGACGATGAGCGGCGACATGAATGGATCTCATGGACACCGTGCTGAGGGAAAGAAGCTAGATGCCAAAGGATGCCATTAATTTACCGTCTACATAAAGTTCAAGGACAGCTAAAACTACGGCGAGGGATGAACATGAGGGAATGAGCTTGAGGAGCCTGTCTGACGTCTGAGAGACAAGGAATGTTCGGCCTCTTGTCTCCGTGTTAGTTACACGACTGTTTACATAGGTAAAGTGTGTCTGAGCTGCGCATGTAAGAGAAACTTGCATTTACTGAATGTTTACCACATCTTCATATCACAAAAGGAGAAAAAGACGTCTTTCAGAGGTTTACATGTGAAGCTACCATATTGAAGCTTTTAAAATTAAAAAACAATTTTTTTTTTTTTTTGCAAGCAGAAAGAGAGAGAATGAGCATGAATATGCCTCTGGCCTCTGCAAATGAACTCCAGAGGCATGTGCTATTTTGTGCATCAGACTTTACGTAGGGCCTGGGGAAATGAACCTAGGCTGTCAGGCATTGTAGGCAAGCGCCTTTGACTGCTGACTGTCAATATTGAAGCTTTTTACTTGACCAGCTAGCTCTTCATCAGAGGCACACTGGTAAGACAATGATGAGCGTATCTAATAAGTCCTTGCAAACATAGTTTCTAGCCCAGAATGTTACAAAAATTAGCAAAATAGGAAATCTCAAACAAAGTAGATTTTCCAGGGCTGGAGAGATGATTTAGCGCTTAAGGTGTTTGCCTGTGAAGACTAAATACCCACGTTCGATTCCCCAGGACCCACGTAAGCCAGATGCAGAAGGCGGTGCACGTGTCTGGAGTCCATTTGCAGTGGCTGGAGGCCCTGGCATGCCCATTCTCACTCTCTTGTCTTTTCTCTGTCTTTCTCAAATAAATAAATTAAAATATTAAGAAATAGGTTTTCCATCTGTATTGGCACTAAGAATAATGACATAAGTGGTTCTTCACTTATGCACACTAACAATACGCAATGAGTTCAGTTGTGTTCAGCAAATAATTTTTGCTATTCCTTATCATTCTGAGGTTAAAGCACCTGCCTCCAGACTGGCTGAGTACGGGCACCCAAGCCAGGCAAGCAGCCCCCTTTAATAAGGATGTCATTCACTTTATTTCATCTGTCATCACCATGGGAGTCGGAAAACAATTGGAGCAAACATCCTTCTAGAATGGCTTTCCTTCGGTTTTCTTAATGTCGTCTCTTATTATTGCTTTCTGCTTCTGCTGATGAGTTCTTCAGAGCAGTTAGTTTCAGGAGTCTTAGTCTTAAGTGTCATTACACAAAGGCCTTTATTCCCTTATTTTGCATGTGTATATGCATGTCTTCATGTTCACGTGTGTGCCGAGGGCATGTGTGTTGTGGAGACCAGAGGCTGACATTGGGTGTCTTAGTAGTTCTTCACCTTGCTTTTCTTTTTCAATATTTTATTTTTATTTATGTATTTGATAGAGAGAGAGAGAGAGAGAGAGAGAGAGAGAGAGAGAGAAAGGGCGCGCCAGGGCCTCCAACCACTGCAAACGAGCTCCAGGCGCATGCGACCCCTTGTGCTTCTGTCTAATGTGGGTCCTGGGGAATTGAACCTGGGTCCTTTGGCTTTGTAGGCAAATGCTTTAACCACTAAGCCATCTCTCCAGCCCTTCACCTTGTTTTTTTTTTGAGACAGGCTCTCTCACTGAACCCAGAGCTCACTGATACAGCTGGATTAGCTGGCCAGAAAGCACTCAAGGATCTTGCCATCTCTGCCTCTCCCATTCTGGGAATGCAGACATATGCATCACAGCACCTGCCTTTTACATGGGTTCTAGGGATCCAAACTTGGGTCTTCGCATTTGCATGGCAATGACTTTGCATACCATTGAACTCCCCAGCCCCTTGATTTTTCTTATTAAAAAAAAAACATTTTATTTTAACTTTTTTATTTGCAAGGCGAGAGAGAGAGAGAGAGAGAGAGATTGAGAATGGACACACCAAGGCCTCCATCCACTGCAAATGAAACCCAGATGCATGTGCGCCCTGTGCATCTGGCTTTATGTGGGCACTGGAGAAATGAACCCAGGTTGTTAGGCACTGTGGAAAAGTGCCTTAACCATTTAAGCCATCTCTCCAGCTCCATAAGATGATTTTTAAGAAATATTTTATTTATTTATTTGAGAGAGAGAAAGAAAGAAACAGGGAGGAGGGGAGACAGAGAATGGGCACACCAGGGCCTCCAACCACTGCAAACAAACTCCAGATGCATGTGCCACCTTGTATATCTGGTTTATGTGGGCACTGGGGAATTGAACCTGGGTCCTCAGGCTTCACAGGTAAGCACCTTAACCACTAAGCCATCTCTCCAGCCCTAAATAAATAATTTTTACAGTGACAGCACACAATTCCATTTTTGCCATGTGAGATATTTAACATCAGTCCAGGATCCAGTACACAGTGAAGGGGAAGTTGCCCCATGGGCACCATCGATGGTTGGTGTCTCCCTAGGGTGCTGTAGATATTAGTCACTAATACCAGGTGGTAAGGTCAGTTGGGAGGTGGTTTCATTGTCAATGAAGGGCCATTCTTTGCTATATAAAACTTCATTCACTGAAAGCTGAGCCCTGACAATCCTCAACGTGACCAACTGGCTAGAATGTCACGGCGAGGCCTCAGGTTCCCGTCCTTGGCCTTTGATTCCGTTTCAAAAGCCTGATGTTGGTAGCTGCTTTGGAATCATGAGGAAAGGTCGGCTGCATCATGGTGGGGATCATGGAGAAATAACAATTGCAAAACGAAACATTGCCAACAAAGAAGAAAGAAAGAAAGAAAAGCAAGCTCAAGCTTCTCGTGGATGGCATACACGCAGGAAGCCAGAACTTTTTTAATGCAGAAATCCCAGCTCCTAAGAAGTGAGAGTGGATGGAAATTGCTGGCGGTGAGTGACAGCCACTCAGGGTGCATTCTTTTTTTAAAAAATTATTTATTTATTTATTTATTTGAGAGAGAGAAAGAGGGAGAGGTAGAGAGAGAGAGAGAGAGAGAAAGGGAATGGGTACACCAGGGCCTCCAGCCACTGCAAACGAATTCCAGATGCCTGCTCCCCCTTGTGCATCTGGCTTACCTTGTCCTGGAGAATTGAACCCGGAGCCTTTGGCTTTGCAGGCAAACACCTTAACCACTAATCCATCTCTCCAGCCCCTAGGGTGCATTCTTAATTGCTGTTTCCTGACAAAGGAGTCTTATACCAGCTATTTATAGTTGTTAGTGGGTAAACTTTTAGTCAGCATTATTTAGAAGTTTGGAGGATTTATAAATATTAAGATGATGTGTGTGCTGAAAAGCTGCGAATGTCATAATGTGGAAATTGGCAAGCAGCTATTTTAAAACAAATCAATTGCTAGCATGCGCCAGGTACTGAAATGCTGTATTGGATGCCAAAGGTGCCATCTAGCCTTATAGACCTTACAGATCAGTCATTCACACAAGTAAATAAGGACGCATTCTGTGTTCAGATTGCGGGCATTTGATGAATGGTGTGTTAGTTAACGTGTACAATGGTAACTCTTCTAAGCTTGAATTTCTTCATCTAAAATGGTAGCTATCCCATCAACCGTTAGGAGAACTAAATGAGGCCATGCAGTTAACTCTTTTTACACCATCTGACAAGTGGTAAGCTCTCCATTTTTATATAGACACACACACACATGCACACGCACACACAGATGCACACTTACATGAACACAGATGTGGAAACAGGCCATTTCAGGAGTGCGGAGACTGAGGATTGCGTTAGTCAACAAGAAGAGGGCACAGTGTCCAGAAAGGTCTCTTGGGAGGTGACTGCTATCGTTAAGACCTGAATGGAGGAGATGGCAGTAGAGAGGAATACCCACCAGAGGCAGGGGTGCTATGGAGGGGCAGAGACAACGGATGTTAATTCAGCCTGGCTGGAGGAGCTGGGGAGTGTGAAGAGATGAGGCGGGTCAGTAGCGTGTGCTGGTCACCTATTTTCACCTTGTGAATGTTCCCAATATGCTTGGTTGTAGTTACTACACGTTTCAGAAGTGACTCACAAATTTCCTTAATTTTTTTTTTTTTTTTAAATTAGCTCTCTGGTAGGTTCACAATTTTCCTGAAATACCACCAGGGTTTCTGGTTAAGAGAGCGGACCAGCTGTAGGTCAATAGGTAGTTGTGGCGGTTTGATTCGGGCGTCCCCCATAAACTTAGGCGTTCTGAACGCTAGGTTCCCAGCTGATGGAGATTTGGGAATTAACGCCTCCTGGAGGGAGTGTATTGTTGGGCGTGGGCTTATGGGTGTTATAGCCAGTTCCCCCTCGCCAGTGTTGGGCACACTCTCCTGTTCCTGTTGTCCACCTGATGTTGGCCAGGGGGTGATGTCCACCCTCTGCTCATGCCGTCATTTTCCCTGCTATCATGGAGCTTCCCCTGTGAGCCTGTGAGCCAAAATCAACCTTTTTATTTTTCCCCCCACATGGCGCTCTTGGTTGGGTGTTTTCTACCAGCAACGTGAACCTGACTGCAATAGTAGTCATTGGCAAGTTTTCAGTCAGAGAATAAGAACCAGAGTCTTAGAAAGCCCACTCTAGCTTCACAAGGAAGGAAGAGGACCATTGTGGAGACAGAGAGGCTGGGCGCAGGGATACGGGCCAGAAAGAACAGAAAACAGTGAGAATAGTCATGGAGTTGGGAAAGAAAGGATTCAGGGTGTGAGCTGGGGGTCGAGCCCCAGGGGTAGAGCCATTCCTGGGCAGCTGCCTGGGAGGAGCAAGGGCAGAGTAAGAGAGCCTGGGAGCAGGCTTGTGCAGCATGCCATCTAAGCAAAACAAGAACTGAGGACAACCAAAATCTATCAATAAGACAAGGACAGCCGACCCCGTGGCAGGAGATGAGCCGACCCTCGCACAGCAGCCAGGGCCCAGGTGGAACCACAGAGGAACGGGAGAGACGAACAAGAGCGCTGCTTCCATGCTCAGCCTGACAGCCTGGGTCAGGGCGATGCAGACAGACGCTGAGGACACCCAACACGCTCCAAAGCAGAGATCCAGAAGCTTCTAAGAGCTCAACACTAATGTAGACTTAAAACATACCCACCAAGGCTCAGAGAATTTTGTGGAAGAGGGGAGCAGGAAGAATGTAAGAGTCAGTGTGAGGGGGAATACCCAGAGGCAACCCCCCCCCCAATAACTGACTGCTGTTTTCACAACTCATAACCCAGAACTCCATGGTGGACACCAGCAATCCCACTGAAGGAGGGCCCTCAGTGGAGAGGGGACAGGAAGGCGGGAAATGATAGTACTAACACATGATGTGTCCATACAAAGTTTCTCCTTAACAACAACAAAAAAAGGAGGGCTAGAGAGAGATGGCACGGCAGTTAAGGTGACTGCCTGCAAAGCTTAAGGACCCATGTTTGACTCTCCAGATCCCACATAAAGCCAGACGCACAAAGGTGAGGCAAGCGCAAGGTTGCACACGCCCACCAGGTGGTGTAAGTGTCTGGAGTTCTCTTTCAATGGCTGAGGCCCTGGTGTGCCAATTCTCTCTCTCTCTCTCTTTCTCACTAAAAACAAAACAAAACAAAACAAAAACAAAAACAGAGCTAGAGGGATGGCTTAGTAGTTAAGGCATTTGCCTGCAAAGCCAAAGGACCCAGGTTTGATTCCCCAGGACCCACATTAGCCAGAGGCACAAGAGAACGCATGCATCTGGAGTTAGTTTGTAGTGCCCAGAGGCCCTGGTACTCTCATTCTCTCTCTCCTTCTCTCTTTCTCTGTCAAATAAATAAAAATAAAATATTTTAAAAAATAAAGAAAAACATGGGGAAAAAGTAACAAAAGAAAGGATTCAGAAAATGTTAGTCAACAGATGACTGGTCATATATATAAGCTTCAATAGGAGGCAAAGAAAGAAGTCAGTCCAAGTTTGGTGCTTAGGCATAAATATAAGCATCATTCTCTGAGGGGCAAATTTTTTAGAATTAGCTTTTTTTAAAAAAATTTTTTGGCATGTGTGTAGTGTATGGGGTGTGGTGTGTGCACGTACATCTGTGTATAGATGTGCACACCCCAAGAAAACCCCCATTTCTGCTTGTCAGGTGCCCTTATCTAATCACTTTTCCACGCTGTCTCCTTGAGACAGAGTCAATGAATCTTCTGTTGTTTGTATTTCTTCTTCAGTCAGACTGGCTGACCAGTGAGCGCTAGCAACTCTCAAGTTTCCACCCCTCCACAGAACCAGGGTCAAAAGCGCCTGTGATCACGCTTGGAGTTTTCGTAGGTACTGGGGAGTCAGGCTCTCGGGCTCTCATGTTTGCACAGAGCCATTCCCCCAGCCCCACTACTGAGCGTTCATGGGCTTGTTAGGGCTAGCTCCTCACCTGGGTTACACCTTCAAGCGCCCGCTGGCTCTGCGGGTCTGGGCCCAGACCCAGATCTGGAAGAGACACAGAGATCTGAAAGTCATCTGCACATCGATGGAAAGCAGTGTTTCATTAGTGCCTCATATTGGAAGAGGAGGCTGGAACAGAGCCCCAAGGAGGTGGAGGACTTCACGGTGTCAGAGAGTGAACCAAAGAGAAGAAGCCTAAAAAAGAGGGAGGAGGAGGAAGAGGGGGAGCTGGGTTGTGGGAAGGAGAAAGGAGAGGCTGCCAGGGAGCTGGGCGAAGAGCTTCTTTCAAGAAGAGAACGTTCAGCCACAGAGAGCACCGATGAAAAGCAGCAAAGGGTTGACAAGCAGCGTCTGCAGCCAATTAATAGTGTCACCACTACGTAGTGTCCGTGGTAAGAGCGGAAGGAGGGAAATTAAATCGCAGCGAATTGGGTCGTGCATACAAGGCGAAGAATGGGAGACAACAAATTACGAGGCTCTCACGAGATGAATGGCCAAGAAATACAGGGGAAAGTACTTACTACCGTCATTGGCCATCAGACCCAGGTTCTATTCCCCAGAACCCATGTAAGGCAGATGCCCAAAGTGGCACATGCAGCTGGAGTTTGTTTGCAGTGGCTAGAGGCCTTGATGCACCCATTCTCTCTTTCATCTGTGTTTGTGTGCGCATACTTGCAAATAAATAAATAAAAATTTTTACAATGATTTCTATTTTATCTTATTTTTTACTGACAACTTTCATAATTGTAAACAATATCCCATGGTAATTCCCAATAAAAATATTTTAAAAAATAAGTGTAAAGAGCTAATTGTAATGGTGCACGCCTTTAATCCCAGCACTCAGGAGGCAGAGGTAGGAGGATTGCCCTGAGTTTGAGGCCACCCTGAGACTTCATAGTGAGTTCCAGGTCAGCCTGTGATAGAGTGAAACCTTACCTTGAAAAACCAAACTATGTATATATATATATACACATAAACCTTTTCCTCCAATACATTGCTTCTGGTAGGGTGTTTTGTTCCAATAATGAGAAGGTAATTGCTACAACACTGGACCACAGTGATGTGTGACAATTAATACATGTTAATAGAAATAATAAAATACATAAAAATATAGCCAGTAAGGGAAGGAAAGGGCGGTGACTGGGGGGAAAATGGGAACTATGAAGAACATTGTATGTGTGTTATTCTATATAAGAAAAGAGAGATGTGTTTGAGATGAAGAATTACTTAAGAACGTTTCACATAGTATCTCTGAGGGGCTGGGCACTCTTTTCAATGCTTTGCACGTATTCAGTGGTTGAACTCACTTAACTCTCACCAAAAGAAATACTCCTGTCATTCACATTAGGCAGACAGGGATGCAGGTGAGACCTACATCCAGGGAAGAGCGGAGTCAGGACCTGCCCTGAGCTGTCTGGCTCCGGAGTCCACACTACGAGCCATTAGCCACGGTGGAGGATGTTCTGCCAATGATGCTGATGGGAAAGGGTCATCGGTGAGGAAAACGTTGAGGGTAGGGCACGGGGCGGGGGGGGGGGGGTCATAACAACTAATATGACAAGTTACTCTACGTGGCCGGGAGGGAGCGGGGTCAGAAGCAGAAGTGGAGAGACAGATCAAGGAACGTTAGATAGGTGGAAAAGAGGATTAGAAGAAAAGGTGTGGCTATAGATAAGTCTGTAGGTTTGGTGATAAGAAATAGAGGTTCTTGGGGGCTGGAGAGATAGCTTAGCAGTTAAGCACTTGCTTGTGAAGCCTAAGGACCCTGGTTCGAGGTTCGATTCCCCAGCAGTAGGGGAGACCTGATCCAGTCTTTTAAAAATTATTTTTATTCATTTGTCTTCAACGAGGCGGGGGGAATGGACGTGCTAGGGCCCCCAGCCACTGCAAATGAAGTCAGGGATGGGATAAAGACTGTACAAAATATTTTACTGTGGAACATTTCAAATAAGATAGGAAGGATGTTGTTTCTATTTTCATTTTCCCCGTTGCCCAAGCTCAGCAAGTATTACCATTGCATGATCATGCTATGCTTTTGTTCTGCTTGAAGAAAAAATGGCTACTTCTGTGTGTCGTTTAATATTTAGAAATACCCAACGTAATGATAACGATTGGTGCCAACATCCTCATGGCCGTGGTTCATCCATTAGCCCAGCCCTTAGGACCCAGAAGCGGGGAGATGCCTTGGGGACTAGAGTTTGAGGAACTCTTTGCTCCTCAACTCTGTCAGCCCTGCAGCCAGAGGGGCAGAAGTGACATCAAAGGAAGCCTGTCTGCTCTGTCGGGGGGTGCGTGGTGTGCTCATCTCCCTGTCTCCCTAGGCTACGCCTTTTTGGAAGGAATAACTCCATGTACCCAGCTCTTCTTTTCATCTCTGTACTAAAGCTTTCTCCAGCTCCCAGTTGACCCCAAAGCTGAGAAAACAGTGCCTTCCTCCCTTTCCATTTGGTGTGTCTTGAACGATCAAGCGCCTGCAGCAAAATGTCAGCCGCAGTGTCAGATGGATGCCTCCTGCTAGAGGTTCCTTTGGGGTTGCCTAGACAAAGACAGAATGCCCAGCCCCTGCTTAGGACAGAGTGCTTGCATGCTGCGGACTGGCTGTAAGGACACCCGCCCCCTCCCTCACCCAACGCACCCAACCATTCAGCCATCGCTCACTCCACATTATCTGGGCCAGGCTCTGTGCTGAGCTTGGGATCATGAAGTTCAGCAGCACCGTTAGCCTCTGGAGCTAATGGAATCCAGAACGAAGCTTCTGTCTTTTCCATAGCTTTCTCTGCTAGGGTCTTCTCGCTGTTGTCCATCGGGTCTCACTCTTTCTTTCTTTCTTTCTTTCTTTCTTTCTTTCTTTCTTTCTTTCTTTCTTTCTTTCTTTCTTCCTTTCTCCCTTCCTTCCTTCCTTCCTTCCTTCCTTCCTTCCTTCCTTCCTTCCTTCCTTCCTTCCTTCCTCCCTCCCTCCCTCCCTCCCTCCCTCCCTCCCTCCCTCCCTCTTTCTTTCTTTCCTTCTTTCTTTCTCACTCTCTCTCCCTCCTTTCCTCCCTCTTTCCCTCCTTTCTTTCTTGTTTGAGGTAGGGTCTCACTCTAGCCAAGGAATTCACTCTGTAGTCTAGGGTGACCTTGAACTCACAGCGATCCTCCTACCTCGGCCTCACGAGTGCTGGGGTTAAAGGCGTGTGTCAGCAGTGCGGGCAGGTCTCGCTTATTCTTCAGACTTAGTTGACAAACCACTATCTCTGATGAATGACAATTAGGATTTATTATTTTTCTCTGCCAGGAGCGCCCTTTCTGTCTCACGCACCTATTTTTACCCTGAAAAGCTCAGGTCACCCGTCACCATCACTCCTGTGCTGCTTGACCCGAGACCCGAGCCAGTGACTGGGTTTGTCAGAGTCCGTCACAGGCGCCTGACACGTGTGCCTTTGTTCGGGGGACACTGGGAGTTGTTAGTTCCTACGCTACGTTACGTAGGACACCTATGCCATTTGTTGACTTAATGTACGAATCAGGTAACATTGTAATTTCTCAGGATTGACGCCACATAGGATTTCATCAGCGTCCTCACAGATGATCTGCTTGGACGTCGGCCCCTCTGTATTGCTTCATTTTTTTCTCTGTGGCCTACTTCCAAGTGCCCAAGTTTCCTAATACCCAAGGAGATGAATGTCTGGGGTGGCGGGGTGGGGGGGGGCGGTGGAGGTCCCAGTCATATAAATCTAATAAGCTTTGTTGCTTGTCCCTTTGAAGTGGATAATGAAACCAGCGTCTGATTCTTTCTGCTTTAAGGATTTAGTAGAAGATGATGTCAATCTGAACTAGAGCCACCTCAAAAAAACCAAACAAATAAGAAAAGAAATTGGAATGCAATCATGACATGACTGTCTCACTACAAAGTCTTTGGATAACATCAAAGTCAGGCCATGGATCAGATTGCAGGACTGTGTGTGTGTGTGTGTGTGTGTGTGTGTGTGTGGTTTGTTGAGGTAGGGTCTCGCTCTAGCCCAAGCTGACCTGGAATTCACTCTGTATTCTCAGGGTGGCCTCGAACTTACAGTGATCCTCCTACCTCTGCCTCCCCAGTGCTGAGATTAAAGACGTGCGCCACGGCTGATTGCAGAACATTTTTTCTTAAATATGCAAAAAAAAAAAAAACCATTTTATTTATAACAGTTCAACATTTTTGACGTGAAAGGTGGCAACTTTCAATTTCTCTGGAATGCTTAGAACGCAGCAGTTCAGAGAGGCTAGTCAACAATCTCACTACGGTGGAACAGATCAGTTCAGGATGAACTTCTTAAATGGCTTTGCCTGGGGCAAGTTATTTTGTAAGCTTGAGTGTGTGGTAAAGCTGGCTTTCCTGGAAAGTGAATGTAATCCAAGCATGGTCCAAGTGTTTTCAGGCAGTGCATTCCACAAATACAAGAATCACCTATACGTGTCAACTGTGCTCAAACAAGAGTTCTTTTTATCAAAATACTCATTTTTCAAAAAGACTTCACATGAACCCCTCAATCCAGTCACCCTTTTCCTATACCCAACACTCTTTTCTACTTCAGGGTAGACAACTGTCAACTCCCAGTGGAGGTGTGCATTAACATACAACACCAATCACAATACAATATATATATATTAAATATATAATATGTTATGTATAATATATTTAATATATATATAGAATATGCCAAACACAAGAATGTCACTGACTTTAAGGGACCAGGTTGTAACTAACTAATATCCAGTAATAATTTAGCCAGTGATTACAGAACTTTTAAGAAAGACCGGTCAGCATGTGCCAGGCAAGGAACCTGCCTTCTACTTCCTCTTGAGTCTCACATTACTTCCTTCCCCATGGGGGGCAGCCAACAACTCACTGTTTCAGTGATTGCTAGAGTTCCCAGGCTCCAAACTTCATGAATCAGGAAATAACTATTTCCAGTAAATTAAAACAAGAAGCGATTCTCTTATCTAGTCTCATCATTCTTTCATCTGTCAAAGGAGACTCTTTCCTCTGATAGCAATTAGGCCATAGTCTTATTTGTATTTTGAATCTTTTCTGAGAATTGAGGCACAGGTAGCAAGCAAGAAAAAAGTCCCGTTAGGAAACTGACTTCAAGAAAAAAAAAATTCCAATGCCCATTGTTTTTCTTGATTTCTTTTTGGCAGAGGTCTTAAGTTCTGGCTGCCACTTCATATATTGAATTTAATCCAATAGGCGAGGAGAGTCCATCCTTATTTATAACTCTTGCTGACAGCTCTCAGTATGACTGGGAGGAGACCCAGGCTCTCTGGAGCCCAGACTTTGCACCTGAACTTCTGGGGTGGGACAGTCCCAAAGGCTCCTGTGACTCCCTGAAACAGGACTGTGGCTGGCCCCTTCTTCTCCAACAATAGGACAGCTGCAGTGTTTCTTTGTTACATAGCGTATTTGATCTGCGTGTGGTATTAGGAACTGAATCCGGGGCTTCCCTCATGTTAGGCCAGTGCTCCGCCATTGGCCTGTATCCTCAGTGAAGTTTAAATGTCTGCTTAGCCTTAGTGACTGGGCTAAGAGGCATCAAGTTGTACTGATTAATCTGTAGCTTCCCAATTCAGATTTGCCTTAAATATCAGAGAAGTTAGGGAGATGAGAAATGGCTTTCACTGAAAAGAAAAGCAAGGGCTGGAGAGATGGCTTACCAGGTAAGACGCTTACCTGCAAAGCCAAAGGAACCAGGTTCAATTTCCTGGTGCCCACGTAAAGCCAAATGCACAAGGTGGCACATGCGTCTGGAGCTCATTGGCAGTGGTTGGAGGCTCTAGTGTGCCCATTCTCTCTTTCTCTCTCTTTCTCTCATAAATAAATTTTTAAAAAGTAAAACACTAACTTAATATTTGTCCAGGGTTATTATATGCCAAGACTTATCTCATGTATTTGTCACGTCGCACCACATGGTAGGTGCGGCTGGTATTCTGTGTAAGATCACATAACCTGGTAAATGGATATTCAGATGCAGCGCAGCCTCATGACATGCCACCAGCCAAGAACTGCATGTGTAAGCTTACATGTAAACATGCTTTGTGTGGTAGTGAAAGCCAGCTGTTGGCACATCACACGAGTTACGTGTCACATGCAGCTTTTTTCCCCCAAGGAGACATAAACACGCATCTGTTCACCCCAGATAGGGCACTGACGACAGGCCAAAGCTTAACTGAACCCAAACCAGTTTTGGGGGAACCAATGAATTTGTTGGGCTTACTGACAGGGCAGGCCGGGGCGGGGCGTTGCTCACAGGAGCGTGGGTGACTCAAGGGCAGCTGCACTCGCAAACAGGCACAGTGACAACTGCCTGAAGCTACATGTCTGTGTCACACGGCAGGAAGTGCAGGTAGCTTGGGAGGGTCTCCTTCCAGGCAGATGTTTGAATAACCTTGTGGGGGGGGGGGGCTCGTAAGCCTTTTCCCTGACTTGTTGAGCTCCCCAGCTTCCCTCCCCCCCAAGAAGGGAATGTTTCAATACAGAGAAAATAGCTACACGACATTGGTCAAAGTCAGCCCCTAGAGTGGTTTCTCTACCACTCCCATGACTTTGGGGAATGGTCCTGTGTGGGGTTTGGTTTCTTTTTTGGTGTTTCAAAGTAGGGTCTCTCTCTAGCTCAGGCTGACCTGGAATTTACTACGTAGACTCAGGGTGGCCTCGAACTCAAGGCAATCGTCCTACCTCTGCCTTCCGAGTGCTGGGATTAAAAGCGTGCGCCACCATCCCTAGCTGGCCCTGTGATCTTTTAAGTCTCAGCTCCTCTGGTCTTGGCGTTCTCTGTTTCCTGTCTCCTCCCCTCAGGAGAGACTACTTCAGTTCCAATGAATTGTCTAAACAACATTACGCAAAGGAATTTTGGATAATAAATAAAAATCTAAGTCTTAACAAAATAAAGGCTAACAAGCTCAAGAAATACCTGCCAGGTGATAAATCCAGGAGCCCCTAATTAGTGATATTAGTTGGAATGAATGACATTAGCTGCTGTAACAAGCACTCCCACATCTCAGGTATTAGCATGACATTTCTTTCCCATATCTGCTGAAGTCAGTAGGTGGACTCTGCCCTACACATTATTCATGCTAGGTGCAAATTTTAAGGGAGTGCCAAAAAACTCAGTATCAAGAAAAGTAGCATTGTAATGCGATGTTTTGAAACAATTAAAATTAATGCAAAAATTGTAATGAACAGAGAATCATGATTTAAGTAAAAGCAGGGTCAAACAGGGTGAAGAGTCAAGTGAAGGAGACTGAGTCATGCTGGCTATTTAACGACTAATTTTAAAAACTATAACTAAAAGTAGAATGACCTTGGTTAGGAAAGTATAGATCCATAGGTATGGGAACCTTTTTTTTTCAGACCTGGGGAGCATCTTGCTTCAGAGTCAGCCTGGGATATTTGCTGCTCTTGTGAAGAGTGACCAGGCTTCCTGTTTACAAAGTACTTACTACATAACCGTTTAAAATTGGGCTGGAGAGATGGCTTAGCGGTTAAGCGCTTGCCTGTGAAGCCTAAGGACCCCGGTTCGAGGCTCAATTCCTCAGGTCCCACGCTAGCTAGATGCACAAGGGGGCGCACGTGTCTGGAGTTCGTTTGCAGTGGCTGGAGGCTCTGGCACACCTGTTCTCTCTCTCTTTACCTGCTTCTTCCTCTCTCTGTCACTCTCATATAAATAAATAAGTAATTAAAATATTTAATATTAATATTTAAAATAATTTTAAAAATATTTTAAAATTGTGTCACTAAGGGCTGGAGAGATGGCTTAGCAGTTAAGCGCTTGCCCGTGAAGCCTAAGGACACTGGTTTGAGGTTCGACTCCCCAGGACCCACGTTAGCCAGATGCACAAGGGGCACACACCTCTGGAGTTCGTTTGCAGTGGCTGGAGGCTCTGGCACACCTGTTCTCTCTCTCTTTACCTGCTTCTTCCTCTCTCTGTCACTCTCATATAAATAAATAAAAATAACAAAAAAATTTAAAAAAATAAAATAAAATAGTGTCACTAAAACCTAAGTATCAGCTTACATTTCAAATAATCTCAACAGACAAATGTAAGCTATCTTACAGATAAAATGTATCAAACCATTTTTAAAATTTTTTTTTATTTATTTTATTTATTTATTTGAGAGCAACAGACACAGAGAGAAAGACAGATAGAGGGAAAGAGAGAATGGGCACGCCAGGGCTTCCAACCACTACAGACGAACTCCAGATGCGTGCGCCCCCTTGTGCATCTGGCTAACGTGGGACCTGGGGAACCGAGCCTCGAACCGGGGTCCATAGGCTTCACAGGCGAGCGCTTAACCGCTAAGCCATCTCTCTAGCCCATCAAACCATTTTTAATATGAGACCAACAAACTGCAATTAATTTGATCTGTCTTTCATAGAGAAAGAAATTTATTATGAAGTGTATTTGTCACGTCGCACCACATGGTAGGTGCGGCTGGTATTCTGTGTAAGATCACACAACCTGGTAAATGGATATTTACCAGGCAAGGCTGGCATGTAAGAGAGACTGGAGGAGGGCATCCTGCCAGTGCACACTTACTCAGATGGTCTTTCCTGAAAAACACAACTGAAGTAGCCGCTCACCAGCTACTGTCACACGAACGTGTCTTTCTCTGTGGCACTTGTTGACTCTGTTATTGTCTCTTGCTCAGCCCAAGCCAGCCATGCTGTAAGAACCATGAGACCAGAGACCTTGTCCTTCCTGTTTTCCTTGGTGGCCTCAAATCACGCCATGATGACAACCCTTAGCCAGATGATGATGCCCAACAGCAGGTGCTCAAAAGTGTTGTGATGAATAAGTAAATAACCTGAAGTTAATTTGTTGACTATTCTTTTTTTGTTGTTGTTCATTTTTATTTATTTATTTGAGAGCGACAGACAGAGAGAGAAAGAGGCAGATACAGAGAGAGAATGGGAGCACCAGGGCCTTTAGCCACTGCAAACGAACTCCAGATGTGTGAGCCACCTGGTGCATCTGGCTAACGTGGGTCCTGGGGAATTGAGTGTTGAACCAGGGTCCTTAGGCTTCACAGGCAAGCGCTTAACCGCTAAGCCATCGCTCTAGCCCTGTCGGCTATTCTTATTCTTCCAAAGAAACTGGCGCATTAATATCCTCATTTAATGATAGCTATAATTATTATTGTTGTGGGGATCGCAAAATATCCCTGGATCAGTGAATACTAAGGAAAAATAATCAGAGTACCACATTCAAGCTTTTGATGAAAAACAAAAAGCCCAATTTCAATTATGCCACTGTATATAGATGGGTTTGTGCATGTGCTAATAAACTTCATATTTCAAAACCACCATGTTTTCTAGGACTTTCTGTGACTGTGGATAATGAACTTGACAAGACTTCTGAAAGAAGACTCATGAAGGTACGTTTTACAGATAGACATTCATTCATTATACATATGCGCATGCACACACACACACACACACACTTCTGATGGATGAGCAGATCTGGACAATAGATACATGACTGGGTAGCTGTGTGTCCATTTTCTGATAGTAAGTAGATTAAACCACACATTGAATTTCAGTTCACGGTAATACCATTCACCTCAGAATTCTCTCACCCATCAAGTTCTATATCATCAGCAGGTCCTTGTCCAAAAATGGTTTGGAGTAATTTATTATCCAAATTCTGGTAATGGCCACTGATTCAATATTTTAATGAGGCATATTAAAAGTCCATGGATTTTATCTAAATGGGGAATACTTTTAAGTATGGTGTCGCCTTTCTCTACTAGTAATATTTATTACATAATACAATCATTACAAAAATCTACAATATTTCATGCTGTACTGATTCATAACCAACTCTTCATTTTGACATTCTCTACATTTTAATATTTTATCATTTACCTTCACCGTAATATCTCTGAAGTCAAGATGCTTTATAATCAATATCTTATGAAAATAGTATTTCCTTTTATTTTCTGAAAAGATGTTATTAGAGTAATG
Organism: Jaculus jaculus; assembly: GCF_020740685.1. Taxonomy (NCBI): domain Eukaryota; kingdom Metazoa; phylum Chordata; class Mammalia; order Rodentia; family Dipodidae; genus Jaculus; species Jaculus jaculus. Next base: position 51,252,452 of record NC_059120.1, on the reverse strand, counting down.
TTATGTTTCCATCATTGGCAATTGAATGTAGTTTTGTAAGAAAGATGATAGATGTGTTTCTAATCTCAATGTATTACTAGCTTATAAAAATAAGGAAAGCAAAAAAGTCTTATTTTTCTTTTGGATTTTTTGAGGTAGGGTCTCGCTGTAGCCCAGGCTGATCTGGAATTCACCATGTAGTCTTAGGCTGGCCTTAAACCCACAGTGATTCTCCTACCTCTGCCTCCGGAGAGCTGGGATTAAAGACATGTGCTACCATGCCAGGCAGCAATTAAAGTCTTCAAAGATTAAAAGGGCAATAAATATGAAATTTTCATTCACATTACAAAACTATAATTAGCCAACAAACATAAACAACCTCAGCAGGACCCAAATAAGTGCAAATTAAAAGGGGAAACTACATCTTTGTCTTCCAAATTAGTATATAATAGTTTTTAAAAAATTGTCTTCATTAATGGGAACTATGAAGAATACTCCTTCTTTAAACTTTTTATTGACAACTTTCATACATATAGACAATATACAATGATTAGAATCCCTTCTACCATCCTCCTTTTTGTCCCTCCTGAATCCCCCCTGCACCCAATATCTTCTTTCCAATTAGTTTCTCTTCTCTTTTGATGGCATCATTTTTTCCCTCATATTATTCAGCCCTTGTGAAGGTAGTGTCAGCCACTGTGGAGTCATGAATAACATGGCCACTTCGTGTTGGGAAGACAGTTTTGAAAAGAACATTCTTGTCGGGTGGGAGAGGTGGCTTAGCAGTTAAGCTCTTGCCTATGAAGCCTAAGGACCCTGGTTCAAAGCTCGATTCCCCAGGACCCACATTAGCCTCATGCACAAGGTGGTGCATACATCTAGAGTTTGTTTCAGTGGCTGGAGGTTCTGGTGCGCCCAATCTTTCCCTCTCTCCTTCTTTCTCTCTCTGTCTGTTGCTCTCAAATAACTAAATAAAAATAAAATAAAAGAACATTCTTGTCAAATGCTGGCAAGTAAATTGTTACAAAATTTCTGGAGAGTAATTTGGCAGAATAAACTAAAATCCTCCAAATGTTTCATCTCATTTATTCTTTCAGGAATATATTCTGGGAAAAAGAATTAGATATGGGTCTGAAATACTTTCACAAAACCAGTGTATTTTTAAAACGTCAGGATAACAGAGCACAGAGAGACCTGGCTGGAATTTACAAGAGAGCCAGTCCCCAGACAGGGAGCCCATCTAGTGCTGGGGAGCCCTACATGAGCTACTGGGGGAAATGGCCCACGACAGCGTGAGCAACCAGAGGTCGAAGCTACTCAGAAGCAAACACCCTGACAGGATGTACATGCCAGGGCCATAATGGCACACAGCCTTGGTGGGTAACCAGCAGCTTTCTGATTGGCTAAAAGATCCTCTCAGTATAAAGGAACCCATATCTGGAATTGGGAACCGGATCAGAATCCCATGGAGACAAAGATTACGTTCTCCAGCGTCACATTGTCATTAGTCTTTGGCTAACAGAGGGGTCGCATACATCAAATTCTCCCTAAATGAATAATGCTTATCCCACTTAAACTATGCTGACTTCACTCTTCATTGGAGAATCTGCTCTTCTTTTTCAGAAGGTAGCGAGACCAGAGGAGATGAACCACCCCTCATACTTCAGCCAAGCCACGGAGGAATTGGGGAGATGAGCAGGAGGGCTGCTTCCATGCTGTTCCTGATAACCAGCGCCAGGGTGAAGGAGACAGACCCTGAGGACACTCAACACCCACCAAGGCAGAGATCCAGAGGCTCCTAAGAGCTCATCACTGAAGTAGATTTAAAACTCACCCACCACAGCTTAGGGAATTTTGTGGAAAAGGGGGCGGAAAGATTGTAAGAGCCACAGGATGAGACATCATGCCTGGAGGCATTCCCTAACCCCCAAAATAACTGACTGCTGCTCCCACAACCCATAAACCACAACCCCATGGGGAATATCTGCAACCCCACTGAAGGGCATCCCTAATGGAATGGGGGCAGGGATGAGGGAAAAGAGTCTACGTACACATGAGGTATCCATACGAGATATGTTGTTAATAATAATGATAATAATAAAAACATTTTAAAAGCCAGGATATAAAATTACATACTTCTTTCAGTTAGATAATGAATTAAGAAAAATCAGTGAGAAGTATGCCAAGATAACAATGGGGATATTATTCCTGATTCTTTTTTTACATGTATGTATGTGTGGTGTGCATGTATGCACACATGCATGTGTGAGGACACATGTGTGTGGAGGTGCACGTGGACATGTGTATGTATGTGAATGGATGATAGCAGTCAACCCTGTCATTTTCCACCTTATTCTATTTTTAAATCATTTATTTATTTATTAGAGTGAGAGAGAGAGAGAATGGGCGCGCCAGGGCTTCCAGCCTCTGCAAACGAACTCCAGACGCGTGCGCCCCCTTGTGCATCTGGCTAACGTGGGTCCTGGGGAATTGAACCTGGGTCCTTTGGCTTTGCCAGCAAATGCTTTAATTGCTAAGCCATCCCTCCAGCCCAATTTTTTGTTGTTGTTTTGTCGAGGTAGGGTCTCACTGCAGTCCAGGCTGACCTGGAATTCACGATGGATGACCTTGAACTCTTGGCGATCCTCCTGCTGCTGCCTCCCAAGTGCTGGGATTAGAGGTATATGCACCACCACGTCTGTCTTTATTTTTATTTTTATTTTTTTTCAGGTAGGATCTCACTCTATCCCAGGCTGACTTGGAATTCATTCTGAAGTCTCAGGGTGGCCTCGAACTCACCGCAATCATCCTATTTCTGCTTCCTAAATGCTGAGATGAGAGGTGTGTGACCCCCGTGCTTGGCTTCCGCCTCATTTCCGGAGACAGTGTGTCTTTCTGAACTTAGAGCTTCCTGAGTTGGCCTCGCTAGCTAACCAGCAAGCCCAGGGGCCCTCCTGTCTGCTCAGTACTCGGAGTGCAAGTGCAAGCTGCCGTACTTAGCATTTGATCTTCTTGGGTTTTGGAGATCTACACAGGCCTCATGCTGGATACGCAAGCATTTTACCCACTTACCCTCTCCCCAGCCCCTATCCCTGATTCTTTACAATTAAGTGCTCCGAACATATCAACGTATGCTATTTTAATTATCAGATAAAAAAATTTAAATCTGAAATAAAATGATTATCAGATAGTCCAACAGAATTTCCATTTCTTTCCCGGGGGAAAAGAAGGGAAATTACTTAGTATAAAGTCGTTCTCATAAGAGATTTACATACCAGAATTATGTGTGTAGTAACTTCTACATATTTCTGTACATAAAATATTTCAAATTTTATTAGATTTAGAAATCTCGAAAGACCTGGTCTTGGTATTTTAAACTTTGGGGCAAATTGTTTTGAAATTTACTTTATTATAACTTGCTTCTTTATTGTATACTGGCAGCTCATTGGTTAAACTTACCCTGTGAGAAGCATTGGCTTCCTGGATGAGGAAGTTTTTAGTGTCCTCACTAAATATGCCATTAGTCAGCTTTTTGTTATCACTTGCAAATAATAGTTGGATATCATTCAAAACACAGAAAAATTTAGCAAAGACTATGAACTGTTAATATCTAGGTAGGTATGTAATAAGATATTGCAAAATTTATTTTTAATACTATTCCCATATTCAATTTAGAACTGCCACATCATGGAGTGGTCACTTGAAGGTCTTAGCTGACATATATATATATATATATATATATATATATATATATATATATATATGACAAAAGTTGATTGTTATATACAGCAGGCTCCAAGACAATACTTCATTCTAGTTATAAGTGGCAAACGATGCTATTCTCCCCACCTCTTAGCCTCATTTATAAGCTGGAAATTTTATTTTTGCTTATATTTTCTTAAAAGAATCCCAACAAACCCATGCATTCCTTTGTGTATGCTTTTTATATTAGGCACAAGAAAACGAAGCAGCTACACTGAAATTAAGCATATACCGTATTTCTCCTACATTTCGGTAACTTAGTTGTTCTACTTACTGTCCTATCTTTGGTACTTTAGAAATGTATGATGACGTACGAATAGCATTTAGGCTCTTCAACAGCTTGTAAAGTAATTACGTGGCAAGACATAGGGGGAGATAGTAATCCTGTAGAGTTTAAGGGGAAGACTCAACTTTCCTTTCATTCAACCTGAGTATGGAGTGATACCACTGCACAGAAAGAGTTTTGGGGCATTGGGATCCAGCAATATATATATATATATGTGTGTGTGTGTATATATATCATCATATATATATTATATATAAAGCTATATGGTCCTCTTTGCCTTGGTGAGACTGGGATGAGATGGGCTTTTGCTCACCGACAATCCCATGGTAGCTTACCTCCGTCCCGCTTACCCCGACCTCCCGACTCCCAAACTTCATCCAGGAGGACTTCTCATTCAGTCGATCTGGAAGCTCTCCAGGACGATTCTGATGCAGAGTCAGGGTGGAGGCTCCTAGAGGACTTCGTGGTGACAATAGCATGGAAGGAGGGCTGCAGAAGGCAGCAGGTGAGTCCCTTTGAGTCACTTTGGCTGCACAGCATCTTGCTGCTCTTGTAATTTTGGTGTCGAATAAAAAGATAGTAGTCTCTGATACAGAATGGCCACCGTACGACTAAGATGGTCTATGTGCTTCTAGATAATTTTTGACTTTTATAAATGATCGAATTCCCATTCACCTCAAATTACTTCTTTTGCTTTTATTTTAAGATATTTTTTCGAAAATAATGCCATTGCTCAGGTCCTGTTGTTTGGTTGACAGAGGCATGCCGCTCTTCTTTCACTGGTCTGTAACTGGGCCCTGCTTTTTGTTTTTTTGGGTTTTTTTTTTTCACCTTGGAGCCATTCCCTGTGCTACATTCTCCTTCTGGCCATTCTCTGGCTCAGTTATATTCAGTTATCAAGTCCAGGAAGGCAATCAAATTTTATGCAGATGAAATATTAAAAAATGTAACTCTGGTGCATTCTGTCATAGAAAGCTTTGGAGGACTGGATAAATAAGAGCAAAGATAACGAGGCACAGGAAATAGTAGTGAAGATACAGCAGCCAAGGAGAGGAAGTCCCATAATGACCTGTGCAGGAGGATGCAGAAGTCCAACTGGGAAAATCCAGGGGAAAGGAATATAGTGTTGGAGAATAATATAGGCAAATATCTGGTAGAGGGGCTGGAGAGATGGCTGTGCAGCTAAACGCATTTGCTTGCAAAGCCTGCCACTGTGGGTTCGATTCCCCAGTGCTCAGGTAGACAGATGCACAAAATGCCACATGGGTCTGGAGTTCATTTGCAGCAGCAAGAGGCCCGTTCTCCTTCCCTTACCCTCTCTCTTTGCAAATAAATAAATACATAATAGAATATTAAAACTGTGATCAACAAGGGGCTGGAGAGATGGCTTAGCAGTTAAGCGCTTGCCTGTGAAGCCTAAGGACCCGGGTTCAAGGCTCAATTCCCCAGGTGCCATGTAAGCCAGATGCACAAGGGGCCACATGCATCTGGAGTTCGTTTGCAGTGGCTGGAGGCCCTGGCGCGCCCATTCTCTACCTATCTGCCTCTTTCTCTCCCTCTGTCTGTCACTCTCAAATGCATAAATAAAAATTAAAAAATTTTAAGAAATGTGATAGATATGATGATATCAGTCACAGAAAACTTAGTAAGGGAAAAGCAACGTGGGTTACTAGTAAAGAGAAAACCCAACTCTTTCATGCATAACGCTTTGCTCACCAGTGAATATTACTGACCTCAGTGTTGTCATATAACCCCGAACTATTTCTTTCATTGTAAATTGGAATGTGACTTTATAGAGAAAAGATGTTGGAGCAAGAGTGATAAAAGAATACAATGCTGCCGGGCGTGGTGGCGCACGCCTTTAATCCCAGCACTCGGGAGGCAGAGGTAGGAGGATCGCTGAGAGTTCAAGGCCACCCTGAGACTACATAGTTAATTCCAGTTCAGCCTGGACCAGAGTGAGACCCTACCTCGAAAAACAAAAACAAACAAACAAAAAAAAAATACAATGCTAAATCTTCTATCAATGCCAGAAGAAAATAAAGACGAATGGATTGATGTATTTAGAGCATGTGGTAGAAATAAATGCAGAAGCAGTGGCTACAATAATTGAAAGCAGTTGACTCAGGCAAGGATGGTTGGATACAACATAGGAAATGCTGTTTCCTAGGAAAGTTTCAAATTTTTACAATATCTTTTCAACATTTTTGCAGGCACATAGATTTCTTTGTTTTATTTTAAAAAAAAGTTCAAAGGGCTGACAAGATGCCTAAGGACCCAGGGTCAATTCACCTGTACCCACGCATGCCAGATGTACCAGGTGGCACATGCATCTGGAGTTCGTTTGCAGTGGCTGCCTCTCTCTCTCAAATAAATAAATAAAATGTTTTGTTTTTAATTCTAAAGGATGGCTCAGTGGGAAAACCCTTGCTGTCCACGTATTAGGACAGGAGTTTGGGTCCCCAGGACCCAGATAAATGTTTGTTGTGGTTGACTGCACCTGTCATCCCAGCACCTGGGAGATGGAGACAGGTGGGTCCCAGGATCCACTTAAACAGCTGGGTGTGACCATGCATGTCTGTAACCCCAGAGACCCAAGAATCCCCGGGGCTCTTGAAAATCAACCATATCACAACCAAAACAAAACAAAACAAAAAGAGAAAAGAAACCCTGCTGGCGAACTCCAGGCTTCAGGATCATTAAGAGACTCCGGCTCAAATAAGAACTCGCGGGAGAGGCAATGAGAGGACACCTTATGTTCCAATCCAGTCACCACAGGTGAGAACAACCAGCCACCAGCACATGGGGCACTGCATGGGCACGTGCATGGACATAGACCACACCACACACACCACACACACAGATAATTTTTTAAAAGGTGTGATTAAATCTGAGAAGAAACCCAAGTAATTTTCCATTTAAATTATATGACCCTCAGTGTTTAAAAAACGTGTGTAAGATGCCTATTTTACATTATTTTTTTCTGTACTCAAAGGTCAATGAAATATGGACTCAGTTCTCCCACACCAGAGAGGTTTATAAATTTGGTTTCATGTAATCCATGGAAAGAGCACAGCGTCCTGAGCAGCCAGTGCATAGGCCCATTACCCAGTCATCCCCGATCCTCATCCTCAGTCTTGCCTCCGCTTTAAAGCGCTTGCCTGCACAGCCTAAGGACCCATGTTCAACTCTCCAGATCCCACGTTAGCCAGGTACACAGAAGTGAGGCAAGCGCAAAGTCGCACACGCCCGCTATGCGGAGCAAGTGTCTGGCGTAGGCCCCGGCGGCTTGCCAATTATCTTTCTCTGTCTCTCTCGGGCACTGTCTATAAAATAAAAAATCTTGTATGAAAAAACTTTGCTGTGCCTTGTGCCTCATCCTCTTATTCTTATGAGATGACCAGTGGGTTCATGTTCCCTTTTGCCCAATAACTTTCTGAGAGGATGCTCCAGAAATAGCCAAAGAAGTGCTAAAAAATAAGGAAATCAAAACAAGAATGGAAGGCAAAAGGGGAAAAAAAGAACACAAATACTGTGTTTGTTAGGACGCTGGGGACAGTGCCACACATGTATTTCTTGCCATCGCTGCATATTTTGCTTGGACATCTTGTCACTTCCTCTGTGCCCTCGGTGACAGAAGTATTTGTGAGGAAGGTTAAGATTACTGGGAAGTTGTTTATGTGGCATGTTCCCTGGAAGGAGACACATCCGCACCCCCGAAAAGCTAAGCTTAGCAGGATTAAGTAGCCTAGGATTAGAAAAATCCAACATTTGTGTGTGTGTGTGTGTTTAAGGTAGGGTCTCACCCTAGCCAAGGTTGATCTGGAACTCACTCTTGAATTTTAAAAAGAAGGAAGAAGTCTTTGGAAGAAATTGATACTGCAGAAAATCCACTGTTATATCCACTGGAGTTTTCCTTGATGTTAATTAAAAAAAAAAAAATTTAAAAGCCCAAGAACTATTGGAATTTTTTTTTAAAAAATTTATTTATTTATTGGCAAGGTAAGTCAGGGGGTAGAATGGGTGCACCAGGGCCTCTAGCCTCTGCAAATGAACTCCAGATGCATGCACCACTTTGTGTATCTGGACTTACGTGGGTACCGGGAAAGTGAAACCCATCGTTACACTTTGGGGCAAGTGCCTTAACCACTGGGCAATCTTTCCAGCTCCTATCTGCCCTTCTAAACGAGGGGCTTGAAAAGGTAACGTATGCATTTTGGGAAAACGAAGACACATACTTAGGAGGAATCAGCCGTCTCCTTCCGACACTCTGCTCAGAGTATCAGAGTACATTACCGTGAAGGTTTTTAGTGATGGGCACAGATGGATTTGCATAAATGTCACCTGTATGATAAAAAGGCATGCCATATCGTATACATATCGTTGGCCCTCACACTGGCCCTTCACTGACACTTAGATTCATTTTGTCCCACCTGGAGACTAAGTTGCCAAGAATCTGAGCTATTTATCAAGGCCTGAAGGACCAAGGCCTTTAGAGTGCCCCGTTGAGGAGCTTGGGAGAGGGAGCGAGCGTGCTGCCCCGAGTTTGGATGCCAGTGCCCACGCGAAAGCCTGAGCGAGCACGTGAGCCCGCAATCCCAGTAGCTGTCCGCGCAGAGCCAGCAGAATCCCTGGGGCTTGCTGACTCCCTCGTGTAGCCAAAGGGAGGTTTCCTGAGAGATCTTGTCTCAAAGAATAAACTGGAGAGCAATTAAGGAAGACAGCCGACGTCACTGGTCTCTGGCCCCCACATGCGTGTGTACAGACATACGTGCACCCCCACACGTGTGTATTCATACGCATACAAACATGTAATCACATGTACATGAATACCACATATGTAAAACAAAATTTTAAAAGTATCGTGTTTTTCAGCTAAGCCTGAAAACCCGTGAGATTTAATCTCCTTTAGAGTTGAAGGCCAGCATGGATACTCTTCATTCAATTGAAGTAGATGAAATATAAAACGGAAAGTCAGGTGTTTTACACACACACACACACACACACACCACACAAATATACAAATATATATATATATGTTTACATATATATATATATGTATGTATGTATGTATGTATGTATATGGCATACATATGCCTGTTCTGGAAAGATTTATGGCTGATGCATATTGGACATTAGATATTACACTAGCCTAAGCATGAGAGAGGAAGTGTCACGTGGACTGTGTCTGACATGGCACTTACCCACAGGAGGGCAGGTCACAAGGTAGAAGCAGTCTGGGTATTTGTGGCATCACTTTGAGGAGATCCTCTCAGTAGAGCCCCCCACCCCAGCGGGGATTGGCGGTGGGCTCTAGCCGAGTGAGGATGGAGTATGACCAGCTACGGAGATTGGAGGCTGTTAGTCTGCGCTGTCTATTACAGCTCCCAAGACCTTGATTCAAGGTGGAAGCGGCCAGATGCTGAGCTGGCATGACCGTATTGCTCTTTATTCGCACTATGGGTGGAAAAAAAGCATGCAGATCCATGTGTTCTTGATCTCTTTCAAATGATAGTCATGGAAGACAGTACTAATGGATCACAGAGCACCCAAAGGAGACAGCAGCAATGGATCAAAGCATGCTTCTCCTCTGAGCCTTGGGGTCTCCAACACAGAGCTCCCCATTGTGACTGAAACCTTTGCTGGTCCTTTATGTGCCCAGCACCGACTCTGTCAAGACGCACATTTCACAGTTCTTGCAGCTGACAGTACTGTGTTCTAGTGCGTGAAGCCGATAATCCTTACCATGTCACTACAGCTACTGCTGCATTTTCTCTGATACGGTTAAGAGCTAAGACTAAGATCTTATTGTTCTCAAATCTCACCTTCTTCCGCAAGCTCTAATATTGAAGATAAATGCAACTGGTAGCATAATTTTGACATGCCACAGTTTTAATGTTTTTTTTTGTTTATTATTTATTTATTCGAGAGTGACAGACAGAGAGAGAAAGAGGGAGAGAGAGAGAGAGAATGGGTGTGCCAGGGCCTTCAGCCGCTGCAAACGAACTCCAGATGTATGCGCCCCCTTGTGCATCTGGCTCATGTGGGTCCTGGGGAACTGAGCCTCGAACACAGGCAAGCGCTTAACCGCTAAGCCATCTCTCCAGCTCCCCTGCCACAGTTTTATCCGGCTAAACTTTCATTATCAATCTTATAATCTGGAAAAAAGAAATCTCATAATTTGTGTTTATTTTTCCCCTGGCCCTGGGCTAATTACTTCTGGCCTGAAAATTCCATTTCCTCCCTGTGAGTACTTAAAGAGCTCACCCATCTCAACGGGGGTCCCCTCCTCCACTGACTGACAAAGCAGCCACAAGATTTCTTTCCTCAAAAATCCTCCACTAGTAAATGGTGTGCCATTTGGGTCTCACGGCTGGCAAGAGAAAGGGGGTCTGTCCACCTCTGTGTCTGGTAGCCCGGAGGTGGCCACAGGCTCTGAGAGCTCAGGAAGGACTCTGAGCTGCTTCTGCCTGACGCCCCTCGTAGGATGACTTACAGCAAGCAGTGTCCACCAGGTAACTGAGTTGGTCAGTGGACACTCGCAGAAGGACCTTCAAAGCCTCCCACTTCATTCACCGTGATTAAAGCCAGCGCTATGAGGAAGCTCAGACCAAGCTGGCCTCCAAGGGGGAGGGCAACAGACTTTCCCGGCAAGAAGATTCTGGCATGTGGGGTGGGGGAGGGCAGAATCAAGGTAACTTCCTCACAATTTTTAATATTTTTTAATTTATTGATCTTGAGAGAGAGAGAGAGAGAGAGAGAGAGAGAGAGAGAATAAGAGAGAGAATAGGCATGCCAGGGCCTCCAGCCACGGTTCAAGATCTCCATACACATGCACCACCACGTGCATATGGCTTTCCGTGGGTACTGGGGAATCGAACCTGGGTCCTTTGGTTTTGCAGGCAAGCACCATCTCTCTAGCCCCATCCTCACAATTTAAACCAAGGCTCAGGTTCACTGAGATAAGGCACTTGGCTGGTGCCCTGTGTATATTTATAGCGAAGACACACCACTGAGGTCTCTGGACTTCTCCATTGCACGTGGTTACTCTTCTCTGCCACAAAAGGCAGCTGGTGCCTGGATGCTCTTGAGAGACCCAGAAAAGAATGCAGCCCGCAGCTCTAGCTGGCTCCACCCCTGCTAAGACAGGCTGCGTCTTTGTTCCAGCATCTGGGTTCATTTGGTGCTTCTGAAAATTCTCTATGTGTGAGGGAAAAAAGAAAAAGTAAAAAAAAAAAAAAACACCTGACTCCCTAACATAACTGCTGAAGTAGAGTTTATGGGGAGTGCTGGGCAGTGAGGGTTTTCTGTCCGGATCTTGGCCACCACTTGGGAAGGACTCAGGGAACTGCAGGCCTCATTACTGTTAGGATAATGCCTTGTTCTCACACTCTGAGGTGCCGTGAAAACTGACAGCGTCTGTAATCGTTTCCTTCCAACCTCTCCACCTCCTTGAGAATCAAGGAGCCATTTCCTTTCCAGTGTTAAGTCTTTCCAGGTGTCTAGTTACTACTGGTTTAGAACGTCAGTTCATGTATTTTACTTGCTGGCTATAGTTTTTTTTTTGGGGGGGGGGATTCTTCTTTTTTAATGTTTATGGATATAGTTTTGATGTCCTATTATAATGCTAGTGTTTGACAGTTTGAGGCCTCCATGAACTGTAATGTGGTCAATCTCTAATTTAAAGTGGGCAACCAATACCTATTTATCAGATGGTGATAACTAATGAAAAAATATGTCTTTTTTAAAAAAAAGACAATGGTGTTATCACAGTGAAATGCTCTTTTTTTTTTTTTTTTTTTTGACATAGGGTTTTGTTCTAGCCCAGGCTGACCTGGAAATCACTATGTAGTTTCAAGGTGGTCTTGAACTCATGGTGATCCTCCTACCTTTGCATCCTGAGTGCTGTGATTAAAGGTGTGTGCCACCATGCCCAGCTACTTTTCAATTCTTAACAGCAGGGTAATGACAGCATTTTAGAATAAATTGGAAACAATTCCCTTCTCTCCAGCTTTCTAGAAGAACATACGTAAAATTGCTATCATTTCTTCCTTAAGTATTCGACAGTGTAGACCAATAAAGCCAACTGGCTCACTTAATTATCTTATTTCTTCCTTTCTGAGTTTTAGTATTTTACATCTTTCAAGAAATTTCTTTCATTGCATATACATTGCCAAGTGTGGTGCTTCGATTCAGGCGTCCCTATAAACTTAGGTGCTCTGAATGCTGGGCTCCCAGCTGATGGAGATTTGAGAATTAACACCTCCTGGAGGCAGTGTATTGTTGGGGTGGGCTTATGGGTGTTATAGCCAGTTTCCCCTTGCCAGTGTTTGGCACACTCTCCTGTTGCTATTGTCCTCCTTATGTTGGCCAGGGGGTGATGCCTACCCTCTGCCTCCCCTCGAGTTTGTAAGTCTTAATAAACCCTTTATTCCCCAAACCTGTTCATGGTTGGGTGATTTCTGCCAGCAAGGCAAACCTGACTGCAACATCAAAGATATTACCATAAAATTATACTATGCACTTAATGTCCTTTAGTAGTAGGCTCTACAGTATTATAGAAACTATAAATACTGCATTAACAACACTCTACAAAATTTTATCCTGTGTTTTACCTTTCATTCCATCCAAAATACTTTAAAAATTTTGTATATATATTTATTTATTTTTGTATGCTACCATTTGCAAACAATACCATCTATACGTGTCACTTTTTTGTTTATTTTTATTTCAGAGTGACAGAGAGAGAGAAAGAGAGAGAGAAAGGGGCAGATAAAATGGGCATGCCAGGGCCTCCAGCCACTGCAAACAAACTCTAGATGCATGCACCACCTTGTGCATCTGGCTTACATGGGTCCTGGGAATCGAGCCTTGAACGGGGGTCCTAAGGCTTCACAAGCAAGTGTTTAACCACTAAGCCATTTCTCCAGCCCCTCATGTCACTTTTTGCATCTGGCCTACGTAGGTGGCTTGGGAATTGAACCCTGGCAAGCAGTAAGCAAACACCTTGACCACTGAACGTTCCAGCCTCCCAACTATCTTTTCCTCCTCACTGTTTTCTTCTGTGACCAGTTGGGTTATGTAGAAGTATGTTATTTATTTTTCAAGTATTGAGCAATTCTCCAGAGATCTTACTGATTATAAATTTAATTCTACTTTGGTTAGAAAAAATAGTTGCCCAGTAAGCACTTCTCTTAATGTTCTTACCCATACATTAATGCTACTCTCACTTTTGGTTACAGAACCTTCTCTTTTCAGATGGCAGTGACCTCGTGATGACTCAGAAGGCACCATGGTGCTGAGAAGAAGTGACAGAGGAGTGCTCAGCACTGAAACATCTCTATCACACCTTCCAAGGCTCAGGGTTCATTGCGGAAGAGGTGACGGAAAGAATGTAAGAGCCAAAGGAGGGGTAGGAATCCTTACAATGTGCTCCTCCAGACACAAAATGACCTGGATATCCATGACCTCACAGTGCCTGACACTACCTACACAAGACCATCATAATAGGAGGAAAAGATCATGACATCAAAATAAAAGAGAGACTGATTGAGAGGGGGAGGGGATATGATGGAGAATGGAGTTTCAAAGGGAAAAGTGGGGGGAGGGAGGGAATTGCCATGGGATATTGTCTACAATCATGGAAGCTGTTAAAAAAAATTAAAAGAGAGAGAATGTAAAGTTTAAAAAAGAGAAAAGAAAAAATAGTCTGTGTGACTAGAATCATTTAAAATTTATTTTGATTTGCTTAATTTTCTAGAATGTGGTCCTTTTTTGGTGAATGTCCAGGTATTCTTGAAAATAATCTGACTTGCAAATTCACACACACACGTGTGTACCTGCACATGCACACAAATTGTGAAGAACACTATGACAATTTTTTTTATTTATTTGAGAGCGACAGACAGAGAGAGAGAGAGAGAGAGAGAGAATGGGCATGCCAGGGCTTCCAGCCACTGCAAACGAACTCCAGATGTGTGTGCCCCCTTGTGCATCTGGCTAATGTGGGCCCTGGGGAATTGAGCCTCGAACAAGGGTCCTTAGGCTTCACAGGCAAGTGCTTAACCACTAAACCATCTCTCCAGCCCACTATGACAATTTTTAAAAAAATGTTTGTGTGGCTGAGAGATGGCTTGGTGGTTAAGGCATTTGCTTGCGAAGCCTAAGGACCTAGGTTCCATTCCCCAGGACCCACATAAACCAGATGCACGAGGGGGTGCATGCATCTGGAGTTCATTTGTAGTGGCTAGAGGCCCTGGCATGTCCATTTTATCTGCCCCTTTCTCTCTCTCTCTCTCTCTCAAATAAATTAATTAATTAATAAAAAATATTCATGGTCTGAAGAGAATGCTCAGTAGTTAGGTTCACATGCTTGCAAAGCTTGATGGCCCAGGTTCTGTTCCCCAGTACCCATATAAAGCCAGATGCACAAAGGGGTGCATGCATCTGGAGGTAGTTTGCAGTGGCAGAAGGCCCTGGTGTGCCCATAATTACTCTACTTCAGTGTGCCTCTTTCTCTCTCTCTCTTAAATAAATAAAAATATTTTTCAATAAAATTTGCTAGGTAGGAGCAGAACAGCATTTGTTCTGTAGTAAGTATTCAGCACTGCTTAGATAAGATGCCTTTAAGCAGTGTCCCATTGATTACAACATTTGCCAGCCTGGGTCCACACCCTATTTCCACATTGCTTAGTCTTAGCTCTAAGCTTTCCTCATCTCGAGGATTTTCCTCACACACATCCATTGATAAGCAAAGGGATACATACTGGAGAAAGTCTCTCTGCAGAGGTCTGGGCTCTTGCTGTGTGTACAGTGCTTTCCCATCTGGTACTCTGCTTGGCACCCTCTAACCACCTTGCTCCATGGACTCCCAGAAGATTTTTCAAGGTCTGTTTGGTTTCTGTCTCCAGATGCCAAGGACTGAAAAACTCTCTGTTTTCCTTGTTTGTTTTCCATATTTCAAGAATCACTGTCACTCAATGTCTAAACCCACTGTCTTAAAAACCACAATTTCTGGCTGGAGAGATGGCTTAGCAGTTAAGGTGTTTGCCTGCAAAGCCAAAGGATCCCGGTTCGGCTCTCCAGGACCCACATAAGCCAGATGCACAAGGGGGCGCATGCACCTGGAGTTCGTTTGCAGTGGTTGGAGGCCCTGGCATACTCATTCTCTCTCCCTCTCTCTGCTTCTCTCTCTCTCTCTCTCAAATAAATAAATAATATTTTAAAACCCCACCATTTCATTGGCCTGGAAAGATGGCCTGGTGGTTAAGGTGCTTGCCTGTGAAGCCTGAGGACCCACGTTCCACTTCCCAGATCCCACGTAAGCCAGACGCACTAAGGCAAGGTAGCACATGCCCACTATGTGGCAAAAGCGTCTGGAGTGTAGTTTCAGTGGCTGAGGCCCTGGCATGCCAATTCCCACTCTCTCTCTCTCTCTCTCTCTCTCTCTCTCTCTCTCTCTCTCTCTCTGTCTCTCTGAAAAATAAAAACAAATTTAAAATCTCCACAGTTTCCTGTATTTTGTTGTGGCTTTTGTTTCAGACAGGAGGTCCTTGTTGAGTCAACTTGGTTGGAAGAAATTTCAATGATACAACCTTCTTTGGGAAGTAAATAGCCTTCTGACAAGTACAATGCAATGGCAAAGGGACTGGAGATAGGCAACTCTCCACGGGCTCTTGCGTTTCAGCTTATCACCCAAGCAAAGGCGCCGAGCATCTTTGTCCTGGACTGCCTTTTGAAGGATATTTGGATAACAAAAAGATACCGTGGAGTCTTCTCCTATAATAAAGGG
This sequence comes from Jaculus jaculus, assembly GCF_020740685.1. Classification (NCBI taxonomy): domain Eukaryota; kingdom Metazoa; phylum Chordata; class Mammalia; order Rodentia; family Dipodidae; genus Jaculus; species Jaculus jaculus. The sequence continues at coordinate 51,236,634 of NC_059120.1, read as the reverse complement.
CAGGTTTGCTCAAAGTCTTGGACAATAGAAATAGTGTAATCTTTTTAGAGAAAGGGAAAAACACATTTATTGTGTAGTATAATATAGTAGGGTTTCTTAAGTTCAACGTGCCTCTCCAGCGAAGATGACTTGGCCCCCTTTGTATTGCATTATAGGAACTGTAAAAACTGGGGCTCAGGAAGTCAGTGGAATAAAATGCTTCTTTCTTCTTTACTGCTATTTTTGTCTCTGACCCAGAAGTCTTGTGTTTTCTGTTAGCATCTATGAAACTGTGGCAGGCTAGCTTGTTAACTTATAAGTAAAGTGAAATTCCCATATCCATCATAGCTCTTCACAAATGGTTTTTATAATTTGCTGGAAATATCCCAGATCGGCACTTCAACCTAGGCAGATACATGAGAGGAAGATACATCTATTTCTTTATATTTACTCCTTTAAATATATATCTGGGGCTGGAGAGTTGGCTTAACGGTTAAGCGCTTGCCTGTGAAGCCTAAGGATCCTGGTTTGAGTCTCGATTCCTCAGGACCTACGTTAGCCAGATGCACAAGGGGGCACATGCGTCTGGAGTTTGCTTGCAGTGGCTGGAGGCCCTGGCACGCCCATTCTCTCTCTCTCTCTCTCTTTCTATTTGCCTTTCTTTCTCTGTGTTGAGCTCAAATAAATAAAAATGAAAAAATTATATATATATATATATATATATATATATATATATATACATATATGTATATATATGTGTGTGTGTGTGTGTGTGTGTGTGTGTGTGTGATATGGGTGAAGGAGTTGTTTATATAGTTTTTATAGGCAGCTGAGTTTATGGTCAAGGGCTGAAGTTTGCAGGGAAAGCGATACAAAAGGAAGGATAGATAGATTTAAAGTATCAGAGAAAAGACACACAGGAGCACTCAGGAATGGACAGGAATTAAAAGACAGACTGCAGTCATGTCAGCTCTTACTTTCTTTAGCCTTGAAGTTGTTAGTAACTGGGCCCTTCATCCTAGAGTTAAACGTCTGGACCATGAGTCCCAGGAGGTAAATAAGGTTCCGAAGGAAGCTGGATCATTTGCATATCAAGCCCACAGAGTAACAAAGTGCATGAGATTCAGAACTTCCCAGCTCTCATGCTTGCATCCCGGAGTGCTGAGCAATAATAATAAAATAAAAAGTTGAACGCCACTTCGCTTTCATCTCCATGGTTCTGCAAAACAAAGGAGTCATTTCAACTGTAGCTGGAAACACGAGGAATTCTTGGAAATGGTTGGCCCTGGCCAAGTAGACACATTAAAAACCCCACCTCAGCCTTAGTGTATGGAAGGAATGGGGGTGAAAGGGAATGGAAAGAATGTTCAGGAGCCTCACTGTTCTGTCCGTACCTGCTGTGGCCTTGTCCCATACATGGGCACTGCCCTGTTGTCACCCTGCCTTGACTCTTCATTTGCTTTGCAGTGGCAACACAGAAAACAGAACTAGCCATGCCAATGCAGCAAGAACGGAGAGGTGAGCGTAGTCCTAGAGCCCTATCTAAGCTTATTTCTCTACCATCTTTCCCAGCATCACCCATTGGCTGATCCCGCCTGCATCCTCCCCACAATCTCTATTATCCATGACAAGCTGCCCACCTAATTCTGTGACCACGTGGCTCCATCTTCTTCCCTATCCAGTGAGGATGACGTCAAGGTCTTTGGGGTAAACTTCAGCAGCTCATGCATCTGCACATCATAACTGTAGAATCAAAACTTTCCCTTGGGGCTGGAGAGATGGCTCAGCAGGTAAGGTGCTTGTCTGCAAAGCCTAATGACCCAGGTTCGATTCCCAGTGCCCATGTAAAGCCAAATGCACAAAGTGGGCCTAGCGGCACATGCACCTGAAGTTTGTTTGCAGCAGCTGGTGGCTCTGGCACACCGGTTCTCTGTGTCTATTTCTCTTCTCTCTATCTCTCTCTGCTTATAAATAAATAAAAAAAGGTATTGAAATTTTTTTAAACCTCCCAAAACAAAAAAGTTTCCCCTAAATCATTGTTAAGGTGACGTAAGAAAATGATAGACTAAATGATTGATTGATTGATTGATTGATGGGTAGGTGACTTAGCTTTTCTGGATATTATTTATTTGTACATGTGTGTGCATGCATCTGCACATGCTAGGGACTCCTGCCACTACAATGAACATCAGACCCATGCACCACTTTGTTCATCTGACTTAACACCATGTTTTGTGCCTGTCTTTATGTGAGTGCTGGGGAATCAAACCCAGCTCAGAAGTTTTGCAACTAAGTGCCTCAAACTATGGGTCATCTTTCCAGTCCCTGGGAGACTTTTGTTTTTCTACCATATTTTTTTTTTCTCTGTCAAATCAAGCTGAGAAGCAAGGTCCAACTAAGATTATTCTTTGAACCATAAGAGTTGAGTTGTCTATTTTTGGTCCTTGCACCAGAGTAGAAATGCAGTAAGTAAGCTGCTTATTTCAGTAGCTCCTAAAGATAATAAAGAAAGCATGTGTCATAACCGATTTGTTAGTATGGAATGTTATTCACATATAAATTTCTTCCCTGGGGTTCTATAAGATTTCCTTAGAAACTACCAAGAGGAGACGTACTTTCCAAATCATTCATTTCAAGTGCCGGCTTGTGACTGTTTTGTACACTGATAGCGTTCAGCTTGGCTGACATATATCTATGTGCCTGTGAGAGGAATTTCTTCATTATCTTATAATAAGAAGTGTGCCAGTTAAAGTCTGTTGTCAACATGATCAGATTAGGAATCAGCTATGCATTTTGTGCGGGTCTGTGAGGGCATTCCTGGGAATGGGGAAGGCCTTCCTCCAGCGTGGACAGCTCCTCAGGGGCGGGCTCTACAGAAAGGATCTCTCGGAGAGCGCAATGCCTTGGCCTGGCTGCCCGTGCTACTTTCTGGCGAGTACATCAAGTCTGTTGTTTCCATCTTTCACAGATGCTGGAACTCAGCTTAGTCAGCCTTCCAGCATGGACTGGGGACCTCCAGGAGTCATCCAGGCCTTCATTGCCGAGGCATCCAGCCTCATGTGTTTGAGCAGCTGCTGGGTTCTCAGACTCTCCATCTTACAGACAACTGTTGTTCACTGCCTGGACCCTACCCTGTAAGCTAATCTAACAAATTGTCTTTGTAACTCACATTTACTCTATCAGTTTGGATCCTCTAGAGAATCCTGACAAATATACTAGGCGATAGGAAAGACTGGAAAGTAATAGAGACTATACTATGTTCTTATTTCAATATGCCAGGAGAACCTTAACTGCTATAAGTGACAAATATTAAAGCCAGCCATTTAATGTAGTCTATCAGATTATAATGGTGTCTTAAAATTGTTTCTTGTGGGACTGGAGAGATGGGTTAGTGGCTAAGGTGCTTGCCTGTGAAACCTAAGGACCCACATTTGATCCCCCAACATCCACATGAGCCAGATGCACAAGGTGGCCTATGCATCTGGAGTTCGTTTGCAGTAGTTAGAGGCCCTGGTGCACCCCCATTCCTTCTCTTTCTCTCTCTCTCTCACTTACTCACTCACTCTCTCTCTCTTTCTCTCACTCATTCTCTCTTTCTCAAATAAATAAATAAAATATTTTGGTGGAGCACGCCTTTAATCCCAGCACTCGGGAGGCAGAAGTAGGAGGATCACTGTGAGTTCAAGGTCACCCTGAGACTACACAGTGAGTTCCAGGTCAGCCTGGGCTAGAGTGAGACCCTACCTCAAACAAAAATAAAAAAGAATATTTCGTTCTTTTTTTTGAGGAACTAAAAACTCAATATCTGTATCTTTCTGAGAAGTCACAGAGCATGCTGACCCAATGGTGGCTATAGAAATGCTCCTAAGTGGAGTAAATAAAGGAAAAGCGCATGGGCGAGAGCGAAGCTCATGTACGTTAAAGCTCTAACAGTAAGCTAAGCCGTTTGTAAGACACATGCCCTCTGGGCAGCCAGATGTTACGTCCAGGCACCGCTTTGCCAGACCTCAGGGGCCAGGGCGAGGGCAGCGTCCACGCACTTCACCTTCACGAAGAAGCTGGTGGTGACAAAGGCAAGCGCAAGGACTGACCTTCCTGACAAAGGGACGTCGCCATGAAGGCTCGGCGACCCTTGACAGCTCGTGGAACAAAGGAGTCGGTAGAACGAGGTGAACATGTTACAGGGGGGAATGTAAGAGGCACAAAAGAGGAGATGACAAGGGTGACAAGTTAAACATAATCCACGGAACGAGAAGCGTCAGGAGCCTCCTCCGCAGCAACCTACAAACACCTGCCCTTCTGTTCATACACACGCGAGAGCCCCTGAAGTGCGGCTGTAACTCCTTAACCTCCTTGGTGAAGAGGTGAGGTGACGATGTGTCTGGAGTGGCTCCTGGAGAGAGTTCACTGGACAATGCACCCAGCAAGCTATAATCAGTTTTTTTTTTTTTTTTTTGGTTCTTTGAGGTAGGGTCTCACTCTAGCCCAGGCTGACCTGGAACTCACTATGTGGTCTCAGGGTGGCCTTGAACTCATGGCGATCCTCCTACCTCTGCCTCCTGAGTGCTGGGGTTAAAGGCGTGCGCCACCACGCCCGGCTATAATCAGTATTTTATGTTACACCCCAATCAAGTTACCCAAGTTTTCGTACTCTGCCTATTTTCTTCTTTTATTTCCCTCGCTAACAACCCTGAAAGAAGCTGACCGTCACTGAAGGATCCACAGTGTCTTGGCGAGGATGGTAGAGGGACAGCCTTGACTTGGAAACTTCTCGTTAGAGCCATCTTTCAAAGAGATAGACCACGATCACCCACCAGTGATAGAGCTTCCTTCACTATGTGAGATCCAGGGTGAATTTTCAATGGACGGTTGGTGATTCTTCTGTGTGCATGTGTGTGCATGTGTGCATGCATGCTAACATGGATGTGGGTTCGCGAGTGTGCACAGCGCACCTGCACACTCATGGAGGCCAGAGGTCAATGTTCAGGGGTCTTCCTCTATCTGTCTCCACCTCATTCTTCGAGATAAGCTCTCTTGCTCAACCTAGAGCTCACTAATTTAGCTGTATACTAGCTAGCTAGAAAGTTCCAGGAATTTCCTGTCACTAGGTCCCCAGGACTGGGATAACAGATGAGCCCCACCATGCCTGGCATTTTATATGGGAGCTTGGAATCTGAACTCAGGTCCTCATGATGGTACATTATGTTTTACCCATTGAGCCATTTCCCCAACCCAACAGTCACTGACTTTAAAAAAAATATATTTATTTTTATTTATTAGAGACATAGAGATAGAGAGGGAGAGAATAGGCATGCCAGGGCTTACAGCCACTGCAAACAAACTCCAGATGCAGGTGCCACCATGTGCATCTGCTTATGTGGGACCTGCAGAATCGAACCTGGATCCTTAGGCTTTGCAGACATGCGCCTTAACCGCTACGCCATCTCTCCAGCCCCAATCACTGACTTTTGCGGACCCTTGATGTGCTCAGCATCAGCGGAGGACATGAACACTCTCAAGCTGGTCGCCTGTTTGCTTTGTCTTATGTCCTGCGACGAGGGGGGAGCCCTTGGTTTCAAGCATTTCTCTCTAGTAATAAAAAAAAAAAAAAAAGCATTACAGTGAATATGACAATGGGATTCAAACCACTTAATGTAAATGAGATATTCACTTCAGTTTCTCTAATGGAAGGCGTGCAGTAGTTGAATAAAGACCAGAGCAAGGGAAGCCCATCAGTGAAACAGTGGAAGAAAGAGATGAAGAGTTTAGAGCAGGATCCAGCAGTTACCTTCCGCACGGTACCAGTTCGGTGACAGCCTCTCCTCTCTGTGCTGGGCAGCAGAAACAGAGAATGGAGGTAAAGGCTCTCTCTGTTCATGGCCCATTACCACCAGTCAAAGCAAGGATTTCCTTTATTTTTTATTTTTACTATTATTTTTTTTCTTTTATTTTTTAATTTTTCCTTTTTCCTTTTCATTCCTTATTTCCATCCTGAATCACCCCAGCTTTTTTTTTTTTTTTTTTTTTTTTTTTTTGGTTTTTCAAGGTACGGTCTCACTCTGGCCCAGACTGACCTGGAATTCATTATGTAGTCTCAGGGTGGCCTCGAACTCACAGCGATCCTCCTACCTCTGCCTCCCGAGTGCTGGGATGAAAGGCGTGCACCACCATGCCCGTTTTCACTCAGCTTTTCTAGAGAACAATTTGTATCTTTTTTGCCTACATGTGGTGTTAAGAAATGTATATTGTTTTGTGTACCTTTAACTTGCATAAATTCTATCATGCTATGCATCCCAATCCATTTTCTTTTTTCTTTTTCTTCCTTCCTTCTTTCCTTCCTTCCTTTCTTCCTTCCTTCCTTCCTCTCTCTCTCTTTCTTTTTTTCTTTTTCGGGGTAGGGTTTCACTCTAGCTTAGGCTGACTTGGAATTCACTACATAGTCTCAGGCTAGCCTCAAACTCATGGTGTTCCTCCTACCTCTGCCTCCAAAGTGCTGGGATTAAAGGTGTGCTCCACCACGCCTGGCTCCATTCTATTTTCTTTCTGCACGTGTGCGGTATGTGCGCTGTGGAGTGCATGCTATGCCCTGACGTGGTGCCCTGTGGTCCGCCTGTGGTGCCGTGCTCACACGGAGCGGCTGGAGGACAAGGTCAGGTGTCTCCCTGCATCTTCTATCCACCAGTTTTGTTTTTCCTTACAACAAAGTCTCTTGCCGATTCTGAAGCTGGCTGTTTGTGAGTCCTGGGGTGATTTTCTGGTCTCTGCCCCCTTCAAGACTGGGATTCCAGATATGTGCGGCCATGCATAGCTGTTTACGTGGATTCTAGAGATCCAAACTTGGATATCTGCTCAGGCCCTTGTGCTTGCCCAGGAAGCACATTTAACCATGGATCTAACTGTCCAACCTCATCCTACACTTTTAAATTTTTATTTATTTATTTATTTGAGAACGAGAAAGAAAGAAAGGCAGATAGATAGTGAGAGAGAATGGGCATGCCAGGGCCTCCAGCCACTGCAATGAACTCCAGACGCATGTGCCCCCCTGTGCATCTGGCTTACGTGGGTCCTGAGGAATTGAACTGGGTTCCTTTGGTTTTGCAGGCAACCAGCTTAACTGCTAAGCCATCCCTCCAGCCCCTCATCTTATTTCTAAATCTTGTTTTACTCAGGACTGTGTTTCGGGTTCATGTGGTTGCAATCACATCCACTCCCTTGCCTTGCAAGCCTCATGACACGTTCATTCTGCCTCCACCCAGTGTTACGCCTCCAGTTCCTTTATCACAGAAATAATGCTGACGCCAATGTCCCTCAAAGAACTGGGGGATGGATCTTTCTAGACTCTATGTCCAATGGGGAGCTGCTGCTAACAAGGCCACAACACTCTGGCTTTTGCTACTTTTTCTTAAATATGAGGTTAGGCAAATAAATGGAAGGATCGGACACTTGCAAATCACTTGGTGAGTGGAAAGAGCAGTCCAGGCCTGAGCTGTCCTGATGACTCTGTTCTCGCTGCTCCGTCGTGACCCATCGCGGGCCTCTGTAAACTTGTGTTATCCGGAAATGGTAAAGTACTGGGATAATGTTCACTGCTGTTTCATCTCCAGGTTAGCACTGTCTTTATGACTGTGGTGGAATAGTAACTCGCGGAGCTTGGCTGACTGCGGGAAATGTAAGGTTTCTGCTGTCTGACAACTCTAACGTCCATGCGGCTGTCTTCTGGTGAAATAGAAATAATGCTTCAGCTCTAAAACCAAAGAGAGGGCTGGAGAGATGGCTTAGCGGTTAAGCGCTTGCCTGTGAAGCCTAAGGACCCCGGTTCGAGGCTTGGTTCCCCAGGACCCACGTTAGCCAGATGCACAAGGGGGCGCACGCGTCTGGAGTTCGTTTGCAGAGGCTGGAAGCCCTGGCGCGCCCATTCTCTCTCTCTCCCTCTATCTGACTTTCTCTCTGTGTCTGTCGCTCTCAAATAAAAAAAATGAAAAATAAATAAAAAATTAAAACCAAAGGGAATGCCTGCCTCTCTGTGCTGGCAGAGGTCTGAGCGGCTACCAAGATGAATATCTCTGGAGGTGCATCAAGCAATAACAGTGCCATGTTTAACTGGTGGTCTTTGTATGTTACATTGGTAAAAGGAATGACATAAAACACACACACACACATACACACATCAAAATTAAGCTTGGATATGTTCAGTTGGGGAACGATAATCTGCTAGGAAGAGAAAATAAGGTCAAGGCACTTAATGATAAATTTCTCAAAAATAGCTCATGAGTAATTTACGATAACTAATCTGAGTGCTAGTGTTAATTTCACATAATCACTACCTATGCAGGCCTTATTTGCTTTTTATGTCTTGACAAAGCCCTTGCATTCTTGAAATACTGTCGCATGGCATCCCCAGGGGTCACACGGCATTGCTTCCCTTATCAACACGAGGTTCTCAACCCTTGAGAAAGCCCGATAGTCATTCCAGACATTCTCACGTACAGTGTGGTCATTTACAAGGACTTCGAGTTTTGATACTGAATTGAAGAATCTGCTTACAGGGAGAATGTACCCTGTTACCATTTATGAGGGGGATTTAACGTCATTAATGTGGGTAGTTGGCAAGTCACAGTTCCCCCTGCCTAACTGCCTTTCTTGTGGATTTCTATGAAGACATGCTAGACCACCAATTTGACAACAAGGTGGATATTTCTTGTTCTATTTATTTATTCAGTTTAGTTATGTACACAGTGTGTATACAGTCAGGTTGGTACCATCGCTAGCCTCCTCCCTGTCTTCCCCCCTCTGTAGGGACCCTCCTCATTGGGCAATGTAGGTCCCACATTGTGGGGGTAGCCATCAGTGATAGGTAAGAGGCAATGTCTCTGTGCATAATCTCCCAACATGTGGCTCTAACAATCTTTCCACCCCCTCTTCCACGAATTTCCCTGAACCATGTTGGGTTCGTTTTAGGTCTACCTCAGTGATGACGTCTTGGGAGCCTCTGTGTCTCTGGATATCTGGTTTAGTAGGAGTTAAGTGTTCTCTGTGTCTATCTCCTTCACCCTTGTGCTGGTACCAGTATTAGAATTAGGTGAGATCCTAGCTAAAGAGAAGGACGCTGTAAGAAATGAACACTGATCTGGGCATGGTGGTGCATGCCTTTAATCCCAACACTCGGGTGGCAGAGGTAGGAAGATGGCTGTGAGTTCGAGGCCACCCTGAGACTACATAGTGAATTGCAGGTCAGCCTGGGCTAGAGTGAGACCCTACCTCGAAAAGCAACAACAAACCAACCAAAGAAATGAACACTGGAGATATGTTGGAAAATCCCTTCAGAGCAAACATGGCACAGAAAATGACCTACCTACCAACAAGGGTATAGTAGCGACACCATCCAGAAGTTGAGAGAATGCTCCTATTTTCCCAAGGGCCTGTAATGCAAGAGTTTAATACTAGAGAGAGCATCCCCTACCTGTGGAGTGAAATATGCATTGCCCAGGCGTTGCTGCTTAGCAAGAACTAAGGACGACGTTCCTGTGCCCTGCTGCTGCTGCGCAGGCTAGCTCTGAGAACCTGGGTCCATTCGGAGCAGAGCAATGACGGCAAACGACGGGGCGGCTGCTTCTGGGTCTTACCAACATACACGGAATCCAGCCTCCACTCTTCACCGGGAGAGAGATGCGTAATGCCTGAAGGTGATGTACACGTGATTGATCTGAGGTAACTTAAATCTTGATGCATCAAGTAGAGAATACAACAGTCCCATTAGAGTCGCTCCGTCACACTTGCGGTATCTTGCTATCACCGTAACCAACTAATGCCAAAAGCATGTTTTATAATACAACCACAGATGTGTCTACAAACGAACAAGCAAACAGATTGGTAGTTGGTCTTAACTTGGGAAAATGGGCAGGAGAGTTTTCTTCATGCTTCTGAGATGTGACTGTGTTGAGGGGTGAGGGACTGAAAACACCGTAAGAGATGTAACCCCCTTTCCCAGGGGCTTTCAAAGAGCCTCTCCTACCTTACCTCCTTCTATAACTCTTAGGACAACTGCTTTTTCATAATTCTTTGGATAATCTGCCCTTATAGACCCAACAGCGTCATAAGTCACTTGAGCAAGTGTTTTCACATAGCTAAAAAAAAAACAAGTGTCATAAAACATGTGGAGTGATATGAACCAGAATAGAATGTTATAAAAAATTTTCTCTTGGGTTTCCCAATTGCAAAGATGTTTCAAAGAGTAGTAAAATATATTTACAGTGAGTTATTACTAGGTCAAAGCTTGAATGGCTGTTTCTCTCTCCGTAGCAAAAAGCCTTACGTGTGATTCCTCCAGGCTATGCGTAGACTGGCCAAACGCCACATTATGTCCAGTTCAAAAACTACTAAGTTGGGGCTGGAGAGCTCAGTGGTTAATCATATTTGCTTGCAGGGCCCGACAGACCTGGGTTTGATTCCCCAGTATCCACGTAAAGCCAGATGCACAAAGTGGTGCATGCCTCTGGAATTCGTATGCAGTGGCAGGAGGTCTGGAACAACCATACTATTTTCTCTCTCTCTCTCTCTCTTTTTTTCTCTCTCAAATAAATAAATAAATAAATATACGTCAGGCTATAGAACCTACAGGAAAAGCACACTGTGGCGGGGTATTAAAATACGATCTCTCTCTAAAACTTTGGATCAAGAAAGTGAAGTATGATTCATTCTGACACACCTTTCTATTATTTTTCTCTGGAGTAAAAGTAGTGACACATGGAGGCTGTGGTCTAGGAAGCAGTGTGGACCACGGGGATGTCTTTCTGCTTCCTTTGTTGCATACTCTAGAAAGTAAAGCGGTGTGTGTGTGTGGGGGGGGTTTCTCCTGGGAAGACCTTCTAGAGAAAGGCTTCTTCCATCCATTGGTAGCATCAGAACCACACAGATGTCTTTTTGTTTTATTTATGCATGAGTGAGAAAGAACACCAAGGCCTTTAGCCGCTGTAAACAAACTACAGAAGCATGTGCCACCTTGTGCAGCTGGCTTTCATGGGTCCTGGGGGATAGAACCTGGGACCTTTGGCTTTGCAGGTGAGCACCTTAACTGCTAAGCTAACCCTCCAGCCCCAGACTTCTGAGACAGCCTTCCAGAATTGCTGATCCAGTACACCTGGGGTTGGCACCTGAGAATCTGCCCCTATAACACGTTCTTGGGTGATTGGACGGCATCCTTCTTGACCATCATTCGCTTACTGCAGAGGCAGTTGCCTTCTTGTCCCCGAGGCAAAGCATGTGATAAGCAGGCTGCAAGATGAAACCAAGGCTTTTCTTCTGCTTCCAGAAGGTTCTCGTTCTAGTGATCATCATCACACAGAAGAGAAGAACAGCAGCATGTAAGGAGGACAATAGGGAAAGCATATATAGTCACTCACTTTCCTCATCATTTTTCTCATCGTGACTCAAAATCATAGACAATCTAGTTCTCATAATTGGCCAAAATGACTGAAAAGATGCACATATTTTGGACAGTATTCCATCAGCCTTCATCAGAATGCTATAGTTAATCACAGTGGAGACATGGAGTGCAGTCTCTCTCTCTCTCTCTTTCTCCCCCAGGAGTAACTGGTATTTACTGAGCACTCTCTGCTTACCATGAAATGTGCAGCCAGTGTCGTATGCATTAGCTCATGCAACCCTTGAGACAATCCAATCAAATGAATGTTTTCCTATCCACATCTTGCAGATAGCAAAACTAAAATATAAGCAGATTAACTTGCCTGAGGTTGCTTGTAAAATAAAGGGTAGAAGCCCTGGGCTGGAGAGATGGCTTAGCAGTTAAGCACTTACCTGTGAAGTCTAAGGACCCTGGTTCGAGGCTCGATTCCTCAGGACCCACGTTAGCCAGATGCACAAGGGGGGCACATGTATCTGGAGTTTGTTTGCAGTGGCTGGAGACCCTGGTGCGCCCATTCTCTGTCTCTCTCTGCCTCTTTCTTTCTCTGTCTGTTGCTCTCAAATAAATAAATAAATATAAACAAAAACAATTAAAAAAAATAAAGGGTAGAAGTAGGATTTGCTACACAAAACTGCCTCCATCAGGAACACCATGAAACACTCTCCTTACTGTTTGAATTCTGAAAACAGGCCTGTCTCCCAGGGATAAGTGAGAATGAATAATAGAATTATTGAGTGCCACAGAGAAAAGATGTGTGTGGTGGCGACATTACTCTGAAATCTCTTAAGGTGTTATTCTCTTGTCATGCATGGCAAATGTTACATCCTGTAAATTTATCATGTTGCATGCTTTGCTGTCTTTGGATTCTTTTACTTTTTACTTTTTAAAAATTTTTATTTATTTATTTGAGAGAGAGAAAAAAAAAAGAGGTAGAGAAAGAGAGAGAGAGGGAGAGAATGGGCATACCAGGGCCTGTAGCCACTACAAACGAACTCCAGACACATGCATCACCTTGTGCATCTGACTTATGTGGGTCCTGGGGAATCAAACTTGGCTCCTTTGGCTTTGCAGGCAAGTGCTTTAACCACTAAGCCATCTCCCCAGCCCTCTTTTTTTAAAATTTTATTTGTGTGTGTATGTGTGTGTGTGTGTATGTTGAGTCAGGGTCTTTTGCTGCTACAAATGAACACCAGATGCTTGCTTTTTTTTTTTTTTTTTTTTTTTTTTTTTTTTTTTTTTTTTTTGCATCTGGCTTTATATGGGTGCTTGGGAAGTGGAACTCAGACCAGAAGGCTTTTCAAGGTAGTGCTTTTAATGATGGAGCCATCTCCCTAGCCCTCTGAATTCCTTCTTTCTTTTTTCCCCTTTCTTTCCTTCTTTCTTCTTTTTTCAAAATTGTCTGAACCAACTTTATTTTACAGCCAACATGAAAATCTGACTATAAATATCCCAATAATAAATTATTTCCTAAAAACAGTAGATCAAGTATTCCATGACCTTCTTATTTCCCTAAAACATCTTCCTTTTCTTTTTATTTATTTATTTATTTAAGAGCGACAGAGAGAGAAAGACAGATAGAGGGAGAGAGAGAGAATGGGCGCGCCAGGGCTTCCAGCCTCTGCAAACGAACTCCAGACGCGTGCGCCTCCTTGTGCATCTGGCTAACGTGGGACCTGGGGAACCGAGCCTCGAACCGGGGTCAGGCTTCACAGGCAAGCGCTTAACCGCTAAGCCATCTCTCCAGCCCCCTTCCTCTTCTTAAAGAATTATTTTTATGCTCTTGCCTTCAAAATTCTCATGTATTCTTTTTTTTTCTTTATTTCCTTGAAGGAGCTCCCCCTGAGGGAGATCTCCTATTGTCACTGAGGAAAGTGGACAGAGCTATCTTATGCCTTTAGGTCCAGCCCCGTATTAGCTATAGCCTCTACCTCCTATGGCCTAAGCAGCCACTGTTGACTACTCTTTCATCTGATGGGACCAGGTGAGGTGGTCCAGTTTTATGTCACCACAGGTAATAGGATGGGTTATTTTCATTTCAAACGCCCAGATTGGGGTGAAATTCCTAAGTGTTTTCTGGTGATACGTTAGTCTCATTAAGACATCTCTTTTTCTAGCAGCAACAGCCATAATAATAGTGTGCCAGTGAGCTCCCCGTGTGTCATGGATGAGACAGACGGCAGGTCTTCTGTAATTCCCAGAGCTGGCTCTAACCACACCTCTGTCCATCTAATCCAGAAAGCACCCAGGACCGGAGAGATGGCTTAGTGGTTAAGGCATTTGCCTGCAAAGCCTAAGGACTCAGGTTGGATCCCCCAGGACCCACATTAGCCAGATGCACAAGGTAGTGCATGTGTCTGGAGTTCATTTGTAGTGGCTAGAGGCCCTGGCATGCCCATTTTTTTCTCTCTCTCTCATAAATAAAATAAAATAAAATAAAATAAAATAAAATAAAATAAAATAAAATAAAGAAAGCACGCAGATTGCAAGTAAGAATGAGAGGGCTGGAGAGATGGCTTAGTGGTTAAGGCACTTGACTGCTAAGCTTAAGCTTCCATATTCAACTCTCCAGATCCCATGTCAGCCAGATGCACAAAGGTAAGGCAAGCGCAAGGCTGCACATGTCCAGTAGGTGGCGCAAGCACCTGGCGTTCTATTGCAGTGGCTGAGGCCCTGGCACACCCATTCTCTCTCTCCCTCCCTTCCCCTTAACTCCCACCCCCCACCATCTCTAAAAGAACAGAACAACAACAACAAAAAAATTAAAAAAGAATGAGAACATCCTCATTGCAATGGTTTGGAATGCAGTCTGATTTCCTTCCCCCTTACTGCTGGGGCTCCACACATGTGGGACATATATTCTCCACCACTAAGCAATATCCCCCACACAGTCCAGTTCATTTCCTAAGAAGTAACACAGTCTTAGTGGTACATCACTGGTGATGGCACCCCCACCAACCACACTCCAGGTGAGGACCGCAGCACCAGGTGAGGCTCAGATCCCTTCTCACAAGCACCTCATTCATCGTCCTGAACTTACCCGCTATAGAGCTCCACAGGAATCTCTTTGGATTCATTGAACTGGAAATGAGTTATTCTGTGTAACTATTTCAAGCGTCATCCAGTTCACGAATCTGGAAAAAAAGAAAAGGAAAGTGGGGGTGGGGGATATTCCAGTCTCTTTTTGAAAAGAAAATATTTCCTGAAGAACTGTGGGAAGTCTGGAAGATGTCGGGAGCTGGGTGGCGTGTGATAGCCACCCGAAGCAAAGTTGGGGAAAAGAGATGGCACCTACCATCGGCTCCAAGATGCCCGGGTCCTTCAAATGGAGAAGTCTTTTAGGTTAGAATCGTCAGTTTCTTTTTAAATTAGCCATTTTATTATTTATTCATTTATTGATTTCCCTTGTGGTTCTTTAAAAAAAAACTGGAAAGATTTTATTTTATTTTATTTTATTTTTTTGAGGTAGGGTCTCGCTCTATCCCAGGCTGACCTGGAATTCACTATGGAGCCTTGAACTCATGGCGATCCTCCTACCTCTGCCTCCCCAGTGCTGGGATTAAAGGCACGCAGCATCACACCCGGCCTGAATTTTTTTTTTTTTAGAAAATATTTGTACCTTCCATAAGGACAATGCAATATTTCTGTTAAAATTTCCTTTTAAACATCTCAATCACTTGGTCTTTATCCTATCTATTGTGGCACAAAGGTATCAAAAACAGGATTTCTCCCTTAGTCCTGTTTTAGCTATAATGTAGCCAATTACAAGGAAGCATGTCTTTTTTTTTATATGGAATTTCCACAGCTTATGTTCCAAGCCAACAAAAATATACAGAGATGGAAAGCAGGGAATTTTTGAATTGTGTTGCCTGACTTCACGGCATTACTTGTTTGTAGATAACACTTGCTTAACAGGATACTTGATTTTAAGTATGATTTGGAAATGGAAAGTTGTTTTTTTTTGTGAACCCGGAGGAAATTTTGATAAAAATAGTTTGCACCCAGTGATGCCACATCCCAAGCAAGGGTGTAGCCAAAGCTATCTCCAAGTCTTTTCCTGGACTTCTGTCGGTACAAGAAGGCCACCCCCACCCCCCCACACACACACACAAGATCGGGGCTTGAGCTGTCTTGAAAGCAGGCACAATATTAATATGGAGACTCAGAAACTCAACTTCCAGCCCTGGCTTTCCTGTTACCTAGCTATATGTCTCTGAGCAGGTCAGTTAACCTCTCTGACCCTCGGTTTTCTCCCAGAGGAAATCAAAATTCACCCTACATACTTTTCAGGAATATGGCTTGTTTGAAATCTCATGTGAAAATCTCAAAGAACTATTTGTTGGGGCTGGAGAGATGGCTTAGTGGATAAGGCGCTCGCCTGCAAAGCCTAAGGACCTGAGGCCTGGCATGCGCTCTCTCTCTCTCTCTCATAAATAAAATACAAGATTTTTTTAACAAAAGAACTGTTTCCTATTATGAATTACAAATGTGAGATACATTTCTACCACTTCCTTCATCTTTTAAGTATTTAAATAGCATAGAATGACAAGCTTAGTTGTCATATTTTTGCCTGAGTAGATGTGGTGTTTATATTACAGATATTTGGGGCTGGAGAGATGGCTTAGCGGTTAAGCACTCGCCTGTGAAGCCTAAGGACCCCGGTTCGAGGCTCGACTCCCCAGGACCCACGTTAGCCATATGCACAAGGGGGCGCACGCGTCTGGAGTTTGTTTGCAGAGGCTGGAAGCCCTGGCGCGCCCATTCTCTCTGTCTACCTGTCTATTTCTGTATCTCTCTCTCTGTCAAATAAATAAGTAAATAAAAATAAAAATAATTAAAATATTACAGATATTTGTTTACACCTGTGTAGATATGTCCACTTGGCTCAGCAAACATTTATGGTTCTGTTGTGAAATATGAGAGGGAGGCATACTGGATTCCTCGCACTCCGATTAAGACCATCTTCATCCTGTTTACCTTCCAAAGCTCAATGAGCTGATGGAATGAACTCAATGAACCATCGTCTCTAAGGATGGCTCACGAGGCTAGACCTAGAAGGTGGCAATGATGATGTCTGCTCTCAGAACTTCTCACTGTCAGACACAATCCCCTTCTTCCCTGCGTCTCCTTTGGCAAGCCTCAACTTCTGCATTCATCTCTCTGTGTGTTCCTTAGTCTGGGTCTCTTGAGACTTCCTCTGAGCAGTTTGACATTTGAGATTACTTGTCTGCAAAAATCTCTGAACTTGTCTAGTTTGATTAAGTCTTTCCTTCGCCTTTCTTATTCTACTGGAAGCTGGGTTTAGTCTGATATCACTCCACCAGAGCCCTATCACACCTTCCAAGGCTCAGGGTCTAATGCGGAAGAGGTGGCAGAAAGAATGTAAGAGCCAAAGGAAGGGTAAGACTCCTTACAATGTGCTCCCTCCAGACACCAAATGGCCTGGATATCCATGACCTCACAGTGCCTGACACTACCTACACAAGACCATCATAATAGGAGGAAAAGATGATGACATCAAAATAAAAGAGAGACTGGTTGAAAGGGGGAGGGGATATGATGGAGAGTGGAGTTTCAAAGGAGAAAGTAGGGGAAGGGAGGGAATTATCATAGGATATTGTTTACAATCATGGAAGTTGCCAATAAAAAATAAATCAATTAATAAAAAGAAGCCTGGCATAGTGGCGCACATCTTTAATTCCAATCCTTGGGAGGCAGAGGTAGGAGGGTCGCTTTGAGTTCGAGGCCACCCTGAGACTCCATAGTGAATTCCAGGTCAGCCTGAGCTAGAGTGAGACCCTAACTTGAAAAACAAAAACAAAAACAACAACAACAACAAAAAAAAAGTAAAAAGATAGTGAGTCTACTTGTTATAGAACTTGCATGTTACATCCCTTGACAATGACTAAAACATTGCTTCTTCTCACCAAGTCGAAAGCCCATCAGTCATCCTCTTGACGTGGTCGGGCACTATCCTTCACTGTTGAGTGATGTTAGCCATGCTTAACCCTTTCCTTGGCCCTATCCTACCTTAACCTTAGTATTTTGCATACTCTTATGGACACGGCCTTGACTCCTTGTAATCGCTGCATCTGCCAAACCTTAGTCATTGCTTCCCATGGCCATTTCCCAGTCCTTGTTATTACTCATAACTTCCCTAAGTGAAATCTTACTTTTTTTTATGAGAGACAGCACACACAAGAGAGAGAGAGAGAGAGTGGGAGAGAGAGAGAGAGAAAAAAAAAATGAATTGGTATGCCAGGGTCTCCAGCCACTGCAAACAAACACCAGATACATGTGCCACTTTGCGCATCTGGCTTTACGTGGGTACTGGGGAATTGAACCTGGGTCCTAAGGCAAAGCACTTAATTTCTGAGCCATCTCTCCAGACCCCCAACTGAAATCTTTAAAAAATGTATATATATATATATATTTTTTTTTTTACTTATTCGAAAGAGAGAAAGATAGAGGGAGAGAGAGAGAGAGAGAGAAAGGGGCAGATAGAGAGGGAACATGTGTGCCAGGGTGCATGCACCACCTTGTACATCTGGCTTTATGTGGGTACTGGGGAATAAAACCTGGGTTCTTCAGCTTTGCAGGTAAGTCATCTCTCCAGCACCCCCTAACTGAAATCCTGATGGCAATATTCTCATCACCTCCTTCTTTTTCGGGGGGTGGGGGGTTTCAAGGCAGGGTCTCACTCTAGACCAGGCTGACCTGGAATTCGCTATGTAGTTTCAGAGTGGCCTCGAACTTGTGACGATCCTCCTATCTCTGCCTCCAAAGAGCTGGGATTAAAGTCGTGCGCCACCACGCCCGGCCCACCTCCTCCTTTTATTACAATTCACTTTCTCTATTACAATTCCAGTTTAGCAATTCTTTCACTCTCTCTGATTGTCATTGTGCATCACATTTCAGATTCACCTTCTCCTGTGTCCTTTCCTTTTCCTCTATCCTCACCTGGCAAGCTGTCAATCTTTATTAATCCAACATATCTCTATGCTGAGATTGTATAGCTGGGGCTAAATCTGGCTGGAACAATGCCAGCAAGTCTCTGATGTGTGACCTCTTAATATATTTATGTCACACCAGATACTGACGTCCCACCTGCAACACATATACCTTTCGAGACAGGGTCTTGCTATGCAGCCCTGGCTGCCCCCTGCGCTGTACTCCGGAGTGCTGTGACTGTGGGTGTCAACCATGGCCAGCTTACACCCCTCCCTTTGAAGTCAGCCTGGGAGACTGACTTCTCAAGGAAGCTCGCCGACGCACAGCTCTTTCGTGAGAGCATTCTCTGCGTCTACCTGGTGAGGTTTTGCTTCCCCACTTCTCTAGGCACTCCTCTGCTAAGCCATTTGCTCTCCACCTTTTATTTATTTATTTATTTTCGGTTTTTCGCGGTTGGGTCTCACTCTAGCCCGGGCTGACATGGAATTCGCTGTATAGTCTCAGGGTGGCCTCGAACTCATGGCGATCCTCCTACCTCTGTCTCCCGGGTGCTGAGATTAAAGGCGTGTGCCACCATGCCCTGCCACCTTTTTTTTTTTTTTTAAAGAAATAGAGTTTTATTTATTTGAGAGACACAGAGAGAGAGGGAGGAGAAGAGAGAGAGAGAGAGAGAGAGAATGAGCATTTCAGGACTTCCTGCCACTGCAAACAAGCTCCAGATGCATGCACTGCTTTGTACATCTGGCTTTACATGGGTAGTGGGGTATCCAACCTGGGTCATTAAGCTTTTGCAGAAAAGCTCCTTAAGTGCCGAGCAGTCTCTCCAGCCTGGATTTGTAATTTTTTTTTCTTTTTGGTTTTTCTCTAGCCCAGGCTGGCCTGGAATTCACTATGTAATCTTCAGGGTGACCTCGAACTCATGGCGATCCTCCTACCTCTGCCTCCCGAGTGCTGGGATTAAAGGAGTGTGCCACCACACTCAGCTTGGATTTGTAAGTTTTAAACTGCTGGGAATTGAACCCAGGGCCTTGTGTGTGTAAGACAAATACCGTACTTCTGATCTGTATTGTGAATCCTGAAGTAGGGTTTCATGAAGTTCCTGCAAAAGAAAACATACCTTGCAAGAGGATGTGCAGACTTTATAATCCCTGCACACACCTCTGGCCAAATCACATGTGGTTCTGTAGCTACTCATGACTGCTCCAAAAATCCTAACACTGAAAGAGAATTGTGTTGAAGACCCTTGAACCCACCTTTTATGGCTTTGCAGATGAAAAGACCTGGGCCCTGGGAGTGAGGAGTCTTATCTCATGTTCTTTCACTTATAGAATTAAGGATAAGGACCTTTGGTTTCCTTATTTTTTCTTCATAGTACCCGAAAATGCTAAAAGTCGTTTAAGAGTTCAATATGGAGGTATAGTTCTTGAAAGGCCTTTAGGCTCCAAAAGGGAATTTTACATGTGGCTTGTGAAAAAATTAGTGGTAGGGGCATGGACGAGAGACACATGAGGTGTCCATGCTAAGTATGGCTGTTAGAAAAGAAAAACGAAAAGAAAAGAAAAAAATTAGAACTGTGTTGCAGTCAGGTTTGCATTGCTGTTAGAAAACACCCAACCAAGAGCAGCTTGTGGGGAAAACAGGTTTATTTTGGCTTACAGCCTTGAGGGGAAGCTCCATGATAGCAGGGAAAATGATGACATGAGCAGAGGGTGGACATCACCCCCTGGCCAACATCAGGTGGACAACAGCAACAGGAGAGTGTGCCAAACACTGGTAAGAGGAAGCTGGTTATAACACCCATAAGCCCGCCCCCAACAATACGCTGCCTCCAGGCGGATTTAATTCCCAAATTGCCATCAGCTAGGGACATGGTATTCAGGACACCTAAGTTAATGGGGGACGCCTGAAGGAAATCACCATGAGCTTTGATTTTTTGTTTTAATTTTAAAAGAAACAACATAGTTTAAGGGGAAATTTTCAAAGGTATTGAGGGAAAATGTCTATGAGATAATAAAATAGCAGAAAAATGTAATTGCTTACTTTTCTTACATGCCAAACTCTGATCATTCCCAACTTACACAAGACGTTTATGAGTAGACATAATACATTTGGGTTTGCAATGGTTACTTTTCTCTTGGTACTTTTTCTTTCTTGTGTGTTTACTTATCCCTGTCTACTGCCAGGCCAGGAAATGTCTTCTCCGAGCCTCCTCTTACTGTTGTAAACGCTTGCGCAATTATTTTAGAATGGGAGGGGCCCTGTATGTTTTCTTCTCGTCAGAGCCTCCTCGTGATTCATGTGCAAAGAGGTAATAGCACTGGGTTCATTTGGGCTCAGACACTCTGGTAGGATAAGTTTGATGGGGTAGTCTTTTTGTTTGTTTGTTTGTTTTGTTTTCCCGGGTAGGGTCTCACTCTGGTCCAGGCTGGAGCAGAATTCACTATGTAGTCTCAGGGTGGCCTCGAACTCACGGCGATCCTCCTACCTCTGCCTCCCAAGTGCTGGGATTAAAGGCGTGCGCCACCACACCCGGCTTAGATGGGGTAGTTTTTTAAGGAAATCCCACTTGAGTTGACTGGAGACAGCTGTAATATGACAGGAAGAAAGTGCATTTGGGACTCTGGGACTCCACTGATTTTACGTCTAAGCTTCTACCAAGGCCCAGTGGAAATGCACTTTTGGATTTACCGTCTGTGAGGTGTCTGGCATGTTCCCATACTTTCACCTGGAATCTTTCCTTCTTAGGTGACTGCAGCAGACTCCAAGTGCCCAGTGGGAGTTCTTACAGCGTTTAAAATTTAAAGCGATGGCCCTGAAGGTGGCTCTGAGTGTTGGCTTGAGAAGCAGGTGTGGTGCCTTGGTCATAAAGCACCCCATATTCATGGGTTCCATTAAAATGAGATCTCATGGACTTCTGAATTGTGTCCGTGACATTAATATTTGAAGAGGGCTGGAGATGGCTTAGCAGTTAAGGTACTTGCCTGTGAAGCTTAAAGATCCAGATTCAATTCCCCCATACCCACATAAGACAGATGCCCAAGGTGGTACATGCGTGTGTTCATTTGCAGGGGCTAGAGGCCTTGGCATTCCCATTTCTCTCTTTGTATCTGCCCCTCTGTCAAATAAATAAATAGAATATAAGATCAAAAAAATATTGGGGGGCTAGAGAGATGGCTTAGCAGTTAAGCACTTGCCTATGAAGCCTAAGGACCCCTGTTCGAGGCTCGTTTCCCCAGGACCCACATTAGCCAGATGCACAAGGGGGCGCACGCGTCTGGAGTTCATTTGCAGTGGCTGGAGGCCCTGGCGCGCCCATTCTCTCTCTCTCTGCCTCTGTCTCTCTGTCGCTCTCAAATAAATAAATAAAAATAAACAAAAAAAAATATTGGGGCTGGAGAGATGGCTTAGTGGTTAAGGCACTTGCCTGCCAAAGCCTAAGGACTCATGTTCAACTCTCCAGGTCCCACATAAGCCAGACACACAGTGATGCAAGTGTGCAAGGTCGCACAAGGGGGCGCATGTGTCTGGAGTTCAATTGCAGCGGCTAGAAAGCCTGGCATGCCCATTCTCTCTCTCTCTCTCTCTCTCTCTCTCTCTCTCTCTCTCTCTCTCTCTCATAAGGAAGGCCAGTCTGTTGGGCTTGCCTCAAGAATAATATTTGAAGAGCAGGTGGATTTGTCCTTCAGACAATGGGGCTGCATGGCAGAGGACATCAGGCAGTGGTCCTGGGGCGAGAAGAACTGAGTTTAAGCCCCCCTTAGGGCTTCCAGGGTCTCAGTCACTCACGATGTGATCTTGCTCAAGCGATCTAACTTCTCTGGGCGCTGATCACATGAAGCTATGATAAAGAGGAAAACACCCACCTTTCTTCTCTCATAGCCTTGCTGTGAGCCTCACGTGCAGTGGCCTCAGTGCACTTTGGATGACTGTGAGGTGAAACTACATGAATGGGAAGGGCTATTAGAAACTGAAGGACGTGTCTTGAATCATTGCCTCAGTAGCAACGCACATAGCTCATTTCACATCGCTTCACAGGCACATGGGACAGATCCAGCATGAGTGAGCTGGTATGTGAAAATGAGCAAGATTTCCATGACCACAGAGGAACAGTAAAGCCCACGCCGAGAATAGCAAACAGAATAACGTCAAGGCAAGATGCTTTTTTAACAAGTGAAAGGTGGGGATTTGGGGCTGGAGAGATGGCTTAGTACTTAAGGCACTTTTCTGCAAAGGCTAAGGACCCAGGTTCGATTCTCCAGGTGCCACTTAAGCCAGATGCCCATGATGGGTGCATGTGGAGTTCATGTGCAGTAGCTAGATGCCCTGGTGCACCCATTCTCGCTCTCTCTGTATCTCTTTCTCTCCCTCTCTCTGTTTCTAATAAATAAATAAAAATTTTAAAAAGATGGGGATTTGCAGAGAGAATGGAAAGTCATCCCACAGAGAACAAAATATACAAAATATACTCTATACCAAATGCACAATATATAAAATATGTAACATACAAAATACATGCCTGAAATGCTGCACTTATACACACAGGATAGCCAAGACAGAAATGATGAGGCTGTGAATTCTGTTAAATAAATTTACAAAAGGGAAAGTGGAAATCCCTTTTATGGTGGAAATCTTCCTGTTTTCCAGTAAAATTCACTGCCTTAACAAAACTCAAAAACATTCATATCATATGTACATATTTGTTTTAAATATTTATTTATTTATTTGAGAGTGACAGAGAGAGAAAGAGGGAGAGAGAGAGAGAGAGAGAGAGAGAGAGAATGGGCATGCCAGGGCCTTCAATCACTGCAAACAAACTCCACATGCGTGCGCCCCCTTGTGCATCTGGCTAACGTGGGGCCTGGGGAATCGAGCCTCAAACTGGAGTCCTTAGGCTTCACAGGCAAGCGCTTAACCACTAAACCATCTCTCCAGCCCATATGTGCACATTTTATTGAATGTAATTTGTGCATGTTTGTATATGTGGTGTGAGTGCGTGTGTGTGTTCATGTGTGTACAAAGAGGCAAGAGGCTGACATTGGGTGTCTTCCTTAATCACTCTCCACCTTTTTTTTTTCAGTCAAGGTTTCTCACTGAACCTAGAGCTGACTGATTCAATCATGATTAGCCATCCAGCAAGCCTCAGGGATCCTCCTATTTCCACCTCCCCAGCTCTGGGATTACAGGCATGATCTCCATGCCTGGCATTTACACGGGCACTGGGAGTCTGTACCCATACCTCATGCTTGTGTGGCAAGCACTTTACTCATTGAGCCATCTCCCAGCCCCGGAACATAGCTTTGTTTTATTTTTTCCAGTTCACAATAGGCAACGTTTTCCTCAAAATTCTAGAAAGTCACAATAAATTCATGGCCAAGTCAGAATCTTAGTGCACCGAGATTCTTCCTGTATTTCTTGCAGAAAATCTTCATCTCCCACCAGCTCACTAGAATACACTTGAATTCCTTACTTGTGGGCTGATCAGTGGTCTCTTCCGTTTGCAGGGTCCCTGGTATCCACAGGCCACTATGTGCTGAAGCTGTAATGGTGAACAAGGCATACACAATCCTAGTCCTTACAAAATAATAGGGTAACTAACTGCCTGCCCGTGAGTCCTTCTCTTAGCTTTTGGATACTACATCCAAGAAGTGGTCTCCCTCTTCACTCACTGCTTCATTGCTGTGCTGTTTATTAAGTACATGTCTCCTGTTTCCCCCTCATTAATCATTCTCCATTATATGGCTTCCTTGGTGCCTCTTCTCCAAACAGACCATGTCCTATTTTTCAACAGCTCCCGCGAGGTATGAATTCTAGAACCATCCACCATCCTCATTACTTTTCCCGTGAGCCATCTATTTTGTCATGTCTCTCTCTCTCTCTTAAGGCATAGCACCCCCCCCCCCAATCATGCAATTCTGCCCCCAAAATGGTCTTGTGAGTGTATGTACTGAGATAACAGGGCTTCAAGTAATCAGAAGCTTGTGACTTGGGGTGCAAACTGAGCTTGTCACAGCTGGCATGGTTTCTTGTGGCCATGTTAACTGTATGACAATGCTTATTTCCCAGTTAACTAAAACAATCAGAGCCCCTCCCCATGAACTATGACCAAGCCAAACCTCCCTGACTGTAGTCCAGCATTTGGTATTTTATACTTACACTATAGCCCACTGACATCCCTTGTATCTATCCTGAAGTTCAAAAGCAAACACATATGATGTTGGTCATGTTTTCTTCCTCAAGGGACTTGAGGTTACTCATTTGTCAGCTCATTTTGCTAATCTCCAGACACATCCTTCATAGCCCTTAGAATAGATTCCTCAATCTCTTTCACTGTCCTTGCCTGTCAGTAGAAGCCACATCCATAGCCCAGACGAGGTCCACAAACCTCTCCAGCCATAGAGGCCTCACCAGAATTTCCAGGCCTCTGTTATGGCCTGTAACACAGCACAGAGCTATTTATTGGGTATGTGCCTATGTGGGTAGAGCTTTTCAACTTTCTTGCTTTTTATTATTTTTTTTTTCATTTAGTACTTATGTTATTGTCAGCATTCTGGGATTTCTTTTTTTAATTTTTTAATGTTTATTATTGAATGTTTTGTGTGCTCTCTATATAAAACTATCCATTAGATATTTAAGAGGTAGAGATAGTGATAATTGAGAATTGGTCCTGACCACAAAAGGAACTGATAATCTAGTGTGGGATGTAGATCTGCCCATGTATAATAGAAGGAAGTGGCTATTCCGGCTTCTTTCTGATGGGCAAGCATTTTGCAAGAACGTAAGCTATGTGTGTGCAAGGTTAAACCATCCAATTAATTGAGCCTTTAAAAAAAAGTCATTTCACTGGGAGGAGAAAACAACATAAAATTGGTTATCATCCCCTGTCCTATAATAAAACAAATCATTTTTCATGTTTTAATTGGATTTGTGGCTAAATCACACAGCCAGGGAGATTGACCACAAGTGGATCCCATCATGTGGGCTTCAGTCTGCAGAAGACTTCCTTCCAGTTATCCAGCAGTGAGTCAAAGGCTTGGTGACTCTTCTGAAACAAAAAACAAAATTATTCCCTTACTTTTTGCATCTGTATTCAGTTACACTCCTTTACTTTCCACCCAAGACAATAATTTCAGAGATTTGAATTTTTGTCAAATGTGACTTCTATGCATGAAAAGTACAAAATTAAGAAGTTGTACCGTCTCCCTTTTAAAAAGTGGCTCACTGAAAGAAAGCACCTTTTCCTTTTTGTTGAAAAAGAGAGAGAGAGAGAAAAAATCAATCTCTATTTTAGAATTGCAAATACATTTTCTTAATGGAGAAAATCAATTCGTATGACAATGCTATCATCCAGTTCCAAAAGTACAGTATAATCTCTCCTCTGTCTCTCTCTCTCTCTCTCTCTACACACACACACAAACACACACACAGACACACACACACACACACACACACACACACACACACACACACACCGGATTCAGACAGCTTCATTCTGCAATGAGCGTTGTCACCTATCTCTCTAGTAAAGATACCGACCAGCAAAGCCTGCTGGGTTTTTGTAGTCTTGGTCATGCCTTGTTTTCCCAGGACACAGTCAGAGCAGCCCTAAGAGTGACCGAAGGGGTTAATGCAAGCACTTGGCCGGGTGTCAGTTAAACTTTTTCCCTGGCTCTGCCCCGGGTTTCCCCTCCAAGGGATTTCCCTCCGCCTCTCAAGCAGGCCCTTTATAAAGAGCAGATTTTCTATTTCACTCACAGCAGCCTTGCTGCCTTTAGGAACTGGAGAGCCAGGCACTTTCACTGGGGCAGGAAGAAGGCTCTGGATTCATTATTTCTTCACCACAATAGCAACTTAAGATGCCTGGGAAAATGGCTGTGATCTGTGGAGCCTCGACTATACTTTGGGTAGTGTTTGCAGCTTGTAAGTTCTGATCTGTTTGAAATGTTAGCAATTCCATTTTCACAATGAATTTGGCTTTGGTCCGTGTTACTAAGGGAGTGAAGGAAGGCACTAGGATTTTAAACAATGGGAAAACTTCATTTTACCTAACTTTTAATGTGCTATTGAGGTTTGCTATGCACTATGATGTTGCCAAACTCAGGGCTGCAAACTGTTGCTGTAGGGATGCCTCTTTGCTAGTTTCAAAAGAATAATTTGGATTTTATCTGCACTAAGTCTATCTCTTTTGTTTCCTGTACTTGATAATGAGGTCAAACTTAGAAAATAACAGGATAGCTTTGATCAAGAGGCATCGAGGTCAGAAGAGCCTTCTCCTGAGGGGTGATGATCCCGAACAGCTTCTCCTTCAGCAATGACTTCAGGACTTTGGGGGCGTCTTGTAGATAGTCTGAGTCAGTTTAGGAAAGAGATCAGCCCGGTTGTGTTTTGGACATTGCCCTACGGCACAGGAGAGGGGGACGTAGCCTGAGACCAACTGAGGGTGAGCTTGTTTCTCTCCTTGTTTTCTTCAGCCGCTCAAGCTTTTAAAATCCAGACCTCCCCTGAATCCAGGACACTTGCTCAGATTGGTGACACTGTCTCACTGACCTGCAGCACCACAGACTGTGAGTCCCCATCTTTCTCCTGGAGGACGCAGATAGACAGCCCACTAAGCGCCAAGGTGAGGAACGAAGGGACCAGGTCCACCCTGATCATGGATCCTGTGAGTTTCGAGAATGAACACTCATATCTGTGCACAGCAACTTGCAGATCGGGAAAACTGGAGAAAGGAATCCAGGTGGAAATCTACTGTAAGTGCTATCAATAGTCTTTGATTTTCTCTCAATTTTTTTTTAAGAAAAAAAAAATTAAGGAGAATTTTCAAAGATAAGTTTTTAGGAGTATGTCATGTCTAGATTCTTGGCTAGGACATGTAGAGTTGCAAGAAAGCTACAGACAGCTGAGGAATTATTAGAGCAGGAATTAGACCAGGAATCTCAACTGTGGCCTCTGTTTCCATGTCTGCCGTAAACATGGTACCCATGCAAAATACCTTCTCTCCACACCAACTTTCTGCAACTCGCAAATCTCTAAGGTTCTTTTAGTTTCCCACTTGATTATATTTCTACGTGTTTACTTGTGCGTGCATGTAAATGATTTATGAATTCCACCCTTCAGGAATTTTCCATGCACTTATTCGTGTGCTATTTCGTGCTTAAATCAGTCTGCAGATTACAAACATCTTTCATTTCATAAATCACGTTGGTGTACAAGTTTTCCTTTTAGACATAACAAAAATATTTGTAAACATTTCATTCACTGGACACTGATACATTCAGAAAATTTTGTTCTTGTTGCCATAAAGCCTTGGTGCTGACCTCAAGTGTATTTGCATAATGAATTAGATTTGACTCATGAATGTTAATGAATGCACTAGCCTGCCAAAAATGCAACCTACTTCACTGCCGACTTAGCCTTTAAAATTATCAAGAAGAGTAAACAGCTAACCCTACATTCATTATTTCCTTTGGTTACTGACTTTTGTTTTTCTTTCTGAAAACAACAAAACAAAACTGTTCTTCTATATCACTTCTTCAGGAACATCTTGCTTGATTGGCTTCTAATTACATTAATTCTTTTCTACTGTACTAAAGCCCAACTTCGCCCAGTAACCTTCACTGAAATCTCAACAAGCCTCATGTGTAGCTAGAGCTTTCCAAAGAGTTATGCTTGGCCGGCTGCTTTCAATTATGCTGGTTGTACATGAATCGTTTATGTCTGGGCAGTCTCCTGAGCTCCTTGGAAGGTCCCCTTATGTAAATACAGGGAAAAGTAGCAAGTTCTTAAATTACCTGTCATAAAATTCAGTGGATTGTAGGCACATTGACTGCGAAATATGAGGGACATCGAAAATTGGTGGAAAGATGTACAATACCATGTTTTCAGATAGCAAGGCATTTCTAGTTCCTTTGCTCACAAATGTCATGTAGTTGAAGATGTTTTTGTTAAATAAGTGAAGGCCCTTCTGGCTTTAATTATGTTGCCTGTGATTTTTGGTGAGAATGTCTGCTTCTTGTTATACTTAACAGTGCTGTCTCCATCCCACATTTAACTGTAATATTCTTCAGAATTGAGACCTTTGCAATCTGACTACCCAGAGTCTTCACTGCACCAAAGTTACCGTTACGATAGAATATACTTTTTTTAAAAAAAAAGATATAATCTTTGCAGAGGAGGCAATGAAATATTGTGTCCCATTGTACTAGGAGGTCCAGTAGAGTACTACTCAGAACTTGAAGTTAGACATTTCAGGAAGTAAATCCAGAATTGAAATGCTGCGCAAAGAATAACCTTTCTGGTGGATGAAGTCTTGTCAGAAGCACCATTTTCAGAAGCCAGCCTTTTAAAGTTTCTCTCTTCATTTTTCTAGCCTGTCTTACACAATGGCAATCCTTGGCAATGACATTCTGAGTATTGGGTTCCTTATCTAGAAAGTGGAACTATGTCAGTCCTGACTAAAATAGGAGAGCACGGTATAACATAGGAATGACCTATAGCAGCAGTTCAAGGTCACAGAGATCATGAGCTCAAATCCCAGCTTTACCACGTTACTAACTGTGTGACCCCAGGCTGGTCCTGCAAATGCACAAA
The DNA here is from genome assembly GCF_020740685.1 of Jaculus jaculus. Taxonomy (NCBI): domain Eukaryota; kingdom Metazoa; phylum Chordata; class Mammalia; order Rodentia; family Dipodidae; genus Jaculus; species Jaculus jaculus. The sequence continues at coordinate 51,207,698 of NC_059120.1, read as the reverse complement.
GTCCGAGAACATGGTCCCTCTCACTTGGGATTATTCTAAGAATAAATCAAAATCATTTGTGTTAGATCTATAACAGAGTGACAGGCACATATAACTCTCAGTAAATGCTAGTTATTGATCACCCTTCTTTTACTATAACAGCAGGCAACCTTTAATATTTCTAAGATGGAAACTTAAGAGGCTCTTAATAGGTAGTTGGTTCTGGTTCTTGCTTCCTGAGCTCGCCCCAAACCATAAAGAGCTGCTTAAACAATTAATCCTGCTGTATCAACACTGGTATTGTTAGCAGAAACATTGCATTTGATTTGCACTGTGTTAAACCAGTAACAGAGCTTCCAGACACAAGTAGAAAGTCACTCAGGCAGTCTCTTCGCTTTGCAGCTTTCCCAAAAGACCCGGAGATCCAGCTGAGTGGCCCCGTGGAGGTCGGGAAGCCCGTCACAGTCAAGTGCTTGGCTCCTGACATCTACCCATTTGATAGGCTGGAGATGGACTTACTGAAAGGCACCCATCTCATGAAGAATCAGGAATTTCTAGAAGATATGGAGAAGAAATCTGTGGAAACCAAGATCTTGGAAGCAACCTTTACTCCTGTCCTTGAGGATGTTGGCCAAATTCTTGTTTGCCGAGCTAGATTACACCTCCAGGAAATGGATTCTGTGCCCAAGGAGAGGGAGACGATCAAAGAATTGCAAGTCTACAGTAAGTCCTTGGGCGATGAGCACTACTAATCTTTATGGGAATTCAACCTTGGATGTGTATTATCATATTTACTGTTATTCAATTAACTTAGCAAGTGGGTTAGTGTGAAACTTATTTGCAGTTTTCATGCCATTCTTATTCATTGAGGACATGCTATTTCCAGGAGTGTGATTCAGTGAAAAGAATCTTGGATTTGCAGTGAGAAGGGCTGAGTTTAATTTCTGCCTGTGTTCGCTATGTGAACTGAAAGTTGCTTAATGAGTCAATTTCCTTAGCACTGAAGAATAACCATACCACTAACTGGTTGGGTAATAGGAAATAGGCTGAAATGACAAAATATTCTTTCTTCTGTTTTGTAAATTCTGATAAAAAATGGTTGAAATATTGGTTTCCTAGGTATAGACATTTGACAAGGGGAGTGCTTTTTCTGTGTGTGCACACATCTATATGTGTGAGTTCACATGTACACACACGTGGTAGGCGCAGGAGGTGATAGAGCTGATCGTCTTCTAGCTCCTGAGACGGCCAGGGCATTGGAAGCGTTCTTCTTGCCTTAGCATCGAGTATGAAGGAAGTCACTGGGCTCTGTGGAAACTAGTACCGTGTTCTGTTCTGGGTTCTACATCTGCAAGGGTGGCCATCTGCTCGTGCAGATTTAGCCAAGAGAGATTGAGATGGGAAGGGTTCTACAATGTTCTGAGGATTCAGTCAAGGCAGGGGGATATTTTTCTCAGCAAATACAATACTTAAAGGAGTTTTTCATCTTTTCTATAACAACAACAGAAGGCTGAAGTATGGCTGGTGTATAAAAGTTGATTACAAAAATGAAGATTTCAGGTCAATGGGAGATATTTTTCAATAATTAAGGATACTGAAATGTCACCTTAGAAGACAGGCACCCCTCTCAGTAGGTGGATTAGAGCTGCCTTTGATTTGCTGTTGACAAGGATAGCTACCTGGAGCTCTTCTCCTTAAGTAAGACACTTAACTGTGTAACTCTAAGAACTTCTAGTAATTTCCGTGTAGCAACAGCCGCCTGAACACACCAAACATCAAAACATGTAACCTGAGCTGGAGAGATGGCTTGGCGGTTAAGGCACCTGCCTGTGAAGCCTAAGGATCCAGGTTCGATTCTCCAGGTCCTACATAAACCAGATGCACAAGGTGGCGCATGCATCTGGAATTCGTTTGTGGTGGCTGGAGGCCCTGGCACGCCCATTCTGGTGTCCCTAATAAATGATAATAATAATAAAAACATGTAACCCAAGTGGCCTGAAGAGATGACTCAGTCACTAAGGTGCTTGCACCCATAAGAACCTGGATTTGCTCCCCAGAATCCACATATAACTGCTAAGCTTGGTGGCCTAGGCCTATAGGCCTGACACTGGCCAGCCAGTCTAGCTGAATTGGTGAGCCAGTGGGAGACCCTGTCTCAAACCATGTGGACATTGTTCTTGAGGATTCTACAGAAGTTGTCCTCTGGCCTCCAGATGCATGTGCACACACATGTATGCACACCCCCTCCCCCCCACACGTGTACCTGCTTACCCACAGGCATGTAATTATATACTCACACATCAAAAGTGAAACCCAGCGCAGAAGAGATGGCTTCCCAGTTAAGTCAATCGCCTGTGAAGCCTAAGGATCCAGGTTGATTCCCCAGAACCCATGTTAGCCAGATGCACATGGTGGCTCATGACTCTAGAGTTCTTGCAATGGCTAGAGGTCCTGGTGACCCCACTCTCTCTCTCTCTCTCTCTCTCCCTCTCTTTTTCCCTCCCTCCCAACCTCCCTTCATCTCTCTCTCTCTCTCATATAAATATAAATAAAATATTTTTAATAAATGTAACTTGGTCATTAGTCAGAAATTAGATTAGCTGCATTTTTGATGACCCAGCGATTCTGGGTATTAACTTGGAAGAATGGGTTCGTCGAATCTGAGGGGTCATAAACACAGTGTGGATAGAGATGAATTATTTCTTGCTAGATGGGGGCGGTGCTGAGTGACTGACTGCATCTCCTATTCCCGCCTTCGCAGTCTCACCCCAAAACACAGTGGTCTCTGTGCATCCTTCCCCACGGTTGCAAGAAGGGGACTCGGTGACAATGACGTGCTCCAGTGAGGGTCTACCAGCTCCAAAGGTGGTGTGGAGCAAGAAGTTAGACAACGGAAACTTGCAACTGCTCTCCGGCAACGCCACTCTCACCTTAATTGCTATGAGGATAGAAGATTCGGGCGTATATGTGTGTGAAGGCGTTAATCTGGTTGGAAGAGACAAAAAAGAGGTGGAGCTCATTGTCCAAGGTGGGTTGGGTAAGCAAAGGGAGTGGGCAAGGCCCTTGGGACCCGAGCAACGATGATGAGATCTCAAGGCTGAAATGTCTTCTTTGCATGTCTTTGATGGCCTATCTTTTAAAATTATTTATTTATTTATTTGAGAGAGACAGAAAGAGGGAGAGAGAGAGGAAGAGAGAGAGAGAATGAGAGGGACATGGGCAGTTCCTCCAATCACTGCAAAGGAACTCCAGACGCATGCGCCACCATGTGCATCTGGTTTACAGAATAGAACCGGGTTCCTTTAGCTTTGCTGGCAAGCGCCTTAAACACTAAGCCTTTTCTCCAGACTTTTAACATTATTTTAACTTACTTAATTTATTTATTTGAGAAAGAGAGAGAGAGAGAGAAAGCAGGCAGAGAGAGAGAGAAAGAGAGAGAGAGAGAGAATGAATGATAATGAATGATGGCCTGATTGTCATATACTTTAGCTCAAATATCTGTTTATCATAATCATGCTTTCTGGACATCTTTTCTCCCCAGAGCCTGTGTAGTTCTTCATTTTGGTCTCTTTTGTAGCTCCCATTATGTCATTGCTGCCTCACTCCCTGGCATTTTCTGGTGAATGCACCTGGTTCGCTTTTCTTCTCACTCCAAATATCCAAGAACCGCATGCACTACTGCATGCTGGCTACTTCTGAAACCAGGCCTCCACCCTGAACCAGCAAATCTGGATGGCTCTTGCTTCCAAATGACCCCAGAATGTGACCTGCTCTCCAGCAATCTTGCCATAGAGTTTGTCATTCTCACTTGGGGTTTTTGTAGGGCGTTCTTAAATAAGAGCATTCCCCAGGCACCAGCTACGGCTCTGGCTCTTGACAGTAGTGATTTATTTATAGTATCTAAGAAATAACAGAGGGGCGTCTTTTCTCCATTGTACAAATGAGAGAATGGAATCGTAGATTATAAAGGCACCATCTCTTAATTTGCACATTGTTTTTTGCATTACTTTTACATTCTATGTACCTCTGTCCTCATATCTATCATCCATCCATCTATCTATCTATCTAATCAATCTTTACCATATTCTGTGAAGGACCAAACAACTCAGATTCAATATAAGTTATAAATTGTCTAGAGTCAAATAGCTCTTTGGTTGTATTTATAGTATCATCTCAATTCAAACTCTTTTCAGTTGAAGTTAATTGTATCTATTTTTTTTTAAATTAATATGTTAATTGATTAAAATGATACCCATGCATTGGGTATCATGTGATGTTTTAATGTATTTATATGGTGATTTGAATGATTAAATCAAAACATACACTTTAGGGATGGGGAAATGGCTCACCAGTTGAAGACCCTTGCTTGTAAATCATGCCAGCCTGGGTTTGATTCCCTAGTGCCTTCATAAAGCCAGACACACAAAGTGGTACATGCATCTGAAGTTTGTTTGCAGCAGCATGCAGCCCTGGTGTGCCCATATTCTCTTTCTCTCTCAAAAAATATTTTTAAAGAGTATATATTTGAACAAGAACCAAAATAATGCATTGTTTGAATGTGTCTGTCCATTAAATTGCATGCTTCTTAAAGTAGGGGACTGCTCTGTTGGTCTGTCTGTCTGTATTTGATGTTTGGGTGCTCAACACAATACCTGACCCATAATAAATGTTTAGCAATATTTATTTTATGAGCAAACAAACTGTCAACATTAATGAAACCTCAAAGAAATAGGGATTTTTAAAAAATTTTTATTTATTTATTGGAGAGCAACAGACACAGAGAGAAAGACAGATAGAGGGAGAGAGAGAGAATGGGCGCGCCAGGGCTTCCAGCCTCTGCAAACGAACTCCAGACGCGTGCACCCCCTTGTGCATCTGGCTAATGTGGGTCCTAGGGAATCGAGCCTTGAACCAGGGTCCTTAGGCTTCACAGGCAAGCACTTAACCACTAAGCCATCTCTCCAGCCCAGAAATAGGGATTTTTAAACTTACATGATTAAACAAGGAAAATTCAGACCCATCATCAGTTGGTTCATTCAGGTGGGTGTTAGATGAACGTTCGTAAGTGACCAGAAAAGGTATCATACAAAGAAAAGTGTGCAAAGCTAGATGCCCATCCCAGAACACTTACAGCCTGTTGAAAGCTGGAGCCCACTTCAATGGGCCAAGGGAATGTGTTCTGAGATGGCAGAGGGTTTGTTCTGCATTTTGTATTGCATGAGATACTGACAACCTTAAGTACTGAACATAGAACTGAACCTTCAAAGGACCCTCCAGCCCCCCTAAAAAGCTCCTTCCCCAGGAACTACAAGGTCCTACAGTGCTGCAGGCAGCCAGGGCTCTTCTCAGGGAGGAAGTGGATCTACTGTGACACATGAAAGACCCCCCCCCCCATAGTCTCACGCTTGCACATAAAGAATTCAGAAAACATTGTTCTGAGCAAACTCTTTCAAAATCAAATTGCATATTGATTTACTGGGCTAAATGGAAGAGAACCTTCTTTGGAAACTACTAAGCCATCACAATTTCACAAACTAGATTGAGAAAAGCAAATTCCTTGATGCACACGAGAGGCGTGCAAAATGTAGTGTGTTTGGATTATGCGTTGAGAGTTTCTTCTTTCTCCTCCGGCTTTGTTAGATTACATTTATTTTCTCTGGATTTCATCTGTTACTTGTAAAATCACCCAACCACTCGCAAGATTTTCAGGGGAACAAAGTCTAGATCTGGACTTCTCTTTCTCTCAAAAGAAGATGTCATGGCACCTAAGCCTGTGGGCTTAGCCGGGACAGTATGGGCAGCCAGAGTGCTCTCCTGGATCCTTGAGGGTTGGTTTGACCTCATCTCTTTCCTTTCCACCTCCGAATTAAGTGCAATAACATTTCTGTGTTACATCAAACATATCTGAGAGGTGACTTGTGTCATTACTTTCATGTTTACATTTTTGTTTTGCTTGCAGCGTCACTCCATGTGACTCTCAAAGGTATTTCTTTATATTGGAGCAGAAATCCTAAGTTCAGTTCCATTGTGGACATTTATCTAATTAAAGAACTTTCAGGGGTAGTTTTTCTTACCCTCTTTCAGATCTTGTTTTATCCCCACATGAGAAGATGGAATCTTAAATCAGATCCATTTCATATCAATTCTTAATTTGGCTGGCTGCAAGTTGGGAAAAGTTAACATTTCTGAGCCTATGTTTCCTATAGAAGGAAGAGGCTAACGTGCTGAGGAGGTAAAGGTGAAAATATAGCAGCAGAAAAACAAGAAAGGAGAGAAGAAAAAATAGTAACAGTTGAGGACGTTATTCTGAGAATTAAATGAGATAATATATGCAAATTAGTATACCTAATTGTTGGCCACACAGAAACCCATACAATTATTTCAGTTTCTCTTTGTAACTACAGTGATTTGATGAGCTACATCTGAGTAAAAAATGGGATTATTGCCCTGAAAAGATGTGATTATGGCCAAGAAAATATGCCTGTTGCTTTCCTGACAAATTTTCATCTACATTCATCTTGATAGCCTGATTTGACATGGTGTATGGATTTTCATTCTTTAGAGCTGTGGTCTCATTCTTGATAGTTCCAAGGTGGGAAGGAATGCTTTCTTCTTGGCACTGATAGTAGCTGACTACAGAGTGGGAAAGATAAACATCATATATGGAAATACGATGAAATAAGAAAACAATCTTACCTTCTTTTTGTCATCTTTCTTTCTCCCCAGAGAAACCATTTATTGTCGACATCTCCCCTGGACCCCGGGTTGCTGCTCAGGTTGGGGATTCGGTTGTGCTGACATGTGCTGTCACGGGGTGTGAATCCCCCTCTTTCTCCTGGAGAACCCAGATAGACAGCCCCCTCAGTGGGCAAGTGAGGAGTGAGGGGGCCAAGTCCACGCTGACCCTGAGCCCTGTGAGTTTTGACAACGAACATTCCTACCTGTGCACCGCAACCTGTGGACGGAAGAAACTGGAAAAGGGGATCCAGGTGCAGCTCTACTGTAAGCGGTTTTCAAAATTGGTCACTCTTTCTTGACTTGCTTTCCCCGGTTCCATTGGGAGAAAAAGAATGCTAATCTATAAGGCAAGCCATTTGTTTAGAATAGAATTTGGCATTGTAAATGCTTCCTAAGTCTCTGAATCATGGTGTGAGTGCAGCCTGGTTGGTCTAGATCTTGAGTGCATAATGTCCATGTTATAGCTCCTGTCTTCATCATGCACTTGGCCACACACATGCCCTGGTTCCCTTTTCCTTTTCCTTACACTTGTCTTATTTTTATTTCTTTGAGGGAGGGAGAGAGAGAGAGAGAGAGGATGGACATGCCATGGCCTCCAGCCACTGCAAACAAACTTCAGACACATGTGCCACCTAGTACTTCTGGCTTATGTGGGTCCTGGGGAACCGAACCTGGGTCCTTTGGCCTTGCAGGCCAGCACCTTAACCACTAAGCCATCTCTCTAGCCTCCCTTTTTCTTCCATGGGTATATTGAGGTGGTAAGTGAGAGCAGTGGGGGCCTCCTCATCCAGACAACTACAGGGTGGGGGGTGACAAGCTCATCTGCTCAAACTGATGGTGAGGCTCCAGCCTGCCTTTGTTTGCTTGTTTGCAGGACCGGGGGCTCGAACTTACGGCCTCATGTATGCTAGGGAAGTAAGTGTCCTACCAGACCTGTACCCCCAACCTGCACGCCGACTGCTTTAAAGGCCCAGTTAGAAAGCTCATCTGCAGCATGGGGGGAAGCAAGAGGCAGTGGGGAACAGCAAAATGCCAGAAATGAAGACTGGTTTTACACTGGAGAGGGGGATGGTGAATACAGTAGCTCGAGCAGAATTAGGAGGCACCCCAGATATTAAAACTGATTTACGCTGCAAGGAAATGCCACAGTGTTTTGCTGCTACCTTAAAGAATATCCTTTACAGCCTCAAATCTGCCCGAATTTCACTTTGCCGGCGTTCTTCAATCTACTCTGAATGAGGAATGATTTATATTGTGACTATCGAGTTATTTTGTCAAAAGGTTACATCAGCCTGCTCTAGTAAATCAACTCAAGAGAACAGATTGTAAAGATGTTTTTTTTTTCCCCATCCAAAGCCCTGCCCAAACTTATGTAAACTTTTGGGACTTTGTCCAGGATAAGAGAGTATGCCTGCTCAGGGACTTAAATCTCTCAAAAGGAGGGTAAATTTTATTGCTTATCATGTTACCCAGAGTCCATGATCTGCTGATGTAGGCACATTCCCAGCAGAAATGAAAACAGTGGTGAAGACTTACTGCAACATAGATCTCCTTGAAAATCTGTCACTTTTAACAACATTCTGCTTAAGGAAAACTGTTTCTTTAAGCATTACTTTTACCCTTGATAGTTTAGTCTCATTTGTATTGATTTGCATAGGATATATTATAAATGTTATATAAATTAGATGCTAACTACTTAGGCTAGATTCCAAATAATATATTTAAGACTGTTCTTTTTGTATTTTTTTTTATGAGAGAAAGAGAGAGAGAGAGAGAGAGGGAGGGAGGGAGGGAGGGAATTGGCACGCCAGGGCCTCAGCTGCTGAAATTGAACTCCAGACACTTGCGCCACCTAGTGGGCATGTGCACCCTTGCACTTGCCTCACCTTTGTGTGTCTGGCTAACGTGGGATCCAGAGAGTAGAACAAAGGTCCTTGGGCTTCACAGGCAAGCACCTTAACCACTGAGCCATCTCTCCAGCCCTGTTCTTTTCTTAATTAAGGTTTAACTGGCCTAAAAATCTGACTATAAGGTATTAAGCTAGCTCAGTGGGGAACTGCCCTTGTGGGACTTATTTGAAATGGAAAAGAATGCATAACCAATATCCCTAGGTCAGAACATCAATCAGTGTCTTAGTAGGTATCATATACAAAACGAAAAGTCTCTGTAAGTTTTAAATTTCTGAGTTACACAATAAATCAAATGATACACATTTTATCAGGCCACTCTGAAGACTGAAATAATGAGTGATGAAAACTAGATTCATCTTCATACATCATGACAACTATTTAAAAACATCTGACATTTATAATTGGTGAGATGGCATGTGCCCCACAAGATGACATCATTAGAAATGACAAATAAGGGGTCAAATATGCATTATGTGATGACTTAGTACACTAAGTATTTTATTTCTGTTACTTAAAATTAACATTGTATGTATTTACAGTTAATGTCATATTTTCATATTTTATGTACTGAGAACATGCTTTCTCAGCTGAACAAAAGCTGTCCCTTGGATACATTTCACTCATTTTTCCCTTCAATGTCACGAAGTAACATTATGTTTGCGTGATATTTGCAGCGTTCCCCAGAGATCCAGAAATCGAGATGAGTGATCTCCTTGTGCATGGGAAGCCCGTCACTATAAACTGCACGGTGCCTCGTGTGTACCCTTACGGCCACTTGGAGCTTGAATTACGGAAGGGGGATGCTGTCATAAAGAGCAAATACTTCCTGGAGGAAATGGAGCAAAAATCCCTCGAGACCAAGAGTTTGGAGGTGACCTTCACCCCCACCATTGAAGATACTGGAAAAGTCCTTGTTTGTCGGGCTAAGTTACATATTGCCGAAATGGAATCTGAACTCAAACAAAGGCAGAGTACACGGACGATATATGTCAGCGGTGAGTGCACGGACGAGGGATGTGCCATTGACTGTGGGTTTATTTATCATGCTGGCCAGTCACTGGTTAACACCAGGTTCATAATTAAAACCACAGGAAGGACGGGAAAGTAGTTAAAAAGACACAAATCATTTCCCCAAACATACAATGATAACTTTTTGTTTGTTTGTTTGTGTTTTAAAGTAAGGTCTCACTGTAGCCCAGGCTGACCTGGAATCCACTATTCACTATGTAGTTTCAGGCTGGCCTCAAACTCCCTGATCTTCTTACCTCTGCCTCACAAGTGCTGGGGTTAAAGGCATGTGCCACCGCGGCCACGTGATGACCATTTATTTGTGAATGAATCTATGGGTCAGCATTAAGGAATGGACTGTGCAGGTCTAGTGGCATCTTCTGTCAGGTTGGCAGGTTGGCAGGTCTCAGGTGGCCTTGCTTGCTAGTCAAGGCATTGTCTGGGTCATCCAGGCCTTCCTTCTTCCTGCTGTATCATCTTCGGGGAAGGCAGCCTAGGTTTACTCCCCAGTGTTTTAGGAAGGTGATATTGAAAGCAATCTATTCCATTTATTTATTTATATTTTACAGAGACAGAGACAGAGAGATAGATAGAGAGAGAAAATTCATGCTCCAGGGCCTCAGACACTGAGATGGAACACCAGATGCTTGCGCCACCTAGTGGGCATGGGCAGCCTTGTGCTTGCCTTGCCTTTATGCATCGGGCTAATGTGGGATCTGGAGAGTCAAACATGGGTCCTTAGACTTCTCAGGCAAGCACCTTAACCACTAAGCCATGTCTCCAGCCCCCATCCTCTTCTTTTTCAGTATTAATTAGCACACAAAGATGTAGGTATCATTCATTCTAGCATTTTCAAAGATAGTTTGTTTTAGTTGATTTTTATTCTGTTTTCTATCCTCAACCCCCTTCCCCTAACCCCTTTCTCCCCGGCCATGCCTCTTCCCTTGTTTACATGTCACATGCCATTTTACCTTTCCACCTCACTTCCTTGTACTCTTTGTTATCCATTCTACTTTTAGAGGTTTTATTCATATTTGCGATAGATGATAGATAGATAGATAGATAGATAGATAGATAGATAGATAGATGTAAGGATATCATAAGCTAAGACCTGCCTATCAGACAGAATATATCGTTTTGCCTTTTCTGTGCTTGTGTTATTTTACCTAATATAATTTTTCCCAGGTCCACCCATTTTCTTGCAAATTTCATGTTTTTTCTATATGGCTTTTAAAAAGTATTTAACATCCCTAGCCATCAGGGAAATGAACATTGAAACCATGGCTGGAGAGATGGCTTAGTGGTTAAGGCACTTGCCTGCAAAGCCTAAGGACCCAGGTTTGATTCTCTAGGTCCCACATAAGCCAGATGCACATGGTGGTACACGACCCTGGAGTTCATTTGCTGGAGGCCCTAGTGTGCCCATTCTCTCTCCTTCTCTCTGTCTCTAAGAAATAATAAATAAATAACTAAATCAGAAATTACTGTGGTTCCCCAGGGCCCTCAAGCATCTGGAATTCGTTTGCTATGGTTGGAAGCCCTGGCATGCCCATTCTCTAGATAAATAAATTAGTTTAAAAAAAAAAAGAAAGAAAGAAAATTGAAACCATTGTATGGTACCAACTCACCCTAGTCAGAAAGGCTGTCATCAAGAAACCTGGCAACAAATGCTGGCAAGGGTGTGGGAAGGAGGGACTCTTACCCACTGGTGCTGGGAGTGCGATCTAGTACAGCCACCACGGGAATCAGTATGGAGGCATCTCAAAGAAAATTAGAAATAGTCCCATAAGACCCAGCTGTAACCTAGACGCCCACTGACAGATGAATGGATAATAAAAAATGTGTGGCAAAGACATGGTGGGTAGCAGCCTTTTAAACGCCTGCTTTGTGAGTCCCACAATGTCATTGCATCCATATTCCAGTGGTCAAAGTAAGTCACATGGCCAGCCTTGGTTCAAAGGGTAGAAAAGAAGATTCTATATACTCACATGGAAGATTCAGAAATGTCACGTTCTTCTGTTTTTTAATGTGTAACAAGTGGTAACACAAATTGTCATTGATCTCTCATGCCCTGTGTCGCCAAAGCTCTTCTGATCTTTCTTAGGAACACAGCCTAGTCTTCTTTTTTTAGTTTATTTTTATTTTTATTTTTTTATTTTAGAGAGTGGGGGCGGGGGAGATAGAGAATTGGCATGCCAGAGCCTCAGCCACTGCAATCGAACTCCAGACGCTTGCACCACCTAGTGGGCATGTGCAACCTTGCACTTGCCTCACCTTTGTGCATCTGGCTTAGGTGGGATGCAAAGAGTCAAACCTGGGTCCTTAGGCTTCGCAGGCAAGTGCCTTAACCGCTGAGCCATCTCTCCAGTATAGTCTATTCTTTTTTATCCTGACTCTGTCACTGAGTCACACACAGGCAGCTCCTAATCCATCTTCTTACCTAGAATATATTACACTACCCTTGACCATCCATGTTTTGGCAGCAAAAGAGTTTCTATAAAACTTACTGCCACTAAAAGTACCTTTGCAGGCTAGAGACACGGCTTAGTGGTTAAGGCACTTGCCTGCGAAGCCTAAGGACCCAGGTTTGATTCTCCAGTATACACATCAACCAGAAGTATAAGGGGGCTCATGCATCTGGAGTTTGTTTGCAGTGGCTGGAGGCCTTGGAGTACCCATTCTCTCTCTCTCTCTCTCTCTCTCTCCCTCTCTCTCCTCTCTTGCTCTCTCTCTCTCCCTCTCTGCATAAATAAAATATCTTTGCTTCATCCCTCTCCTATCATTTTTTTTTTTCATTTTTTCAAGGTAGGGTCTCACTCTAGCTCAGGCTGACCTGGAATCCACTATGTCATCTCAGGGTGGCCTCGAACTCATGGCAATTCTCCTACCTCTGCTTCCCAAGTGCTGGGATTAAAGGCGTGCGCCACCACATGCCCGGCCTGTCCTATCATTTTATACTTGCTAAGTAAATGGGGACAGCAACCTCCTGGGATTCTTATCACAGTTGATGAACTGTTCTAATTCACTGAACCTATGGCCTAGTTGTGCAACGTTACCTAAGCTCTGAAAGTCAGGGTGTAAGGCGGGTCAGGCTAAATGTCTTTCCCTTTGCAGTTGCTCCCCGGGACACGGACATCTTGGTCAGCCCCTCTCCCATCCTGGAGGAGGGCAGTCCTGTGAATCTGACCTGCCTCAGCCATGGCTTCCCCGCTCCCCAAATCCTGTGGAGTAGACAGCTAATCACCGGGGAGCTGCAGCGTATTTCTGACAATACAACTCTGACTTTAACGTCTACAAAAATGGAAGATTCTGGCATTTATGTGTGTGAAGGGATTAACCAGGCTGGCATAAGCAAGAAAACTGTTGAGCTGATCATCCAAGGTGAGTCGAGTATGCTGCCCAGCTACCGTCTCTCAGGACACATGGTTTCTGCTGCCGCGGTTGTTGCTGTGATCAGTGTGCGCTGGTTCAGATCAAGGTCCTTCGGAAACCAGCAGCACGACACTTCCTTTAAAGCTGTATGGAGGTCTTCATCTTCTTAAAACTTATTCATTGGCATGTGTATGTACATATATATCGGCATGTATGTAGCATGGCACGTGTGTAGAGTTCAGAAGACAACGTTGAGGTCTTTGTGCCCCACTTTCTTTCCTAGTGAAGTGCTTCATTAGGTTAGTACTTATTTTGACTACTTCTGCAGTCATCTCTTTTATCTGTTTTGATTTTAGGGATTCTTAATTTTAATTTTAATTAATTAATTAATTTTTTTTTTTTTTGGTTTTTCGAGGTAACTCTAGCTCAGGCTGACCTGAAATTCACTCTGTAGTCTCAGGGTGGCCTCAAACTCACAGCGATCCTCTTACCTCTGCCTTCCTGAGTGCTGGGATTAAAGGCATACGCTACCATGCCTGGCTTAATTTCTTTTTTCACTATTTTATTTACTTGAGAGAGAGAGAAAGTATGCATGCATCAGGGCCTCTTGCTACTACAAACAAACTCTATGCATATATCACTTTGTGCATCTGGCTTTACATGGGCACTGGGGAATCGAACCCAGGTCTGCAGGCTTTACAAACAAGTACCTTGAACCACTGAGCCATCTCCCCAGCCCCACGCGCCACTTTCTATGAGACAGTCTCATGCCTATGAACGGAGGGTTCTCCTGGCTTCTCCCCTCATTGTCATAAGCACACTGGGATCACAGTGCCGTCCAGACACAGCACCCCCTCACCTCAGGTTTTACACGGCTGATGGGGGTTGCGTCAAGTCAGGCAGCCTATGCAAACACTGATCAATCTCTCCAGCCTCTCTCTAACTTTTTGTTTTCTATCACAGCTTCTATGCATGAAGCAACTGGAATAGAACTTTCTCATGAACCCTGTCAAATCACTTGCTCCAAAATTATTCTTTTTTGTGTGTCATAGAATGCATTTTAATTTTGACTTTTCCACGATGTAGCTCATCTCATAATTATTACAGAAACCACGAATGACCAAGGTTTGTTATACCTTACCCCATGTGGCCTCTATCCACACTACAATGTGGTTAATAACCAAAATCCTTCTTCAGTCCCAGCTCTGGTAGGAGACAATGGCTATGGTGTTGCAACAAAGGGCAGAAGAAACAAGGGTTGGAAATGACCTAGGATTAAAACCATCGTCTGGCTGGAGAAATGGCTTGGCGGTTAAGGCTCTTGCCGACAAAAGCCAAAGGACCCAGGTTCGATTCTCAGTACCCACGTAAGACAGATGCACAAGGTGGCGCATGCATCTGAAGTTCATTTGCAGTGGCTGGAGACTCTGGTGTGCCCATTTCTAACCCCACCCCCACCTTCATTCCTTCTTTCTCTCTCAAATAAATAAAAATATTTTAAAAAGAAAAAAAATCTGTCACTGGCTGAATCTGACCCTGAAGGTACAATCTCGTAAGAAGTCTGTTTGGCCGGTCAAGAAGGTACCCTTTATAAGCTCCCAAGATTAAGACGCGAAGCAGCTTTGTCCTATGCTGGCTCAACCTCGTGTGGCATGGGACCGTGAGGGTGAATCGAGTCTCTCTTCTCTGCATACAAGGCCCAAGACTGAGAACAAAGTGTTTTCTGCTTGGCACGTTGAATCCATAGGCTATTATAGGCAAAATTCCACCGTGGTCAACTTGGATTGATCTCATAGCCTTCCCTTTGGGTCATAATTCTCTCTGCCAGGTCTAGTCTTAGGTCTTGTATCCCTGGCTATTATTCCTATTGCGGTATAAGTAGTTTTTGGTCACCTCATCTCAATGAAGCCATTAAGGGACGTCTTGGGAGGGCAGTGTGTAACCTTAAAGGAGCCCTTTAGAAGAGGCTCGGGTTTTAGGCAAGCCCAGGCTACAGAGCAAAACACTGTGTCAAAACAAGTAAATAAAAGGGAGATCTTAGGATGGATGTCACTTGTACCTGGAGGGTGAGATCGGGAAGAGTCTCATGATTGGCAGTATAAATGACCCTAAAAGGGATCCCTTTGATCAGATCATGATAGAGCACTTCCCTTCAAGGTTGAGTAAATGTAGATGTACCTTGATTACTTAGCCCTTAGCTTGATAAATGGTGACTGTGCTGTTAAAGATAGTGAAAGGCCAACCCTGGTCTGGATGTACCTGTGTGCCTTAACTCAGAAGCTGATAGAGGCCAGTGCCTACAAGGACAAGTTTGCTAACTAGTGTGATAAAAAAATTTAATTTTTCTCATTTGAATTCTATATCTATTTATTAAATACCTATTGTTAGTGATAGACTGGATAAAGAATCATATTAAAAGACATGAAAGCGGTGTAGGACATGTCTGCTATCGCTTGGAGAGTGACGATTTACGATGCAGCGAACGCCTGACTTCTTGCCTTCCTTATCATCCCAGGCACAAAGGAACCTCGAGTGGCTCCTTGGCAGCTATTGTCCTCCTTAAATTAGTATGGAATTGGTTTCTACAGCACCCGGTCTGAGGAAACTCTTGCATTGTCTTTTTCAGCTTCTCCAAAAGACATGCAGCTTACAGCTTTCCCTTCTGAAAGCGTCAAGGAAGGAGACACTGTCATTATCTCCTGTACCTGCGGGAATGTTCCCAAAACGTGGATCATCCTGAAGAAGAAAGTTGAGACAGGGGACATCGTGTTGAAATCTATTGACGGCGCATACACCATCCGCAAGGCCCAGCTGGAGGACGCGGGAGTGTACGAATGTGAATCCAAAACCCAAGTTGGCTCGCAGCTAAGAAGTTTAATACTTGATGTCAAAGGTTGGCCTTTTGTGTTTTATCTTAACTTTTTCTTTTTGTTGATCGCTATTCAAAGTTCCTACGGATGGTAACAAATTTCTAGTATTCAATGAAGGAGTTGGTGGAAATGAGGCTGAATTCTGCCCTGGCTCTGGTTATTTCTCGATGCTTCTGGAAATAATCAGGCCCAGCTGTTCCATTCCTATAGCGTTTAGCCAGGAAACAGACATTAATCATCAGTGAGTGTGGATTTCCTATTTGCTTTATATCAAAGTTGCCAGCTCATCAGTGGTCTCAGAGGTCTTAGTAAGTGTTTAGCCATATTTTTCCAAACCTTTCCTTGAGAGTTATAAGGAGACCAAAGCAATAAGATTGGCACATCAGAAAAAGAAGAATTCTATCCACACCCTCTTCCTTCCAACTAGAAATGAATATGATTTTCTAACCATGAAATAGCTGCATATTTTCAGGATAATCTTGATCCTGAACAACGCAGAAAGAGCTGTAGACTACAAAAGGGCTTCCTTCAAAATCTATGCACCTGACTCCTATACTAATCTAATGTAAAGAGAGGGAGAAATGGCCTCATCAGAGCAACTAGGAGGTGTCTTGAACTCCTACCCCATCCTGTGAATGCACAGTAGATGGGATCCATTGATTGTACTGGTGTAAACCTTGACTAATCAGCCTCACACCCTTTGCACAGCAATGAGCTCCTATTGTGTGCTGGAAGCCATAGTTCCCAGTGAATAGTACTGATAATTAATGCCAACTCTCAAAAGAGGCCTGGAATTGCCTGGCAGAAGTAATTAAGCATGTCAGTATAGAACCTACGTGAGAAAATAGATTAAAAACTGACCACTTTGGCCAACTTTTTGCAAGACTACAAGCCTTATCATACATTTTCTTTTCTGTTTTCACAACACCTCCTCAAAACTGCAGCAATATCAACACATCAATATAGACATGTTAAATGTCTATTATGTAAAATTTAAGTCACCCACCCACAGTGATCATTCTGCAAAGAGTTGATCTCACCAGAGAACCTACTATGTGTTCAAGGGTGCATTTAGTCAGTGCCTCCAGTGAAACTGGGCATGGTGCCAGGTGCATTGAAAACTAAGGGATGAGTCCTTTGAATTCCCTTACTCTGTATTTTCATTAGCTCTTGGTGCCTGTAGCCACCTCTACATCAGCCTAACCCCAGGAAATTTTCACTCCTAACATGTGGGTTTATACACAATTGTTCCCTTTCTAAAGACACACTAACACTTGTTCACTCAGTAACTTTCGCTTTCACACGTTGTCGCTCCTAACTGCCTAATTATCACATATTTGCCACTTTTACTCATTATCTAAATGAACAATTGAAGAATATTAAGAATTCAGCTAGACACTCATGCCCCCAGCCTGAACATAGTTTAAAATAACTGAAAATATGAATGAGGGCTAAAATTTGACTATTTTTCCCCCCGGATATTTTGAACTCATTTTCTTTTGTAGTTAGCCATTTTTGCTTTTGTTTGGGTTAAAGTGTATCCCATTGGTACAAGTGATCAGGAATCTTTAAGACGATCAACTGTCTATACAGCCAATAGAAAACGTTATTAGAAATTTGCCCTGGCAACTGACTCAGCAGCGGAGTTGAGTTTGTCCTACAGGAATGGGAGGGAAAAACTGAAAAGCAAAAGAATTGAAAAAGAAACGGGGCTGGAGAGATGGCTTAGCGGTTAAGCGCTTGCCTGTGAAGCCTAAGGACCCCAGTTCGAGGCTCGGTTCCCCAGGTCCCACGTTAGCCAGATGCACAAGGGGGTGCACGCGTCTGGAGTTCGTTTGCAGAGGCTGGAAGCCCTGGCGTGCCCATTCTCTCTCTCTCCCTCTCTGTCTTTCTCTCTGTGTCTGTCGCTCTCAAATAAATAAATTAATTAAAAAAATTTAAAAAAAAAGAAACAATAAGGACAGATATGATTTGTGTCTTATATGCTATGAATATTGATGCCTAGCCACAGTTATGATGATGAATATGCCATGAAGATATTAGATCTATATCAATTCTACCAAAGGAAAGTAGAAAAGTGAGGCAATTATGCTCAAGGTAAAATGTGGGTTTTTTTTCCAAAAAATTGAAAAAAATTAGTATACATGATGCTAATAATTCTTTTTTACTTGTGTGAGTTTTGGTATTTAGAAGGCTGTAGAAGAAATATAGTGATGTAACATATCTGCCACTTCATGAAACTTAGTGGTGAGGCTCCACAGTGCTGTTTAAACATGCGGCGTGGCTCTCCAGGCAAGGTCACATTCTCACCCAGTGTTTGCATAAAGTTCAGGTGGTAAATGTCGCAGCTGCCACGTGACTCCTCAATAGACTAGATGGAACTAATTTTTAAGTGTTTGTCATTTTCTGTACTCCATGGCAAAATGACAGGATAAACGAAGAAAACAACTTTATTTAAATGTTCAAAAAATATTCAAGGGGTGCCAATTATGCCAAGTGGTGGCTTACGTGCTGGCCAGTCACGGTGGACACCAAAAAACTGGAAATAGCAATCTTGGTAGAATTTGCAGTCAGAAGAGGAGCCAATTTTAACAGATAATCATATGGACAAATGTTGAATGATAAGCCGTTTTAAAGGATGCAAAAGGGAAGTGTAGTGGGTGGATTTTGAGAGTGTGTTGGATTACTCATTTAGATCAGGGGAGATGTAGGTCAGAGGATGCCTCTTAGAACGACAAAACCATTTACACTGAGCTGTGATACTGTCTAAAGACCCTCACTCAGTCAACAGAGGCTATGAATGCTATAGTAAGCTGCATGTAAGAATCTCTTACTTCAGACAGAGGCTGTCACATGAACACATGCGAGCCAGCAGCCAGAATGCCTTCTTGTCCAGCGTAAGGGTCAGGCTCCACACATTACCAAGATTTCCCTGGGGAACTTGCTAGGCCTTACAATTCACGGTGGTTGGTGTCTTGGCACACTAGTAGATATTTCTGATGCCTGCTCTTGCAGCCTGACCCCTTAAAAAATGCGGCACCCCAACCTTCCATGTTACACCGAATCTGGTGAAGGTCAGCTTCGTGGCGGAGCCATCGCGGGCGCAGCGTGCACTCGTTGCCAGCAAGTGATTAGATAATTTACAAAACTTGACGGGCCACGTAACTGCTTCAGATCCCCTTCTGGCTGAGAACCGGTCGTACGATTACAATGAAACATACGTTATTATTCAGTGATTTCTTTTTGTGCTAGACATGAATTGCATCCATTTGGTGAAAAAAATAATAATAATTTTTTTTTCCAGGAAGAGAAAATGACAAGGGCTATTTTCCCCCCGAACTTCTCGTGCTTTGCTGCGCGTCCTCCTTAATCATCCCGGCCGTCGGCATGATTATCTACTTTGCGAGGAGAGCCAACATGAAAGGGTCGTACAGTCTTGCAGCAGCCCAGAAATCCAAAGTGTAGCCGGCCGTGGGGAGGTTCAAGCACAGACACTACTTAGAAGCCCGGAGCCTTCACATAGCCCGTCATTCTGCAAGAAGAAAAGCAAGCAGGCCGTGTCCATTCACACTTCCCAGGATGTGCAGAAGACAGACAGACGTGGCCGGCGGGGCTCCTGACTGCGCGCAAGCCGCCGGCGACAGATCCTCGGGCTGACAAGTCACCTCCGTGGAGAAGAGACGACTGGAAGCCATGTCCCTCACGTGTAGATTGGACGTGAAGCTGTACATATGTAAAATAAAGCCACACCGTAGCAAGTTTCATTAGAGTAGCCGCATTTCATATGTAGATAAGAGGACAATGAGGCGGTGTGGCTTGGACTGGCTGTGATAACTTAATTCATCTTAGGAAAGTTTAATGTTAATATTGACTGGCAACTGGCCCATGTCGTCCTTCTGATATTTTATGTCCTTCCTCAAAATTGTACTCCTGTGAGTTCTATTGACAATAACTGATTTTGAGGGGCGGGGGTTGAGGTAGGGTCTCACGCTGGCCCAGGCTGACCTGGAATTCACTATGGAGTCTCAGGGTGGCCTTGAACTCATGGCGATCCTCCTACCTCTGCCTCCCGAGTCTGAGATTAAAGGTGTGCGCCACCACGCCCAGCTGATTTTTTTTTTTTTTTTTAAGAAGGCAGGGTTTAAAACTTTTGAGGCAAACGATAAAGAGAGCATTGGGCTGACTCTCAGGTACTGCCTGCCTCATTCATGGTATACTGGCCAACCGGGCGTCTCTGCATGGCGCGGTGAGGTACGGAATGTTTTGTGTTTCTTTGTTGGGATCTTGTGTAACGTGACTAACAGGTTTAAATATGCAACTGCTTTTGATTTTTCTTTTGTACATAGTATAGTAAAGTGAAAGTTGCTGGAATCGGAACAGTTGTGTTTTATTGGTTGTAAACTGTCTCCTTTGACCTCTTGGTCTTTTTGAGATGTCACATTGTAAGGGGAAGGCTTCAGTCTACTGAAGCAGATACTTAACATATGACCCTCACTCCACTTCTATCTAAATCACTACGAGAACTTGATAAACACTCGGATTTCTCTGTGTTATCTTAAACTAATAAGTTGAGATCCCTAGTTTTGGGTTCTTGGAACCTGCAAATTTTTAAGTTAAAAACACAAAATGTACATAAAAGACTAATCGCAGATGAGTGTGGTCACTAAATGGACAATACGTGAACATCTGGTGCATACCACTAAGTCCAGGAGACAGAACCGGTCCTCTTGTATGCCTCACATAGTATCAGCTCTCTCCTTCCACTGAACAGTAGGCAGTGAGACTCTGATCCCTTCCTTCCTTCCTTCCTTCCTTCCTTCCTTCCTTCCTTCCTTCCTTCCTTCCTTCCTTCTTTCCTTCCTTCCTTCCTCCTCCCTTCTTTCCTTTTCATTCCTTCCTTTCTTGCCTCCCTCCCTCCTTCCCTTCCTTCTTCCTTCCCTTCTTTCAAGATTTTTGCACCCAAACAAATGCTTCTAGGTTGTACATTAGTACTGCCAGGGTTTTGAATTTTACATGCACACAATCAAATGCTATATTTGCTTTGTGACTTTACTTTCTCACTCGGAATTATGTCATATCACAATTCACTCATGCCACTTTTATTGATCTATAGTAATTTATAGTGATAAACTGTCACACTTTGGAGGTGAGCACTGAAATTACTGGGGAAGGTAAGAATCAGGACACTCATGTATTAGATGGTCAATTAAGATTTTCAGCCATTTAAATATTAAAGTCCCATCTCATTCTCAAAATGAAAGAAAAAAATGTAGGTAATCTCTTTTTGTATTTAGCCTGACAAATGCTTATGGGTCTTGTTCTTACCCTTGTTCGATCAATTTTAACAGCGTTGACAAGAAAAATAAACGACTTAAGTGAATCCTGAGACTAGAATATAGTTTCTGCTAGGGTTTCTTGTGTCTGCTCTTCCCTGGAGAGGACAAGGGACATTTTTAATATCTTTTGAAATGACTTTTGTTTTTAGGCACAATGATTGAGAAAAATGTCACTTTGAACCAAAAAGAAAAAAAGGGGGGGGGACAGTGGTTTGTCATCTCCCTTCTTTTGAAGAGCCCGGTTACAAATGTGACTAATGGATAAGACATTCTTGAGGAAAGGTGTGACACATTGAATAGACCTGAGCGTCGGAATCCTTTAGTGAAAGACAGCGCTCCTGGGAGAGAGCATCCTATCGTTTTTAGCTCTTTCTTCCTTGGCAGGAATTCCTGGGGCATTGTGGGCAGTAAAGCAAGTTGATTGCATAAATGAAAAGGCAAATGTTTTAGTCTTGGAGAGGAAGAGAATAACGAAATGACATTGACTTTCCGCCGTGAAGGTGGGTATTGTGAGTCACTCCTAAGTTGAATTGTGTTGTGAAGATTTTTCTGCTAACTTTCTCAAATTAAGGTTTTTCATCCTGTGTGAAAGAGTTTTTTTTTTTCTAAAGGAGAATTTTCAATTAAAGAATGTTATGACTTCTTTTATTTCATCCAACTTGTATGCAATTAAAATTCACTTCACTACCAGGACACTGAATACGATCCTGACGAAAATCCCAACCAGGATTCCTATTGAATACAAAACTTTGAATGCGTGATAAAAACGAACATTATTATTTTGGCTGGAGGCCAGGCACAGTACTTAAAAGTTCAAGAATTCAGTCATGGTTCTCTTAACAATAGGAGATGAGGTTACAGGTTCTGAGCAATGTGGCATTTTATGATTCCATTGCTGTGCAAATCTCATGGAGCATGCTTACACAAACCCAGATGGCTCAGCCCACTGCACACCTAGGCTACAAACCTGCACAGCGTTATTCCACTGTGGTAGTTTGAATGCATGTTCCTCTCCCAGTGCATTCAGGAACTTATTAAGCTTGTAATTTTGGCTGGAGGAGGTGGGGAGGTGTCACCGTGGGCAGATCCTAGGGTCCAGCCCTAAGGTGTGTCTGGGGGCAGATCTGAACCCCAGCCCAAGATATGCAAATTGCTGAGTTCCGCCTGGGCTTCCTGAAGCGTGTCTGCCCATGCTGGCGGAGGTGGTTTTACCCTGTGCATGGACCTGTGAAAGGGGGCCGCCCTCTCTGCTCTTGTGGAGCTTCTCTTCTCTCTGTCAGCTTCCATAGATCCTTTCCTCCCATAACTTGTGCCCGGTTTGGAAGCTCATCCCAGCAAGCCGAGGCTGAATACTACGTGGACTGAATACCGCCCTGCAAGCCACTGGGGAGCAATGGCAAGTCTCTGTGTGTGTAACTGGGTCTGACGACAGAAAACAAGAATAAGTGATACGAAAGGACCCAGCTGTGGATGGCACTGAGGACGGATGGAGCTTGCAGGACTGGAAGTTTCTCTGGATTAGGTGGCTTTGGGGAGAATGAAGGGAAAAGTCCAGGATGTTCCCATCACCGTCGAATGTATACCCCAGCTACACTAAACTCATATGAAACAATTTCCTCAATAATAAATTAACCACAACTTAACACAGCTTTTTATCTTATAGAACTTTTCTACACATTTGTAACAACACTTAGCTTAAACACATTGTTCAACTGGGCAAAAATGTTTTCTTTAAATCCTTATGTGTTATTTTTTTCTTTTCTATTTATTTACTTTAAAGCTTTTTGGTTAAAAAAAAAAAATCCAAGACAACCTTTAATCCCAGTACTCAGGAGGCTGAGGTAGAAGGATCACTGTGAGTTTGAGGCCAGCCTGAGACTGCATAATGAATTCCAGGTCAGCCTGGACTAGAGCGAGACTCTACCTTTAACAACAACAACAAACAAAACAAAACAAAAAAACAAACAAAAAAAAAAAAAAACAAGACGTAAACACACACATTAGCTTAGATTTTCCCCCAAATCAGGATGGACAGCTTCACTTTTCTTCATCTTCACAATTTATGTACTGGAGGGGCTGTAGCCTGGACAGAACTCTCACATCCTATGGTAATAATGCCATCTGGTTGACCTGCTAAAGAACAGAAGCCTGGGGCTGTTTTACAGTTTTTTTTTTTTTTTAAATTTTTATTTATTTATTTGAGAGCGACAGACACAGAGAGAAGGACAGAGAGAGGGAGAGAGAGAGAATGGGCGCGCCAGGGCTTCCAGCCTCTGCAAACGAACTCCAGAAGCGTGCGCCCCCTTGTGCATCTGGCTAACGTGGGACCTGGGGAACCGAGCCTCGAACCGGGGTCCTTAGGCTTCACAGGCAAGCGCTCAACCACTAAGCCATCTCTCCAGCCCTACAGTTTATTTTTAATAGGAAGCTTGTTATAGGGAACATAGACTAGTAAAATGGTCCCTTATCATCATTATCCAGTATCATACCCTGGACATAATTGCATTAGCATTCATTTTTATGACAGACAGTGCAGCAGGTTTATTTATTTACATTGGCACACCACAAACACACAAGGAATACACTGTACTATGACATACGGTGGCTGTGACATCACTAAGCAATAGGAAAAGTTCAACGTCATTATACTAGGAGACCAGTGTCCTGTCACTGTCTGAACATCATCACCATGTGGCATCTGACTATGTCGACAGAAAGCCCATGACTTTAGGAGTCCACAGCTTGACAAGATTTGTGGACATCACTATGAAAGAACTTCTCGCTCCCAGGCAAAGACATAGAAAAATGAATCCACTTTGGCTTGTGACAATCTCTTTAAAAATTATTTATTTATTTATTTGAGAGAGAAAGAGAGAGAGAAGAGAAAAAATGTGAATGGGCACACCGGGGCCTCTAGTCACTGTAAACAAACTCCAGACACATGTGCCATCTTGTGCATCTGGCTCTGTATGCATACTGGGGAATCGAACTTGGGTCCTTACCCTTTGCAGGCAAGCACTTCAACCACTGAGCCATCTCTCCAGCCTGTGACAAACTCTTAGGACTCTGCTTCTCCTTGCTTGTTTGGGTTCCTCCTATATAAGTGAGATAGTCATTTCCCGGTTCACCCTTAACATGACTGTGGCCAGTTGTCAACGTCATGGAAGAATGTTCCAAGCTGTCTCCATTATGAGAATGTTATGCCTCCCCCTGCCAAAAAAAAAATACAGAAAGCAAGACCTTGTTCAGGAATCTCTACGAGGGACCTGAAAATCTTAACTTCTCATAAACACACACACACACACATTGGGGGGATGGAGATTGAACTGAAAGGCAGGATGAAAAACTTTAAAGTAAACTTAGTGAAGAAACAGCTGGTTGCTACAGCTAGGGGACAGCCTGAACTGTATATTCAGAAAGGAGTAGGGCTGGAGAGATGGCTTAGCGGTTAAGCGCTTGCCTGTGAAGCCTAAGGACCCCGGTTCGAGGCCCGGTTCCCCAGGTCCCACGTTAGCCAGATGCACAAGGGGCGCACGCGTCTGGAGTTCGTTTGCAGTGGCTGGAAGCCCTGGCGCGCCCATTCTCTCTCTCTCCCTCTATCTGTCTTTCGCTCTGTCTGTCACTCTCAAATAAATAAATAAAAATTGAACAAAAAATAAAAAAAATAAAAAAAAACAGAAAGGAGTAAATCAAAAATAGGCTAAAAGATAGGCTGCGGGTGGCCCAAGATATGGGTTGGTCGGGTCAACCTAAACTTTATGTCCCGGGAAGAGGAAAAAAAATAGTTTCCCAAGACAGCCTGACCAAGGACTTAAACTCCTGTTGTGCACAAATAAGATATGTAGACATAACTGTACAAGCTTGGCAAATACCCTTGTGAAACCCCCTCCCCTTTCCCTTCCTTGCTAAAAGCCCTATAAAAAGAAACACCCAATAGGGCTCAGGGTCCACTCCTCTGTCTCCTGCATGAGATACGTGTCGACCCCAGAGCTCTGGTTTCCCGAATAAAGCCTCATGCTTTTGCAGCAAGTTGGGTCTCCCGTGTGTCTTTGGGTGCGTGCTATCGCGAGACTTGAGTGAGGGTCTCCCTCTGGGGGTCTTTCAGAACCTAGAGCCTTATGTATGCTAGGCAAGCACTCTACCACGGAGCTCTCTCCAGGTTGAAAAATGGCTTCAATATACCTCACTATTCTATGGGTTTACAACCTCTGAAAGCACCGACTGAGTCTTGAATTTTGGAAAGTTCTCGCTTGTCGTCTAGTCCTTTCCCTTGTAATCTGCCACCATCTTGATCACCCTTTCACTGCATCGATATCTCACTCAAAGATTTTTCCCTGTCTTCAACCTTCTACCTTCACAGACACTTATGACTCCAATATCAAAAGTATATGGAATGAAACATTTCTTAGTCCCATTTCCCCTTCTATTCTGGCCCCCTTCAGAACTTTCTTCTCCTAGTGAGATCCTTAAAGTTGGGCTGGAGAGACGTTTCATGGCTAAGGCACTTGCCTGTGAAGCCGAAGGACCCAGGTTTGATTCCCAATGACCCACGTAAGCCAAATGCACTTGGTGGCGCATACATCTGGAGTTCGTTTGCAGTGGCTGGAGACCCTAGCATGCCCATTCTCTCTAGCTACCCTCCCTCCCCAAGAAACAACTAAATAAAATATTTTTTTTAAGATCCTTAAAGTGATAGTGGCTTCATTCACTTCTTTGCCATAACTGTGTATCACACTCCTACCTGGCTTTGGGATTTGTTCCTTCCAAAAGCACTAATTACTCTTCTCATAGCTGATCTGACAGGTAATCTTGAAATATGAAGCCAGCATGTTGTCATTTCTAACCATCTGATTTCTATTCATGGCCACATCTTCTCTACTTGCCACTCATTGTTTCCTCAGAGGTAGGGAGAATTTACATGAGAAAAAACAACCACTGAGTTTTAAACTTCAAGCCAGACTGATTCAAAGCCATAGGATGATAATGGCTTTAGAAGGCAGATTGTGCAAACATATCTATATTCCGTTGCGATATGCCAGAAATTCCCTAACGTAGCACTTTAGCAGCCATATACAATCAACTACAGTATGGAGAAGGCAAAAGGTGTGAGAAAAGCCCCCGGTCCGCAGATGATGAGAAGGCCTTTCCAGGGCTTGGAGGAGGATCTGAGGCAGAGGAAGGATGGCATTTGACGCTCACATACTTGCCCTCTCTGCCATGGGCTCAAGAGTCATGAGGGAGGACAATCCAGCCAAACCATTCTGAGAGAAAGAGAAGAGCAAGTGACCCCTTCCCCAACAGTTGCAGCTTCTCAGAACAGATGTGGGCTGAGCATTTTTCAAGGCTGGCTGGAAGCAGCGGAGAAGCTGTAGGAGGAGGACTGAGGAACGGGGTGAGCGCCTGGAGCTCGAGTCAGGAATCACACGAGTATGTGTGTGTGTTGGGGTGGGGGGGACGTGAGGACCAGACAAAAAGGCAAGACTCACTTTCCAAAGTCAGTACCATGACCCCTAACAAGAGGACTCAAGACTGGCGACATCAGCTACCTTAAGCAGGATGAGAATTCCCCATCAGCACCAGCAAACAGCGTGAGCCCACAAGACCTGCATTGCCTCCACCAGGCCAGCTCATGTTAACGTGGATGGTAGTTTTCACATCGTTAGATTTCTGTCTACCTGTTGGACTAACCATTGAGAGAGGGGGGTATTGAAATCTCCAATTATAACTTTGGATTTGTCCCCAATTGGTTTTGTCAGTTCTACTTTGGAGTACTTTTAAACTCTTTTTATAGGTGTGTAGCTGTTCAGAATTATTATGCCCCTTTGATAAATCAATCTTTTAAGTATTAAGCTAAACAAGTCCTCTTTTCCTCATGATGAATTTTTCTCTGAAATCTACTTTGCTTCATATGCATATGACTACCACAGCTATCTTCTAATTAGTTTTACCACGATATAGTTTTGCATCCACTTATCCACCTATTTGGATATTCATATGAAGAGTATATTTTTATCAGTATAATAAAATGGGGTCTTTCTTTCCTTGCTGATATGATAATCTTCTCCTCTTTAGTTGTAATATTTTCACCATGTATATTTCTTATTATTAATATGGTTGAGTTTAAATCTACCATTGCCATTTTTATATGTCCCACTTGTTATTTTATTTCATTGGGGAGAGAACTTTAAAATGAGTTTAGATTCTTTTTAAAATATTTTATTTATTTATTTGCAAAAGACTGAGAGAAAGAGAGTGAAGAATAGACACAGCAGAGCCTCCAGCCATGGTAAATGGACTCCAGACGCATGCGCCAGCCTGTGCACATGGCTCTATGTGGGCAGTGGGGAATTGAACCCAAGACACTAGGCTTTGCAAGCAAATGCCTTAACTTTTGAGACAACTCTCCAGCCTGAGTTTGCATTCTTTTTAAAAATAATATTCTTCTCTATTTTATTCATTTACATATTTACTTATTTGAATGAGAGAGAGAGAATGGACGTGCCAGGGCCTCCAGCCATTTCAAAGGAACTCCAGTCACATGCACCACCTTGTAAGGAATTAAGGAAATGCTGAGGAAGGAGAAAATCTGCCATTTCATGATTTGAAATCACTTCATTTGTGCAGCTGCATTTATTAATTTGTTAATTACCCAAAGTATGGCAACCAAGTAGCTCTGAAATTTCTGTCATGTATATATGTATGTATATATATGTGTGTGTGTGTGTGTGTGTGTGTGTGTGTGTGTGTATATTTCTCTTATCTGTCTGTCTGCTTCTTCAGTTCTCTTGTCCTTTTGTTCTCTTCTCTCCTTTTCCCTTCCCTCTTTTCTTCCTTCTTTTATCTCTCTCTCTTTTTATTTTGAGACAGGGTGTTATTATATGACCCAGGCTGTCTTCATACTTGAAGTGGCCCTTCTCAGCCTCCCTAGTACTGGGGTTACAGGCAGAGACCACAGCATCTGGCTTCTAGGCTCACACTTCCTAACCAAGGTCTTCCTTGTGGACCTTCTTTCTTCCTTGTACCAGGGACATGGATTTATCTAGGATTTGATTTTTCAAACTCTCTAAACTAAGTAAAGAAACTTCTAGAGTCCTTTAACGATAATTTTATAGCTTTCTCAGAAAGAGAAATGTGAGATGTGACTTTCCTGGTTCCTTTAAAAAGTCATATATACATATATATACATCTCCACCTCAGGATCTCAGGATAAGGACAATGCAAACCAGCCGGGATCTTCTTAATCAGTGAGTGAGGCTGAGCTCAACAGAGTGGAAAGGGAGTGCAGAGCAAGAGCCCCGAGCTTCCTGTTGTCAGTGATCCACTGCTTCAGACTCGCTCTAATCATTGTCCAGATGACCAAAGCCGGGGACAGTATCTGTCTGGTATGCCTCACACACTTGAATAGACCTGGAAAAAAAAATACTGATAACTAATATTTACTGAGCAGGCTGGAGAGATTGCTTAATGGTTAAGGTGCTTGTTTGCAAAGCCAAAAGACGTAGGTTCAGTTCCCCAGGACCTCCGTGTAAAACCAGATGCACGAGGTGGCGCATGTGTCCGGAGTTCTTTGCAGTGGCACACCCAATAAATAAATATGTTTACTGAGTAATTAGTTTATAGCTATTACAGATTAAGGGCTTTGTATGAATTGTTTTAATTAGTAATCATGACAACTAAGCTAAGTTCTATTATCTAATCAATAAGAAATTAAACAAAGCACACGAGTTTCCAAAAAGTTTAGTAGAAACGGAAGCCATGATTGACCCTTTTGTCTGATTCCCAGAGTCCGTGTTTGACCACCTTCAGTTCCTTCCATGAAGTACACGCCCACAGGCAGGGGCATCTCTGAAGGACAGATGGGCTGTAATCCTAAAAAAAGAAGTTTATCTTAAGCCCTCCCTTTGCTCTGGGAAGGAAGAAGTGCTGATACTATTGTCCAGATAAGGTTCTGCAGGCACAGCATAAGAACCCATGATTGCCATGTTAAATATCTAAGCTGGGCTCACCGGGCACTTCTCCTCTTCGGTCAAATTTTAAGGAAACATATGGGTTACTATGTTTAAGCAGCCATCTGCCATCATGAATGAATTCTTGAGGAAATTGCTTTGGACCTAAAAATATAACGCATGTTTGATCTCTGTATATCATATGTTTTCAATTTGGAAGCTTTAAAGGAAAGGGGTAAAAAGGGTACAAGAACGAAAATGGAAAAAAAAAAAAAAACCAGAACAGTCAACTAACTAAACAAATGAAATTATTTTTAAAAAGCAAAGTAAATGCCTCATGTTGTTCTATATCAGTAAATTTAAGATAGGATGAAAGCTGCTCAAATAGATACAGACTTTCACAAAGGATCATATACTGAACAGAGAAGGCAAAAACAGAGTAAAGAAAGTCTTATTAATATATGGCTATATTATTATTATATATTATATATTAAATTAGCCATTTTGGAAAAGAACATCATAGTGCAAATTTTATGTGATATTCATGTACAAATCCCCAACACTTATGGCTGTGTTATCTTACATGGTAAAAAAGGTATATATGATTAAAGATCTTGAGATGAAGATTTTATCCTGAATTATTGAAGTAGGTCCAATAGAATCACAGGGCTTCTTATTTAGAGGGAAATAGGAGAGGCAAGTTCAGACAAGGAAATACAATGACAATGGCAAGTTGATATACTCTGAAGTACAATTTGGAGGGAGGTACCCCAAGGTAAAGAGTATATTTGGACTCTAGAAATTGGAAAAGGTGAGAAAGTAGGCTTTCCTCCCAGTCCCCACGGCAACACAAACTTCCAGACACCTTGAGTTTGGTCTTAGGAGGTTTATTTTCAACTCCTTACCTGAAGAGATCTAAGATAATATATTTGTGTTGTTTTAAGCTAATTTTGTTTGTGATAGTTTGCTACTATCACATTAGGAAACTGAATGCATATCCTTCAAACAACAACAGAATTCATGATGGGGAAAAGAAACATGAGGTCCTTATCATCTTATCCACTATCCTACAACCTAATTCATGTCCCAAGCTCACCAACTCTTCCTCACTTTCTGAGTGTCTGTCTTTCCCATTTTGTTCTTGCTGCTCCCCTCCCCTTGAATGACTCCAGACAGCAGTCTCTAGATTATTGCTTTTATTCCCTGCAGCCTAACTAGACTGTACCACGTAGTCACTGACGGGCAACTATGGTGTTCAGTACCTGTTAGAAAACCTTGGTTGTAAAATGTTATGTACAGATTAAAGGGCCCAACTCTTCACAGAGGCAACTAAGCCAACTGTCTCCCTCTAATTTTTGAATCTTCCTCCCACATGGTACAACATTGTACCCTCTAACACATGCCCTTCAGTCTTGCCCTGTGCCTCTGGCAGCAGTGTGATCCTTTCCGGGTTTGTTTCTTTCCCTATGGGTCAGCTCAATTTATCACACACTCAATGCTTTAAAACCCCAAAATTGGGCTGGAGAGAATGCTTAATGGTTAAGGCGCTTGCCTGTGAAGCCTGAGGACCCATGTTCAACTCTCCAGATCCCATGTAAGCCAGACATACAAAGGTGAGGCAAGTGCAATGTTGCACATGTCCACTAGGTGGTGCAAGTGTCTGGAGTTTAATTGAAGTGGCTGAGACCCTGGCACACCAATTATCTCTCTCTCTAAAATTTAAAAAAAAAACAACCAATTTAAGTTCTACCTCTCTCAGAAAGTCTTTTCTGACCACTGCAGATTTCTGGCTTCTTGTGGCACTTATCTCTTGGTATTTAGCCTGTTGAATTTTTTTCCATATTTCAAGGACCACCCCAGATGCCACATTTTTCATAAAACGTTCTCAAATTTCTTAACCTGAATCCTTACAACTCTTGTTTGTTTTTTCTTCACTTCCACAATATTTGTTTGCAAATTTGTGAAAGCATTGTCTGTCTTACAATTGCTCCCATGTATATGTATTTCCTTTATAAACATAATTAAAAACAGAGGAAGTGTCATGTACTGTATATTCATTACCCTCCTCTCCAGAACCCCACGTACACAACATCTGATAAACTCCTGGTCAATTCACTCACTGAATTTCATAAACCTTGGGAAAAGGGTGACCCATCTGCAACTTCCTCTCTTCCAACTTATTTGCACATCTGGAGCTCAGTGCCGCGAAGGTTCATGAATAGCTGAGAGCCGTAAAACGTTAGGTGCCAGCGAGAGTGAAGCAGGGCATCTCCCTCACGAAGAGGGCAAGGACATCACTGAGGCTAGAGAATCAATTTGCATATTTACCCGGAATTCCTAACAAGCCAAAGGGAATTAGTTCAGAGGATGGAGTCTTTTGAGGGTAGAAGGGTGGAATAGATTCCCAAGACAGATATCTTGCATGATCCTGCCAATTGGAGTGATGCTGTATCATTAGTTCCAGGGGAATATCCCATCTATTTCCTACCATAAAGTCCACCAATCCATGGTGCACTCCACATACCAGACCCAAGTCCCAGTATTTCATTAAAGGGGGAGGGAAAAGGAGGGAAAGATGGAGAGAGAGAGAGGAAAACAAAGCTTTTGGATAGGGCCTTTTATAGAGGATACAAACAGGTGAACAAAGATCATGAGAGCCCAAAGGATACTAATGTGAAAGTATACACCAAAATCTGAATTGGGAAAGTAAATATGATTACCCAATTAAACAAATAAGCATTAGCAATGAAGAAACCAACCACTGTTAAGACCCAAATTAGGATCCTATATAATCGAGTATAAAACATACTTCAGAGCATAGAACCAAATGGAAAAAGGCAGAAACTGTGAGGACAAAGATAGCGAAGCTTGGAGAAGTGCTGTTAAGAACGAGATTATTTAAAAGCCACAGGAATTTAACATATTATGCAGGAAGAGGGAGTTTCTTAGTTTCTTACACAGGAAATAAGCGACAGAAGGACACAGACCACATCTTAAAAAAAAAAAAAATGCCTGAGTCAGGAGCTTGACAATGCATACCCAGTTCCCAAAAGGGTTAATAGACAGAAAGAGCAGGCTGGAGAGATGGCTTAGCGGTTAAGCACTTGCCTGTGAAACCTAAGGACCCCGGTTCGAGGCTCAGTTCCCCAGGACCCACGTTAGCCAGATGCACAAGGGGGCGCACGCGTCTGGAGTTCATTTGCAGTGGCTGGAGGCCCTGGCGCGCCCATTCTCTCTCTCTCTCTCTCTCTCTCTCCCTCTTTCTCTCTCTGTCTGTTGCTCTCAAATAAGTAAATAAAACAAAAAAAAATTTAAAAAGGAAGAAAGAGCAGTATCTAGGGATATTTTATTAATCAAAAAAACTTCCTGACAAAAGGAACCTTAAAGGAAAACCATTGATTAGGACAAGCGTTTTCATCTGTAACAATGGAAAGTGTATTGTGGTAGACATCTCTAGAGCATTTCACATGTAGAGCAATGACAAAATCCTACACCTTGCTAATGTGCTGTTTTCCCACTACACAAAAGTAAGGCATCATTGAGTAAGATTCAGGAAGCATGTCATTGATTATCCATGTGAGGAAAATTCTACGAAAGAATTTTTAACCACACACTCAGTGAAATGGACGGTAGATGACAGCGCCACGTCCCAGAAACATGCCGGATGAGGACTCTTGAACGACTCACTGCGCACCCCACTCCCAAAGGGCGTGGAGCCAGACATGCTTCTGGTGGTGGATTTTTGTCAGGTTTTGGAATATTTTCAGATAAATAATGACAAATGTGGAAGATAGGATCCATCTGAAAGCAAAATTCATTTGCGTTCCATAGACCTACCTCACCTACATAACCTCCAGGTAGTTTTGGGCACTGCTGCCGTGAACTTGTGTTTTGACCGGGAATTGACACGTTAGGTCAGGCGCGGGGATGTCCACGTCTAACGTCTTGCCAGCATTCGAAGGGTTTCCAATCGTGGGGCGTTCTGGATTTCACACTTTCAGCTTAGGAACGCCTGCAGAGGTCAGCCCATCCATGTTGCGTGAACTGGTTGTTCTTAGTTGCAAATGAAAACCTCTGAGGAGTTTTAAATTTCTATTTATTTATTAATTTTTGTGTGTGTGTGTCTTTGCTGAAATCTGTTAAGGTCTTTGCCCTGCACTAAATACTACGAAGTATAATGACGGTCTCCCACCTTCCACACTGGCGATAGGTAAGGCGGGGGCGGGGGGGGGGTGGTTATAGTCACATAGCAACAATGACCAGGATATTTCAGACAAAAGTCCTAAACCAAAGGCAAAGAGGGCAGGATGATAGGTGGAGAAGAGTATGCTTGGGGAAAATGGAGTGGTCCACCAGAGGAAAGCATCACATCCTAGTTACCAATAAGTAAACAAACAAACAAATAAATAAATAAATAAATACAAACACTTCCTAAGTAATCCTCATGAACAGACAGATTGCCAAAAAGGAATGGGGACCTTTGCTAAGATTCTGATGCCTCCAGAATAAAAATGCAGCAGTAATAATCATGATTTGAAAGAGGAAAGAAAGCAAAGCCAAATTTGATTAATTTTTCCTTCACATAAAGTCGCAACATAAGGGAAATATGATGAAAGGTGTGATGAAGTCCGAATCCTCTGGGCAGATGTGGAACCATCAGGATAGCTGATTAAGTGATTGCTCAGTGTGTCCTGTTAGGGAGAGAGGGCCAGGCACGTAGAAGGCCTTTTAAAAAATATATACTTTTTATTTTATTTATTTATTTGAGAGAGGGAAAGAGGCTTATGTGTGTCCTGGGGAATCAAACCTGGGTCCTTTGGCTTTGCAGGCAAGCACCTTAACCTCTAAGCCATCTCTCCAGCCCCAGAAGGACATTTTGAACATGGGTAATATGGGTAAAATTCAGATGGAGTAGACAGACACACCGATGCATACCAATCAGTTGCATGTGCTAAGACTGAACAGGAAGTTAGCGTGGGCCCAAGGGGTTCCCCATGCAGTGTTTCACCCATGGGCACCCAGTGGTCTATAAATGAGGGAGCGAGAAGGGAGTTACACTGGTCCGGGAGAAGCATGCAGAACCTGCAGATGTCCATCAAGCATCTCCCTGTGCCCATGGCCCCCTGTGGTGTATCTGCCCAGAGCTCCTGAAGACCCTTCAGTGCTCCTGCAGCTAGAAGCCTGGCTCACTGGGATCCCAGCTTTGCGATATGAATCTGAGGTGAAGCTGGAGCTGGGAAGCAGGTGATAGACTCATTCTAGAACAAAAAGATCTGAAAAGATTCTTGAAAAAGTAGGCAAAAGTTAATCGAAGATAATACAAAAAGCCCCATGCTCATGTGGACTCGTGAGGACATAATTGGGACATTGCTTTAAAGGCTTTTGCATCAATCATCGTTTAAAAAAAGAAAAGGAAATAATCAAAATGACGCTACACCAGAGGAAATCTATCAGGCCAGAGAAAGTGATTAAGATGTTAAGATTAGAAAGAAATGCAAGATGTAGGGATTTCAAAATCTGCTTTCAAATATATGAAATACCCCCTATTAGAAGAGAAAAAATAGTAGAACAGAGAATGTGTTACTGAGATAGGGATTGTCCTAATGGATTCCTTTTCAGCTTGAGATGCTAGGAAACGACAGTGCGATCTCACAATAAACCAGAAGTGATGGGTGTGGAATGCCCAGGGCCGATGCTTCTGATATCCAAGCCAAAGGCCAGTGTAGAGCTCAAATCGCTAGAGCTATTGCCAACAGACCTTCCTGTAGTGGCAACTCTAAGGAGGGCATCCAGGGGACAAGCCCAAGGGTCAGCTCACAAACAGGAAAATCGGACAAATGCCACCGTGATGAGACAGCAGGGCTCCAAGCATGAAGGCGGCAAAAACGTAACCAGAGATGCCAAAAAATCAGGGTGCTACGAACAGAGGACTGTTAGAAAGGAAGCCAAATAATGAAACTGGTGTTGCGGTCGGGTGACAATGACAAAAACACAAGTGAGGTTGGGACAGAGCTTATGCCGGGGCAAAAATCTGTGACCACCATATAGAGGGTGACTTGTGCCTAGCACAGAGCACATAATACAACATAGCACACTGAGGCAGGATCGGGTGTTTTAAAAGACCAGGACATGGCAAGTCAGGATCGGGTCATGGGGGCCTTAAATGCCACTGAGACACAGGAATGCTATTCAGCAGGCAAGAGGCCCGTAGAGCTGTTTGAACAGGACCACATTACTCAGCTAGTATTCACAAGAGGAGATGGGTATGACAAGAGAGGAGACCGGCCCCTTGCAGTAATAAGTCGTAATAATAAGTAATAAGTCGGGTATGGTGCTTTCTGCCTGTAATTACCCACACTGGAGAGGCAGAGGAGGCGCACGCGTCTGGAGTTCGTTTGCAGTGGCTGGAGGCCCTGGCATGCCCATTCCCATTCTCTCTCTCTCCCTCTCTCTCTCCCTCTCTCTCTCTCTCTCTCTCTCTCTCTCTCTCTCTCTCTCTCTCTGCCTTTCTCTCTGTGTCTGTTGCTCTCAAATAAATAAAAAAAGAACAAAAAAAATTTTAAAAAGAGAGAGAGAGTGGAGTGTGTGAAAATAGCCTAGGGTGGGAATGTAAAAAGACATGCTGCCTCATTGAGTCATGAAGCTGGCTGTTGATAGACCTAACATGGTCAATAAAGGGGTAACAGCACCATGAGTACCCTGACCCGGACTCTGACCAAGAGGTTGAGAACAACCAACCTTGGTGCAGCTTATCTCCAAACAATGGGCAGCTCTGGCTCTTTTCACAATTCCTTTCTTGATTCAAGAACATGGTAGAAGAAAGTTTTAAATTTATTTTAAGAAATATTTTATCTATTTATTAGAGAGAGAGAATGGGCACATCAGGGTCTCTAAACACCGCAAGTAAACTCCAGACGCATGGACCACCATGTGCGTCTGGCTCACGTGGGTTCTGGGAAATCGAACCTGAGTCCGTAGGCGTCGCAGGCAAGAGCCTTAAATGCCAAGCCATCTCTCCAGCCCAAGTTTTATATTTATAACTGTATTTGAATCTCAGCTGCTCAGGGGCTATCCACTAAAGAAATAGGAAGAACAGAAAGTAAAGAATGGAAAAGAAAAAAAGACAAGCCAATAGAAGAGGAAGTTTCCAAAACTATGAAGTAATAATATAAAGACTGAAAAGTGGCCAAGTATTTAGAATCAAGGCATATGGCTTACAGATTTATGTTAATGTCAGCATCACAGGAAATGATGGGAACTTCTGAACACATGGCGATAAGTAAAACTTGCAATCATTACTGAGATTTTAAGAGCTAGAATTCAAAGTTAGATTATAAGAAAGGAATCTTCTTTGTGTGTGTATGTTCATGTGTGTGCATGTACATGCATGTACGTGTATGTGCGTGTTCACATGTGTGTGAATGCATGTGCAGGCCAGCAGACGACCTCAGATGTCATCCACCTTTTTTATTTTTTTTTAAATATTTTTTTGTTCATTTTTTATTTATTTATTTGAGAGCAACTGACACAGAAAGAAAGACAGACAGAGGAAGAGAGAGAGAGAATGGGCGCGCCAGGGCTTCCAGCCTCTGCAAACGAACTCCAGACGCGTGCGCCCCCTTGTGCATCTGGCTAACGTGGGACCTGGGGAACCGAGCCTCGAACCGGGGTCCTTAGGCTTCACAGGCTAGCGCTTAACCGCTAAGCCATCTCTCCAGCCCTCCTTTTTTATTTTTTTAAGATAGGGTCTCACTCTGTAGTTCCATGCCAGCCTCGAACTCACAGCGATCCTCTTATCTCTGCCTCCTGAGCGACAGGATTAAAGGCGTGCGCCACCACGCCCAGCTCCATCCATCTTTTGTGAGACAGGGTCTCTGATTGTCCTAGAGTCATCGAGTAGACTCGATTGGCTAGTCAACAAGTCCCAGGGACCCACCTGTCTCTGCCTCCCCAGCATTAGGGTCACAAATGCACGCTACCATGCTCAGCTTAAAAACAAAACAAAAAACAAAGTCATGAGTTCTGGGGATTGAAATCAGGTCATCATGTTTTGAAGGCAAGAACTTTACTGACAGAATGATCTTCCCCTGTTCCCAAGGTCACTGGATAGCTTAATGTAGCATACAGACTTTATTAGTAAGAAAACTCTGTCAAGAGGAGATGGCTTAGTGGTTAAGTGCTTGCCTGTGAAGCCTAAGGACCCCAATTCAAGGCTCAATTCCCCAGGTCCCACGTTAGCCAGATGCACAAGGGGGCGCACGCGTCTGGAGTTCGTTTGCAGTGGCTGGAAGTCCTGGCGCGCCCATTCTCTCTCTCTCCCTCTCTCCTCTCTCTCTCTCTCTCTCTCTCTCTCTCTCTCTCTCTCTGTCTCTCTCTCTCTCTCTCTCTCTCTCTCTCCCTCTTTCTCTGTCTGTCACTCTCAAATAAATAAATAATAAACAAAAAAAAGAAGAAGATATGCAGCATTTAAGGTAGAGGCAATACCCAGCACATCTGGACAAATACAAAGTGAACAGCAACTGAGTTAATGAGAATCATATTAGCCCCTGTGTTAGTCAGGGCTATGCAAGGAGCAGAACTGATGGAATGAATACATGTTACAAAGGGGATTTTTTTTAGAGTAGCTTGCAGGGTATGGGCTGGTTAGTCCAGCAGTGGCTGTGTGCGTGCTGGAGAGGCTGAGATGCCAGTAGGCGCTCCATCCACAAGGCACTAAAGGCCCCAGAGAATTCCTGGAGAGATGCAGGTCTCTGTCTACTCATAGTGGAATGCTAAAGCAGTCGTATTTCATACAAATATCCTGCTATTATAGCAACCTTTATTGAATCATTTTTCTCCATTGAATTGGCGTCTTGTCAAAAAAAAAATCAATAGACTGGGGCTGGAGGAATGGCTTAGCAGTTAAGGTGCTAGCCTGCAAAGCCAAAGAACAAAGGTTCAATTCCCCAGGACCCATGTAAGACAGATGCACATGGTGGTGTTTGCTTCTAGAGTTCATTTGCAGTGGCTGAAGGCCCCTGTGCACCCATTCTCTCTGTGTGTCTGCCTCTCTCTCTCAAATAAAATAAAATAAAATAAAATAAAATAAAATAAAATAAAATAAAATAAAATAAATTTTAAAAAATCAATATATTTTTTTAAAAAAGCACGGGCTTATTTTGGTCTCTCTACCAGGTCCACTGTTCTAACTATATTTTCATCAATACTTTTACTATGTTTCATTTTAATCAACTTGTCAGTTTCCACCAAAATGAGAGGGAAAAACTTGCTTAGAATTTAAATGAGATTGCCTCAGCGCTATATACCAATGTAGGGAGGTTTAATATCTTAACAATATTTAGTCTCCCTACCCACGTGTCAATAGACACAAAAATCCTTAGCAAATAGAACCAGGCACCCACAAAACCAAATTATTTCTTCCAGTTCTCGAGTTCCACCAATTGCTACTTAATGTCACTTTGCAACTCCGCTATTAGGAGCATACATGGAGGCATTAGATGATCTTACTGCATCAATCTTTTTGTCATTACGAAATAATTTCATCCCTGATGATATTTCTTGTCAACGACTCTTTGGTACTCACAGTGGACTGGTGAAATTATATTACACTTGTCTGCTTTGTGACATATTTTTCATCCTGTCCTTTTGAAACATCTGTGTCTTTAGGCTTAAATCTTTTAAATGGTGTAGCTGAACCTTGAGAGTTTTTTTTTTTTTTTTTTTGTAAATGTAGCTTGAAGTGTCTGCCTTTTAACGAACATATTAGCTCATTTGCAATTGACA
Organism: Jaculus jaculus; assembly: GCF_020740685.1. NCBI lineage: Eukaryota > Metazoa > Chordata > Mammalia > Rodentia > Dipodidae > Jaculus > Jaculus jaculus. The sequence continues at coordinate 51,168,756 of NC_059120.1, read as the reverse complement.
TTGCCAATAGGATGAGGTTTACGTTGGCCATTTTGCCAACTGTTTTTTTTTAAAAATATTTATTTATTTATTTGAGAGAGACAGACACAGAGAGAAAGACAGATAGAGGGAGAGAGAGAGAATGGGGCGCCAGGGCTTCCAGCCTCTGCAAACGAACTCCAGACGCGTGCGCCCCCTTGTGCATCTGGCTAACGTGGGACCTGGGGAACCGAGCCTCAAACCGGGGTCCGTAGGCTTCACAGGCAAGCGCTTAACCACTAAGCCATCTCTCCAGCCCCCAACTGTTTTTTATTTGCTTTGCTCTGTATACATCCTCCCCCATGTCTTATCTTTATTTGGGTACTTTTAATTTTTTTATCCTATTTTCATGTTTAGGGACCCCTTTGTGTTATCATATTTTGTAGTTTCTCTGGGGATTATAACAGGCACCCTTAATTTGTCAGCATACATTTACTAGCCTGCTCTTTCATATATAATCTAAGGACTTCACAACAGTTATGTCTCACTTCCTTATACACTTAACAGTATGGCACCTCTGTCCCTTCCTGTAAACTGGGCTACTGACATCCAGTTTACTGTTACAGATGTTTGGAACCCCAAAGCCAGTTAACTTTTAAAGGAACTAAGAAAGAAAGGTTTTATATGTGCCTGCATATTTAAAATTTCATTTCCTTCCTTCCTTCCTCACCTTCAATCAAGATTTCTATTTTGTGTCATTTCCTTTCGGGCTGAAAAGCTTCCTCTGACATTTCTTGTAGTGCGAAGATCTTGCCAACGCAGTCGCTCTGTGTTTTGGTTATCTCTAGATGTCTTGCTTGCTTCCATCTTTGTACCCTTCTCTTTGACAATGTTCTTCGTAGTAAAATATATGAGATGTACAATTTGAACCATTTTAAGTGTACAGTTCGTTTGCATTAACCACGTGGGTAAGGCTGTATCATGATCACTGTTAGTTTTCAAGGTGTTTTTTTTTTTTTAACCACCTGTTCCCAACCCCTCCAGAACCAACGGGCACAATGACTTCTCATCCCGCTGCTCCTCCCCTCAGCCCCCCGATAACCTCTAATCGACCTCTGTCTCTATTCTGCATTTCCTACACGTAGAACCATGCAGTATTTACCTATTTTTTTCTGACTTATTTCATGATTGTCCATACTGGAAACCTATGAAAACGCCGCTTCTTTTTGTACGGCTGATTCACAGACCATGCTTGTGCTTATCCGTCTATCCCTCGCCAGACTTTGGCACTGTTTCCACCTCGTGGTTATTATAATATTGAAATCAGCATGATGAGAAATATCCATCACTTGTCCATTTTCAACTTCTTGGGTCTGTGTACGTATTGGTTACTTTTGCCATTGCTGGAAACAAAAATAGATATGTCTCCTCAGTGCTTTTAAATCCCACCAAGTCTATAATCAAACTGACCATATAACCCAGAAATCCAACATTTTGGTGACCAACACCAAAATGTTGGATTTTTAGGTCATATGGCCAGAATGTGCTTAACCTTCTGAGGAAAAGCTGAGCTGTTTTCTTTTTTAATTTTTTAGTTATTTTTTTAAATTGGTTTTTCAAGGTAGGGTCTAGCTCTAGCCCAGGCTGACCTGGAATTCACTAGTCTCCTGAGCTGTTTTCTATGGCGGGGATGCCATTTTACATTCCCACCAGCAATGCACAAGGGGTTCAATTTCTGTATCTTCTTACTGTGCTGGTTTGAATCAGACATTCCCCCATCGACTCATCTGTTCTGAATGGTTGGTTCCCAACTAGTGGCAATTTGGGAGGAGGGGCTTTCCTGGAAGCAAACAGTTTAGCATCTATATTTCCTACACCCTCTAGACAGAGAGGTGTTATTCTTTGCCAGCATCATTGCAATTAATTAACTAATTAAGTAATACATTTATGTTTGAGAATCTTTCAACATTAAACAGTTATACACACACCAAAAAAACCCCACAATAATGGCATTTCCACATACAAGCATACAAGTATGGCTCAATTTCCTTCTTTCACATCAAAATTCACATAGAGGACTGGAGATATTGCTTAGCAGTCAAGGTGCTTAACTTCAAAGCCAAAGGACGCAGGTTTGATTCCCCAGGATCCATGTAAGCCAGATGCACAAGGTGGTACATGCATCTGGAATTCATTTGCAGTAGTTGGAGGCCCTGGAATTCCCATTCTCTCTCTCTCTCTCTCTCTCTCTCTCTCTCTCTATCTATCTATCTATCTCAAATAAATTAAAATAAAATAAAATATTTTAAAATTCACATAGAAAGAGTTCCCTATTTTGTCTGTTTTTGATACCTCTATTGCCTCCCAGCATATTTTGATCTGTTTCTCTCAGATTTTGCCCTTCTACTGATTGCTGTCTTACGGGACAACATGACATCCAAACTGCCTAGTAGAATGGCCAATTCTCATCTTACTGTATCACCCATTACCCCCTGTCTTCTAGAAACACTCACTTTGCTTGGATTTTCACACACCGTATTATCTGCTGTTTTCCTACCCGCCTCCCTGGGACCCCCATCTCCTTGTCACCGACGGCTCTTCATCTGCTGTGGACTAATGATGGCTGTGGTTCAGCACTCGATCATCCCCGTCTGCTCTGCGTATATCTTCTCCCGGAGCTAAACGGGCTCAGTTCTGCACCTTTGCTTGCCGGCGACCCTCATGTTGTTGACTACTTTACACTCCTGTTCTTTGTCCTCCAACCTGCTCCTCACGTAGTAATTTACACCTAGGAACTTGTCACTGGAAACCTTGGGAGTCATCACTGACTATTCCCATGTCTTGGGTAGTAAAATCCAGTTGAGGGCTGGAGGGGTGGCTTAGCAGCTAAGGCGTTTGCCTGCAGACCCGAAGGACCCAGGCTCGATTCCCCAGGACGCACGTTAGCCAGATGCACAATGGGGCACACGTGTCTGGAGTTCATTTGCAGTGGCTGGAGGCCCTGGCGTGCCCATTCTCATTCTCTCTCTTCTCTCTCTCTGTCTCCCTCCTTCTCTGTCAAATAAATAAATAAATATATTTTTTAATCCGATTGAGTAACGTGTCCTATTGGCTCACTTTCCAGCCTGTATCCCGAGTGTCCACAACCGCCACCACCTGCATCTCTACTGTTGGACTTGAGGCCACCATTCACTCCCTGCAGTAATAGCTTCTTAGCATCACTATTTTCACCCTCGTTCCTGTAAAAAAAAAAAAAAAAAAAAAAAAAGTCTCCTCTTATAGCACCCTAAATTGGCAAAAAACCTATCGTAGCTTTCCAATGACCTCTCAACGTATTTAGAATAAAATCCAAAAATCATGTCTTGAAGAACTCCAAATAGGGCTGGGAGAGATGCCTGAAAAGCCTAAGGACCTGGGTTTCATTCACCAATACCCAGGTAAAGCCAGGTGCACAAAGTGGCACACACTCTTGAAGTTGGTTTTCAGTGGCTGGAGGTCTCGGTGCACCCATTCCCTCTTTCTATCTGCCTCTCTATCTCCCTGAGTGCCAAATAAACAAATATATTTTTTAAAATGGCTTCAAATAATCCACACCTGTCTTGCTGCCCTCTCTTCTCTCACTCCCTTGATCTCTCCAGCCATTCTTCCTCTTCCTCGCACACGCCAAGCCTGTTTCCGTCTTGGATCTTCACAGTTATTCTCCTCTCTGGAACATTCACTCATCTTTTGTTATCACGTATTGGCTTCCTTTCTCACTTATGAACTCTGTTTAAATTGGACCTCCTCTGACAGGCCTCCCTCAATCTCACACAATTATATTTGGTCATTTAACCCTTGGCCCTGCTTGATTTTTTCCTCTTAGAACTTATTACCCCTCGACATCACATTACAAATTGTGCGTTTACTAACTAGAACATCAGCTCCCCGCGAACATGAGCATTGTCTTGTGTTATATTTCTAGGCCCTGGAGTAAAATGCTCAAGAAAATCTGTCGGTCATATGAATATATTTAGAGATAGCTTTCCCATGGTTTCATTTAATTATGTAAACATTCACTTAAATGACAAAATAGAACCTAAAAGGCCGGGCATGGTGGCGCACACCTTTAATCCCAGCACTCAGGAGGCAGAGGTAGGAGGATCGCTGTGAGTTCGAGGCCACCCTGAGACTCCATAGTGAATTCCAGGTCAGCCTGGGCCAGAGTGAGACCCTACCTTGAAAAAAATAAAAGAAAAAAAATAGAACCTAAAAGCACTTTTAAAGAGCTCCTCCACCTTTGCCAAGTAGAATTTTGTCGCATTTTTGCCTTCTCAGTTACCGAGCAGGGTTGGAAGACATTTTGAAGAATGAACCTGTTTAGCCTAGAAAGTGCACATGAGAATTAGTTCGGGTTTTCTGTGCAGAACGCTGATGTGAGGCACGGCTCCCATGAACTTCCCACTTGCCCCTTTGCCCATCAGGTGAAAGGACTTAGGACATTTTCTGCTTTCTCAGTCCCTGTTGTACTTCTTGTTTGCAGAGATGCTGAATTCATGCTCAAACCTGCCCACTAAGCATTTGTAAGTTCTGCTGCCAAATCAGTGGATTTACTGCAGGACATCTAGATTTGATAAAACACGATTCATCCAGTCTACTCAGTGTGAAAGCTCTGCATAAGACGCCGTAGTCGGCTCTTCCAAGCTGAACCCGCATATGCGGCCCCTTCCTAGGGGTGACGCTTTACCTCGGCAGCACAGACTCAAGGTCAACTCATCTTTTACAGCTTACTGAAGTTACTAATGTACTCTGGCCTAGGTACTTGTTAGTAGGCACAACAGTGTTAGTATTCGAAGGATCAAGCCGGGCATGGTGGCGCACGCCTTTAATCCCAGCACTCGGGAGGCAGAGGTTGGAGGATCGCTGTGAGTTCAAGGCCACCCTGAGACTCCATAGTGAATTCCAGGTCAGCCTGGGCTAGAGTGAGACCCTACCTCAAAAAACTCAAAAAAAATAAAAAAAAAAATATTTTAAGGATCAGGGATCAATATCTTTTTTTCTTTTTTTAGTTAGGGTCTCACTCTAGCCCAGGGTGACCCAGAACTCACTACGTAGTTATGTCTACGTCTCGTGGTGGCATCAAACTCACGGCGATCTTCCTACCTCTGCCTCCCAAGTGCTGGGATTAAAAAGCATGTGACACCAGGCCTGGCTCACCGTGCCAGTTTGTTTTCTGTTTTTTAATGATGTGTGTGCAGGGTATGTTTGCGTGGGTGTGTGGGGAGGCTCATGAGTCACAGCACACACGCAGAGGCCTGAGGACAGCCTCAGGTGTCTGGCTTTCCACTTTGCTGTCTTGTTTGTTGTTTCTTGGGCTCCAGTCTAGCTGGCCAGCCAGTTTCTGGGTTCTCGTGGCTCCACCTGACCCCTATTGCAATACATAACACGTTTTCTCATGAAGGCCATAAGTTATTTTTATTATCAGAAAGATGATCACTTGTATTTAAAGACTATAAACTGAGTTAATACAGACTAGCGTCATTGATAGAGAGAAGACAGAATTGTGAACTGATTTAAGGGCAGTGACCCCAGGGCTAGAGCATCTTCCACACAGAACACCCATGGTTTGAAACTTCATCACAGGTGGGAAGACACACATAAGTTTCCCCTGTGGGGCAATTGAGAAACCTTACAGTTGCTACACCAGAAAAAATAAATATATAGAGTATCCTTGGCCGGGCGTGGTGGCGCACGCCTTTAATCCCAGCACTCGGGAGGCAGAGGCAGGAGGATCGCCGTGAGTTCGAGGCCACCCTGAAACTCCATAGTGAATTCCAGGTTAGCCTGGGCTAGAGTGAGACCCTACCTCAAAAAAAAAAAAAAAAGAGACAAGAGTATCCAATTATACCTGCTTTATAGTCTGCTCAGAAAAAAAAAAAATACCATTTTCCCCAAAGTTATCATGAATCAGGTGTATTTCCTGAGGGTGACACTTGAAGTTATCCTCTAACCTCCTCACGCATGCTCTCATACATGCATACACATGCGCCTGTACATGCATGTGCCCCACACCTACATGAATGTGCATACACGCCACACACACAAATATGCATGCAAAATTTTAAAGAAAATATGATGATGGGTCTCACTTCACCCCTGTCACCAGGACTATCCCTGCAGCATTTTATTTGTGAATGTGACAGATGGAAATGATTCTTATTTCATTTCTATTATCTGTTCATAATAATGAACATCACTCCATGATTTACTGCTCTTTTGTAAAGGATATTGGTCTTTTGCCCACTTATTTATTAGGATAGCTTTTTTTTTCTTATGGTTTTATAATATCGAGAATATTAACCCTGTTGCAATTTTTTTCTCACATACATTTTCCAATAATTTGTAGAGTGTGTTCTATACTGATTCCTGCAGTGAAATAGAAGCCTAGTACATATAGGTGTTTGCCACTATAATTGGAAGAATAAAATTACCTCTCCCAAGTTAAAAAAAAATTCTTATCCAAGAATTTACCTGAATTTTTATAAGCCATATTAAATTTTAATTGCATATCTAAAGGTGCAACCTTGAAATAAAATTGTGTGCGTCATTGGACCTCTTTCAGCTTCACATAGCTATAAAAAGGCCAGTTTGAAAGAGTTTGGGAATTCAGTGAATTTGAAAATGAGGAAAAGCAATGAACTGTCAAATAATGCGGAGCCCTGACTCCAAAGTGAAAGCTAACACTGCAAATTTTGAGGCAGCTGAGACCAGATTTTCCCTTCTCCTGGAAGGCTCACATTGCACTGTGACCAATTCACGCTTTGAATGTGTGTATACCCGTGTGCCTCTGAGTGTGTGTGTGACTGTGTGTGTGTGTGTGTGTGTGTGTGTGTGTGTGTGTGTTTGGCTGGACACTTACTACTCTGTGGGAAAATATCCCCTATGGATTTGGAATGTACTGATCTAAATCTGAACCATTGTGAAGCCCCTTATTCATGGCAACTTATAAGAACACCAGGAGTCTTTGATTCACTTTGATAAGGATAACCTTCAAGGAGGGGCCTAAATTTGGAGTGCCTACCCACTCCTAATCCATTTGGCTAATTGTGTGGGCTTTTGTTTGCCAATGATTAGCACTGATTTTTCTCTTAATGTCTCTAAGAAGCATTGCTGTAAAGACAGCAGCTCAGGTATAGCACCACGTATTTGCCTTCAAAAGAGAGTTAAGCCGAGTGTGGTGGCGCACGCCTTTAGTCTAAGCACTTGGGAGGCAGAGGTAGGAGGATCGCGGTGAGTTCGAGGCCACCCTGAGACTGCACAGTGAATTCCAGGTCAGACTGGACTAGACCGAGAACTTACCTTGAAAAACCAAGAGAGAGAGAGGGAGGGAGAGAGAGATTTACTCATGAGATTAGAAGAAGGTATTTTCAAGAGTGGTAAAATATATTAGCCATTGTGATGGGGTTGTGATCTCGGCACTCAAAAGCTGAGACAGTAAGGTTACAAATTTAAGGTCAGTCTGGGCTGCACATAAGACCGGGTTGAGGATGAAGGAGAGGGAGGAAGAGGAAGATGAGGATGAAGAGCAGGACAAGGATCATGAAGACAAGGACATCCACGTCAGAGGAAGTGACTCTTGCTTTGTGCACCCGGGCAGGCAGGGTCTGCCTTAACCTGGCTTCCCTTTCCTCGGAGCCTTGGGGAAAGTAGCGTTCAGGAGGGGGCAGTCTGCGCGCCCCTGGTAACTCACAGCCTCTGTGCAAATCTAACACTGGGCCATAGAAATGTGGGGAACAAGGCCACGAGGACCTCGCTCCACTTCCGTCTCCTTGGAAGCCCACGTTTGCAGGGCAAAGAGCTCCTCCCTGCTCAAGGTTCCAGAAGGTGATCAGTAGGCAGGAAGGTGCATGTGGTCCAAGGAGGAGTCCAAGACATAGGATCTTCTGCTGACTAGACATTTCTCCAACCAACCTTCCGTAAGGACCATCTCTTCCGCCCGTTGGCATGTTGGTGACCAGTTAGTTCTCGGGATGGGACAGGGGTGGGCCGGTGGCCGGTACCTGTCGGCGTGGTTATCTGCGCATGGAACGATCAAAGTGCCAGGAATAGCAAGCAGCTGGTGGGCTGTGCTAGGGGTCAGCTCTTGTCCGCTTGTCCATGGACAGTCTGCATCTCAGGCTTTTCCATGTGTTTGTTTTGCAGGTTTTTATTTTGTTTTATTTTACGGTGTTTTTCAAATGCAATTTGCTTTTATTTCATTCCTTTCCCTGCTCCTCTTCCTTCCCCCTATATCCTCCCTTCCGGTTACAGGTCCCTCCTTCGATTTACATGTCCCATGTATCCTTTTGCCCATCCCGCCCCCACTTCCAGCTTATCAGTAAACATAATAAGTAAATCAAATAAAAAATAAAACAAAATAAAATAAACATAATAAAAGCTATGATTGATACACACACACACACACATCTCTTAGTTTACTGTCCTCTTATAAATTGGGTACTTTTAGGGTCTACATATGGTCTTCAGTACCCATGTGACACAGTTCTCTTTCCTTTTTTTACTTTTTAAAATTTATTTTCAAGCAGAGAGTTGGGACTGCCTCTTGTCACTGCAAACAAATTCCAGATACACGGAGCACTTTGTGCACCTGGCTTTATGTGGACCCAGGCTTCCAGGCTTTGCAAGCAGGTGCCTTTAATCATTGAGCTGTCCGCTTTATCCGCATGTGTGCATGGCGTGGGTGTATATGCATGTGGACATATGTGTGTGGGGGTTCTTGTAGGGGGTGCTTGTGGAGGTCAGAGGTCAGTGTTGGGTGTCTTCCTTCCTCACTTGCCCCCCAACTTTTTCTTTGAGGCAAGATCTCTCACTGAATCTAGAGCTCACCAGCTAGGCGAAGCTATCTAACCACTGAGCCCCTCAAAATTCCATTTTCACCTCCCTAGTGCTGGGATTTTAAGCATGCTGCCATGCCCAAACATTTACACGGGTGCCAGGGGATTTGAACTCAGGACCTCATGCTTAGCAACAAGCATTTTATTCACTCACCCAATTCCCCAGCCCCCATCTACTTTTAATACTTGCTGTGCATATATAAAAGTCTTTTATACGGTACTTCTAGTTTTTGTTATTTCTTGCCTATTTAAGCTTTTCCTGTGAACTAGTCAGATTTATAGTTGAATGGATCTGCTGTATAGAGTGTTTTGAAATGTAATAAAATACCATCTGGAGTTTGTCAAGCAGTGTATGTAAAAGCCCTATGAACAACACCGGGTAAAATGAGAGCGGTTTTGAGTTGGGCATGTGGGGTGAAAGTGAACAGATTTGGGTTGAACTTCAGTTACCAAATAGTCCCAAAGGGCCGCGAGGGACCAGTGCTCTGAAGAAGGGGCTGCTCTGGAGACAGCCTCACAACGTCCATGGTCACACAGCTCAGAAGCCCTCTTGGGAAAAGTCCTCTGACTTGCCCTGGCTGCTTTCAGAAAATTGGAAATGCAGGGTACCCCAACCATGTGGTCATTACTCCTCAGGCTCCACCAACTCCAACAGTGATGCTTAGAGCATCAGTCAGAGTAAGAAGCAGCCGAACTGAAACGCCAGCCCAGGACTGGGAGGAGACCAAACCCACGTCTCCACGTGCCCAGGATGACGCCAACACCCAGACGTGCCCAGGACTGGGAGGAGACCAAGCCCATGCCATCGTGTGCCCAGGACGGCGAGGAGACCAAGCCCATGCCACCATGTGCCCAGGATGGCAAGGAGACCAAACCCATGCCACCACATGCCCAGCAACATGGCTGCCTTCTTCCAACCATGCTGTCGTGACAAAGTTTATGACCTTCCCACATATGGTATGGGGGGGGGCATTTTTCTACTACTATTATGTTCTTTCCTATCCTGTTTGTTTTGCCTTAAAATTTTTTCAGGCTGGAGAGACTTCTCAGTGGCTAAGGTGTTTGCCTGCAAAGCCCAACAACCCCACAGCTCAATTCCCCAGGACCTATATAAAGCCAGATGCACAAAGTGGCACATGTGTCAGGATTTCATTGGCAGAGGCTGGAGGCCCTGGTGCTCCCATTACTTCTGTCTCTCTGCTTGCAAATAAATAAATAAAATTTTTTTGAGGCAAGCCCAACAGACTGGCCTGGTTTTTTGTTGTTGTTGTTGTTGTTTTGTTTTTTAATGCGAGAAAGCAAGAGAGAGAGAGAGAGTTGGCACGCCAGGTCCTCCGGCCACTGCAATCGAAATCTGCTGCTCATGTGCAACCTTGCATGCTTGCATCACGTTGTGCATCTGGCTTACGTGGGACCTGGAGAATCAAACATGTGTCCTTAGGCTTTGTAGGCAAGTGCTTAACCATTAAGCCATCTCTCCAGGCCAATAAAATATTTTTTTAAAAATCTCTTCCTACAGTGTCTTTTCTATTTTTTTTCATTTCTTGGGCTCATATTTTTGTGGTTGTTGTTTTCTTGGTTTTTTGTTTGTTTGTTTGTTTGACAAGAGATGGAGAGAGAGAGAGAGAGAGAATGGGTTCCCCAGGGCCTCCAACCACTGCAAACAAACTCCAGACCTGTGTGCCTCCTTATCTGGTTAACATAGGTACTGGGGAAATCAAACCTGGGTCCTTTAGCTTTGCAGGCAAATGCCTTAACCACTAAGCTATCCCTCCAGCCCTTTTTGTGGTTGTTTTGAATGTTATCATCTCATTTTCTTTCCTCTGGCATCCTACCCTCTATTCCAAGTCACAGTTAATACTATGATTTCTGTTTTTCTTCACTTGCCTATTTTTATTCTGATTACATCACTGAGTCAATTTCTTCCTCAAATATTCAAACTTTTATTGCCAGTGTTTATGCTATTGAGCTACCATTCACATCAAATCTTAGTCAGGTGTGTTGGCTCACCCCCTTTAACCCCAGCACTTGGGAGGCTGAGGTAGGAATATTGCTGTGAATTCAAGGCAAGATTGGGTGTGGTGGTTTGATTCAGGTGTCCCCCATAAACTTAGGAATTTTGAATGCTAGGTTCCTAGCTGATGGAGATTTGGAAATTAATGCCTCTTGGAAGCAGTGTATTGTTGGGGGGACTTATGGGTGTCATAGCCAGTGTCCCCTTGCCAGTGTTTGGCACACTCCCCTATTGCTATGGTCCACCTGATGTTGGTCAGGGGGTGATGTCCACCCTCTGCTCATGCCATCATTTTCCCTGCCATCATGGAGCTTCCCCTCAAGTCTGTAAGCCAAAATAAACCTCTTTTTCCCACAAGCTGCTCTTGGTCGGGTGATTTCTGCCAGCAACGCAAACCTGACTGTGACATTGAACCATGCCATGAGTCCCAGGTCAGCCTCAAAAAAAAAACCTGCCTCAAAAAAAAAAGAAAAAAGAAAAATCTCTTGGGTTATTGTTGGACTGTCAGTTGGGTTATGTCCAGCAATGTTTAAAATCAAGTGAGAGTACCTCTAATTGTCCGTCAATTAGAAAACCCCTCCGGACCCATACCTACACATGGAGCTGAACTTTCTTTTCTGAAAGATTTGAAGTTACTTGGGATTTCTATGAAAACCTCTCATTTTGAGATATAACCCTAATCATCCCCTGGAAAAGGGTACCTCAGCAGCTTCCTATTATGGGCCCTGGTAAAACACAACGTGTACTGATGAGACTACATGCTGTCAGGGCCTGATGACCATGGGAAGACTGCCAATGAACCCCAGGCCCATGGACCCAGCCGGTGTCAAGGTTTCTCTTGAATGCTTTCATTGTCATTTGAGCAGTTTTCCCATGAAAGCTTCACCAGTTTCCGTGTCTCTGTCCATCCCGGTTGACTCAGTTCCTTTCTTCCTTGCTTTATCTTCCCATTTCCACAGATTGTTTCCAATACAGTTCTGCTTGACACGTGTGTTCCTTGTATCCTACAGATAACACTTCCAGGCTGTGCCCTTACATTTCCATCTTGCCCCCCCCGCTTCCTTACGATGCAACGAAACAAAATGTTGCCTTCTTATTCCTCCCTTGAAGACCTGACCTAGCACTTGGATGTAACCAGAGGGACCCATTGGAGTGCCATTTGAGAAACCAGTAGTGGCAGGATAACATTGAGATAGCAATCTGATTTATTTTTAATTTACTATATCTTATTTAGTGAGTTTGTCTCTCTCTCTCTCTCTCTCTCTTTTTTTTTTACAAGAGAGAGAGAGCAAGAGAGAGAGAAAAAAATTGGCGCTCCAGGACCTCAGCTACTGCAGTGGAATTCCAGATGTGCGCCACCTAGTGGAGATGTACTAGCCTGCACTTGCCTCACCTTGTGTGTCTGCCTTATGTGGGATCTGGAGAGTAGAACATGGTCCTTAGGCTTCACAGGCAATTGCCTTAACTACTAAGTCATCTCTCCAGCCCATTTTTATTCTATTTTGAAATATATATCTTTATTTTAAAGTTATTTTAAAATTTAAATGCTTAAATTTATTTTTAAATATATTTTTATTATATCAATTGAGAGAGAAACGCAGCTAGAAAGAGAGAATGGGCGTGCCAGGGCCTCCAGCCGCTGCAAACCAACTCCAGATGCGTGCACCACTTTGTGCATCTGGCTTACGTGGGTCCTGGGGAATTGAACCTGGATCCTTAAGCTTCGCAGGCAAGTGCCTTAGCTGCTAAAGCTATCTCTTCAGCCCTATAATCTAACTTTTCTCTTTTGCCCTTATCTTCCTTTTACTTCATTTGGTCCGGTGTAATAAATAAGCAATATGCTTTACCTCAGAGCTGCTCAAGCATTCACTACTTCCTTCACCAAACCTCTAAGCAGACAGCTCAGCGCACAGGTAGTTGTGTTGTGTTTGGTCCCTGTGGATTTAAAACACCTGAGCAGTCGGCCCACTTCGCAGAGAAAGCTGAGTCCCTCTGGAGCCACGCTGGGGTCGCGCGTTCCCAGCCAGCCCAAGCAGCAGCCGTAGGTGAGGCTCACGCTCTCGGCATCTCCAGACTTCGCAGCCCCGTCCTCACTCGCCTGACCCCTGCTGACCGCGCCTGACCCCTGCCTGGACACAGACACACGAGGTCCCTCAGAGGGAGACACCTAAGACCATCGATCGGATACAGGTTAGGAGCAACTGCAGGTAGTTTCCACCCACGGAAACAAGCGTGCCCCCTTGACTGCCCTGGCAGGATTAGAACCCATGTGCTTCCTGCTTCAAGGTTTCCCAGGTTTAGCACACCTGGGGACTGGTTCTTCCAGAGTCACCGCTTGAGCCCTCCAGCCAAGCAGGTCTGTGCCTTACACTCCTGAGGCTGATGATGATGCTCGTCCTGATTGGATGTTTGACCCGTGTAACTCGGCCTGGCACGTGTGTGTAAGTCTTTTCTTGACTCTTGGCTCCGTGTCCTATGCTGGCCTTTGGCCTCTTCAGTGAGCTCTTAGCTCCGTTCCTGTCCTGTGTGACCGGGACAGTCTCCTTGGGTCTGCTCTCCCTGGCTGGGAAAGGGAAGAATTTCTTCTTTTCTGGGTGCTTTCCTGTCTCTCTCTCTCTCTCTCACACTCTCTCTGTGTCTGTCTCAGTATCTTGCTCTCTCTCTCTCTCTCTCTCTCTCTCTCTCTCTCTCTCTCTCTGTATGATTTTCTGTGTCTCCCTTCTTCTTCCCAGCCAGGCTTGTTGGGAATGGGGAAATTTTTTTGGTTTCAGCTTCCCTGGTAGCCTTCCCTCTGGATCCCAACTCTCCCTAAAATAAAACTCATAATTCACAATTTATCCTTCTCTGAATCCACATTTTCAATTCCTTGACAATATGGACAAGGACACAAAGTTGGAGTCCACATGCCTCATGTCTCTTGCATCTCTATGGACATTCAATTGTTCACTGGGCTTCAAAAATACTACATCAGGGCTGGAGGGATGGCTTAGCAGTTAAGTGCTTGCCTGTGAAGCCTAAGGACCCCGGTTCGAGGCTCGATTCCCCAGGACCCATGTTATCCAGATGCACAAGGGGGCACATGCGTCTGGAGTTCGTTTGCATGGCTGGAGGCTCTGGCACACCCATTCTCTGTCTCCATCTGCCTCTTTCTCTCTCTGTCACTCTCAAATAAATAAAAAATTTAAAAAAATACTACATCAGTGGAGCATGGTAGTGCACACCTTTAATCCCAGCACTGGGGAGTGAGAAATAGAAAGATCACTGTGAGTTTGAGGCCAGCCTGAGACTACAGGGTGAGTTCCAGATCAGCCTGGGCTAGAGTGAGATCCTATCTCAAACAAAACAAAACAAAACAAAACCCTGCATCAGTGTTCATACACCAACTCTGCTATGAAAAACCATAGAGGGCTGCAGAGATGGTTTAGCAGTTAAGCACTTGCCTGTGAACCCTAAGGACCCTGGTTTGAGGCTCAATTTCTCAGGACCCACATTAGCCAGATGCACTAGGTGGTGCATGCATCTGCAGTTCGTTTGCAGTGACTGGAGGCCCTGGCACACCCATTCTGTCTCTCTTTCCCTGTGTCTCTTTCTCTCTCTCTCTGTCACTCTCAAATAAAATAAATATTTAAAAAATTGTAGATTCAACACATAAACACCTAGTATGGGGTATTAGAGGTCAAGTACACTTTTTGGTGCTGGATACAACATTAATAAATAATAGAACTTTTCCTGCTCTTATGGAATTTATGCTTTAATAAAGGGTTGCCTCAAACTAATGAACAAGATATATTTTGTCCATATACTCAGGTAGTGCTGAGCTTATGAAGTGTAATTTTATATTTCATAACTTCATGTTAGTGATGGGTCTATGAAAGAAACAAAGCAAAGTGGTGAGCTAGGTGCTGGTGTTTGGAAAGCATGGGATAGATGTTGAAGCCAAGGAAATTAATACATCTAAGTGCCTATAACCTGAGTATGTTATCTTAGGTAGCACCTAAGCACTGTGAAGAGCTTGGAAAAGTATCTTCTAAGTAGAGAAAACAGGAAGTATAAGAACCTCGCGGTGGGCCAGAGTTTATCTACTTATCTTCTCACTCTGGCCCAGGCTGACCTGGAACTCACTATGGAGTCTCAGGGTGGCCTCGAACTCACGGTGATTCCTCCTACCTCTACCTCCGGAGTGCTGGGACTAAAGGCGTGTGCCACCACATCCAGTACATAGTCAATGAAGGTAAGGCTACTGTGAGAGAGGCTTAGAAAGCAAGAAACCTCGTGTTGGTGCCAAGTTAGAGATGTGGGTGGGTGCGCACAATATCAAAGCTCTGTGAACCACAGTGAGAAGTTTGGATCTGACTCTAACAGCATCAGAAAATCATGGAGATTACTAAGCATGTGAGTAGGAGAATCTGGTTTTTTTTCTTTTAAGGGACAATGTCTTACAAGTTGTAGCTATTATTAATTTTTTAACTTATAAGTTTTTTTTTGTTTATTTTGAAACAGAGTTTTACTCTAACCACGGCTGGCTTGAGCCTCACCATGTAGCCCAGCACAGCTTCAACTCATGGCCCCTGCCACCTAAGCCCTGGAATTATAGGTATGAATCTCCATGGTCTGCTTTTTAAGATATTTTTGAATTGTGAGATATAACACATGTAGGACAAATATACAAAGGAAATGCAAAGTTTAGCAAATAGTTAGAAGAGCAAAAATAATGCATCCTCAACATAGTCGAGAGAGAGATCACGGAATATTTCCATCTCCTAGAAGCGTTCCCAGCACCTACTGTTCCTTCCAGAGTGCAGCCTCTTCTCTTCCCTCAAGTGTCCTCACAACCCTGATGCACAATGTATTCAGTTCCCTGGTTTTACTTTGAGTTTTCCTCTCAACAATGCATTCCTGTCCCATATATCTTGCTGTCGCCCCTTATTAAATTAAGTTTTATATAACTGTTACTTGATATCTGCCTTAGGATGGCCAGTGGAAATCTCCTTACAGAATTTCTCTTCCTTGGCATGAAATTTAAATTGTTTTGGGGGTGACATCTTGGGGCTGGGGAGATGGCTAAGTGGGTAAAGTGTTTGCCCTGCAAGCATGAAGACCTGAGTGAGAATTCCCAAAACCCACATGAAAATGCTGGGCGTAGGCCTGGAGAGATTGCTCAGTGGTTAAGGTGCTTGCCTGCGAAGCCTGAGGAGCCGTGTTTGATTCTCCAGATCCCAGGTAAGCCAGATGCACAAAGGTGAGGCAAGTGCAAGACCACGCATGTCCACTAGGTGGCGCAAGTGTCTGGCATGCTATTGCAGTGGCTGAGGCCCTGGAGTGCCAATTCTCTCTCTCCTCACTATCTTTCTCTAAAAAAAATTAAAAAAAAGAAAATGTTGGGCATAGTGATGAATGCCTACACTAGGGGAGCAGAGACAGGGGATACTCTAGGCTTACTGGCTAGCTGGGGTATCAGAATCAGTGAGCTACAGGCTCAGTGACAGACGCTATCTCAAAAAGTAAGATGGAGGGCTGGAGAGAGGGCTTAGCGGTTAAGCGCTTGCCTGTGAAGCCTAAGGACCCCGGTTCGAGGCTCGGTTCCCCAGGTCCCACGTTAGCCAGATGCACAAGGGGGCACACGCGCCTGGACTTCGTTTGCAGAGGCTGGAGGCCCTGGCACGCCCATTCTCTCTCTCTCCCTCTATCTGTCTTTCTCTCTGTGTCTGTCGCTCTCAAATAAATAAATAAATAATTTAAAAAAAAAGTAAGATGGAGCGTGATTGAGGAGACATCAGACATTGACCTCTGACCTTTACACGCACATACACACATACACATGCCAATATATATGGGAAACATTTTTATCCACTCACGACAGTCTACTGCATTCCCTAGAGTGACCAATTCAATTGTTTCAAAAAATGACAGCCGAGAGAAACAAAGACAAAATTCTTGGGCAAAACACGAAGCACAGCAAGTCAGCCTCGGCTTCTAAGCCAGGCCCACCGGGAAGCCTGGAAGTGAAAGAAAAGTTCTCAGAATACTTAACTCCTATTTGCACATATTTAGAGTCGTAAACTGAGTGGGTGACTTTATCTCTTGTGATTACGAAATGGTGGAAAACCAGTGTGGGGAGGTGGGTTCGTGATAGCAGGTGCTTGCTTTCAAAGCCTGCTGGTCTGGGTTCAATTCCCCAGCTCCCACATAAAGCTGGATGCACCGTGGTACATGCATCTGTGACTCCAGCAGCCCTACGACAATGGGAGGCAGAGGTGGGAGAAGCCTGAGCTCACGCTAGCCTGGTGTGGCACTTGTCTGCAAATGTGGAGCATAGAAAAGTTGGGCTGGGGAAATGGCTCAGCAGTTAAGGCATTTGCCTGCGAAGCCTAAGGACCCCGGTTTGACTCCCCAGGACCCATGTAAGCCAGATATACAAGGGGGCACATGCATCTGGAGTTTGTTTGCAGTGGCTGGAGACCCTGGCGTACTCTCTCTCTACCTGCCTATTTCTGTATCTCTTTCTCTCTCTCTCTCAAATAAATAAATAAAAATAAAATATTTTTTTAAAAAAAGGGAAATGTCAAAGTTACCTTCCAACCTCCACATGTGTTCTGTGGCATGCAAGTGTCTCCCCGACACACAAACACATACACACAATACACACATGCACACAACATACATATACACACATATATATGTACACACATACAAACAAAATGGTGGCAAGTGCTGTTGGAGAGACATAGGTGCAGTGGGAAATGGGCTTTGGGATAGTTTGAATGGGTGCCGCCCATAGACTCAGGGCTTTCTTCAAGCTTGTCTCCAGCCCTCCTGGCTGAAGGAGGCGGCGCTGAGGGGCCGATCTGAGTTCCAGCCTGAGGTGTGCAGAGAGGTTTCGAGCTCTGGCTGCGCCTGCCTGTGGTGCTGGCTGTCTGGAGGTGTCTCTGTGCTTGGATTCATGAATGGGAGCCAGATTCTTCCGCCGTTGGATGGAATTTCCCCCTGGATCTGTAAGCTTGGAATGAACCCCTTCCTGCCATAAAGTCTGTATGGTTTGGATGTTCATCCCAGCATCGTGAGGCTATCTGCAGCAGCGCCTGTCTTGGTCCATTCAGTTGCTGTCATAAAATACTATGAACAAAGTGGTTTATGTACACTAGGCATTTACTTCTCACTGCACCAGAGCCTGCAAAGTCTGAGGTCAAACTAGCAGCAGATGCCATATCTGGTGAGGGTCAGATTTCTGGTTCGCAGGCAGCATTTACTCTCACCACATGAGGACGGGGGAGGGCTGCCACAAAGTCCCTTATAAGATACAAATCCCTAGTCATCTCCCAAAGGCCTCACCTCCTAATACCACTACCTGTGGGATTACTGTTGCAACAGATGAGTTTAATAAAACACAAACTTTCAGACCATAGTTTCTTCTAAGAGCTTTGTGAGCAACTCCCAGTCTTAGATGATGTGAATTAATGTAAGCCACTTATGCTTATCCCATTGTCTTTGCTGGTGACATGTTGAAGCAGGGTTACCCTAAGCAGTAAGAGTCAAGCAAGGATAAAACTTAAAGAAGGGGGTTGGAGAAATAGCTTAGTGGTTAAAGCACTTGCCTGCAGACACAAAGTTTGATTCCCCAGGACCCACATTAGCCAGATGCACAAGGGGGCACATGCATCTCTCTCTCTCTCTCTCTCTCTCTCTCTCTCCCTCCCTTTTCCTCCTTCACTCAAATCAATAAAAATAAAATATAGGGCTGGAGGGATGGCTTAGTGGTTAAAGTGTTTGCCTGAAAAGCCAAAGGACCCAGGTTTGATTCCCCAGGACTCACATTAGCCAGATGCACAAGAGGGGCACACGCATCTGGAGTTGGTTTGCAGTGGCTGGAGGCCCTGGTGTGCCTATTCTCTCTCTCTTTTTTTCTCTGTCAAATAAATAAATATAAATATTTTAAAAATAAATAAATAAATTATACTTGTTTTAATTTAAAGAGGGGGATGGAGAGATTGCTCAGCATTTAAGGCTCTTGCCTGCAAAGCCTAAGGACCCAACTTATTCCCCAGTACCCACATAAAGCCAGGTGCACAGTGGCACATGAATTTGGAGGTCATTTGCAGGAGCTGGAGAACCTGGTGTGCCCATTCTCTCTCTTTCACTCACACTCTCTCTCTCTTCTCTCTATCCCTCTCTACTTGCAAATGTGTAAATAGATAATTTTTTTGAAAAAAGTTTAAAAAGGAATGAATTACATATGTGATAGAAGATCAGGGATTCGTACAGGATACTGAGATAAAGTGTCGAAGGTCCTTATGCCAGCAGAATGGGGTATGAAAGTGGCATTCTCAGGCCCCCGGAAGGCAGCAGTGCCCTCCAGAAACTAGAACCTGGCGGGCCTGGCCATTGGGGCACTACTACTGGGTGACTCACTGAAGGTGACATAAGCAAGAGAAAAGAAAGTAATGTAGATCCTCTCTTTGTCTGGTCCTCCGTTCTGCTGCCCTGGCTTCTAATGCAAGTCCAGCTGGCTGTGGCTGCCAAGGACGCTGGAACGAACAGTGTGAGGAGCAGAGCCCAGAGCCACAGCAGAGCAGGGAGGCGTTAGGACTGGATGCATGTTCCACTACCATCTGGTTCTATGTGGGTCCTGGGGAAAAGTCCAGGTCTTTAGGCTTTGCAGGCAAGAGCCTTAACCATTGAGCAATCTCTCCATCCCCCCTCTTTAAATTAAAAAAATATCTGAATTTTATTTTTATTGATTTGGGTGAAGGAGGAAGAAGGGAGAGAGAGAGAATGGGTGCACCAGTGTGAGTGATTGGGTAAAATCCTGATGTAGCAGACAGCTGCATGTTGCGGGGATGAACTTCCAAACCAGGCAGTTATGGGAGGAAGGGATGTATTGAAGCTTACAAATTCAGGGAAAGTTTCCTAAGGGCAGAAAAAGAGAAAACCTCCACCAAAAGAAAGAACAAAACAACTCAAACCAGCAGCCAAACGGCAAGGAACCCAGGCACTTTGCATATCTTAGGTTAGAATTCAGATCCACCTTAGGACTGGACCCTAGGATCCACTCATAGGTGCCTAGAGATCTAAGTTGCAAGCTTTAATGAACTCCTGAATGTATTGGAAGACATCCATTCAAACAATCACACCTTACCTTATAGCAACTTTGGTCATACAGTAGGGTCTAACAATATGAATTTTTATTAGACAACAAAAGAAACTAACCATACATTTAATTTTATAGTATATAAAAGAGACCTCTTAAAAGTACATTATCTGGGGCTGGAGGGATTGCTGAGTGGTTAAAGATACTTGCTTGTGAACTGGAGAGATGGCTCAGTGGCTAAGGCATTTTCCTGCAAAGTCTAGCAACAACCCGAGTTCAATTCCAATGTACCCATGTAATTAATGCTAGATGCACAGAGGCACATGTATCTGGAATTCTTTTGCAGTATCTGCAGGCCCTGGCAGGTCCATTTTCTCTATCTCTCTGTGCTTGAAAACAAATAAATAATTTTTAAAAAGACGCTTGCAAAGCCTGATGCCCAGGTTTGGTTCCCCAGTACCCACATAAAGCCAGTCACAATGACACATGCATCTGGAGTTCAGTTGAAATGGCAGGAGACCCTGGCATACCCATTCTCTCTCTCTCTCTCTCACGCGTGTGTGTGCGCGCACACACACACACACACACAAATGAACGCATAAATATTAAAAATTTAAAAGTTCTAAAAAGTGCATAATCTCATTTCCTAACTTAAATGGGAAACTCAGGGTGCTATACACAGGTGCTATTGCATTACAATGTTGATGAAAGGAGCTCAGGGGTGATAGCTTCACCAGGAAAGTGTTTGCTTTGCAAGCATGAGGACCCAACTTGAATCCTCATCACCCACACTTGGGAAAAGAAAAAAGAAAAGCCAGGGGTGGTGGCAAACACTTCTAATCCCAGCACTGGAGAGGTGGAGCCAGGCCAGCCTAGTCAGTGAGGCTCAGGCCAGTGAGAGACCCTGTGGCTGATGACTGAGGGACAACCTCCAACGTTGTCCTCTGACCTCCAGATGCGCGTGTAAAAATGTGCGTGTGCACCCCACACGCGCACACCCACGGGCACGCACACGTGCGCAACGCTGAGGAGCCGTACGGTGTGGGGTCATGCTTTTACATGCTGAACCGGCACGGTGACCTCCCAAGCATGATTGTTACCCCAAACCACCAGAAATAAAAGCGTCATCAATATGACAGAAGCCATCCTAGCCGTTAGGATTACCGTGATTCTTTGTTCCCAACCACTGGGGCTCTGCAAAAGAACATAATCAGCCCTCCAATTTGCAAGTTTGATTAGCTGAACTAAGGCAAACTGTTGATTCCGAACTGGCTATAGCAGAGTGAGCCAAGCCATATGCTCTCTGTCACTGGAATGTGAGCCTATAAACAGACTGTCTACCGGAGAAAACTCACAGATGACTGATAAAAGAAATTTTGGCAATGGCCTATGATCGCAATTGGCACCAACCGAGCAAAATATTGACGTTTGGTAGAAAAAAAAAAAGAGTTGAGCAGCCCAGAAAGCCTCGCAGACCTGACAGATTTTTAAATTGGGTCTTTATGGATTGGGAAAAGGTGAGAAATTGAAGCAAACATTTTTAGGACTGTATCCAAAATAAATGACTGCAGATGCGTGTGGCTTCGTCCTCCTCCTCGCTTCTCATTCTGGAGTAGGAGAGAGAGAGAGAGATCGATGGCTATTCATGGAGCAAGGAAGGGGGGTGTTGGGTGACCCGACCCCCAGCCAGCTGGTCTCTGACAGTCGCCCCCGAACACGGCGCCGTCCGTCTCGAAGGGCTCCGCATTAAGATGCAGCCCCCGGTGCAGAGTCCTCGCAGGGCCCCGGGTGACAGGAAGAGGAACCCGGGTGGCAGCTCGCAGATCTTGAATTCCTAAGCGGTGCCAGCACTGCGCTGGTTCTACATTGTTCCAGAGACAAGTGGGAGATGACAGAATCCCGGAATAGCAGAGCTGCTTACCTAACCGTTAGTGTCAAGATCCTGCTAGATTTCTGCCTGGTTTGCTTCAGCGGAACACTCGTGAGGGCTCAGTTATCAGAACCCAAAGTTATTGTGCTGGGACCCCTGCATCTACCTCTTAATGCCTGAGTTATCTTTTCAGACTAGCGATTTCTATACATACACACCAAGGAGGAATTTTTTTCTTTTTCTTTTTCTTTTTTTTTTTTTTTAACTCAGCAGACAGTTTTGAGCACATGTGACATGCCAGGCACTCTATGCAAGTCACAGGAAAGGCAAACGTGCCCGAGATACTATAGGTCCCGCTCTCAATTTACTAGGAAAGAAATATGCGAACAGATAAGCTACGACACCACGACGTTCATGTCATAAATGGAGCAAAGCACTTTGCAAGTTGCTAGTCCAACGAACGGATGACTGACTGTCTGGCAAAGCGAGGAATGATTTTAGGGGAAAATTGACACAAGAACTAACTGGATTTAGGGATGTTCCCTAGATGGAAATGTCAGGAGAATAGAACTGATCGTGGTCATGGTTTTGTGACTAAATACTTATTTCTGGAAATAAAAACCTATCAGCTATTTATTGTCTGTTTGCTTGCTTTTTTTTGGTCATTGTATTTTCAAGGTAGGGTTACAACTTTAGCCTAGACTGACTTGGAACTTGGAACTCACTCTGTAGTCCCAGGCTGGCCTCAAACTCACAACGATCCTCCTACCTCTGCCTCCTGAGTACTGGGATTAAAGGGTGCACCACCACACTTGGCTTCCTATAAGCTATTTTTTTTAAAAAAAATATATTTATTTATTTATTTGACAGGGAAAGAGAGAGACAATGGGCGTGCCAGGGCCTCCAGCCACTGCAAACGAACTCCAGATGCGTGGGCCCCCCTTGTGTATCTGGCTAACGTGGGTACTGGGGAATTGAACCTGGGTCCTTTGGCTTTACAGGCAAATGCCTTAACTGCTAAGCCATCCCTCCAGCCCCCTATAAGCTATCTTTACAATAAAATAAAAAATAGAATGGGGTGATATAGAGGCACAAGGGAAGGAATGGGGGGGGATACAGAGACAAAGGAAACAACAATACAAAAAGAAAGTACTGGAACTCGCTGAGTTCTCTAAAAGAGAAGCCTTCTAGAAGCTTGTCCGTTAAGCTGGAGACTTCCGGTTTATCCTGTTCACACCGGTGCTGAGGTCAGACTGGCCGAGCTGAGTTGCTCAACATTACTACATCCCTTTAAGGGGTTCTATCCCTTGCATCCCAGGGGCTACTTCTCACCTCATTAGCAACTTATGGCAGGAAAAGGGTTTAGTTCAGTGTACAGTTTGAGAAAGTAGACTCCATCATGGCGGAGAAAGCACGACAGGAGCAGAAAGCCACTGTCACATCCTTGCATCAGCAGAGGGGAAGGAGAAAGAAAGAGAGGGAGAGAGAGCAAGAGAGAAGGGAACAAGAGGGCCAGGCTATGACACCACAAGACTCACTCGCGGTGACAGCCTTCCTTTAGCAAGGCTCCACATCGTAAAGGTTCAACAACCTTCCCAATCAGCTGGGGCCCAAAGTGTTCAAGCACATTAGCCTGGGGGGCACAGTTTCTGTTCAAACCATCACAAAAGCCATGTAACTTGTAGACATTAAATAGGCAAAGATGCTTGTGTGTCAATCAAATGCAGCCAGATAGATGTGGAAAACAAATCCCAAGACAGACTAGGAAGAAAATATATTTTATGGGCTGGAGAGATGGCTTAGCAGTTAAGCGCTTGCCTGTGAAGCCTAAGGACCCCAGTTCGAGGCTCAGTTCCCCAGGTCCCACGTTAGCCAGATGCACAAGGGGGCGCACGCGTCTGGAGTTCGTTTGCAGAGGCTGGAAGCCCTGGCGCGCCCATTCTCTCTCTCTCTCTATCTGTCTTTCTCTCTGTGTCTGTCGCTCTAAAAAATATAAATAAAAATTAAAAAAAAAAAGAAAGAAAAGATATTCTATGATTAGCCTGCCTTGGAAGTGGGAGAAGGAAGTGATTTGAAAGTGGAGTGGCAGGAGATAAGGAGCGAGAAGAAAGCTTGACGCATGCATGGAGTCACAGTGCCCATGGACAGCCCCACGAAGGAGGGCCCTCAGTGGACTGCGGGTGGGGAGAGGGGATATAAGAGTGTAACCCAATGGGAATATGACTAACATGCAGTATGTTCATCCAGTAGGGTTTTCAATTAACAAAAAAAAAAAAAAATAGGGGCTGGAGAGATGGCTTAGCAGTTAGGCACTTGCCTGTGAAGCCTAAGGACCTCGGTTTGAGGCTCGGTTCCCCAGGTCCCACGTTAGCCAGATGCACAAGGGGGCGCACGCGTCTGGAGTTCGTTTGCAGAGGCTGGAAGCCCTGGCGCGCCCATTCTCTCTCTCTCCCTCTATCTGTCTTTCTCTCTGTGTCTGTCACTGTCAAATAACTAAAAATAACCAAAATGACAAAACAAAAATAAATAAAAGAAAGGAAACTTGGGTTGGATGGCAAAGGTGTCTTGCATGCAAGGCTGTGATGCTGGGTGACTTGCTCTTGTGGACGGCAGAAAAACAGCAAAGATTTACAAAGATGAAGCAAAAATAGATTTCTTGTTAAGGATATAAACTCAGACTACAGCAAAAGAATGAAGTAAGTGGAGAGATATTACTGGCATGGAAATCATGAAGGAAGGCTGGAATTTAGCAAATGGAGAAAAGCCATGGGCTGAAAGAGATGAAGAGATGGCTTAGTGGTTAAGGTGATTGCCTGCAAAGCCTAAGAGCCCAGATTTGATTCCCTAGTACCCATATAAGTCAGATACACAGAGTGGTACATGCGTTTGGAGTTCATTTGCAGCGGCTTGAAGCCCTGGCACTCCCGTTTTCTATTTGTCTTTCTCTCTCTCAATATAAATTAAATAAAATATTTTTTAAAGAGAGAACAGAAGCCATTAACCTTGAGCAATTAGTATTACTGGGAGCTGCCGAACAGTGCACTTACAGGAAAGATGATATTTGGGAAACATACTGGTGAGAACCCTAGAGGTTCTCAGCACAAACCGAAGGAGCCGACTTTATTCATGTTGGTGATACGCTCTTCTGCCTTTACAGGCTAGCATCTCAATTCTATATTCTGTATACCACATTTCAGAATGGGCTACGGTTGCCTGGTTACATCTGATGGGCCCTGTGAAGTTAGAAGAAACAACACCTGCTGGCAGAGGAGAAGCCATGCCCTTCCTGGACTTCCAAAACAATTATCTCAAGCTCATATGACTCCATCCTCACTCTCAGATTCAAGCCTAATAAAAATGGGAAGACAAGTGCATGCTGCCCGGTTGAGGGAGGATCACAGGCAGAACAAGGTCCAGTGAACAGAGAGGGGGTGAAGGGTGATCTGAGGCCATTGTGTGGTTACCCACACTACTGGTGAGATGCTGTTGTTGGAAGAGGTGGATGATGGGGAAGATCTCAGAGGAATTGCTTTATTTATTTATTTATTTATTTATTTATTTATTTATTTATTTATTTATTTGAGAGCGACAGACACAGAGAGAAAGACAGATAGAGGGAGAGAGAGGGAATGGGCATGCCAGGGCTTCCAGCCTCTGCAAACGAACTCCAGACGCTTGCGCCCCCTTGTGCATCTGGCTAATGTGGGACCTGGGGAACCGAGCCTCGAACCGGGGTCCTTAGGCTTCACAGGCAAGCGCTTAACCGCTAAGCCATCTCTCCAGCCCGGAATAACTTTTTTTAAGAAAAGAATTTACTGGATATGGTTCCTTAACTCTGCCAGTGGTTTAGTATTTTTCCCAGTAGATGTAAATGTTCTCTAGAGAATCACCTCTTCACAGCACCTTCCACCACAGTGGTCAGATAAAGACTTCGAAATGAGACCTGGATGGGAATCCTAGATCAGTGAATTCATTTGGAAAGCTTGCTTAAACTCTTTAAATCACAGCTTTTGTTCTTCATAGGCTTGCCGTAGGTGATGAATAAACCAAGCATTTATCTCAGGACTGGAAGCGTGGCTCAGAGGTTAAAGATGCTTGCTTGCAAACACCTGATGGCCTGGGCTCGATTCCCAGAGGAATGGGGCCTGACCTGAGCTGGGCAGATCTAGAATTTTACCCTTGCTCTCCTGTGCTACATTAAAATAACACATTACAGTAGCAGTGAGGTCTCTCTGGAGAGCTTCGAGTGGAATAAGCCTGGATGTGAATAACAGCTACTTTGCATTCACTGGATAGGAGTCCATTTTTTAAAAGTATTCACAGGAGTGGTGGCACCCGCCTTTAATCCCAGCACTCGGGAGGCAGAGGTAGGAGGATCACCGTGAGTTCGAGGCCACCCTGAGACTACACAGTGAATTCCAGGTCAGCCTGGACTAGAGTGAGACCTTACCTTAAAAATACCAAAACCACAACAAAACGAAACCAAAAATCAGAAGAGTTTTACAAATTGTACACAGACAAAAGGAGTGGAAGTTTTTTAATAAAGAATTTTCATTTATAAGTGATCTGTATTAGAATATAATAAATCTCCAGTTATAGATGATTACTACCCATGTTGTACAACAGACACCTTCCATTTTAGTTGCTAAAATAAGGGCTACACTTATATTAATTCCACTCTCACTTTGGGTAGAGGATCTTCTCTTTTCAGATGGCAGTGACTTTGGGATGACTCAGAAGGTATCATGGTGACAGAAAGAAGTGTCTGGAGTACTGAGTAACATCTCTATCACACCTTCCAAGGCTCAGTGTCTAATGCAGAAGAGGTGGCGGAAAGAATGTAAGAGCCAAAGGAAGGGTAGGACTCCGTACAATGTGCTCCCTCCAGACATAAAGTGGCCTGGATATCCATGACCTCACGGTGCCTGACACTGCCTACACAAGACCATCATAATAGGAGGAAAAGATGATGACATCAAAATAAAAGAGAGACTGATTGAGATGGGGAGGGGATATGATGGAGAATGGAATTTCAAAGGGGAAAGTGGGGGGAGGGGGGTATTACCATGGTGTTGCAGTCCGGTTCATATTGCTGGTAGAAATCACCCAACCAAGAGCAGCTTCTGGGAAAAAGAGATTTATTTTGGCTTACAGGCTTGAGGGGAAGCTCCACGATGGCAGGGGAAAACGCTGGCATGAGCAGAGGGTGGACATCACCCCCTGGCCAACATAAGGTGGACCACAGCAACAGCAGGGTGTGCCAAACACTGGCATGGGGAAACTGGCTATAAAGCCCATAAGCCCACCCCCAACAATACACTCCCTCCAGGAGGTGTTAATTCCCAAATATCCATCAGCTGGGAACCTAGCATTCAGAACACCTAAGTTTATGGGGGACACCTGAACCAAACCACCACACATGGGATACTTTTTATAACCATGGAAAATGTTAATAAAAATTGAGAAAAAAAATGTTTAAATAAAAATAAGAGTAGCCAAAAAAAATAATAATAATAATACAATGAAATAAGGGCTACACAGCTCAAAAAAAAAAAAAAAAAGAAAGAAAGAAAGTATTCATAGGGCTGGATAGATTGCTTAGTGGTTAAGGCGCTGGCTTGTGAAACCTAAGGACCCAGGTTCAATTGCCCAGTACCCATGTAAGCCAGATGCACAAGGTGGTACATGCATCTGGAGTTCGTTTGCAGTGGCTAGAGGCCCTGGCACACTCATTCTCTTTTCTCTCCTTCTGTCTCTGACTGTTTCTCATAAAATAAATTTTAAAAAAAGGAAAAGAAAAGTTTTGATATGCATTATTTATGTAGACACATATATATTTGCTTATGCAAAATCTTTTCATGGTCATCAATACCTACAAATGAATAACTTTTAAGCTTTTCGTATTCTTATATATTGAACCTGTTGAGTACCAAAACTGTTCTTAGTACATCCTTGTAGAAGCACCAAGCAGCCTCATTCTACAAACTGAACAAAAATACCAGAGGATGAGCAGGCACCATGGTCTTTCCTTAGGAAGAGCTTCTTTGTAATGTATTGTGACAACCACTGCCAAGTAGAGGAATGTTGAGGTTGGAACTCTGGAAAAACATCTCCGTTTTATAAACATAGCTAAACTGGTTAAATTTCTGCTTTGGTCCTTCATTCCAGGGCAGAAATAGAATGTTTGTTTTTGGAATGATAATTAGCTGGAGTTATGTGAGAATTTTTCCAAATTCTGGTGAGAGAGCAGTTGGTGAGAGAATTGATGACGCTAGAGACAGAGTCACAACAAGCACCCCAGACCAACTTCCTAAAATCTCACTTCAGTGCTAAGGAGCTGGACGGGCTCACTGACTACCATGCCAACTGATATCAAAGGCAGCGTGTCACGTGGTCCCAGTGGTCTTAGATTCATGGTATGAGTTCTGGGAATTTACTTGTCTCCTAGAGGCTGATGCATTCAACCTTCCTCCAATAACTACCCTGAGGCTATTGGAATCCCTTTGACCAGGCGTCCTGAGATGAGAAGTGGCCAGCAGCCTATGGCCTCTGACTGTCCAGTGCCAGGACTCTGAAGCTCAGTCAACTCGTTTTTTCTCAAAATAACTCACTTGGCCCTGAACAGCGGGAGGAACAAGCAGGCCAAAGGTACAAAGCCCTTTATGTTAGGGTGGAGATATTGTGGTTAGGGATTAGTTTACAAAGGAAGGAAATGTTTTTTGGGTTTTTTTTAATTTTTATTTATTTATTTGAGAGTGACAGACACAGAGAGAAAGACAGATAGAAGGAGAGAGAATGGGCGCGCCAGGGCTTCCAGCCTCTGCAAACGAACTCCAGATGCGTGCGTCTCCTTGTGCATCTGGCTAACGTGGGACCTGGGGAACCGAGCCTCGAACCGGGGTCCTTAGGCTTCACAGGCAAGCGCTTAACCGCTAAGCCATCTCTCCAGCCCAGGAAATGTTTTTTTTTTTAATGCATAGCTTTACCTTAATCCTCCTCCCAAGTGATTTCTGCCATTTCTCTGATTCATTAAAAATAATATATCAAGGGCTGGAGAGATGGCTTAGCAGTTAAGACACTTGCCTACAAAGCCAAAGACCTAGGTTCAAGTCCCCAGAACCTACATAAGCCAGATACACAAGGTGGCACATGCATCTGGAGTTCATTTGCAATGGCTGGAGGCACTGGTGCGCCCATTCTCTCTCTCTCTTTGTCTCTCTCTCTCTCTTTCTTTCTGCCTCTCTCAAATAAGTTAAAAAAAAATTATTTAATTTTGTCAAGATGAGCACTTGTTCTTTCAGCACACATTAGAGAGAGAAATATTTTCTGGAGAGTCAGGCAATAAACTGAAGAGGAACGATTACCAGTATACGTGGAAAGTAAGCTGGCCAAAGAAAACCTTGAAGAAAAAGGTTATTAAGGTCAGAACTAGTAGGATATTCTGTGTTCACACACACACACACACACACACACACACACACACACACACTCTACACATGGGTATTTAGGATTGACAGGCAAAAGTTTTGAAATTCACAAAGACAGCAGTCAAGCTAACAGCTCTGTGAAATGGACATGATTCTGAAGCTAAGTTATGCTTCTGTACTTGGTTCTTCCAGCAAAGAGATTCACAGAATGAGTGGAGAGACCTGTCCCACCAGCAAGGGCTCAGCTCCTGAGATGACACCTCAACAAAGTGTGCCCCGTCCTCTCTGCGTGACGGCTGAGTCATGGAGAGCACATGCGTTCTCGGAGCATTACGTAGCATATACTGCTTGTCAGCTGATTTTCATGAGCATAGAAGAAGTCATATTTACAGGCTTTTTGTGGGAAGCATTTTAGACTGTGGATATCATAAGGACCAGATTGTTATGGGTAAAACGGGACTTGTGATAACAATTCCTGTGTAAAGTAATCTCGTCCTTGTAGCAGGCCTGAATGCAGAGATAGCAGCGTATGCATTCTTTGAAGACTATTATCCATTCCCAGATTGAAGGCACATATATGAGGGTTAAATATAGCCAGGTTCAAGGATTGCAAAGTTCAAGTGAGTGGGAGAAAGAGAATAAAAATAGACCATACCAGAAGATAAAAAGAAAGAAAAGAAGCAAAAGGAAGGAGATAAGCTCAAGAAAGAAATTCCCATTGTTGAACTGCAGGTAACTCAATAGAAAAATAGGAAGACTTGACCCTGTTATGTAATATTAAAGTCATACGTAATTGTCATAAAGAAATTCTCTAAGGAGCTTATTAATGCGTGTGAACATGAAGAATTCCTGATCGTGTAAGTGTATGTTGAATAAGTCAGTGACCGTTCTTTACTAAATCAATTTTTAAATGAGTGGATTGGAATAAATTCACTCATAATTTAGCTTCCTTATAGAAGAGAAACAAAAACTATTTGAAATGGACACTGTTAAATGATGTTCTGCTTTCAACATGTTAAAAAATACTTAAGCAAATGCTGATGTGCTATGTTAAATCAGTCAATACAGATGAGCTGGCAAGTAGATTTCAAATATGTAATCTGTTAGGAAAGAAACTAGAATAAAAACACAAATTTTGAAGCTATCATATTGATTTTAGAGATTAAGTACACATAATACACACACACACACACACACACACACACACACACACACACATATAATCACTCCAATAAAAAAAAAAAACCTCAAGAAACTAGGTACAGAAGGAACATATCTAATCATAGTATAGGGTATATACAACAAATCAATAGCCAACTTCATACTAAATTGTGGAACAAATTTAAAATATTTCCTCTAAAATCAGGAAAAAGACAAGGGTTCCCACCCTCTTGACTCACTCAGTGTGGAGGCTGATGTTTTAGCTAGAGCACCCAGACAAGTGAGAGAAACGAAAGGCATCCAAAGAGCAAAGGAAGACATCCTCATTTGTTGAAGGCATGATCCCACACTCAAAAGAGCCTAAAGCTACCACAAAAAGCTGGACCTATAAACACTCTTCAAAGCAGAGGTCCACATAAAAAATACCACCAGCTTTTCTGAATACCAATAGCAACTTTGCTGAGAAATAATTCAGGAAAAGAGGGGGGAAAATCCCATTCACAATAGACTTTTTAAAAATCTGAGAGGGCTGGAGAGATGGCTTAGCGGTTAAGCGCTTGCCTGTGAAGCCTAAGGACCCCGGTTTGAGGCTCGGTTCCCCAGGACCTACGTTAGCCAGATGCACAAGGGGGCGCACGCGTCTGGAGTTCGTTTGCAGAGGCTGGAAGCCCTGGCGCGCCCATTCTCTCTCTCTCCCTCTATCTGTGTTTCTCTCTCTGTCTGTCGCTCTCAAATAAATAAATAAAAAAAATTTAAAAAAAATCTGAGAATAAGTCTCTATAGTTAAAAAATTTTAAACATTGAATAAAGAAATTGAAGGGCTAGAGAGATGGCTTAGTTATTAAGGCACTTGCCTACAAAGGCTAAGGGCCCATATTTGACTCTCCGCATTCCATGTAAGCCAGACGCACACAGTGATACAAGCATGCAAGGTCACACATGCACACAAGGGGGCGCACGCATGTGGATTTCTATTGCAGTGGCTGGAGGCCCTGGTGCACCAATTCACACTCCCTCTCCCTCTCTCCCTATCGTTTTCACTCTTGCTTTGTCATGAAATAAAAATAAAAATAGTAATAAAGAAATTGAAGACACCAGAAGATGTAAGGCCGCCCATGCTGATAGGCTGGTAGAATTAATATTGTAACGGCATGTGGCAATGAGATTTGGGTTTTCATAAGGCTGTGGGTGGAGTGACCATGCTGGGCTCGTCGGTCTTATTCTGGTATAAGGACCAGAGAGTTCTTTCTCCTTATGTGATGATACGCCAAAAACATAGGCATCTATAATCCAGAAAGATCTTCACCAAGCCTTTGACCATGCTGATACTTGGATCATGGACCTACAGCTTCAAGAACTGTAAGGAGAGCTGGAAAGATGGCTTAGCGGTTAAGGTGCTTGCCCGTGAAGCCTAAGGACCCAGGTTTAATTCCCCAGACCCACATAAGCCAGACGTACATGGTGGCAAATGCATCTGGAGTTCATTTGCAATGGCTTAAGGCCCTGGTGGGCCCATTCCCTCCCTCCCTCTCTCTCCCACTAATAACTAAATAAATAAATAGATAAAAACAAAATATTTTTTAAAAAAACTTTTAAAAAGCACTGTGAGGAATAATAAATGGTTTAAGGAAAAAAATGATTTAAAAAAGCCATACCTAAACATTTGAAACTGTCAAATAAAAACATCAGCAAATGGGCCGGGCATGGTGGCGCACGCCTTTAATCCCAGCACTTGGGAGGCAGAGGTAGGAGGATTGCCGTGAGTTCGAGGCCACCCTGAGAATACATAGTGAATTCCAGGTCAGCCTGGGCTAGAGTGAGACCCTTCCTCAAAAAAACAAAACAAACAAACAAAAAAAAAATCAGCAAAATACTTCAACACATTGCCTTATGCAAACAGAGTCCTTTTTGAAAAGGACTCTAATAGTTCAGGAAATAATCCCAAATACTGACTCATGGGATTACATGAAACTAACAAGCTTCTGCACAGAACAAGAATTAATGAACAGAGTGAAGAGACAGCCTATAGAATGAGGAAAAATAAGTCTTTTTTTTTTCAACTAGACATCAGATAGGGAATTAATTGCTAGACAATGTAAGGAACTACAAAAATTAAACACCAAAACAAAATCAATCACTTAATGGGTTAATGAACTGAACAGAAAGGGCTCAAGAAATTCAAATGACCAATAAACATTTGGGACATTTTTCAGCATCCGTAGTCATCGACCCGGGAGATGTGAATGGAAACTGCTTTGAAATCCCATCTCGCCCCAATCAGAATTGCTAATATCAAGAAAACAAAAGACAACAAATCCTGTGACAATGTGGGGAAAGAGGAACCTTTATTCTCTGCTGGTGGGAATGTGAAATGGTGCAATCATTATGGAAATTAGTATACAGGTTCCCCAAAATCCAAAAATAGAATGACCACATGACCCAGCTATGCCAGTCCTGGGTATGTAGCCAAGGGACTTTCTGTCAACATCCTGCAACATGCCACAACACATCCATGGTTTTTGCTGCTCTACTCCCAATAGTCAGAAAGCGGAACCAGTCTACATATCTACCAACCGATAAATGGATTCGAAAATGTGGTTCATATACACCATGGAATTTTGTCCAGTAACAAGAAAGAATGAAACCATGACCTTTGCAGGAAAACTGATTGAACTAAAGACGATCATGTTAAGCAAAATAAGCCAGACGTAGACGATGAACGCCACATGTTTACTTTTGCATGTGGAATTCAGATTTAAATATGTGTGTATGTGTGTGTGTTTGTATGTGATATGAAAATAGATAAGAGGCCATGAAAAGGAAGGAAGAGTAAGGGTGAAGGAGCGTGAGAGAGAGGGAGAGAACGGGCACGCCAGGGCCTCCAGCTGCTGTCATCAAACTCCAGACATGAGCGCCCCCTTGTGCACATGCGAGACCTTGCACACTTGTGTCCCCTTATGCATCTGGCTTACGTGGGATCTGAAGAGTAGAACATGTGTTCTTCGGCTTTGCAGGCAAGAGCTTTAACTGCTAAGCCATCTCTCCAACCCCCAAGGAGTTCCTATTATGTTTAGTACTTTGGCTCTGTGAACATCCCCTTTTCTGGTTAAGCTACTTTCAACCAAAGAGTTATAATTCATAACATGAAATTAGTGGATTCATTAAGATGATTGATAATACAATTGTGAGTAAACAAATATAGCTAAAAAAACATTTCAGGTATTTGTAAATCAAATTATTTTTTTAAATATTTATTTATTTAGCAGAGAAGAGAGAGAGAGAGAGAAGGGGCACGCCAGGGCTTCCATCCAGTGCAAACGAACTCCAGATGCATGCACCTGTTTGTGCATCTGGCTAACATGGGTCCTGGGGAATCAAGCCTGGGTCCTTTGGCTTTTCAGGCAAACACCTTAACCACTAAGCCATCCCTCCAGCCCTGTAAGTTGAATTCTTAAAGCTGTACATACGTCCTATTGTTTTTAAAATCAGCTCCTTCTTAACTCCTAAGTATGACGACAGGGTTGGCACACGGGGGTGTGAGGCATGTGTCTCTCAAACCTCACGTGATGTCAGCACATCACTCACTTGATGTGGACTTGGGGGGGGGGGAATGTCAGCCTTCTTCCAGAAACTTCCTGGGGTACCCTTAACTTACAAAATTAAAAAAAAAAAAATACAGTGTGGCTTCAGCAAACGTTTCCAGCGCATGCCTCCAGCCTCCACGTGACTCGGCTGAGGCCTCACATGCTTTGGATACAGAAGATCTCCGTGTAGCCAGTCTGGCTTTGGCCCTGATTACTGAGAAAGGGCGGTGTCGGCCCATTCCTACTGCTGGGGTCAGCTGATTTTTGAATGCAGTGCATTTGATGGAACTGGCATGGTCAACAGAGCAGAGCCACGAACGGATACATAGACCTTGATCCAAAGTGGAAACACAGGTGGGCGTGGTGGCGCACGCCTTTAATCCCAGCGATCGGGAGGCAGAGGTAGGAGGATCGCCGTGAGTTCGAGGCCACCCTGAGACTCCATAGTGAATTCCAGGTCAGCCTGGGCTAGAGTGAGACCCTACCTCGGAAATAAAGCAAAGTTGAAACGTATCAGGATGGGGACCCAGTCTTCTCCATCTCCTAGTCACTCAGGAGGGCTGGCCTCTTGCAAGAACGTAAACTTGCTCCCCCAGAGAATAGGAAACAATGAGCATGTAGTGGTTAAAGGCACTTGCTTACAAAGCCTGCTGGTCCAGGTTTGAATGCCCAGTACCCACGTAAAACCAATATGCCCAAAGTGGCCCATACATCTTGAATTTGACTACAGGGCCAAAAGGCCCTGGTATGCCCATTCTCATTCTTTCTCTCGCTCAGCCAGTCTCTTGCTGTCACTCATGTTCTCATATAAACAGAGAAAAAAAATGTTGATTTAAAGCCGAGCGTGGTGGCGCACGCCTTTAAGTCTAGCACTCGGGTGGCAGAGGTAGGAGGGTCACTGTGAGTTCGAGGCCACCCTGAAACTACATAGTGAATTCCAGGTCAGCCTGAGCTAGAGGGAGACCCTACCTTGAAAAACAAAACTATTGATTTACAAAAAAAAAAAAATAAAAAAAAAAAAATAAAAGAGCACTACATGTCAATGGTACTCAGCTAACTGGTGCCCCTGTCCGTCAAGGAAGGCAGAGGTAGGAGGATTGCTATGATTTCGAGGTCAGCCTGGGACTGTAGAGTGAATGCCAGGTTAGCCTGGACTAGAGTGCGACCCTGCCTTGAAAAACCAAAAAAAAAGACGAAGAAGAAGATGAAAGAAAGATTACTAGCGGCAGCATTAGCAGAAATGGAAGAAAATTCATAACAATTGTCATTCAGGGAATTAAGATCCTGACGCTAGAGGCCTGTTGTATATAAGAGAGAAACCATGCTCCAAGGCATCTCTGCATGTTAGGATTCTTGTAATGATTAAAGCATGCACCAGGCCCTGATAGAGCACACTAGCGCAGAGAGCCTTAGAAAGTCAGGAGCTGGAGAGATGGCTTAGCAGTTAAGGCATTTGCCTGTGAAGCCAAAGGATCCAGGTTTGATTCCCCAGGACCCACATTAGCCAGATGCACAAGGGAGCGCACGCATCTGGAGTTTGCAGTGGCTGGAGGCCCTGATGTGCCCATTCTCTCTTTTTCTCTCTCCCTCCCTCCTTCTTTCTCTGTTAAATAAATAAATAATTTTTTTTTAAAGTTAGTCAGAATAGGCTGTGGAGCCTAAAGACCCAGATTCTACTCCCCAGAACCCACATAGGCCAGGTGCACAAGGTCACACATGCGCACAGGGTCCGCATCTGGAGTTTGATTGTAGCAGCTAGAGGCCCTGGCATGCCAATTCTCTCTTTCTCTTCCTCTCTCTCTCTCTCTCTCTCTCTCATAAAATATAAAATGAAATTTAAAACTTAGTCAAAACAAGAATCAGTATTGGTCACCGAGGAGACCTTTCTCCACAGAGTCTGCTGATGTCTGGGGGTGAGGAGATGGGTCTGTGGGTCAGCGCTTGTGCTGCATGGAGTCAAAAGGTCAACAACCTACAGAGTCCATTAGGAAAAGGTGTGCCGGGCGCGGTGGCACATGCCTTTAATCCCAGCACTCGGGAGGCAGAGGTAGGAGGAACGCCATGAGTTCGAAGCCACCCTGAGAATACAGAGTGAATTCCAGGTCAGCCTGGGCAAGAGTGAGACCCTGCCTCAAAAACAAACAAAACAAAAAGTGAGGGCGCACTCTCCTGTTGTCCACGTTATGTGGGCCAGGTTGTGATGGCCACCCTCTGCTCATGCCATCGTTTTCCCTGCCACCGTGGAGCTTCCCCTCGAGTCTGTAAGCCAAAATAAACCTCTTTTTTTCCCAGAAGCTGCTCTTGGTCGGGTGATTTCTACCAGCAATGCGAACCGGACTGCAACAGTAAAGTGGTACTGAGGACTGGGATTGCTGCTAGACACCTGACTGTGTAGCTTTGGTCTTTTGGAGCTGATTTTCAAGAAGAACGTGGAAGGATTTGAAACCTTGGCCTAAGAGAAGCCTTGCAGTGCTGTAAGTACAGCCTGATGGACTATTCTGGTCAGAGTTGGAAGACCTGGATGCAGTAAGAACTATGGACTGTGAGGTTTGGCTTATGAGGGTGAGAAAGAGCTGTGCTTGGACTGGGCTAGCAGTTTGTGTGAGAAGCTTGCTGTTATGCCCGTGTCCTGAGACGTTGTGCAGGGCTGCTTTGCATAGAAATGAACTGGTGTGAGCAGAGGGATATGGCACAGGAAAAAGAGAGAGAGAGAGAGAGAGAGAGAGAAAGTGAGGTGTAGTGACACATGGGCCACAGTGTGCTACTGACTATAAAATTCCCTGCCACATCACTGCCTAGTGGACCCCCCGAAGCTCCCTGTTCATCAGTGCACCGGGGATGCATGCTGGACTCGGGACCTACGCTGACGAACTTGGCTTTTCAAAAGTCACTGCTTCTTGTCTGAGTGTCTTTTCTGTTGCTCATCTCTGCTGAAGAGATAAATTTTGCACTTTGCTCCCCTGATGGCAATAACAAGCCAACGAGAGAACACTAAGACAACTCCTTTTTATTTTATTTTTCTTTCTTTTCTGTCTAACTGTGCCTGGGCTTCTAGTGACACATTAGCCAGCAGTATTAATAGCTTGGTGCTCTCCCAGTCACCATTAGCTTTCATCTTAAGACTAATTACTGCGTTACAAAGGAATAGATGAAGCTGGGAACAAAAGACGGTCGACGCGCACGGCAACGGGCACAATAGATGAGCGGAGAGACTCGCTGAACACAAAGCCTTGAAGTGTAACAATAAGGTGTGGAAAGGCTTTTAGCGTGTTCATTAAGGTAAAAGGCTCTGCATTAACTTGTTATGATTTCTTCGCAGAAATGTGATTCATTGTCACTCATGTTATACACTTGCAAAGAAGACACTAATAACGAAATTAACAAAGTGTGTGTGTGGCGGGGGCAACACTAATAACTAAGATAGGTGGTAGCTTGGCATGACTTGTTTTCTAAGACTTAGGTCTTTGGCTTATTGTGTTTGTTTGGGTGAGCTGGTTAATTACTCAAAGAAATGTATACTCCTCCAAGACTGATAGCCAAAGCAGACTATCTGGGAAGACTTTGTACAATTATTGATACCATCTAGGGGTTGTGAGCTTGTATTTTCTGCCAATCTGGGAATGAAGAGGCA
Organism: Jaculus jaculus; assembly: GCF_020740685.1. Classification (NCBI taxonomy): domain Eukaryota; kingdom Metazoa; phylum Chordata; class Mammalia; order Rodentia; family Dipodidae; genus Jaculus; species Jaculus jaculus. The sequence continues at coordinate 51,131,156 of NC_059120.1, read as the reverse complement.
GAAGAATAAAGTTGGACTGCAGAGAATCCCCAGGACCCACGTAAGCCAGATGCACAAGGGGCACATGTGTCTATAGTTCGTTTGCCGTGGCTAGAGACTTTGGTATGCCCATTCTCTCTATCTGCCTCTTCCCCTCTCTCTCACTCTCAAATAAATAAAATATAAAAAATAATTTTAAAAAATCAAGTTTATTTTAGCTGGGCGTGGTGGCGCACACCTTTAATCCCAGCACTCAGGAGGCAGAGGTAGGAGGATCGCCATGAGTTCGAGGCCACCCTGAGACTACATAGTGAATTTCAGGTCAGCCTGAACCAGAGTGAGACCCTACCTCGAAAAAAAAAAAAAAAAAAAATCAAGTTTATTTTAGAGAGGAAGAGGGAAAGACAGCAAGCTCCTCAAAAGAAGAGGGGGCTTCCAGAGCTGGGGGGAGGGCACAGTTTCGGTGAGAACTGAACCCTTGTTGAAATTCTTTCCTGAGTGTGTGATTGGCTGGCTTGAGTGAAGGTGAGGTGCACCCATTGCTCGTTGGTTTAAGGTGTACCCACTACTGCCCGTGGCCACAGGAAGCTCATCAGGTGTGTCCACCAATGTAGCTTGGCAGGAAAATTTGTCCAGGCCAGAAAGGAGAAACCATCACCCTCCTTTTCCTTTTCTCCTATTTACAAGATCTCTTTTCCTGATCTGCCTAACCCAGAAAGCTGTCTCCTGCACTGTTTCAATATGGCTGTCCCTCCTCCCCATTGAATCAATCTTTTTCTTTTTTCTTTTCCGAGGTAGGTCTCGCTCTAGCCCAGGCTGACCTGGAATTCACTATGGAGCCTCAAGGGTGGCCTCGAACTCATGGCGATTCTCCTACCTCTGCCTCCCGAGTGCCGGGATTAAAGGCGTGTGCCACCACGCCCGGCTTTCAATCTTTTTTATGTTAAAGAGAGAGAGAGAGAGAGAGAGAGAGAGAGACTGTGCGTGTTTGTATGGGCATGCCAGGGCCTCTAGACACTGCAAACAAGCTACAGACACATGCAATACTTTGTCCATAGGGCTTTACATGGGTACTGGGGAACTGAACCCAAGCTGAAAGGCTTTGTAAGCAAGCCCCCTTTGTTGCAGAAATTTTTTGGAAAGATAATTTTAATGTCATATGAGTGAAAGCAGAGGAGGTTATTTATGGGGGGTGGGGCAAAGATCTTGACACAGCTCTCTAAAGAAGCTCTGACCTTGAGCTGAGATTTTATTTTCAGTTTATAGTTTTCAGAGGTGAGGGGAGAAATAAGTGAACAAACAAGATGTGGCAATTTGTGTATCAATCATTTCTGTACTCAGGTCAACCTAACAATGAACTTCAGTTTACTTTGTTTTAGCTTAAACTGTCTTTTCATCTTGTCATTCCTCTGGTCCCTTTCTGGACAGTTCTGTCTTTGGGATTTTTCAACCTGTTGACAAAGATTAGTTTAGCTCCTACGCAAGTAGCTCTTACAGGAACTCAGTGAATCAGTTTAACTTTTAGGGTTTTTCTTCTCTACCACATTCCTTCTTCTTTATCTTTGATTTTATCTTTATCTTTTTGTTATGATTTTGTATGTAATGGCTGGTACTTCTTCTGGTGTGTCACGTGTATTTTAATTATTTTTATCCTAGATCGTATGAACCTGGACAGAGCATTGAGAACATAGGGTTTTAACGTAAGTCCCACCATAATTATTATGAGAGACCCCTTTAAAGGAGCTAGCCAGTGTCCCTGTGGTACATCAGCTGTAAGACCTCCAGAGCCTTGGGTCAGCATGATGTTTAGGGCCAAGCATGTGTCACTTGTCATTGGAACACTGATAACTGTTATCATTAAATCTTGTATTTAATTATCAGCAGCAGAAACTGGTTCATGATTATTGTCCTTGAAAATACGGATGGCAACACAAAAGAATTATTAGAATAAAATAAAGCCAAAGAAAGAGTCAGGAGGGCCTTCTCTGTACAAGAGCGTCAGCAGGAGTGACTGTGACTCAGCCTCTTGTAAGGAGGACAGCAAGGACATTCCTGCGGTTAGAGGGAGGGCGTTGTGCCACATTCCTCAGCAAGAAATGGACAGTCCTGTGGACGGACAAGGATATAAGTACAAGGTGAGAGTAAACAACTGTACCTGACCGGGGGTGAAAGACATAAAAGTCCCTTGGAGTGAAAATGGTTCTATGGATCCCATGAGCTTATCAAACGAGTTGATCAGTCCAGTAAATGGAAGGAGTTAGGATCCTTATCATGTGTCTAATTATCACTGCCTTATAGAGTTTAACAGGGCACATGCTGTTATAAGAAGCAGATAATATTTTAACCAGGCATAGCAAACATCAGTAAGACTGGTGGACACCGTGTGTGTGTGTGTGTGTGTGTGTGTGTGTGTGTGTGTGTGTGTGTGTGTGTGTGTGTTGGCTCTGTAGGAGAGACTTTAGGGGCCTGTGAGGAGTTCTGTGATTCTCAGCATTGTCATCTGCTAGGATAAGTCAAGGCCGTGCTGACCAAGTGGCCCTCCCTCTTTTGGGAAGCCCGAAGGACTGATTTTCCTCCAGTGTGACTCCCCTGTTGTAGCTACATTGACTTGAAGTCCCCCTCTGGATCTCTGTGTCCTCCCTGATCAAGAAGACAGGCAACTTCCAGAGGTTAGAAGTTGGCAAGTGTCTCATTGTTTCCTGTGGCCTTCTGACCTGGGAGCAGGTACCAAAATATTGGTTATCCTTTTAACTCCCATACTTTCATTTGACTTGACATATGGTCGTCAATAACTCAGGAAGACTATACACATCTGGTTAGCAAAATAGATTTAGTTAAAGAGGTGCAGAACCTCCACTTAAACACACTGTCCACGAATTTTCTTTCACCTTTCAACAAATCTGAACCTTTAAACTGTAAACTCCATGTGTCATGGGAAATCCCCAAGGAACATGTAAGCTTTTGATGCAGCAAGAGTTTTTAAGAGGTTTTCTTCCCTCTTTATTATTATTAAGCACATTTCACATGGATGCATCATCTATTTTCCCCAGGTCCCTGTCCCTGTTCCACTGGGGACCCTGGTAGGTGGGGTTGTAGCTGTGGGGTATGCATGTTGGGAGCAACAGTCAGTTATTTGGGGGGGGGGAGGCAAGGCCTCTGGGCGTGATGTCTCAACCTGTGGCTCTTATCGTCTTTCCGCCCCCTCTTCTGCAAAATTCCCTGAGCCGTGCTGGGTGAATTTTGAATCTGCTTCAGTGACAAGCTGGGTCTCTGCTTGGGTAAGTGTTGAGTATCCTCAGGGTCTGTCTCCTTCACCCTGGTGCTGACTATCAGGTTCACCCTGGAAGCAGTGCTCTTGCTCTTCTCCCCAGTTCCCCTGTGGTTATAGCTGTGGCTTGGCCGAAATGTGGGGGGGAGTTTACGTCCTCCAGTCTCACTGCCTTCTGAAACGGAAGGGCAGATTCTCCAACGGACAGTGAAGTCAGCATACTTTAATTGGATAAGCATTATTAATTCAGGGAGAATTTGATGTATGTGACCTCTCTTTTAGCCAAAGACTGGTGAACCAGATCCAAATCCTGTGGAGACAAAGATGAAAAGAGTTTTGGTCTTTCTTGTAAAGCCCCGTTTGAGCAGAGGAGGATGTCACAAACATTTGCTTGCTGCTATTGCCAATACACGGGAATTGTCTCATTTCCTTGGGAAAACACTAAAGGGGCTTTTATTTTTGCTATGTCAAGGGACAAAATCTAAAGAAAACAGGTCCTAGAATAATAAGCCTTTGGATGTTACATTTTCTTATATAAAATGAATAATCCCAGACTTACCGTCAAAAACAGTTCAATTTCTCAGAACTGGGGTTCCTATTCTCTTCTTTAGGCAAATCCTATACGCTCTCTGCCTTGGTTCTGGTTATGATGGTTACAGAGGTGATTTTCCTCCACTTAGTTCTTGTATTCAGCAGACATCGAGAAACAACAATTGGCCTTAAGTGGAAATGACACATTCTCTTTAAAATGAAAAATAAATAAATAATCCATTTACAAATATATTCGCTCAAACTATGAATGTGAAGGAATTTGAAACAATAGCAACCGATTTTTTAAAAAATATTTTTCTAGGCTTCTTTACTGATTAGAAACTTTATTGTAAAATGAAAGCCTGATAGTTCCCCTCCTTCCCCCCCACTTGCCCCCCGCTATCCCATGGGGACTGAGAACAGCCTTCATAACCCTCCCACCCCCCGCTGAGGAGGGTCCACCCCCCACTGAGGAGGGTCCCCAGGGTGACAGGAGCAGAGGCAAGTGAATAAACTGTTACTGTATATATTCTTCTGTGTGTGTGTGTATATATATATATATATATATATATATATATATATATATATATATATATATATATATATGGAGAGAGAGGGTTTAAAGTTTTTTTTTTTAAATGAAAGCCTGAATTATAGAATATTTCAACTGAGAGAAAATTTAATTAACCAAAGCACTTTTATCTTGTTCTTTTATATTGCTGGGAACCAAACCCAGGACTTTGCACAAGCTAGGCAAATGCTACAACTAAGCCCTAACCAAAACATTTTATCATGTGTATTAACATGCTAAGCCTAGAGAGGTTGTATTATTTACCCCCAAATGCTGTCTTATCCCTCTTGGAATCCTATGACAAAACGCCATAGGCTGGTTGGCTTAAATATGCAACATTTATTTCTCACCGCTCTGGAGGGAGTCCAAGATCAGTCCCCAGCGGGCTGATGTCTCATGAGGGTTTGCTTCATGTTCCACAGACTGTGGTCTTGCTGTTCCACACGTGGCAGAAATACCAAGGAGCCCCCTGGGATCTCTCTTCTAATGGGGGCTTACCTTATGGCCTAATCAATTCACAAAGGCCACACTTCCTAATATCATCACTTTGGAGTTTAGGATATCAGCATGGACTCTTGAGTAGAGAAAGCAAACATTCCTTTATTTAAAAAACACCCTTTTGTTCTCTCTCTCTTGTTCCCATTTCCCTGGGGCCCTTCCCTGTGGGGTTATGGAATTTACTGTGGGGTCATGAAAGCCTCAGTAAGTCTCAGGGGCTTATTGGGGGGTGGGGGGAAAAAGAATTATGCCTCTGAGTATTCCTACTCACCCTATGGCTCTTAGAATCTCTCTGCTGCCTCTTCTGCAGTGATCCCTGAGCCATGGAAGACTGCTGGAAGTCTGACTTATTGTTGAGTTCTTTGTAGCCTCTGGATTTCTGCTTTGGTAGGTTGTGCTTGATCACCGTGTCTGTCGCCCTCACCCTGGAGCTTGTTGTCAGGTTAGCAGTGAGAGCAGTGTTCATGCCGCTGTTTTTGCTGCACATTCTCCTGGGCCCCTGGCAGATGTGGAAGAGGTGGCAATGGGTTATCTATGGATCTCGACTCTCCTCTCTTTCTCTGCCATCTATACAACGAAGCAGATTCTCCAATGTCGATGCAAAAGACACAGCTCTCGCCTCAAAGGGGGCAAGAGATCATTTGTTCTGGAGCCAAATATGAGTGACCATGGCTTGGGAACACAGATTTAGGTTGCTCCAAGTTCCATGTTCCAACATGATAACGATTTTATGACAATTTTATAGTTACAGAACAAAGGAAAGTCATCAATCAAGGCAGTTTCAAATACATTGGCTGACCGTCAGGAAGGCGGGCTATAGCACTTGGGGTACAGGGTTTCAAATGCTGTATCTGCTGACATTCTTAGCCCTTGGGTGGGCAGAACCTGGGGTCTGTTCTTGCATTCCAAAAAGGTTGCACCTGATCAACTGAAAGTCACCAGGATGTTAGTTCAGACACAGAGGTGGGCAATAAATGGCTATGAAGGGGCTAAAGGCAGCCCAAGGTAATTTGACCCTGATTTGCACCACTCCATCTCTCTGTGATCACAGGAGCCTTACCAGTCCACTCAGCCTTGCCGCAGGTAGGTGCAGCAGATGCAGAACTTTCCTGGGGACTTCAGTTCACACCAACCCAGAGCGAGAGGAGCTTGGGTGAAAGAGGAAAGCCAAGTTGAGAGAATTTTTTTGTGTGCAAGCCCACTCTTCTTCTCCAGAGAGCCATGGAGGCTTCTCACTGAAGTCCCAGTTTCCCAACTAGGAGAATCCGACTTGGTATCCTGTACCAGATGTGAGTTGTCTCTCACTGAGCGGGGCCTCGTGTCCAATCAAAGAACAGTTGGTGGATGGAGAGATGGCTTAGCGGTTAAGCGCTTGCCTGTGAAGCCTAAGGACCCAGGTTCGAGGCTCGATTCCCCAGGACCCACGTTAGCCAGATGCACAAGGAGGCGCACACATCTGGAGTTCGTTTGCAGTGGCTGGAGGCCATGGTGCACCCATTCTCTTTCTATCTGCCTCTCTCTCTCTCTGTGTCTGTCACTCTCAAATAAATAAATAAAAATGAACAAAAAATTAAAAAAATAAAAGAACAGTTGGTTATTCACAGAGGCCATGTGCCACGATTGCACAAGTATGTACTCCTTGTCCGGCGGGCTGATTTCGCAGTCTGCGGGGTGCCCTGCTTATTCCTGTTGTTGGTGACCCTTTTCCTCCAGCTCCGTGAGGCCTGGCCAGGCGGGAACTGGTTCCCCTTTCAGTCCCAGCATCGTAGTCTGATGTCCCGTGACTACAGCCTGCGCTGTCTTCTGTAACAGGGTCTTACCTTTTAGCTCTGGCAGGTAATCAAGTGTTTTGGGCAATGGCTTACATTATTTTGGGGACCTCATGGGTCTCCCTGGCCAACAGCTCTTTGTGTGGGATGGGGAAGGAGGCAACCCGACTCTGGGCCTGGGCGTTACTGACCACAGTCCATGGTTTTAAGGTTAAGTTTTTACCACCTCCTGTCCAGACTGCCCCCTTCCTCCTTCATTGGTGATTATATTGGAATTAGGATTTCTATGGGACCGATTCATGCTTTCTTAACTTGAGTGTAATTCCCTCCACAACCACTCTATCCCCCCATCACTCCAAGACTCCCTCACCCATCAATGTTTCTCCTCCTCTAACTTGTCAGGTAACTCCTCCTCTCCTCCTTCCCCTAGTTCTCTCTACTGGCCTCATCCTAATTTTATGCCCATATATTGGTGCTGACCACCACTGGAAACGCATCTCAAACTGATTCTGGTTAAGAACTACAGATGAGGGCTGGAGAGATGGCTTAGCGGTTAAGCGCTTGCCTGTGAAGCCTAAGGACCCTGGTTCGAGGCTCAATTCCCCAGAACCCACGTTAGCCAGATGCACAAGGGGTGCACACATCTGGAGTTCGTTTGCAGTGGCTGGAGGCCCTGGCATGCCCATTCTCTTTCTCTCTCTCTCTCCCTCTTTCTCTCTCTGTTGCTCTCAAATAAATAACTAAAAATAAACAACAAAAAAAATTTTTTTAAAGAACTCCAGATGAGAGAATACATGTGTTGGCAAACATCACTTTTATAGAGGACCGAAGTCAGTGAGTGTCCCACTTCATGTTAGCTTGTTTGCATTATTTGGAAATAGCTGTATACAATGGCCATTAGTTTATGTCAAATGTGTTGACAGTTCCATTAAACATAAGCAAGAATTTTTTAAAATATTTTTAATTTATTTATTTGCAAGCAGAGAGAAAAGAGGAGGAAAGGGAGAGGCCTTTGGCATGCCAGGGCCCCCTGCCACCACAAACAGTCCCCAGACACATGAAGAGCTTTATGCATCTGGCTCTATGTGGGTGCTGGGAAATCGAACCCAGGCCACCAGGCTTTGCAAGCAAGTGCTTTTAGCCACTGAGCCATCTCTCCAGCCCCATAAGCAAGAATTTTGCAAACAATTTATTTTTTGCACAATAGAATGGATATGTACTGAGCTCATTCTACATTTTTTTTTAATTGCCATTTTGTAACAGCTGCAGAAATCTCCTTTTGGAGCCAAAGATAATTTAAGAAAGGCAAAGAAAGAGGTTAAGAATTTCACTGAGACTCCATAGTGAATTCCAGGTCAGCCTGGGCTAGAGTGAGACCCTACCTCGAAAAATAAAACAAAACCAACAAATAAAAAAAAAAGAATTTCAAATAAAGTACCAAGGGCTGGAGAGATGGCTTAGCGGTTAAGCGCTTGCCTGTGAAGCCTAAGGACCCTGGTTCGAGGCTCGGTTCCCCGGGACCCACGTTAGCCAGATGCACAAGGGGGCGCACGCGTCTGGAGTTCGTTAGCAGTGGCTGGAGGCCCTGGCGCGCCCATTCTCTCTCTGTCTCTCTCTCTCTGCTTGCAAATAAATAAATTAAAAAATAAATAAAGTACCAAGACCCGAGGCAACTCTCACCCTCCTATCACGATCATCTCTCACTATCTTTCTAATCACGAAATGCCACCCAGACTTCTATTTGCCTTACACTTTCTACCACACTCTACCCATCCCCAACCCCTCCCGAAGATAACTTCTGCCTACACCTTACCTGACACATGTGCCCGCTCTATATCGCTAATAGGACCTGCCGCCGCAGGATCTCCCTTAGTGCTGAACGGTACCTTTTCCTGTCCTGACGTCAAAATTGGCCCTAATTGATGGCATAAGGATGATCAAGAAAATGTCACCAAGGTGTCACACAGGGACCCTGGAAAAAAATCTCACAGATCAATCTAGATAACATATCAATCAGAGATAACATAAGCTATGGTATCTATCAAACTCTTGCTGACCTTCCAAGGGGGCTACGTTCCTGTATGAAACTTAAGAAAGGATTCCTCATACATGCAGTGTATTCAAAGGCTGCCTTGAATGGAAGTATCCCCATGTGTTCTCTGGGGCCCCAGAACACTCAAAACCTCTGGGTGCAATTGGCTGTTGACGCAATGAACAAACATTCTTTTTGTCTACAGGAGGAAAACTCAGTCCATCAACTGTTAGCTAATAACTGCATGGGCCTGTCCGTCAGGTATAATGACTATGTTAATGTCACTGGGGACAGAATTACAACATAAAACCATCCTGTGCCCCGTTCGGAGCCAGCACTCCCAATCTCTCTAACTGTCCAACAACACTTCTTATGCACCAACCGTCCCCTCCTCCCAACCTCTCATAGATCCTCACCCCCTCATCATTCTACTGAAAGGAATATTTCTTTGCCTTCTGGCAAATGTTTACCTAAGGGGTGGGTCTTCCCTGCAACCAAACAACCTGCAGAGCCCTTCCTGCCAAATTCTCCGGAATCTGTTCCACTGGACGGATCCTTCCCTTATTACCTCCCTAGCCCCCTATCAGGAACTTGCCCTGAAGTTGTGATGATAATTTAATCTTACTAGATCCAAGACAGGTGGCCATCGCATCAGCTTCTTTCCTGCCTGTTCCAGGCCTTGTGACAGGTATAGGGAAGGAAGTCTCCAAACCGACCTGCGTTTTCAGAAAGACTGCTAATCTCACTGCACAAGTTCTGGCGGGGATGAACCAAGAAACGAAAGAACTTCGGATCTCAATATTACAAATTAGAGCTACTATTGATTCACTGCTATTAAAACATCATATTGGATGCCGGCAATTTCCTGGTATATGCTGTTTCAACATTACGGATAATTCTAATATTATTCAACAACAGATAGATAAAATCAAACAAGAAATTAATAAAATCCATGAGAGTACTTTCTGGTCAGATCTAGGGCAATGGTTTCCATGGCTAGTGGTTTCCCATTGTCAGGATTCTGCTGATTCTTCTTTTGGTCCTAGCATATCCAGATGCCTCACTGAATTCCTCCTGGACAGAATCCACGCCTTCACTTCATAGCGAGTCACTGAATTCTTCATGGCTATTAAATATCAGCCCCCAAATATCCAACTTCCATAGGACTGCATAGTGCTATGCCCCCTTGGAAGTTGCTAGAAGCCAATGACAGCCCCTCACCTTGATTCACTCCCTGTCTGAAGGAAGCTACATGGCTTCCCGTAGGCTCAGCAATGCTGTAACCACATGCCCATGCCTGGCCGTACTCACTTATCCAGCTCTGACTTTGCGTCCTTATAGGTGTAACTTCGTAAGTACACCACTCAACAAACTCTCCACACAGCATCTCAGAAGGACCGAATGTGTCTCCTGAAAGTCTTATGTTGAACCTCTTCCTTGCTATGCAATGGTGTTTGGAAAATGAGCTGTGGGGAAGTAATGAGATTGAGATGAGGCTGCATGGTGAAGTTAGCCTATAAGAGGATGCCAGGCACGTGTGCTCTATTTCCTTTTTCCTTTCTTTTACTTATTTGAGAGAGGGGGGAGAGAAAGAGGAAGAGAGAGAGTGAGAGAGAGAAAGAGAGAGACAAACTAGGGCTTCTGACCACTGCAATTCCAGATGCATGGGCCACCTTGTGCATCTGGCTTTATGTGAGTACTGGGGAATAGAACCTGGGTCCTTTGCTAGCAAGCACCGTAACCATTAAGCCATCTCTCCAGCCCTCCTTTCCCCTTCTCTCTCCATCGTGTGAGGATACAGAAAGAAGCCGTAGATCCCGCACCAGAATCCAATTTGTTTCCAGCTGCCAGCCTCCAACACCATGAGAAAATCAAGTCATGTCTACCCATCCATCTGTGATGTTTGGTCGTGGCAGCCTGGGCTGTCTAATGCTGTAACTGCTTCCAGATAGCCCCATCTCGGGTTTTTCCACTCTGTGTTCGAGTCTACTTTTCCTAAGTAGAATAAATTATTGAAAGGAATACAAATAATGCAATTATACTTCAGATGAAATAAATCAGCAATTGAAAGGTACAAGAAGTCTTTCTTGGTCACTTTATTCTCTTTAAAATCTTTACTGTGTGTGTGTATGTGTGTGTGTGTGTGTGTCATGCACACACACATATGTGGGTGGATGTGGAACCTGGAGATAGGTGTTGGGGACCTTCCTTGGGGACTCTCTGCCTAATCCTTGCAGATGGGGTCTCTCACTGAATCTAGAACTCACCCATCCAGCTACACTATGTAGCCAGCGAGACCTTGGGAGTCTCTGCCTCTATTTTCCAAGCTCTGGGATTATGAGTGCGTTCCACCATGCCCCACAGTTTTATATGAGTACTGGGAAATCTAAGCTTGAGTTCTCACGGTCTCAATGCACACATTTTACCCACTGAGCTATATCCCCACTCTTTCTTGGCCATTTTATTTTTTAACATATTTATTATTTATTTATTTATTTATTTGAGAGCGATAGTGAGAGAAAGAGGCAGATAGGTAGAGAGAGAATGGGCGCGCCAGGGCCTCCAGCCACTGCAAACAAACTCCAGACGCGTGCGCCCCCTTGTGCATCTGGCTAACGTGGGTCCTGGGGAACCGAGCCTCGAACCGGGGTCCGTAGGCTTCACAGGCAAGCGTTCAACTGCTGAGCCATCTCTCCAGCCCTCTTGGCCATTTTAAATTGCATGAGTTAACCAACAGTTTTACTCCAGGGTCTTGCACTGAATCTTTTTTGGTTATTATTATTATTTTTTTTTTAGAAGAGGTGTCATGTAGCCCAGACTGGCCTCAAACTCACTATTTTGCTAAAAGTAACCCTGAACTTTTTATCCTCCTGCTTCTACCTCCCAAGACATTAAAAAAATATATCCTTTCATTTAAAAAAACATACTTGAAGCCAGGTGTAATGGTGCATGCCTTTAATCCCAGCACTGGAGATGCTGATCACTGTGAGTTCATGGCCAGCCTGGGCTACAGAATGGGTTCCAGGCCAGCCTGGAGTGGGACCTTGCCTCAAAAAAAAAGTAGCAGAAAAAAATTTTTTTGTTTATTTTATTTATTTATTTGGGAGCAACACAGAGAGAGAGAGAGAGAGAGAGAATGGGCGCGCCAGGGCCTCCAGCCACTGCAAACGAACTCCAGACGCATGTGCCCCCTTGTGCATCTGGCTAACGTGGGTCCTGGGGAATCGAGCCTTGTACCGGGATCCTTAGGCGTCACAGGCAAGCGCTTAACCGCTAAGCCATCTCTCCAGCCCAGAAAAATAATTTTTAAACATAATGTAGTGTTCCATTTCATATGTACAAAAAATTATTTAACTTGCACTTATAAAGCAGAGTAATAAAGTAAATATCTATTACCCAGCCTCAGTAATTTCATGTCAGTATCATTAACATTACTTGTTAGTTCCTTCCCAATCCTATTGCCTTATCTTTTCTTAGAGTCAACCATGATTTTTTTGAGACTGGCATTTACTTGCAGAAAATGGTATCACACAATCTGATCAAGTACCTTGGCACGTTCACTATAACCTTAGCCCCAAATACGGACTGCTCACTGGTTTCTCCCGGCTGCATCCTGAACAACCATAACCCGGGAGCACGCGCTGGTTCAACAAAATACTTGTTCCGGAATGAAAGAAAGCACGAGTGATCTAAATACTTCTGTCCTCTCTTCATACACGATGCTTAATGTTAGGTCAGGACAAAAGGGACTCACCAAAGACAGCAGGATGTCCACAGACACAAGGAAATGGGTCATCCACATTCCTCAAGGAACCACCTCCACCATCATCCCTTCCTTGCCTAACAACGCCCCAGATCTAGGTTTCCTGCCTCCTTATCTCCCAGGTCACCTGGTCACTGCCCTGGTCTCACACCCTGGCTGTTTCCCTTCCTCTCCTTCCCCCAGCTGAAGAGCTCTCGATAGCGCACATCGACCGCTCCACTCTCGAGAGTCAGTCCTGGCAGCTCATGTTTCTCCCATGTAAAAGCTTCCATCTTTGCCACAGAGTGGTCTCCGTGGTCTTGGTCACTCCAGAACCTTACACTTAGTAGTGTGGCTTAAGCCAGGTGTGGCGGCGCAAGCCTTTCATCCCAGCACTCGGGAGGCAAAGGTAGGAGGATCGCCATGAGTTCAAGGCCACCCTGAGACTCCATAGTGAATTCCAGGTCCTACCTCGAAAAACCAAAGGGGCGGGGAGGGGAAGCGTGGCTTAGGCTGCACTAGACAGCTTCAGGTTGCTGGGATGCACTTGCAACCCAGACGCAGTTTATGGGAGGAATGGCATTTATTTGAAGCTTACTGATCCAGGGGAAGTTCCATAATGGCAATAAAGAGAAAACCCACCACACCCAAAAGCAAGAGTGAAAAAAAAGCCAGCTGCCAAACCGCAGGGAACCCAGGCAGAGCCTGGCGTGTCTTCAGACTGGAATTCCAATTCCGTTGCCAAACACATCTTAGGGCTAGACCCTAGGATCTGCCCACAGTGACATCTTCATATCTAAATTATGAGCTTTAATAGACTCATGAATCTATGGGGCACATCCGTTCCAACCACGACAGTTGCTTAACTGGGGGTGTGAATATCAGATACTACTTGGGGTGTCTTGCTATTCCATCTAATGTGGAGTACTTGCCCTGGTCTATGAATAAAACTTAATTGTTATATGTAAACTCATTTTAGTGATATAGATTTTCTTTCAGCTTATAATTTGCTCATGCCAGATATAATTTGTTAAAGCAATCAATTTTTCCCCAGTCACAGAAGTGCTAGAATAAAGCAAAAGTGATTTCCTTTGTGCTGCTGTGAAATCACAACTTGTGCTATGTAAAGAACACTTGCTGGGCTGGAGAGATGGCTCAGCAGTTAAGGAGCATGCCTCCGAAGCCTGAGGACCCAGGTTCTGTCCTCCAGGTCCCACGTTAGCCAGACACACATGGTGGTGCATGTGTCTGGAGTTTGTTTGCAGTGGCTGGAGGCCCTGGTGTGCCCATTCTCACTCTCTCTCTCTCTCATCTGTAATAAATAAATAAATAAAAATATATCTTGGGGGAAAAAAAGAATACTTATTTAGTCCAACAGCTCTGAGATTCATTCAGAGGTCTAACAAAGCCTTAGCATTATTGCTGTCTTGCCATACCTATGCGATTCTTCTAGAAGTCATTGGCATACTATAGACATACATATATATTCTTTTTTTTTAATTTGTTTTTGTTGTTTATTTATTTATTTAAGAGCAACAGACAGAGAAAGAGGCAGACAGACAGAGAGAGAGAGAGAATGTGTGCACCAGGGCCTCCAGCCACTGCTAACAAACTCCAGACACATGTGCCCCTTTGTGTATCTGGCTAACGTGGGTCCTGGGGAATCGAGCCTTGAACCAGGGTCCATAGGCTTCACAGGCAAGCGCTTAACCACTAAGCCATCTCTCCAGCCCTACATATATCTTCTTTTCACACTGGGTCTTTCTACACAGCCCAGGGTGGCCTCAAACTTTCTATGTAGCACAGGCTAGCGTTCAGTCTCACCACACTATGTCTGCCCTTTATCCCCTTTTTATTTATTTATTTATTTTGAGAATCTCATGTAGCCCAGGCTGCCCTTGAAATTACTATGAGGGTAAGAATGGCCTTGAACTTTTGAACCTCTTGCCTCTACCTACTAAATGCAGGGATTGTGGGCGTGTATAACCACACCCACTTTATGTATGCTGAGAACGGAACCCAGGGCCTTGTGTAGGCTAGGTGAACATTCTACTAACTGAACTACATCTTCTGCCTTTTGTCCACTTTCAATGTGACTTATACAACATCACTTCCTTGAGTCAAATGCTTTACTTCCACTGACAACTCCCTGAGTGACTATTTTTCTAAAATGTTTGTTTCCTATATTTACTATTCCTGATATTATTATAATGTATATTAGATAATATATATTATATAAAATTATACATGCTATATAAAATTTATATGACCTATAAGCTTATTATATAGGCAACATATGAAACACAATCATATATTATAAAAATGTATTGGATAATATAAAATAAAATATAACAATATAAATATATTATATGTGCATAATATATAATATAGAACATGTTTTATAGAAAAATATAGTATGGGCTGGAGAGATGGCTTAGCAGTTAAGGCATTTGTCTTCAAAACCAAAGGACCCAAGTTTGATTCTCCAGGACCCACATAAGCCAGATGCACAAAGGGGCTCATGCATCTGGAGTTTGTCTGCAGTGGCTGGAGGCCCTGGCAAGCCCATTTTCTTTTCTCTCTCTCCCTCTCTCTCAAATAAACAAAAATATCTTTAAAAACAAAGAAAACTAGATTATGTAAAATTATGTATATGTAATTTCTTTCCTATTTCTGTTGTAGAAACTCAGCTGGAAATCCTGTGTGATAAAACTTCCAAGATATGGGATGTTTACCAACATTTTAAAATCCAGCACAGTGAATCCAGGAGAGACTGCCCACGATGGGAAGGATTTCAGATAAGACAGTTGTGCAATGGTGGAAATGAAGCTGCTATGTGATATGACAGTTCTTTAAGTGACACAGAGACGCAACCTTCCGTGTTTCTGTCCTGTTGCCATGGATGCCCATTTACCAACAAGACGTTCCTGCCTCCAGCTGTGCAAGACTGGAAATTCCCTGAGAAATTTCCAAGAAAGCTGCATGCCGCTTAAGGGGAAAGAAAACTGAAACTTACCGGAGCCACATGAGCACTCTATGTAGGAAGCGGACCCGAGAAAATAAAAGCATGCCTTCTCCTAAATAGTGGCATGCTTGCAAGACAGAACCATGTTCACTCTTGGGCCTAGAAATACATACTGTTTGTCTCTGGTGGTGTTTTTGCCTATTCTGTAATCAGTGAACAAGGATCTATTGAATAGCGAGCATTTACTTCACAGTGCTCAAGAGGCAGGGGACACTGCAGAATGACTGTAGTCTCTGCCCTTCGAGAACCTTCCATTGAGCACAAAGAGGGAACTTAGCTGCGCAGAGCACGGAATTCCGAGGTGCAGACTGTCAGTACTGGACAGTTGATTGGGAAAGGATACATGGAGGCGGGAAGTGTGTTTCCAGAGCTCCGATAATATGCTCTTTCCTATCCCAGTGGGATCCATGGGCCTTCTTTTCTTTAAAGAAAAAAAAAAAAAAACTATTTGAGGGGCTGGAGAGATGGCTTAGTAGTTAAAGAATTTGCTTGCAAAGCCAGAGGACCTTGGTTCAATTCCGCAGGACCCACGTAAGCCAGATGCACAAGATGGCGCATGCGCCTGGAGTTTGTTTTCAGTGGCTGGGGGCCCTGGGCTGCCCATTTTCTCCATCTTCTATCTCTTTCTGCCTCTTTCTCTAGCTCAATAAATAAAAATGAAATATTTTTTAAAACTGACTTTTAATCTTTAAAACATTTTTATTTTATTTATTTAAGAGAGAGAGATAGGAGGAGGTAGGTGGGAGAGAATGGGCTCGCCAGTGCTTTCACCCACTGCAGACGAACTCCAGACTCATGCGCCACCTTGTGCATCTGGCATACGTGGATCCTGGGGAATCAAACCTGGGTCCTTTGGCTTCACAGGCAAATACCTTAACTACTAAGCCATCTTTTCAGGCCTATGAGTATTCTTTTTACAATCAGTGATTAAGCTCCAATTTTATTCCCTTTTGTTATATTATAATATTATATATTTATATGATAATTCACATTAAAATTTAAAGGGGAGATAAAGTGTACCTAAAACAATTTTGACAAAAAACTGTGGAAGAAGCCAGGCGTGGTGGTGCAGGCTTTTAATTCCAGCACTTGGGAGGCAGAGGTAGGAGGATCGCCATAAGTTCAAAGCCACCCTGAGACTACATAGTGAATCCTGGGTCAGCCTGGGCCAGAGTAAGACCCTACCTTGAAAAAGTAGAAAAACAAAAAAATGTATAGGGCTGGGGAGATGGCTCAGCAGTTAAGACACTTACCTATGAAACCTAAGGACCCAGGTTTGATTCCCCGGTGCCCACGTAAAGCCAGCTGCACAAAGTGGCACATGTGTCTGGAGTTCCTTTGCAGTGGCCTTTCAAATAGCTAAATAAAATATTTTTTTAGATGATGACATCAAATTAAAAGACAGACTAATGGAGAGAGGAAGGGGATATGACAGAGAGAGCAGACTTATGAAGGGGAAAGCGGGGGAGAGGAGGGAATGCCGTGGTTTATTGTCTATAAGTATAGAAGTTGTCAATAGATATACATATATATATTAGGCTGGAGAGATGGCTTAGCAGTTAAGGTGTTTGCCTGCAAAGCCAAAGGATTCCAGTTCAATTTTCCAGAACCCACGTAAGCCAGATGCACAAGGGGGGCACAAGCATCTGGAGATCATTTGCAGTGGCTGAAGGCCCTGGCATGCTCATTCCCTCTCTCTCATAAATAAATAAAATATATTAATATATATTTTAAAAATAAAGTATTTTTAGCTGGGTGTGGCGGCACATACCTTTAATCCCAGCACTTGGGAGGCAGAGGTAGGAGGATCACCATGAGTTCAAGGTCACCCTGAGACTCCATAGTGAATTTCAGGTCAGCCTGGGCTAGAGTGAGACCCTACCTCAACCCCCCCCCAAAAATAATAATAATAATAATAAAAAGTGTTTTTAAAGATGTGCGTATTTTATTAGGGGGACGAAAGTTGACATACCTCTTTATTGTAAGCATAACAAGCCATCCTCATTGCATTTTATTTTTTACTTTATTTTATTTTATTTTTTAATTTTTTTTGTTCATTTTTATTTAGTTAGTTGAGAGCAACAGAGAGAGAAAGAGGCAGATACAGAGAGAGAGAGAATGGGCGCGCCAGGGCCTCCAGCCACTGCAAACGAACTCCAGACGCGTGTGCCCCCTTGTGCATCTGGCTAACGTGGGTCCTGGGGAATCGAGCCTTGAACTGGGGTCCTTAGGCTTCACAGGCAAGCGCTTAACCGCTAAGCCATCTCTCCAGCCCCCTCATTGCATTTTAAATCATTTTGATGCTTCATGCTTTTAATTTTTTTTTTTTGGAGAATAATACTATAGAAATGGAAATTTATGAAAGTCCAAAGGGCAGATAGAATAAAGAAGGCAGGTTTTAATTCAATGAAAAAGGCATTTTCTAAAAATGTGAAGTATCCATAAATGGAAAAAAGCTAAGTATATTCCCTCTTCTGGAAATACTGCTGCAAAAGCCCAAGCAGAAATGTAATGTAGAGTAATGGGACAACGGGACTGAGGGGGGCCTCGCTGGTAAGGTTCACGTGGCCCTCTAGGTTTGCAGGTGTCTGAGGGAGCGAGGGCCCCCCAGCACAGGGAGCCGTCAAGGCTGCAGACAGGCGGGCCCTTGGCATGCTCAAAGAACTGTCCAGGCGGCGCCGTGGTGGTGCACTCAGGAGGAAGAGGTGGGAGGATCGCTGTGAGTTCAAAGCCAGCCTGGGACTACAGAGTGAGTTCCAGGTCAGCTTGGGCTAGAGTGAGACCCTACCTCAAAAAACACCAAATACTAAACACCAAACAAACAAACAAACAAACAAAAAAAGCCCAGCTCAGAGCCAGCGTGCCTGAGAAAGGAGAGTAGTGATAGGTGAGGCGAGGGAAAGGAAGGATCAGCTCCGATCACTTGGGGACCTGCAGCTCTCCTGAGGACTTTGATTTTTGTCATCGAGGAGCTGTGACAAAAACTGATAGATCTAGCCGGGCGTGGTGGCGCACGCCTTTAATCCCAGCACTCGGGAGGCAGAGGTAGGAGGATCGCCGTGAGTTCAAGGCCACCCTGAAATGACAGAGTGAATTCCAGGTCAGCCTGGACAGAATGAGACCCTACCTCGAAAAACCAAAAAAAAAAACAAAAACCTGATAGATCTGTCATAACTTCTTTTTTGGGGGAGGGATAACTTTTTATTCACAAGTTCCATAAATATAGACCATATACCAGTTACTATGTATCAGGTACTGTTCAGTGCACTTTAATCCATTAATCCGCCACATGGAACTAACGACATAGATAATATTAACATCCCTATTTGACAAGCAAGGTAACTGAGATATGAGGAGATGACCTAATTGGCCCCCAGCTCCCTGGGGGTATCCGGACAGTCTTGCTTGGGGGCTTTCTCTCTTAGTCACTCAGTGGTGCCTCCTGTGCAGTAAGGGATGGAGAAAGAGTTGGTTACGTTCATATCTTAGTAAGCAAATAGCTATACCGTTTGAAGCTAAGTCCATCTGACTTCTGACTTCACGCAGCTTGGTCATAGATTATACCAGTCCATCGCCTTCTTGAAAAGCCTTATTGGTCATGAGAAGTTAGAGCGAGGCACAGCCAGGGTTATTTTCCATAAAATAAAAAAAGGGAAGCCAAAAGATGATGTATCTTGTGTGTTTCTGGGCTGTCGTCTGACCTTCAGCGTGAATTACACGCTCTATAGTGCTTCATACGCTTGTTTCCTTCTCTATTACTTATTCCTCTGGTGGTGGCGATCAAATAGCTGACAAAAGTGACTTAAGGAAGACTTTGGCTTGGCTCACAGTATGGAGGCATAGTCCTTCGTGGTGGAGAAGCCGTGGGGGGCAGGAGCATCTGGTCACATTGCATCGACCGTCAGGAAGAAGAGAGATATGAATATTGGCGCTTAGCTCGCTGCATTTTTTTGTCCATTTGTTATTTATTTGAGAGAGACAGAGAGAGAGAGAGAAAGACAGAGAATGGGCACGCTAGGGCCTCCAGCCACTGCAAACGAACTCCAGGTGCGTGCGCACCCTTGTGCACACGTACGCCTTGCATGCCAGCGTCACCTTCTGCATCTGGCTTACGTGGGACGTGGAGAGTCAAACATGGGTCCTTTAGGCTTCACAGGCAAGTACCTTAGCCGCTAAGCCAGCTCTCCAGTCCTTGCTTTGCATTTTTTTAAAATTTTTAATTTTTATTTATTTATTTCAGAGTGACAGACAGAGAGAGAAGGACAGAGAGGGAGGGAGAGAGAAAGAATGGATGTGCCAGGGCTTCCAGACACTGCAAACGAACTCCAGTCATGTACACCCCCTTGTGCATCTGGCTAACGTGGGTCCTGGGGAATCCAGCCTCAAACTTAGGTCCTTAGGCTTCACAGGGAAGTGCTTAACCGCTAAGCCATCTCTCCAGCCCTCACTTTGCATTTTTAGGTAGTCCAGGACTCCAGCCTATGGAGCAATGCCACCCACAGTTAGGGTGGGTCTTCCCTCCTCAGTTAACTCAATTTACAGGCTGTTACTTTCTCTTTGCTGGGACAAAATACCTGAGCAGAGGCAAATTGGGGAAGGCAAGGATTTATTTCAGCCTACGGCACTGGAGGGCAGAGTCTGCCCCAATAGGGAAGGCACAGCAGGCCAGAGCAGGAAGCCTGAGTCATATCTTCACATCAGCATTGATGCGGGCACAGGAGAACGAGCTGGTCTGCCCTCCCTCAGTGACACACCTTCTCCAGTAAGGCTATGCTCTTTTGTTTTTCTTTTAAATATATTTTATTTATTTATTTGGGAGAAAGAGGCAGAGAGAGAGAGTGGGCATGCCAGGGCTTCCAGCCACTGCAAACAAACTCCAAAGGCACGTGCCCCCTTGTGCATCTGGCTTTCGTGGGTCCTAAAGAGTCGAACCAGGATCCTTTGGCTTTGCAGACAAGTGCCTTAACCGGTAAGCCATCTCTCAAGCCCAAGGCTGTGCTTCTTAAAGGTACAACAACCTTCCCAAACAGCATCACTTTGCTGTAGACCAAATGTTCAGACCCAAGAGCCAATGAGAGGCATGACCTTCAAACCACCATATTTGCTCTGAGACCATTTTGGAAAATTGGAGAAGCTGAATTTAATTAGACACCTGAGAGAAAGCTGTGGGGAGAAAGCCAAAAAAGGTGTAAGTGACAGCCATGATACGCATTTTGAGTGGGCCACAAATGGCTTTTATTAATTTTTTTTCATGGGCACAATAAAAACAAATCCAGTTAAGAATATGTTGCAGCCGGGCGTGGTGGCGCACGCCTTTAATCCCAGCACTCGGGAGGCAGAGGTAGGAGGATCGCCGAGAGTTCGAGGCTACCCTGAGACTACATAGTGAATTCCAGGTCAGCCTGAGCCAGAGTGAGACCCTACCTCGAAAAAAAAAAAAAAAAAGAATATGTTGCAATTACCATGGGATATTTTTTATAATCATGGAAAATGTTAATAAAAATTTAAAAATTAAAAGAAAGAATATGTTGCCAAGTATGGTAGTACATGCCTATAAGCCCAGCAATGACCCCAGAGGCAGAGGCAGGAGCATCACAAGTTTGAGGCTAACCTGATCTACACGGTGAGTTCCAGGCTAGCCAGGAATATATAGCGACAGTCTCAAAAGAAAAAGACATAACAACAAAATATGAGTTTAAAAAAAACCTTCTAGGGCTGGAGAGATTGCTTAGTGGTTAAGGGCCTGGAGGCCCTGGCACACCCATTCTCTCCCTCCCATTCTCTCTCTCTTTCTCAAATAAATAATAAATAAAATAATGGTTACCCAGTGTTTCCACTTCCAGTAAGCATTACCAGCATCCACCTCATTGCTGATACCGAAAATGAAGGAATCTTGCTGGGCATGGTGGTGCACGCCTTTAATCCCAGCACTCGGGAGGCAGAGGTAGGAGAATTGCCGTGAGTTCAAGGCCACCGTGAGACTACAGAGTGAATTCCAGGTCAGACTAGACCAGAGTGAGACCCTACCTCGAAAAATCAAAAAAAAAAAAAAAAAAAAGAAAGAAAGAAAGAAAATGAAGGAATCTACTCTGGGCATGATGATGCATCCTTCTAATCCCAGCACTTGAGAGGCTGAGGCAGGAGGATTGCCATCAGTTCAAGACTCCATAAAGAGACCTGTCAAGTCCTGTACGGCATCTTGGCTACCCTCAGATCCCTCTTAAGTTACCGCTTCTCACAATTGCAGTGACTACCACCACTTCACACCACTGCCGTCTCTCTCGAGATCCCTAGAGGCCAACAGTATTGCCTGTCCACTACCTATGAACACCGACCTCCCTTCAGACATTGCCAATTGGGGTGTGTTCACCCCACCCCCCAGGCATGCGTAATTGCCTCCGTGTTCCATTCTTGCCCTTCCAGGGTCCCTGCCCAGATAGCTGCTACAAAGATCTTATTAAAGTGAGCAGAAACTTTGAAACAAATCACAATGACCAAGTACAGTGAACAGATTTGCCTCTCTGGAGAAAGAATCTCAGTGGTGACATGACGCACAGGTTTTAGGTCAGGAGCAGGAGACCCCTGGGGGCAACAAGGAGGCATGCGACTTTGGAGTTCAGCAGAGCAAGCCTCTGGCCTGGCAGATGAGAAAGAGAGAGCGAATGGGCACACCAGGGCCTCCAGCCACTGCAAACAAACTCCAGATGCGTGTGCCACCTTGTGCATCTATCTGGCTCACATGGGTCCTGGAGAATCAAATCTGGGTCCCCTTGGGGGGCTAGAGAGATGGCTTAGTGGTTACATCGCTTGCCTGTAAAGCCTAAGGAACCCATGTTCTACTTCCAGGAAGCCGTTAAAGTCAGGGCACATGGTGGCACGTGCATCTGGAGTTTGTTTGCAGTGACTAGAGGCCCTGGTGTGCCCAATCGCTCTCTCTCTCTCTACTAAAGAAATAAAAATATTTAAAAGTACTTTGGTCTTAAATGAATTCTTACCCTTCTTAGCCTTCAGTTTCTTCACTTAAAATTGTAGGCATAATAATTCTTACTTCATGGGATGATAGAAGGATTAAATAAAACAGCATGTAAAAACTGACACAGTACCTGGTACAATGTAAACAATGAATGATTGGTAGCTATTAAAATGTCTAAAGTAGCATAATCAGACAGCTGGAAAGAGGGACAAGCCTGAGAGATTGTTAGGATAAGCAATGTTGAGAAAATTGACAGTTGATTTTATGTTTGGAGGTGAGAGAGAGGTAAAAACACCACTTCTAGTCGCTTGTGTCACAGCATGCATGTGAAGGTCAGAGGGCACCTGGGGGGGGTGGTACTCTCCTTCCACCTTTTATTTATTTATTTGTTGGGAGCTATGAACCAAACGTCGGCCATGTTGACAGAGACTGCCATACAGCAAGTTAAGTTTCTACTTCCTCACCTAATATTTAACTACCAGAAACCATGGGATTGTACACCTGGCCAAACACTCCCCCATCCTGCCGGTAGCTGATGAAGAAACAAAGGCATTGCGGTTTAACCAGTAACTCTGTGATCTTTGCCCTAACTATGTCCCCTTCCCCCTACAACTCCTTGCCCTGACCACGTCCCCTTCCCCCTACAACCCTATATAAACCTACATGTAAGAATAAACTCTCGAGGCTGTGACAAATGTCTAGCATGGTCTCCTTCTTGTGTCTGTTTGTCTTTCACCCAGGTTAGCTTCTCCTTGAGTCCTTGTGCAACTCCCTGCTGGCCAGGGCATTTATTTATTTATTTATTTATTTTGGTTTTTGGAGGTAGGATCTTACTCTGGCCCAGACTAACCTGGAATTCTCTAGTCTCAGGGTGGCCTCGAACTCACAGCAATCCTCCTGTCTCTGCCTCCCAAGTGCTGGGATTAAAGGCATGCGTCACCACACCTGGCTCCTTCCACCAATATATACATATATATAATTTATCTATTTATTTGAGAGAGAGAGAAAGAATGGGAGTACCAGGGCCTCCACTCCAACCACTGCAAACAAACTCCAGATGCATGTGCCCCTTGTGCACCTGGCTTATGTGGATCCTGGAGAATCAAACCAGGATCTCTGGCTTTGCAAGGACATGCCTTAACTGCTAAGCCATCTCTCCAGCCCTCCTTCCACCTCTTTTGAAACAAGGTCTCTCTTGTTGTTGGTTTTCCTCAGGAAAGGCCAGGAGTCTCCGGGCTCTGCCTTCCATTGCTGTAGGCATGTTGGGATGAGAGATGCACACAGCATTCTATGTGGATCCTGGGAATTGAACCCAGGTAGGCAGGCTGGTTAAGCAAGCACCTTTAAACACTGGACTCCGGTCCCAGCATCTAAATTTTGGGGGGCAGCATGATATTTCGAGGTAAGGTCTTGCTGTGGCCTCAGGCTGACCTGGAAGTCATAATGTAGTCTCAGGCTGGCCTCAAACTCACAGTGATCCTCCTACCTCTGTCTCCCAAGTGCTGACATTAAAGGTTTACAGCACCATGCCTGGAAACTTCTGGATTTTTGATGTGGGCATCTTTGTATTGTAATGCCGTCACCTGAGTAAGAGACAGGAGAAACGGGGAGGAAGGGAGTTTAGGGTGAGATGTGTTGAGTTCAGAGCACCTGTGGTACATTTCAGAAGCTTTATGCCTCAGGTACTTGAATATAGGGATCCAGGTTCAAGAAGGAGGCTTGAAGCTGGGAATGGTGGCGCACGCCTTTAATCCCAGCAGAGGTAGGAGGATCACCGTGAGTTCGAGGCCACCCTGAGACTACTAGTGAATTTCAGGTCAGCCTGGACTAGAGTGAGACCTTACCTTGAGAAACCAAAATAGAAAAGAAAGAAAGAAAGAGAGAAGGGAAGAAAGAAAGAAAGAAAGAAAGAAAGAAAGAAAGAAAGAAAGAAAGAAAGAAGGAAGGAAGGAAAGAAGGAAGAAAGGAAGGAAGAAAGGAAGGAAGGAAGAGAGAGGCTCAAGCTAGACATATAGACTAGATTGTGCAGAGAATAGAAGCACAATACCAGAACTCCAGGACCATGACCACAGGCGAAAACAGAACTTGGACAAGTGATTGAAAAAGAAGCCACCAAAGAAATATGAGAAAAAAGAATTAAGTCAAGGAAAGATTTTTTTTTTTTTAAGAAAAAAGAAAAGGAAAAATAAAGAATTAAACCAGAGGAAGGAAGAAGTTTTAAAAAGAGAATTGCCGGGGCTGGGAAGATAGCTTAGCTGTTAGGGGCACTTGCTTACAAGCCTGCTGGCCTGGGTTCGACTCCCCAATACCCATGCAAAGCCGGGTAAGCGTCACGCGTGTCTGGAGTTCATATGTAGTGGCAAGAGGTCCTGGCCCACCAAGTCTCTCTCTCTTAATCTCTTTCTCTCTCTCCCACCTCACAAGTAAATATAGAATTGCCAATAGTGAAAAAGAAAATTAAATCAATTAACTGAAGGACCCACACAGACATTTGGACAAGGAAATGCCTGAGGCGTGACATAAGGACGATTGATCTCACAGAACGAACGGCAGACACAGTGTCCACTGTAATGATTGTAACGCAGCAGTTACTGCCTGAGAGGTAAGGAAGTGAATTCCACCTACAGAAGGAAAATCTCTTTTCTCTCTCATCCTTTATAGCTGTTTGTTTCCTATCCTCCCATCTATTCCACCCAGGAGTTATTAATCCTGGTCCATAGACCTCCTCAGTGGCTCACAAATGGATTTAACTGTGTATTTCAACGGGAGGAAGAATTACAACTGTAATTTCACTGTTCTAAAATCCAGCATTCTTACCAAATGTCAATTTAGGCAAAAACTACTGAAGATTAAGAGTACCTGTGGCTGTCAAAAATGTATTTTTGTATCATTTTGAAGTTGTCACAGATTTCTCAAAATATCATTTACACTTATCATTTTTATGAAATGATAGTAGTTATTTTAAGCCTGATGATACATCTCATAAATAAGTTATTTTAAATATTTTGAAAACTGTTTAAATGTAATTAAGGTAATCCCATGCATTTTAGTTGTTTAAAAAAAAACATATTCTGGGCTGGAGAAGTGGCTTGGCATTTAAGGCGCTTGCCTGCAAAGCCCTAGGACCCAGGTTTGATTCCTCAGGACCCATATAAGCCAGATGCACAAGATGGTGCATGTGTTTGGAGTTCATTTGCAGGGGCTGGAGGCCCTGGCACTCCCATTCTTTCTCTCTCTCTCAAATAAAAAAATAAAATATTTTTCAAAAACACATATTCTAAAAAGTTTATAGACATCTCTAGGTATCTTTGGCAAGAAAAGATTAAGACTTCTTACTAGCTCATTACAAAAACTATGGATCTATTCCACTATCTCAAATTTTCGGTTTTGTATACCACAATCCTTACTTCTTTCTATAGGTGACAATTGTCCCGTGTCCCTCCAGGGAAAATAGCCATTTGCCTTTGTGTGTTTTTCAATTGTTCTGACCACTAATTGAACCTTTTTCTTTTCACCTGGTCATAGAAGTCCCACCTGGTTTTTTGGTATTCCTAACTTATTTGTTTACTATCAACAAAAGTTATTTTTAAAATATATTAGTTAGCCAGGTATGGTGGGGCACGCCTTTAATCTCAGCACTTGGGAGGCAGAGGTAGGAGGATTACTGTGAGTTCAAGGCCACCCAGAGTCAGCCTGAGCTAGAGTGAGACCCTACCTCAAAAAAACCAGAAATAAATAAATAAGTAAAATAAAATAAAATAAAACAAAACATATTATTTATGTAGTTAAGAGAGAGAAAGAAGCAAATAGATATATTGACAGAGAGAGAGAGAGAGAATGGGCATGCCAGGGCCTTCAGCCACTGCAAATGAACTCCAGATGCCTGCGCCACCTTGTGCATCTTGCTTACTTGGGTCCTGGGGAATCAAACCTGGGTACTTAGGCTTTGCAAGCAAATGCCTTAACCACTAAACAATCTCTCCAGCCTCATCAACAAACATTATTAAGTAGAATGTGCTGTGTCACATGGCTAGGTTTTTATCACTGGCAACCTTATAGCATTTATAATTTAGGATTAGGGTCAGAAGAGAAGAGAAGATTTGTACAAAAGTGACGAAGCAGCAAGAGAGTTTATTTTGCTTAGAGTACAGCTTTTGGTGCATGAAGTGTCAGGAGGTGACATTGAGAATGAAGAAAGCACCATTAAGAGACTGAGTTTTCAGCCAGGCGTGGTGGCACATACCTACAATCCTAGCACTTGAGAGGCAGAGGCAGGAGGATTGCTGCAAGTTCCAGGCCATCCTGAGACTCCATAGTGAATCGTAGGTCAGCCTGGGCTAGAGTGAGACCCTACCTCAACAATCAAAAAAATAAAAAAATATTTTTAAAAGACTGAGTTTCTAATACTGGGTAAATAACATTTGTAAAGCCATTCCTATATTTTCTGGAAATAAATAAATAAATAAAAATCTTTGAAACATTAAACATAGTGAGCAAAGGATATATTCCTTTTTTTTTCTTTCTTAGCAGATAGATTTAGCATACTTGATTAGAGTTGAGGAACAAATGGGATATTTAGGACATTTTCATTCCTGTAAGCATTTATTTAGAGAAGCAACATTTGCAATCACTACAGAGAGATTTATTAGGCAAACATTCATTTAAAAACCATTTTGGTATGAGTTGCTTGGCTTTGTTTTATTAATAAATGCATGCATGATGCTTGTTGGTCAAATTATGTAATTTCCCTCTCCGAAGGAATGGTGGGCGATCAGAAGAACATCTTTAGCCCCATTCTGTATCAGAGGAGTTACATGTGAGGCAGAAACTTTCCTCTAATAACTGACAAGTGGAAGATTTTATTTTATTTTATTTTTTGGAATGGTCAATATGGTCATTGATTTGTTCAGGACAATTTAAACAGCTGAAGTATGTAATGCAACTTATTTGTTAATGGTGAGTAAACTGAGGTTTAGAGAGAATGCTTCTTTGCTCAGTGTCATCCACAAAATCTACTGGCTGGCTAATACTGGAAATCGGGCGTCTGTCCTCCATTCTCAGAGCAGGCGACACTTCGGGCTGTTTGTGAAAGTTCTCTTCCATCTCTGGCCATTTAACTGAACTACGTAGAAATTTTATTAGCCCTGATTTCACAAATACTGCATATGTGTCTAATGCCTAAATACTAATAATTCCCCTGAGAACAGCCCTCGGTGGAATGGGGGTGGGTAAGAGGCTGGCGCGAAGGGAGTACCGAAGAATTGCTGTGGCCACTGGCCAGCCAGTCGGCCTGGAAACAGGAGCTTCTGGTTCCGGGAGAAACTCCATCTTCAGGAAACAAACTGCTTGAATGACATTGAGGAGGACACCTGACATTCTCTTCTGGCCTCTGCGTCCATACACAGGAGGCCACCCACGTACACACCACACACACACACACACACACACACACACACACACACACCGCTATGCCACACCGCGCATGCTACGCACACGCACATGCAAGGAAGAGGAACAGTCTGGCTTGCTGAAGTGAGACGGACATAAACTCATCCATGGCAAATGAACAGTCAGTTCTGTCCGTGTGGTCAGCGCGTGCACCTGGCTATATAACCACTGCCAGAAGCAAGCTGCAGAGAATTCCTGTCGTCTCCCGAAGTCTCCTCCAACCCCTTTGTAGTGAGTCCACTCTTCCTCCTACAGGCCCTGGCAACCACTGATGTTCCCTGTCCCTGTAGGGCTGCACTTTCCAGAATGTCATGGACGTGGAATCACATAATATGCAGACCATTGGGGCCGCCTGCCTTCATTTAACTTAATACTTCGGAGGGCCAGATGTGTTGTTGCATGTAGTCTGAGCTTTGTCATTCTAAACAGTCATTGCCAAGCGAGTAAGTCACAAGGCGCTTATCCTTTCACTAGCTGACTGGGTTATTTCCGATGCCTCTGTATGCACACGTGGCCTTATTTTTAAGTGAACACATAGTTGTACATGTTTATGAAGTACCGTGTGCCATTTCAATACATACAGACAATGCAATCATCAGATCAGAATAATGAGTCAATCTAACATTTCAGGCATTAATCATTTATTTCCTTGCCTTTTTTAATCTTAGTTTTATTTATTTGTGAGACAGAGAGGGAGAGAGAGAGAGAGAGAGAGAAAGAATGAGCATGCCAGGGACTCTAGCCACTGCAAATGAACTCCAGAAGCATTGGCTACCTTGTGCGTCTGGCTTATTTTGAACCTTGGTCTTTAGGCTTCACAGGCAAGTGCCTTAACTGCTAAGCCATCTCTCCAGACCTATTTCCTTGTCTTGTGCTCCAGCCAGCGGGGAGTTGAACAAGGACCCGAGGGGAAGTTAACCTGAATGAGAAAAGGCAAACGACACAAGAAGGAGACCATGCTAGATGTTTTTCAAGGCCTCAGAGTAATTTTTACACAGTGGTTATATAGGGGAAGAAAAGTGGGGGAATAAGCTGGCTGACGTGATTTAGGGCTTTGGAATTGTCAGGAAACCTAGAGGGGATGTAATTAGGTGTTCATCTAATCTTGCCTCGATGGCTTAACATCCTGACTGCACCAGGCTTCACATCCTGACCATAAACTGGCCTTTTGCAAAAGATAAGATTCTGTAAGGAGTCTGCTGACTGACGTTCCAGAAGTACCTAACAGAAAGCTGGGTGGACTAGCTTTCTGAGTAATGAGTCAGCTTATGAGCAGGCCCAGGCAAAATTGAGAGGCTTTTGCTCTATGGCTCCCGACAGTCTTGAGAGAAAAACAGATCATTCAATACCCACTCTACTAGCTATTTTGAAATATTCAATGAGTTGTTTTCCATCACAGTTATCTTATTGAACAAAGGAACATTAAAAGTGCATGCCAATTCTCTCTCCTCTCTTCCTCTGTTTCTCTCACTCTCTCTAAAAACTAACTAAATAAATAAATGAAAGTTGCTTGTCCAACTGTACCCTGAACTAGCTAATTACTCTTTCTCTCTCTATCCTTCCTTCCTTATGCCCTTCCCACTCTCTGGAAACCACTAATATATTCTCTGTGAAATCAAATTTTAGCAAACAAAATGGCCCAAAAGTGTGTGGTCTTGTCCTTCTAGGCCTGACTTATTTCCCTTGACATGATGTCCTCTATCCATGTTGCTATAAATAATGGGATTTTAGTCTCTCTCTTTTTTTGTGATAGAGTCTTACTTTAACCCAGGCTGACCTAGAATTCATTATGATATCATTAAAAAAAAAAGCTTTAATTCAATCTCTCTTTTTTCATAGTCCAGCAAAAGATGCGTCAATTTCATCATTTAAAAAAATAATCTTAATGAATTTTTGTCTCAGTTTTATTTATTTACTTTGATCTTATTTCTTTCCTACAAATTTGGAGTTTGATTTTCTTGCTATTTTAGTTACATTGCTAATTTATTTGAAATCTTTGTACTTTTCACATGTTTTTTAAAATATATTTTTCATTCATTTATTTGAGAGAGAGAGAGATAGAAAGAGGCAGAGGCAGATAGAGAAAGAGAGAGAATGGCCATGCCAGGACCTCCAACCACTGCAAAGGAACTCTAGACACATACGCCACCTTGTGCATCTGGCTTACATGGGTCCTAGGGAATCAAACCTTGGGCCCTTGGCTTCGCAGGCAAATGCCTTAACTTCTAAGCCCTTACATGGTTTTAAAATTTACTTATGTGGTGGTTTGATTCAGGTGTCCCCATAAACTTAAGTGTTCTGAATGCCAGGTCCCCAGCTGGTGGCGATTTGGGAATTGGAGCCTCCTGGAGATGATGCATTGTTGGGGGCAGACTTATAGGTGTTATAGCCAATTTCCCCTTGCTACTGTTTGGCATACTCTCCTGCTGCTGTTGTCTACCTGTTATTGGCCAGCCTCTGCTTATGCCATCATTTCCCCCTGCCATCATGGAGCTTCTCCTTGAGTCTGTAAGCCAAAATAAACCCTTTCCTTCCACAGGCTGCCCTTGGTCGGGTGTTTCCTGCAGGCAACATGAAGCTGACTACAACAGCCTGTTTTTTGTATTTTTGAGACAGAGTCTTGTGTATCCTGGGCAGGAGTCACTCATTTCTGTGGACGGAGGCTAGAGTGTCAGACATGGCATGTGCGGTGGTTTCAATGTGGAGTGTCCCCCATATGGAGTGTCCCCTATGGACTCATGTGTTTGTGATTAAGCCTGGACTTGATCTCCAGCTGGTGGAGATCAAGTGGTGGAGCCTTGGAAGAGGTGTGATGCTGGGGGTGGTGGAGGTGTTGTCCAAACTTGATGTTTATTAATCCAGCCCCACTGGGTGTCCATAACTAAGGTCACTCATTACTTCCTCCCTGCCCTTATGTGACTGTGTGAGCTGGCTTCTTGCTCCTTTACCCACTCTGACAAAACTGGCCCTTGGAACAGTAAGCTAGAAATAAACCTGTTCCTTCATACTCTGCTTCTGGTTGAGCGTTTTGTTCCAGCAGCGAGAAGATAATGGCTATAGTATGTGCACTGTTCCTCTGGGAAGAGTCAGAAACAAAGCCGTTTGTCCAGTCGTGATGCTCATCAGGGACATGTTGGTAGCCTTGGCTGTGCATCTTTGACCGTGGTAGAGTGTCACAATACTGTTGGCGTGGGGTCACCTGGATGGATATTAGACCAGTTGTAGGTGTGTGGGAGTGTGTTGCACAACCGGCCCTGCTACAGGTTTAACTCGAGGGCAGTGCTGCCTCCTGGGTAACGGCTGGCACAGGCTAGGGTAAGCATGAAGCAGAGACAACCGGCTGTGTGGCAGGCTCACGAGTGGGAACACCGCTTCGTGGGTGATTAGTCCACTTGCAGGTCCACAGGAACACTGCACTGCAGCATGACAGTCACCCCTGTTGCCTGTCCACGAGCTGAACCACTAGCCAGCTGTCAGCTTCCTCTGGGACATGCCTACTGGTTCCGTGGGGGAAGGGACCATGCGTGAGCTTTGGAGCTGGGGTGTCATTTTTTTCTGGGGGGGGTCTAAAGTCAGCACAGATTGTGGTATTTCTGTGTGAGTGAGGTAGGATGATGGTGGCATCGTAAGAGAGGAGACTTGCTGTGGGTACAGGTAAGATGCACTCTGGCAGTGGGTCCAGTTGTAGGGTGATGTCACGTCACAGAAACTTAGGTCACGGGAGGTAGGGATGCACAATGTAGGCTCCCGCTCTGATGAGACGACCGTGTCGTAGCAGACAGCTTCAGGTTCACTGAGATGAACGTCCAGACCAGGCACAGTTATGGAGGAAGGGATATTTATTGAAGCCTACTGATCCAGGGGAAATTCCAAAAATGGCAGAAGAAGCTGGCCTGCCTTCACAGGATCAAACACAGAAAGAAAGAAGCACAAGCCAAAAGCCAAAAAGCACACTTCAGGAACTCCAGCTAGGCACACTTTGCCTATCTTTAAATTGAAATCTAAAATCTACCAGCACACCTTAATATCCACCCAGTGGCACTGCCTCCAGCCAGGTGGCTGCAGATGCAAACTACAAACAAATAAACAACTGAATATATTGGGAGCCATCTATTCAAACCACCACACATGTGAACTCCGTGCCACTCTCCAATGGCCTGTGAGTACTCCAGGAGTCTCCTGTATAGTCACCTGCACTGGCCATGACCGTGGACTGGACTCTTCTGATTGCCTTTTATTTTATTAGATAGATAGATAAATTTATTTATTTATTTGAGAAGGAGGCAGAGAGAGGGAGAGAATGGGCGTGCCAGGGCCTCCAGCCACTGCAAACGAACTCCAGATGCATGCACCCCCTTGTGTATCTGGCTTACATGGGTCCTGGAGAATCAAACCAGGATCCTTTGGCTCTGCAGGCAAATGCTTTAACCACTAAGTCATCTCTCCAGCCCTGTTTTATTATATTTTTTTATATGACTGAGAAAGAGAGAAAGAAGCAGAGAGACAGGGAGAGAGAGAGAGAGAGAGAGAGAGAGAATGGGTGTGCCAAGGCCTCTAGCCACTGCAAATGAACTCCAGACGCATGTGCCCTCTTGTGCATCTTACATGGGTCCTGGGGAATCGAATTGGGGTCCTTTGGCTTTGTAGGCCAACATCTTAACCGCTAAGACATCTCTTCAGACCTCATGGAGTAACATTTTTAAAGGAATGGGGTATTACATAAAGGGAAGAGTGCAGCCTTGGAATCAACAATCTCACTTGTGCATTGTGTGCCTATTTTATTTGGTAAGTAAATTGCTTTCCCGAATATCAGTTTGTATCCTCAAGCGATAGATGGAGCAGACATCAGTGAGGGCTCATCACCGTAGTGATGAATGTTGACCGAGGCTCAGTACATGAACAGCGCAGCTCTTCCTGTCATTAAATTTCAAACTTTTGCTACAAGCAAATGGCTACACGCTACAGAAGCACCCCACAACTCCAATGCTTTAGCAGCCACTGGAAATATAAATCCTTGAGTTACATATGGCAAAGATGAATGAGTTCCTTTTGTTTCTAGTATCTATTATGTGTGAATTTAAAAAAATAAGTTATTCTAATCTGTGTCACACAGTCACACAGTAGAATTTTATACTTAAGCTCATTCTTTTTTTTTTTTTTTTTTTTTTTTTGGTTTTTTGAGGTAGGGTCTCACTCTAGCTCGGGCTGACCTGGAATTCATTCTGCATTCTCAGGTGGCCTCGAACTAACAGCGATCCTCCTACCTCTGCCTCCCAAGTGCTGGGAGTAAAGGCGTGCGCCACACCGCCTGGCAAGCTCATGCTTTTTATGTCATGAAGAAATGTTATTTTTATGTAAATCATGGTAATGTGTAAATATCTTATTTAATACGAATCACCTAGGCCAGGATTCATTTTACCCTAACAACTTTTGTAAGACTGATATGTTTCTGGGCTGGAGAGATGGCTTAGTGGTTAAGCACTTGCCTGTGAAGCCTAAGAACCCTGGTTCGAGGCTCAATTCCCCAGAACCTATGTTAGCCAGATGCACAAGGGGGCACACATGTCTGGAGTTCATTTGCAGTGGCTGGAAGCCCTGGCGCACCATTCTCTCTCTCTCTCTCTCTCTCTCTTTCCCTCTGCCTCTTTCTCTCTCTTTCTGTTGCTTTCAAATAAATAAAATAAACAAAAAATTTTAAAAATTGATATTTTTCTATAGCTTCGCTTATGAAGATACACTCTTTAAAAAATATTTTATTTTATTTATTTATTTATTGGACAGAGAAAGAGGGGGAGTGAGAGAGAGAATGGGCACACCAGGGCCTCCAGCCACTGCAAACGATCTCCAGATGCATGAGCCTCCATGTGCATCTGGCTAATGTGGGTCCTGGGGAATTGAACCTGGGTCCCTTGGCTTTGCAGGAAAACGCCTTAACTGCTAAGCCATCCCTCCAACCTCACTTTTTTTTTTTCCATGTCAGATCTAATTCTAACCCAGACTGACCTGAAACTCACTCTGTAGTCCCAGGCTGGCTTTCCAACTCCTACTGATACTTTTAGCTTAACCTGGCTATGAAGATTCTTAATCAAAGACATAAACAGTAGTTTTGTTTTTGTTCAGGTAGGGTCTCACTCTAGCCCAGGCTGACCTTGAATTCACTATGTAGTCTTAGGGTGGCCTTGAACTGACGGCAGTCCTTCTACCTCTATCTCCTGAGTGCTGGGATTAAAGGTGTGCGCCATCACCCGAGGCCTCAACAGTGGGTTTTTAACATTGCTTTAGGACTTTGCTCAGCTGATTGGAGGGTCAGAGAGAAATGTTACTTAGGTTGCCCTGACATCTGCTGGTGAGAAATTGTGTTACAGGTTTAAATAGAATGTTTTAGTCTTTAAAACTTAACATTCGCATTCTGAGCTTAATAAAGTAGTGTCTGTAAATGATTCTTTTTTTCCTTTTAAAAATATTTTTATTGATTATTTTAAAGCAAATAGAAACAGAGAGATAAATGGGCACAGCAGGACCTCCTGCCACTGTAAGCGAACTCCAGGTGCATGTGCCACTTTGTTCATCTGGTTTTATGTGGATACTGGGGAAGAAAATCCAGGCCATCAAGTCTTGCAAGCAAGGCCCTTAACCACTGAGCCATCTCTCCAGCCCTGAGATAATAACTTCCAATTCACAGTTCAGTTTGACTCAAGTGGTTTATTAGCTCCATGACAACTTTTTTACATCTTTTTATTATTCTTATTATTATTAAGTAGAATACTTATTATTAAGTAGAAGGATGGTTGGGTGGCATCATTTCCCTCCTCCCTGCCCCCACTCCACTGAGGACCATTCTTAGTGGGATTACTGGTATTCAGTATGGAGTCACAGGTCATGAGTTGGGATAGCAGCAGTCTGTTGTTGTGGGGAGGGCGATGTTTCTGTGGCTCTCATATTCTTTCTGCCCCTCTTCTGCAAACCCTTCCCTGAGCCTTCATGGGTATGCTTTCAGTTTACTTGATTGTTGAGTTCTTCTTTTTAAATTTTATTTTTTTCTTGACAACTTCCATAATTGTAAACAATATCTCATGGGGAATGCCCTCCCTTCCCCCACTTTCCCCTTTGAAATTCCATCATATCCCCTCCCCCTCTCAATCAGCCTCTCTTTTATTTTGACGTCATGGATCTTTTCCTCCTATTATGATGGTCTTGTGTAGGTAGTGTCAGGCACTGTGAGGTCATGGATATCCAGGCCATTTTGTGTCTGGAGGAGCACGTTGTAAGAAGTCCTGCCCTTCCTTTGGCTCTTACATTCTTTCCACCACCTCTTCTGCAATGGACCCTGAGCCTTGGAAGGTGTGATAGATATATTGCAGTGCTGAGCACTCCTCTGTCACTTCTCAGCACCATGGTGCCTTCTGAGTCACCCCAAGGTCACTGCCATCTGAAAAGAGAAGGTTCTCTAACCAAAAGTGAGGGTAGCATTGATATATGATTATGAACATTAAGAGAAGTGCTTACTGGGCAGTTTGGTGAGCATAGTATATACATTTAGCCAGACATCAGCAGACATTACATCCTAGGGCTCATGGCTACCCCGTGGTAGGTTTTCAGTATCAGGGATGTATTCCCTCCCATGGAGCAGGATTGTTGAGTTCTTTTAAACAAAAACTTCACAAAGGAGAAAAATATCATTTCAGTGATAACCTTTTCCTATCCACTGTTATCTTGTCTTGGTCCTAAAACGCAGCGACGTTTCAGCGAGACTCACTTTGACTCGGCGCTCCTGGGCAGGCAGGTCTCGGCTGTGTGAGGGCCGCGAGCTCCTGCTCAGCAGCTCCCTCAGCTCGTGTCTTCTCCTGCCAGGAGCTATGATGTTAGCTGCAACAGTTTAAGACCTTCATGACTTAGGGTCATAGGATTTTACAACCGGAAAAAGAATTTACTGGCTATTTGGCTTGCCCCTTTCTTTTATAGACATGGAAGGTGAGATGTAAGTCAATTGAGATAAGCTGGCCATCTTTGCTGATTCTAGAAAAACAGGCCCTGATTTTCACACTTCACTCACTATCTATTGCTTATTTAATCCCATATATATATATATACATATATATATATATATATATATGAACACGTATTAAAATGTATATTTAAAGGCTAGAGAAATTGTTTCGTGATTAAGGATTTGCCTGTAAAGCCTGATGACCTGGGTTCAATTCTCCAGTACCCATGTAAAGCCAGATGCACAAAGGGGCACATGCATCTGGAGTTTGTTTGCAGTGGCTGGAGGCCCTGGTGTGCCCATTAGTTCTATCTCACTTCTTTCTATCATTCTCTGCTTGAAAATAAACAAATAAAAAGTTTTAAAAAAAACTTTAAAATTGTATATTTAGGGCTGGAGGGATTACTCAGTGGTTATGACACTTGCCTTCAAAACCTAATGGCCTGGGGTTTGATTCCCCAGTACTCAAGCCAGCTACATAAAGTGGCACATGCATCTGGAGCTCATTTGCAGCAGCTGGAGGCCCTAGAGTACCCTTCTCCCTCTCTGTCTCTCTCTCTGTGCTTTAAAATAAATGAATAAACAAATAAATTTAAAAGTATATATAGTTAATGTATTCCAACTCAAATGCCCAAGGTTTCTCTAACTAGAGACATGCTATGCAAATGCATAGTACCTTATGTAATAATCTCTCTGTTGCTTCAGAAAGATCTATTTATTCAAATGCCCTTCCCAGAAAACCAAACTCCACTGTCTACATTTTTAGCTGTGAAAGCAGAAAGTGGTGTGTGCATCAGAGAAAAATACTCAGAAGCTAGCTGTAGCCGGAGAGGTTTTTGCTTTATTTGGGGGTCACAGAATTGTGTACCACATATTTTATTAGTAACATAACCTCTCCCCCAACACACACACACTTTGTTTTCTGTCCCAGGAGGTTTTGATACATAGGCAAAACTTTAGCCATGCAACTTTGCCTTAGGAGAAAGCACGCTATGCACATAACACTAATAACCAAATAGTCTGTGAAATGACACCAAGCATCTTTTTTCTTCAGTGTTGGCATGGTCAACATTTGGTGGGGAGGATCTATCTTCATCTCATAGGTTATTTACCAATATGCCTGGCTTTCCTTTATTCATCAGATGGGAGTAACATGTCTATTGTTCAACAACCAAGAATTTTCCCAAAATTGCAAGATGTTTCCTTGGTTGCACATATGACACGCACACACCCACATACACACATATACACACCCCACATACATAGCTCAGCCCAGATTAAAACGTGCTATAAAGCTTGCTTTCTTCTGATTAAAATAATACACTACTTCAAAATATTCCAGTAGGTATTTAATGTTTCCTCTGTTTTTGTTTTTGTTTTTCGTGATGGAGTCTCACTCTAGCCCAGGCTGACCTAGAATTCACTGTGCAGTCTCAGGCTGGCCTCAGACTCATGGTGATTCTCTACTTCTGTCTCCTGAGTGCTGGGATTAAAGGCATGCACCACCACACCTAGCCAGGCCTTTTTTTTTTTTTTTTTTTTTTTGTAATGTTTCCTCTTAAAAATAAAACAAACAAAAAATAAAGAAAAGACAAGAAATAGGCACGGGAGGGAATATATCCCTGATACCGAAAACCTACAACCGTCATGAGCCCTAGGGGTGTAACGACTGATGCTGTCTGCATAAATGTATATACTATGCTCATCAAACTGCCCAGTAAGCACTTTTCTTAATGTTTATACCCATATACTAATGCTACTCTCACTTTTGGTAGAGAATCTTCTCTTTTCAGATGGCAGTGACCTTGGGATGACTCAGAAGGCACCATGGTGCTGAGAAGAAGTGACAGAGGAGTGCTCAGCACTGCAATATCTCTATCACACCTTCCAAGGCTCAGGGTCCATTGCACAAGAGGTGGTGGAAAGAATATAAGAGCCAAAGGAAGGGCAGGACTCCTTACAACGTGCTCCTCCAGACACAAAATGGCCCGGATATCCATGACCTCACAGTGCCTGACACTACCTATACAATACCATCATAATAGGAAGGAAAGATCATGACCTCAAAATAAAAGAGAGGCTGATTGAGAGGGGAGGGGATATGATGGAGAGTGGAATTTCAAAGGGGAAAGTGGGGGAAGGGAGGGCATTCCCCATGGGATATTGTTTACAATCATGGAAGTTGTCAATTAAAAAAAAAAGAAAATGGGGCTGGAGAGATGGCGTAGCAGTTAAACGCTTGCCTGTGAAGCCTAAGGACCCCGGTTCGAGGCTCGGTTCCCCAGGTCCCACGTTAGCCAGATGCACAAGGGGGCGCACGCGTCTGGAGTTCGTTTGCAGAGGCTGGAAGCCCTGGCGCGCCCATTCTCTCTCTCTCCCTCTATCTGTCTTTCTCTCTGTGTCTGTCGCTCTCAAATAAATAAATAAAAAATTAAAAAAAAAGAAAATGAAAACTAAATAAATAAATATACTACTTTTGGGGCTGGAAAAAAAAAAAGACACAGGGCTGGAGAAATGGCTTAGCAGTTAAGGTGCTTGTCTGCAAAGCCTAAGGGCCCATGTTCGAATCTCCAGGGATAAGACAGGGTGTGTGTGTGTGTGTGTGTTTGGGGAGAGAAAGAACAAAATTAGGAGCCCCTTCGTAAGAGAAAACTGTCGTAGGATGATGATCTCACCCTACCGTCAAAGCTTCTCCCACGTCATTTGAGACCCTCATCTGTACACGTCACCTTCGGCCTCCTCCCTTTGACCCGCTCACCCCACCGAGCGCGCGTGCGCTTACGGGTCCTGCCTCTGCCCCACGTCTCACTCCTGACGTTGGAGTCAAACTCTCAGATCTTCCCACAGGAAGCACAAGTGAGCTAAACGACTTGTTGCTGGCACCAGGAAAGGGTCAGTCCAGACAGTAATGTCTATACTCCAAATGTGAAGTAGTTTCTAGAAGCACCTCAGGAGCATCCTGAAGCTTCCACTGCCCTTCAGTTTGCCTTTGACAGTTCTTTGCCTACCTTTCTCAGCAGAGTTCTGTGAATGAAAAGCCTGTTAAATTCTGCAGCATTCAAGGACTTTGTGCTTGGAATAAATGACAGAAGAATTTAAATCTGCGAGGTTGGGAGGCTGATAGGAAACAGGTGTTCTCAGATGTGATATTAATAGTGTCGCCATGGCAACACTTCTGGAAGGCATTTAGGGATATATATCTAAGCCCCTAAAAGCAGAGATCGATCCAGGTGTTCAACTCTTTGAATTTTGTTTTGTTTTGTTTTTCTGAGGTAGGGTTTCACTGTGGCTCAGGCTGACTTGGAATTCGCTCTGTAGTCTCAGGGTGGTCTTGGATTCACAGCGATCCTCCTACCTCTGCCTCCAAGTGCTGGGATTAAAGGCGTGCACCACCATGCCCAGCTAATTTTTTTTTTAAAGAAATTATTTTATTTTTTTTTAATATTTTTTGTTCATTTTTTATTTAGTTATTTGAGAGCGACAGACATAGAGAGAAAGAAGAGGGGGAGAGAGAGAATGGGCGTGCCAGGGCTTCCAGCCACTGCAAACGAACTCCAGACGCATGCGCCCCCTTGTGCATCTGGCTAACGTGGGTCCTGGGGAACCGAGCCTTGAACCGGGGTCCTTAGGCTTCACAGGCAAGCGCTTAACTGCTAAGCCATCTCTCCAGCCCGAAAGAAATTTTTTTAAAAGAAATAATTATAGATATTTTCAAAGACATGTGTGCAAGGTAAGAATGCTTATCTAGACAATATTACAATAAAAAGAAATTAGCAAATCAATGATAGTATGACGACTGATTACAAAATCATGGTTTACTCACAAAATGAAATACCACATAAATGTCACAATGAAAACATATGCCTAGGGGCTGGGGAGATGGCTTAGTGGTTAAGGTGTTTGCCTGTGACGCCTTAACACCCTTTCAATACCCCAAGACCCACGTAAGCCAGATGCACAAGGAGGGGGCACATGTATCTGGGGTTCATCTGCAGTGGCTAGAGGCCCTGGCATACCCATTCTCTCTTTCTCTCTCTCTCTCTCTCTTTCTCTCTCAAATAAATAAATAAATGTGGAAGCTTATTTTTAGAAATCATTTAAAAATGCTTAGAAAAAGTATGTGGATACACACATCAAAATGGCATTAATTGTATGGTGGGCATTTGTTTTACTTATTTTCTTGTGTGTGTGTGTGTGTGTGCGCACGCATGTGTGTGACAGAGAGAGAGAGAGCGGGAGAGAGAGAGGGGGCCAAGGTCTCACTGTGTAGCCTAGGCTGGCCTTGACTCATGGCAATCCTCCTGCTACAGCTTCCTGAGTGCTGGAATGACAAGCATGAGCCACCGTACGCTGTTCCTTTACACTGTTCTGAATATACCCAAATTGCTAGAATGAATATGTACCCTTTAACTTTAAAGATGGGTAAAGGGATTTAGGCAGGTTCATGCCAGTAACCTCAGCCCTTGGGAGGCTTAGGCAGACAAACTGTTCAAGTTTGAGGCCAACCAGGGCTACACAGTCTGAGTTCTACACCAGCCTGGACCATGCAGCAAGAAAGACCATGCCCCTCTAAAATACCAAACAAGCAAACAAAGAAAGATATTTGAGGGCTGGAGAGATGGCTTAACAGTTAAAGCACTTGCCTGCAAAGCTAAAGGACCCAGGTTTGATTCCCCAGTACCCACCTAAAGTCAGAGCACAAAGTGGTGCATGTGGCTGGAATTCATTTGCAGTGGCTAGAAGGCCCTGGCATGCCTCTCTCTCTCTGCCTTTTACTCTCTCTTAAATATTTTTTTTTTAAAAATGATATTTGAAATGAAGGAGAATTACAAAAAACCAGAAATTCCCATGGTTCCGTGTATATTGCTACACAAAGACAACTTCCCCAGTGTCTCATGTGAGGGATGTTATTAGGCACTTTGCTCATGGCTGTGACCAAAGACCTGACAAGAAGTACCTCAAGGGAGGAAGGCTTAATGTGGCCTATCATCTAAGGGACGCAGTCTAACACAGGGGAAGGCGTGGCAGCGGGTGGTGACTGGTCACATCGCATCCAGTCAGGAAGCAGAGAGAATGAACAGAAAGTGGTCTGTCCTATGAAACACCAAGGTCCTTCTCCAGTGATCCACTTCTTCCAGGGTGGCGCCACCTTCCCAAACCACATCACCAACTGGGAAGACATTTGACCGTAAAACCACAGTGGACAAAGGGCCTTTTCTTTT
Organism: Jaculus jaculus; assembly: GCF_020740685.1. Lineage (NCBI taxonomy): Eukaryota > Metazoa > Chordata > Mammalia > Rodentia > Dipodidae > Jaculus > Jaculus jaculus. The sequence goes on along the minus strand of NC_059120.1, from coordinate 51,090,111 downwards.
CTTATTTTTTTATTAATTCATTTGCAAGCAGAGAGATAGAGAGAGAGACCGACAGAGAGAATGGGTGGTCCAGGGCCTCTAGCCACTGCAAACAAACTCCAGGCGCATGTGCCCCTTTGTGCATCTGGCTTTACGTAGGGAATCGAACCTGGGTCCTTTGGTTTTGCAGGCAAGCGCCTTAACCGCTAAGCCAGCTCCCCAGCCCTGGAGGGCTCTTTTTCGTGTGTGTGGTGGTTTTAACTTCGCCTTTAGATGAGCAACATGATCACCCCAACAGCTTTCATGCCGGGAACATCTCAAGAGGACAAGAATATATAGTCACCAGTGTGTCACTATTCTCACAGCTTTAAAGTTGTGAGATATACAGGCCTCGTGTAAAAAACATGAGAAAAAGATCACTCTGTAGAAGAAAAAACTCAGCGGTTAATCCACTGCGAAGCTTAGGGACGTGAGCCCACTCAGCCCAGTGGCTAAGCCTGCGTACTTCGCTCCTGAGCTACGCGGCTTTTCTCACGCGGTGTCAAGCTTGCACAAATGTGCTCTGGATCTTGGGGTGGGAGGGGCAGCCAGAGCAAGGGGTGTTCATGGAAAGATGATTCTAATAGGAGTTCAGCCACATGCAGCCTCTGTAGTAGTTACTGAAATGCACTTTGGTTTAATATTCTTGATAATATCTGAAAAGTGGATAAATTGATGTAAGGCTTAAAACAAGTTAAACAACACAAGAGGGGAAATGGAATCTGAGGTTATTTTTCCCAACGGGGAAATTTTCAGGAGAATGGAGCGAATTTTCTACTTCATTTCCAGTGAGGTAATAGAGGAAGTGGAAATATTGCAGACACTCATCCCAAAAATGTGAGTCTGCTTATTAACACTGAACAGATGGGTAGTGCAACTTTGTCAGTGGAATACCAAGAGGCGTTCAAACAAAGAAAAAAATACCAGGCTGGAGAGATGGCTTAGCGGTTAAGCACTTGCCTGTGAAGCCTAAGGACCCCGGTTTGAGGCTCGATTCCCCAGGACCCACGTTAGCCAGATGCACAAGAGGGCGCGCGCGCGCGTCTAGAGTTCGTTTGCAGTGGCTGGAGGCCCTGGAGCGCCCATTCTTACTCTCTTTCTCTCTGTCGTTCTCAAATAAATAAATAAACAAAAAAAAATGCTGCCAAGTTTGGAGAAAGGAGATAAATGAACATTACTAAGTTTTAGTGACGTTCCAACTTTTTTTTTAACGTGCTAGCATTAAGACACACATATATACTCCATTGCAAAGATACAGCATTTCTGAACCGAGTACAGCATGGCCTCATTATTAGTACTTTAACAATGATTACTGTCCTGTTCTTACAGTTTTGAGAATGCACGTTAGGTAGAGAGAGGAAATGGAACCGGAAATGGTGATAGAGGCCAGACTAAGTCCTCCTGTGTGTGCAGTACTGAGCTACTAAGTACACAGGCACCGGGTAGGAACTAATGTACACTGACAAGGGCACATGCAGTGACATAAAGCAGTCACATTCACTCCTGCTCGCCGCACACAAGACACGCAGGCTGCGCTTATTTATTCATTTATTTTTGGCGAGCCATGCAGTAAATGTTCACAAAAACCAAGCAAACAACTGGACGCGGGGCAGCTTCAGACGCCCCCTTCCCAGTCACCAGAGGCTCAGCAAGGATCTAGGAGCACTGCCCGCTGCAGCAGAGCCACGCCGGGCCCAGGGCATTCTGCTCTGGCACCGCGGGGCTTCCTGGTGCCCACCACTGGGTGCAGATGACCCTCTCGCATGGCTTTTTCCTATGCCGCAGGCTTTGCTGAGGAGGCAGATCAAGCCAGGAAACGTCTTCCTTGAATTTCTGATCCAGTCTTTAAGGTCTTTAAGGCAAATGCCAGGAATGAAAGAAATGACACAATAGTCTCAGGATGTAAACAAAAGAAACCCGCTGCCCAAGGAGATAACCTTGGGTTGGAACATCACAAGAAGGATACTTTTTGAAGTTCATGTGAATTTTACATACTAGAAATACTGCATACTTTTTTTTTTGTTGTTGTTCTTTGTCTATTGTAAAGACTTCTGGACTGACAAAATTTCCTGATGTTGCTGAAAAACAGAAAAAAAAATCAAAAAAGCCACAGCACGGGAAGCCACTCAAACACTAGCAGTTCTCGGGGCTATTGCTGTTTGTCTCGCTTTCACATTTTGCTTTTGTGGTTGGCGTACGGGAAGCCAAACTGGGAAATCATGATGTTGGAGTATTTCAAGGGCATGCCATCGTAGATGGCCGCAAGCTTATTAATGCAGTAGGACCGCTGCAGGAAGTGCTCCGCGCGGTGCCACATTCCAGAATAGCCGTTTGTTTCTTTCTCCAAATTGACCATGTTGATGGGCTTGACAAATATCCCCGAGGGCTTCCCGAGGTGCTTGGTGACGATGAAGTTCATGGCGATGTCGTCACAGTTCTGGGTGTCGTCGATCAAGGCGTGGACGGCTGCAGGCTGTCTCTGGAAGAGCTCAAGGTATTTGCTGCTGAAGAACGAGGCTCCAATGAGCACCATGGAGTACTGGTCACCATTCCCAAACCCTGGGGTTTGTAGCTCGAAGCCTCCGTAACTGTAGACTCCCGAGGACGTAGAGACGTGCTTTCTAGGAACGAATCCTACGATTTGATCAGGAAATTGCTGAAAAGAAGCAAAAAGAAAAATGAAGTTTGAAGCATTTGTTTAGAGAAGATGAAAGTCTCCATTTGTTAGTTGTAATGAACCTGATTAGTTGTCCTTATTCCCGGTTTCAGCATTTTTAATTTCATCTAACTCTAGGCAACTTTATCAATCTGTCTTTTTTTCGTTTTTGTTTTCGTTTTGGTTTTTTGAGGGAGGGTCTCACTCTAGCCCAGGTCTAGCTGACCTGGAATTCACTATGGAGTCTCAGGATGGCCTCAAACTCACGGTGATTCCCCCTACCTCTGCCTCCCAAGTGCTGGGATTAAAGGCACCACCACGCCTGGTTTATCAATCTGTCTTTTGATAAATTCACAGTCAAATTCTAGCATGATCCATATCTCTCTGGAAAAAAAAAAAAAACTCTGGGCTGGAGAGATGGCTTAGTGGTTAAGGTGCTTGCCTGAGAAACCTGAAGACCCAGGTTTGATTTCCTAGGACCCATGTAAGCCAGATGCATAAGGTGGCACATACATTTGGAGTTTGTTTGCAGTGGTTAGAGGTCATGATGTGCCCATTCTCTCTCTCTCTCCATCTCTCTCAAATAAATAAGTAAATATTTTACCCTTACAATTCCCTAATTCTAATATTATCAAATCTTAACAAATTCTGGTCACCAAAGTCTAGTCCTTCAAAGTATGCAACAAGAAATTCACTGCATAAAGTTTTTTTTAATTTATTTATGATAGGAGAAAAGATATAATGTGATATTTCCAAAAAACCCATTCTTATCTGTTAAGCAAATATAAAAATACATATCTATATAAATAATTTTTACTATTTACCCATGTTGATTTTAATGTTCCTGACCATTACTATTGATTTTAAATAATGTGATATTTTATCAATTTTCAACTTGGCATGTCCTTTTCAAAAATCTGATAACATAATTAAAATACAAATTCTATGCTTAAATACACATACGTACGTACAGATAAAGGATGTGTCAGGATCTCTGAAGAAGTAACACAGGGTAGCGAAACAACTCATTGCATGAGTTACTAAAGATAAAAAAAAAATCAGCAAAAAAAAAAAAAAGACAGAGAAAGGGGAGCTGGAGAGATGGCTCAGAGGCTAAGGCATTTGCCTGCAAAGCCTAAGGACCTGAGTTCAATTCTGTAGTACCCATGTAAAGCCAGATGCATAAGGTGGAACATGCATCTTGAGTTTGGTTGTAGTGGCTAGAGACCCTGACATGCCCTCCCCCCACTCCACCCCCCCCCCCCCCCCCCCGCCACCTCTTTCTCTCTCTTGCAAATAAATTAATTATTTAAATGCCAGAGGCCTCACGGTCTAGGAGGGTATGCTCAGATACAAGGACCAGGGACTCGGTGCTACAGGAGTGAGAAGGGTGTGCTGCAACCGGCTGAGGTGAAGGAGTACCCAGGGCACAGCAATAGCTGTGGCTGGAGGCAGAGAGGCTGTTCGGGGGAGGGGGATGAAGGTCAGAGGTTTCAGAGAAGTGTGGCTCACCTCCTCTTAGATGCTTGGAAGTCTCAGAGAGGAAAGCACTGACAGCGGAGGTATCAGGTATGTGCGGAGGTGCAGAGATGACTGTCTTCTCTATCTTGCCCATACATATATACATGTATGTGTGTACATATATATACATATATGTGCATATGCATGTGTGTATGTATACATGTATATACACACATATGTATATAATGTGAGTACATAGATATATATGCATGTATGCATATAGATACGAAATCATTGTATGAGGCGGGGCACTGGCCACTCACACTGCCCAGAGCCAGACAATCTCACACAATGGATTGAAATATTTCTCGATATTTTATGAATAAAACTTACAATTTCATTTATACCTCTTTATATATATTTTTAACCAGCTTGTTCTAATTAATCACTGCCTGACCCCATGTACTTTGGGTAGACTGATTTTTTTTTTAGCCTTAAATGGAAATCTCACAGCTAAAGTATTACATTAGAACTTTTTGCTGAAGAAGATTTTATTGACAGGGCTGGGGTTAAAAAACAAAACAACAAAAAAAAAACCCTGCTAAAATGGAAAGACGTTCACTGTGTTGATTAATATGGTAGGCTGCAAGTTCAAAATGGAAGCTTTTAGAAAGCTGATATTTACAGAATACCCCTGTGGTAGTTTGAATGCAAACATCTCGCAAGGCCTCATGTTTGTGATGAACCCTCACGTTTGGTCCCCAAGCCGGTGTGGCCTTAGGGGAGGTGCGTTGCCAGGGGTGGGCTGTGAGGTTGTGTTTTGTCCATCCCGCCCAGGTGTTCAGAGCGAGCTCGCTTCCTCCGCTCCCTTCGTGCTGCTGAGATCACGGCGAGAACCAGCTTCCAGGTCCTGCCACACTTGGCATGCCAGGGGAGATGGAAGTTCAGAAACAAGCCCTGTCTTCCACGACTGCTTCTGGTCGGGTGTTTTGTCTCAGTAGGTGACTGCGGCATCACCCGGTCTGGCGACGCCACGCTGCTGCGGCCTGGGTCACCCGTGCAGAGCTATTGCAGCGCAAATCACATCCCCTACGGGGCCGCGGTGTCTCACCACGCCGCCGGCTTCCTAGCATTGGTACGCAGTCTGGGATTTAGGAAATCGTAGTGCAGCTATTATCAGTACATATTCAAGGAAGGAAAGAGTGTGAGTCGAGTGTGTGTGGTGGCGCACGCCTTTAATCCCAGCATTCGGGAGGCAGAGGAAGAGGACTGCTGTGAGTTCAAGGCCACCCTGAGACTACCTAGTGAATTCCAGGTCAGCCTGGGCTAGAGTGAGACCCTACCTTGAAAAGAAAAAAAAGAAATAGTGTGCATTTTTTTTGGCCCGTTTATTCAAAAGAGATTTAGGAAAAACGAAGCCAAAACAAACATCCCCCCCACCAACCCCAACACATGAAGAATTGTTACTGCAAAATTTATAAACAGTGGTCTCAATCAGGAGTAAATTCTACTGAGGTAGTAACTCCTTTCTTTTATAAAATGCTATGTACAATAATAACACAGACATAAACTTTTCATTTGAGACCTCTATCTATGGCCTGTAGAAAACATTACTTCGGCTGGGCGTGGTGGCGCATGCCTTTAATCCCAGCACTGGGGAGGCAGAGGTAGGAGGATCACTGTGAGCAAGACCCTACCTTGAAAAACAAGCAAACAAAAAGGAAAACATTTCTTCATTCTAGTCTTGGCTGAACCAGACTTTGTCACTAGTTATTTTCTGGAAGGTTATTTTAATTCTTCTTTACAATATACCAAGATATTAAACCAACTCTCATGTTAACACATGTTGCTCTAGTTACATACTACATAGATAAAACTTCATCCAGAATGGTTTCATACCTGCCAAATCGAGAAAGCAAAAACAAGGTCCTGAGCACTAATGAGGGTGTCATCATCTACCATCAGAACCGCTGAAATGAGAAGGAAAAAACAAAGTTATAGTGAAGAGTTTGGAAGTGCAGACAAAAAGCAGTCAGGTATGGGCTGGAGAGATGGCTTAGTGGCTAAGCGCTTGCCTGTGAAGCCTAAGGACCCTGGTTTGAGGCTTGATTACCCAGGACCCACGTTAGCCAGATGCGCAAGGGGGCGCACACGTCTCGAGTTCGTTTGCAGTGGCTGGAGGCCCTGGCGCGCCCATTCTTTCTCCCTCTCTCTCTTTCTCTCTCTGCCTCTTCCTCTCTCTGTCTGTCACTTTCAAATAAATAAATAAAAATGAGCAAAAAAAATTTTTTTTAAATAGTCAGGTACAGTCACGTCTATGTAGATCATTCAGTGAAGTGTCTTCCCAATTAGCAAATGGGAAAAAAAATGTATTCCTAGAGAGATTTATCTAGTAGAAAAAGTTATTTTTAAATTATAATTGATTTCATAACTGCCTAAGGGGAAGATAATCATGTAATTATCTTCTATCAACCTAAAAACTAATAAACTTATAAATAAATAAAGCCAAGGTTCTTTTAAGCAAATTACACACTCAAGAAACTGTTACATGTGGGAGGCAAAGGATGGTAAAAACACATTAAGCATAAGCCAAATGGCATTTCATTACTTTTTCTGAAATGCTATGATACTCACCATATCACATGTTTTTTTTTTTTTTTGTAAAGTAATAATAAAAAAAAAAAGGTTACTTTTCTGCTGTTGTTACAAGATATATATGTGATTTCCTCCCCCAGGAAATGGCTTCTTGAAATGTTGGAAATTGCTCCTTAAGTGTCTCAAAGTGCTTGCTTATGATCAACTTCCCCCAGGTCTTCTGCAGACACCTAAGGCAAATCCACACGCCCCCCGCAACCCTACCGGGCTCAGAACCGAGCTCCACTCACCGCTGGTTTCCAGTTCAGGGAAGACTTGGAGCCTATTTCTCATTCTGTTTGCTGTCTGTGCTTTGAACACCACGGGGACAGGGTGAGGCCCGAGGGAGTTCCACAACTCGTCCGGGCCCTTGTCTCCGACGTTGTTCCACACCACGATCACCTTGTGCAGGCGCGGGATGGCCTGGTAGTGGTTTAAGAGCCTGAGCAAGAGATCTGTTCTGTTGTGGGTCTGCATGATGAGAGTGAAGGAATCCAGGGCCGACTTGCTCGGGGATTTTATTTCCCTGCGCAGAGCCAGCATCTCGTCTTCTTTGACGCGGGGAAGTAAATTGGTCAAAGCCCCGGCGACCAGCAGTAACACGAGGGTCACCACCAGGGAGAAGCGAAGCACTCGGACCCCCATGACTCTCCCCGGAAGTTTACAGCTGTGGCAACACCTGGAGCAGAGATGGGAATGAAATACAGAACGGTGAGCGTTCTTGCCAGCCACTGGGTTGTGGCGTTTTCGCGTCGGCACTCAAATGGAGTTCACCACTCTTTCCCAAACTGATTTGGCCTCAGAGATAAAAGGCATACTTTAATACTCTTTTCCCTTTGGTCCTGCTTGTTTTGAATTGCAGATGAACGATCTTAAACACGTCAAACAAGAGGAATTAAATGCTTAAAAAAAAATCTGTCCGTGGGCTGGGGAGATGGTTCAATGTCTAAGGCGCTTGCTTGCAAAGCCTGTCAGCCAGGGTTTGATTCCCCAGTACCTACACAAAGCCAGAAGCACAAAGTGGCACATGCAGCGAGAGGTCATTTGCAGTGGCAAGAGGTCAGGGTGTGCTCTCTCTCTCTCTCTCTACCTCCCTTCCTGTCTTCCTTCATCCCCTTCTCTTTCTTTCCTTTCAAATAAGAACCACTAAATTTATTTTTTATTTTACCACGAAGAATCTGCATCGGAGATTATTTTTTTTTAATATTTCATTTATTTCAGGGAGTGAGAGAGAGACAGAGAGAAAGAGACAGATGGAGAAAGTGAGGATGGGCGCCCCAAGGTCTCCAGCCACTGCAATAGAACGCTCGGCTTGTGCGCCACTTAGGGAATCTTGCTTTACTTGGGGAATTGAACCGGGGCCCTCAGGATTTGCAAGCACCTTCAACAGCTGAGCCATGCATGTCTCCAGCCCTGAGATTATTTTTAAACAAGATTATACTTCCCTCAATGACACATTAATTGTAAGCTTATCTTTTTGCAGCATATTTTTTTAAAAAAATAGACTTACTTTTGGGCTGGAGAGATGGCATCGTGGTTAAGGCGCTTGCCTGCAAAGCCAAAGGCTGCCCATGGAAGCCAGATGCACAAGGTGGCCCTTGCATCTGGAGTTCGTTTACAGTGGTTGGAAGCCCTGGTGCGCCCATTCTCTCTCTCTGCCTCTCTCTGTGTGTCTCTTTCCCTGTCTCAAATAAATAAATAAAAATATTTTTAAAAATAGCTACTTTATTTATTTATCTATTTAGAGACAAAGAGAGAGATAGAAAGAGAGAGAGAATATGAATAGGCGCACCAAGGCAAAATGCAAACGAACTCTAGATGCATGTGCCACCTTGTGTATCTGGCTGACATGGAGAATCAAACCTGGATCCACAGGCTTTGCGGGCAAGCACCTTAACTGCTAAGCCATCTCTCCAGCACTGCAGCATACATTTTAAGAAATAAAATCATATGTGGAACCATAGTACATGAATCAGATAACAGTAACCGCAGTAGCAAGTAACTGTGGTGGCCTCAGAACTTACCAGGGCCCGCCTGTGAGTGTCACATGACACAGTTGCATTTACTCACTCAGCAAACTGAACAGATAAGGAGCATTTATGGCGGGCGCTGCTCTGGGTTTCATGGATGCAAGAATAAAGAAGACAAGCAAGGTGTTTGCTGTTATCACCAAAGCATAAAATAAAGAAACTCCAACAGTATTTTGGACAGTGGTACTGAGCACACTATAGTTTACAAGAATAAAACAGGGCTGGAGAGATGACTTAGCGCTGTCAAGCCAAAGGACCCAGGTTCGATTCCCCGGTACCCACATAAGCCAGATGCACAAGGTGGCAGCATGCGTTTGGAGTTTGCAGTGGCTAAAGGCCCAGGGTGCCCATTCTCTTTCCCTCAAATAAATAAATAAATAAGATACTTTAAAAAAAAAAAAGGATAAATCACAGTGATGTGATGAGAAAGGACCAGATTATATGGGGCTCTGTTTTCTTCCATCCAAGGCATGGATTTTATCCCTAGGCAAGAGGTCAAGGGATTTTCTTCAGGACACTGGCAGGATCTAATTTATCTTTTCTTCTTCTTCTCCTCAATGGATAGTTTTTTCCAAGATTATTAGGCAACTTTAGTAACGCAGCTAGGATTTCTTCCAGGGACCGCTGCCCCAGGCCATTCACCGCTGTGGGCTGTGGGCTTCTACCTGGCTTCGCGTGCTCCTGAGCGTCTGGTACTCCAAATTTTACAGCACAAATCACAAGGTCTAAACATCTATGCATTCTTCTGTCTTCTTCTTGATACCTAAAGAGTCATGCAGCTGGTGGTGACAGTAATCCCACCATTTGGAGCTGAGGCAGGCTTATAATTTCTTTAAAAAAAAAAGAAAAAGAAAAAATATATCTGTATTTTTTTTTGAGGTAGGGTCTCACTCTAGCCCAGACTGACCTAGAATTCGGTATAGTCTCAGGGTGGCCTCAAACTCATGGTAAAGCTTCCCAAGTGCTGCTATTAAAGGTGTGTACCACCACGCCCAGGTATTAAAAAATATATATATATACATGTATATGTGTGTGTGTGTGTATGTATGTATGTATGTGTGTGTGTGTGTATATATATATATGCATATATATATATATATGTATATGTATATTTGCAAGACAGAAAGAGAGGTTTTGAAATAGAAAGAGAAAGATGAGAGAGAAAGAGAATGCTAGGGCCAGTAGCCACTGCAAACGAACTCTCTACATGCATGTGCCACCTTGTGCATCTGGCTTTTTATGTGGGTACTGGGGAATCAAACCTGGGTTCTTTGGCTCTGCAGGCAAGCGCCTTAACCACGAAGCCATCTCTCCAGCCCCAGGATTACAGTTTCTAGGCCAGCCTGGGCTATATAGTTAAGACCCTGTTTCAAACAAAACCAAACAAGACAGAGCTGGCCCCGGAATCACAAGCCATAAACAAATAACTGACGAGAGTAGCCTAGGTATTCACCAGCCGAAAAATTCGGTTTGATCGACGTCTCAATTGTATGTGTGAGAAAAGGTTAGATCTCACCGTTGGTTTCCCAGACCTACGACTGATCTCTGGCTTCCACACACCTTCCCAGGCATGATTGCTACCTCCCACGGAGCACTGCGGTTTTCAACTACCTCTGATTGCAGACTACTTACTTCCCCACAAACCTCCACCAAGCCTCTTAGGCGTGTCTGCAGTTCATTTTGGCAAGCGACTATCGTATTCCTTTTGTCAAAGTACGAATTCAGCTGAGCATGCCTGCAGCCATGTGAAGATTCGAACTGCCATGGCTGTTTCCCCTGCGGTTTTATGGACGCATCTTACAAGCTAGTCCTGATCAGGCTTGTGCTTGACTCTGATGGTATCTTAAGATTAACCCAGTACATTCTAGCCGGGGTGTCCACTTACGTCACAGTCTGTAAATACACCCCTTTCTAGCCCCGAATTGCAGGGCTCCAACTGTCTTGCCACCACCCACGTCCACACTTTGTTCAGGTTCCTCAGTAAATTACACTCTGAGCAATCGTGACCCTGCTGCGTCTTTAGGTTCAAGACACGCTGGGGTCAATCTTCGCACCCGGGACCCGTTGATCTATTCTACAAGTTCAAAGGCCAAAATTAAGGAAAATGAATTGTCCAAAGAATTATACTAATAAAAAGACGAGTGACTGGGCCGGAGAGATGGATTGGCGGTTAAGGCTCTTGCGTGCAAAGCCAAAGGATCCACTCAGGTTTTACATTCCAGTACCCACGTAAAGCCAGATGCACAAGGTGGTACATATGTCTGGAGTTTACCTGCAGTGGCTACTGGCCCTAGTGTGCCCATTCCCTCTCTCTTTCCTTGCAAATAAATAAATAAAATATTTTTTAAAAAGGGAAAGCTTATTTATTATTTCATTTATTTACTTTAAAGTTTACTTACTTGTTTATGTGTACGGGCACACCAGGGCTTCTTGCCACTGCAAACAAACACCAGGTGCTTGAGCCACTTTCTGCATCTGGCTTAAGTAGGTGGTTTGAGAATTGAACCGGAGGCCCTCAGGTTTCAGAAGCAAGTCCCTTTAGTTGCTGAGCTGTTGTCCAGACCCCTATTTATGACAGAGTCTCATAAATAGGCCCCAAACTCATAACCCTCCTGCTTCAGCCTCCTAAATGTTGAGATTTATAGGGATGTTCCAATGCACAGAGCCTTGGGAAGAGTTTTTCACAAAGGCAAAGCAAAGAAGTTCTGCTTTAAAACAAAATAAAACAAAAAACAGTTCAGACTTGAAAAGCAATGTTGCTTTTACAGAAAGCTTTTTGGAATGCTTTTATTTGGGGGGGGCGGGATTCTGTCTTGGATTTTTTTCTGTAGTTTGTTCTACTAAGAAAAGCAATTCCATGTTTCCTGTTCTATCAGAGCTTCACTCTAGGATATGAGTTATTATAAGTACCTTCAGCTTTCCTGTGGTTACTTTTCAGGGACAGTAACTGAAGGTTCTCATTTCCTGTACCCTCTTACTCCAGCAGCCCATACTGCTAATATAGTCAAGGATGGGCTGCACAAATTAATAATGATGGTCCCAAAGGTCCTGGGATCCTTTTAGAATTTAATCAACAGCAGATCTCGTGGCAGGTATTTTCAGTTCTGCGTTGTCAGTTATAAACACTCAAGGTAAAGAACCGCTTTGGCAAGCACAGGGAAGAGTGTCAGGGTCAAGACGCTTGCATTCTTTATGTGGGACCGAGCAGGAACGGCACACAAGACGTCTACAGAAGCCTCTCCAGTCTTTAGAGAAGACACTCACCTCTCACTGTCTGCAGCTTGAGTCTAGGCAAAGCAATGGGGACATTGCTGTAGCTTGCTATAAATACGCAATGTCGGACACTCATGAGTGACAACTTCACCCTTATCTGCTCTTTTTAAATTCTTTTCCCACGTTTTACTTATTTGAGAGTCAGAGAAGGAGGGAGAAAGAATGTGTGTGAGTATGGGCACACCTGGACCTCTTGCCATTGTAGAGGAACTCCAGATACACGCACCACGTGTGTCTGGCTTTATCTGAGTACTAGGGAATTGAACTGGGGCAGTCAGGCTTTGCAAACAAGTGCCTTAAACCGCTGAGCCATCTCTGCAGCCCTTATCTGCTCTTTAAAGTTGGGGTTTGTTCCTATACTCGTTTTAGACTTTTTCTCTTTCAAATACTTTCTATATCTAAGAGGTTTGAAGAGATCTGAATAATTTATGTCTTTAGAGATTTACTATAAATATTTCATTTAGTATTTATTAAAGCGTGCAGCACAATATAATTCTGTAATTTTTTTAGCTGCGTGGAAAAGGAAGAGAACTAGGACTTTACAGGCTGCAGTGTAAGAAGGACATTACTTTAAGAACAGCTGAGCTCTAGAATTCTCCAGTAAGCCCACTGTAAACAGCCATCACGTGCTTTAGAGAACGATGATGACAATATGGTGATATGGATGACACAATTTGTAGGGATGATTGTACCCTCCAGGGGAATTTGGCCATGTCTGGTGACATTTTGGCTTTCTCAACTGGAGGGGAGATAATATTGCTTTTTGGCGGGTAGATGTCAGGGATGCCACCAAACTTCCTACAATGAGCAGGACAGTCCCTCACTACAAAGAAGTATCTTGCCCATCATGCCAACTGTGCCAAAGGGAGAAATTCTGCTCTGTATTTCAGTTGTCAAGAAGACACAGTTGAGCCCAGGTGTGGTGGCGACATATTTAACCCCAGCAGTTGGGAGGCAGAAGTAAGTGAATTACTGTGAGTTGAAGACTGCAAAGTGAATTCCAGGCCAGTCTGGGCTAGAGTGAGACCCAACCTCAAAAAAAAAAAAAAAAAAAAAAAAAGTGGAGAAATAGGAACACGCATTCACTGTTGGTGGGAATGTAAGCTGGTACAACCACCATGAAAAGCAGTATGGAGACTCCTTGTTGCAGTCAGGTTCTCATTGCTGGTAGAAATCACCCAGCCAAGAGCAGCTTCTGGGAAAAGGAGGTTTATTTTGGCTTACAGGCTCGAGGGGGAAGCTCCTCGATGGCAGGGGAAGACGGCATGAGCAGAGGGTGGACATCACCCCCTGGCCCACATCAGGTGGACAATAGCAACAGGACAGTGTGCCAAACACTGGCAAGGGGAAACTGGCTATAAAGCCCATAAGCCCGCCCCCAACAATACACTCCCTCCAGGAGGCGCTAATTTCCAAATCTCCATCAGCTGGGAACCTAGCATTCAGAACACCTACGTTTATGAGGGGCACCTGAATCAAACCACCATATTCCACCCCTGGCCCCCATAAACTGATAACCATACATGATGTAAAATGTAATACATTCATTTAACTTTAAAAGTCCTCATAGTTTTTTATCAATTCCAATGATGTTCATACATCCCCATAGTCCAAGATCTTTTAACTGAGCCATGATATCAAAAAATAACCTCAATAAAACCATAATGGCACAGAATAAACATTCACATTGCAGAAGATGGCACTGGGCACAGCAAAGAAATATGCAGCCAATACAAGATTTTAAACAGCCAGGGCAAACACCAAATTCTGTAGCTCCAAGTCCAACAACTCTAGTCAGTGACAAACTCCAAGTCCAATACTTCTACCAGCAACAAGTCTCTGGCATTCCAATTCCACCCCTCCAGTTAGGCTACTCACAGTCCTGGAAAACTTTATTGGGCCCAGCAGCTTTCCTTAGTAGCCATCTCATGGTCCCGGCATCTCCACTGGGTCTCCACTGCAAGTCACGGTTCATCTTCATGGCCCCATGGGGTCTCCATGCAGGCAACCAGCAAACCTGCTTCACACTGCCCATGGCCATTTCCAAAACACAAGACTGTGTTGCAAACTCAGTGACCCTCTTTCCAGCATTTCTTATACTCCACGATACTACATAGGGTGCCAATTTGTTAATCCAGGGGAGACTAAAGCAAACTTTGAAGAACAGGACACTCCTTGAACACTCAGGCCCTTTCAAAACAGTTTACACTCTTCCTGTTGCCCCAGTGCAGGTCAGCCAGCCCGGTCTCAAAGGTGAATGGGCAGCAGTTCACCCAAAGATTTTTCTTTCTGTGCCATATTCCTCGGCTCACACCAGTTCATTTCTATGCAAAGCAACCCTGCACAACTTCTCAGGACACAGACATAACAGTAAACTTCCAACACAAGCTGCTAGCCCAGTCCAGGCAAAGCTCTTTCTCACCCTCATAAGCCAAACCTCACAGTCCATAGTTCTTACTTCATTCAGGTCGTTCAACTCTGACCAGAATAGTCCATCAAGCTGTATTTACATCACTGCAAGGCGTCTCTTTGGCCAAGGTTTCAAATCCTCCCGCATTCCTCTTGAAAATCAGCTCCAAAAGGCCAAAGCCACACAGTCAGGTGTCTAGCAGCAATCCCACTCCTCAGTACCACTTTATTATTACAGTCAGGTTCGCATTGCTGGTAGAAATCACCCAACCAAGAGTAGCTTCTGGGAAAAAGAGGTTAATTTTGGCTTACAGGCTTGAGGGGAAGCTCCACAATGGCAGGGGAAAACGATGGCATTAGCAGAGGGTGGACATCATCCCCTGGCCAACATAAGGTGGACAATAGCAACAAGACAGTGTGCCAAACACTGGCAAAGGGAAACTGGCTATAACACCCATAAGCCCGCCCCCAACAATACACTCCCTCCAGGAGGCGTTAATTCCCAAGTCTCCATCAGCTAGGAACCTAGCATTCAGAACCCCTAAGTTTATGGGGGACACCTGAATCAAACCACCACACTCCTGAAAAGGATGAATATAGAGTTAACAACAGACCCTGTTATTCCCTTACTGTGCATTTATCCTAAAAGCTCCACATCTCAGTTCAGAAATATTTGCTCAACCATGTTTAAAGCTTCTCAATTCATAATAGCTATGAGCTAGCATCAACCCAAATTACCCATCATTGGATGAACGGATAACCAAGATGTGGTATATCTACACGACGGAATTCTACTCAGCAGCAAGAAAACAAGCGACACAATGAAATTTGTAGAAAAATGGTGGCACTCAGAGCTCACACATTTCCAGAAAGACAATCGTTGTGATGTCTCACTCATCCGCAGTTCCTAAGCTGGATCAGCCTGAGTTGCCGACATAACTGAATGGCACCTCAAGGCTGGGCCAACATGGAGGGGAGCGGTTGGGGGAAGGGCAAGGGCTGGGCGGGGGACACAAAACTGAACCCAACTTGAACTGGTACCACAGACTCCTCTGTCCTGGCTGTTAGACTGAAAGGTAGAACCCTCAAGAGGACCTTAGGGGGAGCACCTGGATGGAAGGGCCCTGGAGAGGGTGAGATGAACCTAACCTTAAATTTTTCCTGTTTCGCTTTCCTCTATGTCTTTTTCTTTTCCCTTAGCGCTGCCCTGTAACTCCTTGTACCAGGATGTGGTTTACATCCACAATGAGCTGTTGATCAGAGAGACCTACTAGATCTCCCAAAACAAACAAGACAGTCTTTCGTCAGAGCACTTGATTACCCACCAGAGGTTAATGGTAAGACCCTACTGCTGAAGACACCAAATGCTGTCAGCACAGACCATGGAGAGACCTGGTTGGAATCCGGAGGAGAGCCAGTCCTCAGATAATTAGCCCATCCAGTGCTGGAAGGCGCTACATGAGCCACGGGGAAAAGTGGCCAACATCTGTCTGAGCAACTCAAAGTCCAAGTGACTCAGAAGCAAACAACCTGACGTGATGCTCACGAGAGTGCAATAGAGGCACATGGCCATGGTGGGTAACGAACTGCTCTTGGATTGGCTAACAGATCTATCTGCTCAGTGGAAAGGAAACCATATCTGGAACTGGGAAACAAGTCAGAATCATATCCAGATAACGATTCTGCTTTCCACTGCCAAGCTCCCACTAATCTGGGGATATAAGAGGGTCTACAGCCTTTAAATTCTCTCTAAATTCATAATGGTTATCCCATTTAACTGGTGCTGATCTCACTCTCTGTTGGAGAATCTGCTTCTCTTTTTCAGATGGCAGCTGGACCTAAGGAGATAAATGACCCAGCGCGCTCCAAGTTGGACCAGCTGAAATCACAGAGGAATTGGGGAAATGAGCAAGAGTGCTGCTTTCTTAGTGAATCTGATATCAGCACAAGGGTGAAGGAGATCGACCTTGAGGATACTCAACACCTACTAAACCACAAATCCAGGGGATCCTAAGTGCCTATTACTGCAATAGACTTAAAATGCTCCCAGCACTTTAAGTTAAAGTTAAGGGAGTTTTGTGGACGAGGGGGTGGAAAGATTGTTAGAGCCAAGAGTTGGGATATTTTGCACAGCGAGACTGCCTCTCTCCCATAACTGACTGCTGCCCCCATGATGCATGACCCACAATCCCCACGGGATTGACCGGCATTCCCAACATGGAAGGTGTCTTCAGAAAAGGGCCAGGGAAGAGGGAAAGGATGGTACAGACATGTGTTGTTTACATATAAAATGTGTCCATATCTAATAAAAATACATGTTAAAAAATATTCATAGAAGTGAGGAGAGTAATAAGAAAAGATACCTAAAAAGTCTTCCTTGAGGGAAACAATGAAAAATTATTGGGTGGGACTCACCATTCTAGTCATAGTGACAGTTCAGGTCTTCTCTAATAATATCTGTCTGTTATTATGGACTTGTATGTCTTTATAGTACAAATGCTGTGGTTGGGTATGTTTCGTGCTTGATCCCTATCAGTCCTGTGGCTTCCTGAGTCTGCATGTACCCTGTCCCTCCCACACTTTCCCTCTTACACATGCTCCCATTATGACCCCAGCTACCATAGGTTCTAACCACAGGCAGACTAAATGGGGCCATTTGATTTTGAACCGTCAGTCTCCAAACTGTGAGCTAAATAAACTTCATTTCTTTACTCAAAAATATTAAAAATAAATAAATAGAGACAGAGTGGGACATGATGGGCTGGGCTACTGGTGTGGCAGCTTCTGGAAACCCCACCTCTCCTTGCTGTACTCCAATAATCAGGGACAAAACCATCTCTCAAAAGGTACCCAATAAGCCGGGCATGGTGGCACACACCTTTGATCCCAGCACTCGGGAAGCAGAGGTAGGAGGATCGCCAAGAGTTCGAGGCCACCCTGAGACTACAGAGTGAATTCCAGATCAGCCTGAGACCCTACCTCAAAAAACAAAAACAAACAAACAAACAAAAAAGTACCCAATATGCCTATCCCTGCAAACACACAAACTCAGAGCTGGAAGGGATGTCAGAGCCCTCAGAAGCCAACTTCCCCTTTCCCAAAGGAACGACCTCAGCGCCCGGGAATGGAACCTTGCCTAAGGCCCTGCAGCTGCATTGGCTACTGGGCAGCAATAGGCCCAAGCAAGCTTTTCCTGATGGCAGTTGGTGCCGCGGTTACCGTGGCGTAGTAAATTCCACGAGGATGGGTCACAGCATTAATATGTTAAGGCTGTCACTAACATACCTGCAAGATAACGTAAAAATTATCACTGGGTATGCAGGCATATTTTTATAGTTTCAGTATTTCATAAACAGTAAAATCCACCCATTTAAAGAATATAGTTGAGCATATTCTTTCTATATCCTAACAGAGTTTTGGAAATGCCACGTTTCAAGTTGCTGGGATGATTGTTCAAACCAGACACAGTTCATGGGAGGAAGGGGTTTATTTCAGCTTACAGATCCAGGAGAAGTCCCATCGGTGGCGGCAGAAGCTGGCTCTCATTCACACATCCAAGCAGAGACAGAAAACATCACCATGCTGCAACACCAAAGAGCTGCACGCACAAAAGTTCAGCAGAGCTCACACCTCTCTGCGTATCTCTGGGCTGGAATCAGATCCATCCCCCCCAAACACCTTTGGGCTGCATCTCAGGATCCACCCCCAATGACACCTCCTCCAGCCAGATGGCTGGAAACTCAAGTTACACCCTTAATAAAACACCTGAGTCAGCCAGGTGTGGTGGCGCATGCCTTTAATCCCAGCACTTGGGAGGCAGAGGTAGGACTGCTGTGAGTTTGAGGCCACCCTGAGACTACATAGTGAATTCCAGGTCAGCCTAAGCTACAGTGAGACCCTACCTCAAGATACCACAAAAACAACAACAACAAAAAAAAAAAAACAAACACCTGCATCTATGGGAGGCATACATTCAAATGACCACACCATGATAATTTTTTTGTGTGTGTGAGACACGGTCTCACCATATAACCTGTCCCGGTTGGCCTCGACAAACTCATGACCCTTCTGCCTCAGCCTCCTGGTGCTGGGATTACAAAGGGATGTACCACTAAGTGAGGTCCAGAATGTAATGTTAAAACGTTTTCGGGCTGGAGAGATGGCCTAGCGGTTAAGCACTTGCCTGTGAAGCCTAAGGACCCCGGTTCGAGGCTCGGTTCCCCAGGACCCACGTTAGCCAGATGCACAAGGGGGCGCACGCGTCTGGAGTTCGTTTGCAGAGGCTGGAGGCCCTGGCGCACCCATCTCTCTCTCTCTCTCTCTTTTTCTATCTATCTATCTGCCTCTTTCTCTCTCTTGTCACTCTCAAATAAATAAATAAATAAATGATGGGCTGGAGAGATGGCTTAGCGGTTAAGCGCTTGCCTGTGAAGCCTAAGGACCCCGGTTCGAGGCTCGGTTCCCCAGGTCCCACGTTAGCCAGATGCACAAGGGGGCGCACGCGTCTGGAGTTCGTTTGCAGAGGCTGGAAGCCCTGGCGCACCCATTCTCTCTCTCTCCCTCTATCTGTCTTTCTCTCTGTGTCTGTCGCTTTCAAATAAATAAATAAATAATTTTAAAAAATAAATAAATAAATGAACAAAAAACTTAGAAAAAAAAAAGGTTAAAAAAAATGTTTTCAACAGCCCAAGAAGAAACCTGGACTTATTAGTAATCACTTCCCATTCCACGAACCCTAATCCCCAAGCTCCTCTCCAGTCCCAAGAAACCACTAATGTACCTTCAGATTCAATGAGCCTGCCTCGTGTAGACATTTCTGATGGATGGACTTGTGTAACATAAGGCTTTTATATCCCACGTCTTCCTCTTCGTGTGTTTGCAAGGTTCACGCACACTGTAGTATGTAGGGACAAAAACTGCATTCTTGGGCTGGAGAGATGGCTTAGTGGCTAAGCGCTTGCCTGTGAAGCCTAAGGACCCTGGTTCGAGGCTCAATTCCCCAGGACCCACATTAGCCAGATGCACAAGGGGGCGCATGTGTCTGGAGTTCATTTGCAGTGGCTGGAGGCCCTGGTGCGCTCATTCTCTCTCTCACTCTCTGCCTGCCTTCCTCTCTCTCTCTCTTAAATAAAAAATAAACAAAACAATAAAAAAATTTGCTTATTAAAAAAAAAACTGCATTCTTCTTGAAATGTCAAATAGCATTGTATGGTACGGGTCTCCCCTTCTGTTTGTTCATCAGCTGCGGAGTCTTGGGTTCTTTCTGCATTTTAGTCTTATAAATACGGCTGCCTTGGATACATGGCTAGCGGTGGAACAGCTGGGTTAGGATCCGAGGACTATTTAATTACCCGAGAAGTGACGTCGTTTTTGGAAGGTCGTGACTGGACACTGGAAGCTATCTGAAACATGGACGTAACAGAGTAAGAACGTTACACATCCTCACGCGTAGGTACGCAAAGGCCCGGGTCATTTTGATTTTCCTAGACCTACTCTTCGGTTATTTACTACATCCAAGTTCCCTGGAATGAGCAGAGCTAGTCCCTGAGGCTGGAAGAGCAATAAGGACCCAGAGAGAAGGCGTAAACGCACGTGCCGGGGCGGAGAGCGAACCCAGCTGGCCTCGGGCTCATCAGGCAGGGAGGCAGTCAACAGCGTGGCACTGTAAGGCAAGTGCATGCCATTGCATCTTCATGCCACGCACGGGGCAAGGACGGTAACTGCCATGCTATTTTGCTGTGAGATGCGCCCGGTACTCCACAGATGATTTCTCTTCGGCCTCATCTGCCACGATATGTACTTGCATAGAAATGGATGATTATAGAACACAGATGCTTGGAAGAAGAACCTTCCTCTGCCAAGAGAGAAAGCCGCTCCAAGGTGGAACGCAGAGGTCGGTTCACAAAACTGAGCATTCTTCCTGTGGGCATGAAAGGTGACAGCTGGAAGGGGATCACAGCACAGCTGCCAAGCAGTTTCGGGCCAGGTTTATTGCGCGCCGATTACAGGCATTGTTTAAACTGAGGCGAAGGGACTGGTTACCTACGCACACACAGCAAACTGGTCCATGAATCCAGGAATCACATATGCTGTTTACCTACGAAGTACTTCCTCCTGCCCATCTGACACACTTCTCCTCCCCACGTCTCTTTCAAATAATACCACCTGCCCTGTACACGTTTCACAAGGAGTTCTCCAACCTCAGCACTCCCCTGAGCTCTGAACACAATCTCAGCAGGTAGCAAGTGTACTTCTGTCCTCCCCTTTTCAGGGGGAAAGTATCTTAAGAATGCCTGTGCCAGTCCTCACAAACCAGAATGGGATCTGTTTATCTTTATTTATTTATTTGAGAGAGAGAGGCAGATGAGAGAGAACAGGCACACCCGGGCTTCTAGGCACTGCAAACGAACTCCAGACGCATGCACCATCTTGTGCATCTGGCTTACGTGGGTACTGAGGACTCAAACCTGGATCCTTAGGCTTTGCAGGCAACTGCCTTAACCCCTGAGTCATCTCTCCAGCCCAGTCCAATTTTGCTTTTTTTTTTTTTTAAGCGAGTGTACAAACATCTTGGTAGATGAATGGGACAACGGGATCTATGTTTAAAATGTCCTTTTACAATGGAGGCCTAAACCATTAATAGACTAAGTTCAAGGGCAAATCAGGCCCAGTTCAACTAGTATCCAAGGGCTGGAGAGATGATTCCGTGGTTAAGAGGATGCCCTGTGTGACCACCAGGCCCTGAGAGACTGTGAGTGTCTGAATCCAAGTGGTCACATAAGCAACTGGACATGGTCACATGCATCTGTAAGCCCAGACTCGTAGGGAAATAGAGACCTGTGAATCACAGGCATTTGCAAAAAAAAAAAAAAAAAAAAAAAAAAGAAAAGAAAAATAAAAGAAAAAAGCAAAAAAAAAAAAAAGGTGATGGAGTGGGGACAGCTGTAGGTACACACATACCACACTACACACACAAACAAATAAAATAGCACCTGAGAAAATTTTCCTTACATAAAAGGTCCACATGCATACACCACATTACACACACAGAAAGAAGCAAAAACATAGTAGCACCCAAGGAAACTTTCCATACATAAGACGTACACACGCATATACCACATACACTCATCACACACACAAACGTGCACAAAAATATAACAGTACCCAAGAAAATTTTCTTTACATACGACAACTGAGTTGTCACCCAACTGGGGACTAAGAGAGCCACCCACAGATTATGACTTCAAGCCCGAACCACACAGAGCACCTTCCCACTTGCACTACTGTGGCCAAGATACTTGATAAATCAAGATACTCGATAAATGAAAGATGGCCCAAATCTTTGATTTGCTTCATATCTTTCTGAAGTTACTCTGCATTGATTTTTTTTTTTTTAAGAGAAAAAGAAAGAGACAGAGGGAGCTATAGACCTGGCACACCAGGGCCTCAGCCACTGCAATCAAATTCCAGATACTTGCACCACCTACTGGGCATGTGCGACCTTGCACTTGCCTCACCTTTGTGTGTCTGGCTTATGTGGGACCTGGAGAGTTGAACATGGGTCCTTAGGCTTTGCAGGCAAGTACCTTAACTACTAAGCCATCTCTCCATCCCTGAAATATTTTTTACTATCCCTGTTTCTATGGAAGCTCTTGGTGAATGAAATCATTTGTTACACAATAACAATATCATCCTTGTAAATTTCCCCAAGATGTAGAAGCTACCAATAACCAGAAGGTAGCAATATCAAACTTGAGCAGACAGACCTCATACCCACTTGACTGTTTACAGTATCACTAGTCTGCACACTTGGTCTCCAGCTGGTGGCACTGTTTTGGGAGGCTGTAGAACCGTCAGTAGGAATGAAAGGGGTCACCAGAGGGCAGACCCTGCACAGGACCCAGCAGTTCTCTGCTTCCTGGTTGGTATCATACAGCAAGAAACTATAGCCGGACGTGGTGGTGCACGCCTTTAATCCCAGCACTCAGGAGGCAGAGGTAGGAGGATTGCCATGAGTTCAAGGCTACCCTGAGACTACAGAGTTAATTCCAGGTCAGCCTGGGCCAGAGTGAGACCCTACCTCAAAAAAAAAAAAAAAAAAAGAAAGAAAGAAAGAAACCATAGTTCAGTGCTGGAGAGATGGCTCAAGTGAAGGCACTTGCCCATGAAGCCTAAGGACCCAGGTTCGATCCCCCAGTACCCACATAAGCCAGATGCACAAGGTGGCACATTGTTTGCAGTGGCAAGACACCCTGGCGCTGCCTGTTCTATTTCTCTATCTGACTCTCTCTCAAACAAACAAACAAATAAATAATTAAAAAAAATTTTTTTAAAGAATTGGAGCCATTCTTTATGGGTCAGTCAGCTTAGAATGAACCACACCGACATTTACAGCAGGGCTCTCAGTAAGTGCCAGCATCGCTGCCGCCCTTCGCGACCCATCTCCTTATCCCTACCCAAAGCTGTTTGTCACTCCTGGTATTTTCTAGTTCTCCTCTTCCCTTTCCCACTGGAACCATCCTATTCTTTCTGAGCACACCTCAGCTAGCTACTATCACTGAGCTAGAGTTAGCTTTATTATCGTTTTACTTATGGGGGAATAACATCAATATGTATGAAGTGTTTGCAAAGCACAGCCTGCCTCCTTGAATCTAGCCATCTATCACCGAGGCAATGAGGTCCTCAAAGAGTATGATTTATGGGAGACGAAACTTCTGTCTAGCCTCGTATCTTTCTCCTGGGATTGTCAAAACAACGAGGATGACAGGGCTGGGAGATGACCAATCCAACGCACATAAACGAGGGGAACAAGTATGGTCTTTTCCCTAAGAGGAACACTGAAGGCTTCTATAAGGATCCAAGGAGTCAACGCATACTAAGAAGAAAGCTAGAAATAGAAAAGCAATTTTAGCTCCATAGAGTGTAATGCAAAGTTAGTTCCAGAAATAGGTCAAAAAGAAATCAAGCACATTTGCAAATATTATTTTTATAATTGCAGGATACTGGAGATTTTTATTTGACTGTTAGTCATAGGAAAAACAGGGGTGGAGGGTTGCTGTAATCATTAAGGTGTCTTATAGTATGCTTACCCTTGAGACCAACAGTAGTTCTCAGCACCTTTCAAAATCACTTCTCAAAGAGATGCATACACATGAATTATGGCTTTTAAAATATTTTCAGATATTAAACCAAAGAGAGAAGCCATTTTAAAAATATTTTTAAAATAAAAAAATTATATTTATTTGACAGAGAGAAAGAGGGAGAGGGAGAGCAAGAGAGAGAGAGAGAGAGAGAGAGAAAGAGAGAGAGAGAGAGAAGGGGTGTGCCAGAGCCTTCAGCCACTGCAAACAAGCTCCAGATGCGTGCACACCCTTGTGCATCTGGATAGCATGGGTCCTGGGGAATCGAACCTGAGTCCTTTGGCTTTTGCAGGCAAATGCTTTAACCTTTAAGCCATCCCTCCAGCCCTCTTTTTAATTCTTTTTTTAAAAAATTTATTTATTAGCGAGAGAATGGACACACCAGGGCCTCTAGCCACTTCAAACAAACACCAAGATGCATGCACCACATTGAACATCTGGCTTATGTGGGTTCTGGGGAACTGAACCTGGGTCCTTAGGCTGCACAAGCAAGTGCCATAACTGCTAAGCCATCTCTCCAACCCGATGAATCTTCATTCATGTTAGCTTTTCACTTTAACTGGGGAAGGTCCAAATATTCATGATGCTTATCCATCAATAAATATTTACAGGTACTTACCACATGCCCAACAATGTTAGCTCAGCAGGCAGCCGTAGCGCCTGCCTTCACTGAGCTTAGTACTGGCAATAGAATGATATGCAATGCCTGCAACTGGTAATGTCATAAATTTTACATAGATGTGAAATAAATCAGATCTGCTTCATTTTGTAGATGGAGCAGTTGGGACAGAATATGAAAAGAATGTCCTGCTGGGTCAGAACCAAACTCCTGATTCTCACATTTGAGCTGCTTTGTGTTAATGTTTGCCTCATGTGTGTGTGTGTGTGATGTGTACATACGTATGTGGGCATGTTTGTGTGTGGTGTTCACGTGTGTTGACATGCACGTGTGTGTGGTTTGTACTTATGTATGTGGGCATGTGTGATGCCCACGTGTGTTGGTATGCACATGTGTGTGGTGTGTACACATGTATGTGGGCAGGCATGTTTGTGTGTGGTGTTCACGTGTGTTGGCATGCACGTGTGTGTGTGTGTACTTATGTATGTGGACATGTGTGATGTTCATGTGTGCTTGCATGCACATGTGTGTGGTGTGTACACATGTATGTTGGCACGTTTGTGTGTGGTGTTCACGTGTGTTGGCATGCATGTGTGTGGTGTGTACATATGTATGTGAGCATGTTTGTGTGTGGTGTTCATGTGTGTTGGCATGCACATGTGTGTGATGTGTACATATGTGGGCATGTTTGTGTGTGTTCATATGTGTTGGCATGCACGTGTCCGTGGTGTGTACATATGTATGTGGCATATACCACACCCAGCATTTTTACATGGATGCTGGAGATCCGAACTCAGGTCCTCATGCTTACCTCCCAAAATGAAAAAAAAAAAAAGATCTGCAATCTGGACTATTATTTCCATCCTAAAAGAGGACTTACAGTATTTCCTAACAGGCCCTGGCTCCAGTTAGACCTTTTCTTTCTTTTCTTGTATCACTATTTTTATTTACTTATTATTTTTTGCAGCAGCAGCAGAGTCTCACTGTAGCCCAGGCTCATCTGAAACTCACTCTCTAGTCAGGCTGGCCTTGAACTCAAAGTGATCCTCCTACCTCAGCCTCCTGGGTTCTGGGATTTAAGGAGTGCACTGCCACATCTGGCTTTCTTTCTTCCTTTTTTTTTTTTTTTTTGTCTTCTTAAGACAGGGTCTTATTACGTAATCCAGCCTGGCCTTGAATTGGCAATTCCACTGTCCTAGCAGAATTCCAGGTGTGCACTTCCACGTCTGGTATGGAAATGAAATCACCTGTACGGAAAGCCTGAAGTACACCGTGAGCCCCAGGCTCAACAGAAACCTAACAACCTCAGAGGAAGACACTGGTGTTTATCTATTCTCATAGCAACATTATTTACAGTAGCCAAAAGGAAGAAGCCATCCAAATATCCAAGGATAAGTAGATAATCCATTCAGAAAATGTATGTACAAACAAAAAAGTCCATTGTATGGACGATGATTGATGGTTCAGAAAGCTAATTCACACTACCATCTGAACGAACCTTGAAGGCATTATACCATGTGACATAAACTCAGATACAAAAAGAACAAATGAGGGCTGGAGAGATGGCTTAGCAGTTAAGCGCTTGTCTGTGAAGCCTAAGGACCCCGGTTCGAGGCTTGGTTCCCCAGGTCCCACGTTAGCCAGATGCACAAGGGGGCGCACGCGTCTGGAGTTCGTTGAAGCCCTGGCGCGCCCATTCTCTCTCTCTCCCTCTATCTGTCTTTCTCTCTGTGTCTGTCGCTCTCAAATAAATAAATAAATAAAAATACTTAAAAAAAAAAAGAAAAAGAACAAATGATTCATGACTCCACTTATAGATCATTAGGACAATCAAATTCATAGAGATATAACGTAGACTGTGATTGCTGGGAGCTGGGGGGTAGGACGAAATGGATAGTTTTTGTAAGTATTTTAATTTTATTTTTATTTGAAAGAAAGAGGGAGAGAAAGAGAGAAAGAGAGAATGGGCACACCAAGGCTTCTAGCCACTGCAGACAAAGTTCAGATGCATGTGCCATCTTGCTGGCTTACAGGTGCCTGGGGAATCAAACCTGGGTCCTTAGGCTTCACAGACAAGCGCCTAACCACTAAGCCATCTCTCCAGCCCCTGGATATTTTTTTTAGTGGGCATAAAGTCTCAGTTTTACCAGATGAAAAAGTTCTGGGGATTATTTACACAATCATGCAAAAATATTTAACACTATTGAACTGCAAAAAGATGGTCAATCCTGTTAAACATATTTCACTACTTTTTTAAATAAAGCCAAAAATATGTTACTTACCTCATTGTGTTGTTAATTTTGAGGAAGAAAAAGCTTTCCTTATGGCTTCAGTGTTTCATAGGATCAGGTTCTCTTGGCACTATTAAGAGAAATCAAAGAATTTTCTGTGATGCTTTTGTCAATTAGCAGGACATTTAAACAAATGTTCATCCATAGGCTTTGAATTAATTTAGAATTAAATTAGAATGTGCTATCTTGTGTTTTAAGAATCGTGTTTAGGCAACGAGGTACACAATAGCATCCTGTTGGATGGTGTCAACAGTGCTATATTTTAATTTTTATCTTTCTTTGGAGGAGCCAGTAGCAGCATGAATGGACATCCGAACGACCTTCTGCTTCCACAGTGGACAGCGGGGCAATGGTCTGAGAGGCTCCGAACACATAAGCAATATGCATCGGCATTCAACTCCCAAATTTACATCCATCTGTCTTCTTTGCCACAAGCACAATTCCCGGTTCTCATCAGCGGTTCTCAGATGCTCCGTTGGAAGCCTCTAATAAGCCGTAGGTCTAAAATAGGGCTGCAGATAAATGCCAGCCCAGATGCCGAAGGATGACAGATGGCATCCTTCCCGTGACTGCTGACTGCCGCCAGAAAGGAACCAGACCCAGCACGAGAGATAAACTTCTGTCCCTTCATTTTTCTCAGTCTTCAATCCCACAGACGAACTGCTGTTTATCCCCCACGACCCAAATAGCATGCAGTTAATCCAGTGCAATTAAATCGGTGATATAAACACATAGCTTAAAGTTCACACGAGAAAGACACTAATTTAAAAAATTCACTACTTATCTTTTCTACTCTTAAAAATCCATTTAATCTTGGAACACATAAAAAAAAAAAAAACAAAGCAAGAATGACTGGAGGCTTTGGGAGGTATTAGATCTAACTGGAGATTTGTAGCACGTTGGCCCCTAAAATAGACTGGAAGGATTATTATCTTTCATGAGAAAAATTAAAGCAGGGGTAAAAGGAATGGGTAGTATATATAGAGAGACTCACAGAGTAATGCCCGATTACTCTTCATCTCTGTGTACAACTTAAATCTGACAGGGTTCTACAATAACGGACTGCAATACCACCACCTTCCTCTCTTCACTTCTCCTCTCAAAAAAAAAAAAACAAAAACAACTTTGACTCTTGGCTTTATCGTCTCAGTATCCAACACAGAGCCTGGCACTCAGTAGACAATGAAGGACCATTGAGTTGAAAGACTCAAACTTTGCCATGACAAACAGATTGAGGTTAACACAGACGGATTAAATATGATTTCAATGAAAAAAAAAATAAGTGAGGTACAGTGGGAAATTCTCTAACCATAGAACTTACCCTCTGTAAAACCAGCTAAGCGATTTCAGATTTATAGCAGGACAAAAATACAGAATTTATTTGCAAAAGCAGAATACAAAAACACGAGGCTCAAATTGCAGCTGACCTTGAGAATGCTGGAGATCAGTGGCTGAAATGTGTTTATTTCTACATACCGCCCACCAACATCATATTGCAATGAAGCAATTTTGGAGAAAAAAAAATCAATTGCAATGGAAATATTTATCCTTAAACTATGTAGTTTGCATCCGACTAAGGTTTCTCCAGCAATGCAGTACAATAAAATTCAAAGATTATTGCAAATACAAAAGCTTCCCTTTACAAATGCTACTAGCTGAAAATACTTGCTTAAAATAATGAGTCGTAACCCAAGAAAGCCGAAGAGAAATGCTCTTCCCAGAACTTAATACGTGGAATCTCACCGTTTCTGCCAGAAGCTTTGAAAGCGGTTTTAAAAAATTACAAAGTAACTACATTATATTTAAAAACAACACACAGCAAATTATCAAGCCCACGCACAAAGTTCCATGAACGAAAGCAAAACACACATATATCCTCACTGCAATTTTTTTTTTTTTTCCCTGTTGTTTTAGCACGAGAGCATTTTTCTGTGTCCTCACCTCGAGCGCAGGGGGATTGCAGTGGGGTCAGCGGGTTTCATGGCTTGCAGCTAGCTAGGTTAGCATGCAACGGAAGGGGCGTCTCTCTTGCTCAGTTTTTTGTTTTTTTTCTTCTTCTTCTTCTTTCCTAAAGCAAGCAGTGTGACAAACCCGGGCCTCCCGCAAACTGAGCGCCCGGAGCCAGGGGACACCCGAAGCGGCCACCTCCTCCCCTTTTGGTGACGCTCCACTTCCTGTTAGGCTCAAAGGCCCAACAGAAGCTCGGGTTTTGTAGTTTCCAACCCAAAAAGCCAGTCCTCCTGCTCCTCTTGTCCCCCTAGGTAACAACTTTTAATCATTCACGTGACGGACCAGCTGACCTCCCCAGTTCCCTGGACCGTGGGCGCCCAGCTCAGGCTCCCTGCATCCCTGGGGCCTGCACGTCCCTGCAGAGCCCCAGAAACTGCAGCCCCGAAGCTGCGGCCCAGAGCAGGGGGGACCAGGCGGCTCGGGGAGGTGGGGCGGCAGGGTGGGAGGGGGAGACGTGTGCAAATCTTAGGGGCTCCCGACGGATGGAGACGACCCGGTGCGAGGCAATGCCAGGGGCAGACCTCCATGCCCACTGCCTACGGGCTCGCTGTCATGGGTTGCTTTCGAATACCTTGAGGTGTTTTCTTTTGCAAGGCACAGCGCGAGGGCCTCCCGCGTGGCAGCCCCGGAGGGCCGGGCGCCGTTGCCGCGGGTGGGACGGAGCCAGGTCAGCGTGGCTCCCCCCCTGCAAAGCCCTCCTTCCCGGCGCACGCGGCCCGCCTGGATCCTGGAGCCGGGGACACCCGCGGGGACTTTCGGTCCTTAGGGGAGCGGAGGGGGTTTGGGGGGAGGGTGGTGGTTGTGGTTCATGGAGACGGGGGCAGGCGCGGGGCCCCAGTGCATCCGGGAACGTAGATGATGGACAGACAGCCGGGGTGGGTCTTGAAGCGCCCAGCCCGCCCACGATTTTCTTCCGCAGTCCGGGGACACAGGAGTCCACCACCTCCGTTCAGCCTGAGATTCCTCCCCCAGGGTCTCTCTGCTGGGGACCCCCCCCCCCGCCCCCACGACAGCCCCGCCTCCTAGCATCGAGGCCACGCCCCGTAGCGCAGGCCACGCCCCTGCCACACAGGCCACGCCCCGTCGCGTAGGCCACGCCCCCACAAGCCCCGCCTCCCGCTTTCCCGTCCCAGGACGCGTTGCGTGGCCCGAGCCGGAAGTCGGCGAGTTCCCGGGTGTGTGCGCGCGTGTGCGTGTGTGTCTGTCTGTCTGTCTGTGTCTGTCCCGTGTCTCGCGGCTCTGGGGAGGGGGGTCCGCGCGTGAGGCGCCAGCGCCGTCACCTGTCACCACCCCCTTTGCGCCCCACCGAGTCCCCCTGTGTGGAGGCGACCGAGGCCCGGCTGGCCGCCCGCCGGGCGAGGCGAGATGCTGCCGCTGTCCGTCAAGGATGATGAGTACAAGCCGCCCAAGTTCAATCTGTTCGGCAAGATCTCGGGCTGGTTTAGGTGCGGGGTGCCCCGTGGGGACCAGGGAGGATGGGGGGAGGAGAGCCGCCCCCTACGGATGGCCTGGGCTCCAGGCTGGGAGGGAGAGGCATCCTGGAGAGAGGGAGGGCAGGAGGGGAGCCTGTGGACCCGGGAGGAGGATGTTGAGAAGGGGCTTGGGGAGGTGGACGGTGGCGGGGGAGGGGGCTCCCCGCATCCTTTTGACGCCCTCCTCTGTGTGTGTGTGTTTGTGTGTGCGTGTGTGTGGAGCCTAGGTCCATCCTGTCGGACAAGACGTCCCGGAATCTCTTCTTCTTCCTGTGTCTGAACCTGTCTTTCGCTTTTGTGGAACTCCTCTACGGCATCTGGAGCAACTGGTAACCAGAAGTGGGGGGGGGGGATGGTTGGGGCGGAAGCAGACCGGGAAGGGAGACCAGCCTCTTATTTGCTTAGTGCCACGTAGCTCCTCACCGGGAGGAGGGTCAGGTCCAACCTTTTGCCGCCACCTCTTTGGCCGAGTTGCTTTCTCACCGGTGGAGCATGGCTGCATTTCTTTCAAAACAAAACAAAACAAAACAAACAAAAAAATCCCAGGGCCTATCAGGAGTCTTGTTCCTCTCCAGCTCCATCAGGCTGGCCTGATGAACCCCAGTCCTTATTTTGACAGATGGAGAGAGAGTGAGAGAGAGAGACTCCTTTCTAACTCTTCATACCTTAGCCTAGATCCCGTTTGCTACTTCCCAGTGGGGGAGTGGCATTTGGATTGTGGGAGGGAGTGCGCGTTCTGTCATTAGGTCTCTGGGTATGTCATTCTCTTACTGTCTCATGATTTTCCTGATGCAGGAGAAAAAGCTAGTTCTGTTTTCTGAAAACACCTCGGGTTGATGATTTTTGGTGTCACCCTTTGGCTCATTGTAATGGCTTTGGGTACAGGAGCATCCAGTGTCACTATAAGAAACTTGGCTGTTATTCAGATATTTAATGTCAGATAACTTAGGGCCTTCTGAACTGTTCTGCCAACAGTAATATCAGCACGCTTTAAGGACTCCGTGTGTAGATCAGATAGCCATTCATTGTGATAAAATAAATGTGATAAAACGACTGGGCTCCACCAGAATCTTTGGGGCATTCTTAGGCTCCCTCAAATATAACCGAGATCACA
Source organism: Jaculus jaculus (assembly GCF_020740685.1). NCBI lineage: Eukaryota > Metazoa > Chordata > Mammalia > Rodentia > Dipodidae > Jaculus > Jaculus jaculus. Next base: position 51,058,984 of record NC_059120.1, on the reverse strand, counting down.
GTTTAGCATGTGCCGTCTGTGGTGTATGCTCTGTTATTCCTGTGAAATCGACTTAGTCTCTGATCTCAAAGGTCCCTTTTCAGAGGGGGTTTCTGCCTTTGCTGCATTATCTCTATTGAGATTGGACAGTGATAACAGGTTTTGGAACCCCTATTCTCTCCATTGGAAATAAGGGCTTCTCGGTACAGCATCAGTTCTGTTGTATTCAAAAATACTCACTAGCCAGTAGATTACAAAGGTTGTCCAGTCACCATCACTTGGGGTGCGGAATGCATAGCAACACAATAAATGATACAATTAATAAACTCTTTTTTAAATTCGTTTTCTATTCTGCAAGTACAGGCAGTTTGGTACTATTATTAGGCTCATCCGTGACCTACCCCCTTCCCATTGGCCCCTCCTTGTTGATGTATATGGGTCATGCGTTTTGGAGTTAGCCCGCAGTTTTAATAAACTCTTTGAATCCGAGCCGGGTGTTGTGGCGCATGCCTTTAATCCCGGCACTCAGGGAGGCAGAGGTGGGAGGATCTCTGTGAGTTGGAGACCACCCTGAGACTACATAGTGAATTCCAGGTCAACCTGGGCTAGTGTGAGACCCTACCTCATAAAACAAAAACAAAAAATACCAAAAAGTTTTGAATCCCCTAGAGTAGGTATGTGTATGTGAAGGTTAACCCATCACAGATTTTTTTTTTTTTTTTGCTACTCTTTATCTATCTGTTTGTTTATTTGCAAACAGAGAGATGGAGAGAAGAAAGACTGAGAGAATGAGTGGGCAAGGGCCTCTAGCCCCTGCAAAGGAACTCTAGATGCACACGCCACTTTGTTCATCTGGCTTTCTGTGGGTACTGGGGAATCAAACTCAGGTCATTAGGCTTTGTAGGCAAGCACCTAAGCCACTGAGCCAACTCTCCAGCTTTTATAAAGTTTGATTTATTTACTTGCATATATGCATATGCACTCCAGGACCTCTTGCCTCTGTGAAGGAATACCAGATGTTTGCACCAGTTTTTATGTGTGTCTGGCTTATATGGATGGCTTGGAAATTGAACCTGGGGTGGCAGGCTTTGCAAGCAAGCACCGTTAACCACTAAGCCATCTTTCCAGTCCTAACCCATTATAGACTTTTTAATCACATAAAGTTAATACCCCCTAGAGTATTGTATATGTGAAAAGCACTGTAGACTTAGCTTGTATTTGAATCATCTTACTTTCATCTTTAATTAGAAATATACAATATTGACAATGGAGTTTACATTTTCCTCTTTTTAACTTGTGCCATATTGGTAGCATACATGCTGATTGTCATGACTATATTGTATGTCTTATATATGTGCATTTTGCTATGGTTGTTTTATATTGAAATACATTATATTTCATCATGCATGGGCATAACTCACTTTGAAATACCTTGTCAAGGGAGTCCTACATCGTGTCTAAACCAACACTTCCATGGAAAGCATATAGTAATCTTTTTTGTTTTTTTGAGGTTGGGTTTCACTCTTCTAGCCTGGCCCAGGCTGACCTGGAGTTCACTTTGTACTCTCAGAGTGGCTTCGAACTCGCTGTAATCCTACGTCTCCCTTCTGAGTGCTGGGATTAAAAGGTGTGTACCACCATGTCCGGCTTTACAGTAATTGTTTTGATGAATTAAGAAAGCTACTAGAACTGGGCTGGAGAGATGTCACAGTGGTCAAGACTTTTCTGCTCAGACGAGAGGCCCCAAGGGGCCTTGAAACCTGTGGGTGCCCCTGAACCCATATATAAATAGCTGGGCGTGGCTATTTGTGTAAATCCTGTGGGGAGCAGAGCGTCACCAGTGCTCATGAAAACACAAATGCTCTGGAATCAGCAAAGAGACTTGTCTCAAGGAAATGCTGAGCATAGAGGAAGACGCCTGATGTTTTCCCCTGATCCATACAGAGAACCATATCTACATACATGCCTACTTTACAACACATATCCATGCACACACTCAGGCACATACTAAAGTCATTATTGTCCAAGCCATTTACATAAGGAAAACTTTAGTGGTACTTGACTTATTCCTCTGCCCTCAGGTGGTTAGCTCTTCTGCCTTTGAGTAACTTTTTATTTATTTTATTTATTTATTTTTGAGGTAGGTAGGGTTTGCTGCTGTAGCCCAGGCTGATCTAGAATTCACTATGTAGTCTTAGGCTGGCCTCGACCTCCCAGTGATCTTCCTACCGCAGCCTCCTGAATGCTGGGATTAAAGGCGTGTGCCACCTTGCCCAGCTTTTGAGTGACTTTTCTGCTGCTCTTAGGTGACGTTGGGTTCTTCTGTGCCCTTCCTGTTTGTTCTTCCGTAGGTGATCAAACCCTTCAGATTTGCAGTACAGCTCTGGCCTGTCTTACCGCAGTCACTGAGCAGGCTTTCGTCCTGACCCCACATGTATTCACTTCCATATCCACAATCCCTAATTCCCCAATGTTAATTTTTTTTAATATTTTATTTTTATTTATTTGAGAGAGAGAGAGAAAGAGGCACAGAAGTGGAGGGGGGGAGAGGGAGAGAATGGGCATGCCAGGGCATTCAGCCACTGCAAATGAACTCCAGATGCATGCACCACCCTGTGCATCTGGCTTATGTGGGTCCTGGGGAATCGAAGCTGTGTCCTTTGGCTTTATAGGCAAGTGCCTTAACCGCTAAGCCATTTCTCCGGCCCCCCAATGTTAATTTTTAAATATTTTTATTGACTTATGTATTTGAGAGAGTGACAAAGAGAAAGAGAGTGAGAATGGGCGTGCCAGGGCCTCCTGACACTGTAAAGGAATTCTAAATGCATGCACCTTCTGTGCATCTGGCTTTACGTGGGTACTGGTACAGGGCCATCAGACTTTGCAAGCAAGCGCCTTTAACTGTAGCCATCTCTCCAGTCCCCAGTGTTAATATTTATCAGTGGAGATGAAGCAAAATTGACTCGATGTTTGGACAGATTTGGAAATTTCTGGCTTCTTAGGTTATTTAGACACCAGCATTTTCAGCCTCTTTGGTTGATTGACCAATAATTTCTGTATGTGATTGGATCAGCTGTTTGCATTTAAGTTCATTTTGCTCGTATGTTCCTTGTGTAAATTTTTCACTACTGTGCATTTTGTGCTCAACTTCATTCTGTATGTTTGTTTTTGTTTTTGAGGTAGAGTCTCACTGTAACTCAGGCTGACATGGAACTTACCCTGTAGCCCAAGTTGGTCTCGAAGTTGTGGCAGTCCTTCTGCCTCAGCTTCCTAAGTGCTGGGATGAAAGGTGTATGCCACAACGCCTAGCTGACTTCATCCTATAATAATAAGTTTCAAGTTGTTGAGACCATGAAATAGCAAGAAATTCTCCTCCCCCTCATGGAGATTGAAACATGAATTAAAAATTCCACAATCATTTGATAGCATTGCAACAGATAATAAATTGTTCTATTTTTTTTTTCATGGCTTCCATTTTAGAGGAAAAAATTATAGTTGATATATATATATATATATATATATATATATATACACATACATACATACATATACACACACACATATACACACATGAATATTAAATATCTTTTAATTTTTTATTTATTTGAGAGAGAGCGAGGGGAAGAGAAATAGGCAGGTAAAGTGTGTGTGTGAGAGAGAGAATGGGCTCACCAGGGCCTCCAGCCACTGCAAACAAACTCCAGGTGCATGTGCCCCCTTGTGCATCTAGCTTATGTGGGTCCTGGGGAATTGAACCTGGGTCCTTTGGCTTTGCAGGCAAGCACCTTAACTGGTAAGCCATCTCTCCAGCCCTAGTATTTATTTTTATCCAAATACTTATTGTTGAGTAATTGTATAATCTGAAGATAACATAAGAATGTGGTTTTCTTTTTGAGATTTTTAAATTTATTTGCAAGCAGAGAGAGAGAGAATGAATATAGGTGCACCAGGGCCCCCAGCTGCTATAGATGAACTCCGGATACATGTGCTGTCTTGTGCATCTGGCTTTACATGGATCCTGGGGAATAGAACCTGGGTTGCTAGGCTTTGCAAGCAAGAGCCTTAACTCCAGCCCAAGGATGTGGTTTTCTAACATCATGAATTATTTGTGTTCATGTGGCAGAAAAATTGCTAAATCATTGTTTAAAAAAGAAAGTGCTTTATTCTCAGCATGGCCGAGTTTGGCCTGTCCCTTACATCAGAATTTCTGTCAAGTACAGAGAAGCAAAGAGGCAGAAATATACGCATCATCTTTTAAGATCATTGGGCTGCTCACACATGTTTTCACTAAAACGATCACGTGGTTATGTGTAGTTGCAGTGTGGTGTGTTCCACTCAACTGTGTGGACTGTTGGGCATCGCGGATTCTTTACTAAGGAGGAAAGAGAATATCATAGGGTTAGGAAATGCAACTGGAGGAAGAGATACTAACTTCACATCTTCTATAGGTAAAAGTTGAGTTCCAGCATCTGATCCTTCCCCACATAGCAGCAGGACCCACAGCGCCTGTTATCTAGGTTTTCTGTGGCCCTTCTCAAACTATGATCGTTCCTTCTCCTTCTCCTTCTTCTCCTTGTATTGTTGAGGCAAGGTCTCCCTCTTGCCGAGGCTGACCTGGAACTCACTTTGTAGTCCCAGGCTGGACTTGAACTCACAGTGGTCCTCCTACCGTTGCTTCCTGAGTGCTGGGATTGTAGACGTGCACCACCATGCTATGATGTTTTTTCAACCTTACCATATATTTTGTTTCGGTTTTATGCTCTTTTTGCTTTATTTTTACTTCACCATCTCTTTGAAAACTTAATTTCACTTTTATTTACCAGAGATATTGGAATCCTTTTCCCTTTAGACACAGAAGAAACTCTAAAAGTGAATGTCTATATATTGATAAAGTAAATGATTGTTTAAGACAATACTGGAGATTTATCTGGTCCTGTTTTTGTATAAAATGAGTAGAAGACGCTTGCAAAGTCAGTCCTTGGTAAAGATAAGTGCTCCCAATAATTTCACATATATATTTGTCTTTTATCAGCTTTTCCCTTTGCAAGTGGCACCATTACATACCAGCTGTGTTGAGGTCTTTTGCTTTCTTGCAGTTTCATTTCTCACCTTAAAGACTCAAATGAGGGCTGGAGAGATGGCTCAGCAGTTAAAGGTGCTTGCTTGCAAGACCTGATGACCTTGGTTCAATTCCACAGTACCCATGTAAAGCCAGATGCACAAAGTGGTTCATGTGTTTGGAGTGTGTTTGCAGTGATGGCAGGCCCAGACACACACATACTCACTATATCTCTCAGGTAAATAAGTAAATAAATAAATGTGTTTTACAAAACTCTTTTAAGTTCTTAGATAAATGTTCCATTTTGATGAATATTTTTCAGTAAGGAATTATAAACAGTTTAGTTTTTGAGTTATTTCACTACAGGTTATTAGCCTATTAACTTTACTAATGTCCTTGTACTTAACTTTCCCCATTCTACTTTATGAAAACCAGCTGGGCAGGGGGTTGTGAATTATGATGATATCTTTCTTCAGTTGTGAATTGATGTTTTCCCACCAGTATGAATTGGTAGATCTATTTGAAAACTTTCATTTATAACATTCTAAGCATATATGTACAAACAGTATGTTACTTATCAACATGTCACTGATTCTTTCAATCTGCTATCCTTATCCCACTTTTGGATTTGTTTAAACTTGTCTGTTTATTTATTTATTATTTTAGAGAGGGGGGGAGTGAGAGAGACAGGGAGAAAGAGAGAATTGGCACACCAGGGCCTCAGCCACTGCAATCGAACTCCAGATACTTGTGCCACCTAGTGGGTATGTGTGGCCTTGCACCTGCCTCTCCTTTATGCGTCTGGCTTATGTGGGATCTGCAGAATCCAACAGGCAAGCACCCTAACCACTAAGTCATCTCTCCAGACCTAAACTTGTCTTTTGAGATGGAATCTCAATCTGTAGCTAGGCTGTTTTGAATTCTGGCAATATTCCTGCCTCAGTCTCCTGAGTGTTGGGATTATTAGATGTGAGCTACCATGTCTACCTTCAAACATTTCTTCCGCTATATGTTATGTTAATGTTTATTTTATTTTACTTAAGTATTCAGAATTTTCCTTTATGCCATAAGAACTTGCCCTTAACAAAAATGAAGAACTTGCCTTGATTGAAATGTTGAGAAAGTAGTCACTTAAGTAGGTTTTGCAACACTGTTTAACAAAAGTAAAGGGTGTGTGGTGATTATAGCAGCTGTAGCTTTTATTTATCATGCTTTATGTTGTGGAGAATTCATATAATTTAAATATTATCTGTTACCTTTATTTTCTTAATATTTTATTTAGTAGAGAGAGAGAATGGGCATGCCAAGGCCTCTAGCCATTGCAAATGAACTCCAGACAAATGAGCCACTTTGTGCATCTAGCTTATGTGGGTACTGGAGAATTGAACTTGGGTCCTTAGGCTTTGCAGGCAAGTGCCTTTACTGCTAAGCCATCTCTCCAGCCTGCTACCTTTATTTTTAATTTTTTGTTACCTTTTTTTCAATTGACAACTTCCATCATTATAGACAATAAACTATGATACTTCTCTCCCCTCCCCCACTTTCCCCTTCACAGATTCACCCTCCATCATATCCCCTCCCCCTCTCAGTCTCTTTCTTTATTTGATGTCATCTTCTTTTCCTCCTATTATGATGGTCTTGTGTAGGTAGTGTCAGGCACTGTGAGGTCATGGATATCCAGGCCATTTTGTGTCTGGAGGAGCACGTTGTAAGGAGTCCTACCCTTCCTTTGGCTCTTACATTCTTTCTGCCACCTCTTCCCCAATGGACCCTGAGCTTTGGAAGGTGTGATAGAGATATTTCAGTGCTGAGCACTCCTCTGTCACTTCTTTCCAGCACCATGATGCCTTCTGAATCATCCCAAGATCACTGCCATCTGAAAAGAGAACATTCTCTACCAAAAGTGAGAGCAGCATTAATATATAGGTATTAACATTAAGAGAAGTGCTTATTGGGCAGTTTGGTGAGCATAGTATATACATTTAGCCAGACACCAGCAGATGTTACACCCCTAGGGCTCATGACTACGCCTGTTGTAGGTTTTCAGTATCAGCATGCATTCCCTCCTATGGAGCCGGGCCTCCAGTCCAATTAGAGAGCAGTTTATTTCCTCCATAACAGACATGTCACTGTTGCACCCAGTAGCTCATTTGGCCTGGCTGGCCAAACTTATGGCTTGCAATGTCCACTGTTGGTTATCACCACTGATGACTTCTCTCTCCCGTATGGCTGCATACAGCATAGCCTTTTCCAGCTTTCTGTCAACTGGTCCACAGGGAGGAGCTTCCAGCTCAGCTCCAGCCTGATTTCTCAGTGACCTGCAGCCCAAGCACGTGGTCTTCAGCAGTAGGATCTCACCATTTGTTTCTGGTGGGAAACCAAGAGCCTTGGCAATGGCCTGTAATGTTTTGGGGGCCTGAGGGTCCTCCCTTGCTGGAAGGTATCCTATCCCTGGTACTGAAACTTTTCTAGCAATAATCTATTATTGCTTCTGGCTGTACCATTATCCAAAAAAAAAATAATAATAATAATAAAATAGGTTTCCATACGGCTTATTCATAACTTGTTTTATTTTATCAATTTTAATTTAATTATTTTTCAAATTTTTATTCACATTCTCCATGATTATAAAAAATATCCCGTGGTAATACCCCCCCATAACTTCTTAAATTTTGATTAACCCTCCTCCCGCCCTTCCTTTGTTCAGTCTCTTCCCCTGACTGCATTTAGGCTGCTGCACCCCCAGTAATCTGTTTGCCTACTTACACCTCCACTGTCCCCTCCCCTCAAGTCCTCCCTTCTCCCCGCTCCCTTATAACCCCTTCTAGCTTTCTGGCCTCTGTTACTGATTTTTTACTGTTACTCACACAAAGTCTAAACATCTGCCCCCTGCCTTTATTTTTAAAGAAATTCATGCTTTACAGTCCAAATGCTATTTGATAATCAGGAACATTTGCCAGTTTGAAGGTGAGCAGTGAAATTGGCATTTCTCACAGTAGAATTTTTACAGAGAATCGGAAGTGCCTTCTTTTTCACGTGGGTTTGTTCACATCCTTGTACCTAAGTAACTTTCAGATCATGATAGTCGGGACAGATCTCGTATTGTTGCGCCTCGAGGGAGCCTGGTCCTGCTCCTGCTCCCACTCACCAGAGGAAGCTTTTCCCGGGGGGCGGGGGGTCACAAGTGGTTAAATACTAGGAACAGGGTTGGGGTTCAACTCAGTGCCTGGGCACTTGCCTAACCTCAGCAAAGCCCCGGGTTCAATCCCCAGTACCACAGTAATTACATATATATAATAAATATATATAAATAAGCAAATGCATTGTTTTCATGCAAGCTTAGTTAAAAGTTAAATAAAATTAAATTTTCATTTTGATAAGCACTGAGATTTTGGTGCCAAAAAGATGACCCTCTTTGGAAGGGAACTTGATTGTTGTGTGCAAGACAGATTTACTTTTTTTTTTTCTTCTGAAAGCCATTGAATGGATTTAAAGCAAATTTGCTGAAAATAGAAGCTTGCTAAGGCTACTATATAGTGAATTCCAGGTCAGCCTGAGCTAGAGTGAGATCCTACCTCTAGAAAAAACAAACAAACACAAAACCCCATGTATCCCGTGGGTCCGATGAGACAGATGTGCTGTCTCACAGGCCTGGGGCTCCGTGGCACTGAGCCAGGTCAGGCGTTTGCTGTAGTCACTGACAACCCTTGACTTGTGGAAGTGTGTCACCCTCATCTCTGCCTTGTCTTTATGCGGTCGCCTCCTGTGTGTCTCCCTCTACCCCCAAATTTCTACTTTGTATCAGGACACCAGTCGGCTTAACTAATTGACCTGCAGTGAACCTATTTCTAAGCTCATGTTCTGATATACTGAGGATTAAAAAGACTTTTAACGTAGGAATTTTGTGAGAGTTGGGGGCCGTAGTCCATAACCTACTGTTATACTAAATGTATAGATGATAAATTTATAAATGTTCATGTATTTAGATATATTAGAGGGATGCAGAGATGGTCTAGTGATTAAAGTTACTTGCCGTGTGACTTGGTTCAATTCCCTAGTACCCTGTAATGCCAGATGCACAATGTAGCACATACATCTGAAGTTTGTTTGCTTTCCTCTCTCTTCTCTGTTTCCCTCTGCTTGCAAATACAAAAATAAAAATATTTGATGTATTAGACAGCATGTGGGTTGGAGAGATGGCTTAGCAGTTAAGTGCTTACTTGCAGAGCCTAAGGACCTAGGTTTGAATCCCAGTTACCCACGTAAGCCAGATGCACAAGGTGTCTAATGTGTCTGGAGTTGTTTGCAGTGGCTGGAGGTCCTGATGTATCATCAGTCAATCTATCTGCATCTGTCTCTCTCTAATAAATAAAATAAGTAAAAAAAAAAAAAAAGATTGCACGCTGTGAATAAAGTACACATATTAAGAAATGAATATTGGAAACTGCATAGAAAAAAGAAAACTATTAAGTGTATAGAGTAATGTAGCTTCTAAAGTCGACTTTAAACTTAGCTGTAAAATTTCTCTGGATCCAGTTAACTGTGCTGTTTTATCAGAATAAAAATGTTTTTCTGAAACTAAATTTTAAGCGTTTGCCATGTAAAATCCTTATCAGGATAGAAAACAAAATGATAATAGATATTTTTATTAATAGTCTCAGCATACTATACAGAAGTTCTCCAAAATATTATGAAGCTATTTTATTTATTTATTTTTGAGGGTAGGGGTCACTCTAGCCCAGGCTGACCTGGAGTTCACTGTGTAGTCTCAGGGTGTTCTCGAACTCACGGTGATCCTCCTACCTCTGCCTCCCAAGTGCTGTGATCAAAGGTTATTTATTTAGTTAGTTTTGTTTTTTTCAGTGGTTTATAGCTCTTATGGTCAAAATACACAGTTTTTTTTTTTTTAATTTATTTGTTTGAGAGCGACAGACACAGAGAGAAAGACAGATAGAGGGAGAGAGAGAGAATGGGCGCGCCAGGGCTTCCAGCCTCTGCAAACGAACTCCAGACGCGTGCGCCCCCTTGTGCATCTGGCTAACGTGGGACCTGGGGAACCGAGCCTCGAACCGGGGTCCTTAGGCTTCATAGGCAAGCGCTTAACCGCTAAGCCATCTCTCCAGCCCAAAATACACAGTTTTATGTAACTGAGAACACATTTCAAACTATCAGATCTGAGAGAAGTGGCCGCCACGAGCCTCGCCCTCACCTTCAGCTCTCTTGTCACGTCTGCTTTGCTCACTCGTCTCCTTCTGCTTTGTTAAGTATCACATGAGGAGATGCCGTCTGCACTTAAACTTCCCTCTTTAGAAAATATTTTGCTGGCATGGTGGCGCACGCCTTTAATCCCAGCATGTAGGAGGCAGAGGTAGGAGGACCACTGTGAGGTTGAGGGCAGCCTGAGACTCCACAGTGAACTGCAGGCCAGCCTGGGCCAGAGTGAGACCCTACCTCAAAACAAATAAACAACAACAAAATTATTTATTTGAAAGAGAGAGAAAGAGGGAGGGGGGCAGAGAGAGAGAGAGAGAGAAGAAAGGAGAGAATGGACATGCCAGAGCCTCTAGCCCCTGCAAATGAACTCCAGACGCAAGCATCACTTTGTACATCTGGCTTACATGGGTCCTGGGGAATTGAACTTGGGCCTTAGCCTTTGCAGGCAAGTGCCTTAATGGCTAAGCAATCTCTCCAGGCCTTCACTTAAATTTTGTAATACATGCCTATTTGAGCAAGATATAAAGTTTAAGACACTTTTCAGAATACCCGTCATGGTTTATGCTTTTTCTGGTGGGTGAATAATATGTTGGCCCAGTCTCCAGCTCTGTTTAAGGAAATGTGAAAACTCCGTGCATGAAGAGGGTTTGACTTGCCATGTATATACAGGCATGTGATGGAAGCCCTAGCCGGTAGTCAGATGCTGAGGTGTAAGTCACGCTTCGGAACATCACATATTACATCATATGGCATTGGTAATAACTTGCATAGCATTTTGTCAATAACAGTAACATTAATGGTAGGAATATTGGCATGATTTTAATGTGACTAGCACCATGATAGACATCTCATGCATAACATGGAAATTATTTTAACAGTTATAACACTGTTACCCTATTCAAGTGATAGCTTAAATGAAGATGAAGAACTGCTGAATGTGGAGGTGGGATTTGAACCAGCCACTCTAACTTTGGAAGCTTGGTTTTTAAAGACCAAGGTGATGTGCGATTGCTTTTAGCATGTTTGTCGGGAGCCATAGAGCAAAAGCCTCTCCATTTTGCCTGGGCCTGCTCATAAACTGACTACTCAGAAAGCTGGTCCATCCAGCTTTCTGTTAGGTACTTCTGGAAGGTTGGTCAGCAGGCTGCTTACAGAATCTTATCTTTTGCTAAAGGCCAGTTTATGGTCAGGATATGAAGCCTGGTGCAGTCAGGATGTTAAGCCAGTTGGGCAAGATTAGATGAACACCTAATTACATCCCCTCTAGGTTTCCTGACAAGTCCTTGCCCTGGCCAAGTCCCCTTCCCCCTACAACTCCTTGCCCTGACCACGTCCCCTTCCCCCTACAACCCTATGTAAACCTACATGTAAGAATAAACTCTCGAGGCCGTGACAAATGTCTAGCATGGTCTCCTTCTTGTGTCTGTTTGCCTACTTTCATTCAGGTTGATTTTCACCTCGCTTCTTTGTTCGACTCCCCGCTGGCCGGGGCACATGTTTATATTGACTTCAAGTTTACTGATTTGTTTCCTCAGTTGTGTCTCACAAGTCGAAACATTCATTGATCAGTGCTTATTTTTGCATCTAACGTTTCTATCAAAATTATTTTTTTTCCAATTTATTTGAGAAATAGCAGTGGGAAAATAAGTATGGGCATGCCAGGACCTCTTGTCAGTATACACAAACTCCAGATGCAAGTACCACTTGTGCATCTGGCTTTATGTGGGTACTGGGGATTCAAACCCATGCTAACAGGGCATGACTCCCCATTCCCTCCATTTGAAACGCTATATTTCCCACTTCTCTCCTGTTGATTCACACATGTGGACCACCTTTTCTATAAAGTCCTTGGCATATTAGTCACCGTCACAACAGTTCCAACACATGGGCCGGTGATTTTGTTTGGTTCTGTTGATTGCATTCCTTTTCTTGCTCTTTTTGTGTCTTGAACTTTCCAATCAGTGCCTGACATTGTGAAGAAAGAACAGTAGATGTCATGACGAGATAATGGCATTTGTGATTAGAAACAGGAACTCCTTGTCTATGAAGCCTTTAGTGGGGCAGACGCCGCCCCTTCAGAAGACGGTTTCTCTTCGCGCCCCATCCCAGGCTGCTCCATACTGTTGCTCATTGTTCAGTGCTAAGTCGTGGGGAAGCAGAGCTATTGGTACCTTGACTGGGCCTCAGTCTTGAGCAGACCCTGGGTAAATCCAGACCTCAGGGGAATGCTTTCAGCAGTATTTTCAGCTCCCATGGAAGCCATGCTTTGTCACGTGTCTCAGGTCTCTGGTGGGTTATAGTTCCTGCTCCCTCCCCTGTGGTGGAATGTGAGTTCTGTGTTTGCGAGGCTGTCCTGCTTTTCCTTCGTGGCCTGTTAGTGGTTGTGCATTGTATAATGTGAAGCTTTAAGTGATTACAAAGATGTCACTTGACGTAACTCGTAAGACCCTTGCATTAATGCACTTCCGTTTCCTTCAACATCCTATGTACTGAGGTCATACATGTTACCTTTACATGTTATAAACTCTATAATAGTGATTCTGTTTTGGCTTTAGGTCAGTCAGAACTTACTGCACCTTTGGTACGTCTGGACATATGATATGTGCACGTTCATGTGTGATGGTGGACCTGTGCCTGCCAGGGTACATATATGAAGGTCAGAGGACAACTTGGGGGTCCATCTTGTTTGCGACAGGGTCTCTCATTGTTGTTCACTGCTGCGTTCAGCAGGCCAGCCGGCCCGTGAGCTTCCTGGTGATTCTCCTGCCTCAGCCCCCACCATCTCCATGGAGCCCTGGTTTTGTAGCTGTTCATGCTCTGGCATCAAGCTTTCCTCTGGTTCTGGGGGTTCAAGCCCAGGTGCTCACCCTTGTCATCTCCAGAAGTCACCATTTAAAAAAGGTTTTTTTAATTTTATTTTTATTTATTAGAGAAAATATGGGCATGCCATGACCTCTAGCCACTGCAAACAAACTTCAGACACATGTGCCATCTTCTCTGCCTTTCTCTCTTCTCTCAGAATAAGTAAATAAATAAAATATTTAAAAAAACAGGTAGTGGTCTCACATTGGCTCATAGGCTGTAAAACCTTCTAATCCCTACTTTAAGTAGTAAATTAATTTTAAGTAAATAATCAATAAATTTTAATTGAGATAAAACTTACACCATACGATTTTACCCATTTAAAGTATATACTTTTGTGACTTTTAACTGAGTTGTAAATTCATGATAGTACTCAATTTTAGGACATTTTATTATCTCCAAAGGAAATTTGACATCCCTCACTGTCACCATAATTTCCTCACCAGAACCTTCATCTTCTCACCCAAGTGTAGGCAGCATATGGTTCTGCCTGTTGGGTACATTTCATAGCAACGGAAGCATGCAGCAGGTGAACCTGTAACATGGGCTTCTGGAAGCTTCATCATGTTTTCAAGGCTCATCATGTTGTGTGTGTCATTAGTTCACTCGCTTACAATCACACACCACTCCAGCATTTTCCCCCAAAGCTGTTCTTCTGTCTTTTTAATTATAGCTGTCCTAGTGGGTGTGAATGTATTTTCATTGTGTTTTTTTTTTAATTTTTTTGTTTATTTTTATTTATTTATTTGAAAGTGACAGACAGAGAAAGAGGCAGAGAGAGAGAGAGAGAATGGGCGCACCAGGGCCTCCAGCCACTGCAAGCAAACTTCAGATGCGTGTGCCCCCTTGTGCATCTGGCTAACATGGGTCCTGGAGAATTGCTCCTTGAACCAGGGTCCTTAGGCTTCACAGACAAGAGCTTAACCTCTAAGCCATCTCTCCAGCCCCCTTCATTGGGGTTTTGATCTGTATTTCCCTGTCATTCATTAACGATGCCAAGCTCCCTTTCTTGTGCTTCTGGGCCATTTGTGTGACTTGAGAAGCATCTGTTCGGATCTTTACTTCATTTTTAGTATCGGATTGTTTATCTTTTGCTGAGCTTTAAGAGTTCTTCATGTATTCTTAATCCAGACCCTTTGTCAGATATAGTATTGCAAATAGTTTCTCCCATTTTGTGCATTCTTTTTTAAAAAAGATTATTTATTTGCAAGCAGAGAGAGAGAGAAAGAGAGAAGAGAAAGAGACAGAGAGAGCATGGCCGCACCAGGGCCTGTAGCCACTGCAAATGAATTCCAGATGTATGTGCCCCTTGTATAATCTGGCTTACATGGGTCCCGGGGAATTGAACCTGGGTCCTTTGGTTTCACACATGTTTTGGATGGAGATATTCAGTTGTTCCAGCACTTTTTTCTTAAAGCAGTAGTTGTTTAAAGCACTCTTCTTTTTTTTTTTTTTTTTTTTTGGTTTTTTGAGGTAGGGTCTCACTCTGGCTCAGGCTGACCTGGAATTCTCCATGGAGTCTCAGGGTGGCCTCGAACTCTCGGTGATCCTCCTACCTCTGCCTCCCGAGTGCTGGGATTAAAGGCGTGCGCCACCACGCCCGGCTTAAAGCACTCTTCTTTTAGCCATTGAATTATCTTGGCGTCCTTGTCAAAAAAAATAATTGTCCAGGGGCTGGAGAGATGGCTTAGTGGTTAAACGCTTGCCTGTGAAGCCTAAGGACCCCGGTTCAAGGCTCGGTTCCCCAGGTCCCACGTTAGCCAGATGCACAAGGGGGCGCACGCGTCTGGAGTTCGTTTGCAGAGGCTGGAAGCCCTGGTGCGCCCATTCTCTCTCTCTCCCTCTATCTGTCCTTCTCTCTGTGTGTCTGTCGCTCTCAAATAAATAAACAAATAAATAAAAATTAAAAAAAAATTGTCCAGGGCTGAAGAGATGGCTTAGCAGTTAAGGTGTTTACCTACAAAGTGAAAGGACCCAGGTTTGATTTCCCAGGACCCATGTAAAGCTGATGCACAAGGTGGCGTGTGCACCTGAAGTTTGTTTGTAGTGTTGGAGGCCCTGGCAATGCATTCTTTCTCTTTTTCTCAAATAAATAATAAACAAACAATAACTGTCCATGGATGTGAGTACCTTACACTACAGTTTATTCCACTGGTGTGTTTGCTCCCATGCAGTGCTGCACTGTGTCGGTAAATGAAGCTCTACAGAGTTTGAAATCTGAAAATATGAGTCTTCCGACCTTGTTGTTCTTTTCAGGAATATTAACTGTTTTGTCTGTTGTGGAGGCATTGCTTTTCCATATGAACTGTAAGATCAACTTGTCAGTTTCTCAAAAGCTAACTTCAAAGGAAGTTAGCTGGGATTTCGCTGGGGAGTAAATTGAATCGAGCTTAGTTAGGGAGGTATCACTGATTCCTTGCTGTGGCGGTACATGTAACTAAAATTGGAATGATGCAAAGATCACCCTGGTCCCTGAAAAATAGCTACACAGATTCATGAAGCTTTCTGTACTTCTAAAGTAAAGGCTAAACAGTGTTGTCTTCTGAGTACTGGGACATCGCTCGGTGGTGGAGGGCGTGGTCAACATAGATGAAGCCGTGGGTTCAATCCCAGCGCGCAACAACAGCAAACATTCTGTCCTGTAAGCTATGAAAATGGAACACCTTTCATTTATTCATATTATCTCCAATTTCCTTAAGAGTTTCAATTTTTTTTTTGAGATTGTATATGGAAGTTTTCAAATTGATTTGTTCTTAGCTACTGTATGTGAATACAGTTTTTTTTCATATGTTCATATTTGTATCCTGTAACATACTGTGTTAGTATTAGATTTTTCATGTATTCCTTAAGATTTTCTATGTAGGGACTGGGGAGATGAATCCTGCCAGCCAGAATTCAGTTCCCCAGTACCCACATAAAGCCAGATGCACAAAGTGGCACATGTATCTGGAATTCATTTGCAGTGGCAAGAGACCCTGGTGTGCCCATTCTCTCTCTGAAATAAATAATTTAAGTAGCTTTTTTAAAAATATATATATATTTGTTTATTTATTTGAGAGCAGGAAAGAGTTGGAGGGAGGGAGGGAGTAAGGGGGGAGAGAGAGAGAAAGAATGGGCATGCCAGGGCCTTCAGCCACTGCAAACAAACTCCCGATGCATGCACCCCCTTGTGCATCTGGCTTATGTAGGTCCTGGAGAATCGAACTGGGATCCTTTGACTTTGCAGTCAAATGCCTTAGCAGCTAAGCCATCTCTCCAACCCCAAAAAGATTTTTTTTTGCCAGGTTTGTCATCGCATCCCAGCACTCCGGAGGCAGAGGCAGGAGGATCGCCGTGAGTTCAAAAGCTAGCCTTGACACTGTGTAAAGAGTTTAAGTTTGGTCAGCCTGAGCCAGAGCTTGATCCTACCTCAGAAAAAAAAATATTTTCTGGGCTGGAGAGATGGCTTAGCAGTTAAGGTCCCTGCCTATAAAGCCAAAGGACCCAGGTTCGATTCCCCAGTACCTATGTAAAGCCAGATACACAAGGTGGCACATATATTTAGAGTTTGTTTGCAGTGGTTAGAGGCCCTGTTGTTCCCATTTTCACCCTCTTTCTTCCTCCTCTCTCTCAAATAATAAATAATCAAATAAAATATTAAGAAAAAAGATTTTCTGTATATAAGATCAGGTCATCTCTAAGTAGTGGTAAATTTTACCATTTTCCCTTCCCATCTCTCTTCTGTTTTTTGAAAGAGTTTGTAAAAGGCTGATATCCATTGTTCTTTTAAATGTTTAATAGAATTTGCCAGTGAAACCAACATTTTTTGTAGGAAATTTTGTTTTGTTTTGTTTTGAAGAAAGCCCAACAGTCTGGCCTTTTTTTTTTTTTTTTTTTTTTTTTTTTTTTTTTTTTTTTAATGAGAACGAGAGACCAAGAGAATTGGAAGGCCAGAGCCTCCCAGCCACTGCAATCGAAGCCCAGAGACATGTACCACCGTGTGTGCGTGTGCGACCTTGCACTTGCGTCACCTTGTGTGTCTGGCTTACATGGGGTCTGGGGAGTGGCATGTGAATCCTTGGGCTTTGGAGGCAAGCACCTTAACCATTAAGCCATCTCTCTATCCCTGTTTGACATTGTGAAGCTACTATTTCAATCTTTTTTTCTTATTACGGGACTATTTGGATTATTATTTTAAATATTCGTTTTCAAGGAGAGGAAGGGAGGAAGAGAGAAGGCGCGTGCACAAGTCCTCTTTCCCCTGGAAACAGATTCCAGGTGCATGTGCCATGTTGTATATCTGGCTTTATAGGTGCCGAGGAGCCGAACCTGCTGGTGGGCTCTGCAAGCAAGCGTCTTTTACTGCTGAGCCGTCTCCCAGCCCTGTGGTTATTATTTTTAATGCCTTTTGTGAGATTGATTGCTCTGAGTATCTGCCCATTTTGTCTACGTTAGCTAACGTATTTTTTTTTTTTTGTGGGGTGGGGTGGGGCACTGAGATTGGGAGGACTACCAGCATTTAGCAGCTCGGGCTAGATACCTCAGCAGTCCCACACATGGAAAACCTCTTTTCATTGTGTGACTTTCAAATGCCCAAGTGGTTATTTGTATAGGTAAAAACTTACCTCTAATGAACTAACCTTACAGTCTAATTCTGTTTTACATCTAAAGTACACAGTATGTTCTGGAAGACTTACTATGCACAGATTTTCCAGGACTGCAACTACTGTGCAGATTGAGAGACTGATTACATTTACCCAACAGTGCAGAAAACAGTGCTAATGGCCTGAATGCTTGTGGCGCTTGAAGAACCAAGGTGACCAACCTACACCCATCACAGTTAAGCTGGGTCTCTGTAAAGGTGCAGAACTCTGACAATTGCATTGTTTATTCCAGTGTGGTCATACTTAAGTATTTATGTGTTTAAATGCATCTGATGTGGTCATGCCTAAGTATTTATGTGTTTACATGCGTCTGGTGTGGTCATGCCTAAGTATTTACGTGTTTACATGCGTCTGGTGTGGTCATGCCTAACTAAGCATTTACGTGTTTACATACATGTAGTTAGTTCGTCTGTAGTGCCGTTCTGGTAAGATGAACTTACTGCAACTAGCCTGATGTACCAGGCTGGGGACATAGGTCAGCGATGTGTCTGCCCAGTGGAGCTCGAGTCAAATTTCACATGAGCTTATGTATTCAGGAATCACTAGGAAGCATATGGTGGATGTAGAAAACGGTACCTGCGTTAACTGAGCTGTTTAGGAATTCGCAGATCGCATGCGTGGACACACTGTAGGTCAGTGAACCCTAGTCACGTCTTTGTGGTCACAGTTTTCCACTCAATCTCATTTCCTTCAGTGCTTAACGGCAACGCAGTATACTGCGACTCCTTCCAGTGCTCATTTCCACAAGTCAACTTTTTCAAGACAAAACGCCCTGGTATTTTACCATAAAAAGTGGTACAAGCCAGGTATGGTGGCACACCCCTTTAATCTCAGCATTCAAGAGGCGGAGGTAGGAGGATCACTGTGAGTTCAAGGCCACACTGAGACTACATAGTGAATTCCAGGTCAACCTGGGCTAGGATGAAACCCTACTTTGATAAATAAATAAATAAAATGTGGTATAAAATAGTGCTTTTATAAGTTGCCATTATATGTGTCATTCAAGTTGTTTTTGAGTTTTATTGACCTATTTCTCCCCTAAGATCTGTTGTTTTCAGTTATTCAACTTTACATAACATAAATAACCTTTCCTTCTCTATATAATGTTTCTCTTTTTCTTTGTCTACCCTCAAGATTTTATTTTGTTTGCCTTTTGTTAGCTTCAGTTTGAACATGACATGCATGGATATATTTCCCACAGAATTTTCCTAATCTAATGTATTTATGATAGGTAGGTAGACAAATATTCAGACTATTGCCTCATAATCCCTTTAGTCCTGTAAAGTCAGTATTAATATTCTTTCACTTTTATTTTTAGTAATCTGAATTTTTCTTCTTACTGTTTTTGTTTGGTTTTTGAGACGGGGTGTCACTGTGTAGCTCCTGCTCACCTTGAACTCACAGTCTTTTTGCCTCAGCCTTCCATTACCCACCCACCCTTCCTTCGTTCCTTCCTTCCTTCCTTCCTTCTTGCTTGCTTGAGTTTGCTTGCAGTACTGGGGACTGAACCCATGGCCTTGTGTATGCTAGGCAAGCACTCTATCAATTGAGCTATGTTCTCTGGTCTCCATTTCTTTTCACATAGCTGTTTTCACATGGTGTTTTTCCTGCTTAAAAAGCCTACAAGTGTTTAATTCACATCTGTTGGCAATGATTTATTTCAAGTTTGGTTATCTGAAAAGGGTACTTTTTCAAAAATCTTGAATTAACAATATATTTTTCTTTCTTCAGTCTTTAAACATGTTTATTGTGTTCTGGCTTGAATAGTTTCTGATGAAAAGTAGGCAAATATGCTATAACTCTTAGTTGTTTTTTTTTTTTATCAAATTTTCTTTTTTTTCTCTTTCATTCTCCAGGAGTTTTCTGTTTCTCTTTGTTGCTTAGAAGTTTGCAAAGTAAGCAGAATTTTTTTCCCCTATGTTTGGGATTCATCAAGCTTTAAGATCATAATTACTTTCATGAATTTTGGATGACTCTCAAATACTTACAATCTTTATTAGATTTTTTTTCTAAAGTCTCTACCTGGAAACACCCTCATTTTGTAACAGGGTGCTAGGGGTCCAGGAAAGGAAAGTCCTTGAACCACAAACCCTAGGTTTGTTTCTAATTTTAATCAACTAATTGAGTAAAAAAGAAGACTGAGAAGGATAATTATTAAATTGTCACGTGTACTGAGGGAAGTACAGAGCCAAGGAAAAGTACTCATGTGGCTAGTGATACCCCATGGAGGGCCTGAGGGGGGCGGTGGGGAAACTACAGAAAGAAAAGAGAGAAAAGATAGTTCAAGGAGCTCCTGCCAATGTGGGGTGCTGGGGGGGATAAAGAAATCCATGTGGAAAAGAAAGGCTAGGGGGCTTTCCCAGTTGGACTTGGGCCAGGCCAGCCCAGGCCCAGCTGAGGGAAAAACTCCCCCACAGCTAGAAGTTCCCAAGTGGTCAGAGAGCCTGCCCTCCCCTTGCAAGGTGTTTATAACCTTCTGGAGGTGGGCTGTCTTCCGCTCAGGTGAGCCAGAGGGACAGCTGCTTGGTTAGGGCTAGGGGCTGTCACGGGAAGAGGCTAGCCCTGACACCAAGTTCCAGGGGCCGAACTTGATCAGCCACAATGTTTAATCCTATGAAAGGCCTCCCTCCCAGGAGGGGCCCAGGTTGTTTGTGGAAAAACAGGTCTAGGGAACGAGGCAAGAGGTAAGAAAGTCAGGTCATCTTTGATTTCTAGCCAAGTGTAGACTTTCCTGTCTTTTTCACTTTTAGGGGTCCAGTCACCCTAACTCAGCGCCCCTTCTCATGAGAAGACACTTTAACTGCTGTTAGAGGTCAAGGGACGGTGGTGTCAGATCTAGAACTACTTCTGGCTGAATGGGTTGTAGAAATATGGCAGTTAGAGAGTCTCAGGGGAGCTATTTACTCTAAAGGTCCCTGGAACTGTATTGATGGAGCGCAGGAAGATGGTCTTGGAAGAAAATGTTGGGGAGAAAGAATAAAAATAAAGAGTTAATGAGAAGTGAGCACACAGCAATCTGGTCACCTTAAGGGTTTTCCTCCCTGTGGACCTCCAGGCCTTGGGGAGCACTGGAGGGCACCCAGGTAGATGGAGTCGGATTGTCTCAGGACTGTCTGAGCATGAGCTGGCTGAGATTTTCTTCCAGAGCTGTTGATCGAATGGCTTGATAGTGCTTGACATGGCCTGAATCTGTTTCTGTATTGCTTGTAAAACAGGAGATATTAGCAGTGTTATCTGGAATTTATACACAACATTTAACCTTGATAATGGTGAACATGTCATATTTTGTATAATAGCCTTCCAGAGTATACCTTTTTAAATTTGTCCTGGGAGTATTCAGGGCCAAAGGTTGGTACCATAGAGCCACTGGGTGCCATTAAGGACTGTCCAAATATATTTTTGGCCTCAGGACTTATTTAATGATGTCTTGGCACAAGTTAGAAGATATTCACTATTGTTCCCAGTATAAGGAAGTCTTCTGAATTAAGCAACCCTGGGTCAGAGTCATCCATATACATTTTTTAGATTTGTAGATAACCATTTTGACAACTATGGTTGTTTTTCCTTGTTATAGAATTAGAACTATTCGAGATGGGGACAACGTGTCTTAAGGCCTTGTTTGTTTCCCCTCTTAAAGACTTGTGTTGCTTAACAGGCCACTCACATATTTGAGGAATCCCTTTATCCCTGGTTATACATTTCTCTCTGAGTGTTTAAGACCAAGCAGGTAGCCAAAATTTAATCAAAGATTAATTTTGGAGGTCATGCATGGCTCTCCAGAGGACACTGTAGGAACCCAGGAGTGGCCCTATAGCTTCTCCAGTTCTGGTGTTGTCTGTTAGGATGCGTCAGGGCCGTGCTGGCCAAGTAGTTTTCCTAGTTTGGGAAGCCAGGAGGACTGATTGCTCCTCGGTTGTGACTGTCCTGTCTCAGACTGTACACCAGTGGTTTTGTTTCTGGGTCTCTGTATCCTCCCTGATCAGGATGACATGTGACATACCGGGGGCCCGTCACCTCCAGTGAGTGGCCCCGTGACCTGGGAAGAGGGGCCAAAATGTTGGCCTTTTTAGCTCCTGTGAATCCATTTGGCTTTGGCATCTACATAGGTTATTAATGCACTTAGAAAGGAAGTTACACCAACCTGAATATATTTACATATGTACAGCACATTTAATTACTGAGACAGATCTACTTAAAGAATGCACAAGAGCTTAGTCATCTGGTCCAACCTTTTTAAGTTTAGTTGTCCTGGGGAGCATAGGCCATATCTGACGCGTCAAAATGGTGCACCTTACCCTTGAAATACCTAGTAGCTCTAAATACAGGCAGAGCGTGTGACCTGTCTTGAAAATAATATACATCTAAACCAAGTAAGTTAACCTAGAAATTGTCAGCAAAAGAACAAGTCAGACAGTAGAAAGTCTTGTCACCTGTGTTTGAAAACGTCTTTTTTAAAATTTAATTTAATTTATTTATTTGAGAGCAACAGACAGAAAGAGGCAGAGAGAGAGAATGGGCATGCCAGGGCCTCCAGCCACTACAAACGAACTCCAGACACATGTGCCCCCTTGTGCATCTAGCTAACGTGGGTCCTGGGGAATCAAGCCTTGAACTGGGGTCCTTAGGCTTCACAGGCAAGCACTTAACCACTAAGCCATCTCTCCAGCCCTGAAAACATCTTTGATTAGGTAGATACCTGTGTGGGTGCCATTTACCCAGAGAATGGTGGAAGCAGACCACAAGCGTTCATTCACCCTAACTGCACTCCACTCTCATTTTGTTCTTGAAGTTTTTTGCAGCCTCAGACTACAGTCTGATATATTAATTATATTTGTTTTAAAGTTTACCTTTTTAAATTTTAATTTATTATTTAGCATTAAAGAGAGAGAATAGGTGCACAAGGGCCTCTAGCCACTGCAAATGAACTCCAGGTGCATGCGCCATCTGGCTTATGAGGGTCCTTAGGTTGTACAGGCAAGCACCTTAGCCGCTAAGCCATCTCTCCAGCCCTAAAGTTCATCTCCTTGGGCTGGAGAGATGGCTTCGAGGTTAAGGTGCTTGCCTGTGAAAACTAAGGACCCAGGTTCGACTTACCAGAACCCATGTAAGCCAGGTGAACAAGGTGGTGCACGCATCTGGAATTCGCTTGCAGTGGCTGGAGGCCTTGGTGTGCCCATGCCCCCCCCCCCGTAGTCAATAAGTAGATAAATAAAGTAAAATATTTTTAAGTTTGTCTCTGACCATTGGAGCATATGGGCCATTTCTGATTGCCCATTGTTTGCTTTCCTTGTTTTTTAATTTTTTAAATACTTTATTTTTATTTATGGGGGGGGATATGAGTATGCGTGTGCCTCCAGCCACTGCAAATGAGCTCTAGACGCATGCACCACCTTGTGTATCTGGCTTACGTGGGTCCTGAGGACTTGAACCTGGGTTCTCTGGCTTTGTAGGCAAGTGCCTTAACTGTTAAGCTATCTCTGTAGCCCTTGCTTTCCTTCTTGACAGTGATCTTTTGCCATCTCCTGTCCAATTCTGCCCTTTGACATGTTGGCAGAATTACTGTCTTATGTCTTCCAAATATTTATCAAGCTTCGGATATTCTATTTATGAAAGACTGAGGCCAGGGTCTATAGTTTAATGTGCCCACCAACGAGCCTGCCTGTATTCCTGTCTCATATGCTGTGAGGGAGGCTTCTGAGGCCTGTCTGGTGGCTAGACCTGGGTTTGAGGTTTGGGGTTTGTTTTTGCTAGCAAATTTCAACAAACCACAGACTCCAGATTTCTGAAGTACTTCTAAGCCATCGCTCAGCCCCATAAATGCTATTTTTAGATGGCAATTAATGATGAGAGGAGCCAGACCTTGGACGTTTAGAGCAGGGTGCTTGCTGTTTGGTTTTGTTTTATTTTGACTTGCCATTGGATTGTTCTTTTTCAGCCTTGGCTTGATCTCCGACTCGTTCCACATGTTTTTTGACAGCACTGCCATTTTGGCAGGATTGGCAGCTTCTGTCATTTCAAAATGGAGAGACAATGATGCCTTCTCTTATGGGTAAGACTTTAGAAAATGTTTTTCTTGAAGCATAAGATATATAGAGCAATGTACCAATCAATCCTAAGGTCAGTGAGATTTTGCAGATTGAATATACTTGTGTGGCTTGAACCCTTGAAGACCTCCTCAGGTCATTCTAGTTCTTTTTTATGCCCCTTCCTCAGAGTTACCTTTTATTTCTTAATTTCATGGATTAGTTGGCCAGTTTTCAAAAATATATATTAGACTGGAGAAATGGCTTAACACATAAGGTGCTTACCTGTGAAGTTTAAGGACCCAGGTTTGATTCCCTAGTATCCACATAAGCCAGATGCACATGGTGGCACATATATCTGCAGTTCATTTGCAGTGGCTGGAGGTCCCTGGGGTGCCCATTCTCTCTCTCTGCCTGCCTCTCTCTCTCTAATAAGTACATATTAATAATAGGATTATAATTATAATCTACAGTGTCTAATTTTTTGTTGTTGTTATTTTGTTTTGTTTTTTTTTTGAGGGAGGGTCTCACTCTAGCCCAGGCTGACCTGGAATTCACTGTGTAGTCTCAGGGCGACCTCAAATTCATGATGATCCTCCTACTTCTGTCTCCTGAGTGCTGGGAATAAAGGTGTGTGCCACCATGCCCAACTAATTTTTTTTAATGGGGGTGGTTCTTTAACTTTACCAAAAAGTTTTAGGTGAGACTGTCCCCATATAAGGGAATTTCTTATAACCTGCTTTTTGGAGAAGCAAAGGAAGCAAGTTCAGTAGATGGGAATCATCATGTCATGTTTCTTCTCTTTTATTGAAAGACTGCTTTGCTGCCTATTAAAGTTACTTCATAACGTGGTCGACGTGCTTTATCTCCAGCTCCCTGCTGAAGTGTGAGATCTCTCGTCCTATTGCTCATTTGTACTGTTTGCTCTGGAGGTTTTTTTTTTTTTTTTTTTTTTTTTAATTTTCAGGCAGCCTGACAGGTAACTGGTGAGACATGCCCGAGGTATTCAGCATTTTGCTCAGTCCAGGCCTGCCCCCCTCCCCCGCACCTCTGCGTCTGGACACCCTGTGGTGCTGCGCTCCGGCGGGGCTCTGCAGGGCCGACCAGCCACACCGCCTGCGCCCGGCCCTGCGGCTGCTGGTGTGTGTGTGACCTCCATGCCGCTGCATGAAAGGAGCGCTTACTAACCAAGCGTCTCGTTTAGGCTCATGGACTTTTTAAAAAAGATTTTCATCTTTTTTAAAATATATATATATATATATATATATATATATATATATATATATATATTGGGGTGGAGGGAGAGAGGATGGGCGTGTCAGGGCCTCCAGCCACTGCAAAGGAACTCCAGATGCAAGCGCCCCCTTGTGCATCTGGCTTATATGGGTCCTGGGGAATTGAACCTGGGTCCTTTGGCTTTGCAGACAAATGCCTGAACCACTAAGCCGTCTCTCCAGCCCCTGGAGAGTATTTTTATGCTAAAGACTTTCATTGAACCAGTTTAGAGGCACAATTGGCTTTCTGCCACTTCTGATTTGGGCAGCAATTGATTTTACTTTAGTGGATTCCTGCTTCCTGAATTTTCCTTTTATGCACTCTTAGACTGTTTTCCGTTATAATTATACTACATGTAAGCCAAGGTCAGGACTGATACCTTTCTTCCTCCCCAGCCCTTTCTCTTTCTTGCATTTGTTAATTCTTTCTGTTTCCCTTTTATCCCTTTCTTTCCCATGAACATTCTTTCTCTTCATCTATAGTTGGTCCTTTCTCTTCCTCATTTTTCTTCATATCTTCTTACTCATTCATTCTCTCTGTGTGTATTTCTTTTTCTTCCTGAACTCAGGGTGCCTTCCCTCTTTTCATCTCTCCCCTCCCCACCCTTTTCTGTGCTCTATGGTGTCCCACCATTAGATATAATTCATAACAAAATAATTTCCTCATTCATTTCTACAAATGCCTCATCTGTAAATATGAGACTTTGTTGGCTTCGGACCTGTTTACTGTGGTTTCCAGTCTCTGACGTGTGTGAGTTGATGGCTTGAGTCTCACGAATGAATGATTTGTCGTTTCTGCTCCCCAGGTACGTGAGGGCGGAAGTCCTGGCTGGCTTTGTCAATGGCCTGTTTTTGATCTTCACGGCTTTCTTCATTTTCTCGGAGGGAGTTGAGGTATAGTACACGGGATGACGGTGAATACTCTGTCTCTGTCCGTGATGACAATGTTTATTCGTTAATGGCACGAAGCGGAGCCATTCTCACTAGCCACATTGTGTAGAGTCTTGGATTAGACAGAATCTCGGGGCGTACAGGAGGGGGTTCCAGAGCAGCGGAGGGAACTCGGGGCATGCCGAGGCTGGAAGTGGGGCCAGCCGCGCCCGCTGCGAGCAGAGCGCTGAACTGAGCTGTGACGGCGCAGGCTGGGTGGTGAGCGCCCTTGCGGATTGTCCTGAAGAAAACGCAACCTGGGAGTGTTGCCGGCAGCTCCCACACCTGGGATTGTCTTTCCTAAACCCAGAAAGCAAATGTAAAGATTAGTGACCTCATGCAGAGCAGTGACTTAAGATAGCAGAGAGGAACAAGTTTAGGGTCAAATATAGACTCACTTATCTATTTTTATATTTATTTAAAAATAGTCATCATTATTTTTTCTGCATTGTGTGAACACTGATTTTACTTCTCTAAACTGATTTGGTGGATGTTTTGAGCGCTTTTAACTTTACAAATGACTAAAATGGCACATGCCTTTAATCCCAGCACTTGGGGTGGTGGGGGGGGGGCAGAGGCAGGAGGATCACTGTGAGTTCAAGCCCACCCTGAGACTACATAGTGAATTCAAGGTCAGCCTGGGTTAGAGTGAGACCCTGCCTCAAAAAAATAATTAAAAAAAAAAAACAAAAACAAGAAAGACAGAAAATGGCTAACAGTGGTAATACTACACTATGTTTTTCGCCAGTTGTTCAACGAGGGGTTACGTCAGTGTCTGTCTTTGTGCTCTGCATTTTCTAGAGAGCACTGGCCCCTCCGGACGTGCACCACGAGAGGCTGCTGCTCGTTTCCGTGCTCGGGTTTGTGGTAAACCTCGTAGGAATATTTGTGTTCAAGCACGGAGGTCACGGACACTCTCATGGCTCTGGTATGATGGTTAGGACTGTTTGTTTCTTCACTTCCCCCCAACTTCCATCGTGTTCTTATTTCATTTTTAATTTATTTCTATTTTTATTTATTTATTTGAGAGCAACAGACAGAGAAAGAAAGAGGTAGATAGAGAACGGGCGCGCCAGGGCCTCCAGCCACAGCAAACGAACTCCAAACGCATGTGCCCCCTTGTGCA
The DNA here is from genome assembly GCF_020740685.1 of Jaculus jaculus. Lineage (NCBI taxonomy): Eukaryota > Metazoa > Chordata > Mammalia > Rodentia > Dipodidae > Jaculus > Jaculus jaculus. Next base: position 51,031,874 of record NC_059120.1, on the reverse strand, counting down.
TCTGGCTTACGTGGGTCCTGGGGAATCAAGCCTGGAACCGGGGTCCTTAGGCTTCATGGGCAAGCGCTTAACCGCTAAGCCATCTCTCCAGGGAGGGAGAGGATTGGTGTGGCAGAGCCTCCAGGCACTGCAATTGAACTCTAGATACATGTACCACCTTGTGCATCTGGCTTTTATGTGGGATCTGGGGAGTCAAATATGGGTCCTTAGGCTTTGCAGGCAAGTGCCTTAACTGCTAAGTCAGCTTTCCAGCCCCCATTATGTTCTTTAAGAAATGAATAATTATAAGTTAAACTATATGCTCATTTTCAGTAACGAATGAGGCATGTCAGAAGCTTCATTCATGTCTCCCCAAACCAGCCCTCATCTGTTCCCTGTCTCTCCCTCTCCTCTCAGGGCTGTTATGCATGTTGTCAGTTAGGTAGATCTCTCTAGAAGTCTGCAGCTCATCTTCTCCAGGTAACACCTAACTCCTATGAGACAATTAGAAGCGGGCGTGCGGGCGCGTGCTTGCTACCCCAGCCCTCGTAGGTGAGGTGGGTGGGTCTCCGGGTTTGAGGGCAGCGTGGGCTACAGGGTGAGGTCCAGGTTAGCTGGGGCTAGAGTGAGACCCTGCTTCCAAGAGCTAAGCTAAACCAACGTACCAACCAAACAACAGCAAAAACAGATACCAGAAACCCACAAAGAAAATCTAGAGTAATTAGTGTAAGACAATGTCCCTGGTAAAACGTTGGTATGTGTATACTATACTATAGAATGTGGTTTGCAGGTGCTTCCATTGAGTATATGTCAGTCTGCCTTGCCTTGTTAAGAGCCACATAGAACTCTGCTGTGGAGCCAAGCATGGTGGAGCATGCCTGTGCCCTCAGGAGGTGGAGGCAGGAGGGTCAAGGCAGGTTTGAGGCCTGTGTGGTCTGCATTATACTGAGTTCTCCGTCAGCCAGGGCTATGTCGTGAGATCCTGTCTAAAGCAAAGAGAGGGAGAAAGGGAGGAAGGAGGAAAGGGAAAGGGAAGGGAAGGGAAGGAAAGGAAAGGGAAAAGAAAAGAGAGAAAGAAATGAAAAAAAAATCCTCTAAAACTGTTTGGTCTCGTTGACTATGGTTTATTTAGTCAGCATTTGGGGCTGGAGAGATGGCTTAGCAGTTAAGGCACTTGCCTGCAAAGCCCAAGGACCCAGGTTAGATTCCCCAGTACCCATGTGAAGTCAGATGCACAGGGTAGCCCATGCACCTCGAGTGCGTTTGCAGTAGCTAGAGGTCCTGGCGTGCCCATTTTCTCTCTATCTGCCCCTGTCTCTCAAGTAAATACACAAACAAATAATAAATGATCAGCATTTTTGGCATAAGCCTCAGTAACCCATAGAGCCTTTGTTTGTGAGCACTCCCGTTTTTTTCAGTGCTGTGTGGTCCTGTTATTGATCACATGTAGGTATTTAAGTTTACTTTGTAGTTAATGTTAAAATTACTCATTTACTTCTGAGTTGCACCAGTGACATGTCAGGTGCTCACTGGCCAGCTCGGATATGGAACATTTGTTTTTTTTAATATATTCTATTTATTTATTTGATAGAAAGAGGCAGAGAGAGAGAGAGGGAGAGAATGGGTGCTCCAGGGCCTCCAGCCACTCACTGCAAATGGACTCCAGACGCGTGCGACTCCTAGTGCATCTGGCTAACGTGGGTCCTGGGGAATCGAACCTGGATCCTTTGGTTTTGCAGGCAAATGCCTTAACCGCTAAGCCATCCCTCCAGCCCAGATATGGAACATTTCCATCCTAAGAAGTTTTTTTTTCTTTATTATCTCAGTTTGCCAGAGTATAAGTAGAATCAACAGAAAATGGTATGTGTATATTTTTAGCACACCTATATTTTTGGTTTACAACTCATCTCTTAAAATGACTGTTTTTTACTTTTACTTGCAGGGATAAATCAAATCTCGTTACTGGTGACTTAAGACAGTTTTTCTCTTTGAAAAAATAGAATTATCTGTTGATTTTTCTAGCTGGCTTCTCTGTTGTCTGTTTTCAGGCCTCGTGAATATTGCTTGCTTAGCGTCACACTTGTCGCAATAGAGTGTTGGTGCTTTTGCACTGAATCTGGGCTTGGAGCTGACCGTTCTCGCCCTGTGTGTTACCAGTCATGTGTGTCTTTACGCAGCTCCTGTTCAAACGCTCTTTGTTTCCCAGGCCACGGACACAGTCACTCCCTCTTCAACGGCACTCTGGACCAGGCGCATGGCCACGTCGACCATTGCCACAGCCACGAAGGGAGACACGGTGCCGGTGCCATGCACAGCCACGACCATGCCCATGGGCACGGACACCTCCACGCTCACGGTGAGGGCAGCAGGAGTTGCGGGCTTGCACAGCAGACGTGCCCGCGTGAGCTGGTCTGCCGGGGGCGCTCTGGTTAGCTTCCTTCCTTTCCAGCGCGTCTGTCTGAACGCTTCCAGAGTCAGTTCTTTTTTAAAACTTTTTAAAAAAATTTATTTGATACTTCGTAGCAGAGGCCAGTTAGTTAAAAAGGAGACATAAAGGGAAGAGAAAGGAAGGGAGGAGGATACTTAATAGGTTGATATTGTATATATGTAATTACAATGATTGTAATGGGGAGGTAATATGATGGAGAATGGAATTTCAAATGGGAAAGTGTGGGGTTGGGGAGGGAGGGAATTACCATGGGACATATTTTATAATCATGGAAAATGTTAATTAAAAATTAAAAAAAAATATATTTGAGAGTGACAGACAGAGAGAGAGAGGGAGAGAGAGAGAGAGAGAGAGAGAGAGAGAGAGAGAGAGCGAGAGCGAGAGCGAGCACGCCAGGGCTTCCAGCCATTGCAAATGAACTCCAGATGCGTGTGTCCCCTTGTGCATCTGGCTAACATAGGTCCTGGGGAATCGATCCTCGAACCGGGGTCCTTAGGGTTCATAGGCAAGCACTTAACCGCTAAGCCATCTCTCAAGCCCTCAGTTCCTTTTTTGTGTAGCATGAAAGATTCAGCATAAGGCAGTTTTAATTACCCCCCCCCGCCCCGCCAGTGATTATATCAATAAAATGCCACTGTTTTAATTGAGTGCCGGTGAACGGTGGCAATTTATCAAACAAGAATGATGACATTTTCAAGTCTGATGATGCCTTTTGTGCTATGTGATCTTATATAAATACTTGAGGAATTTCTACTTTTCACTTTTATTTTAATTATTGGTGCTTTAGTGCCTGATACTTTAGTGCCTGATACTATATCCTATCAGAAATATTTATATGCTAACTTATTATAGGATGAGATGCTAAGTTACAAGGTATTTTTTCATGAATTTCAGAGTATAGCTAAGTAACCGTTATTGACATAAACTGGGTTTAGGCATCAAATTGGCTCCACTTTTTCATGTCTTTTAAGTGTAAGGGCTGTGAAACATTATATAGGAGTTCTGTTATACCAATATTGGTTAATCCTTTGAAAACCTTCACATTTATGTTCCAAATATTATAGCAACCTATCATCAGATTTTCTTTTAATGACCTATTAATTGTGATTTCCATGAGCTGATCTCTACATGTCCTTAAAAGCAGTGACTTAGAAGCTACGTTGTTCACAGAGGATTTGCTGACCAGTCAGTAAGTTCATGCTTCCCAGCAGTGTTCCCCTCATTGCTGCTGCCAGGTTCTTCTTTTTATTGACAATGTTGATAAGTATAGACAACACACTGTGACAATGCACGATGATGTTCCTCACCCCATCACCCTCACTTTCCCCTTCCAAATCCTTTCTCCATTGAATCCCTTCTTTTTCCAATTTGTCTCTCTAGAGGTTTTGGGGGTTTTTTTTTTGTTTTTTTTTTTTTTTCCTGGATACTTATTTAAGAGGGAGAATGGGTGCCCCAGAGCCTCTAGCCATTGTAAATGAACTCCAGATGCATGCACCACCTTTTGCACCTGGCTTATGTGGGTACTAGAGAATCAAACCTGGATCCTTAGGCTTTGCAGGCAAGCACCTTAACTCCATGCCATCTCTCCAGCCTATCTCTAGAGGTCTAGAGGTTTTCTCTTTTGGTTTTTCAAGGTAAAGTGTCACTGTAGGCCAGGTTGACCATGAATTACTATGTAGTCTCAGGCTGGTCTTGAACTCATGGTGATCCTCCTACCTTTGCCTCCTGAGTGCTGGGACTAAAGGTGTACACCACCCCACCTGACTAGAGGTTTTTATATAGGTAAAATGTAGCAAGGTAAGCCATAGAGAAGCACTGGCCCTGCCTTTGGGTATTCTCAGGTGGATCCATTTGGAAGAGCTTTTGAGGCTTGAGTTTTGTGACCTTCTGTGCATTCCTTCTTGTGAACTGGAGTATTTTATCTGTCCATGTTTACATAAGTCTTTAACCTAATGGAATCAAAGATTGCAAAATGCACGGGATAATACCATCTGTGTGACTGTAAATCTGCCTAAGGAGAGATTCAACTCATTGTTTATAGACTGTGGTTAGGAGCCATGTGACCTTTGACTCTTTCTCTTGTGGTGGACTGTGAGTTTCTTGAGCTCTCAGTGTTGTATTGACTTAATTTTTTTTTAATTTTTATGTATTTATTATTTATTTGAAAGTGACAGAGAGAGAAAGAGGCAGATAGAAAGAGAGAGAGAATGGGCACGCCAGGGCCTCAGCCACTGCAAACGAACTCCAGACGTGTATGCCCCCTTGTGCATCTGGCTAATGTGGGTCCTGGGGAATCGAGCCTCGAACCGGGGTCCTTAGGCTTCATAGGCAATTGCTTAACTGCTAAGCCATCTCTCCAGCCCTGTATTGACTTGTTAAAATTTTATTTAAGAACATACTTTGTATAGATATATCATGTATCACTACCATCTTTTCCCTCCTTTCTGCCCCCATTCTGCAGGGGGCCTCCAGCAGTGGGTTATGCATGGAGGGAACAGTAGACAGCTATTGAGGTAGGCAGTGTCTCTGGGCATGACATCACAACCTGTGGCTCTTTCAATCTTTCCAACCCCTCTTCCACAAAGTACCATGAGCCTTGGTGGGTGTGTTTTAAGTCTACTTCAGTGATGAGCTCTTAGGAGCCTCTGGGTCTCTGCTTTGGTAAGTGTTGGATATCCTCGGGGTCTGTCTCCTTCACCCTGGTGCTGATTGTCAGGCTGACCGTGGAAGCAGCGCTGTGGCTCGTTTCCCCACTTCTTCTGTGGTTTCACCTGAGCCCTGACTGAGATGCGAGGGGTGGTTTATCTCCTGGGGTCTCGCTCCCTTCTGAAAAGGAACAAAAGATTCTCCAATGGACAGTGAAGTCAGCGATAGATGTGACCCTCTTTTATTCTTATTTATTGATTTTTGTTTTGTTTTGTTTTTGGTTTTTTGAGGTAGGGTCTCACTTCACTATAGTCTCAGAGTGGCCTCGAACTCATGGCAGTCCTCCTACCTCTGCCTCCCAAGTGCTGGGATTAAAGGTGTGTGCCACCAAGCCTGACATAACCCCCCTTTTAGCCAAAGACTAGTGGGAGCTTGACAATGGAGAACAGAATCTTTGTCTCCATTGGATTCTGACCCAGTTCCCAGTTTCAGATATGGCTCCTTTCCACTGAGCGGATCTCTTAGCCAATCAGAAAGCCACTGGTTCCCCACCAAGGCTGTGTGCTTCCATTGCACTGGTGTGTACTTCTTGCCAGGCTGGTTGCTTCTGAGCAGCTTAGAGCCCTGCTTGCTCACACCGTGGCTGGCCACTTTCCCCCAGTGGCCCATGTAGCACGTTCCAGCACTAGGAGGCCTAACTGGGGACTGGCTCTCTTCCAGATTCCAGCCAGGGTCTCCGTGCTCTGTGTCAGCAGCATATGGCGTCTTCGGCAATAGAGTTATGTCATTTAGCTCAGGCAGGTAATCAAGTGCTTTGACAGAAGCCTGTTTTGTTTTGGGGACCTCGTCGGTCTCTCTGATCAACAGCTCAACTGGGCAGCACCTATTTCTGGTAATAGGAGTTACAGATCAGAGCCAACTTTTTTTTTTTTTTTTTTTTTTCATTTTTCTACGTAGGTTCTCACTCTAGCCCAGGCTGACCTGAATTTCACTATGTAACCTCAGGCTGGTCTCAAACTCACACAATCCTCCTACCTCTGCCTCCTAAGTGCTGGGATTAAAGGTGTGTGCCACCACGCCTGGCTAAGAGCCAACATTTTTAAGGTTAGGCTTCATCCCATCCTCTCCAGATCCCTTCATTTCTGGCGCTCCCTCTATTGTAGTGACTTGTGTTAACATGATTCTCACATTGCTTGATATACAGGAGCAACTCACTGAACGATCTGTGTTCGTGAATGTTTATGTATCACTTACATTTGTTTGTAAGTCTTATTAAGTTGCTGAATAAATTTTCCAAACAAGCAGTTCAGGTTTGAGCATCTCTTTCCCAAAATGAATGGGAGCAGAAGTGTTTCAGATCTGAAATGTGTTTTGTTTTTTTTTTAAATTTTTAAATTATTTCATTTATTTAGTTGAGAGAGACAGAGACTAGGTGTGTGTCAGGGCCTCTAGCCACTGCAGAGGGACTCCAGATGCCGGTGTCACTTTATGCATCTGGCTTATGCGGGTACTGAGGAATCAAACCTGGGTCCTTAGGTTTCAGAGGCAAATGCCTTAACCACTGTACCATCTTTCTAGCCCGGATCTCAGACGTTTTTATGTTTGCAGTAGGCCTTACTGGCTGAGCAGCTCTAATCTGAAATCCTAGTCGCTGCAGAACCTGGAACGTTTGCATGTCAGCGTGAGGCTCGTAGTTCCAGAGGCTCAGGAACATTTTAGAGCTTGGATTAAGATGCTCAGCCTGTGGTTCAGAAGGAGAAAATGTGAGTTTGATTTTCATTGCTGTTAGTTGGGGAAACATACAAGAAGGGGCTTTTAAAAGTTTACTACAGAAAGACATTTGAGGTTTAGCTTTTAATTAAAGTATATACTTTGGTAGACTGAGAACAGATGCTGAGCAATTCATCATTTGCATTTTGGGGGGTTAAATTATTTATGGTCACCTGGTGTTGTATTCTAAGTACCACCATCATCATCACAAGTGCACAGTGTATGCCAGCCACGTTCTAAGCATTTTCCATGTACTAACTTTCAAAAGAATATGTTTTGTCTATTTATTTATTTGAGAGAGAGAGAGGCAGAGGGAAAGAGAGAGAATGAGCACGCCAGGGCCTCTAGTCACTGCAAATGAACTCCAGATGCATGCACCAGCCTGTGCATCTGGCTTTACATGGGTCCTAGGGAATTGAAACTGGGTCCTTTGGCTTGGCATGTAAGTGCCTTAACCACTTAGTCATCTCTGCAGCCCAGTTGTTCAGAATTTTGAAAATCTTCCTCCATGTTGCACTTGGCAACATGTGGTTACCTTGTATCTACTGACGCTCTCCACCTCATCCTTTCTTACATCAAAGTCAGCAAAGAACCGCCGTGTCTGCCTTCACAGTCAGCAGTGGGACACCTCGGCCCAGAGCCCTTCTTAGTGTACTCAGAGGCCTGCTGCCCACTGGGGACAGGTCTTGTTTGTCTTGGAGAAACACCAGGACCCTACCTATGGTTCTAATTGTGCCTTTGCCTTGATAGACAATAGGAAATATTGGAAGTAGTTTGTGAGACAAAAGGCAGCTTTTAGAAACGTTTTATTTCTTCTGCATGGCAGACTTGCCACGCTGCTGTTGAAAACTACTGTTCACCATGGGGAGGTTATCCTATGTTGGGTCTTGGTCCTATCGCATAAACCTCTTAAAACTCGGGTCATAATTTTGGGTTCTCTGAATTTTCCAATTGTAGAAGTGTTAGAAAATGTCCTTTTGGTATTAGATGCTCATGTTTTAAATTTCTTGTGCTTTTTTATTTTTGATACAGTAATTTCCCAAATATTCTATATCACTGACAGTGTTTTTAATTTGCTCCTGCTAAATATACCTATATTCAGTTACTTTGTTAGATTTTAACAATAATTTTGTAGGTCACACACCTTTCATCATACATTTGAATGAAAAAGGGCTCGGAATTGCAAAACTTTGAATCAGGAATTGAAGACATGTTTTAAAATGACTTAACTTAATTTTCTACAGATGGTCCCTCCTTAAAAGAAACAGCAGGACCCAGCAGACAGATTTTACAAGGTATGACAAGCAATTTGTGTTTCTCAATTTTATGAAGCTGATTTCTAGTTTTCAGATGTCTGAAGTTGTCTTTGAAGACAAAAAAGCGTACTGTGTAGTAGATATATTTAAAATATCTCTCCTGGTGAATCGATCTCTCTCTTTCTCACACATGCATAGATATTTTAACAGATAATCTTTTGTCAGTTGGCTGTTTTCTCAGGCTTAATTAGGAAAGTAAGGAAAAGGTAAGTAATAGATCAAGGACTAGCTACTCTATCCAGCATGTTTGCCATCCTAGGGTTCTAGTATAGTTTCTGAAGGGTAGTGCTCAGTATGTTCTTATAGTGCAGGAAAATTTGGAGCTAGGCATGATATGGAGATGTCTGATATATTTGAAGGCATCACTTGAAGATCACATGATACATTACAAAGCTTTGTAAGGCAGAGATAGTCACTCTTGTCTGTGATCTCTAGTACTTTCTTTTTGGAGCATGAACTAGCCTTGGGCTCTGAGTTTCCATTTAGATATGATGGTAAAAGTTTCCTGATTCCCTGGCCTCCATCTTTCTGCCCTTAGGAACTTTTGACCTCAGTCTCCCTTTTGCCATGGCTTTAGACCCTGTCACTAACAGCACCTCTTTTTCTCCAGTGCTCCTTGATCTAACTCGTGGTGTTTACTTTTCACTGACAGTATGTTCCTTCTCACTGACATATTTATTTTAGAAGGCTTAGTCTGTCCTCTAGTCACTTATTTTCTATTTACAAAATACTGAATTGTTTTAGACAGCCTTGGCTGACATAGCTTGTATTTGTGCATTTTTTTTATGAGAGAGGGTGACAGAATTGGTGCACCAGGGTCCCAGCCACCACAATTGAACTCCAGATGCTTGTGCCAGCTAGTGGACATGGGCGACATTGCGCTTGCCTCACCTTGGTGCATCTGGCTTATGTGGGATCTGGGGAGTCAAACATGGGTCCTTAGGCTTCACAGGCAAGCACCTTAACTGCTAAGCCATCTCTGCACCCCTAATGGTGAGGTTCTATTGGGCATTGTAAGTTAGCTTTGATAATAAGAAGTTAGTTTTTGTTTTGAAAATCATCACTGGCCTCCCACTACCTTTCATATAAGGTATTTGCAAATAAGTCTGTATTTCTGAGTGTCTGTCAGTTCATACTGGTACAAGGAGGCCAGTTGGAAGCTGAAGGATAATATCACTGTCTGGTGTTAAAACTTTTTCTAGAAACCTCCCTTGTAGATGCACATGAATACTATGAGCTAACTGAAATTTCCAACCATCTGCTACATCTTGAAGTAGGACCTCTGGTTTCCTAAATTTCAGAGAGTTAGATTATGCTATAAGATTTCTACAATTTCAGTTTTATGTAAGTCAAGCTCATTGTGTCATAGTTCTTTAGGATTTTTTTCTTAATTACTTACTATAAAATAAGAGCTTAGTTAATACCACTTGCTAATAAAACCCATTTTCACTTTAGCAAATTAGAAAGAGCCAAGGACTTCCCACCCAAGGAAAACCAATGACAAGTAATTCTTTTCTTTCATTGTTTTGAACCATTTTCATTTCTGATTTTACCAAAACATTGCCTAAAGAATATAAAGGTTTAAAAGCATGTATCACATTTAAGAGTTTAGAGCTTAGGGACTCTCACCCCATTTGGATATATATGTGTTTTTATCAGACGTGTATGTGTGTGTGAGAGAGAGAGAGAGAGGGAGAGAGAGAGAGAGACTGTGTTTGTACAATGTATGCACGTGCTTGTAGTGACCAGAGTTCAGTCTCAGGAGTAACCCCTCAGGAATGCCATCCACCTTGAATGGGACAGGGTGTCTCATTGGGCTCAAAGTCACCAAATAGACTAGAATGGCTTTCTAGTGAGCAACAGAAAACCCGGCAGTCTCGGCCTCGCCAACTTGAGGCTTGCAGGTATGTGCCATCGCAGTGGCTGTGGATGACGTGGGTTTTGAGGATTGGAAGCAGATCCTCGTGCTTTGAAGGCAAAAGCAGTTTAATGACTAAGCCGCTTCCCGAACTCTTGTTTTATGTTTAAATGTTAAATTTCAACAGTACTTACTTCAACACTTACTATTGTATCTATTTCTTTGGTATTTAAAATAACTTAGAGAAGTGGGAATTTCTGTAAGTAGTCTGATAAAATTTTTCTGTTACAGAAAAATTTCCCTGAAAAGAGTAACTAGCTTTCTGAAGCATGGTTATGGTAATAAGTTAAAAGTCTATAGATGAAAAAGAATAGAGAGTCAGTAAAGAAGGTGTTACGTTGGATATAATTCATGTGTGAAATTTCACAGCACTAAGGTAAAATGTTATCTTTTAGCAAACATTTAGATTTGATTGGAGTCACTAGTAGAAAAATTTTAAATTACTAGAAAAATTGTGAGCTTAAATTATTATTATTATTAATTTTGCTTTTTTGAGGTAGGGTTTCATTCTAGCTCAGGCTGACTGGGATTTACTATGTAGCCTCAGGGTGGCCTAGAACTCATGGCATTCCTCCTGCCTTTGCCTCCCGGGTGCTGGGATTATAGGCATGTGCCACCACACCCAGCTCGTAAATTATTTTTTTTATATATCTAAAAGAACTATCATTTATTGGGATAACAAAAATATTATTTAGGGACAAAAATAAATAAACACTTCTAAGTTGGTTATATACTTCTTTAGGAAGGCATGGTGAAGCTTAAGAAACTGTGTTGTTGCAAAGTAAATTTTGTTCACTAATGACCTAAATCTTGGATATATTATTATTTAGTGTATTTTCAGAAAGAATTACATGTGAAACTCTTGAATTTTTCAAAAGTGGTTTTCCAGGCAAGTGTCACTCTTAGTAGTATGTTTGGGTTCCTAAACAGTTAACCAGTGTCCTACCAATTTAGTATTTAATTATGGAAAGTTCATTATGTATTTTGTATTTACTTAAAATATCCAGATACCTGCTTTCCTTCACATTGACTTTGAGCATAGAAACTAATTTAGGTAACAAATTCCTTAAGATAATAAACAAATATATCTACATGGCAGTGTTGGAATCCGTATGTAATTCTGGTTCCAAATGACAATATTTTTAGTAACCAGCAGAGGGTGCTGTATATACATATATTCAAAATTAACATTTTTTGGTCTAATGCCCTTTATTTCAATAATAAATTATATAACTTTTGTATCCTTTTAATCTAGAGGTAAACATTGAGAAACAATTTTTAAAAATACTATTTTTATATTTTTCTCATTTGTTATTCTGTTATATATGGAACTCTATTTAAAAAAAGTTATTTCATTTCATAAATATTCTGTCACAGTTCCTAAACAGTGAACACACTGCTTCTGAGTTTTCAAATTGATGTTTAATTTTTTTTTTAATATACGAATCTTGGGACATAGTCCTAAGGAATGTCTATTTTCCAATATTTTATTTATTTATTTGAGAGAAAGAGAGAGGTAGGGAGAGAGAGAGAGAGCGAATGAGCACACTAGGGCCTATAGCCACTGTAAACAAACTCCAGACACATGAGCCACCTTGTGCATCTGGCTTACGTGGGTGCTGGGGATTTGAACCTAGGTTCTTTGGCTTTGCTGGACAATGCCTTAACCATTAAGCCATTTCTCCAGCCCTGATGCTTAGTTTTTTGTTTTTTTTTACACTGTCTCTCCAGGTGTGTTTTTACATATCCTCGCTGATACGCTGGGAAGTATTGGTGTCATCGCCTCTGCCATCCTGATGCAGAACTTTGGGTGGATGATAGCAGACCCGATCTGCTCGATCCTCATCGCCATGCTCATCGTGCTCAGGTGAGTGTGAGCCCTGTGACTTCCAGCCACTACAATGAGGGGGCATGTGTGTATATAATGTCTGCATGTACTACTTGAATTAGAACCCTAAAGTACAAGTTATTTGGTTACTTTCCCTTAGTCTTTACAAAGAAATTCTATGCAAATTCTTTCATCTTTTTAAAAAAAATTTATTTATTTATTTATTTGAGAGAGGGGCTTGCAGGTAGAGAAAGAATGGGTGTGCCATGCCCTTCAGCCACTGTAAACAAACTCTAGACACATGCACCACCTTGTGCATCTGGCTTATGTGGGTCCCAGGGAATTGAACCTCAGTCCTTTGGCTTTGCAGGCAAGGGGCTTAACCACTAAGCCATCCTTCCAGCCCTCTCTTTCACCCTCACATTTTATTTATGTATTTTGTATTTCCTATGTATAGCTTGCCTAGAGTTCAACATTTGGTATTTCACAGTTAAGCTTTTAGTCATGACTCACATCAGCATATTTTTTCTTAAATCTGTGAAGCTACTGTATCTGTAGAATATAATATTGGAAGCATAAACTGCATTAGCTAGTTAAAATATTACAATTTATATCTAGATAGCTAGATCTTAAACTGTCAAATGCAAGAGTACCTCACTGCCTCTCTCTCAAATAAATGAAAAAAAATTTGTTTGTTTTTATTTATTTATTTATTTGAGAGTGACAGAGAGAGAATGGGTGCCCCAGGGCCTCCAACCACTGCAAATGAACTCCAGACGTGTGCGCCCCCTTGTGCATCTGGCTAACGTGGGTCCTGGGGAACCGAGCCTCGAACCAGGGTCCTTAGGCTTCACAGGCAAGTGCTTAACCGCTAAGCCATCTCTCCAGGCCCAAGAAAAATTTTAAAATTCTATGAGGAGCCAGGCATGGTGGTGCTTGCCTTTAATCCCAGCGTCGGGATGCAGAGGTAGGAGGATCACTGTGAATTCGAGGCCCCCCTAAGACTGCGCAGTGAGTTCCAGGTCAGCCTGCAAAACCCTGCCTCGAAAAGGGTCGGAAAATGCTCACACGGGTAACGTCTGCCTGCCTCCCCATAGGGGTGCTGCACCTTGCGGGAGCCCCTGCCTTAGCTCTTCCCGTGTCATCACCAGCTGTAGTGCCAGTAGACGTGGGCAGGTATTGGCATGTGTTCGTGTGTTAACTCTGAGTTTGCTGTGGTGTGCTGTGTGGTTGTCCCCCGCCTTTCTTTTCTCCTGCAGCGCACGTTCGTGGTGGCCTGACCTCTTTCAGACCAGCAGACGTGCTCGCTGCTGCCGCAGTCGTCGGCACTCAGCCCCGTGCGCAACTCAGCTCCACGTGGAGCACCGGCATTTTCCATGCGGCTTCACTCTCGGTACATCATTTTGTGATGAGGACACAGACCTACCAGAGATGCCCTGACGGTGACATTTAGTTTATAGTTGGCTTGAGTAGATTTGATAGGTTGTGACAAAGTTACTACGTAAAAATTAGATGTAGGGATGGAGGGGTAGCTAGGCAGTTAAAGCACTTGCCTGCAAAGCCTAATGACTCATGTTCGACTCTCTCGATCCCACGCAAGCCAGGCTCACAAAGTGATACAACGCACAAGGGGCCCCCACACGTCTGGAGGTCAATTGCAGTGGCCGAGGCCCTGGCCTGCCAGTTCTTTCTTTCTCACTCTCTTGCATTAAAAAAAAAAAAAAGCCTGGTCTGGTGGTCCATGCTTTTAATCCCAGTACTCAGGAGGCAGAGGTAGGAGGATCACCGTGAGTTCGAGGCCACCCTGAGACTACATAGTTAATTCCAGGTCAGCCTGGGCCAGAGTGAGACCATATATATATATGTATGTATGTATTTATATTTATATTTATATTTATATTTATATTTATATTTATATTTATATTTATATTTATATTTATATTAGATGTAAATGGGTATTTTACTTTCTGCCTAAAACCTGTGGCTTATATTTCAAATTGGTTGAGTTTAACTAGCCAACCTAATTTTAAGGACTACATGAAAACTTCTTTTTTAAGTTCAAATTTTAGTATTTTTTAAATTGATTTTTATTTTTATTTATTTATTTGAGAGTGACAGACACAGATAGAAAGAGGCAGATTGATAGAGAGAATGGGTGCACCAGGGCCTCCAGCCACTGCAAATGAACTCCAGACGCGTGCGCCCCCTTGTGCATCTGGCTAACATGGGTCCTGGGGATTAGAGCCTCGAACCGGGGTCCTTAGGCTTCACAGGCAAGTGTTTAACCACTAAGCCATCTCTCTAGCCCTACATGAAAACTTTAAAAGGCTTAACAAAGGAGTCTCTAGCAAGTGATTTTTAAGCCATGTGTAGTACCAAATCCTGTCATCCGAGCGCTCAGTCGACTGAGGCCCGAGTATGTTGCAGAAGGCCAACTGGAGCTGCACAGGCAGACCCTGTCTCTAAAAAGCGAAAGGTGGGGTTGGGGTAGAAAAGGAGGTGATGAGAGGGGATTGTGATCGGAATACATTTTATTTATATACATGTATATGTGGATGCTGTTAATAAAAAGTTAAGAAAATAAAAAGATAAGGAAAAAAAAATCCTGGCAACCCTCAGGGAAAAAAGTACTCATCCTTCTCCATAGACAATAGAAGGTTCTAGAAACTCGCTATGGTGTGGACACATGGGATCCCAGCGCCTGGGTCGCTGAGGTAAGCGGGCTGAGAATTTGCGGGCAGACTGGGTACAGAAGTAGACCTCCCTTTTCTCCCCGTGGTCCGCTCTGTGGTGCAGCGTTGCTCAGTCAGCAACATGCTGTGAAATCTGTCCTGCCCCTTCCAGCTCCCCACGGCCCTGTTCTCACTTCCCCGCTGCATGTGGTTTCCTGTGATCGGGATTGTGTATCACAGTGAGAGTATATATTCTTCATTATCTGAAAATGGACTTCCTGTAAGAGAATCCAGAATGGTTTTACTCCCCCACGCTTGTTTTCCCCATTAGTGTGGTGAGTTGGACTTGAAAATGAATTCATAATTTAGAATGCAGAAATCTGCATAAGTTAGTTGTGTTTGGATCTTATTGCAACCTTGAAATGCTGTGATTAACATTAACCTGTAGCTTGATGGTTTTATCCACTTTAAAAAGAGTCCCTGTGCATGACAGAAAACAAGCATCTAACTAGGACACAGAAATAAGCTTTGTTAATCAACTTCCTATGATTTCCCAGTGTGCATCTTGGGGTGCTTTTGTATTTTTCTTTCTAGCCATCATCATATGGGTATACAAAGAAAAGTGTTGTTACCAAAGGAAAGTCTTTTTCTTTGGTGTAAAAGATTTTTAAATCCTATGCTTATTTCTTATCATATTGAAGGGAAAATACCCCAGTTTTTAGAGGCACACTCCACAAGCTTTTGAAACAAAACAACAGTAGATGGTCATGAGTAGAGGGAAAAAATGGAAAGAAGAGTCACTAACAAAACAGAATCATAACTTTGACATTCTGGTAGAAAGCTCCTCCGCTTCAGATAGTCATAGATGAGAAACTGTAGGCATTTTATCTTTTTCAAAATTGTTTTTGGGTGTTCCCTAACTACTTCCGTTGTGGTTAGCCTCTCAAGTGGTTTAACTTACGAGCCATACTTTGGGGGCTGTAAGACAGGTAAACACCTTAACCAGAATTTTAACTTGCTCCTTGCATATGTTTTCATACTGCAAAATTGAACGTATTGGAACATTGGTGCCTAGTAATCATGTTTAAAAATCACATATAAAGCTGTCAACGCTGAGCGTATTTACCAATACTGATAAGTCTAGCATTGTCAATCGGCATTTTGGGAGACATTGTCCCTGACTTAAAAATTAAGGTGGGGAGGGATTATGGAAAACACTTGATAGTGAACTCTGGCCTCCAAGGTGTACATATGTGTACACACACACACGGCTGGCAGAGTGTCTGAGAAATACTGTAAGGAGCCAAATAGTACAGAAATGCTACAAAGCAACTTGAACTTTTGGAAATCTGTAAGAAGATCATTTAACAAATACTGAGTGGTTTACTGAGCCACCTGCGTTGTCCCTGACATTTTCTTAGGTTATTATGCCCCTCTGGGGCATAGTACAGTGCAATAATTCAATTTTTCCATCATCAGTAAGCCATAATAAATACATAGAAACTTGTGACGTAAGCCAAGCAAAATCTCCATTCACTGTCTGCAAACACACACCTACACACGTTCATAAGTGTGCCGTAACTGTAGCGCACATAGGCTACAGCCAGAGTTTTATGAATCGGCTCTCTTCTGGCCAGGGATAGGGTTGTGCCCTGGCCAGTGAAGAGGGGTGGGGGCAGGTGATTCTTTTTTTTTGTTCTGTTATTGTGCAGTGTATTAGTTACTTTCTCATTGCTGACAGCAAATTCCCAACGAGAAGCAGCTTTGAGAAGGAGGGTTTCCTGCGGTTTGTAGTCGGCGGTTACAAGTCCAGCATGGTGGGGAGGCACAGTGGCAGGAGCGGGGCAGCAGGTGACCCTCAGCCCACATGAGGAAACAAAGTGACAAGTGCTGATTCTCAGCCAGTTCTCTTTTGTGTGGTCCAGAACATCCTTCCCATGGAATGACGTTGCCCATGTTCAGAGTGGGAATTCACACCTCAATTAACCTAATCTAGAGAGGAAAAAACCCCCACAGACTGGCCACGTTTCCATGGTGATGCTAAATCCCATCAAATTGACAGGGTTACCACAAGTAAGGTCCCCCGGCTTTAAAAACGCTGCTAGTTGAGTTAATACACTTGAGCATCGGAGGGTTAGAACTGCGCTCTCAAATGTCCACTGTTAGACCTAACTATTTAGCGTTGTTTTGTGCGGGGAAACAATGGCTTTCAAACAGTATATGTAATATCCTAAAACATAACCATGCTGTGCTTAGGAGTTGCTGAGCTCCTTTAAAGCGTTTGCTCGTACTGAGGGAAGCACAGGTCGCAGTCCCCGGGGTGGGCTGTCGGCGGTCCACTGTTGAACTGCATCATTACTTTCTTGTTTGTTTCCCGAGGTAAGGTCTCACTCTAGCCCAGGCTGACCTGGACTTCACTATGTAGTCCCAGGCTGCCCTTGAACTCAGGGTAATCCGCTTACCTGCCTCTTGAGTGCTGGGATTAAAGGTATGCGCCACCACACCTGGCTTCACTCATTATCATGTCTGCATTTACTTTAGCCTGACCATTTTTTTGTTATTAGCATATTTAAACTAGCTTTTCTAAGGAAATATTATCTATTTCATCATTGACTATTGGACGATAAGGTAATAATGAAGAAATTGGTGTTTAGAATATTATTCCTTTATACACAAAAATTTTAGAGTGAGTTTAATAAGAAAATTTTAATGTAGTTTTTATAATTTATATTTCTATTATAAAAAGGAAAATAAGTAAATTAATGGGGAGAGAGATGATGTGGGGGTTAAAGGCCCTTGCTTGCAAATTCTGCTGGCCCGGGTTTGGTTCCCCAGGACCCTCATAAAGCCAGGGCACGTGCGCTGAAGCCCCTTACAGGAGTCCCTGACCAACCCTGCTCTAGCGTGTGCTTTCCCTCCCTCCCTCCCTCTCTCTCTCTCTCTCTCTTTCTTTCTCTCTCCCTCCCTCCCTCTCTCTCTCTCCCCTTCCTTTCTCTCTCTCCCTCTTTCTCTCTGTCTCTCCACAACAAAGTAAAATATATTTAAAAAAAATAATTGGTGATTTAATGAAAGCACACATTGATATCATTATTGAGCTAACAGTGAATAATGGTACGGGAACACAGGTGCAGTTCTTTGGTTAAAGATCAAATCAAGCCTTTTTTTTTTCTCTTTCTTTGACTTTTGCCTTACCAACTTGGAGTATAGAGTTAGTTGTTTTGGCTGGTTTCATTCATGAGTTAATGAAATTTATTGGGATATGGTGCAGTGTTGTAGAGATGGAGAATGCCAAGAATTGAACAAACCACGTGTGCTTTAAGTCCTCTGTGAACTGCCTCTTGTTGCTTATCCGGGCATGATTCTTTTCCAGGGTAGTTCTTTGATCCATTACCTCTGTACCTGGCTGCTTTTGTACCTTTGTCTCTGGTATGGTGATCTGAACCTTCCTTCTCTCTCTTTCCCCGTCACAGTCCTGAAGAGTCTTGAACTCTCGGCTTAGGTGCTGATTCTCCCCCGAAGCTTCCCTCCCTTCTGATTTCCTTACACCACCAAATCCATCCAGTCGCTGGACGGTTCCGGCATCCAGTAGTGCGCGTGCAGGGTGCGCGTACCTGCCGGGGCCGTGGTCCCGGGCTGCTGTGTTCAGCTTGGCCTTGGTGTTCTTTGTACACGGAAGTACTTGTCAAAGTCTGTGACCTTGATTAGGTGTTAGAGGTGTGGGCTGTGGTTCTGCTTTCTAGATCCTGCGATTCCTAAATACAGATTTTTAAAATTCCTTTCTGTTCCTAATGATTACATGGTTACGTATCTCCTCATGGAGTATTGCCACGTGATACTTTAAGCATGTAAAAAGCCAAGGCTAGTAATGGAAAGTATATGTTCATACAACACAGACTATTTGAAGGATGCAGGTCTAAAATATTAAGATTACTAGAAAATAATTGGAATTAGCGACATAAGTAAATTAAATAAATGGCAGCTGGAGGCCATTTAGATTTGAACTGTTGCTTTATAAAGATATGGGCAAGTAAGGGGGTCTGGTGAGGCGTTGGCGCTCCCTCGCTGCACACAGAGCTGCGGGGCTCACCGTGCGGGGACACGCCACATGACTCGTGTAGCTCTTTCTTTTTAACTCTTTCTGTGCCATGCCATTCACTGGTTTGCCTACTATTGCCGTGGAGAAATTAATGGTGTTAAATTAAAAGTTAATAAAAGGCTGGGGAGATGGCTCAGTCGTTAAAGGCACTTGCTCGCAAAGTCTACCAGCTTGGGTTTGATTCCTTAACCCATGGAAAGCCAGATGCACAGAGTAGTTAGTGCATGCAACTACGTGCAGTTTCCTTGCAGCGGCAAGAGGTCCTAGCATGCCCATCCTTTCTCTCTCTTCTCACAAATAAATACGTAAAAATATTTTTAAAAGTTAATAAAAGGGCTGGAGAGATGGCTTAGTGGTTAAGGCCCCTGCCTGTGAAGCCTAAAGACTCAGGCTGAATTCCCCAGAACCCACCCAAGCCAGATGCACGTGGTGGCGTGTGTGTCTGGAGTTCATTTGCAGTGGCTAGAGGCCTTGGCACACCCATTTCTCTCTCACACTCTCTCTCAGATAAAATTAATAATTTTTTTTTTTTTAGAAAGTTGGGCTGGAGAGATGACTTAGCAGTTAAAGTGCTTGCCTGTGAAGCCTAAGGACCCAGGTTTGACTCCCCAGAACCCGTGTAAACCACATGCACAAAGTGGCACATCTGGAGTTCGTTTGCAGTGGCTAGAAGCCCTGGCACGCCCATTCTCTCTCTTGCTCTCTCTCTCTCTCTCTAATGAGTGAATAAACAAGTAAAATAAAATATTTTTTGGAAGTTAATAAAAGCCTGCTATGACTGTCCACAGGCCCTGGTCATATACTCCAGTCTTGTGTCCATAGCACTGAATGCAGAGGTGCTGTGTCCCTTACGTCTGAGGTGTTTTTCAAACCCGGTGTGTACTGTACTTCATCCCGGACTTTGTAGTGCACATCCAGCTCATTCGATGTATGAGACTAACTTCTATACGAGTGACCTCAGTGTCAACCTCATAGGTCAGATCCGCCTGACAGAGAAAGTCTCATGTCACACTTTGTAATCTTAGAAGGCTCTGAGAAGTAGCCATTTCACTTTTTAATGGAACAAAAGCCGTTAGTATCTTCATGACAACTGTTGACTGTCAAAACCGAGATCTTTCTCACAGCGCTTTTTAAAAAAGGCATAGAGCTTACCAGCTTTAATAATGACATCCGGCGCCTTAAACAAGCCGCATTAACTTTTGGAAGCCAAAGTTAGTGCTTTGGTTTTGGGAGTTGATTTTTGTTTATAGCACAGTGTTTCCAACTCAAGTCAAGCACAAAGCATAGATGTAACCAATTAGGAGACCCCAGAGCCATGGAGTAAGGGCACCTGGTTTTGAAAGTCTCCCCATGGCTTATCCCCATAGGCACATTGCCACGGCTGCACTGATGCCTTTGCCTGGAAGAGCTTACATAAATTACCAACGACATCGCCGGGTGCATGGATTTGTCAGAGATGTGTGGTATCTAGAGGTGTTTGTTTTTTTTTTTTTTTTTCAAGGTATGGTTTCACCTTAAAAGAAATCTAAGACAGGAAAGACATAAAACTATCCTTACATTTAATATATTGCTTTTTTTTTTAAAGGCTTATAAGGTACTAGCATTTCTGTTTGTTTATTTTTGCTACCCCAGGGTTCATAAACCCTAGCAGCACATCTTTCTGCTGCAGTGTTTGGCGTGCAGGCGATGCACGTGTTTGTCTGTAGCTGAGGGATAAATGCGAAGTGAGAGGAGAGCAGTTGAAAGCTGCCCACTGGACGAACTCCGGGGCTGTTCAGTTACCTCACAGTTTGCAGCGCAGAGCCGTGGGCCTAGCCCAGCCTAGCCAGCTCCCCTGCGATCTTTCCAGCGCAGAGCCGTGGGCCTAGCCCAGCCTAGCCAGCTCCCCTGCGATCTTTCCAGCGCAGAGCCGTGGGCCTAGCCCAGCCTAGCCAGCTCCCCTGCGATCTTTCCAGCGCAGAGCCGTGGGCCTAGCCCAGCTGGCTCCCCTGCCCGGGTCCAAAGGGTCTAATCAGTGTGTTGGCTGAGTCTACAGGCGCATCTGGGGCTCAGGCTCATCCTGCAAGCTTAAGCGGTTGTCAGCAGAAATCCTGCACTTGCAGCTGTTGAGCACATACCGGCTGACTTCTTCAGAGTCAGACGGAGAGCAGCTGGCCTCAAGGAGTGTTCCAGTCCTGCCTTCCTTTAAGGGCTTGCATCTGATTAAGTGAGGAGAATCTTTCTCTCTCTCCCTTTTTTTTTTTCAAGATAGCATTTCATTCTAGCCCAGGATGACCTGGAATTCACTACGGAGTATCAGGGTGGCCTTGAACTCACAGTGATCCTCCTACCTCTGCCACCTGAGTGCTGGGATTAAAGGCGTGCGCCACCACACCCAGCTCAAATCTCTCTCTCTTGATTGATTAAGAATCACCTTAGTTAGTACTTCAAACACACCGCAAATTCTTTTTTTTTTTTTTTTTTTTTCTGAGGTAGGGTCTCACTCTGGCCCAGGCTGACCTGGAATTCACTATGTAGTCTCAGGGTGACCTCGAACTCACGGTGATCCTCCTACCTCTGCCTCCCAAGTGCTGGGATTAAAGGCGTGCGCCACCATGCCCGGTTTGCAAATTCTTAAGATTGAGATGATGTTTTCCAGTGATTCACTGGATGTCAGTCATGTTATGGAAACCTTGTCTTTCTCTTCTGTATTCTGAATACCTAACCCAGGTACCTGGAGGAGTGTTGGCATTTGCCAGTGTAGAATAAGACAGTCCGTGGCAAGTACTGCGTACTTATGGCTCGTTCAAGGTCTAGTTCGTGGCTTTTCGACTCACAGGCCTTACATCCCACTGTGTTCTCCTATTCAGTGTTTGTATTATGGCAAGATGTTTAATATGTTTCCTTATTTTTAATAAATATAGTTAGTATTTAATTTTATTTATTTATTTATTTATTTATTTATTATGAGAGAAATTGAGAAGGAGGAAGGCAGAGAGAATGGGTGCACCATGGCCTCTAGCCAGTGCAAATGAATTCCAGATGCATGTACCACCTTGTGCATCTGGTTTACATGGGTTCTGAGACCTGAACCTAGGTCTTTGGGCTTTGCAGGCAAGCACCTGAAGCCCTAAGCCATCTGTCCAGCCCTAAGATGCTTTCTTGAAGCAGCCGTATGGTTCTGGTTCATAATAATAAATCACGCTAATGTTACCTTTGTTCTGTGTTCATTGAAGCATTAGAAAGCTGTGCTAAGTCCACCGCTGAAGGCAGCTGAGTTGTGAGTGTGTGAGCCGTGTGCCTTCCTCCCGAGCGGGCTTCTTCTGATGGCATTTGTCTTCAGCTGTGGCCTTGTCACAGCTGAAAACATCAGTACTCTTTCCAAGGAGTGTGTTGGAGATCTTGTCCAACTTGAATTCATTCCAAGAATGTAAAGATGATTAAGTATTGCAAGGCTTCTAGGTATCATTTATTAATTAAGCAACATAGAGAGAAAGCCAGGGCCCCGTCACTGGAGGTGCCAAAGAGGCTTTTGGGAAAATGCAAGGCTCTCTCCTCCCTCTCCTCACTCCCTCTCTTCTTGCCCACTCCTCCTCTTTCTCCTTCTCTCCTTCTGTTCCTCCCTCTCACTCTCCCTCTCCATCTTTTTTTTTCCCCCATGGTAGGGTCTCACTCTGGCCTAGGCTGACCTAAAATTCACTATGTAGTCTCAGGGTGGCCTCGAACTCATGGCAATCCTCCTACCTCTGCCTCCCGAGTGCTGGGATTAAAGGCGTGCGCCACCACGCCCGGCCCTCTCCCCTCTTTTTGAGGCAGGGTCTCCCTTTGTTGCTCAGGCTGAATACACCTCTCTCTGCAGATCCAGCCTGGCCTCATACTTGAAGCCAGCCTCTTGCTTCAGTGTCCCAGATGACAAGTGTGAACCATTGTACCTGCTTAACATAACTGATTACAAACATTGTATCCACAAAGTCAGGAGAAGTTTTCACCAGAATTAGGAGCCAGACAAGATTCTTTCTGTTGACTCTGCTGTTTCCTCACATCTTGTATAAATCACGTATACTTGTTATATGTGCTGGTAATTGCTCACCAGTAATATTAGACAAGAGATGGTATATGAGACTTAAAAGTTGAAAAAGTTAGGGCTGGAGAGATGGCTTAGTGGCTAAGCGCTTGCCTGTGAAGCCTAAGGACCCTGGTTTGAGGCTCGATTCCTCAGGACCCACGTTAGCCAGATGCACAAGGGGGTGCACGCATCTGGAGTTCATTTGCAGTAGCTAGAGGCCCTGGTGCGCCCATTCTTTTTTTCTCTCGCTTTTCCTCTCTGTCTGTCACTCTCAAATGAATACATAAAAATAAACAAATATAAATTGAAAAAGTTAGCCAGGTATGGGGGAACACTTCTTTAACCCCAGGACTCATGAGGCAGAGACAGAAGGATCACTTGTGAATTTGAGGACAGCCTGGGGCTACAGAGTGATGTCCAGGTTAGCCTGGACTAGAGTGAGACCCTACCTTGAAACACCAAAAAAAAAATTTTAAGTTTTCATTTTTATGTACTCCTCCCTCCCTCCCTTCCTTTTCTTCCCTTCCTTCCTTTTCTTTCTCCTTTCTTTCATTCTTTCTTCCTTCCTTTGCCATTGATTAAGCAGTTCAACAAGGTCTGCGATCCAGAGATAAATGGGCAAAGGCAGGAGGTGGCGTATCTACAGTTACTGCTTGTGGCTGCGGTTATACTACGAAAGACTGGAAAGGACACAGGTATTCCCTGGGGAGGGAGTTCTGAGAGCAGCGTGAAGGTGACCTCTATTTGCAGTGTGTGCGATCTCTAAGATACGTTACTAAGAAGAAGATAAAAGCTTCGTGTGGAGCACAGGGTGGCCGTGGAGCACAAGTTACATAACATCGCTGCACCCTCTGTGGAAGAAGGGAAGTGGTGAACACAGTCTGCCCATTTTATATAACCATGGAAAGAAACTGCAAAATAAACAAAAAGCAAATCAAATAGGTACAGTTACCTCTAGGGGGAGGGAAGGGAAGGTATTTGAAAGGAGACTATATATATGTGTGTGTGTGTATGTATGTATGTATGTATGTATGTATGTATGTATGTATGTATGTATGTATTTTTCCCCCAAGGTAGGTTATCACTTTAGCCCAGGCTGACCTGGAATTCACTATGTAGTCTGGGATTAAATGCTTGTGCCACCATGCCGAGCACCTTTCAATATATTTTTTAATATACTTCTGGGCTTTGGAATCATCAACAAACTTAGCCTTCTAAAAAGAAAATAGGCGGGCATGGTGATGCACATCTGTAATCCCAGCACTCGGGAGACAGAGGTAGGAGGATTGCCATGAGTTCAAGGCCACACTGAGACTACATAGTGAATTCCAGGTCAGCCTGGGCTAGACAGATCCTACCTCAAAAAAGCCAACGAATAAATAAATAGGAGTACATCAGAAGAGGTAGAAAGCAGATTCACAATTTTTCAACCCCTTCATTTACACAGTAGATAAGAGAAAAGATTTCCTCTTAATTTCTACGGTCTGAATGCCCATGGTTCATTTGTATGTGATTTCAAATTCTCGGCTGCAAGGAACAGCCTGAATTTACAGTTGTTTCGTTCTTTTGCCGGGTTAACTCTCACGGTATGATTTCTGCTGCTCCCTCAGGAGGGAGGCATTTTAATCACCACCTGGCGTAGTACAGTGATTAAAGAGCCCTTCACACACGTACACACACCTACTTCAACTTGTTCACAGTGATCTTTAAAAGTTTACTTTAGGTAAATATTTTATTTTTTTGAGAGAGAAAAAGAGAAAGAGAGAGAGAGAATGGGTGTACCAGGGCCTCCAGCCGCTGCAAACGAGCTCCAGATGTGTGCGCCCCCTTGCGCCCCTGCTTACGTGGGTCGTGGGGAATTGAACCTGGGTCACTTGGCTTTGCAGGCACGTGTCTTAACTGCTAAGCCGTCTCTCCAGTTCTGGGTAAATAATTTTACAAGGACCGTTGTTTTCTCTCTCTATTTCATTTAGCTTTGCTCCTAGCAAACATGCAACGTCTGAAGTCAGCACTGAGCTGGGCCACAGTGGGAATTGGGTGTCGGAGGGATTTCTGATCCTGTTTTGACCACACTTCTGTGTTCTTAGAAGTGTTGTTTCTTGTGTATATTTAACCAGGGTCCCCGGTCACTTGTGCTGTTCACATGATCTGGTGGCTCCAACAGTCTGCTCTTGCCTCTCGGCAGAAGTGCTTTGGGAGATCCAGCAAAGCCAGTCATAACTTCACTGCAGGCAATGACTCAGACTCATTAAAAGCATCCCCTCAGCTGGAGGGATTGCTTAGCGGTTTCAGCACTTGCCTGTGAAGCCTAAGGACCCAGGCCTGATTGCCCAGTACCCACATAAGCCAAATGCACAAAGTGGCACTTGTGTATGGAGTTTGTTTGCAGTGGCTAAAGGCTCTGGCATGCCCATTCTCTCCCTCTCTCTCTCTCTCTGTCTCTCTCTCTCTCTCTTTCCCCTCTCTCTCTTTCTCTCTGCCTCTTTCACTGTCTGTCTCTCTCTCAAACAAATAAATATATTTACTTAAAAAAAAATCATTCCTGGGCTGGAGAGATGGCTTAGCGGTTAAGCGCTTGCCTGTGAAGCCTAAGGACCCCGGTTCAAGGCTCGGTTCCCCAGGTCCCACGTTAGCCAGATGCACAAGGGGGCGCACGTGTCTGGAGTTCGTTTGCAGAGGCTGGAAGCCCTGGCGCGCCCATTCTCTCTCTCTCCCTCTATCTGTCTTTCTCCCTGTGTCTGTCGCTCTCAAATAAATAAATAAAAAATGAACAACAACAAAAAAAATCATTCCTCATGGAGCCAGACTACCTCTGTCAGATCCTGCCTTTACTGTGTAGGCGTGTGGCCTTGGGCAAGTCCGTTTTAGCCTCTCCATGGCTCAGTGTCTCATCTTTAACCTAGAGATGGGTTAATTCGCACTAAGTTCTGAACAGCACTTGCCCTGGCTGTGGAAGTGCTGACTGCCGGCGGCCTGCCTGCATTTGCCAAGGCAGTGTGGTGACGGGGCGGTCTTCTCTTACTCCGGCGGGGTGATGGTGGAGTGGGAGGAAGAGAAGCTGCTACTTTCACTGGGTTCCAGAGGCAGAGGTTGGGTACTGCACCTCTTTGTCTGTTCAAGAAGGTCTAATACACTGTAGCAATTCGCTTAGGCCCCCAGCAAAGCTGTGTACTCTTAAAAATATATTTTCATTTTATTTATGTATTTATGAAAGCGAAAGAGAGAATGGGCACACCAGGGCTTCTAGCCATTGCAAACAAGCTCCAGATGCATGTGCCACTTTGTGCATCTGGCTTTGTGTGGTTACTGGGGAATCGAACCCAGGTCTTTAGGCTTTGCAGGCAAGCACCTTAACCGCTGAGCCATCAGCCCCCACCTTATCTTTGGTGGCAGCATCTCTCACTGAAGCTGGGGCTCACTCATGCACTTAGACTTGCTGGCCACCAAGCCCCAGGATTCTCTCTGCCTTAGCCTCCCGGGGCCGGGATCCGAGGTGCACGCTGCCATGCTGGCGAGCACTGTCCCAACCAATCCATAGCCTCAAGCCCCAGAGGTTCTTTTTCTAGGAAGGACAGAATCTGTTTGGAAGGGGTGAATGTCAGCAAATGAAGGCTCTTCTACATTCCACTGCATTTCGTCCACGTTTGCATTAGAGGTTGAGTCTCTACATAGACAACAAATTCGGTAGCCATGTTGTGTTGAATGCTTAGGTCCCGAGCGCTGTGCCAGACACTGGGAATAGAGGATCCTGTGGCCTTGACCCGGGTGGAAGGCTTTAGTCTGGGCCTGGTGTCACCGCCACTGCTTCTTCAGGTTCTTGTGACAAAGGACACTTGTGTTAACGTCCTCATCTGTGAAAATAGAGAGCCGCTCCATGTGATTTGCCATGAACTTGCCCTCATCTGAGATTCTGTGATTCCAGCATTTTCTAAGGTTACTTAAGGCTCTCGTGCGGGTCAGATTGGGGGAAAAATTATGAAATCACTTCAAAAGCCACTAACTGCTATGTAAACAAAAATGTTATTATTTAGTAACTTGATATTATACAATGATATCTGTGTTCCAAAGACCAGATGCATTAGGTGTTACAACTAAGACCCAGAAGCTTAAGGAAAAGAACAACCTTTTCACAACTCTAGCTTCAAGTTGTAGAAGTTCCATCCAGTCAGTATCTTACTGTCTTACTTACCGAATGAGGCATATACCCTCGGTGGACATTGACTTAAGCCAAAAGTCACAGAAGCTTATTGCAATTGTAAGTAAACCACATTCCCAGGTGGTATCATCTTGGGAGATCTGTGCTGCTAGGCTCATTGGATTCCAGATTAGGCGTAATTATCCACTACCATGGATTCATTGTAGAAGTCAGTTATCCTTGCCTTTTAAAACTGTATTTTATAGCCGGGCAGGGTGACGCACACCTTTAATCCCAGCCCTTAGGAGGCAGAGGTAGGAGGCTCTCCATGAGTTCAAGGCCACCCTGAGACTACATAGTGAGTTTCATTCAGGTCAGCCTGGCCTACAGTGACACCTTACTTTGAAAAACAAACATACAAAATAGATAGATAGATATTTTATTTGTTTGTTTATTTGAGAGAGAGGAAGAGGCAGATAAAGAGAGAGATGGGCATGCCAGAGCCTCTAGTCACTGCAAACAAGCTCCAGATGCATGCACCACTTTGTGCATCTGGCTTACGTGGGTACTGGGGAATCGAACCTTGGTCCTTAGGCTTTGCAGGCAAGTGTCTTAATCACTAAGCAATCTCTCCAGCCTTTATTGAAAGTTGTTCAATATTTTCAGTAAAAGTTATGACTTCTGCCAAACCTTCAAATTTATGCTATTTTTAAAAGTATGATTTTTCCTTTCTACACTTATAGATTGTAAGACCTTAATATAGAGGAATTAATTAATAAGCCAGTTCACAAAATTGGATCAATACTTGGGTTTTAATTGTGACTAGATATTTATTCTAAAATCTAAATAATAGGGCTTTTTTTGTTTTGTTTTTCAGGTAAGGTCTCACTCTAGCCCAGGCTGACCTGGCATTCACTATGTAGTCACTGGCTGGTGTCAAACTCAAGGGTGATCCTCCTACCTCTGCCTCTCAAGTGCTGGGATTAAAGGCGTGTGCCGCCATGCCTGGCCATAAAATAATAGTTTCAACTCTGACATGTTTTTGTTTAAGTGTAATTGTTCTTCACAAGTTTTCAAAACATATTCTCTGTGGCTTGTTCTCTATATAATTCCCGCTAGGTGATTTTACTTACTATTGAAATATGGTGAGCATCTTTGCTAAAAGCTCCTTTTCAATTAAGATTTGAATATATTTTCCTTGTAAAGTTACTGGTGGTAAAAAGTAGTAACTGTTGCTCCTTAAGCCTGTTGTAATTTAAGGATAAAACTTTCCAATTAATTTCATTTATTGCATGATTATAGACCTGACTTATGGTCAGCTTTCGAAGACTAAAATTATTACCTTGTTCAACTCACATAAACTCCTACCTAGTGATTCATCCCTTTTCCTATATGAGAGGAAAATTGTGCTTCACTGTGGAAGCTCAAGTCGAGCTAGTCCGCAGCACCGAGCCTCTGGTGGTTCCCACATGCCTGCTTTCACTCCTGCCGCTGCGCTTGCAGGCGGCTGAGTCTTTGCTCAGTCAGGAATCTGCTAAGCTCGTCTTTTTCTGCATACCCCTTCATTATGGCTGGATGGATCCGTGCTAAAATCTGTTTTATAATTCCCTATGACGATAGTTAAGTGGAAAAAGATGGATACAAACCCCTGAACTCGACACAAAATTGGAAGCCAGAAGCTAGAGTTTCTCAGCTGAAATGATAAAAACTGACCTGGTCTTGGTTCTGTTATTTAGCCTCATGCAGTTGAACGAGCATCTTTCCCTCATCACAATTCCATGTCATACTGCAGTCCCTCCAGCAAGATGACCGCACTGTTTTGAACTCATGTTTGAATAAAATCAGTGTGGCATATCCTTGCGCTTTGGCAAAGTGCTTACCATTACTTAATTAAATATTTAAGTTCCAGTTTTCATAGAATAGAATAGACACATCTGTAAAGATAATAGCTGACCCCTTAGAAATGTATTCTTTCTTTATTTATTTTTTTTATACTAGCTACAAGTCTTTGTATCTAGTCACTTTAAAATGAATGTGTGTGGGCTGGAGAAATAGCATAGCAGTTAAGGTGCATGCCTGCAAAATCTAAGGACCTAAGTTTGATTCTCCAGGTCCCATGTAAGCCAGATGCACAAGGTGGTACATGCGTCTGGAGTTTGTTTGCATGCAGTGTCTAGAATCCCTGGCGTGCCCATTCTCGCTTGCTCGCTCTCTCTTTCTCTGACTGTAATAAATAAATAAAAATAAAATCTTTTAAAAAATTGTAAGACTCATTTAAAAAAATGTTTTTAAAATGAATGTGTGGCTAGGGAGGTGGCTTAGTCAGTATGTAAGCATGAAGATGATCTTGATTCCCCAACACTCCCATAAAAATACCCTGCCAGGCATGGTGGTGCCCCTGTAATTCCAACGCTCCAGAGGCTGGGCCGCCTGTCTAGCTGAATTGGTGAGCCATCACATCAGCAGGAGACAGGTCTCAAAGAAGGTGGAGAGCGCGCGCGCGCGCGCACACACACACACACACACACATACACACACCTTTCGAGCATGCATGCACATGCAAAACAAGTCAATGTGTGCCTCTACCATTAATTTTAGTAAAATGATTATCTCTGATTTGGTTCTTTGTTTTCGATTACCTTATTTACAGTGAAAGACCTGAGCAATTATGCTGACTAATGTTACTATGCTCCACAAGAGCTTTCTAAACTGGGGGGCAGGAGAGATAGCTCAGCAGTTAAGGTGCTTCCTTGCAAAGCCTAAGGACCCAGGTTCGGTTCCCCAGTACCCTCATAAAGCTGTACGCACAATGTGGCACATGCATCTGGAGTTTATTTACAGTGGCTAGAGGCCCTGGCATGCCCATTTTCTTGCTCTCTCTCTTTCTGTCATTCATAAATAAATGAACAAACAGATAATATTTAAAGGAAAAGAAAAGTGAAGTTGGAGACATTTCCGTCTCGAGAGGTGAGGTCCGAGGTGTCTGTGGTTCTAATTACTGTGCCGCACGAGCAGGGCGGCGCCGGAGGGTCCGCTGATGGCCTGAGCTGCCCGTGCGGGCGGCAAGGACCCGGACGCCGCCGTCTTCATTTGAGGGTAATTTCCACTCCACATGTGTTGACATGATTAGGAGTTCCTTAGGGTAAAATTAGGGAAGAAATACTCAAAATACCTAAGCCTAGAAGATACACAATTTTTGAAAACACATGTTTCCTATCCTTACCCAGTAGTTCAAAGAAAACTGTTTCTGTGGCTCATTTTCTGAAAAGTACAGTAATGAATGAGGGAAAGCATGAACATTTTAAGTTCCACTGACTGTGAGGACGGAGAGAAGAGAAAAGGAAGAGTTAGTTGCACCTCGTGAGTTTATCATGGTGCTTTCTTTGCCTTTAATTTTTTTTTTGCCCAGACACTCTTCATATGTCTGCTGGTGTCTCAGTAGATTGAATAGTCGCCACTCTTCCCTTCAGACGAATGACCGGACAGCCGCTGCTGCTCACTGCCAAAGCCCTGAGCTCCGTCGACCTCCACTCCCTTCAGCACTGCTCATTTTATTCTCCTTCACCCCATTCTTTACTCATGGTGGAAGTGCCCAGAGGAAGGCCTCGAGCAGTATTCTGTTGTTTCCTCTCCCTGGCCTCTGTGCCCGCGGGTTTTCCTTCCTGTGTGCTGGCAGTTGCCGGGCTGCTAGGAACCGCTCTCCTCGCCCTTCGTTCCGCCCCGCGCTTGCCCTCGCTTCACGAGCGCCTCTTCCTGTGAATAACCGCACGCATTGTAAAAGATCTAGCATTCCCTTCCAGCCCAGGAGGTGCTTTGGGATTTATAAGTTAATTGTGCTCAGTGGTTTCAGCCGCAGATTCTGTCCCATGCACGTTTATGCCTCCAAGTCCAAAGTCCTAGGGTGCAGGCAGAAAGGAGCCAGAATCCACCCCTTGCAGCCATTTTCATTGTAGACAAGAACATAGGCTGATAGCTTCGCAATGGAGTAATCCCATAGCTGTCAGTGAGGTGCTGAATTTATTACATCTATGGGCGTAACCAGGCTTCTGTCTTTCTTGAAAATTTTATTTATTTATTTGAGAGACAGCGAGAGAGAAAGAAAGAGAGACAGAGAGAGAATGGGCATGCCAGGACCTCTAGCCACTGCAAATGAACTCCAGATGCATGCACTACCTTGTGCATCTGGCTTTACGTGGGTACCGGGGAACTGAACTCTGGTCCTTTGGCTTTGCAGGTGAGCACTTTAACCGCTGAGCCATCTCTTCAGCCTCTACATTTTTTAAATAATAAAGTGTGACTGATAAATAACCAGGTGGGGAAATATTAGATGTACTGATTTTTATTTTGTATGTTCTTTATCAGTGTTAGTCAGAAAGTACATGTAAATATCTGATATCTAGGGCTGGAGGGATGGCTTAGCAGTTAAGGCACTTGCCTGCAAAGCCAAAGGACCCAGGTTCGACTCCCCAGGACCCACATAAGCCAGATGCACACATCTGGAGTTTGTTTGCAGTGGCTAGAGGCTCTAGTGTGCCCATTCTCTCTCTCCCTGCCTATTTCTGTCTGTCTCTCTCAATAAATAAAATTAAAATATTTTTTAAAATAATTGATATCTGTTTAGGCTGTGATTACTTTGGAAGGTTGACCCATGCTGTGTTTAGATAATAAATGCTCCAGTGCTACTCAATTTCTCTAGCTCTTTTTTCTTTAGATTATAATTTAATATTTCCATAACTTTTCCTTAGATATATTTGGTTATAATTGAATCTTACCATAACTTTTTCTTAGATCAGTATTTCCTAGATAACTGCACCTAGATTGCTCTTTTTCTTTCGATTATAACAGTGAACACATTAAAAAAAAAATTGGAACAATGGCCAGTCATTTATTTTTCCTACCATCTTGACAAATCTTTTATTTTACTATAGGTAAGAATATTATTGCTATCTTACGGAAGGGGATGATCAGAATGCAGATTTAATCGGGCTTTTCTTCTGTGTGTGTGTTTCTTCCCGCAGTGTCATTCCTCTTTTAAGAGAGTCTGTTGGCATATTAATGCAGAGGACGCCGCCCCCGCTGGAGAAGGCTCTGCCCCAGTGCTACCACAGAGTAAGTGTGAGGCCGTGGGAGCCCTCGGCCTTTATGCTGTTTCCAGCCCGGTCAAGTTTTCAGCTTTCATAAGTACGGGTAGCATGTGTGTATAATTTAATGTTTCTTCCAGATTGAATGCTGACCATGAATACCACTTATATAAACCAGGGTAAAAAAATCACTGGAAAATATTGGACTTTACAAAAGAAAATGTAGAACTTGCCCTCATATAGAAGTCTAGCAGTTTTGTTTTTTTTTTTTCATGTAGAATACTGATAGCAGATGAGGTTATTTGTTTACTTGACATATGTTTTGTAGTTCTCACGATGTTTCAGATGCTCTTCTGAGGTAGTTGGGACATTGTGGCAAATAAATGTGGCAGACAGGGTCTCTCTTGCCCTGGAGCTTCCCACCCAGTGGACTGATACAGCAGACATTAAACTATAAGTTGATAAGTAAGAAAGTGTTGGGGGGAGGGGGCTGGGGGGCTGGAGCAATGGCCTGCAAGGCCAAGAGCCCAGGGTTGATTCCCCAGTACCTCCGAAAGTCAGATGCACAAGGTGGTGCATACATCAGGAGTTCTTTTGCAGTGGCTGGAGTCCTGATGTGCCCATTCTCTCCCCCCCCCCAAATCTCTCAAATAAAAACATATTTTTAAAACTTTTTAAATAAAGTGTTGGGGATAATTGGTATTAGAGGAATAAAAAGAGGTTTCGTGATAGACGTGAATGGCTCCGTCACATTCATATTCAGGAAAACCAAACCTTGATGACAAGAAGGGTCCAGTCATACATCTAGAGAAGAATGTTCCAGGCAAAGAAAACCACTAATACGCAAGTGCATATGGCTGGAACTAATTTAGTGTATTTGAAGAGGAAAATAGCAGGCCATTGTGGCTAAAGCATGATAAAAGGGAAGGATGACGTGAGAGGTTGGTAAGAAGGCCGAGGCCAGATCTCAGAGGCATGTCGGTCATGCCAGGGCCCAGGCCTCACTCTAATGCAGCAGCAAGCATTGGAACACTTTGGGGCAGCAGGACTGTCAAGAAGCGTGTGTTTTTAAAAGATGATTCTTCCGACATACAAAATGGAGTTTTAGGAAGAGAGACAACTATTTGTGGGGCGACTGTCATCCAGGTGGAAAAGGTGCCTTAGGCTACAGCCTTCCCCTCGAGGATGAAGTGTCATGCATTTCAGATGACTTTTCAGAGGTGGACTCTACTCGCAAGGGGGAACGATGTGGCCCACAGCTTGGCATATGGTAGTGTTTGTTGAGTCCGAGGATGAACTTTTATTCCAGACCAAGATTTCTGTTGGGAACACATTAAAATTGAAAGGCCCGTCATATATATTTAGCAGCAATATTCCCTCAGTAGTAAATTTGGAGTTTGAGGAATTGATCAGGACTTGGAATTTAAGTCAGGCTGTGATATCGCTCAGTGGTCGAGTTTAAATCACTGCTACATGAATAATATCTACCCCACTGGTGCGGGGGTCTGTGTGGGAGAGGGTGGTCTGTTCTTAGTTCCGTCTCCACTTGCAGACTTAGAGTGCACGTAGGAAAGCCAGAGAAGAGGGCGGGGCAGCCAAAGGAGTTTCACAGCGCTGAAGAAGGGAAAGGGTTGAATGAATCATCAACAGTGCTTGTTTTGCACAGGTCACACATGGTAGGCAAAGGGAAACGGCTCTGTTCTGGTATGAGCATCATGAATGACCTTGTGAGAGCCATTTCAGTCGTGTGGGAATGGAGTACCCAATTTGAGTGAGTTTAGAAGGAAATGAACTGGGGAAGAAGTAGGAAGAGTAGCCTCAGGCAAGTGTTAAGTGTTGTTTAAGAGCCAAGAAAGGAATTCATGGTCTAGCTGGGAGTGCTGTCTTAGGAGGTGTGGCGGTGTGACTCAGGGGTCCCCCATGAACTTAGGTTTCCTGAATGCTGGGTTCCCAGCTGATGGAGATGTGGGTATTAACACTCGCTGGAGGCTGTGTATTGTTGGAGGCGGGCTTATGGGTGTTACAGCCAGTTTCTCCTTGCCAGTATTTGGCACAGTCTTCTGTTCTTGTTGTCCACCTGATGTTGGCCAGGAGGTGACGCCCACCCTTTGCTCATGTCATCGTCTTCCCTACCATCATAGAGCTTCCCCTTGAGTCTGTAAGCTAAGATAAGCCCTTTTTTCCACAAGCTCTTCTTGGTCGGGTGATTTCTGTCAGCAGTGCGAACCTGCCTGCCACAGGAGAGTATTTGCTTATACTTAAAGTAGGATATTTTAGGAAAGTATTATCCCATAAACTTTCCCCAGTAATAGAAAGGTTCCATACTTCTGCACTGTGCAATATGAAAACCCCAAGTCACCTGTGACTAGTGTAACTAGTTTTTTAAATTCAATTTTCAGGGGACTGGGGAAATGGCTTAGCAGTTACAGCATTTGCCTGCAAAGCCTAAGGATCCTGGTTCGAGTCCCCAGGTCCCACATAAGCTAGCTACACAAGGGGGGGGCACATGTGTCTGGAGTTCGTATGCAATGGCTAGAGGCCCTGGCATGCCCATTCTCTCTCTCTCATAAATAAAATTTTTAAAAATTCAATTTTCAGTTCAGTAGCCACACATGTCTAGTGATTGCACCACACAGGTACAGGTAGCATAGTCTACCTGAGAGGAGGAACGGCTGGAACAGTAGTGAGGTACATTGTTGAAGGAATAAAGTTTATGAGAAGGGGAGAGGCTGGAACCTAGAATATAAGGGAAGGGTTAATTGTAGGTAGGAGTGTTCCATGTCCCAAGGAAGTCAGAGGGCCGATAAAGCAATGTGGGGGTGTGGTGTGGGGGTGTGGGATAAGGGGTTGTTTGTGTTGTTTCTCATGTTTAAAAAGCAGTGTCCTGAGGCGAGAGGGATGGCTTCGCGCTCAAGGCACTTGCCTGCCTGCAAAGTCAAAGGACCCAGGTTCAATTCTCCAAGACCCACGTAAGCCAGATGCACAAGGTGGTGCATGTGTCTGGAGTTTGTTTACAGTGGCTGGAGGCCCTGACACGCCTATTCTACGTCTCTCTCAAATAAATAAAATTGAGACATTATTTAAAAGAAAAAAGCAGTGTTCTCAGCCAGGCGCAGTAGCGCACGCCTTTCACCCCAGCACTAGGGAGACAGAGGTAGGAGGATTGCCATCAGTTCGAGGCCTCCCTGAGACTCCATAGTGAATTCCAGGTCAGCCTGGGCTAGAGTGAGACCCTACCTCAAAAAACCAGAAAAAAAAAAAAACGCAATAAAACAGGCTTTGATCTGAAAAGATCAAGTGTTGCCCGTTCAACATGTGCTGCTGCAGTGGAAGGCAGGCCAGTCGCGTCACAGCGGAAGAGAAGGCGTCCATCATGCCAGCCCGTCACCACAGGCCTTGTCGCCAGGGCGTGCGAGCGTCACCGCAGGAGCAGACCAGCGCCTCTTCCTCCGAGAAGAAGAAAGCTGACCCCCCAGAACAAAGACACATTGCCTAAAAGCAGAGGATCTCACACTGGAAAGGATGGTGTCCTCTCTCCACCTTGGCAGCTCGCCACTGTTGCCTGCCCCTTCTTCACCGCCTGCAGCCGCAGGAGCCCGCCCTCCCGCAGCGCCCTGCTCTCGTCTCCTTGCTCTCTCGGGGTGCCTGGGGCCCGCCCGGCCCCTCGCCCCCAGCACAGCCCGCACGGCCTCCTCCTTCAGGGGGAGAAGAGGAGGGGGATCCGAGGTAGTGTTCTCTTTTTAGGAGCCTTAATTGATTGTTCTCAAGACATTTTCAGGGACTGTGGCGATGGCTCAGTGAATGAGAACGCATGTCATGCAAGCATGAAGGCCTGATTCTGAAATGGGGTGTTAGGGGGTTCAGGAGAATCCTTGAACCCCAAACCTTGGGTTCATGTTTGTATTTAACGAAAGTTGGCAAACCAAACTGAGAAACATAATTATTAAAATTATTATATTTACTTAGGGAAGTACAGACCCAAGGGAACAAAAGTGAATATACCCACTTAGTAATACTTCTGGAAAAACCCTGGAGAGGACAGAAAAGAAAGTACAAAGAGCTCCGGCCATGTGGAGGGCAGGAGGGGGAAAGAGCCCATGTGGGAGACAGAGGTTAGGGGGCGTCTCCCCTTCTGAGGTGAGGGGACGCTCACCAGAGCCGCTGATGCCCTAGTGGTCAGGCAGCTCGGAGAGGCTCGTCTGCTCACATGCGTCCACTGCAAACCTTATGGTGGTGAGCCAGAGAGACAGCGAATGGTCTGGGCGGGGGCTGAACTTGACCAGCCGTAATGCTCTAAGAAAGGGGACCTCTTTCCCAGGAGGGGCCCATGTCTGTGGAGAAACAGCTCTCCTTCAGGCAGGGGTAGGGAGGCCCGTCATCCTTTGATCTCTATCAAGTGCAGACTGCAGAAGTGCAGAGGGCAAACAGACCTGCCTTTCCAGGGGCCCAGTCACCCTAACTGCCTAGCAACGCTACCTGACTCTCTCAACCCCCCGAGTTCTGTTTCCCAGCACTCATGCCAACAGTTGGGCCTGGCCACACGCCTGTGATGCCAGGTCTGCTGCACGCAGAGAAGACACCAGAATATGGCAGCTCCTGATTCAGTGGGAGACACGTCTCAGAAACACATGGGTGCACGGCAGAGGATGACACCACAGATACTCTTCTGCCTTTGGCGTGGGGTGCACAACTCTCACACCATCCCCACACATTCCTCACGCTGCGCGTGCGTGTGCACACACATGCATGCCAGAAGATAGTTTTCACATTAAGATCCACTTTATCTGTATGTAAGTGCTGACGCATAGCATAGGTGTCGGCATCACCTCCTTGGGATGACTCAGAAGGCATCATGGTGCTGAGAAGAAGTGACAGGAGTGCTGAGCACTGAAATATCTCTCTCACACCTTCCAAGGCTCAGGGTTCGTTGCGGAAGAGGTGGCAGAAAGAATGTAAGAGCCAAAGGAAGGGTAGGACTCCTTACAACGTGCTCTTCCAGATACAAAATGGCCTGGATATCCATGACCTCATAGTACCTGTCACTACCTACACAAGACCATCTTAATAAGAGGAAAAGATCATGACATCAAAATAAAAGAGAGACTGATTGAGTGGGGAGGGGATGTGATGGAGAATGGAGTTTCAAAGGGGAAAGTGGGGGGAGGGAGGGAATTACCACTGGATATTGTTTACAGTAAAATAAAAAAAATATATAAAAAAAGCAACAACCATTGAGGCCTGGAAAAATAGCTTAGTGGTTAAAGTGCTTGCCTGTGAAACCAAGGAACCCAAGTTCAATTCCCTAGTATCCACATAAGCCAGATGCACAGGGTGGCGCTTGCATCTGGAGCTCGTTTGCAGTGGCTGTAGGCCCTGACGCACCCATTCCCTACCTGCCTCCTCCTCTCAAACAAATAAAATATTTAAAACAATTAAAAATCCACTGAACAGTTTGTCCTTAAACAATGCCTGTGTGCTGTATCAGCTTCACATTGCTGGTTGAGCCTCGGGCCAGACACTGTGTATGAGAGGAAGGGGTTTATTTCAGGCCGCGATCCAGGGAAGTTGCGAAACAGCAGAAGCTGCCCCCTGCGCAGCCACGAGCAGGCAGCAAACGGCAGAGACCCGGCCGAGCCACTGTGCACACGTTAGGCTGGAATCCAGCTCTACCCCTAGTGACACCCCCACCCCCAGTGATGCCCCCCCCCCCCGTAGCAGGAATCTGCCTGTTAGGGGCAGAAGCTGCAAACTCAGCTTTAATAACAGCTGATCGTATTAGGGGGCATAAACTCAAACTTCCACACTGCGCCCTCTCTCTTTCACACTGGGCATTTCTGAAGGTGACCTCTGTGGAAGAATTGGACTGGGGAGTCAGCCCAGTGGGTGAAGTGCTTGCTGAACCAGCACGAGGGCTGGGTTTGGGTTCCCCGGAACCCACAGAGTGCTGGATGCACTGGGGTGTGTCTGTAATCTCAGCTCTCCTGTGTAATCCCCGGAGCTCTCTGGCCAGCTCGTCGGAGGTACACTGAAGCGAACCAGGAGACCCTGTCCCAGGCAAGAGAACACAAGAGCAGCGCCTCCGCGTGTCCCCAGCCTCCAGGGCACACGTGCACTCACATGCACACAGAGGCGTGGCCTTCCAATCAGCTTCTGAATCAGTACGACTTGGAATTACTGTGATTCTCTTTCTCCTTTATACACAAACATTCATGGTGTCTACTGTTAAACAGTCTTTTCCCTCTTGGGATAGATCAGGCCTAGTCATGATAGGTTTTTTTCTTCCTTCCTTTCCTTCCATTTCCTTCTTTGAGGTAGGGTCTCACTCTGGCCAAGGCTGACTTGCAATTCACTGTGTAGTCTCAGGCTGGCCTGGAACTCACGTGATCCTCCTACCTCTGCCTCCTGAGTGCTGGGATTAAAGGTGTGTGCCACCACGCCCAGTTTGTTTTTTGTCATATGTTGTTCAAAACACCTTTGTTTGATTCATAAAAGAAATTAACCTGTGGCTTATAATCTAACTAAATTGTCTCCTTGTAACTTTGTCCTTGGGACTATGGCTATTTTTGAAAGTGGTCTTTGTTACTAATCAGATTTTTCAATTTTTGGTGCGTATGTGGTGTAATGTGTATGGTATGGGTGTTGAGTATGCACGTGTGTGAGAGAGAGTGTGTATGCACAGGAGAGCATGCATGCAGGGGCCAGAGGAAGATAACAGGTGGCCTCCTCTTATCCCTTACTTTCGTGAGACAAGTGTGTCACTAAACCTGGAGCTCACCCCTTTTCAGTTAGATGGCGCACTGAGCGCCAGTGGTTCCTCTGCCTCTGCTCTCAGGGCTGGAGCTCCGTGTGCTCAGGCGGCTTTGATGTGGAAGCCAGTGATGGAACTCTGCTGCTCAAGCTGGTACAGCTGGCACTCTTACCTCCTGAGCCCTGGCCACACCACTGCAACATTAAGTGATTTATTTTTAATGATTTTCACATCTTCTTAATAGCATTTCCTGTATATCCAGAAATACATCCATTTGTATAGTTTTTTTAAGTGTGTGTATATGTATAAATATGCTGTGAATATTATTTATTGAACACTTACTTGGGTCAGTACTGCTGTAGGTACAGAAACTACAAGACAAAAACAAATCCATGACGCTCTTGGTCTTAATTCTGCTGAAGGAATCGGTCTACTGTGTAGAGCAGTCAATCAATGTACAGGTCTACTGTGCAGAACAGTCAGTATACTCAGTGTACAATGGAGAACAGTCGGTGTGCAATATGCACATCTGTTATGCAGAACAATGAGTGTCTAAGTTGAAGATCTCTTATCTGAAGTGCTTGATAGAAGTGTTTTAAATATTAGGGTGTTGCAAGTTTTGGAATACTTGCATGTGTGTGTGTGTGTGTGTGTGTGTGTGTGTGTGTGTGTGTGTAAAACCAGATGTCTTGGGGATGGGATGAACCCTAACCATAAAATTGATTCATGTACACGCCCATCTGGTTTCCTGACTAACCCATCATCTTTTGGATTTTTTAGAGATTCACAACCTATAACATAAGTGAATGAGTGAGCTAAAGGTTTTGTATTATGAATTCCAGAATTTCTAAATACATATTGAGTTCTGTCTGGTTTTCTGTCTTTTATTATTTCTTTGAGCTTATTTTGTCACTTTTTTTCCCTAGCTTCTTGCCTCATCTGTATTTACACTTCTCCTCTTATGAGTGTATGTGACTCCAGGTACTCTCCGTTGTGCCCAACAAATGTTGGTGTGTGTCTGTTCACTGTGTGTCCCAAACTTCGATCACGATGTCACCTAGAACATAATGAGCGCTCCATGGGTATTCGTCAGTTCAAACACCACCACCCCTTTATTTTTTTCTAAGATGGAGTCTTGCTCTAGCCCAGACTGACCCTGGAGTTCACTCTGTAGTCTCAGGGTGGCCTCGAACTCACAGCGATCCTCCTACCTCTGCCTCCCAAGTTCTGGGATTAAAGGTGTGTGCCACCACGCCCGGCTTAAAACTCCCCTTTCTAAACTAGAGGGTAGTGGCCTCGTCGCTGCCATACTGCGTGCTTAGCACGGTGTCTGACCTTGATGTCGGTGTCTCGCGTGTTTCAGGTGCAGCAGCTGCGGGGCGTGTACAGCCTGCAGGAGCAGCACTTCTGGACCTTATGCTCCGACGTGTACGTGGGGACCTTGAAAGTGCTCGTAGCACCTGACGCTGATACCAGGTGGATCTTAAGCCAAACGCACAATATTTTCACTCAGGTATGGCTTTGTCACAAACCGCTCTTAAGAGTCTTGTATCTTATCATATATGTTTCTTTTGGCTTTTCAAGGTTGGGTCTCACTCTAGCCCAGGCTGACCCCGAGTGCTGGGATTAAAGATATGCACCACCACAACCAGCATATCTGTTACTTTAAAAAAGAATATATTAGGGGCTGGAGAGATGGCTCAGCAGTTAAGGCACATGCCTGCAAAGCCTTAGGACCAAGGCTGGAATCTCCAGGTCCCACATAAGCCAGATGCACACGGTGGTGCATGCATCTGGAGTTCATTTGCAGTGGCTAGAGGCCCTGGCGTGCCCATTCTCACTTTCACTGTCAATCTCTCCTTCTTTGTCCC
The DNA here is from genome assembly GCF_020740685.1 of Jaculus jaculus. Taxonomy (NCBI): domain Eukaryota; kingdom Metazoa; phylum Chordata; class Mammalia; order Rodentia; family Dipodidae; genus Jaculus; species Jaculus jaculus. The sequence goes on along the minus strand of NC_059120.1, from coordinate 50,991,320 downwards.
TAGTAAATAAATAAGTAAGTAAGTAAATATTTAAAAAAAGAATATATTAAATATGTAGGCTACTATGTATAAGGGAAGAATAAATGTGTTTATTTTTTCTTTTCTGTCTTATCAGAGTCAAATTTTGGGATAATCTTTATTTTTCTTTCCTTGCCTTTTCTCTTTTTCTTTCTTTTTTTCCTCCTGTACCCTGGACAGAACCCAGGGCTTTGTTCTTCTGTTAACACGCTTAGGGAAGATAGTTCCCGTTCACTTGCTGTGGCACTGGTTTGGTGGCCTTCAAGATGGAGGCACCGCCTTCTCCTCTAAGCAGAGTGGCTGGACCCTGTATCTGTCACTTTGCATATATTTCTCTTTGCCCCACCCTCCCATCACAGCTTCAAACATGAGTACAATTTGCAATTTAATTGTGCTCAGGACATCAGCATAAATTAAAGTATCTGCCTTCTCAGATAAAGAGACATGTATGGGTAGGTTCCTTTGGGAATGAATTAGCAACATAATCTCACGTGTAATTAGGAGTTACTGTAATCCTAATCTTATGTGCGGTTAAGACTTACTCTGCTCATAGCATTATGCTGCTAGCACGTATTTACTGCAGACTGTAGTAGCTAGGTCTTTGTTGACAGATGTCATCCACGTGTGTTGTCATGACTTCCCCAGTGAGGGTGCGAGACCTTCGTGGTGTGTCTGATTTTCTCTCAGCCTGCTCCAGGGTTCCCGGCACAGGGAGGAGGGCGCGGCGCCCTTTTCAGACCAGCTCCCTCCTTTACTGAGCTTCCTCCTTGTGCTGCTTGACTTCTGCCCCTCATAGTGTGGCTGCTGGTGACCTCTAGGACACCCCGGGCTCCCCCGAGCCTTTGGCAGTATGTCACAGTTCTTCTGTAGAGAGGAATGCAACTTCCAAGTTGAGAAGCGAGCAGACCGCAGCTGCCTGAGCTGGAATATCTGGAATTGTACTGAAGAAGGTGAGACAGGGCCGTCTCAAGCCTTAGAGATCTTGGCTTCTGAAATGGCTGAACTTGGGCTGCAGAGATGGCGTAGTGGTTAAGGTGCCTGCCTGCAAAACCTAAGGACTGAGGTTCGGTTCCTCAGTACCCACATGAGCCAGATGCATGGAGGGGGCGCATGCATCTGGAGTTTGCAGTGGCTAGAGGCCTGCCCGTTCTCTCTGTCTCTCTTTCTCTCTCTCACTCTCTTAAAATAAATAAATATTTTAAAATGGCTGAACTTGAATGTTTCTTCATCAGTTTTACCTGCACTTGGGCCTTGAATATTTCAAGCCCTGAAAAATAGCTTAAGCCTTTTTATCAGCTAAGGCCACAGTTTTGCTTCAGAATTCCTTGCTGACACAGGCCACTTTCTTAGAGGCTTAAATTCAGGCACCATTTTCCGGGGTGGAGGGAGTGTTACGTTACTAATGACTTTTTATTCCTCTGTATAATTTTACAGTTTTTATAATCATATTTTTCGTTCCTACATATAATTAAAATACTTTTTGTTTGTTTGTTTTGTTTTGTTATCTCAAGGTAGGGTCTCACTCTAGCCCAGGCTGACCTGGAATTCACCATGGAGTCTCAGGGTGGCCTCGAACTCATGGCAATCCTCCTATTCTCAAGTGAGGTATTAAAGGCACGCTCCACCACTCCCGGCATAGAATTAAAATACTTTAATTAAATTATTTCCTTTTCTGCTTAAACTCTACTATTGCATGTCCTTGTAGTATCAACATATCTGGGCTTGCTATAGCATTTTAATTTCATATCATGAAATTTAAATTTTAAGTTATTTTATTTTAAATTACATCCTGTGACTTACCAAAAATGATACTCAATTTACTCTGTTTTTGAGAGGGAAAAATCATTCTAGTGCTTTTTAAAAGATATTTAAAAGCAAAAAGTATTTTTTACATTAATAACTTATACCTTTATGTTTATTGGATATAGCTAGCTAATCTTATTGGAATTTAAGAAATTATTTTAACAATACGTATTTTGTTACAACATCTATAAGGGGAACTTTAAATTGAAAAGGCAAATATCAAGTACCTTTCTATTTAGTTTTTTTAAATTTTTAATTTTATTTATGAGAGATAGAGGCAGATACAGAGAAGAAGGGAGAGAATGGGCACGCCAGGGCCTTCAACTATTGTAAACGAACTCCAGATGCATGCGCCACCTTGTGCATCTGGCTCACGTGGGCCCTGCAGAGTTGAACCTGGGTCGTTAGGCTTCATAGGCAAATGCCTTAACTGCTAAGCTGTCTCTCCAGTCGCTATTCAGTTATTCTTAAAAATTAGCTTCATGACTATTTTAAAACTGTTTATCTGATATTATCCTTTTTGATCTCCTCCTCTGGGGTTCTCGGCTAATCCTTAACTGCTACAGAAGCTGGCTTGTTCTACACGAGTGTAATGTGGCGCCAGTGAAGTGTGGGGACGTCACCTCAGTACTCAGATTTCTTCAGAGTTACTAGTCAGGTGATGGCCCAGTTTTTAAACTGTAAAGTTTTAGTATAAAACATCCTTATCTCTGTCCATTTGTGTCAGGTTTTTTTTTTTTTATTATTTGTTTGCTTGTTTGTTTTTGAGGTAGGGTTTCGCTCTAGTCTAGGCTGACCTGGAATTCATTCACGATGTAGTTTCAGGGTGGCCTCGAACTCACAGCGATCCTCCTGCCTCTGCCTCCCGAGTGCTGGGATGAAAGGCGTGCGCCACCACGCTCTTTGTGTCAGTTTTAAAAAATGAATTATCACTTGGGAACTGGTTAGATGGAAAATTTATCTTTTGTGTTTGGTATATGAACAGGACAAGGAAGTGGGATACTAGGGTTAAGTAGTGAAGGCGCTTTCCTGCGAAGCCGAAGCATTCATGTTCTAATCTCCAGGTCCCACATAAGCCAGGTGCACAGTGATGCAACACGCAATGTCATACATGTGCACAAGGGGGCGCACACGTCTAGAGTCCTTTTGCTGCAGTTGAAAGCCCTGGAGTGTCCATTCTTTCTCTCCCCCTCCCTCTTTCTCTCTAAAGTAAATAAATAATTAAAAAAAAATAAAGTGGGATACTAGATTAGAAGGCAATTTAACATTATGTGTTTTGTTTTAAGCTGGTCACCAACATTATGTGTTCTTTTTTCAAAAAAATAGTACATTTCACAATTACAACTTTCACCCTGAAATTTTAAAATACTTTGTTTTTTTTTTTTTTTTTTTTGAGAAATAATGTTGTCTGGGGCTGTCAAAGGTGCTTGCTTGCAATGCCTGACATTAGGGGTTTGAATTTGTGGTGCCCAAGTAAAGTTAGATGCACAAAGTAGCATGTGTGTCTATAATTCGTTTGCAGTGGCCAGAGGCCCTGGTGTGCCCATTGTCTTCCCCCCACCCCGCCCACCCCTGCAAATAAATAAAGAAAAATAATGTTGTTTGAAGAAAAAATTCTGAGATATGTTTGAGGAAGACTCTAGCTGGAGGTCCATTGCCCTGCTCGAGTCCTCAAAGCACAAAAGATAGCCAAGGTACGTACCATGTAACCCCAGAGCTCGGACCTCGCCGCCCCCAGTGAGTCTTTCTCCGTCGTGCCCACCAAGCCACACGCCCCGAGCTGGCTTCAGCCTCTGTGTTTGTTTTGTGACCTGAAAGTAGAAGTGAACACGGACACCCAGGAAGGAACCAAAAAGCCTCCTCCCAAATCAGAGACCCTGCGTTTCAGAAACCCGCCTTGTACGTCAGTCTCCTCGTTCCTGGCCCCTTCTTGCCTGTGACCAGTGACATCACACAATCTCCCTCCCTCCTTCTCTCTGCCCCCCCCCCCCCCTCTCCCCCCCCCCCCCCCGTTCTGTCTGCTTCCTTCCTGCAGGGGCCTTAATCTACAGAGGCCTGATCTTGCTTGCCTGCTCTGCACACGTGTCCTGAGCCATCTGTCCCTTCTTTATCGCGTATGCCTGAACTGCACCAGAACCCAGTCAGCTGAATAAAAAGTCACACACTATGAAGCAGGCATATCCCTAGGCTTTTTATTTTATTTTTATTTATTTGTAAACAAATGTGGGGGGAAGGGAATGGACATGCCATGGCCTCTAGCCACTGCAAACGAACTATGGACCCTTGCGCCACTTTATGCATGTGGCTTTGCATGGGTGCTGGGGAATCAAACCTGGGTCCTTAGGCTTTAGCAGGCAAGCATCTTAACCGCCTAAGCCATCTGTACAGTTCAGGTTTGCTGTTTTTCATAACCCATGTGGCTTCAACGCATTTGGCTGGCTGGTAGTCATAGAAATAATAGTAATGCCAGTGCAGCAGCAAAGATGGCCTTACTGAGATGCCTCCGGGTGCCATGCACTGTGACAGGTCACAAGACAGCTTGTGTGAAGGAAACCCAGACCTGTTCTGTGTGGCTTGGGCTTAGGGTGTTTGGGGGTCTTGTTTTGTCTTTGTTGTGTTTGGTTTAGATTTTGGTGCCGGGTATCAAACCCAGGGCCTTGGGCATGCTAGGCAACCCCTGAGGTATCCCAGCCTTTGGAGACAGTGTCTCCCTGAGTAGCCCAGGGTGACCTTAAATTTGCGGTGTCCTTGCCTTTTGTCTCTCAAGTGACAGGATTACGTGTGTGTGCCCTCTTGCCCAGGTATGGCATTCTTTAATTTTGTCACATTCACTCGCTAACCCTGTCATGTGTCACATGGAAAGGCAAGTTAGTTTTACAAGACCTCATTTTACATTTTAAATGGATAAAAATTAACATGTTCAGTCAAAAACTAATGAAGAAACTTCTTAACGGTTTTTGATTGGTAGAGAATATAAGTAAACCCACAATTTTCTATGGTCATATTCCTATTTGCTTTTCTAACTTTTTAGCTTCTCCATCCCACAACAATGATTGTGAAGTCTGTCCAAGTCTGTGGCACCTGGCTGACACTTACATTTTTAGAAGCGTAAAGCAGTTCGAAGTAACTCGCTGTCTTTTCCATCTCAGAAGGTGTTGCCCGTCATGTCTGTGGGGTGGAGAGACCACAGCAAGCCTCGTTTGCATTCAGACAGTAGCTCATTTGCCATAGGATCCTGTGAAAATTTGACTTTTTTCTCTACTTTGAAGGAAGTTAAAAGGAAGATGGAAGCCTGAGAACTTGTGGCTGTCCCCGTCGGGATAGATAAATGAAGCAAAGTGACTTTTCATTCCTCTGTTAGACTGGGCTTGTGTGGAAAGCGCCTCTGGGACTGCTATCAGTTTGAGTAATTAACTCATGATTATGCAAAGAAAATTTATGTCCCCTCTTTGTTTTCCTTCTTTCTTGTTTACTGCCTTGGGCTATTCATTATTAAGCGGAGGTGATGAAAATGACAGGCAATAAAAGGAGCCCAACTTTTTTTAAATTTTTGCCAATTTTACTTTCATTAGCCATTTCTTAAAGAGAAAATATATTAAAGAATTTATTTGGGCAATAGTTTTATTTTCTGGTTAGGTTACACATGCAAGAATTTTAGAGAATCATTCCAGCGCACATTTCAAGGGCCATCTGGATTGAGTAACTCAGACCATATAATTGTCAATCAAAATCATTTATAATCGCCTGTAGAGCATATGTAATATCTCCTGCATTCATGCATGATCTTTATAACAGTACCTAGCATGTTGCAAGGATTTATTAAGTACTTATTAACTGTTACATGAATGTAAGCTTTCTTATTTTTTATATCTGAGAACTTCCGTATAAGCACCTACTATGATTTAACTATGCTCCTGTCTCCTTGTTCTCTTTCATCCCCTCTTCCTGTCCCCAGTGCCCTGAGGACCCTTCTCTTTCAGGGTGGCTCTTCCCGTCTTTTGTCATCTCTTCGTTCTGTTCTTGGTCTTCCGTGTCAAAGCGGCACTGGGCTCAGCACCGGCTGGTCTCGTGAGGGTGTTCGTAGCTACCGTAGGGTCCTGAGTGCACAGTCGGTGCACGTTGGGAGGACAGTGCCCTGTGCTTCACCTTTAGCTCTGTGTTCTTGCCACCCCCACTTCTGCAGTGTTCCAGGAGCTCTAGAGGGCACGCTAGAGACGTCTCACTTAGTACTAAACCATGGACAGCCTCTTCCTTTCTGTTTTGATGAGCTCCGGGTCTCCTAGATATCCACCGCCTTCTCCGAAGAGAAGCTTCTCTGGCTGGGAGTGAGCAGCACTCATTCACTCTGTTGCTTCCCTGCAGAGTGCCCTGAGCCCGGAGAGTACGGTAGAGGTGACATGTCCAGTGCTAAGCCCTGGGCTTGCTCTCCTTCTTACAGATTTTTTAATTTTATTTTATTTATTCAAGAAAAAGGGAAAGAGGCAGAGAGACAGACAGAGGGAATGGGCACATCAGGGCCTTCAGCCACTGCAAACGAACTCCAGACACATGCATCACCTTGTTCATCGGGCTTATGTGGGTCCTAGGGATTCGAACTTGAGTCTTTTGGCTTTGCAGGCAAAATGCCTTAATTCCTAAGCCAGCTCTCCAGCCTTTCTTCTTATAATTTTGATGAGTTGTGAGTCTCTCCAGTATTCACTACCATCAGCAGGCTTGTGCTGGGTGGGCACCTACAGGGTTTGTATTTTTTTTTTTGGGGGGGGGAGATAAGCAGTTAGAGAGAAAATGGGTACACCAGGGTCTCCAGCCACGGCAAACAAACTCTAGATGTATGCACCCCCTTGGGCATCTGGCTTATGTGGGTCCTAGGGAATCGAACCTGGGTCCTTAGGCTTTGCAGGCAAGTGCCTTAACTACTAAGCCATCTCTCCAGCCCCCCCTTTTTTTAATATTTTTTTAAATTTATTTATTTGAGAGCGACAGACATAGAGAGAAAGACCGATAGAGGGAGAGACAGAGAATGGGCATGCCAGGGCCTCCAACCACTGCAAACGAACTCCAGACACGTGCGCCCCCTTGTGCATCTGGCTAACGTGGGACCTGGGGAACCGAGCCTCGAACCGGGGTCCTTAGCCTTCACAGGCAAGCGCTTGACCACTAAGCCATCTCTCCACCCCCCCCCCCCTTTTTTAATGAAGCAAAAGTAAAATGTTTTCTTCTGAGCTGACAACCTCTATGGTATGGGTAACTTTTTATTCTGCTGTGGTTGATCCTGTAGCTTCTTTAAGGCTAAAGATCATTGTTGTGAGAAGCCCAGAAATGACTATATTCCAATGTCATGTTAGTAAGTCTTTTATCCCCAATTTTGTACCTTTCTTTCTAAGACACAGACAAAAAAAAAAAAAAATTCTGGATTCTGGCCTGCCCCCTTTTTTTAAGTTCAAAAAAAAATCACTTTTGATCAAAAGAAGGAAATTTCAGTTCATTTACCAGATATTTATGAACCACTTCTGGGAGTCTAGAATGAAAAAGAAGACAAAAGTCCTCCTTTGGGGGGTGGGGGGCTGGAGAGATGGCTTAACACTTAAGGCACTTGCCTGTGAAGCCTAAGAACCTAGGTTCTACTCCCCAGAACCCAGGTAAGCCAGATGCACAGGATAGCACACGTGTCTGAAGTTGGTTTGCAGTGGCTAGAGGCCCTGGCATGCCCATTTTCTCCCTCTCTCTCTCTCTCAAATTAAATAAATAAGTGAAATAGCTGTGTTTTGTTTAAATCTAGGCAAGAGGAAATAGTGGCTATGGCCAGGGTGGTCACAGTTTTGTTGATAGAGAGGGTTTATACTCTAGGGGTTGATTACTTTGGAAGTAAGGCAAACAATTTTGCCAGTGGGGTGAATATTGGGCATGAGAGAAAGATAGGTTTTTAACAGAGAAAGACTGAAAGTGGACCAGTGGGTTTGAGGGAGGGATAGAGTTCATCGTGGTCGAGCGGTGCTGCCTTTCAGGTGTCCAGCTAGAACTGACGAGCAGTTCCAAGTTCCAGTTTAGAAATACAAACTTGGGAGGTGCGAGCAGGCACATGGACTGTACGGAAAGTGGGGGGAACAAGGTGAGATGACGTAAGGAATGCGTGCAGAAGGATGGTTTTCAGGACCGAGTGTGCGGGTGCTTCCGTGTTTAGTGTTGGAAGGTGAAAGGAAGAAACAGTAAAGGGGCCGGGCAGGTGAAGAGGCATCCGGTGGACTCTGCGGGCGCGGGCAGGCCTGCTGGAAAGAGCCCATCGGCGCATCCGGCCAGCGAGTGCAGCTTGCTGGTGAACTTGAAACACGGGCTTACAAAGTGGTGAGAGCTAAAATTTGGGTTTGAAACGACCTCAAGGCCGAAGGAATTCTGGACAGCACATGTGAATATCTTTTGAGGGGTTTTCTACCCAGAAGAGATTGGGCCTGCTCCCGGGGAGGGTCGCTTATTACTGTGGAAGGAGGAGAAGCATTGATACGCTGACACAGGCACTCCAGTCAGTCACAGGAGCTGGCAGTAGAAGAGAACTGGGTGGCAGTCTAGAGAGCCTGCCGGGGCGCGGGGCTGCAGAGCCTGCCGGGGCGCGGGGCTGCAGAGCAGGGCCCCGTCGGGGACTGCCTCGCAATGTGCGCGTGGCGTGTCCCATCGCCCCGGGAGCTCTGATGTCCTCTGCCTGCAGTGCGTGACAGATGCCTCCACGTCTCTTGCTTGAACAGGGCATGGTGACTAGCAGTATGGAGGTTCCCCCCCCCTTTTTTTTCCTTATAGTAGTTTTGTAATTTATAGAGAATGGTTATGAAATCATTTTCTGATGATCTGTGATAAAAATGAATTATTTTGCAGAGGCAGAAGGCCAACACTTTTCCATTTTTTTTTTTTTTTTAATGAGACTTCTCTTACAACCTTTTGAAAATGTATACTTGGTTTTCTAACTTTCTTTTCTAACTTTCCAGGCTGGAGTGAGACAACTTTATGTACAGATTGACTCTGCGGCAATGTAGTGAATGAACAGAAATGAATTGTTTTGGACCAAATGTTTCCAGTACTGTACAATCCAAAGCATTGTACCCAGCTCTCCGGGAGAGAAGTTGCCACTACACCCACGCGGGCGAAGGCGAGCTGGCACAGGCTGCGGGCTTGGCCCCCCGGCTGAGGGACCACAGCTGAGAGGACCTCGCCTGGACCACTGTCTTTCTGTGTGCTCCTCCTTTCAAGCCATTCTGATTGCTAAGGTTTCTGGTTTGTTCTAGGGTGTTGGGTTGCCTCCCCCCCCCATGGAGATTCTGCTGACCACCCTCATCCCATCCCATTTGTTTTACCCAACCAGTGAGAAATTCAGACTGGGGCTTCCAGTCCCCTGGAGTGTCTTCATTGAAGTTCCTGGAGACTACAGCTTTCATTCTTACAAAACCAGTGTTGTTAAAAAAACAAATAGGAATCTGTTTTCTATGTAATGTCACAGTTGTTGACGTTCTTCAATATAATCATATGTTTGTATAATTGTTTGTACCTTGCAAACTTATGAACCAAACCATATTGGCTTTTCAAAGTGCCTTTGTATCAGAAAATGTGTTTGCCAGCATAGAAATGTACCATCAAAGGTCATGTGTTTTTTTTTTAATGGTATTCTGTAATTTGTACAAAATAAGAATTACTAGTAAAGTATACAGATGGTCTTTTTGTGTACTTCCAGCACAGACTGAAATGTATACAATTTCTTAATGGTTTATCTCATCAAAAAAGAGCATTATTTTGCTTTTTTAAAACAAACTCAGTAATCACATTAAGTTACTTTTGGACTGTATTTTCAAAACTGTAAACATTAACACCTTTATCAGACAAAAATATTTTGGCCCAAAACATCTGCATTTACACATTCTGATAAAAGCTCAGTGCCTGTCTATGATCACATTTCCAGTAGCTCCCTCTCATTGCCATTTGCAGAGGTTTTCATGACAGGAAAAGGCAGTGTACCCCAATGACAAGTGCCGTGACAGTGTTCTCCGTGTAGACGAAGGACGCGTGGATGTGACCGTGTCATCTGCGCCTTCCTCCTTTCCTCAAACGCCAGGTGTTTTCCTGCCTCAGCTCTGCACAGACACAGTTGCCTTCAGGAATCCTGCAACAGCCTTTAAATGAAATTGAACGACTAAAGGTACAGAACAGATGTGGTGAGACAGAACTCCAGCACGTGTGTCTGAGAAATCGTTGTTTCTCTGGGTTTTCATGTATTTGAAAACCACGACTGCAGTTTGAGACGGCAGGTGCTCGGGTGCTCAAGTGGTGGCGTTTTACGAAGAAGCATTGGCTTAGATAAGCGCGTTCCCATTGTATTTCATTTCCTCACATTTTCCTGTTAACTTATAAAGTTGATATCGTTGGTGGGAAAAGAAAAGGCTTGCACGGTGAAACTGCTCACAGAGTAGACCAATAACAAACACGTTTTCAGAAAGATGTTGGAAGTTCCTGCTGATCTTGCCCTGGTTAGACTGCCATTTACACTACTTCTGAGCCTCAGCCTAGGAACTGTTCTGTTAGGAAAACTCCGTCGCTTTCTAAACTGCTGTCGGTTGCTACGGACTAACTGTCCATGATCGTCTTCTTGTGGATAAGATTGTACTTTCCAAACATGTTGTGTCCCTTTCGGCCTGACAATTCTGAAGCTAAGAATTCCTACAAGTAGATGGTGTTTAATTGAAACAACTGTTGGGGTCTTTTCTTTTCTTCTTTTTTTTTTTAATTTTTAAAAATTATTTATTTATTTATTTGAGAGCGACAGACACAGAGAGAAAGACAGATAGAGGGAGAGAGAAAGAATGGGCGTGCCAGGGCTTCCAGCCTCTGCAAATGAACTCCAGACACGTGCGCCCCCTTGTGCATCTGGCTAACGTGGGATCTGAGGAACCGAGCCTTGAACCAGGGTCCTTAGGCTTCACAGGCAAGCGCTTAACCGCTAAGCCATCTCTCCAGCCCTCTTTTTTTTTTTTTTTTTTTTTTTTTGGTTGGGGGGAAGAGTACAAAAGGAAATGTCCTGATAATACCATTGCCTTTTCATTATATTTTCATTTGGAAGCTTGAGCCTTTACCAAGTCTGATAGAACCCTAGGGATAGTCTGGATTTGTCTATATTACAGGAAAATGACAGGTCTGAGTAGTTTTGGAGGCGTGCCTTTACAAGCCAGTTACGTGTAACTATGCTTACAATATAGTTGCACTGGGGTGTTAACGTCTTCCAGTGTTCTTGTGCAGATCCAAATCGGCTTTCTAGCTGGGCGTGGTGGCGCATGCCTTTAATCCCAGCACTCGGGAGGCAGTGGTAGGAGGAGGATCACTGTGAGTTCGAGGCCACCCTGAGACTCCATAGTGAATTCCAGGTCAGCCTGGGCTAGAGTGAGACCCTACCTCAAAAACAAAACAAAACAAAACAAAACAAAAAAACCAAATCGGCTTTCTCTGAGCCTCAGTTCCAAGTGAGGGTTTTGTTAAAGTGTGTGTCCCTGTAGCTAACTGCTTCCAGTGCACAAGGCCCCGGATGTTCATTTCCTTGGATAAGGAACAGAATGATGTGAGACTCTCAATTTTGCGCTTTGTTACCAGAAGTTGCCAGTTGGCATTGGTGTGTGCTTTTACTGAACTGTCCGCACACCCACGTGTGCAGCCAAAAGAGCAAGTGTGAGATGAAACAACTTTTTTTTCCTTCCACAGAAAATACTTTGTCTTAGTATTCTTGGTACAGATGTATTTACTAACACAGGCAATTTCACTAGAATACTGCCTGATTAGTATTAGAAAGAAACTTTACAATAGCCCTACCACTGGGCTAATTCTTTCAAAATGAAAACGGTCCAATTATAAATTTGCCAAAATACTAACAGCCAGTTTTCTCTGGGTAACACACCTTTATTGTGCGTGGAAACATCCCCAGACAGAAATTCACCTGTACTGGTTGTATTTAAAAAAACAAACAAGTCACATGACTCGAGATGACGAGCATGACGTGGGCAGCGCTTCCTCCTGGAACGCCCCCAGCAAGCGGGGCAGGATGGGCAGTGTCTGCTTCCTTGTGGACCAGCGAGGCCCATGTGCCCTCAGAACCATTATTCTGCCGTGGGGGCACATGTGGCCACAGGGGCCACTGGCACTGGGGTTTTCCTCGTATCCAGCTAGAATACTTGAGCATCCTTGACAGCGCACATATGTACCAGTTACCAAGATGCTGCTGCGTCTCTGGCGCACCGCCAGGCACCAGCCCAGAATGAACGGGATCCAGGTGCCGGAGCGATTCTACCGCCTCGGTGTCTAACCTGGGACAGGTCTGAGTGCAGACTGCTGGGCACGATCGAGCCCTCCCTCTCACTGTACAGATGGGGAAACTGAGGCCCGAGAAGCCGTCACTCAAGGTGACAGGGATGACTGGAGGCACAGCCGACACGAGAATGCAGATCTTACGACTCCAGGGCTCTGTACCCTGTCATGCTGCCTCTCAGTGTAGTCTTTGCTTTTCTGTGGCTGTGACAAGTATTGCTTGTAAATAAGGGACAGATGACCTCCACTTTTGGTACATTGAGGCACTTTATAAATGTATTTTTTTCCTCATTTTTCATATCTAATTATGAAGTTTAGATCTTTCCATAATATTTGTTGTAGACTATATTATAGTAATTATTATTTTTTGCTCTTCCAAAACCAGCTCTTGACTAAAAAAAAAAAGACATTTGTACAATAGATACTTTTAACATGTGAATGAATTGTTCTATCAATTGCCCAAGGCTCAATACGTTTTAAGGCTTAGTTTCCTTATTTTATAATTTTGTTTAAATCCTGTTAAGTTGGCACTTTGCAGAAATCAGGCTATCTCACAGGTCATGTTATTTCACTCTTGCCCACCTTTCTCCTCAAGTCAGTCACTAGGGAGTTCTGAAGCTCCTAAAATCGCCAGAGCTCCAAAAACAAGCCACTGGGTGTTGCACAGAAGAAAACTTTTAATCCCATAGGGTCGCGTTTTGATGTCTTGATCAGAACTCCAAATGCCAAGCTGCTGCTTCCAGCACTTCATAGATGCCTTACCTCCCAAAGCCACTGATTTTAAACAGGGGAAAAGAAATGACTTTTTTCTTCTGAGGAAAGTTTATGAACAGTTGAGTGGAAGACTATCTCAAGGTGTAAATTCCTCAGCAGCCACCTCAGTCCTTCCGAGCTCCACCCCTGAGTAGAGACAGACCGGAAGACAGCGGAAGGTTATGTATCGAAAGAGGCGTTTGCAGAAAAGAAGCAGAAAAATGTTGTCTTCTTTTAAGGCCAAGGGTATGGAGCCTTTTGATGACCCTGTCTTTGATTTATACAGAGAGCAAGGAGGTTGACCATCACCGAGTGTTTATGTTTTGGCCTTCCTCTCAACACCACATTCAATCCTTTACATTCTTGTAAAGAAAGAATTTTGCATGGTTTTGTGATTGGCAGCATTTTTAATACACTTTGTAATTCACATAGCATCATGAGGAAGGAATCTTATTCCCTCCTTAGAAGAGGGAGCTGCGAGCTGGAGAGATGGTTTACTGGTTAAGGCACTTGCCTGCAAAGCCAAAGGACCCAGGTTCAATTCCCTAGGACGCATATAAGCCAGCTACACCAGGGGGCACACGCATCTGGAGTTCATTTGCAGTGGCTCCAGACCCTGGTGCACCCATTCTCTATCTCTCTCTACCTGCCTATTTCTCTCTCTCAAATAAATAAAGAAAAATAAAATATTTTTAAAATCATTAAAAAAAAAGAAGAGGGAGCTGCATGAAGAGAACTCCGCGGATTTCATTGTTGCTATTCTGGGGAAAAGCCACTGGCCGATTATATGTTTTTCTAGCAGCTACTGTGTTTTACCTATGCCATTGAATGTTTTCAAGCTCCAAGGTGCAGCGGTCCTGACTCTCCTAGAATACCAGTGAACAATTACAGCCAAGCTGTTGTGGGGGACAGATACAAACCCCCACTCTTCCTTTCTGTGATGTTTCTTTCCTACCTTTGCTATTGGTGGAAATCTGTGCAGGAGTATACCCAGAATTCCTTGAGGACGGTAAAGATAGTGCCCCATGTGCTGGCGTGACCGCACCTCCTGCCCTGGGGAACTGAACTTACCTCGCTAGGGGCCTGTCTTCCAGGAAGTACACACGATTCCACAGGAGAAAGATTAGTTTGTGGTTTACAGCATCTTGTCTTACGTATACTTTTTCCCAGTAGAAGAAATGGGATCTGTGGAAGCCCGGGCTTTCTCCGCAGTCTTGAAAACGTACTGGTTGTAATCTGGATCACGAGGTTGCCAAGCTGAAATTAATGTAAGAAAGAACGTCTCCGCCCTGTGCACCTTCTTGTTCTCAAGCTGATCACGGACTTGAACCTGCATGCTCACTAGGGAACTACTGCACATAATCACAAAAATAAGGGTCAGAAACAAACAAAACCGGTAAATTATTACAGAAAACATCTCAGCAGGTGGATTTTTTTTTTGTCTTTTTGCACAAGTGACTATATTCATTTTGTCCATTTTCTGCCAAGTATCCCCGTGAGCTGCTCCTGTTTTTCATTTTTAGTGTTGAAAGGAATTTGGCATAACTGAGACACTGCAGTCTGGATATTTGATTTTTTTTTTATATTGTGTGCAGCCAAATTGAGAACTATATTGTCTCCTTTATTAGGGAAAATTGTCATTTTTTTCCCTAAGAGTAATACCTTAAGGACCCGTGTATGTCATCTATTTTATCCTTGGGTACTGTTATCATCCCAAAGTGAAAGGTGTTTCATAAAGGTGCTTTTATTTCAAAACAAAACAAAAACTACATGGATACATTAAGTGGTTTCAATGTTCCTAGAGCATTCATACCTTTTTCTCTAAATATTTTTCCCATATGTGATATTTCCCCCCAACTTTTCCAAGTTTAATAAACAGAATGGATGTTTTGAATCGGAAATGTTGTGAATGAAAAATTGTCTAATGTCATCTTCATGTATTCTCAGCAGCCCGACACCATTGCCTTCCCTCCCTGAATGGTTCTTAAACGTGGCCAAGTATGGACTGGGTTCCATTCCTTGGTGACTACTGTGGCATCAAAACATTTCTGCAATGGTTTACATATAAAGCTAGCTCGAATGTCACACTTACGACACTGTTTTGATGAGAGCAATGATTTGCCCAAGTGCAGTACAACAAATCCATAATGTGTATCTCACTTTTTTCTACTTGCATACATTGACATATATATTTTGTTTAACCTCGGATGTATTTTAAAAGAATCATAAACAACTGTATCAAAATTGTTTTCAATAAAATTTCTGTTTCACATTTTTTTTTTTTTTTTTTTTTGCCTGAGTATCTGTTTCCTGTCTATCGCCAAGTGCATCCAAAGAGGGGCGTGCCAAGAGTCCGGTGCATCCTTACCCTGCGGGGCCTCACCGGCTCATCACTTCACCCCAGCTGCCAACACAGAGCATTGGTTCCAGTTTTTCTACCATCGTCAGGTGGTTGGTGCCTCATTCTCCACAGGTGACCTCATCTTACATTAAACAACGGTCAGAGCACCTGACGGAAGGCCCTGTGATCCTTCCAGTTTTCCTTCGTGTTAGAAACCATTCCTTTGCACAATCCCTTCCACAAAATTCTAGGCCGCCTCGTGAAACCGTAGTGAAGGGATTCTTAGCAAGATAACCTCTTCCCTGTCCATCCTGACCACGCCGAGGGCTTTATCCTCGGCCTGCTCCTCGCTGGATTCCTTATCCATGCTCCACGGCGCTGTTTCTCTCCAGCTCCGAAGCCTCCAGTGCCCTGCCTGCACTTTGCTTCTGCCTAGGGCGTTTAAAGACTACCTGTCCCACCCAAGGCAGAACTGTATTATGTATGCAAAAGCACAAGCCAGTCCAGGTTCTGTCCAATCTTCAATTACTGGTTTTCCAGAATGCTTTAAAGCATTCTTAAAAATCTAAACATTACCGCTGCCACCTCTATCTCCTGTCCCCATAGCACAAAGCCCTTCCCTTCCTTCCTCTGAGCGCTGTTGAGCTCACTCTTTCCATTCCCGCCGGCCTCATTCCATGACCTGCCAACTGGGCGAGGGCAGAATCCCACTTGGCAACTGCCTGTCTTCCATCTACTCATTCGCAGCTCCGGGATGTCCGTTGCAGCCCTTCGCTCCCCCAGTCCATAGACAAAAACAGCCGTGAGCTTTGGCAAGGACTACGTGGAATTTGCTGAATCCTGCGTTTTGCCCGGGGCCTTTCACCACGGCTGCCCCGCCCGGGCTTCCTGACTATCTTGAGCTGGCCCTGCTGCCCAGTGCACTCTGGCTTGCTGGGTCGAAGTGCTCTGTCTTTCCCATTTCATCAATGTGCAGGGGCCTGGGGACACCATTAGAAAAGCCCGCTTCTGTTTGCACATGGCTTTGGGCAAACTGTTCACTACCGAACAGAGCTGCACCAACCGATCTCTAAAATATTTCATTTATGGGGCTGGAGAGATATGGCTTAGCAGTTAAGGTGCTTGCCTGCAAAGCCTAAGGACCCAGGTTCAATCCTCCCAGTGTCCACAAAAAGCCAGGTGCACAAGGTAGCACATGCGTCTGGAGTTCGTTTGCAGTGGCTGGAAGCTCTGGCATGCCCATTTTGTCTTATTTGAAATGATAGAAGAAATGGGCTGAGGATGTAGTTCGGTCTGTAGAGTGCTTACCCAGCATGCACGAAAACCCGAGATTGGGTCCCCAGCGCTGCATCAGCCCAGCTTGACAGCTCACTCCGTAACCCCAGCACTCTCAGGAGAAGCTGTAAGGTGTTCAAGGTCATCATCAGCTACATGGTGATTTCAGGGCCAGCCTGGGCTACAAAACGGTGAGGATGAGGAAGAATTGTACTTTATTGTTTTTTGTTTGTTTTTGAGGTAGGATTTCACTCTGGTCCAGGCTGGCTTGGAATTCACTATAGTCTCAGGGTGGCCTTGAACTCACGGTGATCCTCCTACCTCTGCCTCCGGAGTGCTGGGATTAAAGGTGTGTGCCACTATGCCCAGCTATTTGTGTGTGTGTTTTATGTTTTATTTTACTTATTTATTTCAGGGAGAGAAGAGGGAGGGAAGGAAGGAGGGAGAAAGAGAGAAGTGAGGACAAGTAGACTCCAGTCACTGCAAATAAACTCCAGACACATGTGTCCTCTTGTGCATCCGGTTTATGTGGGTCCCAGGGAATTGAACCTGGGTCCTTTGGCTTTGCAGGCAAGCACCTTAATGGTTAAGCCATCTCTCCAGCCCCATTATTGTGTTATTAAACAGGAAGTTTAAATCTTTGAAAAATGGTTCTGTATAAATTATTAAAGTGAACTATATATACTCTTTTTGTAGGCCAGCCACTGCCAAACCTACACGATTTAAACCAGGACAATATAAAATTCAAAGCACTCCAAAAAATATTATATGAAAGTAGGCAAAAAAAATTATTTTAAAAGCTTAACATTTTCTAAGTGAGCAGATTCTAATTCACATAAAAGCATATACCTTCACAGCAATTTTAGCCTGATTTCACCCCCTTTGACTTTTGGAAATGTGGTAATATAAAATTATAAATAAGGACTAATGGGGCTGGAGAGATTGCTTAGTAATTAAGGCGCTTGCCTGCAAAGCCTAAAGGCCCAGGTTCGATTCCCCAGGACCCACATAAGCCTGCTGCACATGGTGGCACATGCATATAGAGTTTGTGGGCAGTAGCTGGAGGCCCTGGCACACCCATTCTCTTTCTCTCTCATAAATATAAATAAATAAGGACTATCTGACTTGCCCTCAACTTACTGTAGGCAGTAAGTTGGATCAGAACGAGCCTCGCAGGAGCCCCCTGCCTGCCTTTGCCCTGCTTCTTCCCCCTTGTGCAACTGTTGACAACCGTTCCTAGTCTTCAGACTTCAGCGGCGGGCCGAGGTAACACACCTGCAGTGATGTTAGCTTGAGAAGACCTCCCTAGGCGGTACTGTGGTGGTGGCCAGGAGCTGCAGAAATCTTTAAGAACCTCATCTTTGAAAAGGCAATGCTTCTTATTCAAAAAAGCTATAGTTTTAATAGGGTATAACAATTGTTTAAAAATTTGGGAGGGAGGGCTGCCAGAGAGATGGCTTAGAGGTTAAGGCACTTGCCTGCAAAGGACCCAGGTTTGACTCCCCAGGACCCACATAAGCCAGATGCACAAGGGGGCGCACGCATCTGGAGTTTGTTTGCAGTGGCTGGAGGTCCTGGCATGCCCATTCTCTCTCTCTCTCTCTCTCTCTACCTACCTATTTCTGCATCTCTCTCTCCCTCTCAAATTAATAACTAAAAATAAAATATAGAATTTTTTTTATTAAGTAGAAAGTTCATACGGACACATCATGTATTGGTAGCATCATTTCCTCCTCCCTGGCCCCACTCCACTGAGGGCCTCCTGAGTGGGACTGCTGTATTCCCCATGGAGTTGTGGGTCATGAGCTGTGAGAGCAGCAGTCAGTCATCGGGTGGGGGGGCAGTAATGTCTCTGGATGTTCCCTCCCACCCTGTGGCTTTACAATCTCTCAACCCCTCCTTCCACAAAAGTCCCTGAGCCGTGGTGAGTGTGCTTTAAGTCTCCTTTGGTGGTGAGCTCAGCAGCTTCTGCACCTCTGCGTTGGTAAGTTTTGAGTTTGCTAGGTGTCTGTCTCTGTCACCCTGGCTCAGGGCGTCAGGCTTGCTGTGTGTGGCGGTTTGATTCAGGTGTCTCCCATAAACTCAGGTGTTCTGAACGCTGGGTTCCCAGCTGATGGAGATTTGAGAATTAACGCCTCCTGGGGGCAGTGCATTGCTGGGGGCGGGCTTATGGGTGTTACAGCCAGTGTCCCCTTGACAGTGTCCAGCACACTTTCCCATTGCTGTTGTCCACCTGAAGTTGGCGAGGGGGTGGTGTCCACACTCTGCTCATGTCATCAGTTTCCCCTGCCATCGTGGAGCTTCCCCTCGAGCCTGTATGCCAAAATAACCTTGTTCCCCGCCCCCGCCCCTCCCCGCGCAAGCTGCTCTTGGTTGGGTGATTTCCGCCGGCAATGCGACCCCGACTGTGGAAGCAGCACGCTTGCTCGCCTCATCAGCTCCTCTGTGGTCTCACCTGGACCCCAGCTTCTGTGAGGGTGGCTCATCCCCTGCCAGGGGAGGGAGTCAGCAATCCTCATCTTTTTTCTTTTTTTGGTTTTTCAAGGTAAGGTCTTGCTTTAGCTCAGGCTGACCTGGAATTCCCTATATAGTCTCAGGGTGGCCTCGAACTCACGGCGATCCTCCTACCTCTGCGACCAGAGTGCTGGGATTAAAGGTGTGCGCCACCACGCCCGGCTTTTGATCCTCATCTTTTTGATAGATTTTGGTTGTCCTCGGTTCTCACTGCTTAATGAAAAACAGTTTCTTCCTCTTGGTCACCTTGGACAAGGGTCAGCATGCAGACACACACAGGAGTGTGAAATCAAAAGGAACACAGTAACTAGAACCCGCGTTTCTAGTCAGAGGAAAGATGGGAAAAGGGGAACCAGAAGGTGGTGAAGGCCGGGAGGACAACCTAGTTAACCTGCATAGGCACCCCAGGGGTCACCCTTAAGTTAGTTATTCATGTGTGGATGTGATCCTGCTCAGCAAACCCCAAACCACCCAACTTCCTAAGCTCCTGGTGGAGTAGGACAGCCCCACATGGAGCCAGAGGCCTGCAGTCTCTAACCACCGAAGTGACAAGGGATCAGCCCACAGAGGGCAGGCTGGCTGTATCATCCTGAACCTCACCAAGTGGATTGTCTACTAAAATGAAACTCAATGTGACATTCAAAACGTCCAGCTTACCCCCAAAGTGAGCTGAGAAAGCAGTGGCATCACATCAATGTGAATGGATGTGTCAGAGCCTACAGCCACTTACGTCACTTTGTACATGTGCCTTACCTGGGAACTGGGGAATTGAACCAGGGTCCTTAGGCTTCCCAGGCAAGTGCCTTGGCCGCTAAGTCATCTCTCCAGCCCTAAACTCTCATTTTTATAATTTCATTAATATTGAGGTCAAATTAAAAACAGAATAGGGTTGTCAGATTTAGCAAAAAAAAAGGTATCTAAATATTAATTTTACATAACATTTGTCGGGTTC
This sequence comes from Jaculus jaculus, assembly GCF_020740685.1. Taxonomy (NCBI): domain Eukaryota; kingdom Metazoa; phylum Chordata; class Mammalia; order Rodentia; family Dipodidae; genus Jaculus; species Jaculus jaculus. The sequence goes on along the minus strand of NC_059120.1, from coordinate 50,971,338 downwards.
CTTACTTTTGGTGGCTTTCCCAATTCTTTTTTCATTGTTTTCATCACTTTCGACTGACCAGTGTGATTTTCTTTTTATATATTCTTCTTGGAATTCATTGAGCATGTTGGATGATGTGTTGATTAATTTTTACCAAATTTCAGGATGTTTCTGCATTTATTTCTTACCGATGAGACAGGGTCAAGTGTAGCCCAGGCTGGACTCAAACTACATAGCTGACAGTCATCCTTAACTTCTGAGTCTCCAGCCCCCACCTCCTGAGTGCTGGGTTTCTGGGTACGGTCTACCATGCCTGTCTGGTTAATGAGGTAGGGGGGGATTGAAGCCCCATGCTTATCCAGTCCTACTAAGTTGTCAGAATTCAATTTTTAAGATATTTAGCCGGGCATGGTGGTGCACACCTTTAATCCCAGCACTCAGGAGGCAGAGGTAGGAGGACTGCCATGAGTTCAAGGCCACCCTGAGACTCCATAGTGAATTCCAGGTCAGCCTGGGCTAGAGTGAGACCCTACCTTGAAAAACGAACAAAAAAAAAAAGATATTTATTTATGAAAGAAAGAGAGAGAGAATGGGCAAACAAACTCTAGACGCATGCGCCACCATGTGCATCTGGCTGACGTGGGACCTGGAGAACCGAGCCTGGGTCCTTAGGCTTCACAGGCAAGGGCCTTAACCACTAAGCCATCTCTCCAGGCCAGAATTCAATCTTGAAACTGTGTTCTCCTGCAACAAACAGTAATGGCTGCCATCTTCTTCTGGGGCTCCTTGGGGTCTCCAGCACATGCACGGTGCAGGAGTCAGCTGAGGACGACCTATGGTTACAGGATAAGGAGGCAGCGCTAAAGACACCCCCTTCCTGGCACCTGATCTTCTGGGGCTCCTAGTCCATTCACTCTAGTTCCAGCCTCGCCACACACTGATGAGACTTTTTCTTGTGCTGTAGTCCGTCTCTGGTAGGCCTGGCAATTCTTTGTGGGAAAGTCACACAGTCAGAATTCTGAGCCTGACGTCTGGCTGGCTGGTGTCCTTTCTGCAGCAGGGAGATAGGTCCCGTGTCTACAGTCTGTAACCGGAGACGGCGTGACCAAGAAAACTATTCCAGGGCTACCAAGCCAGAAATTCTTCATTTCAGAATTCTTAAATGTTTTCTGTAACACCTCAGAAGAAAATAATATAAAAGTGACTTAAGCATATTCGGCTCTTTCCTATCACATGCCCAACTGATTGAAAGTGGGATGCTTGCCAGGAGTGGTGGCACATGCCTTTCATCCCAGCACTCAGGAGGCAGAGGCAGAGGCAGGAGGATCACCATGAGTTTGAAGCCACCCTGAGACTACATAGTTAATTCCAGGTCAGCCTGAGTCAGAGTGGCACCCTACCTCAAAAAAAAAAAAAAAAGATATTTCATACATATTAAGGTCTTTAATGCCAAATGGAATTTGTCTAATTTTTTTTCTAGTTAACTGATAATACCAGGAAGTAAAGAAATTCTCAACAAACTTTCAAAGAAACTACTAAGCAAAAAGGTCATTTTAAGGACTGGGGAGATGGCTCAGTGGTTAAGGAGCTTGCTGGCAAAGCCTAAAGACCCTGATTCCCCAGGACCCACATAAGCCAGATGCACAAGGGGGCGCGCTGCATCGGCGTTCATTTGCAGTGGCTGGAGGCCCTGAAACTCTTACTGTCTGCCTTTCTCTGCCTCCTCTCTCACTTTCTTTCAAATAAATAAAATAAAAATATGTTTTAAAAAGGTCATATTGTTTGGGCCATGGAAATATTCAACCGAACAAGCACGTAGCAAAGCTACTTCTATCCCTGCTGACAGGAAGCAGTGCGGACGTTACAGTCACTAAATGACGGACTTAAAATTGGTAAGACTGCTCAGTTATTTATACATCCTGGTATACCACCTGAGTTGGTGATATTATCCAAGTATCTTTCCCTTTAAACCTAATTTTTAAAAAGTTTGATTTTTGTAGTTGGCAGGTTTTCCATATGTCAGCTTGGGATGTGAAAGATGCTATTCAAAACCAAATAGTCACTGCACGGCTGGCTGAACGCTTATAATTAACAATTATATATTATATATATAACCTCCAAGATAAAGCAGAATGAGTCACACAATTGGGATGTCAGCTCATGAAGACACAAATGAGAAGGGTGTCACTTTGTGGCCTGTGCTGGGTGGAGTTTGGTTTTCCCACCTTTGTTCACGCGTCCTGACACCAGCTGCTGTCGGGACGCTTCACCTGCCTGGCAGACAGTCGCCTTCTTTTGAAGGCAGATTATAAAAACAATACGTGAACAGTTAGCAATCTTTTATTTGCTTTTCTTGCCACTCTGGTCTGATTCACATTGCAGTTCCCGCGAAGTGACACTCAGTACAAACAGGTTTTGCACAGATCTGCAGGCTGAAGGGGCCGTCACAGCTTCCCGGTGGGTGTCACTCCACCGAGGGGGTGACAGAGAAATACCGCTACAGAGGAAGAGGGGCTCCGCGGGCCAGCCTGGTTGTTTCTGTCACTTACTAGATAAACCAAAGGAGCCACTTTCTGTCACACGAACATGTGTCCATCTAGGGTCCAATGAGGTGAACGCGGGACAACAGACAATGCCCACGCTCAGCGTCCATTAACGCTTTGAGAGTCTGAGCTGCTTTCTGGTATGGAGAACAGACTCAGCATCTCCATCTCCAGCGGATGCAGGCTGCCCCCCGTAATAATCAGGGAGTGCAGCGGTCCCCCCAAGTCCACAGTACGCATCTGCTGTAAGGTGCCTGCCGCAATCTGCTGGTCTTCAGCTCCAACCCTGGCCAAGCCAACACAGAGTGTCTCTTCGGTGACTTCTGTTGAGAGAGAAGGGGGCGGGGAGGGCACTCAATTCAGAACCCGCATCAAGTCCAACACTCAAGACGATGAGAGCCACAGTGAGTGGAGCCCCAAATGTCTTTGGACAATCGCTGCATACCAATTATCTACCCTTTGGGAGTTCCAAAGATTCATACGTGTTGGGCTTAAGCAACTTAATAAATAACTACTGCTATCCCATACTCCTTATAATGGCCTAACATCTGTCTCAAAACAGATTCTCAGTGAATATGTTGTGACACAATTTTGTTTTAAATAAATTCTTGAGATATGCACATATGGACCAAGAGAGACTGAAATAACAAACGTGAGGTTGAGATAAATTTATGGATTTGAGTTTCTGTTCAGCCCCTTATTTAGCTATGGGACAAACGTCAGTTTCCTTATTTTAAAAAGAATGTATCATTAGCTCTTAAGTGGTGACTGTGACGCGAAATACAATGGACAGTAAGAGTATTTAGTAAATGACAGAGCCCTTAACAAGTCTCAGCTACTTCCGCACGGCTTATGCTTTTAAGTTCAGAATAATGCTCCTTGTTAACCTATCAGCTCAAGAGCTGCCCTGTCACTGGACGCGCTGTTGAGGAAAGCTCTAGTGACTGCGCTCCTCCACGACGGTGCCTCGCCTCAGACGAGGAGGAGCAGCCGCGAAGAAACTCAGCACAAGGTTATGAAGACAGGACAGACTTTCACAAATGTAGCAACAGCTCCAAGTGAGAGTAAAATATGCAATGATCACTCAAAAACCTCTATTTTTTTTTTTCAAGGTAGGGTCTTGCTCTAGCCCAGGCTGAGTTAGGAGGATCACCATGAGTTCAAGGCCACCCTGAGACTACATAGTGAATTCCAAGTCAAGTCTGGGCTAGAGCAAGACCCTACCTCAGAAAAAACAACAACAACAATAAACAAACAAACAAACAAAAAAAAAACTGTGTTAATCTTATTATACAGACCTCCATTATTTTTCTTTCAGTACAACTTAAACCCTATGCAATAAACTTAGGAAAAAAGGACATGAAGCCAGGTGTGATGGCGCACGCCTTTAATCCCAGCACTCGGGAGGCAGAGGTAGGAGGATCGCTGTGAGTTCAAGGCCACCCTGAAACTACAGAGTGAATTCCAGGTCAGCCTGAACCAGAGTGAGACCCTACCTCGAAAAAACAAAACAAAACAAAAAGGACATGAAACGTAGTGCAATGCAAAAATACTGCCTCCTGCTTCAGGGATGGTGTGTGAATGGGTGGGAGGCATTCGATCTCTCTCTCTCTCTGTCTCTCTCTCTCTCTCTCTCTCTCTCTCTCTCTCTCTCTCTCTCTCTCTCACACACACACACACACACACACACACACACACACACACACACACACGCAGTATAGCCGCAGAAGGACGAGGACAGCCTCTACAGGGTCCTGAGTACCTGGTTCTTCTCCACGCTCTCTGTGATTCTGAATGATTTCCAGGAGCTGCTGGGCTGCTTGATTGACACTCATGTACCGAGGAGGTTCGTAGATCTTCCTTCCCCTGTAAGAAGAAAGCTGGGTGCCGCTGTTCTTATCCATGAAACGTCAAGTCTGACACTACATGCAGTTACTCCCTCAGGCGCAGTGAAGCAACTCGGCTTACACTGTGGGGTCTTCACACGAAACCCACCTTACTACATACACCAAAGTGTGGGTACAGGGATGGTTTAAGTCTCATCAGCTTTCTTCTGTGTTCTACATCAGCAGCCCCCAATGTCACTGAAATGATGGCAGGGTTAAAAATCCAGTAACAAAGACAGATGCCTAGATCAGAGTTATTTTTATTCAAAGTGATGCCTTAGCAAGCATAACTCAAATGAAATGTCAACTTGGCATAAATCCTAGTTTAATCAGGTTCTATAGTGTTCTTTTATTTATTTATTTATTTTTGTTTTGTTTTTTTGTTTTGTTTTTCGAGGTAGGGTCTCACTCTGGCTCAGGCTGACCTGGAATTCACTACGAAGTCTCAGGGTGGCCTCGAACTCATGGCGATCCTCCTACCTCTGCCTCCCGAGTGCTGGGATTAAAGGCGTGCGCCACCATGCCTGGCTAGTGTTCTTTTAATGTTTTTAATTGTTTTATCAAAGTAGGGACTCACTCTAGGCCAGGTGGACCTGGAATTCACTATGTAGTCCCAGGGTGGCCTCGAACTCACGTGATCCTCCTACCTCTGCCTCCTGAGTACTGGGATTATACAGGTGTGCACCACCATGCCCGGCTCTATATTTTTTTATATATTTTATTTTTATTTATTTATTTATTTGACAGAGAAAGAGGGGGCGGGAGAGACAGAGAATGGGGGTGCCAGGGCCTTTAGCCACTGCAAACGAACGCTAGATGCGTGCGCACCTTGTGCATCTAGCTAAAGTGGGTCCTGGGGAATGGAACCAGGGTCCTTTGGCTTTGCAGGCAAACACGTCTTAACTGCTAAGCCATCCTTCTAGCCCCCCCGCTCTATGTTTTTTATTTTTTTCACTTTTTGTTTTGTTATTTTGAGGTAGGGTCTCGCTCTAGCCCAGGCTGACCTGGAATTCACTACGAAGTCTCAGGGTGGCCTCGAACTCATGGCGATCCTCCTACCTCTGCCTCCCCGGTGCCGGGATTAAAAGCATGCACCACCACGCCCGGCATTATGTTTTTTTATTTTGAATTCTGTGAGCCTAGGCATGTGCATGCCAGAGTGCTCAGGTTAGGGTTAGAGACGAGCTCAGGGCAGCCTTCTCCGGGTAGCTGACCCGCGGGCCTCCAGGGCATTCTCTCTCCCTCCCATTTTGCCACAGCCCGAGGCTTTCACTGAGTTCTAGGGATCTAACCTCAGATTCTCATGCATGCACAGCAAGCGCTCTATCCACTGAGCTCTCCCCAGCCTTACTATTTCTTGTGTTTGGCTTTACTTTTTCACCTTTTCCTCTAAGAAAGGTAGACTTATTAAAATCTGAAAATCTTGACTTATTAATTATTAATACATGCTTATTTCTGTATGCCTCAAAAGCCTGCCAGATTTCTTTGATGATTATAACAACCAAAAAGTAAGCTTTTAGAATGGAGGAAAATAGTTTATACTGGTGATTATGTTGATTTACAAAACTATTTTCTTTATCAGTGCTACCCAGTAGAAATATAATACAAACTACTATATAATCTCAAATATTCCAGTAGCCCCAGTGACAAGTTTAAAAAGGCAAAATTAATTTTAACAGCATATGTTTGATTCAGTATAATCCACATTATACTTTAATAATTATTTATATCGAATTTAAAAAAATACTTTATTTCAGAGAGAGAGAAAGAAAAAGCAGCAGACAAAGAGAATATATGGACCAGGGCATTCAGCCACGGTAAACAAACCAGATTAATGTACCATCTTATGCATCTGGCTTATGTGGGTCCTAGGGAATTGAACCTGGGTTCTTTGGCTTGACAGGCAAACACCTTAACCACTAAGCCATCTCTCCAGCCCTAGAATATGAAAATATATACATACACACACACACACATACATCTTGGCTTTTTGAAGTAGGGTTTCACTGTAACCCAGGCTGACAAGGAATTCACTCGGTAGTCTTAGACTGGCCTCAAACTCTCAGTGATCCTATTTTTACCTCCAGCGTGATAGAATTAAAGGTGTGCACCATCATGATGAGCTTACATAGAATTACTGAAAACTATTATTATTTTTAAAAAATATTTTGTTGGGCTGGAGGGATGGCTTAGTGGTTAAGGCGTTTGCCTGCAAAGCCAAAGGACCCTGGTCCGATTCCCCAGGACCCACATTAGCCAGATGCACAAGGGGGCACATGTGCCTGGAATTTGTTTGCAGGGGCTGGGGGCCTTGGCACGCCCATATTCTCTCTCTCACTCTCTCTCCCTTTCTCCCTCTTTCTCTGTCAAACAAATAAATAATGGAATATTTTTAAAAACATATTTTGTTATTTGGGATGTATAGAGCAAGGCAGTGGGAGGGGGTAGGTGTTCAGGGACTCCAGCAACTGCAGAGGCTTTATAGGCAAGAACCTTAACTGCTAAGCCCTCTCTTCAGCCAAAACATTATTATTATTATATTTTTGTTTGGTTTTTTGAGGTAGGGTTTCACTCTAGCTCAGGCTGACCTGGTATTCACTATGTAGTCTCAGGGTGGCCTTGAACTTGCAGCGATCCACCTACCTCTACCTCCCAAGTGCTGGGATTAAAGGTGTGCGACACCACGCCTGGCTGCAAACGTTATTTTTATATTAAGCTTTTTAAAGTCGGACATACACTTTCAGCACATTTTAATTTGGATGTTAAGCTTCCATTGGAAAGATTTACTTCTAAATATTATAAATTATGTTAATAAATTATATTTATGTATTAGAGCTTTCAAACAACATGTAATGGTTGTAATCATTCCATGGCTATGAAACACATGTGGGCAGGCAGGAGCTCCACTGACTGCACTGTGACTCCCGTGACCACACACGAGGAGTTCCACTGACCTGCACTGTGACCACACATGAGGAGCTCCACTGACTGCACTGTGACTCCCGTGACCACACATGAGGAGCTCCACTGACTGCACTGTGACCACCGTGACCACACACGAGGAGCTCCACTGACTGCACTGTGACTCCTGTGACCACACACGAGGAGCTCCCCTGACTGCACTGTGACCACCGTGACCACACACGAGGAGCTCCCCTGACTGCACTGTGACTCCTGTGACCACACATGAGGAGCTCCACTGACTGCACTGTGACCACCGTGACCACACACGAGGAGCTCCACTGACTGCACTGTGACCACCGTGACCACACACGAGGAGCTCCACTGACTGCACTGTGACTCCTGTGACCACACACGAGGAGCTCCCCTGACTGCACTGTGACCACCGTGACCACACACGAGGAGCTCCACTGACTGCACTGTGACCACCGTGACCACACACGAGGAGCTCCACTGACTGCACTGTGACTCCTGTGACCACACATGAGGAGCTCCACTGACTGCACTGTGACTCCTGTGACCACACATGAGGAGCTCCACTGACTGCACTGTGACTCCTGTGACCACATGAGGAGCTCCACTGACTGCACTGTGACTCCTGTGACCACACATGAGGAGCTCCACTGACTGCACTGTGCCTAAGCACAGATTCTTTTACTCCACACGGGTCCCGAGTGCAGACGGAGGTGAGCTGCCCTCGGGCAACAGCTGGAGGTGAACATGGGACTCAAACTCTTACGCTTTCCTTCCCAACCATCCATCTGTTCAAAGATTTACTGGTACATGCCCGTTATTGTTCAGTGACGAATCTATGACTTGATCAAACTACTTACCATTTTTTTAAAAATATTTATGTGCAAGGAGAGGAAGAGAGAGAGAGAATGAATGAATATGGGCATGCCAGTGCCTCTGGCTGCTATAAAGTCCAGATGAATGTGCCATTTTGTGCCTCTGGCTTTATGTGGGCACTTGAACGTAGGCCATTAGGTTTTGCAGACATGCAAGCATCTGAACCACTGAGCCACCTCTCCAGCCTGCTTATCAATTTTTAAAAACAGCGTGTTCTCTGTTTACTTGTTGATGTAAGCTCACTTTTCAGCAGTGTTTGGAACTGGGCCATTTAAGCAGAATTTATGATTTCTTCAAGGAATTCCAATGGATGTATATATATCCTCAGAATAAGAACTTACTTCATTAGATTTTCCAGAGACTGCTCCTTTACTTTGATGTCTGCAAGAAGAAAAAGAAACAGTATTTTAAAGACAATGGAAGGATCGTCCATGCTTATAGAATGGCAGAATTAATACTATGAAAATGACAGTAATACCAAAAGTAATCCACAGATTCAATGCAATCACCAAGACTACAATGACTTTCCTCACCAAAGTGTAAAAAAAAACTCAGTAATTTATATGGCAACAAAACAAACAAACAAACCAACCAACCAACCATGACTAGCTGCAGCTGCTGTGCGGAGAAAGAACACAGCTGAGGACCCTCAGGCCTGGCCTCAAATGCCCAGTGACGGGGACGGTGAGAGCACCGCACCGCCCGGGACAGACATGCGCACCGACGGAACGGAAAAGCGGGCCAAGACATAAACCCACACAGCTTGGGTCGCTTAAACTGTGACCCATAAGGCAAAAAACAATCGGCTGGAAAAGGACAGCTTAGTCAACAAACGGTGCTGGCCAAACTGGATATCGCGCACAGAAGAATAAAGTAGGCCTGTATCTCCCACCCTGTAGAAACGAAGTGGATCCAAGGCCTTACTTTAAAACGTGAACTACTGAAAGTGGTAAAGCAAAACACAGGGAATATGCCTCAAGATATAAGCAAGAACATTCTGGACAGGACTCAAATAGCCCAAGCAACAGCCTCAGGAACTAATTTAAAAGTTTCTGTACAGAAAAAAAAAAAAGAAGAAAGAAAAAGAAAACCAAAAACAACAACAACAGCAACAAAAAAAACCCACCAGCAAAGTGAACAGACAGACTACAGGATGGGAGAAAAGTCTTGCCAGCTATCCTTCTGACAGGAGGTTAATATCGAGAATTTATAAAAGGCTGTAAAAATTACATACCCAACATGCAATTACCAAATGGGCTACAAAATGAATAGAGAGTTCACAAAAGAAACCCAAATGCCCAGGAAGTATTTTGAAAAGTGTTCAAGGAGCTGGAGAGATGGCTCAATGGTTACGGCACTTGCCTGTAAAATCTAACGATCAGAGTTTGATTCTCTAGTACTCATGCAAAGCCAGATGCACAAAGTGATACATGCAGCTGGAGTTTATAGTGCCAAGAAGCCCTACAATGCCCATTCTCCCTCTCTCTCTCTCCCTCTGTATCTCTGCTTGTATATAAATAAGTAAATAAATGTGTTCAACATGCCCCGGCATAAGGGAAATGCAAAATAAAATCACCTTGAGACTCCATCCACCTTAATTGGAAGGATTATAACAAATGCTTGTGAGGGGAAAGCAAACTCTTGCTGTTAGTGGGAGTGCAAAGCAGTACAGCATGATAAAATTAAGAGTTCGGGCTTTTTTTTTTTTTTTTTTTTTTTTGGTTTTTGAGGTAGTGTTTAGCTCTAGCTCAGGCTGACGTGGAATTCACTGTTTTCCCTGGCTGGCCTCGAACTCATAGCAAGTCTTCTACTTCAGCCTCCCAACTGCTAGGATTAAAGGTATGTGCCACCATGCGTGGGCAAAGGTTTCCTAAAAAATAGGAGCTAGAGCTGCCACATACCCAGCTATACCACTCCTGGGCATGTCTCCAAAGGGCTCCATATCCTACCACAGAGGTACTTTCGCATTCATGTTTACTACTGCTCTATTCACAATAACTAGACCATGGAAGCAGCCCAGATTTCATCAACAATGAATGGATAATAAAAATGTATACACAGGGCTGGAGAGATGGCTTAGCGCTTAAGCACTTGCCTGTGATGCCTAAGGATCCTGGTTCGAGGCTCGATTCCCCAGGACCCATGAAAGCCAGATGTACAAGGGGGACACATGCATCTGGAGTTCGTTTGCAGTGGCTGGAGGCCCTGGTGTGCCCATTCTCTCTCTATTTGCCTCTCTCTCTCTCTCTCTCTCTCTCTGTTGCTCTCCAATAAATAAAGTGAGCACAAAAGTTATTTAAAAAATGTACACACAGTGGAATTTCACTTAGCAGTAAGGCAAAATGAAATTATGAAATCTGTAGGAAAATGAATGGATCTGGAAAGAAATATATTGAGGTAGTCCAACATCCATGTTCTCTCTCATTCGTGGATCCTAGCCCGCATGTATGTATGCATGTACATACACACACACATACACACAGACATACAAGTGTGGGTAAAACCTAACACGAGAATGGTGACCTCGAGCAGGTAATGAGATGACAATGACCAGAGTGGGGGAGGGGTGAAAGGACACATAACCCATCTAAACAGAAAGGAGGAGGGCGGGCCTGAGGGGAAACAGGGGGATGGAGGAGGGAGGGAGGGGGGAACCAACTGAAACCAACAGTGTTTGAAAATGCTATAATGATACCTAAAACCCTGTATGGTAATTTAACAATTAAAAAAAAAAACAGTGCTTTTAATTTAAAATAACTACTGTATCCCAAACCCTTATACTTCCATCAAGAGTCACCTACATTTTGGGGCAGCATTCTTCCAGAGTTCCCCCCAAATAAGCATGAGTTTGTGAGGTCTCTGTTCACACTTCTGGGCAGCTACTTTTGTTTGTGATTAAAAATTTTTTTTAATTTATTTGCAAGCAGAGAGAGAAGTGACACAGATAGAGGGAAGGACACTCCATGCTCTCCAGCCCCTGCACATGAACCCCAGCTGCACATGCCACTTTGTGCATCTACTTAACATGGGTACTGGGGAATCAAGCCTCGGTTGTTAGGCTTTGCAGGCAAGCTCCTTAAAATGACCACCTATGGTTCTGGAAAGGCCACTCGTAGAAAACAGTCATGAGCTTGGCCCTGAGAGCATCCTGCAGGGATCTAGGCTTCCAGCTGAAAAAAAGCCAAATTAAAGAATTAGATAAACATTGGCATATTCATGACCTAGCACCTAATCAAAATCTCGACTAACTGGTAACTACACAGACTCAGCTAAAATGTCCAGCTATGTTCCTATTCTATGCTAGTTTTCAGGCATCTTCAATGGATGTCACATAAATAGAAAATAAAGATTCTTACAACGATTTCGGAATTAACTTCTGCTTTCAGATAAATGGTGGAACGTGCCATAATTATGAAGAAATACCTTAATGCCACGCTTTCAACAGGGCTTCAGAGTACTGCCAGGTGTGGGGCACCACAGCGATCTGCCCAGACATCACCTCTGTGCTCACAGACTCTGACAGCTCCCTGGTGGCAAATATTTGCTCCTTCCTACTTCTGAATCATGGCTGCCCGACTGACCTGCCTGGAAAAGGTGACAAGCAGGCGGCCAAGCTCGGCGCAGGTACAGCACACGCGACAGGAGAGCAGCGGCCGCTGCCGGCTCCTGCGCCGGGACAAACACTCAACCAACGCTTGGCTTGGAAAGTAAGTCTGGCGTCAATGCATCTTCTCCTGTAGACTTCAAAGACCTTCTTTAGTGATGGTGAAATTTCTTCTTATGAAAGACAGGAAGATCGCTTGGAAATGATAGCAGTGGGTAATCTCACATATACGGCTTTCAACGTTCATGGAACCAATGCTGAAGTTATTTTTCAGATTTGAAGTACCATATGTTATTTAATATTTCAAGTTAGACGGGTGTGGTGGTGCACGCCTTTAATCCCAGCATTCAGGAGGCAGAGGTAGGAGGCTCGCTGTCAGTTCGAGGCCACCCTGAGATTACATAGTGAATTCTGGGTCAGCCTGGACCACAGTGAGGCCCTACCTCGAAAAACCAAAAAGAAAAAAAAATGTATTTCAAGTTGTCAACTACATGTGGAAAAAATGAGCATCTGTTATCAAAAATGTGATCTCCACTATAATTACCAGCATAAATTAAATCCTATTATTTCCTTTAAATGATACAAATTCAATGATTTGCAGTACAATACTAATTCATTCACCTCAACTTTGTGAAATGCTGTTTGTTTGTGGCTATGTAACTCAGACTAGACTCAAGCTAGCAATCTTGCTACCAGCTCCCGAGGGCTGGGATTGTAGGGGTCCACACACTGCCATAAAGTCTTATTGATGATATAAGACCTTTTATAATTACGAAGAACTTTTAAAGGCAAATAAGGCTGCAACATGAATTTATCTAAGCCAGACCAGTTTTGCTTTTTCCCTGTCTGCCCACCTCAGCATCGAGGCCTAGCCTTGCATAATGTGAAACATTACGAATGCCTCCTAAATCAACACATTCATGTGACTCTCCTACCACCTTCTCCCTAGCCCAGCGACAGCGCCTTTAAGCAACATGAGCTCAAATTCCTTGTTCTTAGAAACATCTGTGTAATGACTATTACGTGACCTTTGATTAGCCTCTACTATATCACGGGTATTGATCTTGTCATCAAGCAAATTATTAGTATGGCTTCCTATGATGATTTGTCCTCACTAATCCCCAAAGGGCTCGACCCATAGCAGGTTTTCAGTAAGTACGGACTGAAATAAATGCTTAAATGATGGGCTCTCTGATGGGAGAACTTGGAACGGTGCCGTCCTACACTTCACAGCCTGTTCCTGCCTTGGCTAACAGAGTAAGAAGTTACACTTTGAAGCTTGTCTTTTCCCAGGAAGCTAAGGAGGGAGCTGGCACTTCCAAACAGCTCAAGAGCCAGGGTTTGGGTGTATCTTCCTGTCTGCCAGTGGGTAAGGAACTTAAAGATGTCCTTACCTCTGATGTACTTAACTCACAGGTTTCAAACCTCTGTGAGCAGAACCAATGTCTAGTACTTCCTTCCATTAATATCTCAATGAACCAAATCCCGTGTTGGGCGCCTGTAAGCTCTCATAAGCCCCTGTGAGCACATTCCCTACTTGTATCTCCAAAGGTAGATGCGGTACTCTCTCCCACAGGTTTTTTTTTTGTCGAGGTAGGGTTTGGCTCTAGCTCAGGCTCACCTGGAATTCACTACGCAGTCTCAGGGTGGCCTCAAACTCAGTGATTCTCCTTCCTCTGCCTCCCGAGTGCTGGGATTAAAGGCGTGCACTACTACACCTAGCTCCTGCCTGCATTTTGAACGAACAGTTGGAGAAATTACTGGGTTGCCTACGCCTTAGGCTCCTCTTCCCTCATTCTGTTTTAAAAATTCGAGTCTTGTGCTAGAGAGATGGCTTAGTGATTAAGGCGCTTGCCTGCGAAGCCTAAGGATCCATGTTCCACTCTCAAGATCCCACATTAGCCAGCTGCACAAAGATGAGGCAAGCACAAGGTCATACATGCCCAATGAGGTGGCAGAAGCGTCTGGAATTCAATTTCAGTGGCTGAGGCCCTGGTGCACCAATTATCTCCCCCCCTCTCTCTCTTTCTCACTTTCTCTAAGGGGAAAAAAAAAAAAATTGAGTCTTGCACTTGGGAGGCAGATGTAGGAAGATTGCTGTGAGTTCTAGGCCACCCTGAGACTATCTAGTTAATTCCCAGTCAGCCTGAGCTAGAGTGAAACCTTATCTTGAAAACCAAAAAGAAAAAATAAAAACGAGTCTTGTTTCAAAACACATGTGCACCCTAGTATCCCCACTTCTCATCCTTCAGTTTAGTTCACTCCTTTTAACAAGATTCTTTTAAAAGGTATCTTCCCCCATCATCCTACTTTGAATATACCCTACTCCTGGCCTAAGTTAGCTCTGAGTTTGGGCTAAAAAGATGAGAACACAATGGCAAAGGCCAGCGTTTGGGTTAGTAAGGACTCCAAAAGCGTCTCCTGTCAAACGGAAACTCCAAGAACAAAAGTATAAAACCAAGTAATTATTAAAAAGCACTAACAGCCAGGCATGGTGGTGCATGCCTTTAATCCCAGCACTTGGCAGAGGTAGGAGGATCACCACGAGTCTGAGGACAGCCTGAGACTACGTAGTGAATTCCAGATCTGGACCAGAGCAAGACCCGACCTGGAAAAACTCAAAAAGAAACAAACAAAAACGAACAACAACAAAATGTTCTTTAGACAGCTCAGCAGTTAAGGTGCTTGCTGGCAAAGACAAAGGACCCAGGTCTGACTCCCCAGTACCCACGTAAAGCCAGATGCACAAGGTGGTACATGGGCCTGGAGTTCATTTGCAGTGATTAAAGGCCTTCACACACCCATTTTTCTCTCTCTCCCCCTCTCAAAAAAAAAAAAAAAGAAAATTAGCATGGTGGTGCATGCCTTTAATACAAGCACTTGGGAGGCAGAAATAGGAGGATTGTCTGGAGTTCAAGGTCACCCTGAGACTACTTAGCAAATTCCAGGTCAGCCTGGGCAAAACCCTACCTCAAAAAAAAAAAAAAAAAAAAAAAATCTTTAAAAAAATCATAAGGGCTGGAGAGATGGCTTAGCGGTTAAGCGCTTGCCTGTCAAGCCTAAGGACCCTGGTTCGAGGCTCAATTCTCCAGGACCCACGTTAGCCAGATGCACAAGGGGCACATGCGTCTGGAGGTCCTTTGCAGTGGCTGGAGGTCCTGGCGTGCCCATTCTCTATCTATCTATCTGCCTCTTTCTCTGTCACTCTTAAATAAATAAATAAAAAACAAAAAAATTTAAAAAAAAGCATAAGACATTTTTCATAAAGCAGGCTGCAGGCCACAGCACACAACGAGGGCCCAGTCTACTGAACCCATTCCTGCCTCCTGTGAAATCCCAGCCACATGACTCTTTGTTTGGTTTTTTGAGGCAAGGTCTCACTCTGGTCCAAGCTGACCTGGAACTCACTATGTAGTCTCAAGGTGGTCTCGAACTCACAGCAATCCTCCTACCTCTGCCTCCCGAGCGCTGGAATTAAAGGTCTGCGCCACCACGCCCAGCTTAGTATTTCTTTCGACAACATTTGCCATTGGAACAGGGAGTAAGAAATATATGACTTACTACAATTTTAGAGTCTCTGGTCGAAAGCAAAGCCTGTGTCATTGAAGCTTGGGAGCACTGTGTTGCTCTACAAAGACAGCAGCCCTGGCTCTTTCCGCACTAAGTGGAAAATAAAATTCGGGAGGCAGAACAGAGTGAGAAAAGCTGGGAGGAAGAGGCCATCTGGATCCTGCCAGTTCTGCCACCAACTGGCCACGCGCTATGGGGAGATCACTCCGTCTTCTGAACTTCAACTCCACCTGTTTTACAGGTGTCAATGAAATGACCTCCAGAGACTCTTTGGGACATACCACTATGATTCTGTGTTCAGAAAATGTTCTAGAAAATGCCAAATGTTCAGTGGTGAGACTAATGCTTGATATTTGTCTGCCAAAAGGCAGTAATGACGGTAAACACAGAGTGCTGGAGTGGATGTATAGGTTGTTAGAGGGCAGCAAAGTACAGTGTATAAAATAGCTAGACTGAGGCTGGAGAGATGGCTTAGCGGTTAAGCGCTTGCCTGTGAAGCCTAAGGACCCCGGTTCGAGGCTCGATTCCCCAGGTCCCACGTTAGCCAGATGCACAAGGGGGCGCATGCGTCTGCAGTTCGTTTGCAGTGGCTGGAGGCCCTGGCGTGCCCAAACTCTATATCTGCCTCTTTCTCTCTGTGTCGCTCTCAAATAAATAAAAATTTAAAAAAATATATATATCCAGACTGTGTCCCTCTCTTTTAATGTGGGTACTGGGAAATGGAATCCTGGATGGCATATGTTTCAAGCAAGAGCCTTTACCAGCTGAACCATCTCGCCAGTCCTCCTTTTTGCCGCTAGCTGGCTACCTCCAGAACGCTGCTCACTCTAACTCCGAATGGAAGAAGGGAAGCAGCGCCGCGGAGCCGCTCTTACCCAGCAGGCACAGCGTGTGCACGCCGCTGTGTCTGTTCCTCTTCACCTTGTCGAAGAAGCTCTCCGGTCTCCAGGTGTCCGTCCAGAAAACGATAGACACCGTCTCTCCAAACTTATACAGCTGGAACAGACAGAAAACCGAGTTGATGATGGAGCCCTTCACTGCCACTTCACGTTTCAACACTCAGAGAGGTTTCCCGAGGTGAACAGATTCACTTAGAGATGAGACCACTGTCGTAGTCACTGGATGGCGCTGGGATGAACTTCCAAACCAGGCACAGTTTATGGGAGGTGGGGATTTGCTGAAGCTGACAGATCCAGGGGAAGTGCCATAATGGCAAAAAAGAGAAACCAACCACCCAAAGCAAGAACAAAAACAAAAACAAAAAAACCAGGCAGAACACAGACTGCTCTCTGCAGACCTTCAGGCTGGATGCCAGGATCTGTCCACGGTGACCCCACCTCCAGCCAGGTGCCTGGAGATCCAGTTTCAAACCTGAATAAACGCTTGACCAGGATGGAGAGATGGCTTAGCGGTTAAGCGCTTGCCTGTGAAGCCTAAGGACCCCGGTTCGAGGCTCGGTTCCCCAGGTCCCACGTTAGCCAGATGCACAAGGGGGCGCACGCGTCTGGAGTTCGTTTGCAGTGGCTGGAAGCCCTGGCGCGCCCATTCTCTCTCTCTCTCCGCCTGCTTCTCTCTCTGTCTGTCACTCTCAAATAAATAAGAATAAACAAAAAAATTTAAAAAAAATAAACAAAAATAAACACCTGACCCTACTGGGGGACACCCACACAAACTACCACAACCACCAAGGCTCAGAAAGGTCAACTGATTAACCTAAGGTAACACAGCTGATAAAAACACAAACTTATGTCTAAGGTCACTGTGGTGGTTTGATTCAGGTGTCCCCCATAAACTTAGGTGTTCTGAATTCTAAATTCCCAGCTGATGGAGATTTGGGAATTAATGGCTCCTGGAGGCGGTGTACTGTTGGGGGCGGGCTTATGGGTATTATTTATAGCCAGCACCCCCATGCCGTGTTTGGCACACTCTCCTGTTGCTATTGTCTACTTTATGTTGGCCAGGGGGTGATGTCCACCCTCTGCTCATGCCATCATTTCCCCTGTTATCATGGAGCGTCCACTCGAGTCTGTAAGTCAAAATAAACCTTCTATTTCCTACAAGCTGCTCTTGGTCGGGTGATTTCTGCCTGCAACGCAACCTCACTGTAACAGTCATGTTTCTCAGTAAAATCAACAAAGTATGTATTCACTCCAGTCATTGCTCAAAATTCGTCTCCAATCCCTAGTTTAACTTTTAAGTTTCCTTTGTTCCTGTGGTGGTTGGAACACATGGACCCATCCATAGACTCGAAACTTTTTTTTTTTTTTTAATTAAGCTTGCAACTTATGTGGAGCTGTGCTGGAGAAGGGTTCACGAGGGTTCATGAGACCTTATAGTCGGGCTCTGAGGTGGGCTCAGGGCAGTTTGAGCTCTGGCTGTTCATGGTTCCTGCCCCCCCCCTCCCTCCCTCCCTCCCTCTCTCTCTCTCTCTCTCTCTCTCTCCCTCTCTCTCTCCTCTATGCTGACACATGATGGAGTGCACCAGCTTCTGCCATCGATGGCATTTCCCTGGATTCTGTCGGCTTGAAACCAACCCTTTCCTCCCATAAGCTGCTCTGGTGGGATGTGTGTTCAGCCACATACAGGGAGCTGCAGCAGCTCCCTTACTTTAACATTTCACAACGAGCAACCTTCTCCACATCTGCTCTGTGCCCACATGGTCCACCTGGCTTCAGCCCTGACCTCAGCAAGCTTCTCTGCACTGCACGTCACCTACGTTAGTCTGGTTCTACATCCCGCGCAGAGAAGCCCTTGTTCTGAGTTCAGGCTCTGCAACCTGCTAATCATGTGACGTCACTTGCTAATCACGTGACACTGCTCGAAGTCCCTCTCTCTAACTGGGGCGGTAGTGAAAGTGCCGTTCTGCCACTCCTAGGCTTGTGAACACCAAAAACATGTACAAGTGTGTTCAAATGATAAAGTTCTTGTCGAGGCACCGTACAAAGAAGACAGTTTCAAGTCGGTGTGTGATAAAACTTAATGCTAAAGTTTTTGACATCTGAGTAAATGCCCATTCCTGTCACTTTCAGCTGCATAACTGATGCAGAAACTGATGACTCATCTTTCCCCACCACCTTATTTGAGTCTTTGATACCCCTGGTCAGAGTGGCCCTAACAGCCTCCCAATTCACCTCACTGCCACCAATACCTCCTTTCAGACGTAAAGGCGCTCTGTAAAAATGCTACTCCATAACTAGGCTCTAATGCTTCTGTTAATTTGTAAAATAAACAAAAATATTTTATGTGGTTTGTAGGATATTTCTTTGTTTTGGATGGCAGTTTTTTGGTTTTTTTTTTTTTTTTATATGCTAAAGGGCTGGAGAGATGGCTCAGCAGTTAAGGTACTTGTCTACAAAGCCTAATGACCAGGGTTCAATTCCCCAGTATGTAAAGCCAGATGCATAGAGTATCACAGGCATACACACACACCAGCAAATAAAAAGAAAACTATTAAGCATAAATAATAATGTGTTACTATAAAATAATGATTAAGTGGGTGTGATGGCATGCAATACTGGTACACAATGATGGTGAGTTAAGGCAAGCCTGGGCTACAGAGAAACACTCTACCTCAGCAAAGCAGAACGGGGTTGGAGAGACACCTCAATGGACAAAGTGCCTGCCTCGAGCACGAGAACCCAAGTTCAGTCCTCGGGATGCATGCAGTCAGGCCCGCGCGTAGCAATCCCAGCGCTGGGAGGAAGAGACAGCAGCATCCCTGCGGCTCACTGGCCAACTAGCCCAGCTGATCAGTGAGCTCCAGGCCAGTGAGGTGACACCTGAGGTGGGCCTCTGGCCTCCCCATGTATACACATATCCCTGCACACACGCACGCGCGTGCACACACACACACACACGCACACACACGCACGCAAACATACACAGGCGTATTGGAAAAAAAAATAAAGCCAAAATAAGCAAATATAAATAAATTGAAATTAGAAACAACAGTTTAAAATGGAAAACGGGCTGGAGAAATGGCTTAGTGGTTAAGCACTTGCCTATGTAGCCTAAGGACCCTGGTTCAAGGCTCAATTCTCCAGGTCCCATGTTAGCCAGTAGCACAAGGGGGTGCACGGGTCTGGAGTTCGTTTGCATTGGCTGGAGGCCCTGGTGCGCCCATTCTTTCTCTGTCTGTTGCTCTCAAATAAATAAATTTAAAAAAATAAAATAAAATGGAAAACAGGGCTGGAGAGAAGATGGCTCAACAATTAAGGTGCTTGCCTACAAAGCCTGATGTCATGGGTTCAAATCTCCAGTAGCCACGTAAGGCCAGATGAACAAAGTGGCACATGCGTCTGGAGTTTGTCTGCAGCAGAAAGAGGCCCTGGCACTGCCATACTATTTGTCTTTCTCTGCCTTTGTCTCTCTCTCTCTCTCTCTTTATCTCTACTTGCAAATAAATAATAAAAAAAAGGAAAACAAAGAAAAAATTAATACACTATATCTAGCAAGTAGTGATAACTGAAAGAAATAAAGGCAGGCATGGTGGTGCACGCCTTTAATCTCCCAGCACTTGGGAGACAGAGGTAGGAGAATTGATGTGAGTTTGAGGCCACCCTAAGAGCCCAAAGGTGATTCCAGGTCAGCCTGGGCCACATGAGACCCTACCTCAAAAACCCAAAAAAACAAACAAACAAAACAAAAGAAAGAAATAAAAGCTTTTCTATGAGCTGAGCTCATCCATGGTTACAGAACCATGTGAAGGTCTAATGTCCTAATTACGTTCTTTTCTATGAGCTGAGCTCATCCATGGTTACTGAACCATATGAAGGTCTCATGTCCTAATTACGTTCTTTGTACTGGGCTCGATTTCATCATTCCTACATTAAGTCCCAGAAAACAATGAAACCAATTAATGCTTTTAAAAACTGGCTGGAGGGCTGGAGGGCTGGCTTAGTGGTTAAGGTGCAAAGCCCAAGGACACAGGTTCAATTCCCCAGGACCCATGTTAGCTATATGCACAAGGAGGGGGCACATGTCTGGAGTTCATTTGCAATGGCTGGAGGCCCTGGCATGCCTGTTCTCTCCCTATCTCCCTCCCTCTTTCTTTGTCAAATAAATAAATAAAAATAAAATATTTAAAAAAAAAACATTAACAGTAGTGGCTGGAGAGATGGCTTAGCAGTTTAGGCCTACAAAGCCTAAGGACCCAGGTTCAATTCCCTAGTACCCACTTAAAGGCAGATGCACAAGGGGGGACATACATCTGAAATTCACTGGCAATGGCTGGAGGCCCTGGCATAACTATTCCCTATCTCCTTCTTTCTCTCTCAAATAAATAAACTCTCATAAAAAATTAACAGTTAAAACTACTGTAAGGTCAACAATGCTGATTATCCTAAGTGTACAAAACAAAAGAAATTAAGTTGCTACTTTTTGAAAGTAATGTACATTTTCCAAAACAGATGTGAACTATGTAAACAAAAAAACATATGGTAATACTCAAGGTCATTTATGCAACACCCAAAGAGAGGAAGCATTTCACTATGAGGAAAGTGCAGAATGTTTTTGTCTGAAGTCAGCCGCAATTGATGAGTTTTTATCCAGAAATCACAGCTATCTGGTTTTCCAAAACTGAGTCATTTATCTGTCCTTTAACATGTCTCAAAACCATTTCAGACTTAACATGTATGCAAAATCATTAGCATACTCATCACACTAATGATTAATAAAATGATAAAGGGGAGAATATGCCTGGCTTATATGAGGACCTGGGTTCAATCCTCTCCACCAAAAAAAAAAAAAAAAAGAAAGAAAGAAAGAAAGAAAGAAAAATAAGGCCGGGCGTGGTGGCGCACACCTTTAATCCCAGCACTGGGGAGGGGCAGAGGTAGGAGGATCACTGTGAGTTCGAGGCCACCCTAAGACTACATAGTGAATTCCAGGTCAGCCTGGGCTAGAGTGAGACGCTACCTCGTAAAATCAAAAAAAAAAAAGAAAAAAAACAACAGAGAAGGGCAAGGGGAGAAGGAGGAGGAGGAAAACAACAAGAGACAGAACACAAACACAATACACAAAGAAGCAACACTGAATTTCAGCATCTTCTAACCTCTGTCAGGCCGCGGTGTACACACATACACACACACACACACTCACTCTCCCTCCCTCCCTCCCTCTCCCCCCTCCCTCCCCCCCCCCCAAGTGCTAAAGAAAGACATGCCAAAATGAAGACTCTGGGCGTCTCTAGGTCGAGACCATGGGTGTTTTTTTTGTTTTCCTTATTCTTCCTTTTCCTTTTTGGTCTTTCGAGGTAGGGTCTCACTCTAGCCCAGGCTGACCTGGAATTCACTATGGAGTCTCAGGGTGGCCTCGAACTCATGGTGATCCTCCTACCTCTGCCTCCAGAGTGCTAGGATCAAAAGCGTGTGCCACCACACCTGGCTTTTTTTTTTCTTCTTCTTTACACCTACTGTATTTTCCTAATTTGAGCATGTAAGTAATGTTACCATGGAAACTGCTGTTCTTTAAAAAAAAATTATTCTAAAGAAACTGTAGAAGCTAGAAAGATCTCCCCTATTCATAGCTACACCTCTGCTAGAAGGTGAACACCTAGAATATATAAAGAACTCAAAAAGCTGAACAAGAAGTCAAACATCCCCAGTCGATGACTAGGCACAAGGACGAAGCAAGCAGTTCTCAAAGGATCGGCCTGGAGACGCGTCCTCACGAACCACCAGCGCTGCGAATGGAAACCTCTGAGACTGCGACTCTGCCCGGGCGCCCCAGCAGTCAATAAGCAGGTCACGACAAAGGCTGGTGGGCATGTGGCCGGAGGGCGCCCTGGGCACCACTGGTGGGAACGTGAACTAGCCCGGCCGCTAGGGGAATCGGTACGGAGGCTTCTCAAAAAACTAAACCTAGACTGTCCTGTGTCAGCTACATCGCTTCTGAGAATTTAGCCAAAGGATTCGAAGTCAACTTATCGCAGATCAATGTTCACCGCAGCAGTGTTCACAACGGCTCGTACTGACCAGGATTTTGGATCCAGGGAGAGATCAAATTCCATAAAGACGCTGGAGATCACAGGCCCATGGACCCCGACTTTTGGGTCCTTTGTCCGAGGTTAGAAGGTTGAAAATGCAGTGTCAGAGAGGGATAAATTATGAATTATAAGGTTTATTTTAAGGGAGAGTTAGGATCTAGAGGGAAGGCTTGCAGGAAGGCCCAAGCCAAAAAAGAGATTCTCCCCCTTACTCAGCTGGAAAGCGGGGGGCCAGGATGGTGAGAACGTCCAGCACGTACAGAAATCTTCAGGGAAAAAAGACCCCCCACCCACCGAAAACAGGGCTGGAAGGATTAGAGAAAACTCGGAGTCAGTTAAGATTCAGAGCTTAAGGAGAGAAAGACATCAGGAGCAAGGCAGGAAACCGTCCAGCCCAGGGCTCGGGAAAGCATGGGGACAGAGAGCCGGCCTGCCCCGGCCTAGGTGACCAACACACACGGACTCAGACAGACCCAGAGGAAGAAGGGGGACCGAGAGGCTGGCACGCGCTGTGCTCCTTTGTATGGGTCAGACATCCCACTAAGATGAACCTCCTCTTCAGACTCGTGTGTGGAGGGGTGACCCGGTTGGTGGGTGGGCTCAAGAGGCTGCAGGAGGGGTCCGACCCCCAGGCATGCTAAGCGGAGGGAGAAGCAGGAAGTTGCTGGTTGCTGCTTCGGCTATCTTGAGTGAGATGGGGGGGTGGGAGGGGGCGCAGGGGGGCCGGGCTCCCTGCATGCTAATGTACCGGTAATTTGGGACGCTCCAGATCCTTGTCCCATGAATTTGAAGAATGAAATCCACGGACCAGAGGAGAAGGTTCAAAGCAATTTTATTATATTTTAGAGCTTTAGGAGGACAGAGAGACAGAAGGCTTAAACCTGGAAATAAGAGAAGGAAGCAGGGTGGAGTTCCTGCCCAGGGAGGCAGGAGGGGTCTGAGAAGCCCACCTCGAGACTCAGGTCGGGGATTTTTACGGGGCGTGGCCACGTGAGGAGGACCAGGTCGGCAGGTTACTATGGACCAAGTCCAGACTTTACAGCTTTGCCAATGATCTTAGATAAGGACCAGAGCTGCTGTGTCTAGGAAGGGCGCAAGCTTAATCTAGAGATCTTTCCTGGAGGGTGGAACATCCAGGTTTCTGCAAGCCTAGTGACATTTCCTGCTTTGAGTCAAAGATTAAAAAAAAAACATTCGGGCTGGAGAGATGGCTTAGCAGTTAAGCGCTTGCCTGTGAAGCCTAAGGACCCCGGTTCGAGGCTCGGTTCCCCAGGTCCCACGTTAGCCAGATGCACAAGGGGGGCGCACGCATCTGGAGTTCGTTTGCAGAGGCTGGAAGCCCTGGCGTGCCTATTCTCTCTCTCTCCCTCTATCTGTCTTTCTCCCTGTGTCTGTCGCTCTCAAATAAATTAAAAAAAATGAACAAAAAAAAAAAAATATTTAAAAAAAAAAACATTCACTTTTGGGGTTCTGTTACTCTGCCAATTTTTGTCACCTATCTGTGGGTCACAGGAAGGCAAGCTAGCATCTTTGTGGACCTCTGTCTCTGCCTATAAAAAGCTGTCTTGGCCTATTCCCCATCATTACCAGAGTTAAGGTTGAACAGTCTGTGCCCTGGCTGCCCTGACAAACCAGGGTAGTCTACCTGCCCTCAATAAGCCAATTAAAAGAACCAAATTAGGACTGGAGAGATGGCTTAGTGGTTAAGGCACTTGCCTACAAAGCTAAAGGACCCAAGTTCAATTCCCTAGGACCCACATAAGCCAGATACACAAAGTGGTACATGCATATGGAATTCGTCTGCAGTGGCTAGAGACCCTGCTGTGCCTACTATCTCTCCCCCAATTAAAAAAAAAACAATAAAAAAAAAAAACAGCTGACACATCTCTATCACACCTTCCAAGGCTCATGGTCCATTGCAGAAAAGGTGGTGAAAAGAACATAAGAGCCAAAGGAAGGGCAGGACTCCTCACAGTGTGCTCCTCCAGACACAAAATGGCCTGGATATCCATGACCTCACAGTGCCTGACACTACCTACACAAGACCATCATAAGAGGAGGAAAAGATCATGACATCAAAATAAAAGAGACTGATTGAGAGGTGGAGGGGATATGATGGAGAGTGGAGTTTCAAAGGGGAAAGTGGGGGGGGGGGAGGCGGAATTACACGGTTTCTTGTCTACAATTATGGAAGCTATCAAAAAAATCAAAGAAAATAATTTTAAAAATTAAGAAACTTCCTTTGTAGCATTACCTGTAACCCACAGCAGCCTACAGCATTCATGATGGAGGCATTGTGAATGACTCGGTAAGGGATCCCCAACTTCGTGGCTCTCAGAATAAGGTCACTGTGTGTTGTTGCCCTGTACAAAGGAAATGGCACTGAGTATTTGGACTGGCAAAGCTATCCTCTTGTATGCCCGCAAGTCAAAGAGACGATTGTTTTTCCTCAAATTCTGCTAGGTACCTGCATACGTCTTTTATCTAGGATGTCTAGCAATGCCGTCCAAACCTACCCACATCCCTTACACGGTAGAATTCCCACTTCTCCAGCATCAGCTACTGAATAAAAGGGAAATTTACTTATTCCTTGTCATGACAATGTCTGCTCAGAACATTTGTGGAACGCAAGCTCAGCAGTTTGATTTTTTTTTTTAATTTTATTTATTTAGGGCACACAGGGCTTCTAGCCACTGTAAACAAAATCCAGACAGGTGTCAACTTGTGCATCTGGCTTACATAGGTACTGGGGAATCTAACCTCAGTCCTTAGGCTTCATAGGTAAGTACCTTAACCAGTAAGCCATCTCTCCAGCACCAGTCCTTGATCTCCAAATCTCTAAATTCCTTTTGAAAATTTTAGTTGTGGGCTGGTGGGATGGCTCAGCAGTTAAGACATTTGCCTGTAAGGCCAAAGGACCCAGGTTCAATTCCCCAGGACCCACGTTAGCCAGATGCACAAGGGGTTGCATGCGTCTGAAGTTCGTGCGCAGTGGCTGGAGGCCCTGACGCGCCCATTCTCTCTCTCACTTTCCCTCTTTCTCTGTCAATTAAAGAAATAAATATAAAATATCAAGCTTACTATTTGTTTAAAAAAATTTTAATTGTATTCATGAATATAATGTGGCATATCAGCATATACATATTATGTGTAAGGATCAAATTAAAGGTACATATCTGTCACCTCAGGCATCTGTCACTTGTGATGTAACATTCAAAACCTTCTGTAGTCCACTTTGAAATATTCAATTGTCATCAACCATAGTTCCCCTTCTGTGCTACAGAGAGTCAGAATTAGTCCTATCCTAACCTCCTCCAGAACCTTCTATCATATCATTTTTCTCTCCTCCCTTCCCCACACCCTTCTTCAGCTCTGGAAACCAGTACTCTAAACCCTACTTCTTTTTATTTTAAAAAAAATTTACTTATTTGAGAGACAGAGAGAGAAGGGGTGGGGGGAGAGAATGGGCACACCAGGGCCTCAAGCCACTGCAAACAAACTCCAGACGCGTGCTTTACCATGTGTATCTGGTTTATGGGGCTTCTGGGGGATCAAATCTAGGTCCTTTGCCTGCACAGGCAAGTGCCTTAACCATTAAGCCATCTCTCCAGCCCACCTAACCTCTACTTCTTATGTATAAGCTTTGTAGCTTCCACGTATAAGTGAGGACCTTATTATTCTTAAATTTTCTGCTTTATAGTTCAAAATTATGGCAAGACTAGACAGACTAAGTTCTTCATTGCTGCTCTTTTGGAGGACCTGGTTTTGCATTTCGAAACACAGGGTGGAATAACAGCCTGTTCACAGCCTGCCGGTCCTCTGTTTCTTCAAAACTGTGTGTGCTGGAATTCTACTTGGGGTTTACATCTGTGCAGCAACTGGTCTATTTACAACTGTTCTCAGTCTAGTCAGTAAGCATAATTAGTGCATGCAAATGTGTGTGTGTGTGTGTGTGTGTCTCTGCTCCGCTGCCTTTCCTTTTTGGAAAAAAAAAAATCCTTAAGACTATCATTACATAGGCTGAGGGTGAGAGAATTCATATAAACATAAATTGAATACTGCGGCATGGAAACACACAGTAATTTAGCATTGCGCTATTTCAAGCTTTTTTCTATCTTGATAGAAATGCCAAGGCCTACTGGGGAAAGCAACATTAGCATGTTTGGGAAACTACTGACAAACAAGCTGACTCTGTCATCGGGCCACTGCATACCAAGTAGGAAGACCAGGGACTTGGCCCCGCAGGCCAGCCCAGAGTAAAACTCCCCACTGGGGAAGCCTGTCTTTAATCCCACAGATAAGATTATCATCAGGATTTAGAAATACACTTTAAAAAGCAGCATGGAAGCCAGCTGTAGAGAATGCCTTCAATGTCACCTTGAGTGGAATCTCACTACTTAACACTGAATGTATAAGAAAAGTGAATTAGTTCACTACTTGGCAAGGGTTTTTTTTTTTTTTTTAATTTAAGCAGCTTTATGGGTAAATTATTTGAATACATGAAAAGAAAATTTGGTTTACAGTTTTATCTCTATCATAAATTCATTTGAAATTATCAGACCCATGCACACATGCATGCACACATACAGGCACACATAATCTCTACATGTATGAATTGAGTCACAGGCCCAAAGTAAAGGAAATTTGTTCTAACAACATGCTTGATAACTGGAACTGTTTTAAAGGCAAACTGGAAGGAAGAGGTAAAAAAAAAAAAAGAATGAATGAAAGCAACAAAATCAGAGCACATGAAGATGCCCGTGGGACTAGGGGAGGCCCTGCATGCATGTTTTCTTAGACGGTTTATTCGATGGCAACGCTGGCTTTCTCTCTCCAAGGGTTGCCATGTTTGGCACAGGTAGAGCTGTCAGTTTGGAAATCTGCTGATGTTCCCAATTCCATGGTAGAAATTATACCCTCATGAGCCATTAGAAGTACTGTAAGTTGAAAAATAATTTGCCAGTATGCTTTATGTGCTATAAAAATATATTTCTTTAGGGCTGGAGAGATGGCTTAGCGGTTAAGCGCTTGCCTGTGAAGTCTAAAGACCCTGGCTTGAGGCTCGATTCCCCAGGACCCACGTTAGCCAGATGCACAAGGGGGCGCACGCATCTGGAGTTTGTTTGCTGGAAGCCCTGGTGCACCCATTTCTCTCTCTCACTCTCTCTCTCTCCCTCTCTCTGCCTCTTTCTCTGTCACTCTCAAATAAATAAATAAAAATTTAAAAAAAGAATTAAAAAAAATATGTTTCTTTGCCCAGTAAGCACTTCTCTTAATGTTCATACCTTTATATTAATGCTACTCTCACTTTTGGTAGAGAATCTTCTCTTTTCAGATGGCAGTGACCTTGGGATGACTCAGAAGTCACCATGGTGCTGGAAAGAAGTGACAGAAGTGCTCAGCACTGCAATATCTCTATCACACCTTCCAATGCTCAGGGTCTATTGCGGAAGAGGTGGCGGAAAGAATGTAAGAGCCAAAGGAAGGGTAGGACTCCTTACAACGTGCTCCTCCAGACACAAAATGGCCTGAATATCCATGACCTCACAGTGCCTGACACTACCTACACAAGACCATCATAATAGGAGGAAAAGATCATGACACAAAAATAAGAGAGAGACTTATTGAGATTGGGAGGAGATATGATGGAGAATGGAATTTCAAATGGGAAAGTGTGGGGGTGGGGAGGGAGGGAATTACCATGGGATATATTTTGTAATCATGGAAAATGTTAATAAAAATTAAAAAAAAAAAAGCTGTGATGGCACATGTCTATGATTCTTAAATTTGGGAGGGGGCTGAGGTAATATCAGTAGTTTGAGGTCACACTGGGGTACTAAGACCTTGTCTCAGAATTAAAAAAAAAATACCCTCAAACATGTTGGCCATGTCTGTGAAGCTTATTTTTGGATTGTTTGTTCTGTGTCATTTGTCTAAGCATCTTTTCCTCATATAATGCCATGCAGTCTTGACTACTTATTAGATATTTGCGGCTTAACATCAACCAGTGTGACTTCCCACACTTTGTTCTTTTTCAAAAACATTAGCTTTTTTGCTCATTTCCTTCTCATATAAAGTTTATATAATTTTGATCTATGCCTATAAAAGATATTGCTGAGGTTTTGATAAGAACTGTGTCAACTTGGGGAACTATATACTATGTTGCTTTGTAATTAATAAACATGTCTTTTCATTTATGTAAAAAAAAAATAAGAGAGAGACAAATTGAGAGGGGGAGGGAATATGAGGGAGTGGAATTTCAAAGGGAAAATTGGGGGGAGGGAAGGTATTAGCATGGGATATTGTTTACAATCATGGAAACTGTTAATAAAAAAAAATTATAAAAACAAAACAAAAAACAAATGAAATGAAACAAAAAATGTGTTTCTTCATTTAAAAAAATACTTATTTGCAACAGGGAGAAAACTGCAGATAGAGAAAACAGGTAAGGGTCTCTAGCCACTGCAAATGAACTCCAAGTGCATGCGCCACCTTGTGCATCTGCCTTACATGGGTCCTGGGAAATCAAATTGAAGTCCTTTGGCTTTGAAGGCAAGAGTCTTAACTACTAAGCCATCCCTCCAGCCATTTGGATTGTTTCTTTATGGTAGGTTTTCCTAAATAGGTCTGAAAGTTAAACAAAAATGTAGAAACAATCTGGCATGGTGGTATACTCCTTTAATCAGAACACTTAGAATGTAGAGGTAAGAGGATTGTCGTGAGTTCAAGGCGAGCATGAGACTATATAGTGAATCCCAGGTTAGCCTGGACTACAGTGAAACCCCACCTCAAAAAACCAAAACAAAACAAAACAAAACAAAAAGTAGAAACAGGAGTTTGCAGTGGCTGGAGGCCATTTTCTCTCTTTTTCTTCCTCTTTCTTTCTCTCTCTCTCTTTTTCTCTCTCAAATAAATAAAAAAAAAATAATAATAAGCAATCCAAAAGGTGGAAAAGTAGAAGAAAGAGAGGAAATTGGCAATTTGTGTCACAACAGTTTCTTTAGTCATACAGGAGAAAAGCATGGGCTACTGACAATGCAGACAGAACTAGACACAACGGAACACTGGTCAAGCGCGGTACACAGGGGAGGAATAACCCAGCCGCGCACATTAGGGCACAGAGGTGACTGGTACATAGATATGTTTGTGTGTATAGTCCACACACAACATAAGCTGAAAATTATTTACATATATAGTTAGAGATCATATTAAACTGCAGAGTGGGTTGGGCATGGTGGCATAGGCTTGTAATCCCAGCACTGGGGAGACAGAGGTAGGAAGATTGCTATGAGTTTGAGGCCAGCTTGAGACTAGAACGAGATCCAGGTCAGCCTGAGCTAGAGTGACCCCTACTTAAAAAAACAAACAACTAAGCCGGGCGTGGTGGCGCACGCCTTTAATCCCAGCACTTGGGAGGCAGAGGTAGGAGGATTGCCGAGAGTTCGAGGCCACCCTGAGACTACATAGTGAATTCCAGGTCAGCCTGAGCCAGAGTGAGACCCTACTTCGAAAAACCAAAAAAAAAAAAAAAAAAAAAGAAAAAAGAAAAAACAACAACTGTAAAGTAGAAGAATGAAACAGAGCCATCAGCAGAATTTACTGAATGACATCATCACTCAACCTCCCACATAGGAAAGCGCAGATTACCTGACACTGATTGTTCATGTGACTAAGCCAGGTGGACTGATGCTGTACTTTTAAAAACTTATTATACATTCTTTAAAAAAAATACTAAGCCGGGCGTGGTGGTGTACACCTTTAATCCCAGCACTTGGGAGGCAGAGGTAGGAGGATTGTTGAGCCTACCCTGAGACTACAGAGTGAATTTCAGGTCAGCCTGAGCCAGAGTGAGACCCTACCTTGAAAAACCAAAAAACAAACAAACAAAAAAAAAAAAAACTAATTACTTATGGATGGATCTGGAAAGGATTATACTAAGTGAGGTAAATCAGGCCCAGAAAGCCAAATGTTGCATGTTCTCACTCGTATGTGGATCCTAGCTACAAATGTATACACTTGTGTGTGAGCTGAAACCAAAAATCAGTATCAGAGGCCCATAAGCCTTACGGGATAGTACTGTGCATATGTAAGTAGAAGAGCAGATTACAGGGAGGGGAAAGGCCTAAGCAAGGTCAGGGGGAAAGACTGTATAAAAGAAGGGTGGGGGAGGGTCAATCAAATTCAAAAATATTCTGAATAAGACATATGAAAATCTACTTTCTTGAATAATGGCACGCCCAGAAGCCATAGATTGTTAATAGAAAATTTTCAGTTTCAGGGATGGGATACCTTCCAGTGAGTTGTTGGCCAGGAAGGTCCCTGTTGCCTCCAAAACATTACAGGCCATTGCCAAGGCCCTCAGTTCCCCATGAGCAAGAGATGGTCAGACCCTATTGCTAAAGACTTCACATGCCTGACAGGCAAAGTCACTGAGAAATCCAGCTGGTGCTGAGCAGAAAACCTTCTCCCTGTAGCCCAGCCAACTGAAAGCTGGAAAAAGCTGCTCTGTATGCAGCCTTATGGGAGACAGAGTCATCAGCAGTGAAAACAGTGGACACTGGAAGCCTCACGTTTGGCCAGACAGGCCAAATGACTGAACGAGTGCAACAGTGGCATGTCTGCTCTGGGGAAACCAACTGCTCTCAAATTGGACTGAAGTCCCACTCTATGGGAGGTAATACATGCCTGGTACTGAAAAGCTAATCAAAACCCTATGGCAGGGGAGGTCATGAGCCTTAGGGGTATAAAGCCTGCTCTTGTCTGGATAAACATATATGTTGTTCTCACTAAACTGCCCTGAAAGCACTGCACTTAATGTTCGTACTCATATATTAATACTACTCTCACTTCTGGTTAGAGAAGCTTCTCTTTTCAGATGGCGATGACCCAGAAGGCAACATCGTGCTGAGAAGAAGGGACAAAGAGGGTCCAGCACCAAAACATCTCACACCCTCCAAGGCTCAGGGTCCATCGCGGAAGAGGTGGCGGGAAGAATTTAAGAGCCAAAAGAAGGGTACCACTCCTTACATACAACTGTCCAGACAGAAACTGTCCTCAACATCCATGACCTCACAATGCCTAGCAATACCTACATAAGACCCTCTAGGAGAAATGATGACGACATCAAATTAAATGAGAGACTAATAGAGAGAGGGAGGTGATATGAAGATATGATGGAGAGCATAGTTATGAAGGGGAAAGTGGGGAGGTGAGGGAAGTACCATTGTTTGTTGTCTGTAAGTATAGAATTTATCAATAAAAAAAATATATTAAAAAAATTTTAAAGTAAAATAATAAAAAGTAAATAAAACTAACTAAAGGTAAAAAAAAACTTATGTACATTCTTAAAAATATATTTATTCAGGGCTGGAGAGAGGGCTTAGCGGTTAAGCACTTGCCTGTGAAGCCTAAGGACCCCGGTTCGAGGCTCGGTTCCCCAGGTCCCACGTTAGCCAGATGCACAAGGGGGCACACGCGTCTGGAGTTCGTTTGCAGAGGCTGGAAGCCCTGGCGCACCCATTCTCTCTCTCTCCCTCTATCTGTCTTTCTCTCTGTGTCTGTCACTCTCAAATAAATAAATAATTAATTTAAAAAGAATATATATATAAATATATATTTATTCATTTATTTATTTGAGAGAGGGAAAAGTTATTTTATTTTACTTTAATAATTTTATTGTGTTTCATTATGAGAGAGAAGGGAAAGGGGAAGGGGGAAGAATGGGCACACCAGGGCCTCTAGCACGTATTCCAGACATATGTGCCACCTTGTGCATCTGGTTTACTGGGGAGTTGATCCTGGGTCCTTAGGCTTTGTAGGCAAGCACCTTAACCACTAAGCCATCTCTCCAGACCATTTTTATTTACTTGAGAGACAGAGAGAAACAGACAGACAGAAAGAGAGTGGGTGTGTTGGGGCCTCTTGCTGTTGCAAAGGAACTCCAGCCATATGGGTCACTTTGTGCATCTGGCTTTATGAGAGACCTGGGAAATTAAATCAAGGCTGTCAAGCTTTGAGGATTTGCAAGCAGGTGCTTTTAACACCTGAGTCATCTCTCTGGCACTCATGTACATTCTTTAGAGGACTGCCACTTTCCTTTCGGTATCCCGGATGACGAGGCAACGTAAGATTACTGGAAACAGCGCTGGCCAGTGACGACGGTTTCACACGTTGCCAGTGCGCTCAGCACGACTGAAAGGTGCGTAGAAAGATGACCAGCTTGATGCTGTGTGCGTCCCTGCACAACTGAAGACAGTGGAAGAAAAAGAATATAACTGAGCACCCTGAACAATCTTCCTGTCTTTTCATGTGCTTTACTCAAATAAGTAGAAAGAGGCTTAAAATTAGCAAGGAGGTTTGGTCAAGATCCGAGCATGAGTCTCAGTGTCTTGTTGCTCGGCACGGTTTTTCCTGCTTTCACCAATTTACTTAAGTTCCAATTCTTTGGGGCCTGATTCAACTAACAGACACACTCTGAGCACAGTTGTTCAGGCCTGAAGTCCCAGTCACTCAGACAGCTGAGGTAGGAGGCTCACCTGAACCCAAGTGTGCAACGACAGAGGGGCTGCATAGTAAGACATCCTCTTAAAAAGTTAAACACTGGGGCTGGAGAGATGGCTTAGCCGTTAAGCGCTGGCCTGTGAAGCGTAAGGACCCCAGTTTGAGGCTCGATTCCCCAGGACCCACGTTAGCCAGATGCACAAGGGGGCGCACGCGTCTGGAGTTCATTTGCAGAGGCTGGAAGCCCTGGCGTGCCCATTCTCTCTCTCTCTCTTTCTATCACTCTCAAATAAATAAACAATTTTTTTAAAAAAGTCAAACATCCCAGAATGAAATAAATCACTAATTAGTTGAATTTAATGCCTTATTTCCCACCACCCCATTCTCGGTTATTCTATGCCAACAGTGACCCAACAGTAAACAGGAAAATAACTGCAGTACATTAAATATTCCGTAAGTCAGAGTGTAATACAAGGTTTTAAGGGATTAGATACTGAGACAGGAAAAACTGAAGACTGTGAAAAGAGAAGCACTTAGCAGGGAAAAGGACAAGAGTAGAGAAGACAGCCTAGAATATAGTAAACACATAGTCCTAAGGAAGCTACATTTAGCTGGGCGTGGTGGCGCACGCCTTTAATCCCAGCACTCGGAAGGCAAAGGTAGGAGGATCGCCGTGAGTTCAAGGCCACCCTGAGACGACAGAGTTAATTCCAGGTCACCCTGGACCAGAGTGAGACCCTACCTTGAAAAATTAAAAAATAAACATAAAAGAAAAGAAGCTACATTTGACTAATTAGGAACCAGGCATCACTGGGAGGTGCATGCTACAGGAGCAGGCAGGAAGAACTACTTGACCATCCTTGCTACACTGTCTCAAAAAAACCCAACCAACTGATTAAAAGCAACAACAAAAGGGGATTCAGAGTCTCTGTTAGGAGGCTGGAGCGGTTAAGGCGCTACCCTGCAAAGCCTAAGGACGCATGTTTGAGTCCCCAGGACCCACATAACCAAGATGCACAAGGTGGCACATGTATCTAGAGATTGTTTGCAATGGCTGGAGGCCCTGGCATGCCCATTCTCTTCCTCCCTCCCTCCTTACTCCCCTCCCCCGCTCTCTTTCTGCCTTTTTCTCTGCTTATCAAATAAAAATAAATAAGCCAGGCGTCCCATCACTGGGGAGGCAGAGGTAGGGGGATTGCCGTGAGTTCAAGGCCACCCTGAGACTCCATAGTAAATTCCAGGTCAGCATGGGCTAGAGTGAGACCCTACCTCGAAAAAAAAACAAAACAAATAAATAAGTGACTGAGACCACTCAGCCATGTGTCTGTAACAGTCAAAGTACAACACACTGAGAAGACTGGTCAGGGAAAGGTTTCCCTATAGAAAATAGGCTCGAGGCAGAAACGGCCAGCGTGATCATGAGAAAACCCTGCACAGGAGTTAAAGTTATTTTCTAGGCAGGGTCTTTCATTGTCCTGTCCCACTGCCAAGAAAACTGAAGGATATCGGTACTATAAATTTTTGAAGAGGTCTTAATTTGATAGACGACAGTGTCAGAGGCTAAAAGAAACTATTTAAATATTTTACAATGGGTGATTACCCAGTGGTATTTGCAATCAGATACAATGATGACAAAGACTCTCTGGCCCTGAGTACTGACATAAATTATTTTCTTTATGACACACACACACACATGTATCTCCATTGTTTTGAGAAAAATCCGTGATGCTAGACTCGGAGTGATTTAATTGTCCTTGTGTTCCTTAAATCTGCGACATAAATCTTGGGCCAGCAGCTGTGGACAACAAGACCTCCTGTCTGCGTGGACATTCGAGATTGATGATGCCCAGCGAGACAAGGGGAAACCCATCTTCCCGGTAATGAGGAGGAACAGAGCTCCCAAAGGAGACGAGAAATTGAAACCAGAGGCCTGATGTGATAAATTCAAGGCAAGGCAAGTGACGGCACTACTGCCAAATATTACATGTGACAAAAAGAAAAGGGAGAGGAGAGCCCTGAACAAAGGCAGCCCAAGGCGCCTGCAGTTACCCACAGCACATGGCAGGTGCAATTTTTTTAATAATCTAGTGGCTTGTTGAGTAATACTACACCTAAGGTATTTGATGCCTTCCATCAGAAGCAAAGAGATAAACCTGTAATAGGATGTGTGAGAACAACTTTACCAAAGAAACTGTCTTCACTACTCTTAAACATGAACGTAATGGTACAATTGTTGCTGGTAAGTTAACTCCAAATCGGGTACTGGGACTTACCCAAACGGGTCACCGACCACCAGGAACGCGACGTCACTGACATCAGCACCCTTTAAGATGGCGTCTGCTTCCTGCTCCACCTCTTCTCGGTCAGCAAGAATCAGCGATCTTCCATAAAACTCTTCCTACAATTCAAGTTCAATGTCAAAATGAAAGACAGCGGGTGACCATTTCAACACGCATGCATGTGTGCGCGCAGCTCTGTCTGGGGCTACTGGGAACCTTGGCAACCACCCAAACACAGACCGTTCCATGCATCTCATCAGAGGGCCAGCACTCTGCATCATGTTGCAATTAAACTCTGTCTTTGGGGTGATCTTAATATCCCAAGAGAAGGCAGACTTCTTCACATCTGAGGCCTCTAAATTTGGCTCTCATAGACCAGGCAGAACAGTAAAGATGAAGAGAATATGTATGTATTCATAAGCCCTATCCCAGAAACATTAATATGGAAAATATTTAAGAAAAATAATATAGATATATAATAGTTTATAATTTATGAAAATTTTTATGGAAAAAATCTAGGATGGTAAGCTGACTAAAATGAAAGGCAACATCACTAAGAAATAAAATTATGATTTATCTATGTACAAAACCAGTGAACATTCCTACGTAACTGCAAGAAAGACAAATTTAAAACTCCACGGGCTGGCGAGATGACTTGGCAGTTAAGGCCTGCACAGCCAAAGGACCCAGATTTGATTTCCCAGGACCCACGTAAGCCAGACGCAAAAGGTGGTGCCTGCATCTGGAGTTCATTTGCAGCAGCTAAAGACCCTGGTGTTTCCATCTCCCCCCCCTCCTTCTTTCTCTCTCAAGTAACTAAATTAAATAAATAAAAAATAAAAATAAATAAAAACTCCTGGTAACAAGACAGACTCACGAGGAAACTAACTGAACTCTAAATGTACAGGAAGATTCCATACAAAGGCTTGGTGTGTTAATCTCCTGAAGTTCAAGAAGTCCAGAGAACACACCAAGGAGACCAAGGAGAGTGAGCTACCGAGCTGGTGGTGATGTAGTACTGGTTAATGCTGTTGTTTATGCAAGATCATGGGTCTTATAACTGATTTCCCATGGTGTGATATGCAATTCAAATGGTGAGAGCGCGGGTACACAGATGAACAGATTTGCTCTTACATGCTGAGAAGCCTGAATCTTTAAACAGCAAAGGGCTGCTGGCGTGGAGGGACGGCTGCTGAATGTACAAATGATTAAGCATCCAGAGATAAAATCACTACAGCTCCAAACTGGCAATTCTTTCCCAATACTTAAATAAAATCTGTTTCTCTAATGAAAAAAGTACCCTAATTGTCTTAAGTTCCCTATGAT
Organism: Jaculus jaculus; assembly: GCF_020740685.1. Classification (NCBI taxonomy): domain Eukaryota; kingdom Metazoa; phylum Chordata; class Mammalia; order Rodentia; family Dipodidae; genus Jaculus; species Jaculus jaculus. Next base: position 50,934,856 of record NC_059120.1, on the reverse strand, counting down.
GTTTTTTATAAATAGAAATGCTTTCTTTAGTTTTACTTTTACTATGTACTTTTTTCTTATTTATGAATCATCTGTTTTTGGTTTGTTTGTTTGCTTTTTGGCTTTTCAAGGTAGGGTCTTGCTCTGACCACAGGCTGACCTAGAAATCACTATGTAGTCTCAGGGTGACTTCGAACTCACAGCCATCTTCCTACCTCTGCCTCCCGAGTACTGGGATTAAAGGCATGTGCCTCCATGCTCATTAATAAGGAATCTTTACATGTGTTATTTTATGAGTCAGAAGACTTAATAGTTGCAAATCAATAATATTTATGTATCTAAAGGAAAATATGTAATAACTGGAAACTAAAGAAATCCATGGCCTTTACTGAACTAACGTTTCCTAGGAAGGACCAAGAAGCCACAGGCCGCTAGTTTAAAGCTTGCAGTAGGCCTATCCCATTCTCTATAAATAACCTAAGAGAAGACTCTTAGTACCCTTATCATGCATCATTCCATACTTATCACTTATTCTGGCTTGGCAAATAGCTTACTGCCTCAGACGAGCAATGTTCAAGACATACACAAACATTCCAGTATAATGACAGCTGATGCTCTTGAAAAAAAAAACACACACACACACACAACAGGGCTGGAGAAATGGCTTGGCGGTTAAAGCGCTTGCCTGTGAAGCCAGAGGACCCAGGTTCGGTTCCCCAGGACCCACGTTAGCCAAGGCACATGCATCTGGAGTTCCTGTGCAGTGGCCGGAGGCGCTGGTGCTCATTCTCCCTGTGTCTGTCTCTCCTCTCTCTCTGCTTGCAAATAAATAAATAACTTTTTTTAAAGCCTTACTAAAAAGCAAGTAATAATAGTAATTAAAAAAAAGGTGTGAGGCAGGATCTCTGGTTCGAAGTGTTGTTCCTGTGGTGTTTGCCAGGTTAGCTGCCTGCAGGCTTCGGGAAGTCTCCTGGCTAGACCTTCCATCTCACCGTCAGCATGCTGAGAGGATGGGAGCCTTCGACAGTACGTGCTTTATTTTATGGACCTGGGGTCTGAGCTGGGGTACTCCGGCTTGAGAAGCAAGCTCTTTATCCACTGAGCCATGTCCCTCTCCTCCCCAGTATCACTTTCAATTTGGATCATAATATAAACAAAAGCCAAAGAGAAGTTTGACATTCCTTTTTTTTTTTTTTTTAGTGCTGGGGATCAAACCCTGGGCCTCATGCACACCAGGCGGGCACTCAGCCACTAAGCAGCGCCTCCTTCCCAGGACTCCTTACTTTACAACACAGCCAGCTCAAAATCCAGCCCCAAGAGATCTGCCCTCACGCGTGTTCCAACAGGAACGGAAACCAAGAACTGTTCACATTCGAAACGGCTTCTTGGAGTTACGTTCACGTTGCAGGGACACGGCACCCAATCCTAACCAGCTGATGGGAGGAAAGCGTTGATTTTGGCTTCTAGCCTCTAAGGGAAGCTCCAGGCCGTGAACGGAGGCCTGACACTCCTTCCACAGCAGTGAGGGGCGCCGGCAGCAGTAGGGCAGACTCGGACCAGGGGTGCGCTGGCTCTACCACCCCCAAAGCCTGTCCCCAGCACCAAAGCTCCTCCAGCAAGGTTCCAGCTCCCAAACTGCGTCCAGCTGAGAACCTAGGGTCCAACATCCATGACTTGGGCTGGAGAGATGGCTCAGCGGTTAGGCGCTTGCCTGTGAAGCCTAAGGACCCCTGGTTCGAGGTTCGATTCCCCAGGAGCCCCGTTAGCCAGATGCACAAGGGGGCGCACGTGTCTGGAGTTCGTTTGCAGTGGCTGGAGGCCCTGGCGCACCCATTCTATCTGCCTTTCTCTCTCTGTCTGTCGCTCTCAAATAAATAAGTACAAAGAAAAAAATCGAAATCCATGACTTTATGGGGACATCTGACCCAAACCACCCCACTCATACTACTGAAGTTGGTGAAAATAAGCTCTGCACTGCAGGAAATAAAAGACCTTTTCAGTTCTTTCTGGACATTTGATTTAGCTTCTTCCTCTCACTACTGTTACGAAATGCCATTTAACTCTTTCATTATTATGCTTTCTTAGGTGTGATGTGAATAAATCATGAAGCACTTGTAAATGAAGACCACAGCTCATGTGTTTTTGTACAATATACAGCTTCACTACACTTGCAGAAAATGCCTAAAGAAACGTAACTTTCCTACCTAAAAATTTACTCTCTCTACTTAATTTTATTTATTTATTTGAGACAGAGAAAGAGGCAGATAGGGAGAGAGAATGGCTGTGCCAGGGCCCCCAGCCACTGCAAAGGAACTCTAGACGCGTGCGCCTCCTTGTGTATTTGGCTTATGTGGGTAGTGGGGAAATCAAACCTGGGTTCCTTGGCTTTGCAGGCATATGCCTTAACCACTAAGCCATCTCTTCAGCCCTCTAATTTTCTTTGGTTGGTTTTTTTCAAGGTAGGGTCTCACTCTAGCTCAGGCTGGCCTGGAATTCACTCTGTATTCTCAGGGTGGCCTCGAACTCTCAGCGACCCTCCTACCTCTGCCTCCCGAGTGTTGGGATTAAAGGTGTGCACCACCACACCCGGCCTCTAATTAATTCTTGAATAGGGAATATTACCATTACTACTACCTGTTAGGCATTTTGAAAATAGCTGACAATGTAAGAACAGTTAAAACCTTGGATTTCTTTTGCAACACATATGGTGTTCCTTTTGGAAAATCATGGCTGATTAAAGCACAGGCTCACTGTAGGAAATAAATGCTCCAAGTTTTTCACTGTGAAATCGCTACCTCTGGTTAAGAACAGACTGCATACATAGATACACAAGCATATGCCACCAACAATTTCTTTTTTTAATTAAGTTTTCAACACAGGTTGAAGTGTGTCTCCTCCCTTCCCCATTTCCTTGAGGGCCCTTCTCAGCAGGGTTACTGGAGTCTCTGGGGGGGGGGGGAGCTGTGCCTCATGGTGTTTATATCCACCTTGTGGCTTACAAACTGCCTGCGCCCTCTTCCACAACAGTCCCTGAGCCTCATGCCAACAATTTCTAAAGATTGCTTAGACAAGAAAATGTAGAAACAAAGAGAGAGAGAGGAAGGAAAAGTGAATGTGGTCAAAGCCGAAAAGACTCTGAGATTTGGCAGGGCAATATAAGGCATGAATGTCTTCACACCTTCCTTGAGCACAGATAAGATTCACATAAAGTGAATGATGCTCTATGCAAAGTTGCTCAGGGAAGAGCATGAACTGAACTGAGAACCTAAGAGGTTTTCCTCAATCACTCATTAGAGACGCACACCTCCATCATCCGGAGGTAAAATATCTTGATTCCATCCTAGGACAGACAGTCAGCAAATCAGAGCCGGTCACACCAGACACAATTTTTATCCTAAGGCGTGGCCAATTGGAAGTGCAATCCTTACTTCTTTCTCCGAGATTTTAGAGTAACTCTGTTAAGAGATCTTCAGAATTATCTGAGTTGTGAATCCAAGAGGAGAAATCTGAAACTCTGTAGATCACTTTTTGAGTGGGAAGACTTGCAAAATTTTTAAATCCATTCTCTCCTCCCATAACACATCCATCAGTCTTTTAATCCCCCCTCCCTCCCTCCCTCTCTCTCTCTCTATACACACACACACACACATTCTACCTGGAGTATGACAATCTGAAACTGATCCATCCTCTAATATTTACTAAGCCCTTAATGAGGGCCAGCTAGATGTATAATACACCAACAAATCCTCTGGTTACTTAATCCTAGGCTCTTGTGGGAATTCTAGCCTTACTGGGAGATGTCTACTTAAAAGGTAAGATCTCTTTGGATATGTTACAGGCAGAAAGGCGATCACCACTCCCCAGGGGAAATACTTCAAAGGGCGAGGCTCTCAGATTGCTTTCTGAATATATAACCAACTCATTAAGGCTTATGTCAGCACCTCATTAGGACTCAACTCACAAAGATATCTTGGCGATCTCATGAAATAAGGGATTTTGATAACTATTCCCCATGAGTGTAAAATAACTTTCCTTTTAAAAAAAAAAAATTACCAAAGAAAGCCACAGAATTAGACTTGTAAAATAGGACAGGCTACCCTTTCACTTTTCCAAGCCACTGCATTGGTGTGTGACTTCCTTTTAGGTACTTCTCAGATCTTTAATGAACAGGGGGTGTGTGTTTTTAATGGCCTTTAACAAGCTGACTCTTAAAAACTCGGTTCAGCCCCGTGTAGGGAAAAATCAGATGCTAATTTTCTCCCAAGAGGCAGGAGCAATCTTAACCACCTACCAGAGCTTCCTTGCCTACAGTGAGGACTGAGGTGTAGGCTTCCAGGTACACTCGACTGCAGCCTCTGACAACGTCCAGGCCCTTGACTGTGATGTCTTTGGCATCTCCCAGGCCCAGGCCGATCAGGTAAAGCATGTCGAACACGGGGAGGGGAAGGAGGGAGAGCTGCAGGACGAGACGAACAAGAAGTCAACATCAGCCACAGGCACCGAGCTGTCCCCTCAAGTCGAGGGATGTGGGCGAAAACCGAGGCACCACCACACGCAAAGACACGCGAAGGACCTTAGGTCAACGCCTAAGCATGGAAAATGAGGGTTTTAACCCCGACTCGGTGCAATTACCCGCTGGGAGAACCGTAGGCGGTGCGGGGAGAGATGGGTGGGGGCCTCCCTGATCGCTTCTTTCTGGAAAAGACCCTCGGAGTCTGAGCAAAGCCAGGGACCACGCCGCCGCCGGCTTCAGCCACGGTGCCGTAAAAGGCGTCGCAAAAGGCCGGCGTCTGTGCCTCGCTTCACGGCTCGCCGGAGGGGCGTGGCCTGGGCGGGCGTGGGCGTGGCCTGTCCCGTGTGGGCGTGGCCTGAGCGGCTGTGGGCGCGGAGTCGTGGCGGAGGCGCGGGGAGTGGGAGCTGGGGCCGAAGGTCAGAGGGCACCCCGAGTCAGCGGGCAACCCCCCTCTCTCTGGGGAAGGACCGTGCGTGCCCACGGCCCCCGCAGACAGCGGTTTGCGGCGTCCCCCTCGGGGACCCGGGGTCAGGGCGGAGGTCGGTTTGCGGCGGCCGCGCGAGGAGGGCCGATGGGCGGGGAGATGTCAGGAAGGGGGTGGGGTTCTCTTTTCCCCGAGGCTCGGTGACTTCTTCCGCGGGTTTGTCCCCGGGACAGGGTGCCGGAATGTCCCCAGGCGTCTTGCCTTCGTCATCCAGCACTCCGATCTTCCTGAGTCTGGAGAAGTTACCTTTGATGAGAGACCTACTGCCCAGGGACGCCTAGGAACTGCGCGCGGTGACAGGCCTCGGACTGTGTCAGCGCTGAAACCCCGATGCTCTCTGTGCTAACAGTGATTAAAAGAACAGAAGTCCAGGCCGGGCGCGGTGGCGCACGCCTTGAATCCCGGCACTCGGGAGGCAGAGGTAGGAGGATCGCCGTGAGTTCGAGGCCACCCTGAGACTGCCTGGGTTTGAGACCCTACTTCAAAAAAAAAAAAAGAAGAAGAAAAAGGAGATCACAAGGATGATTGTTACAAAGCGGCCGATTGCATTAATCCCAGTATGGGAAACGTTTGTTTTGGTTGAAGATGCCCTTCCCAAATTCTCGAGCGACCGCATCTGAGTCCAAAGCAGTTTTCATTGCTTATCTTTGGCGCAGTGTTGGTCCAGACTTTTCCTTCAGTGCAGTGGGGTCTTCTTGCCCACCCCACCTTCCCTAAGCCTGGACTTTTCCCCCTGGAGAGTTCCATCTATCCTTAATACTTCCTGCTCTTTATGCCCTCTCCGTAGCTATTTCTGTCTGCTCTCCTTACATTGATATATTCCTTTCACCGTATTTAAGAAATTTCAAAAGTAAATGAGTCATGGATGTAAATGTAAGATTTTAAACTATAACAAAAGAAAACGTAGGAAAACGTATCCTAACCTTGTTTGTAAACAAAAATTTAGGTATGACATCAAAAGCATGATGTTTAAAATTTAAAAGCAAAAAAATTAAGTTGGGCTAAAAATAAAATAATGTATTCTTTTAAAAAAATTTTGTTGGTTTATTTTTATTTATTTGAGAGTGACAAAGACAGAAAGAGGGAGAGAGAGATTGAGAATGGGGGTACCAGGGCCTCCAGCCACTGCCAACGAACTCCAGATGCGTGCGCCCCCTTATGCATCTGGCTAACGTGAGTCCTGGGGAACCGAGCCTCGAACCGGGGTCCTTGGACTTCACAGGCAAGCACTTAACCACTAAGCCATCTCTCCAGCCCAAATAATGTATTCTTAAAGATACTGCAGCCACACACTGGGAGAAAATATTTACAGATCAGATATCTGATAACGGTATTGTATAAAGAACACTAAAATTCAATAAGAAAACAGCTCAACTTGTAAAAACTAAGTGAAAGATGTGGAATGACAACGAAGAAAATATACTAGTACCAGATAAGCTTTTGAAAAAGATAATAAACATCATTAGACATTAGGGAAATAAAAATTTAAACCACAGTGAGATTCCCACCACACACATCTGTCAGAAAACTAAAATGGAAAAAAAGGAAATAATGCACAGTCATGTAATTCCCATAATATTTTGCTACAACAAACCTACTATTCAGACCTCTTCCCTTGACCTTGTATATTAACTTTTTTCAAGAAATCTTCACTTACATCACCCAGGAGCAAAGTAAATTCAACACATCCAGAGTTGAACTCATCATCTCTCTGTGGCTGGCTTTTCTGTTAAGTACTTCAGTTGGTATGGGCAGGGCTTGTCAGATTCAACCAAGCCAGATACTGGTGAGCCACGCCCACATACAATGTCATGCCTAATTCTCTTGCTCAGAAGCACTACGTACCACCACTGTCTTCGTTCAGGTCCTCATTCCATTTCTCTTTTAGCTGGCCAGCATGTCTTCACATCCATCCTTCTCTCAGGAACAGGGAGTTAGTTCTAGTCACAATGCGATCTGAAAATGGCACGCTGTCTCAACATCTTTGGGAAGCCAAGGTAGGCTCTTTAGCCCGTCTCACAAGATCATGTGCCATGTGCTCACCGCCTGCGGCTCTGGCCTCGTCACCAGCTTTTCCTTGGGCAACATGAAGGTGCCTGTGCTATGCCCACGACGTGCAGCCTTGGGGTCTGTTCTGCCACCTCAGCCTGGAAGACTGACTCCTGTTCTCTCCTGCCTACATAATCACTATTCATCCTTTAAGACTAAGTTCAGCAAGTCTTCCCAAATATATCTAGCCCCTAAGAGAAGGAATCACCCTCTTTTACAATATTACTCTCTGTATGCATCAATTGAATCTTTTTGTAACTACCCCTCTCTATTTCTCCTTCATTAAACTAGTTTCACGGAGTCAGTGACTGTCTTCTTTAAAAAAAAAAAAATTTAGTTTTGTTCTTGTTGTTTTATTTTAGAGACAGTGAGAGCAAGAGACAGAGCGAATTGGTGCGCCATGGCCTCAGCCACTGCAATGGAACTCCAGGCGCGTGCGCCACCTAGTGGGCACACGCAACCTTGCGCTTGCCTCGCCTTTGTGCCTCTGGCTAACATGAGACCTGAAGAGTCGAACATGGGTCCTTGGGCTTTGCAGGCAAGCGCCTTAACCACTAAGCCATCTCTCCAGCCCAACTTCTTCATCCCAGCACTTGGGAGGCAGAGGTAGGAGGATCGCCATGAGTTCGAGGCCACCCTGAGACTACATAGTAAATTCCAGGTCAGCCTGGGCTAGAGTGAGACCCTACCTTGAAAAACAAAAACAAAAACAACAACAAAAAAAAAAGAACAAAACCCAACTATGTCTTCTTCATATCCTGTTCCTTAAGGCTCCGCATCATACGTGACACACAGCATGTGGCCATTTATGAATCAGTATGTCTCTGCTAATAACCGAGCAGTTTCTTTGAGTTCTGTTGGATATGTTGGTTTTATGAAATGCAGGGGATGGTATGTTGTAAGTGGTTACCAAAAAGTCCTTGATAGAATATCAGACACAAACATGTCCTGTTCATGTGAATTTAGCAAGCTGTGTGGGGAGGTGTGTGACCTGTCACCTAGGTGTCATTGCACTCGGGGAGCAACATCTCCAGTGTGATGCTCATTTCTTGTAGGGATCCCCCCCACAGTTTTCTCTGAATAATTTCAGGTAGATTATAATTAGCAGATATCACCAAAAAGAATAAGTAATTCCAAGATGCTGGAAATGAAGTTATTCTGTGTAGGCAAGAAGTTGGAAACATTGAATTTTTAGACGCAGAAGAAATTTCAGTTTTTAGTCTTTAAAATTTAGCATTCCTTCCCCCCCAAAAAAATCTTACTTTTGGTTTAGAGTTTATAACAAACCTACCTTTTTACCTGCTTTTATGACTTGAATAGGAAAATTTTGTGTGTGTGTGTGTGTGTGTGTGTGTGTGTGTGTGTCTGTGTGTGGGCGGGTGTGAGTGTATTTTGTTTTGTTTTATTTTTCGAGGTAGGGTTTCACTTTAGCTCAGGGTGGCCTTGAACGCACACGATCCTCCTACCTCTGCCTCCTGACTACTGGGATTAAAGACACACCCAGCTCAAGAATAAATATTTTTGAACTTTTCAGAGGTAGAGAGAAAGCATATGACAATCATTTCCCTCCTCAGCTTAACAGATACAAGCAGAAGTTCTTGCCTAGTCCTTTTATTTATTTATTTATTTTTTTCAGAACTCTTCCGTGGGTTTTGGATTTTTCTCTTCAAGCAGTGTTTCAAATAGGATTGCATTCTCCCCAAGAATTAACTAGGAAGACATAGGCAAGTGGAAGAAGTTCTACCACAGGCATCTGCTCCCTCCAAAACTCTCACACTGCTAAGGTTTTAAACTATGTTTGCTTTAACCCATTCATCTAGCCAGACACCAACCCATTTTGTTTTGGTTTGTTTGTTTGTTTTTAAGGTAGGGTCTCTCTGTAGCCCAGGCTGACCTGGAATTCACTGTGTAGTCTCAGGATGGCCTCGAACTCTGTGATCCTCCTGCCTCTGCCTCCCCAGGGCTGGGATCTCCCCTTGCTTTGTTTTTGTTGCATGTCTAAGCAAGTTGCAAACAGCATATGTATGACTACATTTTTATTGAAAAATAACCCCTTTCCATTAAAAGCAGATGAATGGAGTATACCTAAGCATACAGCTGATGAGTTTCCATCATTTCTTCACTAATTCAAGCTGATCTTTGGAAAATTTCCTTTAAAACAACAGCAGTTAGAATATACGTCTCCTTTACTACTATGGCAGATTTCAGGCCTTGTGTAGCAGGAAAGAGAAGAGTGGTTATAGAGAATGGTGGAAGCAGGACCAAAACAACGATGAAAGAAGCTGGGCGCCGTGGCGCACGCCTTTAATCCCAGCCCTTGGGAGGCAGAGGTAGGAGGATCGCTGTGAGTTCAAGGCCAGCCTGGGACTACAGAATGAATGCCAGGTCAACCTGGGCTAGAGTGAGACCCCACCTCTAAAACACAAAACAAACAAAAAAATGCTGAAAGAAAAGTCCTTTTTGAAAATATAAAGTATATCAAGGATATATGAAACCTGATGTGTTATCTACTAAATATTCCCACTTGGATGGCAGAGCGATACCAAATCATGCCTAAGGGTGAACATTCGTGCATTTTTGAGAGAGCTTTAAGATATTTTTATAACCTTCGGCAGCAACTCAGTTTTAGTACAAATGTGTGATAGAGATGCACATTGTCCGGAAGTTGATACCTACCAATGGCTCGCTGTCATAAACACATCCCACACTGCACTTTTATTTTAAAGAAATAGCTTTGCTGAGGTGCTGCCCTGTATCATGGACAAACTGTAATTACTTTACATCTGAAAGGAGTCGTCCTTCAGTTTTCCTATCTGAGCTTGTTTGTGCATTGAAAAGAAGCCATCAGGGGACTGACTCAACTCCATCTGACCTCATTGTGAATAGAGAATATGATTTTACTCTGAAGCTGGCCTTTTAACCTACATGCTCTTAGAGATTGCCTTTGTTATAAGAAGTCTTCATTAATATTCATAGTCTTGAGTCCTTGAATTGATTGTCATTTTATTTTCTAACAACCCCCAAATAAGTGGTAATTAAAGATTACACTGCTCTGGGAAAAAGAAGGTGCTGTGTTTACTAAGGTGGGAAAAAAATTGAAGTTACTTTGTTATGCACTGATTTGCTTAAGAAAAAAAATCACTTTGTTCAGTAGTGTTATGTATTCACATCTACACTTCACATTATGTGGTGAAGGGAAATATATATATAGAAAATGAAAGAAAAAAAAGAAGATCACAAGTTATTTTCTATGAACTATATGGGACTTTTCTTGCTGTCATTATCCCTGACTTAATAAGTTGAGAGTGACCAATGTGAAAGGAAGGTGCCTAAAGCCCTATGTTTTTGTGTAAAGTGATTCCTCAGGATGATCACTTCTGTGCCTGTGTGTGTTAACTTTGTTTCTCGGCCAGTTTCACACTTGGCAGTGTAATCAGTCTTTACTGAAATAAATAGTAATCTGGGATTGGTAGCTTCAATTTCTTTGTGCTTAAAAGCTATACAGTTTCTCTGAGTTTTATTTAGGGGAATACATTTCAGTTTGCCAAGATTTGGTAGGTAAAGGAAAGTGATCCCTTTCACTCAAAGTCCATAGTTTTTAAAAATTATTTTACTCTGGAATATTAACAAATACACCAGATTGCATTTTTGAAAGTGCAGGCAAGACCCACAGCAACATCACTCTTTGAATGTCAAAAGCTTCAGTTGAGGGCTGGAGAGATGGCTTAGCGGTTAAGCGCTTGCCTGTGAAGCCTAAGGACCCCGGTTTGAGGCTCGGTTCCCCAGGACCCACGTTAGCCAGATGCACAAGGGGGCGCACGTGTCTGGAGTTCGTTTGCAGAGGCTGGAAGCCCTGGCGCGCCCATTCTCTCTCTCTCCCTCTATCTGTCTTTCTCTCTGTGTCTGTCGCTCTCAAATAAATAAATAAAAAATTAAAAAAAAAAAAAAAGCTTCTAGTAATCCTTTCCATAGCTCAGTATATAAATCAACCTTCTACTTGTGTTTGGATTCACAGAGAAAAGTCATCTTAATGAACATTGTTCTACCCAGGTTCTCTTTCTAAGAAAAACTGTCCATTTTTCTGTCACTGGGCTCAATACTAGAGAATTAGTTGGCACCAAGAGAAATGTGGCCTGATAATTTGTTAAAACTTAAAATAGGTAAACAAAAATCTGTCAGGGAGCAAAGAGAATTGTTCAATAAGGACCTAAAGATCAATTCTGTTCTAAAATGTTCCTTAGATATGATAGAATTATTATTTTTTATAATATTTGCAAGAATATAGGAAATTTTGTAATGTTTCTTGTTTGCTTCAGTTCATGATGAACACACACTTTTATTTTAATTTTAATTTTCACAATTTTTACTAACATTTTCTAACTTTCCCCTTTGAAATTTCATTCTCCATCAAGATATGATAGAATTATCATGGTCAACTCCTAACATGATAAAATACAGCAGTGAAAAGGAATGAAATACTGTTAATACAAAACAATGCGGATGACTCGGGAATAAGGCTGAGCAAGACAGAAGGTGGAGTGAGACAGAGTGTGGGTAATCTGAGTTTTTTGCACATGTGTATAACCATATGCTTATCACCCAAATCAAGATTTAAAAATTTTCATCACCCCAGAGAGCTCCATTTGCTGGTCACGCAGCCAGAACGCGCCCACCCTTTCCAAGTGCGATCCGTGGGCCCCCGTTGGTGACGGTGACTTGGTCGTGTCTGTCCTGAGCCGCGGTCATGCAGTATGCTCTATCCCGTGCGCTCCTTCGCCTTTTCCCCTGCGAGGCTCACCCACGTTTTGTGCCGTAGCGGCTCATTCTTCTCCCCTGCTGGGAAGTATCCCATCATACGGCTCTACTGCAGTTGACATTGCTTACTGTCAGACACTTAAATTATTTCAACTTTTTCTTTAAAAAAGTCTGAGGCTTTTATTCACTCAAATACAATTATTTGTCTTCTGGTTTTTTTTTAATGTTTTTTTGTTATTTTTATTTATTTATTTGAGAGTGACGGACAGAGAGAGGAAGAGGCAGATAGAGAGAGAGAGAATGGGCGCGCCAGGGCCTCCAGCCACTGCAAACGAACTCCAGATGCGTGCGCGCCCTTGTGCATCTGGCTAACATGAGTCCTGGGGAGTTGAGCCTCGAACCAAGGTCCTTAAGCTTCACAGGCCAGTGCTTAACCACTAAGCCGTCTCTCCAGCGCCCTCTTCTGGTTGTTTTTCAAGCAGTGGATCAGAGGACACTGCCACAGGAATGTCTGCCAAAGTGGCCCTACAGACCCCAGCGCTGCGCTCATCAGGACACTTGACCAAGGTGACCGATTTTACCATTTTCATCTACCTTGTGACATTTCAGGCCTGCCAATTTAACCTTCTTTCTCTTGTGCTTCGTTTTTCTTGGGAGTGACGTAAGATGTCTTCCTTGTCTTCCCGTTGCTTTCCAGCAAAGACCCGCCTCTGCTGGGCGGGAGGAATTCCCTCCTTATCCCGGACCCTGGCCTTCCCGGTTTCTGTATCTCCGAGGGTTCCGCCGCGAGCGTGATGGTCTTCCCTAAGGGTTTTCAAGAAAGTCTGCATCTTGGCACAGATGGCAGATTGGAAACTAGTATTTCATCTTTTGAAATAAAATTTTTGTTTGTTTATTTGTTTGTGTATGTATGTATGTATGTATGTATGTATGTATGTATGTATTTGAGAGTGACGGGGAGAGAGAGAGAGAGAATGGGCACCCCAGGGCCTCCAGCCACTCACGGCAAACGAACTCCAGATGCATGCATCCCCTTGTTCATCTGGCTTACGTGGGTCCTGGAGAATTGAACCTGGGTCTTTTGCCTTTGCAGGCAAGTGTGCCTTAACCACTAAGCCATCTCTTGAGCCCATAATGCATTTTGGTTGGATGGTGTATGCCAAACAATTTCGTAAAGTACACAGTCCTCACTGGTAACAGATGTCAGTTCTAGCCGCTGCATATTTTTTGTGTATACTTGGTATCATGAATCCTTTTTTTTTTTTTTTTTTAACATGAGGGTGTAGAGGTAATTCATTTAGAATTTCATGTGGGGCTACCTGATGAATGATGATGTTAATCATTGTTTACATTAAGTTTGCCTTCAGTTTCTTTTAGATTAGTTTATTTTATATTGCTTATTTTATGTTACTGAAGCAGCGTCACATTTGTATCTGATGAAAGTGTTTTTAAGTCAGTCTTAAGACCTCATCTAGCAAAGTTTATTTATTTATTTAAAAAATTTTTTTATTTATTTATTTGAGAGCGACAGACACAGAGAGAAAGACAGATAGAGGGAGAGAGAGAGAATGGGCGCGCCAGGGCTTCCAGCCTCTGCAAACGAACTCCAGACGCGTGCGCCCCCTTGTGCATCTGGCTAACGTGGGACCTGGGGAACCGAGCCTCGAACCGGGGTCCTTAGGCTTCACAGGCACGCGCTTAACCGCTAAGCCATCGCTCCAGCCCTAGCAAAGTTTAGTTTTTGAAGGCAATGGACTTGTTTTCCCCCAACACATGCTATTCAGGTACAAAATCTGTACGCTTATGTTAATGTGTTCTATCCCACGCAGAGAGTTAGCTGAGTTCCTTCCACAGCACGCTTGATGACCTGTAGTTCCTGGTTGGCCTTACCGCTGCCTTTTCGATGCAGCGCCACGATTTTCCTCTCGTGGACAAAGAGAGTCATAAGTTGCTCTATGTCCCATCTACAGGTAATAGTCAAGTGAGGAAGGCAGCATAAGTCACTATGTTCCACAGAGACAGCCCAGTGTTTGCAGTTTTGCATGCTGTAGGAGAAGGCAGTCAAGAATGAGAGCTGACACGCGAGAGCCGGTAAACAGCACGGCTCTCAGAGCTTGCTCTCACTTGATTTCCTCCACGATGTCTAGGTATCGTACGGCACTCCTTCCCAGTACTCGATGGTTTAGAAGATGGGTCACTAGGTGACCAGGATTTATTTATGACATGGATGGGGTGGACTTTGTCTCCAGGATGTTGCCTAGGGAACTGACCACGTTGCAAATGGCATAGGGGATCTGAACTCAAACACCCACATTTGCACAGCGAGCACTTTCTCCACTGAACCATCTCTCCAGCCTTGTTTTAAAACCAATTTAAAGTTTTATTAATTACCAGAATGAAAGAATCCTCTCTGACCACTTATCCGAAATGATTATCCGAAAGCACTTTTTACGAAGTTTGCTTGTCCTCAAAGTTGCAAAAAGCCAAACTTTAAACGTGTCCACTTAATGAGGTATGTGAGATTGCTTGACACTTCCAGACACCAGAAAAGTGCAGAGATTACAACCTCTGCTTTCACAGCAATGATGTTTAGTAATAGATATAGTAACATTTCTTTCCATATATATATATATCTCACTCTAGTCCAGGCTGACCTGGAATTCACTATGTAGTCCCAAGGTGGCCTCCAAATCATGGCGATTCTCCCACCTCTGCCTCTGGGGGGCTCTACATATTTTTTAAAATGTGAAAACTTCTAGAGATTTCCTTTTGTCTCCAAAAAGTATTAGCAGAATTTCTACTCGGGCATCTGTGCCTCGCAGCTTATTTCCATAATGTGTGGCATCTCAATGGCCACGGCTGCACCTGTTGCTGAGCATGCCTTCCAGGGAGTGGTTCGGGGCCCAAGAAACACCCAAATAACTGGGCAGCGGAGAAGCCCTGGTTGAAGGGAAGGAGCATGTCCCTGGAACATCTCAGTTACTATTCTGAGAAACACATCTCAGTCTCACTTTTACTTCCACTCAGCTCTTTCACTTATTTTTTTTTTCATTTTATTTTATTTTGCAAGCAGAGAAAGAAAGAAGAGACACAGAGAGAGAATGGGCATACCAGGGGCTCAAACAAACTACAGATGAATGTAACACTTTGTGCCTTTATGTGGGCACTGAAGAATCGAACTCAGGTCATTAGGGTTTGCAGGCAAGCGTCTTAACCGCTGAGCCACCTCTCTGTCACTGTTCATCCCCCGCACTTGAGCCCTCTCCTACATAGATAGCACTGCGGCCAAGCTTGCTTGCTCACGGTTGACTACCAAACGCCAAACTTCACGAGCAGTTTGAGGTTTCCATGTGACTTCATAAATGTGCTTGACAGCGTTGGCCATGTGAATGGTCTCTCTCTTTTTTTTTTTTTTTTTTTTTTTTTGAGGTAGGGTCTCACTCTAGTCCAGGCTGTCCTGGAATTCACTCTGTAGTCTCAGAGTGGCCTCGAACTCACAGTGATCCTCCTACCTCTGCCTCCCGAGTGCTGGGATTGAAGGCGTGCGCCACCACGGTTGGCTTGGTCTCTGCATTTGGGGCTTCTGTGAACCCTTCATCTTTTCTGTCCCTCTTGCATTGAGTGCTGGGTTCTGTCTTTATTCCTGTGGTGTCTACACTCACAAACACACACACACACCACTTGCCTAGGGCCACCGTTTCCCGTTGCTTACACAGTAGCTGGTATTGCTCTGAAAGTTTTTCATGGTCGTGGTAGTTCCTACAGTCAGGTTCTTTGATGATGATGTAGCGGAACCCCTGTAATCAGTTAGGATTTGGCATAAGCAACATCTGAAACTTTCTAGAAAAGAGTAAATTGTACCTCACTCCTGCAACATTAATTCCTGCCTGGGTTTCCGAATTTCCAGTGTGCTGATCAGCCCTCAATAACTACTCCAGGGCATCCTTGTCGATGGGGTTTTAGTACAAT
Source organism: Jaculus jaculus (assembly GCF_020740685.1). Classification (NCBI taxonomy): domain Eukaryota; kingdom Metazoa; phylum Chordata; class Mammalia; order Rodentia; family Dipodidae; genus Jaculus; species Jaculus jaculus. The sequence continues at coordinate 50,919,107 of NC_059120.1, read as the reverse complement.
AGTCCCCATGATCACCTGAGTCAATTCCTTGAAATAAATTTCTTTAAAACACACACACACACACACACACATGGCTGGAGAGGTGGCTTAGTGGTTAAGGCACTGGCCTATGAAGCCTAAGGACCCAGATTCGATTCCCCAAGACCCAAATAAGCCAGACGCACATGGTGGTGCATGTGTCTGGACTTTGTTTGCAGTGACTGGAGGGCATGGCATGCCCTTTCGCTCTCTTTCTCTCTCTAATAAATAAACAAAAATAAATAAGTCTTAAGAAAAAAAAATAAACAATCACATACATAGGGCTGGCTTAGTGGTTAAGGCATTTGCCAGCATAGCCAGAGTACCCAGGTTTGATTCCCCAGGACCCACATAGAGCCAGATGCACAGGCTGCACGTGGGTCTGGAGTTCGCTGGCAGTGGCACACCCATTCTCTTTCTCTCTTCCCTCTCTCTCTCATAAATAAAATACAATTTAAAATCACAATGTACATATGCGTCATCTATCGGCTCTCTTCCTCTAGGCAGCTCTGATTGCAGGTTGCCTTCATTTTACTCACCGTGCTTTCTGGGTAGCTCTTCTATATCCTTGAATCCAGAATACTTAGTCATCTCTCATCTGACTCTAATCACATTTTAACATTTCATTTCTACCTGATGCCTCCTGTGTTAGCTTTCCATCACTGTGACAAAACACTTGAGAACAAGTCACGTAAAAGAGGCAAGACTTAGGTGGGCTTGCCGTCTCAGAAACATCCGGCCATGATCACTTAGCCACATTGCTCTGAGCCTTGAATATCGGGGTGGGTGGAGGAGACGGTGGAACAAAGGTGCCAGTTCGTGGCAGTGAGAAGCAGAGGGAAAATCGGGTCCTGGGGCAAAATGTAGCTTCAAAGCCAGTGGCTGGCATCCTTCAGCTGGGCCCCACCTCCTACAGTTAAAGTGGAAGAGGGCTGGAGAGATGGCTTAGCAGTTAGGGCACTTGCCTGCAAAACCAAAGGACCCAGGTTCAATTCCCCAGGATCCACATAAGCCAGATGTGCAAGGTGGCACCTGTGTCTGTAGTTGGTTTGCAGTGGCTGGAGCCTTGACACATCTATTCTCCCTCTCTGTCCATCTCTCTCTCTCTCAAATAAACATTTAGGCGGGCGTGGTGGCGCATGCCTTTAATCCCAGCACTCGGGAGGCAGAGGTGGGAGGATTGCCATGAGTTCAAGGCCACCTTGAGACTCCATAGTGAATTGCAGGTCAGCCTGGGCTAGGGTGAGACCCTCCCTCAAAAAGCAATAAATAAATAAATATTTTAAAATTAACACACACACACACACACACACACACACACAAAGTTTGGCACTGTGGAGCACGCCTTTAATCCCAGCACTCAGGAGGCAGAGGTGGGAGGATCACTGTGAGTTCGAGGCCACCCTGAGACTACAGAGTGAAGTCCGGGTCAGCCTGGGTTAGAGTGAAACCCTACCTCGAAAAACCAAACAACAACAGCAAAAAGATAGGAGAAAATACACGGAGATGAATGGAGGGGTGCTGTCTGGATCAGGGTCACTAATAGAGCAGGGATGAATGCTCAATCCAGACAAAACTGGTACACAGTGTTGGTCAGAAGCTGTCCCCCAGACAGTTGTTTGCTGCTTGTATAACCTTGGTCCTGTGACATTTTAACTTTCGCTCTCCCAGACATAGCCTCTTGAATCTCTGGAGCCTTGCTCCTTCCTTCAGGAGGGACCCTGAATTCCCAGGAATTTGCTCTGCAACAGGAGGTCAGAAGGCGACCTCAGGGTGATCGATCTCGCCTTCCACTGTCGTTGACACGTGGTCTCTCTTGCTTTTGCTACTGTGAGAGCCCGGGATTAGCTGCCCCACGAGCTTCCAGGTTCTCTCCGCTCTGCCTCCCACTGCCACAGGCCCAGTGGGATCAGAGACGCACGTAGCACCTTACGTCCAGCTTTAAGTGGCTGCTGGGGAAGAGGAAACTTGGGATGGCAGGTTTGCAAGCAAGCACCTTGGCCACTGAGCCTTCCTCCCCACCCCACACCTCTGTAATGTTACATGTATTCTCTTACTCTCTCTCTCTCTTTTTTTTTTTGTTCATTTTTTATTTATTTATTTGAGAGCGACAGACACAGAGAGAAAGACAGATAGAGGGAGAGAGAGAGAATGGGCACGCCAGGGCTTCCAGCCTCTGCAAACGAACTCCAGACGCGTGCGCCCCCTTGTGCATCTGGCTAACGTGGGACCTGGGGAACCGAGCCTCGAACCGGGGTCCTTAGGCTTCACAGGCAAGCGCTTAACCGCTAAGCCATCTCTCCAGCCCATCTTACTCTCTCTTTTCCTGCTTCCCTTAAAATACACCTTTCTGGGGCTGGAGAGATGGCTTAGCCTTTAAGCGCTTGCCTGTGAAGCCTGAGTATCTCGGTTGGAGGCTGGATTCCCCAGGACCTACGTTAACCAGATGCACAAGGGACGCACGCATCTGGAGTTCGTTTGCAGTGGCTGGAAGCCCTGGCGCGCCCATTCCCTTTCTATCTGTCTCTTTCTCTCCCTCTCTCTCTGTCACTCTCAAATAAATAAATAAAAATAAAACAAAAAAATTTAAAAATTATTGTTAAAAAGAAACGCACCTTTCTGCAAGGGTCAGGGAGGATGTCTGTGAAAGAGATGCTTGCCATGAAAGCACCAGGATGCAAGGTCGCCTATGCCCACCAGGTGGCGCAAGCATCTGGCGTTTGATTGCAGTTGCTGAGGCCCTGGCTCACCAATTCTCTCTCTCTCTCTCATGTGTCTCATTCTCTCTAAAAAATAATAAAGAATAAATACATGAATAAAAAGCATGAAAACCCAAGTTCAGATCCCCAGTGCCCACATACAATACCAGGTTGTTGATACACATCTGTAATCCCTATGCTGAAGTGGAGATAGGAAACTGCTCAGGACTGGCTGGTTAGCTTGGCTAGCCCAGTGGGTGGTTTCAGGTTCAGTGAGAGACCTTCCCTCAGGAAGTTAAGTGGAGGGTTGGAGAGATGGCTCAGCCATTAACGTGCTTGCCTGCAAAGCCTGATGGCCTGGACTCAATTACCCAGTAATGGTACACGTACAGCCAGATGCACAAAGCGCCACATGTATTTGGAGTTTGTTGGCAGCAGCTGGAGGCCCTGCCACATCCATTCTCTCTCCATCCATCTCTTCTCTGGGCTAGAGAAATGGCTGAGTGGTCAAGGCGCTTGCCAGAAAAACCTGGTAACCTAGTAACCACGTGGAACCAGATGCACAAAGTGACCCATGTTTCAGAATTTTGTTTGCAGTGTCTGGAGGCCCTGGCACACCCATTCTCTCTGCCGGTCTCTCTTTTCTATTTATCTCTCTCTCTCTCTCAAATAAATAAATAAAAACTATTATTTTTAAAATAAAAAGTGAAGTAGAGAGGTGTCAAGGAAGACACCCAATATCAAATTATGGCATCCACATTCATTCACACACACATATGCGCCTGTACCCATGTACACCACACATATGTGAAAGCACACATGCAAAAATGTATCTCCTGCCTTCTCGTGATCTTTTTCTAATTTCATGATTTACATGTACTTATGCCCACGTACCAATGGTAGGGTTAAGAGCAAGGTGCCCTGTTCTGTAGGCAGCCAGACAGGACTGCAGGCCCCAAAGGATTAAACAGATATCTGTGTGGCCTGACAGAGCCAACAAGCACAGAGATTAAATCATGAGTCCAGAAAGCAGAGTCTGGGAACTAAAATCCAAAAAGCTCTGGCTTCTAAAAGGTCAAAAGCCCTGGTTTATGCTGAGTCCCCAGGAAGTCCACTGGCCTCTTCAAAGTAGCCAGTCCTCTGTCTAACTCAGCCTGCCAGGCCCCGCCCCCCGCCCCCCCCTCCCCCACATGCAAGGAAACAGTCCTACCTACTCCAGCTGGATGCCTGATGTGTGTCACTGAGGGCACCAGCGCCTCAGCCTCCCGGAAGCCACGTTTCCTATAGCAACTTCAAAGTTTCGGGTCTTAAAGGCTTTGATTCATTGTGAATTGAGTTTTGTGTAGAATGAGATATATGAATCTAGTTCCATTCTCCTACATGTAGAACATCAGTTTCTTTAAAAAAAAAAATATTTTGTTTCTCTTTTCTCTCTCAAATAAAATACTTAAAAAATAAAGTTCAACATTCCTTCTTGACAAAATCCCCGAAGGAACATACATCAACATAATAAAGGTGAAAAACCTATAACCAAAATGTACTAAATTGGGGAAACAAAGTATTTCTTTTTGATATAGAATGAGACAAGGGTGTCCACTATCTCTACTCTTAACTCAATATAGTGCTCAAAGTTTTAGCTGGAGCAATAAGACATAATAAGAAGATAAATAAAAGGATGCACATTAAAGGAAGAGATCAAATTCTATTTGTGGAGAACAAGATCCTGTGATTAGAAGACTCTAAAGTCTCTTTGACCTAATAAACACATTCAGCAAAGTAGACATATATAAAATCAGCATACAGAAATCAGTAGCTTTTCTATATGCCAATAATGAGCTTGCTGAGAAAGAAACAAGGGGGAAACCCCATTCATAATAGATTTAAATAAAAGATAAAATTAACCAAGTAGGGCTGGAGAGATGGCTTAGCGGTTAAGCGCTTGCCTGTGAAACCTAAGGACCCCGGTTCGAGGCTCGGTTCCCCAGGTCCCATGTTAGCCAGATGCACAAGGGGGCGCATGCGTCTGGAGTTCGTTTGCAGAGGCTGGAGGCCCTGGCGCGCCCATTCTCTCTCTCTCCCTCTATCTGTCTTTCTCTCTGTGTCTGTCGCTCTCAAATAAATAAATAAATTTAAAAAAAATTAAAAAAAAACTTAAAAAAAATTAACCAAGTAGGTGAAAGACTTCTACCATGAGAAGTTTAAGGCACTTTAGAGGATATAAGGAGATGGAAAGATCTCCCACAACCGTGGAATGACAGAATTGCTGTATAAATGGCTATATTATGATCTATAAACTCAATACATTCCTCATTAAGAGAATTCCATTGATATATATGGAAGCACAGAGTGCCTCAAATAGCCAAGGCAATCCTTAGAGAAATCAATGCTTGGAGGCATTACACTATCTGATGTCAAATTTTATTATAGCACTGTAATAACAAAATCAGCATAGTATTGGTACAAAAATAGATCTGTAGAGAAATGAAATAGAATACACGACTCAGAAATAAACTTACACAGTTATACCCCTCAAACTTCTGACAAAGATGTTAAAATATACATTGGGAGCTGGGCCTTGTGGCACATGCCTTTAATCTCTGTCAAATAAATTAATAAATAAAAATAAAATATTTTTAAAAAGAAACTGATTTTCTTATTGTAGGAGAATGAAACTAGATTCAGGTCGATGCCACCCTAAGACCCTAAACGATGTGGTGAATTCCAGGTCAGCCTCGGCTAGAACGAGACCTTACCTTGGAAAGAAGAGTCACAGTGAAAAAGATATGGTGATAGCTTCTAAATACATATTCAGCACTAGAGATCGAGACAAATATATTGATACAGTCATAAAAACTAAGCATGTAGTCATGAGCCCTAGGGGTGTAACGTTTGCTGCTGTAGATAAATGTATACATTATGCTCATCAAACTGCCCAGTAAGCACTTCTCTTAATGTTCATACCTATATATTAATGCTACTCTCATTTTTGGTTAGCGAAGCTTCTCTTTTCAGATGGCAGTGACCTTGGGATGACTCAGAAGGCACCATGGTGCTGGGAAGAAGTGACAGAGGAGTGCTCAGCACTGCAATATCTCTATCACACCTTCCAAGGCTCAGGGTCCATTGAGGAAGAGGTGGTAGAAAGAATGTAAGAGCCAAAGGATGGGTAGGACTCCTTACAACATGCTCCCTCCAGACACAAAAAAATGGCCTGAATATCCATGACCTCACAGTGCCTGACACTACCTACACAAGACCATTATTATAGGAGGAAAAGATGATAACATCAAAATAAAAGAGAGAATGATTGAGTGGGGGAGGGGATATGATGGAGAGAGTGGAGTTTCAAAGGGAAAAGTGGGGAAGGGAGGGAATTACCATGGGATGTTGTTTACAATCATGGAAGTTGTTAATCATAAAAAATAAAAAATTTAGAAGCTGGGCGTGGTGGTGCACGCCTTTAATCCCAGCACTCGGGAGGCAGAGGTAGGAGGATCGCCATGAGTTCGAGGCCACCCTGAGACTCCATAATGAATTCCAGGTCAGCCTGAGCTAGAGTAAGACCTTAGAAAAAAAAAATATCATAATATGTTATATTATATTATATTATATAATGTATATTATAATAGATTATTAAGTGCAATGAGGGGGCTTTAGTTGGAAAGGAGTCAGGACAACAGATCCTCTAGGATTAAAAAAAAATAAACTGCACTTTGAAGTTGTAATAACAGTGCATGAGACAAATGACTGTTATTAATCATAACATTCTTCACAGCAGTAGCTCTTCAGTATTTGGCCTGACTTTGCATTGTAAATGTCTGGTACACATTTCTCAAAAATATTCTGTTTTCCCTTTCAGAACATCCTAAAAGAATTGCTTACAATGGAAGTTCACTGTAACTGCCATGCTGGAATCTAAGCCGGGCTTGGTCATTTTATAAGCTATAATCACTTCTGACACACTAGAGAACTTATCTTAGAGTGGTCAGAACCTGTGATTTCCTACTGCCCAAGTGTTAGCGTGCTAAAATACAGCTTAATAAATAGAAGCGCTTAAAAGTGGTTAGAGCCCAGCCAACGGCAAAACATCACGCTTGCGATGACGTGGGCATTTCAAAGCTTTGACAATGTTAACGTGCAACCTCGCAATTGTCCTCAACATGGTTTAGATTCGTTGTGGCGTGATCCTTTGTGGAAATTGTCACCAGATGGAGGAGGGCATAAGTAAATAGTTTCCTGGTAATGACATGCCTATGCTTCTGTGGGCCCTGGTTTCGTTGTCTTTTTTTCTTTCCTTCAGTCTATCTCCTCTGGGCAGACTAAATGTATGCAGCCCATACATTTATTTGGAGGAATCTTCCTGTAGCGGTTGGAATGTACAATGTCCCCCATGGGCCCACGTATTTGCACATTTGCTCCCAGGCCCGGTGGCCCTACCTGGGAAGGCGTAGGAGATGGAGGCTTGTTAGAAGTCTGCCCCTGCCACAGGACCTTGAGGACAGCTGGGCTCCGCTTGCTCGTTCGCTGTCTCTGTCTTCCTCCCTCGCTCCCTCTCTCCTTCCTGTGATGTTGAAATGTGATCACGGCCTCTCACTGCAGCCTTCCAGGCCTTCCCTGCCACGGTGAGCTGAACCTTCTGGAACTGTGAGCCTTGTTAATCCTTGTCTTTCTCCAAGCTGCTTCTGGTCAGGTATCTTGTCCAAGCAATGAGAAAGTAACGGATGTACTTTCTAGTGTTCTTTTTTTTTTTTTTTTCAAGGTAGGGTCTTGCTCTAGCCCAGGCTGACCTGGAACTCACCGTGTAGTCTCAGGGTGGCCTCGAACTCATGGCGATCCTCCTACGTCTGCCTCCCAAGTGCTGGGATTAAGGGGGTGTACCACTATGCCTGGCCCTTTCTAGTTTTTTTTTTTTTAATCTTGAGGTTTAATCCACTTTAAAAACTGTATAGAACATAATAAAACACCACTTCTCAATCACAGAGAATCGTGTTTTCCCACTAGTAGGTTTGTTGAATGAGAATAGGTTTAAACGACGGGCTGAGGTGATGACTCGGGAGGTACGGTCCTTGTCATACAATCATGAAGACCTGAGTGCGACCCGAGAACCCACGTAGAAAAGCTGGCCGTGCTGGAGACCCCAGCACTGGGGACGTGGCGTCAGGCAGGTGACCGTGCATCCCTGGCCAGCCAGGCCAACGAGAGACCTTGCCTCATAAGAGGTGGATGGCACCTGAGGAACAACTGAAATTGTGCTGTGGCATGCATGTGCACACACACACATGTGTATCTGCACACATAAAACAATAGATTTCAAAAATTTTAATAAAAGAATATATATATATATTGGTTTTCTGAGGTAGGGTCTCATGGTAGCTCAGGCTAACCTGGAATTCACTATGGAGTCTCAGGGTGGTCTCGAACTCTTGGCGATCCTCCTACCTGTGCCTCCCAAGTGCTGGGATTAAAGGCGTGCGCCGCCATGCCAGGCCCCGAATAGATATATTTATGATAATATATATAGCCTATATTATATATCATTATTAAGATTAATAAATGTTGACACATAGATCTACAAGGAACCACAGAGGTCATCGATTTGTGCTGTTTTTCACATTGGAGAGTGGTTGTTTAAAACACTTTAGCTAGGTATGGTGGCACATACCTTTACCCCTAGCACTCAGGAGGATAGCCATGAGTTTGAGGCCACCTTGAGAATTCCAGGTCAGCTTGGGCTAGAGAGAAACCCACTTTGAAAAACAAAATAAATAAAAACAGCTCAGTGAGTTATCCAGAGCCAAGAATCACATAATGGATTTCATATGCCAAGTTTGCCTCTAATCTCTCACATGCATTTTATTTGCTAATTTACTTAATTTTCAGAATCATCATATTAACAGTCAAATTACAAACGTTTAGAATTTAAGTTGTTTAGGAACGCTGGGGCCCGAATCCGGGTGGCTCTCTTAAAAAAAAAAAAAAAATTGATTATTTGTAAGCAGAGTGAGAGTGAGAGAGAGAGAGAGAGAATGGGCACTCCAGGGTCTCTAGTCATTGCAAACTAACTCCCGATGAGTTTGTCAGTTTGTGCATCTGACTAACTTTACATAGGCACTGGGGAATCGAACCCTGTCTTTAGGCTTTGCAGACAATCGTCTTAACCACTGAGCCACCTCTCCAGCCCCTAGGTGGCTTTCTTAATGGTGCTCCCTGTGCGTGCCGTGGTCTGTAGTGAGAACTAGAAATCGTTTTGTCCTTACAACAACCTAATGAAACGAAAGTTTTGTCAGTTTTCAAATGCAAATGAATAGGATCCAAGAGGTCACCTAGTTTCGTGTGGACCATAGGAATCCTGGTCCTGCCATTTCCTGACTGGTGGGAATACAGATAATTTGCACATTTCACTAGTATCATTTTTCAGAGAAGCGCTCTTTTTTTTTTTTTTAAATTTTTATTAACATTTTTCATGATTATAAAATATATCCCATGGTAATTCCCTCCCTCCCCACCCCCACACTTTCCCGTTTGAAATTCCATTCTCCATCATATTACCTCCCCATTACAATCATTGTAATTACATATATACAATATCAACCTATTAAGTATCCTCCTCCCTTCCTTTCTCCACCCTTTATGTCTCCTTTTCAACTTACTGGCCTCTGCTACTAAAGCGCTCTTGACCTAAGTAATAATCAACACAGATAATTCTCTTGGAACTGCTAAATGGCGATGTAAATTGGAAAACTAATACCTTTTAGCGAGGCAGGTAATGGGGCTCATTTTAATAACTCTACTCTGTCGAAACTTGCTCAACATATTCTGCTGCTGAAAACCTCTTTCAATGACATTAGAACTATTAGGGGCAAGAAAGGCGTCTTGGGTGAAGGACGAGCAGTTCGCTTTTGTTCAAGCTTAAAATCCCAGCTCTTGGTGGTTCCTAAACTCCAGCAAGCACCACAATCCCCAGGAGGGCTTGTTAAGACACAGGCTGTTGAATCACTGCCTCTCCACACACACAGTTTCTAATTCCTTGGGTCTGGAACGGTGCCCAGGAAATTGCAGCCCTAACTAGTTCCCGTGGGATGCTAATGAGTTGCGGATTCTAGTACAATATTCCAAGAACTACTGTGGTCAGTGGGAAAGTAATGGAAGTAAGGACGTGTGTGGAAATTAAGCCTAGAGCGTAGAGGAATTTCAATATCAGTTCAAAGCCATGGGCTTAAGACGGTTAAAAGCATAGTGACAAGGCTGAAGAGATGGCTTAGCAGTTAAGGCACTTGCCAGTTAAGGTGCTTGCCTACGAAGCCAAAGGACCCAGGTTCAATTCCCCAGGACCCAAGTAAACCAGATGCACAAGGTGGCACATGCATTTGGCGTTCGTTTGCAGTAGCTGGAGGCCCTTTCTCTCTAATAAATATTTTATTTATTTATTTATTTGAAAGCAACAGAGAGAGAGAGAGAGAGAGAGAGAGAAAGACAGACAGACAGACAGAATGGGCACATCAGGGCCTCCAGCCACTGCAAATGCACTCCAGATGCATGTGCCACCTTGTGCATGTGGCTTACGTGGGTCCTGCGGAATTGAGCCTCCAACGGCGGTCCTTAGGCTTCACAGGCAAGCACTTAACCACTAAGCCATCTCTTCAGCCCCAAATAAAATATTTTTTAAAAACATAGTGACAATGAATCATACTTTAGGAAGGATGATAAAACATCAAGTTCTCTATTTTGACTGCTATGAGGTAATTGTGTGGATGTTCAAAGGGACCTCAGTCTCAACAAGTGTAAAACTGGACTCTCACATAACTTATTTTTCCTTATATATATATTTTTAATGTTAGTGGACACATTATATTCCCATTTGGCCACCCTCAAAGCCCAACGGTCATCCTTGACATCTTGTGCCCGTGACATTGGTAGCTCTTGGTTGCTAAGCCCTGCTGCTTAACAAAAGAAGTATCAAAGCTCTCTGTGCTCCATTCCTGCTACCTGAACCATCCTGTTTCTTGGAGCGCTGTTAGAAAGCACCCAAAAACCCACTAGTGTTTTTCTGTCTCCAGATTACTTCCACATTCACCATCTTTTCTTATAAAATACACGTTTTACCATGCATGGTGGCGCACACCTTTAATTCCGGTACTCAGGATACAGAGGTAGGAGAATCATTGTGAATTCCAGGTTATCCTGGGCTAGAGCAACACCCTACCTCAAAAAAAAAAAAAAAAGCAACCCTAAAATATTTTTAAAAATAAAATAAGGGCTGGAGAGATGGCTTAGCGGCTAAGCGCTTGCCTGTGAAGCCTAAGGACCCCAGTTCAAGGCTCGGTTCCCCAGGTCCCACGTTAGCCAGATGCACAAGGGGGCGCACGCATCTGGAGTTCGTTTGCAGTGGCTGGAGGCCCTGGCACACCGATTCTCTCTCTCTCTCTCCCTCTCTTCCTCTGCCTCTTTCTCTCTCAAATAAATAAATGAAAAGCAAAAATATTTAAAATAATAAAATTAAAAAGGGCTGGAGGGATTGCTCAGTGGTTAAGGCGTTTGCTTGCAAAGCCAAAGGACCCAGGTTCAATTACCAGGATCCATGTTAGCCAGATGGGCAAGGGGTACATGCATCTGGAATTTGTTTGCAGTGTCTGGAGGCCCTGGTACACCCATTCTGTCTCTCTCTCTCTTCCAATCTCTCTCTTTTCCTTTGTCAAATAAATAAATAAATAAATAAAAATAAAATATTTTTTTAAAAACCCAAAAGGTGGCATGTAGTGTGAAAGTGGAAATGAGACGATGGCGGAGGGGAGGGGAAGCAGGAAGGGAGAAGAGAAACAGAAAAGATAATTGGTTGAAAGTACAGCATAATGAAGTATAATTCTTTGCATGCTGATAAAAGCGTAAAGGAGAAGATTGGCTGCTCTGAGACGCAGCTTAAGCATCAAGACATCTCCGGCCCGGAGCGAGCCTGTCCGGTGACTACAGGTGACTGTGTTTATGTCCCTTACTTCCGCGTCTGTCTGATGCCACCTGGAGAGCCCTGGTTGTACGCAGTTACGCTCACTGACGTAACCGTTACTGCCCTTCCCCAGCCCGAGGACTTGCTTAGGGCATTTGCACACGTGCCGGGGCTTGGGATGTGCGTGGTGTGTGATGCGTGTGCCTTGTGCGCATGTTTCCTGGGGCGGCTGAGTATCCTCGCCGCCCTCATCTCTCCGCTGCCGGCTTTTTCCTTGACGCGGAGCCTTTCATTCAACATGCAGCTGGCATTTTCACTGGTTTTGTTTTTGTTTTTGTATATATATAATATATCTATATATATACAATATATATATATTGTATATATATATATACACAATATATATATATTGTATATATATACAATATATATATATATACAAACTATATATATATATGTGTATATATATATATATATATATATATTGTTTTGTTTTGTTTTTTCGAGGTAGGGTCTCACTCTAGCTCAGGCTGACCTGGAATTCACTATGTAGTCTCAGGGTGGCCTCGAACTCACATGAGAAGCATCGCAAAGATTGGACTTGGTGATGGACTGATCGCTGTTCCTGAAGCCCGGGGAAATATGACCTGCACCCCCGTGACTGGGTTGTAGCATCCTGTCTTCTGACACCTTTAATGTTTTTCTCTCACAGAACTGCCTAGAATCAAACCCTTGTCACAAGGAAGAGCTTTGCATGTTATCTGCATGGTGGCAGTCCCTGTTTCGGGAACTTATGAAGGACAAAAAGAAGTCTTTTGTGCGCCAAATAACAACACTGGCATGACAGTAATGCCTGCCTGATGTTAGGGAGTTTAGCATCCTTTTCCTGTTTTAAATGTGCACTCCTGTCTTGAATGGTGTGAGCAAACAATTTTACAGACAGACTTGTGCTTCTGGATTTTAAATAATGTGGAATGCCTGACCTCTGTAATATTAAATTGTATATTATATATATAATATGATGTACATAATATTAAAGGACCAGATGAGGAGGAGATGCCTTCCAGAAGTAAGGAAATGAACAGATAAAACTCTGAGGCGATCACAGGCGGGGCGGGTGTGGAGCTCTGTGCCCGAAAGTAAGGGTTCTGGGACTTGAGCCAGGCGTTGAGGGGAATACACTGAAATGGTGCTCCCTGCCCTTCATAATGAAATCCAACAGCCATCTCCTGAACAAAGCCACAAGATTAAGAATGTGCAGGTCATACTGAATTTTGTTTAGCTGAGCAGCTTGTATCGGAACTGCGCTCCGGGGCTGGAGAGACGGCTTAGCAGTCACGGCGCTTCTTGTGAAGCCTAAGGACCCAGGTTCAACTCCCCAGAACCCACGTAAGCAAGATGCACATGGTGGAGCATGCATCTGGAGTTTGTTTACAGTGACTAGAGGCCCTGGCATGCCCATTCTCATTCTCTCTCTCTTTCTCTGTCAAATAAATAAATACATAAATAAGATTATTTTTAAAATGTGTGTTCTGAAGAGTTCACTAATGAAAGTATGGCAGAATGGATGAGGGACAGTCTTTGTGCACAAAGAACTTATCTGTGAAATGAGGAAATGGCCTTAAAGGCTGGAGAGATGGTTCCCTGGTTAAGGTGCTTGCCTGCAAGGCTTAATGACCCAGGTTCGATTCCTTAGTACCCATGTAAAGCCGGATGCACAAAATAGTGCATGTGTTTGGAGTTCCTTTGCTATGCCCATTTTTTCTCTCTCCCTCTGCTTGCAATTAAATAAATGAAATGCTTTAAAACTATATTGACATGACTTTGAGACAACTACTATAGGAGAGCAGATTTTTATAAATAAAATTTAAATCAAAGCCTTTCATTGAATGTAGTCTGAGCAACATGCTCGCATTCAGAGAGATGCTTAGTTCTCCCTCTTCCTAGCTATGTCCTGATCCTCTTTGAGCCAACACTATCTATCCTTTCCCCTTCTGTTCTTCTCAGATAAGACCAGAAACTTCCCCTCCGCGAGCTCATTGCCACCAGGCCACAGAGCATTTCCCTATCATTAGAACTACCAAATGACTGGAGCCTGGGCCATTTATTTTTCCCCCACAGGCTTTTATCTTGTGACACAGAATCTCAGTCCAGATTACTGGCCTCCAGTTCTTGCTGTTTGTCTACAAGCACTGATGTCCTGCCTCCCCAGCTGAGCTTGGGTCTGCACCTATCATGTCTTTAGAAGTAGCTCTTGGTGTCTCTAGAGATCAGGTTCTGTCACTCCAGGGTCCTTCGTCCCTATACCCCTGAAATAACCAGTTGCCTCCTTTTGCCCAGGACTTGGGATTTGTTTCGCATAGGAAATTTCTACCCAAACCTGGGTTTATCACACAGAAAGCAAAATGAGCGGTTCATTGTGCCACCAAAGCCGTGCGCCGCTCTCCCCTGGGCGCAGGTGCACGTCACTGAAGTAGCAACGTGCTTGCAGTCACTTCATCTCAGTCCTCCACGGGTTTCACGACAATGAACTTTCTGAGTCGGGAATAGTGCTTCAACACCTGTAATTTCTACATTCAGGAGGCTGAGACAGGACGGTTTCCATGCATTCTTGGCCAGCCTTTGCTACGGGGTAAGATCCCCAACCCTATTACTACACACACACACACACACACACACACACACACACACACACACACACACGAGAACATCAAATAAAAAGAATTTCTGCCATGTGTTGGTGTAGTAGTCAGTTCCAACGTTGCTGGGATGAACCTCCAGACCAGACATGGTCTATGGGAGGATGAAGGGATTTATTGAAGCTTACAGATCCTGGGGAAGTTCCATAGTGGCAGAAGGGGTTGGCCTGCTTTCACAGGACCAAGCAGAGAGAGAAAAAGGCCAAAAGCCACCGCAAGCAAGCACGCTTCAGGAACCCCAGGCAAAGCTCGAGCACTTCGCATATCTTTAGACTGGAATTTTCCAACTATACCTTAGGGCTGGACCCTAGCACTCACCCACAGTGACATCTCCTCCAGCCAGGTGGCTGGAGATCCAAATTACAAGCTTTTAATAAACTTGTGAATCACCTGGTGGGACAGCCATTCAAACCACCACAACTGGTTAAGTATTTAGTGAGAAGGGCTAGGTGTATAAGCAGGACCAGGATGCAAATTAAAGCAGTCTTCAGGTCAAACAATTTAGAGACAGAAAGGAAGTCACGTGGCTGATGTGTTAGTCACACATTACTGTGATAAAATACCCGAGGAAAAACAACTGAGAAGTAGGAAAGACTTTCTTCGGCTCATAGTACAGAGGGTTCAGCCCATCAGCAACTGGCTCAGTGGCTCTTGGGCCTGGGGCATGCCAGAACATGCTGGCAAAGAGGGTGTGAGGCAGGAATCTGCTCACCACGCAGCGGGCAGGAAGCAGACGGGGGAGAGGGGAGCAGAGATGGATCCTTCCAGGGCAGGCTCCCACGGCCTCTTGGGTTCCACCACTTCCTGCTAATATAGGCATATTAGGAATCCATCATGGATCAGCTTACATCCCCTATGACCCCGTCACCTGTGAGCCTTTGCGGGGGACATTTTACATCCAAATAAAACAAGATGTGGTAAAAGGTTCATTTGAGGGCTGGAGGGATGGCTTCGTGGTTAAGGCGCATGCCTACGATGCCTAGGGACCCAGGTTCGATTCTCCAGGTCCCACGTCAGCCAGATGCATATGGTGGGATATGCATCTGGAGTTCATTTGCAGTGGCTAGAGGCCCTGTATTGCCCATTCTCTCTCTCTCTCCCTCTCTCTCTCTGCCTCTAATAAATAAATAAATAAAAGTAAAATATTTTTTGAAAAGGTTCATTTGATATAAACATTAAAAAGCATGTATTTACCCAGTGTGTGTATGTGTGTATATGTGTCTAGAAGGCTAAATGCTGTACAAAATTTTCAGAAAAATATTAGTAACCTTAAATTAGTAATGGGATATAATGACTAAAGTACAGCTTAATATCCAGGATAACTAATTATCAGAATATCCTCAAGTTTTAAAAAATATTTTATCTGCAAGGGGAGAGAATGGGCACACCAGGGCCTCTAGCCACAGCACATGAAGTCCAGATGCATGCACTGTTTTGTGCATCTGGCTTTACATGGGTACTGAGGAATCGAACCTGGGTCGTTAGGCATTGTAAGCAAGTACCTTAACTACTGAGCCATCACTCCAGCCCAGAATATCCTCAATTTTATGTTTAATCATAAGTGTTTAGTCATGCCTCTCTTAGGAAAACCTAATATAAGGTAACACCCAAAGCAGATAATTGGTTATTTTTGTGTTAATACATCAGTATTTCAAAGAAAAAATTTAAGGTATATTGTGTAAGTATCAGAAATTTGGAAAGGAGGTGACTTGATATTTTTATTTAGAACATTTTGTGAAACTGACATTTTAAATGGACTGTAATTATCTTAGAAGGTTTGACATATTTTTCTAGACAAGCTTATGACAATTGTTTTCTTTTTAATTTTTTGGTTCATTTTTATTTATTTATTTATTTGAGAGCGACAGACACAGAAAGAAAGACAGATAGAGGGAGAGAGAGAGAATGGGCGCGCCAGGGCTTCCAGCCTCTGCAAACGAACTCCAGACGCGTGCACCCCCTTATGCATCTGGCTAACGTGGGACCTGGGGAACCGAGCCTCGAACCGGGGTCCTTAGGCTTCACAGGCAAGCGCTTAACCGCTAAGCCATCTCTCCAGCCCAACAATTGTTTTCTTGCATTTGACCACTAATTTAGCTTTGTAATTAGTTTCATAAAATGAAAAGTTACCTTAGTAATCAAAGAAGTGTTTCCTAATTTAAAGCTTTGTTTTTCCCATTTAGAACCAATTAGCTATACTTAAGATGTACTTACAAGAGTTTCTCTTTTTTTCTAAATTCTATTTATTTATTTGAGAAAGTCAGAGAGAAAGAGGGAGAGGGAGAGAGAGAAAACAGGTGTGCCAGGGTCTCTAGCCACTGCAAATGAAATCCAGATGCATGTGCCACCATGTGCATCTGGCCCACATGGGTCCTGGGGAATCGAACTGAGGTCCTTTGTTTTTGCAGGCAAATGCCTTAACCACTGAGCCATCTCTTCAGCCCTTAAAAGAATTTCTTTTCTTTTTGTTTATTTTTATTTATTTAGTTGAGAGCAACAGGGCCTCTAGCCACTACAAACAAACTCCAGACGCATGTGCCACCACATGCATGTGGCTAACGTGGGACCTGGGGAACCGAGTCTCGAACCGGGGTCCTTAGGCTTCACAGGCAAGCGCTTAACTGCTAAGCCACCTCTCCAGCCCAAGAGTTTCTTTAGAGAACAAGAGGTCTTGCATTCTGAGGTCCCCACTAGTTCTCACGGGAGAGACCATGTTCTTACTTCTATCCCCACTTTCACTGTTAAGTGTTGGCGTTCCTAAAACTGCATTTTCTCATGTGAGATGATTTGCAGATAGCGCAGCTTTACTGGGTGGTTGGGGTTTCTGAATCAGGGGTTTGAGGTGGGTTGGGAATGGACACATCGAGGAAGGTCCGCAGTCATGTGTGCAGTGTGCAGCTACCGCACGGGTCCAAGGCAGAGAGCTTGAAGAGCCAGCAGCGTTTCCTGACCGTCCCAATCCATCCGCGCCTCAGATCCTCCTTGCGTTGTTTCTGCGCATCCAGTGAGAATCGTGCTGAAGTACCGGCATGGTGGGATTTTCTGTTTCTACGTGGAATGTGGTTTTCTTTTTCTTTTTTCTTTTTTTTAATTTTTAATTTATTTATTTGAGAGCGACAGACACAGAGAGAAAGACAGATAGAGGGAGAGAGAGAGAATGGGCGCGCCAGGGCTTCCAGCCTCTGCAAACGAACTCCAGACGCGTGTGCCCCCTTGTGCATCTGGCTAACGTGGGACCTGGGGAACCGAGCCTCGAACCGGGGTCCTTAGGCTTCACAGGCAAGCGCTTAAACGCTAAGCCATCTCTCCAGCCCATTCTTTTTCTTTTTTTTAATTTAATTTTTATTAACATTTTCCATGATTATAAAAAAAAAAATCCCATGATAATACCCTCCCTCCCCCACTTTCCCCTTTGAAATTCCATTCTCCATCATATGACCTCCCCATCACCATCATTGTACTTACATATATACAATACCAACCTATTAAGTACCCTCCTCCCTTCCTTTCTCTTCCCTTTATATCTCCTTTTTAACTTACTGGCCTCTGCTACTAAGTATTTTCCATCTCACGCAGAATGATTTTCTTTTTCTAAAATGTAAGGTTACTAAAAATCCAGGCTGGCATGGTTGGTGATCTGACAGGGGCTCTGGTTTCCAAAGTCCCTACACGAGCTTCACCATTCACTGGGTTCCCATCCTTCACGCCTCTTGGCCATCTGGCAGGTGCTGGTGGAGGCGTCACCTGTGCCGCGTGGCGTCTTGTTTTCTCTCTGATAGCAGACTCCCTGTTCCGTTAGCCGACTCCAGTCTCACTCAAGAGGAGTCCACTGTGCGTCTGTTCTATCCCAGGAATCATATAAGGTGCAGGCAATCTACAGGATACTTGTTGGATGGGTGAAGGATGGCGGTGCTGAGGATAAGTGCTCCTTGGATGGTGGGAGGCGCTGGTGCTGAAGATGAGGGATGATGTCGCTGAGAAAGCCAGGACAGGAGGAAGTTGTCGCGTGTGGCCATCATCTCCCCGAGGAAGGGATCCTGCCCGTCACGTTCATCCCAGTATCTGGCACAGAATGTAGCACATCCGTGATTCAGTGAGCGTGTGTTGAAGGACGGCTGGCGTATAGCTCAGCTTGCACAGTGCTCGTCTCACGTGCTTGGAGCCCCGGGATTAGGACCCTGCACCACGGAACGCGGGTATGGTAAACCAGGCGTGGTGGCGCACGCCTTTAATCCCAGCACTCGGGAGGCAGAGGTAGGAGGATCGCGGTGAGTTCGAGGCCAGCCTGAGACTACAGAGTGAATTCCAGGTCAGCCTGGGCCAGAGTGAGACCCTGCCTCAAAAAACCCAACAAACAAACAAACAAAACGGGTATGGTAGCACACATCTCGGGAGGTGGAAACATAGCATGAAATCCTGACTCAAAAAAAGTTTTTGAGGGCTGGAGAGATGGCTTAGCGGTTAAATGCTTGCCTGTGAAGCCAAAGGACCCCAGTTCGAGGCTCGATTCCCCAGGACCCACGTTAGCCAGATGCACAAGGGGGCGCATGCGTCTGGAGTTTGTTTGCAGTGGCTGGAAGCCCTGGCGTGCCCTCTCTCTCTCTCTCTCTCTCTCTCTCTCTCTGTCACTCTCAAATAGATAAATAAAAATGAACAAAAAATTTAAAAAAAAGTTTTTGAGCAGCCTGGTGAGATGGCTTAATGGTCAGGGCACTTGCCTGCAAAGCCTAAGGACCCAGGTTCAATTCCCCAGTACCCACGTAAGCCAGGTACACAAGGTAGCGCATGTATCGGGAGTTTGTTTGCAGCTGCTGGAGGCCTCAGTACACCTTCTCTCTCTCTCTCTCTCTAGTAAATACAAAATATTCTTAACAAGTTTTTGGATGAATGAATGTGGAGGTGGTTGAGGAGAGACGGAAGGTGAAAGGATTTGTTTGGGAAGCATGTGCACATTACTGGCTGACAGAAGAACGTGTACAAAAGTGACAGACATATGGAGGTACGTGATTCCAGAAGAGAAATAATGTGTATATGTCCACTTATTACATACACTTGTGTGTGTGTGCAGATACACGTGGGTGCATGTGTCCAGGGGTGTGCATGTATGTGGAGGCCAGAGAACAGCCTCAAGTGTGTTTCTGGGGGCCGTCCACCTTTCCTTGAGCCTTGTCCTGGAACTCACCATTAGGCTCCATGGCTGGCCAGGACCCTACCTTGAAAAACCAAAAAATAAAACAAAACAAACAACAACAACAAAAAAAACCCAACATTTTTGTTGTTTCAAGGTATGGTATTACTCTAGTCCAGGCTGACCTGGAATTCACTAGGTAGTCTCAGGGTGGCCTCGAACTCACGGCGATCCTCCTACCTCTGCCTCCCAACACCTACATTTTTTAACACAGAAACTTCTTTGTAGTTCCAGCCCTTCTAAAGAGTACATTCACAGCAAGAACAGCTCCGAAATCAGAACAGATAGCATTGTTCTCACAATCCAAAGATTAATTCAGTTGAGTAAACTTGGTAGGCGAAAAAACTTGCAGATTTTGCCACACAGTTAAATGTCGTACTTTCTTCACTTATAGCACAGTTAAACCTTCGTCAAGGTATAACAGCCTCTGGAAGTGATTTCAACCGAACGACAAAAGAAATGGGCTAAAATTCACTTGAAACTGGTTCACACCAGCTCTCCTGCTTGTACCATGAACAGCTAAGATCAAGTCACAAAACATTATTTTGAGGAGAAAGGGTTTAGTGAACCCTAGAAATTGGGTTTGATTTATGCCAGAAAATCTGCCTTTTCACTGCTTGAGATTTCTATGGAAGAAAGCCACAGTCTTCCACCAAATGGTTTCTAAGGAAACCCCTTATAGCCCAGCGTCTGAAAACAATTTGGTTGTTAATGAGAAATGGTTCTCACGGTGGGAAAGTGTTGGCTGAAAGAAAGGGCTTCTAGATTGGGTAGTCTGTAGAAAATGTTTACTGTTCCGCGCTTGTGTTTACGAAATTTCTACACAGAGTAAATGCTTTTTAGATCTTAGTTCACAGTCCTTATTTGTCAGTGTATTTTCTTAAACGTAGCTAGGGCAGGAGAAAGAAATATTCCTGCTAAAAAAATGTAGAGACTTGAACTTGCAAATCTGTTCAAACAAGTTGAATTCCAGAATCTTCCCGCTCCACTGAGTCTTTCAGTCTACTTGGAATTTGGGCATTCTAGAATCTGTTTATTAGCATTAATTAATATGTAAATTAAATTACTTTCTACAAAATTGCATCTAAAAATCCTAAGACACATTTATGTTTTTAATTCTGTCTTTAAAAATGTGTTTTGAAAAAAAATACTGATCAACTCTGAAAAATGGTAAAGATATGCTATATGTCCTTAATATCAGATAGTTAGCAAAAAAATTCTTTATGTAAAAATAAACAGCCATATCCGCTTCATTGATATGCAAATTTGCTTGTCTTTAATAAATGGTAAAATTATACATACTAAGAAAGTCCAGTAAGTTGTATTTATGTTGCTTCAAGTTCTTCCTCCAAAGAAATGAATTCCAGTTTTCACTATAGTCCTCTCACCAATTTCAAGATTAGATTTAACATATGATGAAACACTCAGCCTTGAAGTTTAAAATGCCAGCTGGGCGTGGTGGCGCAAGCCTTTCATCCCAGCACTCGGGAGGCAGAGAGGTAGGAGGAGCGCCATGAGTTCGAGGCCACCATGAGACTCCATAGTGAATTCCAGGTTAGCGTGAGCTAGGGTGAGACCCTAACTCGAAAAACCAAAAAAATTAAGTTTAAAATGCCAGACACACAGTCATTCTAAACGTACCTACTGAAGTTAGATTTCAATGTAGCCATATCTATATTTTCTCGATAACCTTTAAATGAAACCAAAGGAAACTCCTTCAGTAATTCATTCATTTCATTCTAGCATTCTTCAGAAGCATGAATGAATATATGAAGGGAACCGAAAAGCAGTGATCACTAGAAATCCATAGGAAATGTGTTTAGAATTTTTTTTTTTTTTTGCTCCGAGAGTGGCATAAGTGTTTCCGTCCACTTCAGTGGATGGCTACTCGGGTACCTCTCTGCCCATGGCTGCCATCAGTC
Source organism: Jaculus jaculus (assembly GCF_020740685.1). NCBI lineage: Eukaryota > Metazoa > Chordata > Mammalia > Rodentia > Dipodidae > Jaculus > Jaculus jaculus. The sequence goes on along the minus strand of NC_059120.1, from coordinate 50,897,640 downwards.
CATCTGTCCCCTAGTGTGCTTTCTGCCTTGGAGCTCTGCACAAAGCCGAGTTGCCAAGTGTCTTCTTGTCTTCCCTTGTTCTCCTCATTTGACCCCCGGCTCCTTTCTCTTTCTTCTCTGGTCTTTGAACTTCCTTTCGACAGCTGCTTCCATTTGCAGCTCGGCCTTGGGCTGGGGGAACCAGGCTGCCAAGGAAAACAGGAAAACTAAGAAAACAAGAAGGCTGGCAAGTGCTCGGCATGTGTGGCAGCTCTCCGGCTGTCCTCCCGGGGTCTTCTCCTCCGCTGGGAAGGAGGCGACAGGCCCTAAGGGACCAGAGGTCTGTGTTCTGGTCAATGTTCTGTGGCTACAATGAATGTTTTTGGTGCTTTGTTTTGAGACAGGATCTTGCTGTGGAGCCCAGGCTCTCTGCATGCCATCTTCCTGTTTCTGCCTCACCCGTGCTGGCATTACAGGCATGCCCCGCATTGCAGTTAATGGTTTATATGACATTTGAGTTGCAACATTCAAGAGGGAGGGCATGTGAGGAATATGACCTTCTCTTCCATTCTCCCTCTCGTCATGGAAGTCGGAGGGCAGAAACTTCTCTTGTCCGCTCATTCAGAGTAATGCATCGGGTATCAGATATGCATGTACATGGAAGTATTTCATAAGTATTACTTCATGAGGAGAATGAAGAAAACACAAGTTTTTTAAATAGATTTTATTTACTTACTTGAGAGAGAGAGAGACAATGGGCACACCAGGGCCTCCAGCCTCTGCAAATGAACTCCAGATGCATGTGCCTCCTTGTGCATCTGGCTTACGTGGGTCCTGGGGAATCGAACCAGGGTCCTTTAGCTTTGCAGGCAAAGGCCTTAACCACTAAGCCATCTTCTACAGCCCTAGAGACCACAGTTTCCAAATCAAAATATGAGCAAGAAAATACTGTCTGGTCACTGAATTGTTAGGCGACACTGCGTGATTGTTGGGGCCTAAGGGTATCTCTCTGGAGTGACTGAAATGGAGGGGTAACCTTGTCTTTGTGGATAAAACAGCCGGAAGCTCAAGCCGGGCGTGGTGGTGCGCAACTTTAATCCTGGCACTCAGGAGGCAGAGGTAGGAGGATCACCTTGAGTTGGAGACCATTCTGAGACTACATAATCAACTCCGGGTGAGCTTGGACTAGAGTGAAACTCTACCTCAAAAAAAGGAAAAATAAATAAATAAAAATAAAAAAATCTGCAGGCGCATTGAAGGTGGTGTCTGAAGGAGGTGCCCACAATAGAAATGTTTCTTTTGTTTTTCTTTCTTTCTTCCTTTTCCCACATGCTCCCCAGATAAGACAGCAAACTAATGTGGGCAACTCTGCTTTAGACCTAAGAGGGGTATTTGTCGTTGCTAATGGGACCCGCCCTGTGTCGCACACTGACGCACACAGTATGCCGCGGTGGTCACTGAACTAAGATTAACGAGCTTGACTGAAACTGGAGACATCCGTTCAGACCACCGCACCATTTATTGGGTTCCAACTCAACCCACCCGTTTCTGCCTTCTTTAATTATCTCAGTGAAAATCAACTTGTATTCAGGGGAAACGAGACTTCAGTGTGAGCACACCATTCTCACTTTGGTTCTCCTCCGGTTCCCGTTGATTTATTTCTTTTGCTTTTCAAGGCAGGGTCTCACTCTAGCCCAGGCTGACCTGGAATTCACTATATAGTCTCAGGCTGGCCTTGAACTCACAACGATCCTCCTACCTCTGCCTCCCAAGTGCTGGGATTAAAGGCGTGCACCACCACAGCCTGTCTCCTCCATTTCTTAAATCTATTATATATGGCAATAAACAAAGATACAAAGACCCTTGTCTAACCCTTTGGAGAAAGTACAGACTTCATTCTATATCCACATACATTCTTGCAACTTTTCCTTTTTTAAAAAAATTATTTATTTATTTTTATTTATTTATTTAAGAGCAACAGACAGAGAAAGAGGGAGGGAGGGAGGGAGAGAGAGAGAGAGAGAGAGAGAGAGAGAGGGAAAGGGAGAGCATGTGCACGCCAGGGCCTTCAGCCACTGCAAACGAACTCCAGACATGTGCACCCCCTTGTTCATCTGGCTAACGTGGGTCCTGGGGAATAGAGCCTCGAACCGGGGTCCTTAGGCTTCACAGGCAAGCGTTTAACCACTAAGCCATTTTGCCAGTTCAACTTTTCCTTTTGTGGTAGGTGAGTACTGGATGAAATAAAACTTTTTCTTATTAATCTTAAAAAAATTTATTTATTTATTGGTTTATTTATTTATTTATTTATTTATTTGAGAAAGAGAGAGAGGGAGGGAGAGAAATAGGCATGTAGAGAGAGAATGAGAATGCCAGGGCCTCTAGCTACTGAAAACAAACTCCAGACACATCTGCCACCTTGTGCATCTGGCTTATGTGGGTCCTAGGGAATCAAACCTGGGTTTTTATGTTTCACAGGCAAATGCCTTAACTGTTAAGCCATCTCTCTCTAGCCCAATAAAACTTGATTTTTTTTTTCAAGGTTGGGTCTTGCTGTAGCCAAGGTTGACCTAGAATTCACTATGTAGTCTCAGGCTGTTCTGGAACTCATGGTGATCCTCCTACCTCTGCCTCCTGAATGCTGGATTAAAGACGTGCGCCGCCACACCTGGCTTCTTGTTAATCTTATGACTTCCTTGAACAAGGTTTGAGGAGTTCTACTCTGTTCAGCATTTCTCAACCCCAGCGATCCTGCAGCTCGAGGCTCGTTGTGGGAAGGCCATCTTGTCTCTGTGCACTGGATGAGACCACCCACAATTATGACCATCGAAAAGGGTCTCCAGACATTGTCATGTTCCTGGGGCTGGGGAAAAACTGTCCCAATTTGATAGCTGATTTCAAGCTGGGGACACCATGCAGTGTATCTAAGATGGGGCCTTCTGGGAGATGAAGGCCTTGAGTCTGTCATGGTCTTCCCTATACTCGGTGCATAATTTATACAAGGTACCAGAGCGGGGTTGGAGGGGGAACACGATGGCCTGAAGTAACTTGTAGCCAATAACTTGTAATCCAACTTGACTCTTTGTTTGAGGGACATGTGAAAAGATTCTTTGGAGCAGTAAGTAGCTTGAGCTTCCTAGGTATGTGTGATGAATGTCCAATTTACATAATATTATACATTAAAACACTTCCATTCATTGGAAATTCTTCACAGTTTTCTTTAAGAACTTCTTATTGAACAGTTGGTTATTATGCAAAGAATGAATTTGAATTTTGTTGTTTTGTTTTATTAGCAGGATATTTAATTTTTTTATGTTCAAGTTTTTCCTCCAAATCTTTTATAAATCAACAGTTGTGTTATGGATTTAGGGGATAATAACAGCACCTGTCCCCCTAAGTAAGAGTTCTTATTGTTTAAACAGCTGTCTACAATTTGAACATTTTCCTAAGCATATTCAGTTTTAAAAGAATAATTATGGGAAATAAACAGATCTTATGATTGTTTAACTGAAGCAAACCTAATTGCTCAGCTTATTACTAAAGATATATAGACACCTTAAAAGGAACCTAAAAAGTAATGATTCCAAATCCTATAAGTAAACATTACAATTACTTAAGGCCACAGCCTAAGCCAGTTGTGGTGGTGGCCCATGCCTAAAATCTAACACTCAGAGGGCAGAGGCAGGGGCTTGTGAGTTTGAGTCCAGCTTAATCTGCATAACGAGTCTAGACTAGCCTGTCTCGAAGACAGACAGGCATTTAAGGTTTAGGGTATTATATGATACAGTATTCAATATCATATTTGAGCTGACGAGGTGCTGGGCAACTTAGTTGTTAGTTATATTAATGACATAATGAATTTCCAGGGGATCTCATGTTTCCCTGGGATTTATCTAGTTCTTTGTACATGAAAACGTAACTCAGTGAAGCTGTATTATGAGTCTGAGTTTAGGGCTAGACAGATGGCTTAGCATTTAAGGCAATAGCCTGCAAAGCTGAAGGACCCACGTTCAATTCCCCAGGACCCACGTAAGCCAGATGCACACTATGGCACATGTGTCTGGAGTTCGTTTGCAATGGCTAGAGAGGCCCTGGCACACCCATTCTCTCTCTAGCTCTCTCTCTCATAAATAAATAAATAAAATAATAAAAGGGTCTCAGTTTATTTAGTTTTTTTTTGTTGTTGTTGTTTATTGATAGATACACACCCAGGAGATATATACTCAGTTCTATTTTAAGTATCTCCTCATGGATCTGGGCTATGAAGATGTTTATTTTTTCAATTCTAGTATTGTTTTTGCATACATGAGTGTATTTTCTTTATTTTTACTATTTTTAAAGAGTACCATGCTAACCCTTAACCAGGTATGCTCTGGTCCAGTGTTTTGTTTCTTTTTTTTTTTTTTAGTTGTTTGTTTTTTGAGGTAGGGTCTTGCTTTAGCCTAGGCTGACCTTGAATTCACTATGTATTTTAGGGTGGCCTTGAACTCACAGCATATCCTCCTACCTCTGCCTCCCGAGTACTGGGATTAACGGTGTGCGCCACCACGCCCGGCCAGTGCCCTTGTTATTAAGCATTCTCGTGCATGGCTCCGTCCTGCTCTGGGTTCCGCATTGTATGACTCCTGCGTATGCAGTGAGTTTTCTAGTGTGTCTCCTGCTCTATGGTTACAATGCAGATGCTTTGATCTTTATATTAAAAAAATACAGGTGAATTTTGATTTGTTTTAAATAGAACCCAATGGTCCAGTCTGTTCTAGTGACAAAGATACATTTACATGCTTTTGATTTCTAAAACTGATAGTGATTTCCCTGTTGCCTCAGTCTATCTTCCACCTGCAAATTAGACAGAAAGTTGGATGTGTGTGTACACAATACAGTATTGTTCAAGTGATAATCACTTCATGATTCTGAAATAATTTTACTACAAATGATTCAAGAGAGTTGATTTTTGTTTTGTTATTGTAGCTTATATAAATGAGATGGCTAAATCGGATTTATAGAAAATTTGAAAAGTTGGATATTTTTTTTTTTTTCCCCTGTCCCCACTTTTATTTAATATAGTTTTTGAAGTCTTAGTCATAGCAATAAGGCAAGAGACACACATAAAAGGGGTACAAATTGGAAAGGAAAAGATCAAATTATTGTTATTTGCTGAGAAGCAACCATCTCTGAGTTTTCCATGTGGTCATTGATGTCTTTCTCCAGTTGACCAGCTGCTGCTTGTGGAGGAGATGAGCCATACTCCTAACCGTTTGGTACAATGGTCTCTATATAGCCATCCATGCAGCTCTCACAGCTTTTAATTTTTTTTTTTTTTTTTGAAAAATTTTTTTTTTAAATTTTTTTTTTTAAATTTTTATTAACATTTTCCATGATTATAAAATATATCCCATGGTAATTCCCTCCCTCCCCACCCCCACACTTTCCCGTTTGAAATTCCATTCTCAATCATATTACCTCCCCATTACAATCATTGTAATTACATATATACAATATCAACCTATTAAGTATCCTCCTCCCTTCCTTTCTCCACCCTTTATGTCTCCTTTTCAACTTACTGGCCTCTGCTACTAAGTATTTTCATTCTCACACAGAAGCCCAGTCATCTGTAGCTAGGATCCCCATATGAGGGAGAACATGTGGCGCTTGGCTTTCTGGGCCTGGGTTACCTGACTTAGTATAATACTTTCCAGGTCCATCCATTTTTCTGCAAATTTCATAACTTCATTTTTCTTTACCGCTGAGTAGAACTCCATTGTATAAATGTACCACATCTTCATTAACCACTCATCTGTTAAGGGACATCTAGGCTGGTTCCATTTCCCAGCTATTATAAATTGAGCAGCAATAAACATGGTTGAGCATGTACTTCTAAGGAAATGAGATGAGTCCTTTGGATATATGCCTAGGAGTGCTATAGCTGGGTCATATGGTAGATCAATCTCTAGCTGCTTTAGGAACCTCCACACTGTTTTCCACAATGGCTGGACCAGATTGCATTCCCACCAGCAGTGCAGAAGGGTTCCTTTTTTTCCACATCCCCGCCAACATTTATGATCATTTGTTTTCATGATGGTGGCCGAAAAGTTGGATATTTTAAAACAACATTTTGTATAAAAGCATCTTGAGATATTTCCCTAGTCATTCTGTGCTGATAATAATCATTGCTGGCTGCTCCCTAATAGTAATTAACCTTTATTACAACACTGGGCTTGTATTACAAATCATGCAATTTTGGAGCTAATTTATGTAGCATATCTGTGAGTGTGAGAAAGAGCATGAGGGAGATCAGAACAATTAAATGAGGACTGGAGAGATGGCTTAGTGGTTGAGGTGCTTGCCTGCAGAGCCAAGGGACCCAGGTTCGTCCCCAATACTCATGTAAACCCAGATGCACAAGGTGATGCATGCATCTGGAATTTGTTTGCAGTGGTGGGAGACGCTGGCATGCCCATTCTCTCTGTCTATCTCTCTTTTATCTCTCTCTTTCATTCTCTCTCAACTCAATATATAAAATATTTTTAAAAAGAAAAATTAAATGAATCATATTCTATACAAGTATGATCTATATATACACTAAGGCTTAGAAACTAGACAGTAAGTCAGTGATGGGCTAGCTTAGGGGAGGCTGGGGAATTAAAGCCAGCAGCACAATTACTATCATTTCCATTTTGAAGATGAGAGATTTGAACCATGGAGAGTGAAATTGCTCTTTTATGTAGCAGAGTCAGATTTGTTTTTGTTTTTTTGAGGTAGGGTTTCACTCTAGCTCAGGCTGACCTGGAATTCACTATGGAGTCTCAGGGAGGCTTTGAACTCATGGCGATCCTCCTACCTCTGCCTCCCAAGTGCTAGGATTAAAGGTGTGCCCCACCATGCCTGCCAATATTTTAATATAGATTTTAAGCCTGAGGGTTAAAAGAAAGTGAAGCAATCAGAAAGTAAGACACACTTCTTTGAGAACAAGGCTTCTCAAAGAAGGGATTTTCTTCAAGTGACTTGCTGTGGACTGCAGATAGGATTTTGGAAGCTTTTTGAATTTTCTTATGAACTGAGTTACTGAGGGACCCTCCCCTCCTCTACCTTTGTTCTCCTTTAATAATTGAGATTATAGGGTGTCTTTAGAAGTGCCTTGGGGTGGCCCTGGAGGTGTCAGAGATGGGGTTTCAATCTGGTAAGATAATACTAGAATCGCAGGAGATATTTAGGACATGTCTTGGGCTGGGCAGGAGGCTTCTGGGTGAGAGTCTTAGAAAATTCTGGGAGACACCTGGGAAGGGAGAAAAGCCTTAAGCAAGTGTGGTTAATTGTGTTTGGAAATCTTTTTAAAAAATTATTTATTTATTTCTTTGACAGCGACAGGCAGAGAAAGAGAGAGAGGGAGAGAATGGGCGCACCAGGGCCTCCAGCCACTGCAAACAAACTCCAGATGCATGTGCCCCCTTGTGCATCTGGCTAATGTGGGTCCTGGGGAATTGAGCCTCGAACTGAGATCCTTCAGCTTCACAGGCAAGCACTTAGCCACTAAGTCATCTCTCCAGCCCAAGACTTCTTTTTTCTTTTTAATTTAAAAACATTTTGTTTTTATTTATTCATTTGAGAGAGGGAAAGAGAGAATGGGCACACTGGGCTTCCAGCCACTGCAAATGAACTCCAGATGCATGTACCACCTTGTGCATCTGGCTTACATGGGTCCTGGGGAATTGAACCTAGGTTCTTTGGCTTTGCAGGCAAATGCCTTAACCGCTAAGCCATCCCTCCAGCCCGTGTTTGGAATTCTTGATTCTCAGCTGGTGAGAGGCTTTGACCAGACTCCATTGTAAGGGGCTTCTTCCCCTTCTCCATGTCCATGATTCTTCTGGTCTTCTGTCTCAATTTTGCCCTTTGAGATTTTGCTCCCTCAATCTTAAAGCTTGTCAAAGGCCAAAGGTCTGTTTTCTATCACTTCTTCCTTGCTGAACAGGAGTGTGGACCCAACCTTTGGAGGGGTCAGAAGTTTCAGCCTGCCTGGTCTTAGCAGTGTGGTCACTAGGTGGGAATCTGGGTGAAAGGGTTTCATTCCTGGAGGCATCAAGCCATAGATAAGCAGTGCATCATGCCGCACATTGCTATGTCAAACCCTAAAACTGGCAGCAGGACCTTGCTGCCCTGAGGTGCTTGATAACTGTGATGTCAGACTTAATGCAAAAATGTCTTCACTCTCCGTTGGAGAATCTGCTTTTCTTTTTCAGATGGGAACTGGGCTTGAGATAAACGACTGAGTGCACTCTGCCCTGGCCCCAGCTGAAACCACAGAGGAATTGGGGAAATGAGCAAGAGTGCTGCTCTCTCAGTTAAGCTGATATCAGCACAAGGGTGATGGAGAAAGATACAGAGGACACTCAATACCTACCAGACCAGAGATCCAGAGGCTCCTAAGTGCCCATCACTGAAGTAGACTTAAAATGCTCCCAGCATGGCTCAGAGGATCTTGTGGAAGAGGTGGGTGGAAAGATCGTTAGAGCCACAAGTTGGGTCATGTTGCACAGAGATATTGCCTCTCCCCCATAACTGACTGCTGCCCCCATGATGCATGACCCACAATCCCCATGGGGTTGACCTGTGTCCCAATGAGGAAGGCCTCTTCAGAAAAGGGGCAGGGAGGAGGGAAAGGGTGGTATCAACATGTGATGTTTACATACAAAATATGTCCATATCTAATAATAAAAATAAATAAATAAATTAAAAAAATGTATAACTTAATGCAAAAGAATCTGTCAGAGGGCTGGAGAGATGGTTTAGTGGTTAAGGTGCTTGCTGGCAAAGCCAAAAGACACAGGTTCAACTCTCCAGCACCCCTATAAACCCAGATGCACAAGGTGTTTGTTTGCAGTGGCTAGAGAACCTCGTGCTCCCGTTTTCTCTCTTTCTCTATCTGCCTCTTTCTTTCTCTCTCTAATAAATAAATAAATAAAATTCAATAAAAAGAATCTGTCAGAGCTTTAGTTTGGGTTTGTAAATCTTGAAGGACTGGGGACATACTGTCGTGTGTGTGTGTGTGTGTGTGTGTGTGTGTGTGAGTGTGTATACACACCCAGTTTACTCTTGTGTTGCTGTCAGAATATTAAGAGCCTCTTGTCTTATAATCCTGCTGCAGAGACAGGACTTGAGCTTCAACGCCTGTCCTGTTAATCACTATTCTGTGCTTCTCAGGCTCCATTGCCTCAGTGTGAAAGAAATGGTTCCCCATGAGATTTCACATGCAGCGTGTTTTTTGACAGAGCTCCAAGCATCTCTCTTCAGGCAAGCCCTGGGAATGAGAGATGACCTATAAATTGAAGATGCCCTTTCTGATTTGGGGGTGCATATGAAGCTAGAATTTTTCTGGAGTCACCAGCTTAAAGAGCTGAGAAACACTGTGTGTTCCTCCATCTCTAGCCCCAGGAGCCACTCATTCATCCAGACTTCCCGTGCCTGTGTCTCTCAGGAATGGAGAGCAGTCTCGGTGAGAAAGTGGGGGCATCCGATAGAGAGATTTCTACCAGCCCAGGACTGGAGTGAGGGAAAAACTTAATGGTGGGAATGCAAGTTTGCTACTTTCCTTAAACCTGTACTTAAGTGAGGTTAAAAGTCATAAGGCAGGGCTACAGAGATGGCTTAGCAGTTAAGGCGCTTGCCTGTGAAGCCTAAGGACCCACGTCCCACCCTCCAGAGCCCACATGAACCAGATGCACAGAGGTGGGGGAAGTGTAAGGTCACACATGCCCACTAAGTGGCACGCATGTCTGGAGTTCCATTTCGGTGGCTGAGGCCCTGTGTTATGAGCATGTAAGGACCAGCATATGGTCCAGGGCCAGGTTAGGATAAACAAGTTTGTTGTGAGAGTAAAAAATGCAAAGTCAAAGCTTGTAAGCAAAACTAAGTCTAACTGTGTGCAGTGACATAGTAGGGATTAGCAGATGTGTGTGTGAAACTATTAGATAAGTATTGGAAGGTAGAAAAACCCCAGCTGCTCAGCAACCATTGTCTCAGTCTCCCCGACATTATGACTGACTGAAAGGTTACTCAGCAGTCCTGACTGAGACCCCCGCGAGACACATCACCGATCCGAATTCATCGGCCCGACACGCTGTCCGAATGATCATCCGTAAGCCAGAGCACTAGCTTACACCAGCGGACCAAGACTCGGCTTGGAGCGCAGCTCGAACCTCGCGTTGGTCAGGTCGTAAAACGTCGTAAAACGTCGCAACTCAAATCCCGCGTTGTCAGGTCGTATACATGTTAGACTCGTTAGAAATATTCTTGTGTTAGTAATGTAGCGATGAATATAATTTGGATATATATTGTATTAGCTATAATATTAGTTGTGATAGTTTGGGCTTGCTTGTGTGTGACTTTCATCCCAGTAAACTCCTTTGCAAGTATACCAGTGTCTGAGTATCATTGACCTTCGCCGGCGGAATCCTCTCAACCAATCATCTTTGAGAGGGTGCGCGACACCCTGGCACTCCAATTCTTTCTCTTCAAACAACAACAACAACAACAAAGTCGGTAATAAAGCAGCATCTCCCAAGGTCTTATAAGCTTGGGGATCCCTTTCCGTGTGTACGTTACCCCAGATCTCAGAGGGTGATGGCTGCTGAAAAGGGAGCCTCTCTCCTTGGTATTGACAGCTTTGCCTAATCCCTAACCCTCAGCCCCACTCTTCCCCCACCTTCTTCATTGTAGCAGTTTCAGCACACTTGACCTTGCCTCATAGAGTTTGTGAGCACACAATCTTCCCCAAGATTGGGCATGACTGTTGACCTATGTTTTATCCTTACCCATCAACACATCCTCTGAATTATTACTTAGTAACTGTTTAATTGTAAAGCCTGAGTCAAATAGAATTTGATTAAATGAATTTTGTTAAATCCTAAGATGATATGGATCCAAGTCTTATTTTATCTTTATAATCACCATTTTCTCAGTTATTGATGTATCAAATGACTTTCTGATCTGTACAGGGTAATGAAACTTATTCAAGCCCCTATTTGGCCATAGCTGATTAATATCCCCAAAGGGAGTTTAGCTGTTGAAGTTCTTTTGGTTGCAAGAAATAGGTAAGTGATTATCCAACAAAGGCCTTCTGCATAGCTACTCAGCTTTGCGTTGCAGTGCTGAACTTCCGAACCAGGCACAGTTTATGGGAGGCAGGGATTTACCAACGCTTACAGATCCAGGGAAAGTTCCATGATGGTGCAAAAGAAAACCTACCACCAAAAACAAGAGCAAGAAGAGCCAGCCAAACAGCATGGACCCCCCCCCCCCACACCCACCCACCCAAGCAGAACTCAGACTCTCTGAATAACTTAGGCTGGAATTCCAGATCTGCCTCCAAACACACCTTAGGACCGGACCCTAAGATCTGCCCATGGTGATACCTCCTCCAGCCAGGCAGCTGGAAATCAGAGAAGCTTTAATAAAACTCCTGAATCTATTGGGGGACATCCCTTCAAACTACCCACACCCCTTCTTTATGTAAGGGACTGAAGACCGAAGATTGCTGAAGAAAGACCCCGGACTCAAAGAGCATGTAAAAACAAAGATTGTTTATTCTGCAGAATCAGCCAGCACGCAGGCGTCAACCATTCATACAAAATGGCTACCAAGAGGAGCACACAGGCTCCTTTAAAGCTCAAGGAAGGGAATTCCAGGTGGGTTGGGTCATCTTCTGACATGATTGGCTAGGCAAACAGCAGTTACACTTGTACATCTCTGATTGGTTGGGGCAAAGGCGCGTGAAAGGGACATGTTTGGACATGTCTCCAGGAGCTGACTCAGCCCCCAGAGCACAAAATGGTGGCTGTCTTCCCTGGCCTCAGCTCCCAAGGCACAAAATGGTATCTATCTTCCTGGGCCACATGCCAGGGTCACTGATGACCAAGAGCCCACCCTTTGCTTGTGGTTTTTCCCCAAAGCCTTGCCTACCTCCCCAGGAAACTGAAACTTAGGCCTAGTTAGGGCGGCATCTTACTGAAGCCTGTCATGGCGTCAGTTTGGTCCCTTTACTTTACAGAAAAGAATACCTAGGGAAGCTCACAGACTGGGAAAATACCACTGAGCGAGCAAGCTTTGGGGAGCTGAGGAGCCAGGACAGCTCTGAGGCGTGGAGCACCGAGCACCTGAACATCTGGGCCAGGACACTTCACGACACATCCATGGACTCAAGATTCCAATTGCCAAGCGTTGGATCAAGCCATGCTGAATCAGATCTCAAAGCTTTGATTAGGAAAGAGGTTCTTCTTATAAAAAAAAATCTAGTCACTGGACACAAGAGGATCACCTGAGGGCACGTGGCACTACCAAGATTCGGTCTTGAGAATGTGAATTTAGAATCCCCCAAAGCCCCAAACAAAATGAGTGTCTTCTAGCTTCGACGTCATATAGACAGAGACCCAGGGCCAAAGTGGAGGAGCAGTGGCCAGTGCTGAGGGACAAGCGAAGGTGGGAATGGGGAGTGAGCGTGCTGCGTCCCCTGAGAGATGGGCGGGGCATTGCAGGCCTGAGGAATTGCTCTTCCTTGTCTTGATCCTAACAATGAGCGATGGCTTAACGGTGCGGTCCCGTTCTGTGAAACGCATTGTTAAGTGATTTCGTCATTGCGTGCCCATGATGGTGTGCACTGACTTTTACCAACTCAGGTGTACAGGTAAACCAACGATAGTAAATCACACCTGTAATCCCAGCACTCAGGGGGCTGAGGCAGGAGGCTTGTTATGAGTTTCAGACCATCCTGGGCCACAAGAGTGAACCCTGGGCTAGAGTGAAATCCTGCCCGAGTAACAGAAACAGTGCTGTGGACAGCTAACCGATTCTTGCACACGCCTAGATTGTAGGTAAACCACTCTTTCTGGCCTCTCAATGCAGTCGAGAGACACAGGAAACCAAAGATCCGCGAGATGTATGAGGCCACTGTCAGAGCACGAGACTTCTTTCTTTCCCCTTTCCTTCCTTCCTTCCTTTCATTCTTTCTTTTGATTTTCGAGGTAAGGTCTCACTCTAGCCCAGGCTGACATGGAATTCACTATGGAGTCTCAGGGTGGCCTCGAACTCACGGCGACCCTCCTACCTCTGCCTTCCGAGTGCTGGGATTAAAGGCGTGCGCCACCACGCCCGGCAGAACATGAGACCTCTTAAGCAGAAGTAGGACTCTATAGTCCATGACTTGATGACATCATCATCTATTGTCATTGCTAAGCGCCTGTAAGTGGTCTGCACCAGCACTCCCCCAAGCCCCCAGGGCTGCCTTCGTTGCCCTGGGAAGGCAGCTGTGACACCTCTCAGTCAGCAGGAACTGTCCAGCTCTGTTATAACCCACGCGACCACCGCTGTAACGCAATCTGTTGTTCACCAGCGCATTTGTGGCTAAATGTGTTTTCCTTGGAACTACTATATTCTGATGTCCTTCAACTTGTAAACAGGAAGCGCAGTCATTGCTTCATGTTTCAGAATACTTAGCTACGTAGCGTTACAACTAAAATATTGGCCCCGAAAGGACATGGGAAATCGGGCAATCTCACACGTTGGCACAAAAGTGCCATTTTGTGGCATTTGGGGGTGAGGGTGACGGTAGCGATTGAAGATGTTTGACACTTAACTAATGCAAACACTCGTGAGCATCTATACATATTGTCTCACTCCTCAGAAAACTCCGGAAACGTGTGCGATTTTGAGTCCCATCTTACACGCACAAGAGCTAAGGGCAGACAGAGTGAACTGTGGAGCCAGAATTCAAATTCCCCAACTTAATATCCGTGTCTAAATTGTTGAAAGTGCAACTACTTCAGGAATTAAACAGCTTAAAAGACATCTAAGTTTTAGGGTGGTTCAAAAATAAACCTGATAAATCCCTCTGAATTAAAATTTCCCTTTTGCCCAGAGCCTCTTCAAGTCACACTAAAACTCTGATATTTTATTATATGTTATTTATTTATTTATTTGCAGAGAGAGAGAGAGAGAGAGAGGGAGAGGGAGAGAGAGAGGGAGGTATTGAGAATGGGCACACCAGGAACTCCAGCCACTGCAAATGAACTCCAGATGCATACAGCACTTTGTGCATCTGGCTTATTAGGCTTTGCACACAAGCACCTTAACCACTGGGCCATCTCTCCAGCCCCGATATTTCTCTTAAAGGGAGTTTTATATGAACAGTTTCCAGAACAACCGTAATAATGGTCATTTACTGAACAATTGCAACACGCCAGCATTATGATATATGAGCTTTTTGTCTTAATCTCACAACCCAGCGAAGTAGACACTCTCCATGACTGAATGAAGTGGCTATTACTATTATTGTATATTCTTACAATAATAACACATAGAATACCTGCACAGTAATTATGCAATAGAAACATAGCCACAATATGGATTTAATGTTGCATGCCTTTAATCTCAGCACTCAGGAGGTTGAGGTAAAAGGAACATCATGAGTTCGAGGCCAGCCTGGGTTATAAACAAACTCCAAGTCAGTGTGGAGTAGGTAAGATACCCTCCCTAAAATATAATAATAATGAAAGAACCATAGCTATGGTTATGTAGTTACTTGAATAAACCCTTGAATGATGAAGCCACGAGGACGCAGGTTGGCTGCAGCCTTGGAGTAGCCTGTGGGAAAAGATGCCGTCATAGCTTTGAGCAAGATTCTTGCTGGAGATTTCACTTGGCCTGGTGGTTGTTTTTTTTTCTTACTTTCCCTCCAGAATGATTCAGTTTCAGAGTTGGTCTTAAACCTTCACCCCTCCACTCAGGAGAGCTTCCATCTAGAGAAGGAGCATTAAGGGTCCCCTGCTGGGGAGCTCAGTGTAGGGGACAGGGGCTCCTCAGCCACCTGCTGGACGCTGCTCTGGCGCGAGTTCGTGGGGCAGAAACATGGGCAGCAGTGTCATTGACGCAGGTGCCAAGAACCTGTCTCCTTCCCACCTCCCGCCTTTCTTTCCATGGGGCGACTGTGTCTCCTTTGTAACCCAACCTCCAGATTCCTTTGAAAAGGAGAGGTACACCCCTCAGCCACTCTAAGAACCTGTTAGTTTCCTTGTAAAGAAGGGGAGAAAAATACCAGTGATTCATTTGAATGAGTTAGAAAGCCGTCTCTTTTCACATGAAAATCTTTACACCGTGTTGTCTGGAAACCACAGCATTGGACCCCAGTTGACTTCTCTGCTGTTTGTACCAGCTGAGAATTTGCCTTGTGGTTCTAAAAAAAAAAAGAAAATAGAATAAACAGACAAAATGGTAACATCTTACCCCCCGCCCCCCAAACGGAACTTTCATTCTCGTAATGTATTGTTGACAGTTATTCGATTCTTAAATCAGGTCATAACGACACAAGAGATACTGCCTAAACCAATGACCACACCAGTCGTTGATGGAAGTTTCCAGAGGGTGTGGAGGAAATGGCTCGCCAGTCCTTTTTCTCCCAACTCTTCTAATGCTTTGCCCTTAACAAAATCGGTTTGAGAATGCTTCCCAGAGCCTATGACATTCTCACCTTTTCCCTTGCATAAGAACTCGCTCTCCCCACTTTTTCTCTTGTTGTTATTTCACGGCATGGTGTCAAGTATAGTCTATTGGAAACTCCTTCTGTAATTTAGGTTTTAAGCAACGTATGATTTACTCTGTTATTAAAAAAAAAAAATCCTAACTGGGAAACTTCTGGCATCCTTAACTTACTTCTATAATAACTATGGCAAAAGGACAGATAAACACTAGTCAATCTGGCATTTTAAAGGAAGAGGACCTTGTCAACCAGTTAAAAAAACTGAAAGTCAGTTTTGTCCTGAATATCTTGCTGGGCCCATTATGCATACAAAGCGGGCCACAGCCCACTTACAAGGCCTCTGAATGAACCCCATTCATTCTGCCCTTGGAAAAGTCTCTCCAGCCACAAACAGAAACAGTAGTCACAACCTAATTTCATTGGCGCCGATATCAGCAGAGGATAAAGCCAAGAGACCATTATGAAAACTCGTGTGCTTCCTCTGGGTGATTACATAATTCTGTATTCAGTGGTCGTATTTGTTTACTTAGATTATAAAATGGCTCAGTGGTCCTGTGACATCACATTTCATGCATGGAACACCATTTGAAACATGGAGTGCTTCAAGGCAAATTTGCATCCTAGGGTTACTAAATACGCTAAGATGTCCTCAGGCTTTCAGAGGGAAGGCCTTGTGTTTTTCATTACCATTTAATAAATATGATGAGAATTCGGAACTACAGTTCGGTTAGCTAAATCCATTAATCACATGCCGTGCATACTCACACGCGTTAGGGAAGGGCTCAGAGATGAAAAAATCGCGGTGGTGTGTGCGTGTTAGTGTGAGTCCAAGTGGTATCTGGAGAGAAATTTCTTTTTTTTCCCCCCTGTTTGTTTGATTTGAGGTAGGGTTCCCCTCTAGCCCAGGCTTACCTGGAACTTGCTCTGTAGTCCCAGGCTGGCCTCAAACTCACAACAAGCTTTCTAAAGTGCAGATCTGATGTGAACCTACTTTGCCTCCATGACTTCCCATAATCCTTCGAGGGGAGGCCCATGCTCCGTGTGCCTCACAGAGTCCTGCTGGCCCCGATGTCCGCAAACCTGATCTTCCAGCCTCTCTCTTCCCACCCCCCCCCAGGACACTGTCGTCCCTCCCCTGCCTCTTCCTCCCTCGTGTGCTCGCTTCTGCATATTTCTACCCGTCCTCTCTACCTCCCAGACCACTTTCCCATTTAATCTCACTAATCTCCACATACCCTGACGTCTTTGCTTGAAGTATACTTTTTCAGAATGACTTTTGTCTGTATTAACCAATTGGGAATTAACTGATGAAAATTTAGTGCCAGATGATAAAGGTCTTTTTACATGAATTTTTAAATATATATTTATTATTATTTATTTATTTGAGAGACAGAGAGAAAGAATGGGTATGCCAGGGCCTCCAGCCACTGCAAATGAAACCCAGACACATGCACCGCCTTGTACATCTGGCTTATGTGGGTCCTGGGGAATCGAACCAAGGTCCTTTGGCTTTGTAGGCACCTTAAAGTCTAAACCACCTCTCCAACCCGATGAAGGTCTTTTAAAAGTGCCTTTCTGTGGTTTAAAACTCTCTCTCTCTCTATCTAACTATCTATGTATACATACATACATACACAAGCAGAGAAAGACAGAAGAGAAAGAGACAGAGAGAATGGACATACTAGAATGTCCAGACATTGCAAATGGACTCCAGGTGCATACGCCACTTTGTGCATCTGGCCTTATGTGGGTACTGGGGAATTGAACTCAGGTCATTAGGCTTTGCAGGCAAGTGCCTTAACTACTGAGCCATCATCTCTAGAGCCTGAAACACTCCTTTTAATATCCTTTCGTGGGATAAAACATGTAAATAGATAAAGGGTGTGGTGGTTTTATTCAGGTGCCCCCCATAAACTTAGGTGTTCTGAATGCTAGGTTCCCAGCTGATGGAGATTTAGGAATTAATCTTCCTGGAGGGAGTGTATTGTTGGGGGAAGGCTTATGGGTGTTATAGCCAGTTTCCCCCTTGCCAGTGTTTGGCACACTCTCCTGTTCCTGTTGTCCATCTTATGTGGGTCAGGGGGTGATGTCCACCCTCTGCTCATGCCATCATTTTCCCTGCCATGGTGGAGCTTCTCCTTGAGTCTGTAAGCCAAAATAAACTTCTTTTCCCACAGGCTGCTCTTGGTCAGGTGATTTCTAACAGCAGTGCAAGCCTGACTGCAACAAAAGGAAAAGCAAGAATGTGAATATAAGATCTTATTATACCTCACGTCCTACATTAACCTTTAGGCACTATTTATAGCATGCCCCAAGAGGCAACATCCCAGACACTGCTTAAAAAAAAAAAAGAAAAGAAAAAGAAAACAACTAGCTCAGGCTGGAGAGATGGCTTCGTGGTTAAGGCACTTGCCTTCGAAGTCTAAGGACCCAGGTTTGATTCCCCAGAACCAATGCAAGCCAGATGCACATGGTGGTGCATGTGTCTGGAGTTCATTTGCAGTGGCTAGAGGCCCTGGCACGCCCATTCTCTCTCTCTCTGCCTCTTTCTCTCTCTGCCACTCTCAAATAAATAAATAAAATTAAAAAATGAACAACAACAAAAAAAAATTAAAAAAAAGTTCAGTTGACAAATTAGGGACCATTTAAAGCCAAAGGAATACTTTGTTCGTTCTTACATAACCACAGATACTTGGTGTCTATCTGTTATTTGGATCTATCATCTGTTATCCATCCATCTTCTCCCCTGTTGCGCACTCTATAAGTTCTTGGAATCATATTAGGACATTTCCAGTGCCGGCTCTCCTTGCTCCGTATGAACGCACCACTGGAACCCTGGCTTTGTGACGATGGGATCCAGGCTACAGGAAGGTGCCGCGTGATCTAAGGTGGAGACCCCCCACCGCCTCGTGTTAGTTGATATCATGTTGACCAACAGCTGTTGAGTCCCACTCCATTTCCTTTGAAAGTCTGAGCTCTGTCTTAAACCTCCCCCTCCCCAATGAGGCTACTTTGCTTTGCTTGGGGAGGAAGTGTACAGTTTTGAAATTACGGGCTTAGAATGAACATCTGGGGCTGAACATGTTTCCCAGAAAAGAATTAAAGTTTGACCACGCCTTCCAAGGTCAGGGTCCATTGTGGAAGAGGTGGCGGAAAGAATGCAAGAGCCAAAGGAAGGGTAGGGCTCCTTACAACGTGCTCCTCCAGACACACAATGGCCTGGATATCCATGACCTCACAGTGCCTGACACTCCCTACACAAGACCATCATAAGACGAGGAAAAGATGATGACGTCAAAATAAAAGAGGGACTGAGTGAGAGGGGGAGGGGATATGATGGAGGGTGGAGCTGTGAACGGGAAAGTGAGGGAGAAAATTATTATGGCTTATTGTCTATAGTTATAATTATGGAAGTTGTCAATAAGTTTTTTTAAAAAAGAATTAAATTTGGGGGGTTCAGAAAATGATACCCCAAAATGTAGTAGTTTGGTGTTCTGAGCACTCTGAGTTAAAGAAGACTGGCATGCCTCAGTTGCCAAGTTTCTCTCTGACCCTCTCCTGCCCTCCCATTTCTCACCACATTCCTCTCCCCTGCTGCAAAGCTTAGAAACCAGAATTCTTCCCCCAAGTGAGTCATAGAAACCAGATCCCTCACTGCAACTGCCCCACGCACCACAGCAAGGGGTCCTGCCCACAAGAGCCCCAAGAACCCAACAAACAGACCTGCTGAGTGTTCCCTGCAGTTGAGCGCGCACACACACACACACACACACACACACACACACTCTCTCTCTCTCTCTCTCTCTCTCTCTCTCTCTCTCTCTCTCTCTGGTTTTTTGTTTTTGTTTTTTTTCTCTCTAGATAGGATCTCATTCTAGCTCAGGCTGACCTGGAATTCACTATGTATTTTCAGGGTGGCCTTGAACTCATGGCACTCCTCCTATCTCTGACTCCAAAGTGCTGGGATTAAAGGCGTGCGCCACCACGTTCAGCACATACTCTCTCTTTTTAAAAAAATATTTTAAAAAAATTTACTTATTTAAGAGGGGGGGGGGCGGGTATGGTGGCACACGCCTTTAATTCCAGCACTTGAGAGGCAGCGGTAGGAGGAGTGCCATGAATTCAAGGCCACCCTGAGAATACATTCCAGGTTAGCCTGGGTTAGAGTGAGACCCTACCTTGAACCCCCCCCCCAAAAAAAAGAAGAGAGAGAGAGAGAGAGAGAGAGGAAGAGAATGGGCATGCCAAGGCCTATAGCCACTTCAAACAAACTCCAGACACATGGACCACCTTGTGCATCTGGCTTATGTACTGGGGAATCGAACCTGGGTCCTTAGGCTTCGCAGGCAAGCGCCTTAACCGCTAAGCCATCTCTCCAGCTCAATGCAGGCATTTTCTGATATGTACCTCCAAACTACTCTGACCTCTTTACTACTCAGATTCACCATTGCTTCCATATTTTTTTAGCAGCACCTCTCTTCTGTTTACCAACTTCTGTCTTAGTTCCTTCCACCTGCTATAAAAAGAACAATCCAGACTGAGGGGCTTATAAACTTATAAGCAAAGGTTTCGCACAATTCTGGACGGTGGGAAATCCCCAGGAAAGATATGGGCAGATTTGATGTGTGCTGAAGGTTCACTCATCGTTTGTATACGGCCTTCTGTGCTTTGCATTCACAAAAGGGAGCTCTCTGGGGTCTCGGTTATAGATACACTAATCCTATTGCCCGACCTCTTATGCTGTCACAATGGGAGCTAAGTTTCAACAGAGGAATTTAAAAAATATTTTATTTATTTATTTTTTAGTGATATGAGAGAATGGGCTTGCCAGGGCCTCCAGCCACTGCAAATGAACTCCAGACACATGCGCCAGCTTGTGCATCTGGCTAACGTGGGTACTGAGGAATCAAACCTAGGTCCTTAGGCTTCACAGGCAAGTGCCCTAAACCGCTGAGCCATCTCTCCAGCCTCAACATAGGAATTTTGAGGGGATAGAAGCATTCAATTTATAGCAGCCCGAAAGGCCTTCTCCCTTCACTTCTACTGCAAGGAAGTTAAGTCTTCGTGAGTGTCCCACAGTTCTTGGGTATTCTCTTCTGCTCCCCCAGCCTTCCCCACCAGCCCCTGCTCTTGCTTTTCTAGTTTGGGGATTTCCATTAATATCCCCTAAATGTCAGACATTCTCACCTCAGCCATTTCCAAAGGACTTATTAATAACCCAGCAAAAAGTTTCTGTTCTGGATTTTATTTTTTTGGCTTTTTGAGGTAGGGCCTTGCCCTAGCCTAGGCTGACCTGGAATTCACTATGTAGTCTCAGGCTGGCCTCGAACTCACAGTGACCCTCCTACCTCTGCCTCCCCAGTGTTGGGATTAAAGGCGTGCGCCACCACGTGTGACACATTTTTTTTTCTCAGTTTTTATTAACATCTTCCACGATTATAAAAAATATCCCATGGTAATACCCTCCCCCCCCCATACTTTCCTTTTTGAAATTCCCTTCCCCATCATATCCCCTCCCCATCTTAATCAGTCTCTCTTTTATTTTGATGTCATGATCTTTTCTTCCTATTATGAGGGTCTTGTGTAGGTAGTGTCAGGCACTGTGAGGTCATGGATATCCAGGCCATTTGGTGTCTGGAAGATGGCGTTGTAAGCAGTCCTACCCTTCTTTTGGCTCTTACATTCTTTCCACCACCTCTTCTGCATTAGACCCTGGCCTTGGAAGGTGCCGACACATTTTTTTTTTTAATTTCTAACATTTCTTTAGCTCTTTCTCAGGATTTCTACCTCTCTGCTATATAATTCATCTCTCTCTCTCTCTCTCTCTCTCATGCTCGTGTGTGCGCGCATGTGTGTACTCATCAGAACACTTACCATCTGAATGACAGTTGTAAAATCCTTATCTGGTTATTCCATCATCCTGGCCATGTCTGGTTCTAACCCTTGCATTTTCCTTTTGGTATGTACTCTAGTCCATATGTTGGAGGTTAGCCCCCAGGGGAGTGGTTTGGGGAGGTGGGGGGGACTTTTAAAGGGATGGCCTAGTGGAAGATCCCTGGATCTTTGGAGAACTTGCTCTTGAAAGGGGTATTACTCTCCTGGGTGAGTTCCCACAACACCAAGTTGTAAAAATCTGACCATAGCGGCTGGGGAGATGGCTCAGCAGATAAGATACTTGCCCGCAAAGCCTAAGGACCTGGGTTTCATTCCCCAGTACCCATGTAAAGCTAGATGCATAAAGAAACACATGTATCTGGAGTTATAGTGGCTGGAGGCCTTTGCGGGCTCATTCTCTATCTCCATTTCTCTCGCTCTAATTACAAATAAACAAATAATTTATTTTTCTAAAGATATACTTTTATTTATTTTATTTATTAGACACACACACACACACACACACACACACAGAGAATGGGCACACCAGGGCCTCTAGCCACTGCAAACAAACTCCAGCTGCACGTGTCACCATGTGCATCTGGCTAACATGGGACCTGAAGAATCAAACCTGAGTCCTTAGGCTTTGCAGGCATGCACCTTAACCACTAAGCCATCGCTCCAGCCTGTAAGTAAATAAATGTTTTAAAAGCTAAATCAACCTGGGCGTAGGACTCCTCAGTCTGTCTGATTCTGTGCTGGTGGTGAGTACTGCCCCCCGCACATGCCACCTCCGTTGCTATCTGCCAGGACAAGGTGAAGCTCAGAAAGGTCCTGTCAGCACTGAAAGCAGTCATGTGAGGGGAGCCCAGCCCCAGAACTGTGAGCGTAGCTGGTCAGGGATGCTCCCACTGTGGTTCGCTGTGATCCCTTCTCTCCTCCTGTCTCCAGTCTTGGAGGCAGCCGTTTGCGTCTGCGGCCTTACTTCTCATGTGAACCCGAGAAGAGTGTCCAGTTTTCATTTTGTTCAGCTTGTCTGTTAGAACAGTGGCTCCTTCTAAATCCTTATGTGTGAGATTGGAAACCATAAGTCTTGAGCTGAGATTGGGGAAGGAAAAAGAAACAATGAATTTATCTGCTTTAAAACACCCTCCGGGGGCTGGAGAGATGGCTCAGTGGTTAAAGACACTTGCTTACAAAGTCTGCCTGCCCAGATTCAATTCCTCTGCCTCCACATAAAGCTAAGCACAACGTGCAACATGCATCTAGCAATTGTTTGAGGCACTCAGGTGCACCCATATATATGCATAAATAAATATGTAATAAATACAAATTTTAAAGTATTTTATTTTTATTTATTTATGAGAGAGACAGTGGAAGGGAGAGAAAGAGAATGGGTGTTCCAGGGCCTCTAGCCACTGCAAATGAACTCCAGATGCATGCGCCACCATGTGCATCTGGCTCACATGGGTTCTGGGGAATTGAACCTGGGTCCTTAGGCGTCACAGGCAAATGCCTTAACCGCTAAGCCATCTCTCCAGCCCCATAAATAAAATTTGAAAAACCCTCTGAATTCAAGGAAATAATTGTACAAGCTGCTGTCAGTGCTGTTGACATGGCTGATAGATAATAATGTATGTTTTCCAAGCCACATTTACCCGGCCTGATTCCCAGCCCATTCGCTGACTGAAATAATTAAAGCTTCACTGAAAAGTCTGCTTGCAGAAAAACGCTGACGTCTAACTTGAGTGTCATCGTTAGCTGAAGCTGAAGCTGAGGTGGTTACCTGCGTTTAGCATATGGATTCAAGATCCAGGGCACTCACATTTCAATGTTATTCTCTTTCCCGAGGAACTCAAATATGAACACACATAGCCGACAGTATTTTCCTGCACTTCCTATGTGAAGGTTGTAGGTTATTCCTCAATATGCTTTTGCTGCTGTCAGGGTGGCCAGATGTCAAGGAACTGGCCTTACCCTCTCTCCAGCCCACCTTACAAGGAAACATCCCCCATTGTTTGGTCTGTTATTTTTTCCTTTTACTTGCCAGTGTGGCTTATTTTATTCCTGCTTGCTTGTGTAGCAGAGGAGCTGAATGTTGATGACTGAAAGTTTGGATTTCTTCCAGGCGTTGATTTTGGGACAAGTTTTCAGTCTCTTGGCTCTAATACCCATCTACCCCCTGCTCTGCCCTCTTTTCACAAGAGGGCAACCCTCTCCCTCTCCCTGAGATACTGGGTAGGGTGGTGGTTCTTGTAAGAACCATAAACAAGGATTTGTAGGGATTATATAGGCAGACGTGTATAAACTCTAGCGAGTTTATTGTGGATAATAAAATTAAAAGTCGTTGCTTTACTACTATTGAAATGAAGTTTTCTTGTGTCACTTCTTTGGTATTTATGTCGACATGAGCTTTTGCTTCTTGGTGGATTTTTTCTTAATAGTCAATTTTTATACAACTTCTGCCACCTCTCTTTGGCAGCTACCTTAGTATGTTATTTCCTTTTTTATTAAAGATTTAGATTAACATGCAATGCAGTGGGCTTTATCACTGGCATGTTCATTACACATGAAAAATATTGTTTTTTTAAAAAAAATATTTTAGGGCTGGAGAGATGGCTCAGCAGTTAAGGTACTCACCTGCAGAGCCTAATGGAACCTGAGTTTGATTCCCCAGTACCTATATAAAGCCAGATGCACTAAGTGGTACATGTATCTGGAGTCCTTTTGCAGTGGCTGGAGGCCCTGGCATGCCCATTCTTTCTGTCTGTCTCTCTTCTATCTCTATCTGCTTGCAAATAAAAAAAAAAAAATTTAAATTTAAAAAACTGGGCATGGTGCTGCACTCCTTTAATCCCAGCACTCGGGAGGCAGAGGTAGGAGGATCGCCATGAGTTCGAGGCCACCCTGAGACTACATTGTGAATTCCAGGTCAGCCTGGGCTAGAGACACCCTACCCTGAAAACAAAACAAAACAAAAAATAATTTATTTGAAAAGAGAGACAGGTCTGTAGCTACTGCAAACTCCAGATGCATACACTATTTTGTGCATCTGGCTTTATCATGGGTACTGAGGAATTGAACCTGGGTCATTAGGCTTTGCAGGCAAACACCTTAACCACTAAGTCATCTCTCCAGCCCAATAAAGATTCTTTTTTTTTTTTTTTTCAAGAGAAGTAAGCCTTTATTTCCATATTTTCCAAATAAAGGTGGCTTTTTGGTTGTTTTCTGGTGATTAGTCAAAGAGACAATCCCATGTCCTCGTCTGACTCCTCCGACTCTTCCTTCGCTTCCTCCTTGGCTGGGGTGGCCACGGCAGCAGAAGCAGCAGTGGTGGCAGTGGCCTCGGGGGCAGCGGCCACAAATGCAGATGGATCAGCCAAGAAGGCCTTGACCTTCTCAGCAAGTGGGAAGGTGTACTCAGTCTCCACAGACAAAGCCAGGACTTGCTTGTACCCATTGATGATAGAATGAGGCACTGAGGCAACAGTTGAGTAACCAATCTGCAGACAAACACTGGCAACAATGCGAACACCCTCCAGGAAGCGAGAGTGCAGGGGATCCTCTGTGATGTCAAGCACTTCGGGGTTGTAGACGCTGCCATTTTCAAACACCTGCTGGATGATCAGCCCAGGGGAGAAGGGGGAGATGTTCAGCATGTTCAGCAGGGTGGCCTCGCTGGCTCCCACTTTGTCTCCAGTCTTGATGAGCTGCACATCACTCAGAATTTCAATGGTGCCCCTGGAGATTTTGGTGGTGATGCCCAAAGTCTGAAAGAAGGAGGTCTTCTCGGGCCCCAGACCACTGTTCTGAGTGGGCACAGTGACTTCACATGGGGCAATGGCACCCTCCACGGGCAGTGGCTGGCACCTTATTGGCCAGCAGCATGTCCCTGATCTCAGTGAGGTCCTCCTTGGTGAACACAAAGCCCACATTCCCCCGGATATGAGGCGACAGTTTCTCCAGAGCTGGGTTGTTCTCCAGGTGTCCTCGGATGGCCTTGCGCATCATGGTGTTCTTGCCCATCAGCACCACGGCCTTCCCTCGGAGGGACATGCGGATCTGCTGCATCTGCTTGGAGCCCACGTTGTCTGCCCCCACGATGAAGCATTTTGGATAATCATCCAAGAGTTGGATGATCTTAAGGAAGTAGTTGGACTTCCAGGTCACCCTGTCTTCCCTGGGCATCACGGCGGAGCGTCAGGGATTGCCACGCAGGGTTTAAAGGCGATGTCACTCTAAAGAGGATGCCTGGCGAGAGGCCAATAAAGATTCTTTTTTATTAATATTTTTTGTTTATTTTTATTTATTTGAAAGTGACAGGCAGAGAGAAAGAGGCAGATAGAGAGAGAGAGAGAGAGAGAGGGAATGGGCGCGCCAGGCCCTCCAGCCACTGCAAACGAACTCCAGACGTGTGCGCCCCCTTGTGCATCTGGCTAACGTGGGTCCTGGGGAACTAAGCCTTGAACTGGGGTCCTTAGGCTTCACAGGCAAACGCTTAACCACTAAGCCATCTCTCCAGCCCACCAATGAAGATTGTTTAAGTGAGTTCTCTTTTAAGAAACGGGAGAAGGATCTCTTTGTCTACAAGTCTTATTTGAAAGTCAGGATTCTTGGTGTTCTCACTGCCATGTTTGCACACCATGATAACCCGAGGGTAGTGATGTTTTAAATGCAATTTAGAAATCCTGAATGTCACCAGATAACTTGCCAGCCATCCCTGGCTTCACTTCTTACTGGTAAAATATGTATGTGGTCTTTAGAGATCTGTTTCATATGTTTGTTCGGATGAGCATAATTTCAGAGAAGCTCCAGTGAGTAACTGATGCCCAAGGAATCACAAGAAGGGTCCTCATCGTTCAGTTAGGCGGGATCTAAGAAGAGCTCTTTGTTTTCGGACGCTATCATTGACTTACAGGTTTTCCCTGAGAACAAAGTATAACGACACGTATGCATGAAGATGACACAATGGACTTCACTGCTTTCAAAAAATAACAACGTTCTAATTTTTAAAAAACATTTTAAAGTATAGAAAATAAGCCAGAATTCCTTCTCCCAATTCCATTCCCCCCTCAGAGCCACCGCCATTGCATTCCCTCCCCCTTCTAATTCTCTTTTATTTTGATGTCATCATCAAATGGATCACAATGGGCCCTGAACCTTGGAGGGTGTGATAGAGATGTCTCAGTGCTGAACACTCCACTGTCACTTGTTCACCACTGTGGACACTCCTGAGTCACCCAGTGGTTGCCACCATCTGAAAAGAGAAGCTTCTCTAACCAAATGTGAGAATAGCATTACTATGTGCGTATGAACGTTAAAAAATGTGCTCACAGGGCAGTTTCGTGGGCGTAATATATGCATTTAGCCAGACACCAGCTGATGTTACTCCCCTCGGGCTTGTGACCTCCCCAGCCATAGGCTTTTTAAAAATTTTTTATTTTTTAACCACAGACTTTTGACTAGATTTCAGTACCAGGCATGTATTCCTTCCTGTGGAGCGGGCCTCCAGTCCATTTAGACAGCGGGTGGTTTCTCCCATAGCAGACATGCCACTGTTGCACCCATTGGCACATTTGGCCTGGCTGGCCCATCTTGCGGCTTCCAGGGTCCACTGCTATTTAATACCATTGATAACTTCTCTCTTTGGAAGAGCTTTCAGCACAGCTCCTGCCAACTTTGTGACAGCCAGTCAACAGAAGGGAGGTTTCCAGTTTGTTCTCTCAGTGACCTTGCATCCCAAGCCTGTGAGGTCTTCGGCAGTAGGGTCTTACCATCTAGCTCTGCTGGGCAATCAAGAGCCTTGACAATGTGGCCTGTATTGAAAAATGACCTACATTTTTTTGTTTTATTTTTATTTATTTATTTATTTATTTTATTGACAACTTCAATGATTATAAACAATATCCCATGGTAATTCCCTCCCTCCCCCCCCCCACTTTCCCCTTTGAAACTCCAGTCTCCATCATATCCCTTCCCCATCTCAATCAGTCTCTCTTTTATTTTTATTTATTTATTTATTTATTTATTTATTTATTTATTTGAGAGCGACAGACACAGAGAGAAAGACAGATAGAGGGAGAGAGAGAAAATGGGCGCGCCAGGGCTTCCAGCCTCTGCAAATGAACTCCAGACGCGTGCGCCCCCTTGTGCATCTGGCTAACGTGGGACCTGGGGAACCGAGCCTCGAACCGGGGTCCTTAGGCTTCACAGGCAAGCGCTTAACCACTAAGCCATCTCTCTAGCCCTCTCTTTTATTTTGATGTCATGATCTTTTCCTCCTATCATGATGGTCTTGTGTAGGTAGTGTCAGGCACTGTGAGGTCATGGATATCCAGGCCATTTGGTGTCTGGAGGAGCACATTGTAAGGAGTCCTGCCCTCCCTTTGGCTCTTACATTCTTTCCACCACCTCTTCTGCATTAGATCCTGAGCCTTGGAAGGTGTGTTAGATATACTTCAGTGCTGAGCACTCCTCTGTCACTTCTTCTCAGCACCATGGTGCCTTATGAGTCATCTCAAGGGAAAAAGGTGTTTTAAAAACTTCCCTGAAGCTCATCTAGCACAATGAACTCCCATAATAGTGACTTTTCAGTGGTCCTAAAAGTATAGGTGGTTGGACATGGCTGTGTCCGTCAAGCCAGCATAGGCAGAGTCAGGACGACCACCGCAAGTTTGACGACAGCTTGATCTGTGTGGCAAGTTCAGGCCAGCCATGGCCGCATAGCAAGACCCTGACTCAATATATAAACATTACCATAAACAAAAGCATAACCAAAGCAGTACTTTTTTCTTTTTCTTTTTTTCTTTTTCGTAGGGTGTCAGTCTAGTCCAGGCTGACTTGGAATTATCACGATGTAGTCTCAGGGTGGCCTCAAACTTGCAGCGATCCTCCTACCTCTCTGCCTCTGATTGCTGGGATTAAAGGTGTGTGCCATCACACCTGGCAGGTATTTTTTTTTTTTTTAGAATTTTTAAAAAAATATTTATTTACAAGCAGAGAGAGAGAGAGAGAGAGAAAAAGAGAGAGGGAGGGAGAGAGAGAGAATGAGCGTTCCAGGGCCTCCAGCCGCTGCAAATGAACTCCAGATGCATGTGCCACCTTGTGCATCTGGCTTTACGTGGGTACTGGGGAATTGAACCCTGGGTCATTAGGCAAGCACCTTAACTGCTGAGCCATCTCTCTAGCCCTAAAACAGTATATATATATATATATATATATATTTTTTTTTTTTTAAATGAAATAGATGTGTAAATCTTTTGTCTGCTGTGAGCCTTACGGATCTCCTCCGGACGTGGCTTGGGTTTTCTGTGCATTGTTGACTGCATGAAGGCATCAGGCCTCGAGAACAGCGGCGAGTCGTTCATGAGCCATGGTTCCCATCACCCCTTTCTCACAATATGTGACCCTCTTTATTTAAGTGGTAGCCATGGTTCCCATCACCCCTTTCTCACAACACGTGACCCTCTTTATTTACGAGGTGTCAGCCGCGAGTCTAACACCGCGCTGGCCGCTTTGTTTCCCCTGTGCGCGTGCGCGTGCGCGGCGGGCCTGGCTCCTTCAGCGCTTCGTGCGCGTGCGCAGGAGGTGGGGACATCTGCAGACCCGAAAGGTCAGAGTTGCCCCGTTGCGTTTTCCAAAGAGGTGATGTATCGCCAAACTAAAGGAACCATTTTTCTAGAAGCTGTCTGTACCTCAATATAAGTGCAATTACAGACGTTTAGAGTTAAATGCACATTCAAGATTTCAAATCACAAAGATCCTTGGTACTTCATGTGTGTAGAATTTTTTTTTTTTTTTTTTTTTTTTTATTAAGAAACTTTGGGCCAGGTGTGGTGGTGCACGCCTTTAAACTCAGCACCTGGGAGGCAGAGGTTGGAGGATTGCTATGAGTTCCAGGCCAGCCTGAGACTACATAGTGAGTTCTGGGACAGCCTGGGCTAGAGCAAGACCCTACCTCAAAAAAAAAAAAAGAAAAGAAAAGAAAAGAAAGAAAAATGGCTTAGCAGTTAAGGCACTTGCCTGCAAAGCTAAAGACCCAGGATCAATTCTCCAGGACCCATGTAAGCCCGATGCACAAGGTGGTGCATGCATCTGGAGTTCGTTTGCAATGGCTGAAGACCCTGGTGTGCCCATTTTCCCTCCTTATCAGCCTCTTTCTCTCTCTCAAATCAATAAAGTAAATAAAAAAATAATAAAGGTGTGAGCCACCATGCCAGAAACTTTGGATGTTGGAGAAAGTTGATAAAAATTCTAGAAAGCTAGATAATTTGTTAAATGGTGTATGTGGATATAAATGAACAATGATTCCTTGAAAAAGAAAACTGTCCTTTATTCCTGCAAAAGAAAAGGCACACATGCATCCTTGAAAATGGTGCTAAGTTATAGTTCTAGCCAATTATTCCACTTCAAAATTGATGAATTGTAAGTCTAAGAAGTAAACAATACCAGATATTTTAATTTTTAGCTTAATCTTCTAGTGTTCACGATTCTTTTGTTTAATATCGATAAAGGAAAACAAGGATATTTTGAAAACTAGAAAAAGTCTGGTTTATACTTTTTTAAAATTTTATTTTAGGGCTGGAGAGATGGCTCAATGGTTAAGGCACTTGCCTGCAAAGCCACAGGACCGATGTTTGATTCCCCAGGACCTGCATAAGCCAGATGCACAAGGTGGCACATGCGTCTAGAGTTCATGTGCAGTGGCTTCAGACCCTGGCACACCAATTCACTCTCTATATATGCCTCTTTCTCTCTCTCTCAAATAAATAAATAAAAATAAAATATTTTAAAAATCATACATATATATAATATCAGGTTATATACTATTGTCCCCTCACCCCAACTCTGACCCTGACGTCTATACATTTTTAGGACTACTCTATGTTTCCTATGCCTCACGGCAGCTTTTTCCCTGTTGTTTTTGTTTTTTACTACTTTATTTTTGCTATTTTGCCCATGTCTCTCAGGTTAATGTTGTACTTGACACTCTCCTGCCTTTAAAAAGAAAAACAACATTTTTTTCATATATTTACTGTATTTTAATATATTTAGCATGGCAAATAAATGTACTATTTTGCATTCTCTAATTGTCTCCTGTTACACTTTAGTTCACATGCACCAAGGAACTAAATGTTGGCCGGAGCTTTTAACTGTCTCAGCCTATCATAAGCCAAGAGATTTAAAAAAATATTTTATTTTCATTTATTTATTTGAAAGAGAGATCCAAAAGTAGGCAGAGGGAGAGAGATAGAGATGAGGGAGAGAGAGAAAGAGAGAGAGAATGGGTGCATCAGGGCCTCCAGCCACTGCAGATGAACTCCAGATACTTGCGCCCCCTTGTGTATCTGGCTTATGTGGGTCCTGGGGAATCGAACCTGGGGAATCGAACCTGGGTCCTTTGGCTTTGCAGGCAAGCGCCTTAACTGCTAAGCCATCCCTCCAGCCCCCAAGAGAGTTTTGAAAGAAGACGAGCATTCTTCAGCTTCCAAAATGTTGGCTCTGAGTCCAGCAGCCCCTGAGGAATAATAGACTGTCCGCTACCTGGAAGGGCAGAGTCACCGGCTGATTAGAACGTCGCGATTGTGTGGAGAGAGCACCATTGAGTCACCCGGTGCCAAGTTTGGACTCGACTGTGTTCTGTGACCTACTTTCCTCAGATTGGTTTGGTGTCTGTGGATAGAACATGTGCCAGGGCTTTCTGGAGACGAGTGAAGGTCAACGTGTGGCATTTGAAGGTCTTAGGGAATACATGTGGATGATTCTGACCTGCCAAGCCATATTATTAATAACGTGGGAAATTTGCCAAAGCTATATGTCTTGGTTTTCTTCCCGTTCCTATAAATTAAATGCCTGATAGTAGGTAATTCATATAGAACAGAAGTTTATTTGGCTCGTGGTTCTGAAGGCTGGGAAGTTCAGAAGCACTGCGGGGATCTGGGAATCCTTCTGGCTGGGACGGGATGTGAAGGACATCCCTTGGCGACACAGAGCAAGTAATTTAGCTCAGGTCTCTGCTCTTCTCAAAAAAGCCACCAATCCTGTCAGAACCCATCTTCATGATCTTGTCTAATGGGAACTATTTGCCTCCCCCTTCCCTCCCCCCGTCCCTGGACACCAATAATAGCAAGGCTTGGGGACTTAAGCTTTCAACACGTGAGCTTTTGAGGGACACATTCAAATTAAAGCATTAAATGGTGTAAAGAACTTTGTCGTATGCAAGAAGTGTTCCTGCGAGACCTGAGGCAGGCAGACGTTTCCAATTTCACTGCTTCCTGTGCAGGTTATAAAAGTTCCATGTCACACATGTTATATGCAAAATATTGACTGAGATAAGTCACATGCATAAGTTCTTGTTTTTGACAAGTGCAGCTCAGTGGTTTTGATACATTCACACAAGCATATGAACATCACCCGAGTGATTTTAAACCATTTTCGTCTCTTCACAGAGAGGCTCTGTGGCATTAGCAGTCACTCCTCAAAGGTGGTTCTTTGGAACAGTTGATAAAATTCTAATCCTGGGGCTGAGCTCAGGTACACTTATGAAGAATGCAGGAAAGTCTGGCTGTAACCTTTTTCTTCTTTTTTCTCCTTCCCAATTTACCAAGAAAACAAATGGACAAAAGACAAACAAATGTAGACTTAAAGAGACAATAAAGAGATTGTCATATTATTTTGATCAGTTTTGTCAGTAAATTTGAAAATTTAGATGAAAAAGAGAAAACTCCTAGGAAAACATACTTGAGTAAAGATAAAGGAGGAGAGAAAAAATTAAATAATTTATAGCTATTATAGAAAGTGAATCCATATTAAAATCTATACCACAAAGGTCCAAGAAACTGTAACAGTGGATGTTTATCAAAAAAAAATTAAGGAAGAGACAAAATCGATTATAAAATATTTTTATTTATTTGCAAGCAAAGAAAGAGAGAGATGGGGGAGAAAAAGAATGGGCACACCAGGGCCTCTAGCCATGGCAAATGAACTCCAGATGCATGTGCCACTTTGTGCGTCTGACTTTACATGGGTACTGGGGAATCCAACTTTGGGCCATCAGGCTTTGCCAGCAAGCACTTTTAACTACTGAATCACTTTCCCAGCTCCCAAATCTATTCTAATGCAGACTCTTCCAAAGAATATAAACAAGCAATTTATTTCATGAGGCCAGCAGAACCTTGTCACCAAAATCTAGTAATATTACTATAAACATAAATTATAGGCGAAAACATAGAATTATCTCCAGTTGCAGAAAAAAAAAAACAACAGTTGATTTATTAAGATGAAAAATCTTGGGCAGGGCGTGGTGGCGCACACCTTTAATCCCAGCACTCAGGAGGCAGAGGTAGGGGGATTGCTGTGAGTTCAAGGCCACCCTGTGAGTCAGCCTGGGCTAGAGTGAGACCTTACCTTGAAAAACAAAACAAAACAAACCCACTTCTTGAAATCTGGCTCAGTGTGAGAATGATGGCCTGAGGATGTAGCCGCAGGCATTGGAATCCCAGTCCCATAGGGAAGCAGAGATCCAACCAGGGCTCATGAAAAACCAAAACCAAACCAAACCAAAACAAGACGAACAAACAAAGAAACAAATACAAACCTGGCGAAGCTCCAGTAGGGTCAGTAAGAGAGTATGGGCACACCAGGGCTGCTTGCTGCTACAAACTCCAGATGCCTTCACCAACTTGTGCATCTGGCTTTATGTAGCTACTGGGAAACTGAACCCCAGGTTGGCAGGTTTGGTAAGCAGGCTCCCCTTAACCACTGAGCCATCTCTCCAGCCTGTCAGCTAGAAAGCATTCTTCACAAGTGCATATAGAACCTCTGCCTCCATCTTTTCCTCACCCTGGTTTTTCCCGCTCTCAGCTAATTCACCTCTTTCTCCACAACATGTCTCGCAAGTGCTGTCTTCTCTGATCTGCTCTTTCCACCTTGGTCCAAGCCCCCCGCCCCCCCCCCCAGTCTCCTCTCATCTCCCATGTTGAGAGCCACTGAGCGGCCCCTCCACATCACCCCTGTACTCCATTCTCCCCAGGACGATGCAGTGATGAGCTTCATACGGAAACCCGGTAGCATCCATCCGCTTGACTCTGTCACTGGCCTCTCGTTTGCAGATCCTTTGCTAGGAAACACAAGGCCTGGAATTTTCCGACCCTGTCTATATTTCCAGCCTCATCTTGTTCGTCACACTGATCTCCCTTCAGTTTAATGGATATGCTAAACATGTCTACTGCCTCAGGCACTTTCATGAGGTTGTTACCTCCTTTAGAATAATAAGTAGAGTGTTGTGATCATAGCTAGCAGCTTTTGAAATTTTTATTTATTTATTTATTTGAAGCCGCACCTTTAATCCCAGCACACTCAGGAGGCAGAGGTAGGACGATCAGTGTGAGTTCGAGGCCACCCTGACACTATGCAGTGAATTCCAAGTCAGCCTGGGCTAGAGTGAGACCCTACCTTGAAAAAACAAAACAAAACAAATTTATTTATTTATGAGCAAAAAGAGGGAGGGAGGGAGACAGAGAGAGAGGGAAAAAGAATGGGCACATCAGGGCCCCTCGCCACTGCAAACGAACTCCAGATGCATGCGTCACCATTTGCATCTGGCTTTATGTGAGTTCTGGGAAATCGAACCTGGACCCATAGGTTTTGCAGACAAGCACCTTAACCATTACGCCATCTCTCCAGCCCAATAGCTAGCATTTTTTCCTTTTAAAAAATTATTTTTTTTTAATTAACAACTTCCATGATTGTAAACAACATCCCATGGTAATGCCCCCCCCACTTTCCTCTTTGAAACTCTACTCTCCACCATATCCCCTCCCCCATCAGTCTCTCTCTTATTTTGATGTCATGATCTTTTCCTCCTACTAATGATGGTCTTGAGTAGGTAGTGTCAGGCACTGTGAGGTCATGGATATCAGGCCATTTTGAGCCTGGAGGAGCACGTTGTAAAGAGTCCTGCCCTTCCTTTGGCTCTTACACTCTTTCTGCCACCTCTTCCGCATTAGACCCTGAGCCTTGGAAGGTGTGATAGAGATATTGCAGTGCTGAGCACTCCTGTCACTTCTTTCCAGCACCATGATGCCTTCTGAGTCATCCCAAGGTCACTGCCATCTGAAAAGAGAAGGTTCTCTACCAAAAGTGAGAGTAGCATTAATATAAGAGTATGAACAATAAAAGAAGTGCTTACTGGGCAGTTTGATAAGCATAGTATATATATTTAGCCAGACAACAGCAGACATTATACCCCTAGGGCTCATGACTACCCCTGCTTTAAGGTTTCAGTATCAAGGATGGGTTCCCTCCCATGGAGCGGGCCTCCAGTCCAATTAGATGGCAGTTGGTTTCTACCATGACAGATGTGCCACTATTGCACCCATTGGCTCATTTGACCTGCCTGGCCAAATATAAAGCTTGCAGTGTCCACTGTTGAGTATCTTCACTGGTGGTATCTCTTTCTCCCATTGAACTGCATGCAGACTGGCTTCTTGCAGCTTTCTGTCAGCTGGTCTACACGGAGGAGGTTATCAGCTCAGTCCCAGCAGGATTTCTCAGTGGCCTTGCAGCCCAAGTATGTGAAGTCTTCAGCAATAGGGTCTTGCCATCTATTCCTGGTGGGAAACCAAGGGTCTCGGCAATGGCCTATAATGTTTTGGCAGCATCAGGGACCTCCCTGGCCAACAACTCACTGGAAGGTATTCCATCTCTGGCACTAAAAATTTTCCAGCAACAATCTACAGCTCTTGAATGTTTCATTGTCCAAAAAAGTAGGTTTCCATATGATTTAATTACATCCTCTTAGATTTTGATTAGCCCTCCCTCATCCTTTACTCAATCTCTTCCCCTGACCTCACTTGTGCCTTTTCACCCCTGTTAATCTATTCTTCTACTTACGTATATACAATGCCATCCTATGCTGGGCACTACTCCAAGGAGCTTGCAAACACTAACACCTGCACTCACTGTAGAACAGAACATAGTTCATGGGCAAAGGGATCAATGGCAGAGAGAAGCTCAATCATTAGGTGCCCAGAGTCCCACAGCTTGTAATTGGCACTTGGTATTATGGTGAGAATCTCCACTTTCTTAGTGTTTGTTTGTTTGCATGCTTGTACTGCTTGTGGGCTGGGTGTGCTCATGTGTGTGGGTGTACATGCTTGGAGATGCCAGAGGACAACCTCAGGTATTATCCTCAGCCATGCTACGCACCTCTTTTTTTAAAAAAAAAATTTTATGAGGTGGGGGGGTAGGGAGAATGGGCACTCCAGCCACTGCAAACGAACTCCAGAGGCACACGCCCCCTTGTGCATCTGGCATCCCCTGTGCATCTGGCTTGCATGGGTTCTGGGGAGTCGAACCTGGGTCCTTTGGCTTTACAGGCAAGCACCTTAACCACTAAGCCATCTCTCCAGCCCAGGAATGTTAACATTTTTGTAAATATTTTAGGGAAAGGGAAAGAGAGAGAGAGAGAGAGAGAGAATGGATGTATCAGGGCCTCCAGCCACAGCGCACAAATTCTAGACGCGTGCGCCATCTTGTGCATCTGGCTAACGTGAGTCCAGGGGAAGTGAGCCTTGAACCTGGGTCCTTAGACTTCACAGGCAAGCGCTTAACCGCTAAGTCATTTCTCCAGCCTGGACCTTATCGGTTAGGCTAGACCAGCTGACCATTGAGCTCTAGAGATCTTCCTGGGACCTGCTCCCCACAGCTGGGATGACAGAGGGGTGCACATTGTCACAGGGGCGTTTTCTTGTGACTTTGCATAGGCAGCCCGCCCCCAACTGAGTTATCTCCCCAGCCTCCTGGCCTTTTTCACAGTAGCCTCTTGCTGTCCCTGGAGAGCTCTTTCCTGAGCATTGTCACTAGCTCAGCTCCTAGTCTGTGCCCTCCATGCAAGCTACAAGTTCCTGTTATTTTTCTGGCCTCCACCTCCCTGTCTACCTCTTCAGGAAAAAAGGATCGCACCTCGCCAGGGCAGGCATGCCACGCTAACTCCAACGTGCTGAGTACGTATTTTTTTTTTAAATTTGAGAGCGACAGACACAGAGAGAAAGACAGATAGAGGGAGAAAGAGAGAATGGGCGCGCCAGGGCTTCCAGCCTCTGCAAACGAACTCCAGACGCGTGCGCCCCCTTGTGCATCTGGCTAACGTGGGACCTGGGGAACCGAGCCTCGAACCGGGGTCCTTAGGCTTTACAGGCAAGCGCTTAACCGCTAAGCCATCTCTCCAGCCCCTGAGTACGTATTGTTGGACTAAAGGAAGCTGTCTTTCTTTCCTCCAGTCCGCAGGTGTGACATGCATCACCCCAAAGGGTTCCAGTGCTGGGGTTTTGTAATCCCTGCTGCTGTTATGGAAATTAAGTCCTACGACCCCAAGGCCTGGGGGAGGAAGGCAAGCTCGCAGCCTCCACAGGGAGCCCTGGTTGGAGGTGACTTCCCAGGCCTCGTTTCCCCAAAGGAGTTGAACACATGGTCCAGGTCACCAGTTCACCACCTCCTCCCGTCACGTCTCTCAAGCCCCATGCAAGAGCCCTTCCTCGCAGGGCAAGATTCCTTCTCCCCTCCCCACAAAGCCTTAAAACTACAACCCTGAGCGTACCGAGCCTCCTGAACCTCTTCTGTCTTGCTTCGGGTCTTGTCTTTCTCTCTCCAGGCATTCAGTGACAACTTGGGTCCAAGAAACATGCATCTCCAAGTCCTCTGTTCCTCGAACCCAGACGTACAGGTTACAGTACAATGCACTCTGCTTTTATGTGACTTCTACTCAATAAGACTAGCTCTTTTCCAAGGACACACACACACACTTGTAAATCTTTTATGATTTAAAACAAAAAGCAAGGAGCCAGGCGTGGTGGTGCACGCCTTTAATCCCAGCACTTTGGAGGCAGAGGTGGGAAGGTCACTGTGAGTTCGAGGCCAGCCTGAGACTACAGAGTGAATTCCAGGTCACCCTGAGCTAGAGTGAGACCCTACCTCAAAAAAACAAAATAAATAAATAAATAATAAAAATAAATGATTGAAATTTCTTCTCAAAATTTTGTAACTTTCCTAGAAATATTTCAGCTACTTGCCGTAAAGAGTAGAAGACAGGAAACTGAACTGAAGGTAAGCTATAAAGTTCTTTCTGATAGAAGTTTCTGTTGAAATCTCTCTTCTAAATTCAACGGCTTTAAAAAAAAAATAACAAGCATTATTTCAATTAGAGATTTACTAAGAAAACACCATTTTCTCAGGGCTTGAATGAGTTATTTTATCCTGATGGTCTGCCAGACTTCTTATCAAAAGAGGCAGAAACCAATTGGCTAATTGAAGTGAAGGGAATTTATTAAAGGCCTGTGAGGCTCAGAGAACCCACAGGAGAGGAAGGGAAGAAGGCAGGGAGGCGTGGAAGTAGGCAGAAAGGAAAAGGTCACTGGAGCCAAAAAGCAAGGAGTGCCAGCCACACAGTTACTGATTCACCTCTGGCTAGCCTTTGGGAGGGTCACCCTCCCTGCCACCACTGTCCCCTGACCCTGCATTACTCAGAAAATAGCAAGTTCCACAAGAGAGCATTCGATTAACCTAGCTCACGTGCCTGACTTACCCGGCTTCATTCTCGAATTAGGATCACACACTCTTCATCCCTCAAAAGAAACCTAACATGAAAAGTCAGGAAACTGAAAAAAACAAGACTGCCTTTTACATAGGAAAAAAAAAAAAGAGAGAGAGAGAGAGAGAGATAGAAATGCATAGTTTCATTTTTGCTTATTTTGGAAGTTTGTTAGTACCATGGATTTTTACCCCAACACAGAAATCAGAACATGATGTTTTTTTTTTTTTTTTTTTACTAGCAAAACAGTCTTATTTTGACTTAGGCATTAAGCAAAAAAAAATACAACCGCTTTGTCGCTGAAGAGTGAAGTCCACGGTGAGCATTTGGGGATAAGCTGTGTGTGCGACACCCTTGTCAGCACAAGGGCGAGAGAGCGCGTGCAGTCTACGGAAGACGCGAGGCGGGGCCGGCGAGATGGCTCAGCAGTTAAGAACGCGAGCGTGAGCGCAAGGGCCCGAAACTGCTAAGGTTCGAATCTCCAGAACTCACGCCACGCACACCTGCAAACCCAGCCCTGAAGAAGGGAGCAGAGATCAGGGCAGCTCTGCTTACCAGTAAGGGACTTGGGCTCAAAATAAGAATGAGACGGGCATGGTGGCGCACGCCTTTCATCTCGGCACTCGAGAGGCAGAGGTAGGAGCATCGCCATGAGTTCGAGGCCACCCTGAGACTCCATAGTGGAATCCAGGTCAGCCTGAGCTAGAGTGAGACCCTACCTTGAAAAACAACAACATAAACAGTAATAATAAGAATGAGAGAAAGAGGGATGGAACACATTCCTCATGGAGAAACACCCCTGCGCCAGGTGAGCACATGGGACCCTGCAAGGGCACATACATGTGCACATGCCTTGTACATGCCATACACACCACATCACATTCCACACACATACATACAAGCAAAAGAAGAGTGAGAGATAAAAGGGCCCGGTGTGGCAGCGCATGCCTTTGATTCCAGTACTCGGGAGGCAGAGGTAGGAGGATTGCTGTGAGTTCAAGGCCACCCTGAGACTACATAGTGAATTCCAGGTTAGCCTGGAGCAGAATGAAATCCTACCTCAAAACAAAACAAAACAAAACAAAACAAAACAAAACAAAACAAAACAAAACAAAACAAAACAAAACAAAAGAATTGAGAAGGATGTCATTCTGGTCATGACCTTGCCATATTTTCAACTGCCTTATCCCCCAGCCGCTGCGCCTGCTTCCTCCCTCCCTCCCTCCCTGCTTCCCTTCCTTCCTTCCTTTTCTTGTTGTTTTGATTTTTCTGCATCTGGTTTTTTGTTTCCCTGAATTTAAGTTTGGAATACTGCGTTTGTCTTAGTCAATTTGGGGTTGCTGTAACAACAGGTCCGAGGCTAGGTAACTTACAGAGTTCCATGGTCTCCAGATTCTGGTGACTGCGGGATCCACACGCAACTGAGGCAACGGGGAAGAAAGTGGGCAGGGCGCAAGTTTCACGTGAGGGAGACAGCGCCGGAGTCAGGTTCCGGACACCGCTCTCTCGGGCACTAATCCAGCCCCGGGAGCCCCAACCCTCTCCCACCAGACAGCATTCACTCATTCAAGAAGACAGAGTGCCCGTGATGCAACGACCTTTCTCTAGGCCTCACCTCCGAAAGGTTCTTCTATGCCCACCGTGACCCATGGGAGACCACGCCTGCCGCAGGCCTGGGTGCAGGTCACACCCAGCCACAGCAGGGCCCAAGGTCAGTCTGTACAAGTGAACTCAGCTTTCCCATGCCTAGGACTTGTTTTCCCAATCTTTTTTTTTTTTTGTTGTTGTTGTTTTGAGGTAGGATCTCACTCTGGTCCTGGCTGACCTGGAATTAACTCTGTCATCTCAGGGTGACCTTGAACTCATGGCAATCCTCCTACCTCTGCCTCCCAAGTGCTGGGATTAAAGGCATGCGCCACCACGCCCGGCTCCCAATCTTTTTTTCTTTTTGAGGTAGGGGCTCGCTCTAGCCCAGGCTGACCTGGAACTCACAGTGATCCTCCTGCCTTGTGGGATTAAAGCCTGCACCACTACACCTGGCTGATTTCCACCCTCCTGACCCCAATCTTGATATAAACACAATAGTGCCCCGTTCAACTTCCCAATCCAGAAACTCAGGACTCAGGTAGAACTGCCCTGGTTCATGTGCAGTCATTGCTAAAGTCTCGCCATTCTTTCTCCAGTTCAATTTTTTGGTGCTGTTTTATTTTTATGAGAGAGAGAGAGGGAGAGAGGGCGCGAGAGGGAATAAATATGGGCGTGCTAGGCCTCCAGCCACTGCAAATGAACTCCAGATGTGTGCACCCCCTTGTGCATCCGGCTTACAAGGGTCCTGGGGAATCGAACCTGGCTCCTTTGGCTTTGCAGGGAAGTACCTTAACTGCTAAGCCATCCCTACAGTCTTCCAGTTTGCTTTTTGAAGGTATCTTTCTTGGAGCTCGGGAGATGGCTCAGCAATAAAAGCATTTGCCATGCAAACATGATGGCCTGACACCAATCACTAGCACCCACATAACATGCCAGGTCTGGTCATGCCCCCCACCCCCGTAAGCCCATTCCTGTGGGACTGGGAGTCGGGGAATTCCTTCGGGTTGGCCGGTCACCAGTCTGACTGAAAACGGGAGTTGGGAGTACAAAGAGAGACTCCATCTCAAGAGAACCGTGAGCAAAAACGGAAGTTGCACAATGTTCTCTGGTGCATGCATCTCTACACGCATGTGCATACGCCATACATATATACACATGGCACACATATATACTGCACATGCCAAAAAAAGTGTCTTTCAACTGGAGAGGTTGTCTAGCAGTTAAAGGCACTTGCTTGCAAAACCTGCTGGCCCAGGTACCCACATAAATCCAGATGCACAAAGTGGTACATGCATCTGGAGTTCTCTCTCTTTTTAAAAAATATTTTATTTATTTTGAAAGATGGAGAAAGAGAGAGATGGGCATGCCAGGACCTTCAGGCACTGCAAACAAACTCCACATGCATGCCACCTTGTGCATCTGGCTTAATGTGGGTCCTGGGGAATCAAACCTGGGTCCTTTGGCTTTGCAGGTAAACGCCGTAACCGCTAAGCCATCTCTCCAGCTCAGGAGTTCTTTGTTAGTTGGTTTTATTTTGTATTATTATTTATTACATATATTATATATTATTATTTTTTATTATTTTATTATGTTATTTGTTTTTATTTTTTATTATTATACAACTTCCATAATTATAGACAATAAACCATGTTAATCTCCCACTTTCCCCTTTATAACTCTGCTCTCCATCATGGCCCCTTCCCCTCTCAGTCACTCTCTTTTAGTATCTGGAGTTTGTTTGCAGCAGTAAGAGGCCCCTCGTGCTCCCATGCTTTCTGTTTCTTTCTCCCTTCCTCTCACCCCATCTCTCTCTATTACCTCAGGCAGAGGTAGGAGGATCATTGTTAGTTCAAGGCCAGCCTGGGATATAGAGTGAGTTCCAGGTCAGTCTGGGCTAGAATGAGATCCTACCTCAAAACACCAGCAACAAAAACCCATCCCTATAGACTTGGTCCTTTCTCCTGTGAGCCTCAATGTTCCTTATCACACAGTTTAGTCTGTTTTCTCCCAGCTATTCCACATGTCTACACCTTTTAAGTTTAAAGTTTGGAATTAAAAATCAGCCTTGACCTGGGGATTCTCCCCCATTTTAGGCCCTCATGCTTTCTATTACTTTGGGGATCAGACCTTCAGGTAGGGCAGGATATTAGACAGTACCAGAATGAATATGAGCCTATTTCAAAAGAAGAGGGGCTGGAGAGATGGTCTAACAGCTGAGGCACTTGTCTACAAAGCCTAAGGACCCAGGTTCGATTCCTCAGAGCCCATATAAGCTAGACACACAAGGTGACGCATGTGTCTGGAGTTGCTTGCAGTGGCTGGGGGTTCTGGGGTGTCTGATGTGCCCATTCTCTCTCCCTCTCTGACTCTCTCTCTACCACTTTCTCTCTGTCAAATAAATAAAATATTTAAAAAAAATTAAAAGAAGGGCTAGAGAGATGGCTTAGTGGTTAAGTGCTTGCCTGTGAAGCCTAAGGACCCCGGTTCGAGGCTCGGTTCCCCAGGTCCCACGTTAGCCAGATGCACAAGGGGGCGCATGTATCTGGAATTCATCTGCAGCGGCTGTAAGCCCTGGCACACCCATTCTCTCTCTCTCTGCCTCTTTCTCTGTCTGTCACTCTCAAATAAATAAATAAAAATAAACCAAAACCAAAAATTAAAAGAAGAAGAAAGGAAAAAAAGAACAGATAAAGATGAGAGTCTGAGAGGGGCGAGGAGGGAAATGGAGAGAGAAAAAAAGAAGAGACGGGCAGGGACTCCACGGTACAACCCTGACAATCTGGAAATGGCTCTTTGTTTTGAGGAACTTTTCATAGCCTGGTGTACACACACCTCACACCTAGTCATTCACATTCCTCTTGCCGTTTCTCGACTTTTTTCCTCATCCCCAATCACTGTGCTAACCTTTAGAATAAAAGACTTTTAGAATAAAGATCTTTCCTGTGCTTTTTAGATTGCTCACAATCTGGGGATGAGACATCGTTTCGTCCGTGACAAATTCAGAACAACAAATTACAGATTTCTGCGTTAAAGGTGACCTCTAGTATTCAGCACATCTGACAATATGAAATAATTCACCCGTGGCTCTCTATAACCTGCTTTATCCTCTTTTATTGATTTATTATTTATTTATTTGAGAGAGAGAAAAAGGCACCTACAGACAGGATGAGCACGCCAGGGCCTGTAGGCATTGCAGACGAACTCTAGATACCCGCGCCACGTTGTGCAGCTGGCTTTGTGTGGCTACTGGGGAATCGAACCTAGATCCTTTGGCTTCGTAGGCAAAAGCCTTAACCACTAAGCAATCTCTCCAGCCCTTGACCTTCTTTCTTTATCTAATTTCATGCTAACACACACACACACACACACACACACACACACACTTTACAGAAGGTTCTCACCAGGAAATTAAAGCAGTTTTTACTTCAGGTGACATCTTCTCATAGCCACCAATGACCTATGACAACAGCTTATATTTGTTTGTTATTATTATTATTTGGTTTTTCAAGGTGGGATTTCACTGTAACCCAGGCAGACCTGGAATTCACTATGGGGAGTGTCAGGGTGGCCTCGAACTCATAGTGATCCTCCTACCTCTGCCTCCCAAGTGCTGGGATTAAAGACGTGCACCACCACGCCTGAGTTGGCTTTTTTTTTTTTTTTTTTTTTTTGAGGTAGAGTCTCACTGTAGCCCAGACTGACCTGGAATTCACTATACAGTCTCAAGCTGGCCTCAGACTCACAGAGGTCCTCCTACCTCTGCTTCCCCAGTGCTGGGATAAAAGACACCATGCCCAGCAAACAGCTTATATTTGTGTATAACACCTTGTGATTTAAGACAGTGATTGTGTTTTATTTATCTTGTGGTGGAACTTTGACAGAATAACTTTATGTTAATGTAATCAACCTTCTACCAGCATTGTGCATAAACTCATTGATAATTTCAATTTAATTTCACACACAGGACTGGAGAGATGGCTCAGCAGTTGTGGTGGTTTGATTCGGGTGTCCCCCATAAACTTAGGTGTTCTGAATGCTAGGTTCTCAGCTGATAGAGATTTGGGAATTAATGCCTCCTGGAGGCAATGCATTGCTGGAGGCAGGTTTATGGGTGTTGTAGCCAGTTTCCCCTTGCCAATGTTTGGCACACTCTCCTGTTGCAATGGTCCACCTTATGTTGGCCAGGGGCTTATGTCCACCCTTTGCTCATGTCGTCATTTTCTCTGCCATTGTAGAGCTTCCCCCTCGAGCCTGTAAGCCAAAATAAACCTCTTTTATTTCCACAAGCTGCTCTTGGTTGGGTGATTTCTACCAGCAATGCAGACTTGACTGCAACAGTAAAGTGGTATCAGTAGCGGGGTTGCTGCTAGACACCTGACTGTGTGGCTTTGGCCTTTTGGAGTTGATTTTCAAGAGGAATGTAGAAGGATTTGAAACCTTGGCCTAAGAGATGCCTTGCAATGCTGTAAGTACAGCTTGATGGACTATTCTGGTCAGAGTTGAAAGACCTGAACTTGCTTGCAAAGCCTAAAAACCTGGGTTTGATACCCCAGTGCCCACGAAAAGCCAGATGTGCAAAGTAGTGCATGCATCTGGAGTTCTTTTGCAGCAGCTGGAGGTGTCCTGGCATGCCCATTCTCTCTGTGTGTCCCTCTTCCATCTCTCTGTGTGCTTGCAAATAAATTAACTTATTAAACATAGATAATCTGGGCTGGAAAGATGGTTTGGCGGTTAAGGCATTTGCCCGCAAGGCCAAAGGACCCAGGTTAGATTCCCCAGGACCCACGTAAGCTGGATGCACAAGGTGATGTATATGTCTGGAGGTCGTTTGCAGTGGCATGCCCACACTCTCTCTCTCTTTCAAATAAATAAATAAATTTTAAAAATAAATAATTAAAATGTTTTTGTTGTTGTTTATTTATTTATTTGAGAGCAACAGACAGAGAGAGAAAGAGGCAGAGAGACAGAGAGAGAGAGAATGGGCGCGCCAGGGCCTCCAGCCACTGCAAACAAACTCCAGACGCATGCGCCCCCTTGTGCATCTGGCTAACGTGGGACCTGGGGAACCGAGCCTCGAACCCGGGTCCTTAGGCTTCACAGGCAAGCGCTTAGCCACTAAGCCATCTCTCCAGCCCCAAAATAAATAATTTTAGATATGTGCTAATTTCAGATATATTAGATATGTATTTTACATTCTATCTAATACAGTTCCATTTGGAAGGCGCTCTATCCTTCTCCTCTGCCGTCTCCTCTAGGACTTGCA
Organism: Jaculus jaculus; assembly: GCF_020740685.1. Taxonomy (NCBI): domain Eukaryota; kingdom Metazoa; phylum Chordata; class Mammalia; order Rodentia; family Dipodidae; genus Jaculus; species Jaculus jaculus. The sequence goes on along the minus strand of NC_059120.1, from coordinate 50,852,829 downwards.
GCAGCCGTACCATCTCCCCACGCTCTACAAGACCCCGCGTTTTAGACTGTAATTTAAACACGCGTTTCCTAACCACGTGCAAAGGCTGAGAGCGTCTGGTGGATGATGAGGAAGGAAACGAAGAACTGACATTAATTTTCATTGCCTCCGAGTAACTGTGTAACGAAGACATGTTCGAGTGGCATGTTTTGATGTCGTATGTGCGCAGAGACCTTGCCCAGCACCGGTTTCTCTCCTGCTGGCAGGTGTGCGATGAGCAATTTCAGTCTTCGCCGCCAGCATGCTAGGACCCACCTTTGGGTGGGGTTATATCACTACCAAGACAAGTGGCTGTGGTTTGCTGTCACACTGACGGCCGCTTTGAACACCCAAGGCCGTTTGATCTAACATTAGCAGCCGGCGTGTTATGAGCAGCAAGCCAGTGCCCATGACAGCTGTCCCACCGGCGACCCACGTCATGCCACAGACAGCCCGCCCAGCCTCGGCTTTCCGGTTCCTGTTATTGTCTGAAAAATGGCCAAGTTTGGAATTGAAAAGCAGCCCTAAGAGCCCTCAGCTGTGATTCTTTGAGATCAAGTGTCGATGTAAACAAATGCACGCTTGGGCTGAAACCAAACTTAAAAGTGTAGACGGTACTGGCTTCTCTTAGAGAGAAATTGAAATGAAATGGAGCTGACAGAGCCAGCGCCCTGCCCTCTCCTTTAGGTGTTTGCAAACTCTGCCAGGGTGCTGGCTCTCCAGATCCCAAGCATGGTCCAGTGTCCTCTGTTTGGGACACTTTTCCCTGGTGACTCACTGTCCTGCTACGTCTATGTCTTCCTTATTTTAAAATCTTATTTTAAATATTTTACTTATTTGAGAAAGAAAAAGGGAGGGAGGGAGAGAGAATGGGTGCACCAGGGCCTCCAGCCACCGCAGACGGACTCCAGATGCTTGTGCCACTTTATGCATCTGGCTTATGTAGGTCCTAGGGAATCAAACCTGGGTCCTTAGGCTTCCCAGGCAAACACCTTAACCGCTACACCATCTCCCCAGACACTTTTTTTTTTTTTTTTTTGTGCTAGGTTTTTTGATCTGCTTGCAAGTGCAACCTGACCCTGCTCTCAACCAACAAGGTGGACAGGTGAATGGGAAGGATGCCCAGCATTATCCTCTGATGTGCACATGCATGCACCTGTAGCCGCACACACGTGTGCCCACTAACAGACAAACATGCCAGCATACATGGAGGCACATATACATGTGCAAAAAAATAAAAAAGAAAAAGAATGAGGATTGAGGGCTGGAGAGATGGCTTAGCAGTTAAGTGCTTGCTTGTGAAGCCTAAGGATCCTGGTTTGAGGCTCGATTCCCCTGAACCCACGTTAGCCAGATGCACAAGGGGGCACACACGTCTGGAGTTCGTTTGCAGGGGCTGGAGGCCCTGAGGCACCCATTCTCTCTCTCTCTCCACCTCTTTCTCTCTCTCTCACTCTTAATAAATAAATAAATAAATAAACAAATAAATAGAATGGGGATCGAGTGTTGTCTCTGGCTCTTTGATTGTATGGACCAGACATCACATCTTTTTGTAGCTTCCCCATCTGGCACTAAGTCGCTCAGCAAATTCTGACTAAAATGCTTGAGTAGTGGAGAGATGGAGGGATGGAAGCCTAAGGACTAAGGTTCGATTCCCCAAGACCCATGGAAAGCCAGATGCATAAAGTGGAGCGTGCATCTGGAGTTCATTTGCAATGCTGGAGGCCCTGGTGTGCGCCCCCCCTTACTCTCTCTCAAATGGATAAATAAAATATTTAAAAATACTTGAGTCGAAATTTCACTCCTTTTTTTCTTTAGCATCCATAAGCAATCAGTTACCATTTCTTTATAATGCTACCTTTTCAATTTTACTGCCTCATTTTTTGGTTATTATTCATAGTATATTGAATATAATCTAAAACTTTTCAGGCCATTACCAGTAGCCTAGCACAAGAGCTCATTGTCTTTCACGCAGCAGCCTTCGTCAAATCTCTGTGGTTTCAGCTCTGCAGAACTGTGGATCGTATCCCGGCTGCCCTGGAAGGTCCATGACAACTCCAACCCCGGGTGGACACTAACTCAGACCAATCACTGGAGTAACTGGACAGAAGTCCTGCTTTCCCAACCTGTAACTTTTCTCTTCATCTTATGTCCCCTTCACCGTCACCCTCTGGGACTCAAGCTCACACTACTGTTTCCTGAAAAGTCTACAACTCTGTGTGTACTGCAGAATGAAGATTCACTCTTTGGCCTGTCAATGAAGACTCCATGCTTTCTCTGTCCTCTTCTGTCTGGCTTCTTTCTTCCTTGTTCATTCGTCCAGCATTAATTAAAATGGCACCTTTTCTATGACACCTTCCAGGACCCTTTTAAACAATAATTAACATGTGACTTTGTCACAGCATTATTGTGTGCTCTGCTTGGGTTATCATTATTTATGTACACATCTGGCTCCATTATTACTCTAGGAACAGAATAAGATTAGGGAGTTGGTGAGGGGTTTTTTGTTGTTGTTGTTGTTGCTGTTTTACAAAATGAGTACTAACAGAACTATTGTGGGCTTTGAATTTGAAACTCATTCCTTAGTCCATTTGAAGTTACTTTCTTTATTTATATGGCTCACTGATATTTTTACCTGTGAGGCTTATAGACTCACATATCATTGTGGTAAGAGTGTTTTATTTACAAATCATCTGACTATTTTATAAATTAACTTTACACCACATTTTACCGATTCTTTTGGCACGGGTTTTATTGCCTAAAGACACAATGAACTCACAGAGAAGCAAGCCTTCGTGAATGGAGAGTAATTATTGCACCATGGTAATCTCAAATTCAAAACAGAATTACAATAAAGTATTTGTATTACACTTGCTGAACAAATTAATACTGCTTATTCTTTTGATTAAAAGATCAAAGATTTTTTTTTGTAATCATGTCTTCACACATTTTGCATGTAATCTGCTGAACCCAGTAGTAAGTGATAACAAACCCATCACTTATGTAAATGTTCCAAAGCTTGACATTAATGAAACTTGGGTTGATTCGCATGGAGGAACGAGGACTGAAAATGTGCCATCTTCTCCCAATCATGCAGAAGAGGAGAATTCCTCCCATTATCAATTAAAAGCCCTTCGCCGAGGCAAGAGTCACTCTGTGATGCTTTTAGATCTTTATTTGATGCACTTGCCTGGAGGACAGATTACCGAGTTGCAGTGAAACTCGAAGTCCAGGGCAGCATGGACGGCCATGGGGGAATTATATAATCGAAATCCGTTTGCTATTTAATAGTATAATTAAATCTTCTTCATGTGGACACACTTCAGTTCTTACGATTAGAATAACGTCTTCTTTCAAGATGAATTATTTTTCTGGGGGTGTTATCTCAGTAGTGGAGTGTTTACCTCATATGTGTGAGGACTTGGGTTCAGTCAGCAGTAACACACCCACACACACACACACGCGCGCACACACCCATAAAAAGGTTAGGAGTTACTGCGGTATACTCATGTAATCCCAGTACCCAAGAGGCTGAGGCAAGAGGACCACTGGTTTGAAGATAACCTAGGCTACAGGGAGACCTTTCCCCCACAAAATGCATTTTTCTATATTTTCAGTGAGAAATAAATTGGGTTATGTAGGAAAGAAACATGAACTGCAGATTTTTTTAAAACCTTTTTTAATTGTCAATTTTCATAATTGTAGCCAATAAACCATAATTACCTCCCCTACCCCGTTTTCCCTTTCACAACTCCACTTTCTATCATATCCCCTCTCCTTCTCAATCAGTCTCTCTTTTATTTTGATGTCATCATCTTTTCCTCCTCTTATGATGGTCTTGTGTAGGGAGTGTCAGGCGCTGTGAGATTATGGATATCCAGGCCACTTTGTGTCTGGAAGAGCATGTTGTAAGCAGTCCTACCCGTCCTTTGGCTCTTACATTCTTTCTACCACTTCTTCCACAATGAACCCTGAACCTTGGAAGGAGCATGAATTGTAATTTTTAAAAAATAAAATAATAATAAAATAAATATGTGGGTTCTGGGGAGTTGAACTTGGGTCCTTAGGCTTCGCAGGCAAGCGCTTTAACCATCTCTGCAGCCCAATACATATATTACATATATTCTTGCACAAATTGTTTACCACTTGTATTTTGGGTTTTTGTTGTTGTTATTGTTGTTTTGTTTTTAGAGGTATGGTCTCAATCTAGTTCAGGCTGACCTGGAATCACTATGTAGTCTCAGGGTGGCCTCAAACTCACAGCAAGTCCTACCTCTGCCTCCCAAGTGCTGAGATTAAAGGTGTGCGCCACCGTGCCTGGCATTGTATTTTAATTTTTTTTTTTTAAAGAAAGTACTTCTTTTTTTTTTAATTTATTTATTTGAGAGCGACAGACACAGAGAGAAAGACAGATAGAGGGAGAGAGAGAGAATGGGTGCGCCAGGGCTTCCAGCCTCTGCAAACGAACTCCAGACGCGTGCGCCCCTTGTGCATCTGGCTAACGTGGGACCTGGGGAACTGAGCCTCGAACCGGGGTCCTTAGGCTTCACAGGCAAGCGCTTAACCGCTAAGCCATCTCTCCAGCCCTGTATTTTAATTTTTTATTAATTGATCTAATAATGCTAGTTATAGCATCTCTCTTCTCTAATACAGAATTCAGTGTAAGGTTAGAAGTCACATTTAATTGTTAAGTCACCTTAGTTTCTTACTTTGCTTGCTTCTTTTTTTTTTTTAAGGAACATTGCTTTTTGAATTTTGTTTATTTTTATTTATTTATTTGAAAGCGACAGAGACAGAGAGACAGAGACAGAGACAGAGAATGGGCGCACCAGGGTTTCCAGCCACTGCAAACGAACTCCAGACACGTGCACCACCTTTGCGCATCTGGCTTACTCGAGTACTGGGGAATGGAGCCTCGAACCAGGGTCTTTAGATTTCACAGGCAAGTGCTTAAGTGCTAAGCCATCTCTCCAGACCTTTGTTTGCTTCTTTTGTGTTGCTTTAACTGCAATACTTCGCAGAAACAACGTACAGAAGCGAAGGTTCGCTTTGGCTCGCGGTCTCAGCTCGTTGCGGTGGGGAGGGGAAGGCGCGCGGGAGGCGCCGTCATCCCCACGGCGGGCACGAGTGGAGTGGAGAAGCTGTTTACGCGCTGGCCATCCATGTAGAAGGAGGGCAGAACCGGGCCCAGGTACAGCCTTGGGAGGCCGGCCCCAGCAGCGCGCTTCCGCCAGCTGTGCCCCTCCTACCAAAACAGCCTCCTAAAATAGCACCACCAGCTAGGGAGGAAGCATTCAAAACACCAGGCTGGGTTTCACATTCAAACCGTAACATTGTGCCTCTGGTCCCCAAGGCTGAAGGGACTCCCGCATAGCGAAAAATATATTTATTCCAACTTCAGAAGTCTTCTGTTCTGATGTCGCTTAAAGTCCAAGTGTGGGGTCTCTGTAAGATTCCAAGGCAATATCTTAGCTCCAAGTCCCTGTGAAATAAAAAAAGAAAGAAAGGAAGGAAGGAAGAAAGGAAGGAAGGAAGGAAGGAAGAAGGAAAGGAAAGAAAAGGGAAAGGGAAAGGGAAAGGGAAAGGGAAAGGGAAAGGGAAAGGGAAAGGGAAAGGAAAGTAGTTTCAGCTGGGGAGATGGCTTAGCAGTTAAAAGCACTTGCTAGAAAAGTCTGTCAGCCTAAATTCAAGTCCCCAAGCAGAAAGCCACACACGTCTGACATTTATTTGCCGTAGCATCCTCAAGCTCACTCTGTCCCTGACATGCCATATGTGCAGATACATAATATAAAAAGGAATACTTTAAAATACATATATATTTTTATTTATTTATATATTTATTTATTTATTTATGAGAGAGGCAGATAGAGAATGGGCACGCCAAGGCCTCCAGCCACTGCAAAAGAACTCCAGACACGTGCGCCCCCCCCCCCCTTGTGCATCTGGCTTACATGGGGTCCTGGGGAATCAAACCAGGGTCCTGAGGCTTGGCAGGCAAATGCCTTCACTGCTAAGCCATTCCACCCGCCCAAGGGATACTTCTTCTTCTTCTTCTTCTTCTTCTTTTTTTTTTTTTTAAGGAAGTTACATACGATGGCATGGGTAAACATTTCCATTCCAAAAGGCAGGAATGGGCACAGAAATAATGGGGCATGATCCCACGGCGGCATGGGATTACAGCATAGCTGAAACTGTGCGGAGCATCTGGGGCACATGGTGAAATCATGACCCCCCTGGAAGAGGGTTAGGACCCCCACCTCTATGGTATTGTCATTCCTCACATGACCTCTCTCTGGGGTTGCCTGTTGGCACTGTGCATAACTTTCCTTCCCAGATGGCGCATGTTCCTGCTGCCCACGACATCCCGAGGCTTCCATCTCAACCTGGGCGCCACCTTCACAGTTCCATGCATAGCACTCTTAGGGACACTGCATCACAGTTGGTTTTTGGTTTTTTTTTTTTTTTTTTTTTTTTAGAGTGCTGGGTGGAAGTGTCTGTGACCCCCATACCCTTGCATTTAACATGCCTGAAAAAAAAAGTCAGTCCCAAATAGATGCTACCAAGGTTTGCGACCAGCTAACTGCAGTGATGGAGTCCTCCTTGGGTCCCCAAGGCTGCAGTGGCTTCTTGGTGCCCAGGTTCTATTTCACAGTCTTTCAAATTATTTTGCAGTTTTATTCCCTAGAACCTACGGTGGGTGGGTCTCGTTAATCCCTGCAGATTTGCTGAAAGAACCATTCCTAGTGTCCCAGTGCAGATTTCTTGGCTTCTTCTAAGTGGCACTGTTCTTGCTAACAAGAATGGCCTCTTAAACCCCAAACTTAAACGAGCTCCTTTTTTGGCCAAACCACATGTCCCAGCTCCACCCCCCCCTCGCATATTTCTGATCTTCTTTTGCTCTCAATTCACATATTAGGTGACCTGAAAGCAGACAGTTGTCATCATGACACTGCCTGACTGCTTTGCAGTCTTGAAGTTTCCTCTGCCAAACTAATTATCCCATCAACTTTTAAATCAGTGGCACTCAAATTTTTAGGACCGGGGGGAAAATGTAGACAAATTCCTTGGCAAAATGTGAAACAAATGGCTTCTTGTCTAGTTTTTTTTTTTTTTTTACCATGACTAAAACTATAATAAAGCTGTTACAACATTAAACTGGGGGCTGGAGAGAGAGCTTAGCAGTTTAAGACACTTGCCTGCAAAGCCTAAGGACCCAAGTACAATTCTCCAGGACCCACGTGAGCCAGATGCACAAGGTGGCCCATGCGTATGGAGTTCTCTTGCAGCAGCTAGGGGCCCTGGCACACCCATTCTCTCTCTCTTTCTTTTTTATTTTATTTTATTTTAAATTTTTATTAACATTTTCCATGATTATAAAAAAGTATCCCATGGTAATTTCCTCCTTTCCTCCTTACCCCTTGTCTAATTCTTAACATAGTTGTTTTTTTTTTTTTTTTTTCCTGAGGTAGGGTCTCACTCTATCTCAGGCTGATCTGGGCTTCACTATGGAGTCTCAGGGTGGCCTCAAACTCATGACGATCCTCCTACCTCTGCCTCCTGAGTGCTAGGATTAAAGGCATGTGCCACCATGCCTGGCTTTAGTTCTTTTTTTTTTTTTAGGAAAATATTTTCAAATGTATTTGGAAATTGGTGAATATATGTAGTTCATTTTATAATTAAAATGATGAGGTATTTGTTTTTTATATACATATATTAATTATACATATAATTTGTCTCATTAAGCATTGTTGTGACTGTATATCATGTTTTGAACGTACTGACAATGCACTTTCATTCTCCTATTATCTCCTTCATTTTTATTTATTTATTTATTTATTTGAGAATGACAGAGGGAGAAAGAGGCAGAGAGATAGAGAGAGAGAGAGAATGGGCATGCCAGGGCCTCCAGCTGCTGCAAACGAACTCCAGATGTGTGTGCCCCCTTGTGCATCTGGCTAATGTGGTTCCTGGGGAATTGAGCCTCAAACTGGGGTTCTTAGGCTTCACAGGCAAGCGCTTAATTGCTAAGCCATCTCTCCAGCCCTCCTTCATTTTTTATGTTTATTATTATTATTAGCAAGATGTTTTGTATGGATACATCCTATGTTGGTACCCCCTTTTCCCTCGCCCCTGCTCTCATTCCACTGGGGATGCTCCTCAGTGGGGTTGCAGGGTACCGTGGTTCTTGTTCCCTGCTCTACACCTCATGACCCCAGTCTCTGTACATTTCTCTCAGAATTCTGGTTCTCTGAATTTCCACCAGCATAAGCTCTGCTTGCAGCACTTTAGGGCTTTCCTAGAACACATTCCCAGATTTCTAAGTTCTTCCCACAGAGCAATCCCAAAGGCCTAAGTGTCACATGGTCAGATTTTGTGGCAGCAGCAACCTCACCAATTTCCTATCCTGGTTCCTTTAGCATCACCAAGGCCACAACACTTGAAGCACCTTCACGGAGGAAAGATTTATTACAACTCATAGTTTTGGAAGGTTTCAGTCTATTATAGGAGGGAGGTAATGACGGAGGTGGTGTGTGGCAGGGGCCGTTCACATCATGGTAGATCAGGAAACAGAATAGCAGTATCTTAGGGGACAAGGCGTAGCTGTTGAAGATGTGCTTCTAGTGACTTACTGGTGCCAGCTCTGCTCCACCTCTTACAGATTCCACAACCTCCCAAATCAATGCCACCAGCCGGGAACAAAAAGCATTCAAAACACGAGCCAGAGCACAGCATTTCAGATTTAACCATCACACCAATCATCTGGGACATTTCTACAGCCTTCCTTTGTCTTTAATGACATTGACGCCTCTGAAGAACGTATCTTCCCTCTCACCTTGGCGTACAATCCTTCTCATTGCCACGTCTTATCTCATAGGCTCATATGTCATGTTTCCAAAGCTTCCCTACAGGGCTGGAGGGATGGATTAGTGGTTAAGGTGTTTGCTTGCAAAGCCAAAGGGTCCCGTTAGACTGTCCAGGACCCATATAAGCCAGATGCACAAGGGGGCGCACACATCTGGAGTTTGTTTGCAGTGGCTGGAAGTTCTGGAATGCCCATTCTCTCTCTCCTTCCCTCCCTCTCTCTCATAAATAAACAAACAAACAAATAAATAAATAAACAAATAAAGCTTCCCTACATATATAAGAATATTCAGGTATATGTATTTGTCCAGATCTTCTAAGAGATCACGTTTTGAACATCTTTGAAACATGTACTGGTGAGTCAAAAAACAACATGTGGTCTATTCATACAGAAGATTATTACTCAGCTCTAGGACAGAATGTGGTTTAGTTTATTCTGTAGCATGGAAAAACCTTAACAAAGTTGTATCACATGAAATGAAGCAGGCAAAGGAGGCAACTACTACATCATTTCATGTATTTGAATTTTGTGACACTGTCTGAATAGGCAAGTACCGAGAGCAAGTGAACGGCTTCCTGAGGCTGGAGGGAGCTACGCAGACTGCCTGATATTTGTGGAGTGTCCTTTTGGGTTGATGGAAATGGCCTGAAACTAGATGGTTAGGATCAGTACACACTGCAGTGAACCACACTTAAAGACTTACAGTGACACAGGTTAAGCATATTTAATCACAATGTTATAAAAATCTTTGATTTGAAGCCGGGCATGGTGGCGCACGCCTTTAATCCCAGCACTCAGGAGGCAGAGGTAGGAGGATCACTGTGAGTTTGAGGCCACTCTGAGACCACGTAGCAAATTCCAGGTCAGCCTGGGCTAGAGTGAAACCTTACCTTGAAATTCCCCCCAAACCCCACAAACTTTGATTTGTAATTTATTGAAGAAATTAGCTAAGAATGAATTTTATTTTTTAATCCAGTGGAATGTCCCATCATCCCACATCTAAGTGATTAATCAGTTTTGACCCATTGATTGAAATGACCCTTTGGATCGTATTTTACATTCTAAGGTAAATTTGAGTCTTTTCCTGATTTCCGGTCTGACGTGCAGTTCCATCTTCCTCTCCCTGTTCTAGTTTATGCAGTGCAGTTTTACATTATGCTTTTTTAGTTGATAAGGTTGGTTTCCTTGTCTAATGCTTCATCCCTAGAATATTTACTTCCCAGAATTTTCCTGGAAGTTCTTGTATACTCAGCACACAAGATAAGTGTTAGACTCTTTTATTCAAGTGTGGTGGCTTGGTTCAGGTGTCCCCCACAAACTTAGGCGTTCTGAATGCTAGTCTCCTCAGCCGATGGCGGTTCGAAATGATCGCCTCCTGGAGGGAGTGTGTTTAGCCAGTGTCCCCTTGCCAGTGTTTGACACACTCTCCCGATCCTGTTGTCTGCCTGACATTGGCCAGGGGGTGATGTCCACCCTCTGCTCATGCCATTGTTTTCCCTGCCATCATGGAGCTTCCCCCTCAAGCTTATAAGCCAAAATAAACCTCTTTTTCCCACAAGCTGCTCTTGGTTCAGTGATTTCTACCAGCAATGCGAACCTGACTGCAACAGCAAGTTCCTCATGAAGTCTGGTTGTTAGATCTTTTTTAAAAAATATATTTTATTTATTTGAGAGAGAGAAAGAAGGAGAGAGAGAGAGAGAGAGAGAGAGAGAGAGAGAGAGAGAGAGAGAGAGAGAGAGAGAGACAGAATGGGCAAGCCAGGGCCTCCAGCCACTGCAAACGAACTCCAGATGCATGTGTCTCCTTTTGCATCTGGCTTATGTGGGTCCTGGAGAGTCAAACTGGGATTCTTTGGCTTTGCAGGCAAACACCTTAACCACTAAGCCATCTCTCCAGCCCTGTTAGATCTTTTTTAATGAACTAATTCTTAGAGCAGTTTCAGGGTCATATTGAAGTTGAACAGGAGGCTAGGTTGGTGAGATGGCTCAGCCATTAAAGATGCTTCCTTGGAAAGTCTGGAAACCCAGGTTCAATACCCCAGTACCCATGCAAAGCTAGATGCACAAAGTGGTGCGTGTGGCTGGAAGGTGTTTGCAGTGGAAAGAGGCCCTGACTTGCCCATTTCTCTCTCTCTCCAGTAAATTAAAAAAAAAAAAATTGAACAGGGGGCTGCAGAGATGACTTAGCAGTTAAGGCATTTGCCTGTGAAGTCTAAGGACCCATGTTCTACTCTCCAGATCCCATGTTAGCCAGACACACAAAGGTGGGGCAAGCGCAAGGTTGCACATGCTCACTTGGTGGTAGAAGTATCTTGAGTTTGATTTCAGTGGCTGAGGCCCTGGTGCACCAATTCTCTCTCTCTCTAAAAATAAAATGATAATAATAAAAAAATGAGGGCTGGAGAGATGGCTTAGCAGTTGAACACTTGCCTGTGAAGCCTAAGGACCCCGGTTTGAGGCTCGAACCCCCAGGACCCACGTTAGCCAGATGCACAAGGGGGCACACGCGTCTGGAGTTCATTCACAGTGGCTGGAGGCCCTGGTGCACCCATTCTCTCTACTTCTCTCTATCTGCCTCTTTCTCTGTCCGTCGCTCTCAAATAAACAAATAAATAAATAAACAACAATGCAAAAAAAAAAATGAACAGGATGGAAAGATTATAAGAGCCACAGAGTGGGTAGAAATACCCTGAGGTACAGTTTCTCCATCTCTACCTCACAGGGACTGAGTGAGGCTTTCACGACCCCCACAGTGAGTGCCATAACCTCACTGATGAGGCCCCCAGTGTAACAGGAGCAGGGGTGAGGGGATCAAAGAATATAACCTGTTATACATAAAATAAAATTAACAAATTGAGCAGAAGGCACAAAGCTATCTCTTATTCTACTTTCCCCCACCCCACATGCACAGCTTCCCACACTATTAGCCTTTACCACAGTGGTCAATATATAAAACTCACTGAACTGTTTTAACACCATTATCATCGTCCACAGTTTACACCAAGGTACCTTCTTGGTGCTCTCCATTCTATGGCTCTGACATGTGTACCTCTCATAGTACCATCATACAGAACAGTTTCACTGCCATTAAAAAAAAAAAAAATTCCACTGGGCTGGAGAGATGGCTTAGCAGTTAAGGTGCTTGCCTGCAAAGCCAAAGAACCTTGGTTTGATTCCCCAGGGCCCACGTAAGCTAGATGCACAAGGTGGCACACGCATCTAGAGTTCATTTGCAGTGGCTGGAAGCTCTGGCACACCCATTCTCTCTCTCTCTCTCCCCCTCGTCCCCTCTCTCAAATAAATAACTAACTAAAATAAAATAAGAATCCTCGATGCTCTGCCTATTCTTTTGTCCTTTCCCATTAACACTACTTTTCTTTTTACTATGATCTTTATAGCTTTTCCTTTCCCAGAATGTCATACTGCTTAAAAGTAGACACAGGAACTAGAGAGATGGTTTAGCGGTTAAAGGCACTTGCAGGTAAAGCCCGGCAGCCTGGGTTTAATTCCCTAGTAGCCACGTAGAGCCATAGGAACAAAATGGCACATGTGTCTAGAGTTTGTCTGCAATGGCAGGAGGACCTGGAATGCTCATTCTTTCTCTCTCTCTCTCTCTCACACCACACTTCTTCTTTCTCTCATAAATAAAGGAAAAAAAATTAACAAGTAGACATATGGAGTCTTTTTATATTGGCTTTTTTCACTTAGCAATATTAATTTTTCTCCGTCATTTCAGGGCACATTTCTTTTCAGCACTGAACAATATGCCGTTGTATAGACGTGGCCTGTCTTGTCCACCCATTCATCTACTGAAAGACGTCTTGGTGACTTCCAAGTGTTGGTAATTATAAATAAAGCTATTATAAATCATTGTGTGTATTTTTGGTGTGGACGTAGGTTTTCAGTTCTTTGATTGGGTAAACATTGACAGGTAGGATTCCCGGATGTGCGGTGAGCACGTTCCGTTTGGTTATGAACTGACAGTCTTCCAGACTTTCTGGATCATCATTTTTCCTTTTCTCCAGTCATGTATAAAAGCACCTGTTGTCCCCACATCTACATCAGCACCGGGTGTTGTCAGCGGTTTTGACCATCCAAAGACCTGGGCAGTGGCTGCTTCAGTCTTGATTTCAGAGCTCATCATCAAGTTTGGGGTTAGTGCTCCAGAATTCAAACATTTCTTATGTCCTTCAGTGGAGATTTATGGTTTTTCATATAAGTCTTATATACTTCTGAGAAATTTACTGTTACTTATATATCTCTTATTTATATATGCATTTGGTTATTGATGACATATTTTATATCATTTTTGTGGGCAGTTACTGATTTTTTTTGTTTGTTTGTTTTTTGGTTTTGTGAGGTTAGGGTCTCACTCTAGCCCAGGCCGACCCGGGATGCACTATGTAGTCTCAGGGTGGCCTCGAACTCACAGCAACCCTCCTACCTCTGCCTCCTGAGTGCTGGGATTAAAGACATGTGCCATCATGTCTGGCTCTAGTTATTGATTTTTATAAATTTCTTTTGTTATTATTTTACTGAACTATACTAATAAGTGACACTATATAGTTATGTTACCTCTTTTTCAGGTCAGAACTCTCATATGTGTGCATTTTTAAGTACTTCTTACTCCATATACGCTTATATAATCTTTCTTCATTCAACATTACTTCAGCTCCTAGCTTTTTAGCTCTGACCCTCCAATCTATTTGTATTCCAGAATTCTCTCCAGAGATTCAGACTCATGTATCTATTAATTTATTCATCCACTACATATTTATTGAGCCCTTACTGTGAACTGTACGTTGTTTTATATGTACCTCCTGGGAGAATGGAGTCATTCTTAGCAAAGAAAGTTCTATTTATGTACTGCTGCCTTGATATTGAAATGCTTATTTTCACTATTGAAAAATAGTGCACTTGGTTGCAAAAAAAAACAAAAAACAAAAAAAAAACACTGGACTTTCTCAGATAGCTTATACTTACAAAATTATGTCAAAGATATATTTATATATTATCTTACATGCCAAAACTATATTTATCTATTATCTTACACCAGGTTAGGATGCTCTTATCCTTCATTTGATCCTAGAAACTTTTAACATGTTTCAATGTCAAATTTACAGTCAGCAACTCCCACATGCGCTGTCATCCTTCCAGAGGAGACATGTGGTAACTTGACAATTTAAACAGTGATCCCAAACAAATATGATAAATAATTTTCCTGCACAATTGAGAACTGTGGTGATTTGATGCAGGTGTCCCCTGTAAATTTATGTGTTCTGAATGCTAGGTCTTCCACTTGGGGCAATTTGGTAATCTGAGCCTACTGGAGGCAGTGTACTTTTGGGGGCGTGCTTAGGGGTGTTATAGCCAGCTCCCCCTTGCCAGTGTTTGGCACACTTTCATGTTGTTGTTGCCCATCTGATGTTGGCCAGGAGGTGATGTCCACTCTCTGCTCATGCCATTGTTTCCTCTGCCAAAATGGGGTTTTCCCTCGCGTCTGTAAGCCAAAGTAAACCCTTTTCTCCCATAAGCTGCTCTTGGTCAGGTGTTTCCTGCCAGTAACGTAAAGCTAACTGGAACAATGACAAAAATTTTAAATTGAAGTTTAAGATTTATTATTTAGCTGTACATGGTGTTATATGTCTGTAATCCCAGTATTTGGCAAGGGGAAACATAAAGATCAGGAGTTCAAGTTTATCCTCAGCAACACAGTGAGTTTGAGGCTACCCTGGGCTATTTGAGACCCTGTCTTACCCTTCACCCACAGATCATTTTTCATATCTTTCCACTGGTTTGCTTTAATGGTTTATCTAAAGTCATATAATTAGCCATCCTGTTAGGTATTAATTGTCTTTCTTGGACTGGACTTTCTCAAATAGCTTATACTTATAAAATTATGCCCAAACTATATTTATCTATTATCTTAAAACAGGTTGGGATGCCCTTATTCTTCATTTGTTGCTAGAAACTTTTTACATGTTTCAATGTCAAATTTACAGTAAGCATAGGTCATATGCTGTCTTCATTCTAACAGCCGCTGTCGGGTCTGTGGAGATGGCTCTGTGGGGAAAAAGGGTTTGCTGCACAGTTCTGAGGACCCGACTTTGGACTCCCAGATCCCATGTCAACAGCGAGAAACTGTGGTGGGCTTCTGTCCTTGCAGTCCTACAGTGACAAGAAAAATAGAGACAGGAGAATTTTCCAGAAGTTCACAAACAGAATGATGAATGAGAGATCTCTCCTCAAACACAGGTGGAAGGTGAGGACCAACCTGAAAGTTGTCTCTGACGTCTCTATACACATCACGGCACACTTGTGTCTCCTCTCTCCGTCTCTCATGCACATATCAAATTTTAAAAATCTTTTATAAAAAGCAAAGGCATGATATTAAGATTAAGAAAAACTGAGCTGGAAAGATGGCTTGGTAGTTAAAATGCTTGCCTGAAAAGTCAAAGGACTCAGGTTCGATTCCCCAGGACCCATGTAAGCCAGATGCACAAGGGGGTGCACACACTTGGAGTTTGTTTGCAGCAGCTACAGGCCCTGGTGTGCCCATTTTCTCTCTCTCTTTCTCTCTCTCTCTTCCTGCTTCTTTCTGTCTCTCTCTCCCTCTCTCTGTCTCAAATAAATAAATAAACATTTAAAAAGAAGCGTAGAAAATCTGGTTTCAATATCACTAATGACATTCTTACATATATACATAAAACATATTGGACTGAAATGAGTTTTCCTCCCACAACTCAAGAACAAAGAATTCTGATAGAAATTCCCCTATAGCATTTTTTTCTTTCTTACCCCAAATTTTCAAATACCTTATAATTAGCAAATATAGCTAAAAGTTTTTTTTTTTTTTAAGTGTGCAATTTTCTGGATAGCATTTGCTAAAATCTAACCTGGTTTCTTAGGAAGAAAAAGGCAGTAAATTTTTATTGCTTAAGGTGGATTCAGAGAAATAAACTCTTAGGAGTTCCTTTGTTACCCTTTTCAAGTGAAGTGCGTGCTGTCTGAAACACGATTACTGGCAAAAGCAGCAGATCCCAGGTACATGTAAAGATCGGATGACGGGGTGGCTGCAATACCAGCACTTGGGAAGCGGATACAGAGGAATCAGGAGTTCAAGGTCAGCTCGGACAACATGAGACCTTGTCTCAAATGCAGCACAAAGTTGTCTCTGCACATTACAGAAGGAAGATCTCTAGTGTAATGATTAAAAACCTAAAACCCTTTGAGATGCTGTGACAAACCCTACAAGATGCCAAAATGCCCAATCAATAAAAAGTTTCTGGATGGATAGGTGGCTTAGCGGTTAAGGCACATGCCTGCGAAGCCTAAGGACCCCGGTTCGATTCTCCAGGACTCACGTAAGCCAGATGCACATGGTGGCACATGCATCTGGAGTTCGTTTGCAATGGCTAGAAGCCCTGGTGTGCCCATTCTCACTCACACTCTCTCCCCTTCTCTCTGTCTCTAATAAATAAATAAAAATAAAAATTTTGTAAACTTGTATTTCATTCTGTTGGTGAGTGTGTGAGAAATTCAATATGCTTAAGCTTTCGATATATCAAATCTCAGAGCTGGTAAGTGCAGACATCTTTTTTTTTTTTTTAATTTTTAATTTATTTATTTGAGAGCGACAGACAGAGAGAGAAAGACAGATAGAGGGAGAGAGAGAGAATGGGCGCGCCAGGGCTTCCAGCCTCTGCAAACGAACTCCAGACGCGTGCGCCCCCTTGTGCATCTGGCTAACGTGGGACCTGGGGAACCGAGCCTCGAACCGGGGTCCTTAGGCTTCACAGGCAAGAGCTTAACCACTAAGCCATCTCTCCAGCCCAAGTGCAGACATCTTGACATGGCAACGCAACTCAGAATTTTATAGTGTGTGATTAAAGGAATACATATTACAAGAACTTTAAAAATATTGTACACCTGTCTACTATAGTTTGGCATAAATAGTAGGAAAATTTAAATTGACAAAGGTTTGGCCCACTGCTGCTCTTTCCCTAACAAGGAAACATTGGTTAGGGACCCATTATTACCAAAGGGGACCTCATCCTACGGTCCCCTTTTCTTGCCCATCCCAGAAGCATGCACTACTGCGACGGCTCCTCTCTGTTCACCCCAGTCATCTGTGGTTCTTAATCATGTCTTCACAGGATCACTTGGGTGCTCTGCTTTAATGCCTCCAATGCGCCTCTAGCCTAGGCCTGGCCACCGTCATACCTCACCTGGAATTTTGTTGAAGACTCTCTGTGGCCACCACCCTTGCTACCTATAGTCCACTTCCTATGTGGCAACTGAGGTTGTCTTATATCGCAGGGCTGGGGGCTGGGAAGATGGCTCGTTAATTAAGGGCACTTAATTAGCCTGCTGAGCAGAGTTCAGGTCTCCAGCACCCTAATGCAAAAGTGACGCACCCATCTGTACACATCCCAATGTGCCTGTGATAGTGGGAAGTGCACTCTGGGAGAATTGTGAAGTTCACAGGCCACACGGCCTGACCTTGCTAGCAGCAGACAATAAGTGAGACTGTATCTCAGAGGATCAATACCCTGAGGTTGTCCTCTGGCTTCCACTGTGCTTGCACACACACACACACACACACACAATCATATACACACACTAAATAAATAAATAAAATAAACTACAGGTACGCATGTAAATTTCTTCAATAATTTCCTGTTATTGTCAGAGCCCACGACTGTGACTGAGCCATGGAAGGCCTGTGAGCAGTCTAACTAAGTATTGAGTTCTTTGTAGCCTCTATATTTCTTTTCATGGATTTGATTAACCTTCGTGTCTGTCACCATCACCCTGAGGCTGGTTGTCAGGCTAGCAGTAAGAGCCATATTTATGACATCGTTTTCTCTGCAATTTCTCCCGGGCCCTAGCAGAGGTGGTAGAGGTGGCACATCTTAATGGTGGGCACTTGGCTGTCTTCTTGTCTTATCCATGGATACAGGCCTTCCTCTGTTTTCTCTGCCATCTGTAAAATAAAACAGATTCTCCAACAAAGCATGAGAGCACTTTGCACACTCGTATTTCTAATCACATGTCATATACCACTGCTTGGAGACTTCATGCATCTCAGGCACAACGTTTCTGGATCAGAATGTCATCTTTCCCACAAGACATGCTACTTTTCCTGTGTCCATTTTCTAGAAAAATCATCCCCTTCTCTCTGGTAACCAAGCAGGAGAGCTACGTTTTCTGCTCATACCAGTGTATCTGACCTGCCACCCTTTCCACACTTTGACAATGTCTTATTAACACTCAAGTCCAGTTATTTCTTTTCATCTTCGCTGCCTCTAATTAAGAGAAAGGTAAAAACTAGGTGTGGTGGCTCAGGCTTTTTAATCCCAGCACTCGGGAGGCTGAGGCAGGAGGATAGCCATGAGTGCAAGGTCAGCCTGGGTTGCAATGTGAGTTCCAGGTCAGCCTGGACTAGAGTGAGATGCTACCAAAACGAAGAAGAAAGGAAGGAAGGAAGAAGGCTGGAGAGATGGCTTAGTGGTTAAGGTGACTGTCTGCAGAGCCAAAGGACCATGGTTCAATTCCCCAGGACCCACCTAAGCCAGATGCAAAAGGGGACGCATGCATCTGGAGTTCTTTTTCAGTGGCTGGAGGCCTTGGTGCACCCATTCTCTCTCTCTCTCTCTTCCTGCCTATTTCTCTCTCTCCCTCAAATAAATAAATATTTTTTTTTAAAAAAAAAAGAAGGGAAGAAAGAAAGGGAAGGAGGGAGGGAGAGAAGGAACAAAGAGTATAAGCTACACTTTTCTGTGCCTAATACAAGGTCACCAACTGGTTTTCCATCATTCCATCCTATCTCACCATCCACCATTTATTCCCCAATACTGCAGTTGGAATGATATTCCCAAGTTCAAGTCCAAGTACGTTTTTATTTCTGCTCGAGGCCTACACTGCCTTCAGGACGAGCACTTGGTGAATATTTGTGGTCTAATTGGCTCCTTAGATTTTATTTTATCACTTCTTTGGAATTGCCTTAGATTGGAAGTTATTCAGCTTTTCAGGAAAGAATACTAAAAGATTCTGCGGTATTTTCCCCAGGACAATGACCTCTGATTTCATGTCCCCCCTGCCTAACTTCTTATTGAAAGATGGTCTTTTCACATAGATAGTGCCAAAAGACTGCTGCTTACGTATTGCATTTCTGCCAGCCCTGCACAAATAAATGGGATCTGGTTCCAATAATGCAGGAGTAATTGCCTTACAGAATTATCCTGCACAGCAGTAAGACTGTGATTAACGCAAATCTTTAATTATACAGGGCATGCTTTAAGAGCACACAGAGGAAAGACATTATAAAGATTTTTGGGCAAAAGAACTATATTACCGAAAACAAATTGATGGGAATTTTAGGGGAAAGTTTCCAAGAGATAACTTAGAATCTCTACTTAGCGTCTACATTGACTGGACTGCCTCCTGAGGCCTGTGTAGTAATTATAAAGCAGAGCTTAGGTGCAGGACAGGGAAGGAGGCATAGGAGATGCTGAGGGAATATTTGTCAAATGCATGTATTGAGGAATGGGAAAAGTAGACCCCCTGGCATCCTGAGATCCAGATTCATCTACCTATGGTAGATGTACTTTTTTCAACTAAGGTAGATTTTAGCTTAAATTTTCTACAACATAGGTCAAAACAAAACCGAGTTATTTTCTCATTGTGAAACGGGAAAATTTATTCCATCAGAACAACTTATCTCACAAATATGTGTACGATTGTAGCTTATAAAATTTCTACTAAAGCCTGGTGCGGTGGCGCACGCCTTTAATCCCAGCACTCAAGAGGCGGAGGTAGGAGGATCTCCGTGAGCTCGAGATCACCCTGAGACTACATAGTTAATTCCAGGTCAGCCTGGGCCAGAGTGAGACCATACCTCGAAAAACTAAAAAAAGAAAAAAAAAATATATATAATCTTAAATAATAGTAATACCATTCCTACTTCTATGTTTATGAATGCGTGTCTAATATCCCACTGCTTCTAATAAGGGAAATGTCTATATTTATGATGAAAATTAATCCTGTCCTGAGACATGGATAAAATTATTTGTGTTCAAAGTATGGATGCATGTAATGAAAATTTCTTTGCAGCTAAGGTAGAATACTGGCAAATTTGGAAATTCCAGGGGTAGGGTAACAAATATGTCAATAATAGATGATAAAGACCATATACTTTTGGGTCCCTTTATGACAAGTCTCGCTCTTGGGACAACAAGATGACAAGTGTCCTGCACTTCTGCCTGGGCTGGGGAAGTGCCTGGTGCAGGGCCCCACCGCCTTCTACACCGGAAGCCTGAGGGGCAGCCAAAATTCACCTGACACCGGAGCGCAGGTTGGCAACAGCCTTTTTATTTTTATTTCTTGTATGTATTTGAGAGAAAGAGTCAGAGAGACAGAGAATAGGTGCACCAGGGTCTCTAGCCACCGCCAACAAACTCCAGACGCACGTGCCATCCTGTGCTTAATGTGGATGCTGGGGAATCAAACTCAAGTCGTTAGGTTTTAGAGCCTTAAGCACAAGCAATCTCTCCAGTCCCCCGCAACAGTTTTTAAACAATATTTTATTTATCTATTTGAATGCAGAGAGAGAAACAGATAGAAGAGAGAGAGAAAGAGAAAATGGGTACCCAAGGGACTCCAGCCACTGCAAATGAACTCCAGATGTATGCCCCACTTCGTGCATCTGGTTTTATGTGGGCACTGGGGAATCGAACCCAGGTCAGTGGTAGGCAAGTACTTTATGGCTGAGCTATGTACCCAGCCGCGTGCATGGGGTATCTGGGTAAATTCACTTTGCTCTGTGCACGCGGGCGCATGGTGTGCGGAAAAGCCACTTAGTGCTGTTCTTCTGTGAGTCTTTGAGGGCTAAGCCGCCTTCCTGGGGTCAAGGCAGCTGGGAATCTCTTTGAAGCCACTCTGCTTTCCTGTCTTGTTTTTTCACTCCGTGTAAGGGGTGCAGTAGATCAGATGCGTTCGCTTTGCTGACACGGTCTGCTTTTTACCTTTCCATGTATTTTCTCGTCGTCTTCAAACGACTCAAGCATGACATGCCCGCAGTGGCTGGCAAGAGGCAGCGGGCGGGCGCTAGGTCGTGGACCACCCGGCCAACCTTCCCTTGCAAAGCTCCGCTCTGTTTCTTTGAGAGTCCCAAGTGCCACAGCATGAGAAAAGCTGACTGTGTTTTGATTACAGTCGAGGGCAAAATCCACTTAAAGTTCAAAGTAGCCAATTTGGGGAGGGGGGTGGAATCTCTAAAATTCTGGGAGAATAAAGGAACAAAGAGATAGATGATCCCCTCAACAGTTTTTTTTTTAAATTAATTAATTTATTTTATTTTATTTGTTTATTTGAGAGAGAGAAAGACGGACATGCCAAGGCTTCCAGCCACTGAAAACGAACTCCAGATGTGTGCGCCCCCTTGTGCATCTGGTTTATGTGGGTCCTGGGAATCCAACCGAGGTCCTTTAGTTTTGCAGGCAAATGTCTTAACCGCTAAGCCATCTCTCCAGCTCCCCTCAACAGTTTTATTTAGAAAATAAATTAACCATGCCACGTCTATATGAACGCACAGAAAAACAAACAAACAAAAACACAGGAGAAGACCCGTGGTGGGTATGTTTTGAATTGGATTATTAGTGTTCATAGCATCAAGTTCAAGAGCACCAGGTATGTTCTGATTGTTTATACTTACTCTGCCCTTAAAAGACTTCCCCACAGACCACTGCTTCTTCTCCCGTGGCCTAGGGTTACTGTGGGTCATGGGCCACACCCTTCTGATCAGATACAGCTAAATATAACAATGAAGGGAAGAAAAATAAAGCCCTTATGTGGGTAGTGTTTATAAAGCTGTAGGAGATATAAAATACTAAAAAAGGAAATCTATTTTTTGTAAAAAGAATTTTTTTCTTTTTTTAGGGAATTTGTGGCAACATTTTAAGTAATATCAAGTCACTTTTCTTTGGGTTAAAGTCTAAATCATTTATGCTATAAGAACTTAACTGATTTGTTTCCATGCTTGTGTTTGAAGGTTTGCTTTTAATTGATTTTAATTTTTTTTTTTTTTGAGGTAGGGTCTCACCCTAGTCCAGGCTGACCTGGAATTCACTGTGTAGTCTCAGGGTAGCCGCGAACTCACGGCAATCCTCCTACCTCTGCCTCCCGAGTGCTGGGATTAAAGGCGTGCGCCACCATTCTGGGCAATTTTTTTTTTTTTTTTTTTGAGAGTGTCTTATATACCTGAGGCTGACCTTGAACTCCTGATCCTCTCAACTTTATTTCCTAAGTCCTGGGGTTATAGTGCCACCACATCTAACTACATTTGATGTTTTGAAAATATATATATATATATGTATATATGCATATATATATTATTAATTTTTTATTGACAACTTCCATAATTGTAGACAATAACCCATAGTAATTTCCTCCCTCACCCCCACTTTCCCCTTTGAAACTCCACTCTCCATCATATCCCCTCCTCCTCTCAATTAGTCTCTCTGAAAAAAAAAATATTTTGTTTATTTAATTAAATGTATTTATTTGATGTGGGGGGGGGGCATATATGTAGAAGCCAGAGGAGTTATCTGTGCTCAAACGTTTTTATGGCAAGGGTCTCTTGCTACTGTAAAGGCGCTAGTGGAGTGTGAGTGGTTTTACGTGGGCTGAAGATTTGAACCCCGGTTGGCAGGCTTCGCAAGTAATGCCCTTAACCACTGCACCACGCCCTCGGTCCCTTTGCCTGAGCTTCTGAGCACATACCACCTGCCTCAGGTAAATTGCTTTGTCAGTTATTTTGCATACACTAATAAGATGGATCTTTAGCTAATACGGTGTAGGAAGTAATCCAAATCAATTCATTTGGTAGGTGGACTTCCAAATTCCCCATTCCTTGTTCTTTTATAATTTATTTGAGAGAGACAGAGAAATAGAGACAGAGCGTGAGACAGGATAGGAGTGCCAGGGTCTGTAGCCACTGCCAACAAACTCCAGATGCATGCTCTATCATGTGCATCTGGCTTACCCACTGAGCCATTTCTCCAGTCCCTAGATATATTTTTTTAATATTTTATTTATTTATTTGAGAGAGAGAAGGGAAGAGAGAGAGAAAGAGAGAGAGAGCGCGTGCGATTGGGCCCACCAGGGCCTCTAGCCACTGTAAGCAAACTCCAGATGCATGTGCCACCTTTGTGCATCTGGCTTATGTGGGTCCTGGGGAACTGAACCTAGGTCCATATGCTTTGCAGGGAAATGCCATAACCGCTGACATCTCTCCAGTCCCTCCCCCCAAGATATTTTAGAATATTAATGTCCTGTGGCACTTCCCATAGGATCAACATTGCCTACTGGCATTTAATCATCATGGGGGGGGGGAGGCATTGCACCTAATTTTGAAATAATATGAGAGTGGGAAGAAAGTGTTATGTTCACTCTCTTTTTCCAACTCTTCCCTCCCCCCCCATACTCCAAAGTGAATACTTCATTCACTTTGAGTTTCATATTGCCTCTTGCTAGTTTCTTTCCACTTTTAGCTCTTACCTCATTCAAGGTTCACTGCAGTGTCCAGCCACGTGGATTGTCTAAAATACCACTCTCTCTTAGTAGTAGATGCCTTCACTTCCTGTTTCACAAAGGCCCTACCGAGCATGAATGCTCTTCACTTCCTGCCCCGCCCCCGCGCCGCAAACATAATTGCATCTGTAACCTTGCCTCCTGCTCCCATACCAGGGCTCCTGGTCATCCTCCTGGTTAATAGCCAAGGCTAATCCAGCCACCTGTGGTGGTTCTCGTTCCTTCCTGTCTCCCATGGGAGCCCGATCCACCAGCTGTCTCTCTTCATTCCTGCGCCTTTAACCTCTTCCTCCCCTACATGAGCTCTTGCCTGACCCAAGTGGAAGAACACACACACTCACTCACACAAAAGGGCAGTTTTCAAACTTGCACCCTGAACTTCTCCTTTTACTTAGTCCCAAGCTTCTGAAAAGACACCCCTTTCTCCACTCCCTTCAGCTCCTACTGGGCTCCCTGACACCTATTGAGGACAGCTGCCCTTTGAAGGTCACCTGTAGCTACGCAGGGATCAAATTCTGATCGTTTCTTCATTATTCATATATCCGATCTACAGACTTGATACTGGGGGGCTTTAAAATCTTTCTTCATTCTTACCCAAATGCCAATGGAACCATTTTTTTCTGATATTTTTGTCTACAAGTGTACGTATGTGTATGCAAACACGTGTGTGTGTGTGTGTGTGTGTGTGTGTGTCTGTGTGCATGCATATGTGTGGAGGCCAAAGGACAATCGAATGTCATTCCTCTTACGCATTATCCATGTTCATTTTTATTTTTATTTTTTATTTATCTGAGAAAGAGAAAGAAGCAGAGAGAGAGAGAATGGGCACACCTTCAACCACTGCAGATGAACTCTAGACATGTGTGCCCCGTGTGTGCATGGGCGACCTTACATGCTTGCATCACTGTGCGTCTGCCTTACATGGGACCTAGAGATCTGAACATGAGTTCTTAGGTTTCACAGGCAGGAAGCACCTCACCCACTTTTTTCTTGACTCAGGTTTTCTCTTGTCTATGTAGGGTTATGCCACCCTGACCGTGTTCCAGTCTCACCTGAGACTCTCTCTCATTGCCTGCAGTTCACCAGTTAAGCTCCACGGGTTGACCAGTAAGCCCCGGGGTTCTGCCTGCCTCCTCCTCCTCAGTGCTGGGATTCCAAGTGCGCACCACCACACCCGGCCTTCTTATGTGGGTTCTGGGGCCCAAATTCAGGTCCTCATGCTTGTGAGGCAAACACGTTCTGGACAGAGCCATCTCCAGCCCCCACTTTTTCTAAATTTATAATCTCTCATTCCTTCTTGCGTTTCCTCTGCCCACTCTCAGCTCCGGGAGCACGCCGCTATCTGTCCTCTGCAGTGCTCTCTCAGCCGGCGCGCAGGTGAGGGCTCCAGGCGGAAGGCAAGGGCACAGACCGAAGACTGGAAGTCAGCGTCCTCAGTCCCAGCTCCGTCCCATTTTCTAGACTCATACGCATAATGAGCATCTACCTGAGCTATGAAACCCAATTTATCATAACTTCATTTCCTAGATCTGCTGTCCTCTTCACCATGGCTTTCTGTGTCCTTTTTTTTTTTTTTTAATTTATTTGAGAGAGAGAGGGAAAGAGAGACAGGAAAACAATGGATATGCCAGGGCCTCCAGTTACCGCAAAGGAACTCCAAACACATGCATCACCTTGTGCATCTGGCTTTATGTGGGTCCTGAAGAAGTGAACCTGGATCTTTTGGCTTTGCAGGCAAATGCCTTAACAACTAAGCCATCTCTCCAGCCTCCAATTTTTTTTTTTTTTTAAGAATAGCTGGATATTTAGGAAGAAAATTAATTTTTAAAAATAATAATTAAGGGGCTGGAGAGATGGCTTAGCAGTTAAGGTGTTTGCCTGAAAAGCCAAAGGATCCCAGTTCAATTCCCCAGGATCTACATAAGCCAGCTACACAAGGTGGCACATGCGTCTGAAGTTCGTTTGCAGTGGCTGGAGGACCTGGCACACCCATTCTCTCTCTCTCTCTCTCTCTCTCTCTCTCTCTGCCTCTTTCTCTCTCTCAAATAAACAAATAAATAAAAATTTAAAACAATTAAAATAATAATAATAATTAAATAATTACCCATCACTTCATACCTATTAGGATTATTATTTTTTAAATATTTATTTATTTATAAACAGATAGAAGTAACTAATACAAATGCTTTATTCTCAAAATATTTAAACACAGAATTATTATATGGTCTAGTCATTCCACGTCTAGGTATATGCCCTTCAAAAATCCAAAACAATAGCCGGGCGTGGTGGCACATGCTTTTAATCCCAGCACTCGGGAGGCAGAGGTAGGAGGATTGTCATGAGTTCAAGGCCACCCTCAGAATACAGAGTGAATTCCAGGTCAGCCTGGGCCAAAGTGAGACTCTACCTTGAAAAACACTTATCATATACATGTATATATACATATATGCATATATACATACATAAAATGATGAAGACATTCTGGGGAAAATGGTGGTGATATTTGCACAGCGATGGAAGGTTCTTAGCAACACTGTACACCTAGTGTGATTTAAATGGTAAACATGATGCTATATGTGTATTTTACTATAATAAAATAATATATATAATATATCCTAATAAAAATATGAGAATAGATTTGGAGTGCTAGGAGAACTTATTTGTCCCAAAACATACCAAGAAGTGTAAATGAAACGAACTGAAAGAATGGCATGAACTAGTTCTAAAAAGCAGAGCTGAGGGCTGAGGAAATGGCTTCGCTGTTAAGACATTTGCTTATGAAGCCAAAGGACCCAGGTTCGATTCCCCAGAACCCACGTTAGCCGGATGCAGAAGGAGGCGCATGCATCTGGAGTTCGTTGGCAGTGACTGGAGGCGCTGGCGTGCCCATTCTCTCTCTGTCTGCCTCTCTTTTTTTTTTCTCTCTCTCTCTGCTTGCAAATCTTAAAAAAGAAAAGAAAAAGCAGGGCTGGTTCAGGGCCTCGGAAACCCCTGGGTGGAAGGAGATAGAGACCACATATAGCTGCTTCTACGACATGTGCCCCTCCAGGGACAAGTTTCCTCTCCCTTCCGGCTCCACAGCTCTGAGACCTCGGCGGACGAGGTGAGTTTGCTTGCACAGGGCTGTTCCCGCGTGTGCTCAAGGAACTATTTGCCCACTGGAGCAAAACACAACCAAGGCCAGGCAACAGCCACAACGCTCAAGTTTTAAAAGAAAAAGCGATCCAAAAAACCCCCAAAGCTGGATCCAAGAGAAAAGCAGCTTCAGATCACAACAAAGCCCCGGGGATCTCCAGAAGTGAAATGTGGGATTGTGGTCAAGTGCCAAAGTCAACAGAACAGGCCAAGTCAAGACAGCTTATCTGTGTGGTTTCCACAGCGTCGAGGCAAAGTCAATCCCACTGCGCCGAGAGCCGTGACAGGTCACGGAAGTACAAACCAAAGTCAGACTGTGCGTGAACCTCTGGCGAGCTGCTGCAGGGTTTCCTGGACAGTTTCTCGGTCCTGGAGAAGTGAGCGAGAGGGGGCACCCATGTTCTCCCCAGCCCCCCTTTCTCTGTCACATACACACAATTATTTCTTTTGCGCCTCCCCCAAATACAATTTAAATTGACCGTGAATGTTACCAATGACGAAGATGACCTGCTCCTTTTAATA
Source organism: Jaculus jaculus (assembly GCF_020740685.1). Classification (NCBI taxonomy): domain Eukaryota; kingdom Metazoa; phylum Chordata; class Mammalia; order Rodentia; family Dipodidae; genus Jaculus; species Jaculus jaculus. The sequence continues at coordinate 50,825,699 of NC_059120.1, read as the reverse complement.
GAGACAAATTTTCATGCCTAATTGCACCTAATTGCTTTTGGGCTGGAGAGATGCTTGAGCGGTTAAGGCACTTGCCCATAAAGCCAAAGAACCCAGGTTCGATTCCCTAGGACTTGCATAAGCCAGATGCACAAGGTGGTGCATGCGTCAGGAGCTCATTTGCAGTGGCTGGAGGCCCTGACATGCCCGTTCTCTCTATACCTGCCTTTCTTTCAAGCACATAAATAAATAAGTAAATATTAAAACACCTAAAAATAAAAATAAAAGCGTTTTTTTTTTTTCTTAAAACTGACTTGCCTTTGGATGGGGGATAATAGGTACTCTTTATATTTTCTTTCTCCTTGTTAAATCAAAACAGGTTCATATCCCTGAATACCATAGGCGCTAAGAGTAGCAAATTGGGGACTGGAGAGATGGCTTAGCACTTAAGGTGCTTGCCTCTGAAGCCTAATGACTCAGGTTCGATTCTCCCCTGCCCACGCCAAAGTGGCGCATGCGTCTGGAGTTCGTTTGCAGTGTGCAGAGGCCGTAGAACACCCATTCTCTCTCCAGTAAATAATAAAACACTTTATAAGAGAAGTTGACATAGCAGCCGTGTTGTGGGATAACCTGGGGGTGGGTGGGAGAACGTAAAGGAGAGAGTTAATTCTACACATTAAATGACTGGATCTGCAGTGCAGTCAGCTAGGTACGGTTGTAACTTCTTTGATACATAGGTCGAGTCACTTCTGCAAGGCTCCACTGCTAATAAATAACAGCAGAGAGGCTGGCGTGATGCTAAAGTCCACGTTCTAACCGCTCTTCGGTGTCACCCCTTGATTACGTTAGGGAAAAGGGCAAGGTTCTGCATTCTGCGTCCATCATGCCTGGGCCACAGCCCCTGTGCCACCGAATACAGTCCCCACGGCGTCGGGCCACCTCCAGGATCCAAGACAGTGAGACAGCTCCGCTGAGCCCGGTCCCACATGCCTGGCACTGCTGCCAACACCGCTGCCTTTACCACCCGTAGTCACACCCCTGCCTTACCACACCTCCATCACCCCCCATGTGACACCCCTTCCTTACCACACCTCCATCACCCGCCATGTGACACCCCTTCCTTACCACACCTCCATCACCCCCCATGTGACACCCCTTCCTTACCACACCTCCATCACCCGCCATGTGACACCCCTTCCTTACCACACCTCCATCACCCCCATGTGACACCCCTTCCTTACCACACCTCCATCACCCCCCATGTGACACCCCTTCCTTACCACACCTCCATCACTCCCCATGTGACACCCCTTCCTTACCACACCTCCATCACTCCCCATGTGACACCCCTTCCTTACCACACCTCCATCACCCCCCATGTGACACCCCTTCCTTACCACACCTCCATCACTCCCCATGTGACACCCCTTCCTTACCACACCTCCATCACCCCCATGTGACACCCCTTCCTTACCACACCTCCATCACTCCCCATGTGACACCCCTTCCTTACCACACCTCCATCACCCCCATGTGACACCCCTTCCTTACCACACCTCCATCACCCCCATGTGACACCCCTTCCTTACCACACCTCCATCACCCCCATGTGACGCCCCTTCCTTACCACACCTCCATCACCCCCATGTGACACCCCTTCCTTACCACACCTCCATCACCCCCCAAGTGACACCCCTTCCTTTCACACCTCCATCACCCCCCATGTGACACCCCTTCCTTACCACACCTCCATCACCCCCCATGTGACACCCCTTCCTTACCACACCTCCATCACCCCCATGTGACACCCCTTCCTTACCACACCTCCATCACTCCCCATGTGACACCCCTTCCTTACCACACCTCCATCACCCCCCATGTGACACCCCTTCCTTACCACACCTCCATCACCCCCATGTGACACCCCTTCCTTACCACACCTCCATCACCCCCATGTGACACCCCTTCCTTACCACACCTCCATCACTCCCCAAGTGACACCCCTTCCTTACCACACCTCCATCACCCCCATGTGACACCCCTTCCTTACCACACCTCCATCACTCCCCAAGTGACACCCCTTCCTTACCACACCTCCGTCACCCCCCATGTGACACCCCTTCCTTACCACACCTCCGTCACCCCCCATGTGACACCCCTTCCTTACCACACCTCCATCACTCCCCAAGTGACACCCCTTCCTTTCACACCTCCATTACTACCTCCATCACTTCACATAATAATTGATACAATTCACTGAGCATTTATGACTATAGGACTTTGCTGGAATTTTTTAACAAACCCTCCTTTATTTTTCTAAGATTTATTTTTATTAATTTATTTATTCATAAGAGAGAGAGAATGGGCATGCCAGCACCTCCAGGCACTGCAAACAAAATCCAGATGCATGTGCCACCGTGTGCATCTGTCTTACATGGGTCCTGGGGAGTCAGATCTGGGTCCTGGGGCTTCACAGACAAGCGGCTTGACTGCTAAGCCATCTCTACAAGCCAAAAGCTCTAATTTCTATTTTTCAGATGAGGGAACTAGAAACCAGGAAAAGGTAAAGAACTTTCCCATAGTCACTCAGCTAATGAATCAAGAGGGGCTAGGATCTAATTCCCATACATTTATCTCCACAACATACATGGTCATCCACTGTTGAAAGTATGAACTAAGACTTTGAAAATTTTTAGCTCAGGCATGGTGGTGCACACCTTTAATCCCAGCACTTGGGAGGCAGAGGTAGGAGGATCACTGTGAGTTGGAGGCCACCCTAAGACTACATAGTGAGTTCCAGGGCAGCCTGGATTAGAGTCAAACCCTACCTAGAAAAACAAAACAAAACAATTCTCATTTTTTTTCTCTCTCTCTGTAAAATAAGTAAAATAAAATAAAACATTTTAAAAAAAGAAACAAGAATTTTTTACATCAAAATAAAAGAGAGACTGATTGAGAGGAGGAGGGGATATGATGGAGAGTGGAGTTTCAAAGGGAAGAAAGTGTTGCGGGGAGAAGGAGGGAATTACCATGGGATGTTGTTTACAGTCATGGAAGTTGTTAATTATAAAACATAAAAACACTTTAAAAAAATGTTTTATTTATTTGAGAGCGACAGACACAGAGAGAAAGACAGAGGGAGAGAGAGAGAATGGGCGCGCCAGGGCTTCCAGCCTCTGCAAACGAACTCCAGACGCGTGCGCCCCCTTGTGCATCTGGCTAACGTGGGACCTGGGGAACCGAGCCTCGAACCGGGGTCCTTAGGCTTCACAGGCAAGAGCTTAACCACTAAGCCATCTCTCCAGCCCTAAAAACACTTTTTAAAGATGAGAAAGAAAAAGAAATAAGAACTTTTGTCTAAGACAGGTGTTGGCTAAACTACGTAATATAATTTAAAGAAATGGCAAGAATGCTGAACACATCTTGGCTGTAAGTCATCATTACGATTAAGACAAGCGTTAGCAACGCGTTCTTTCATCTTGCAGAGCCCCGCGGCGCCCACGTTGCTGAGGTATGCGGGGCTTCCTCTTCGTCTCGTGGCGCCATGGTTTGAATGTGAGGTGTCCTCTGTGACCTCCTGTGATTGTGGTGGAGCCTTGTATCTGATCCCTAGCCGGCAGAGCCTGTGGGAGGTGGGGCCTTGCGGGGGGAGATGTCACTGGGGCTGATCTTGCAGACCCACTGGATGTTCACACAGTAACTCAGACGGTCACCTCCACGCTGTGACTCCGGCACGCTTTTGTGAGCATGGTGGAGCTTCCCGTAAGCTGAATCGGCTAGCTATCCTCCCACAGGCTGCTCTTGCTCAGGTGTCAAAGTGCCACACCTCACCCTTTGCTCACCTTTTGTTTGTTTGTTTTGGTTTTCCGAGATAGGGTCTTACTCTAGCCCAGGCTGACCTGGAATTCACTACATAGTCTCAGGCTGGCCTCGAACTCACAGCGATCCTCCTATCTCTGCCACCCCAGTGCTGGGATTACCTTAACAAACAAACAAACAAACAAAATGCAGTTTCCTTTCTGGAATCAAAATCCCATTTTGAGCCCTGTTCGAAGTGACTGGGCCTTTCTGTGTCCCTTGTTCTCTGCCCCTGAGCTCGGGTTCCTGTGTCCAGCTGCTGCTCAGCTGCTGGCTGGGAAGCTGTGCGCCGGTGTATCACTGACTTCCAGTGGGGCCAGGATGCCCTCCCCTCGGAATGCTGACTTCCCCATCCTCGCTGGGCCCCGGGCACGGGAGACATGCTGGCGTTCTCTGATAAAGAGCCCCTAATCCCACCTGCCTCAGTGTTGACTCCGTTCTGAAGGGCTGACTGCCTCACGCCCTTCGCTGGCAGCTAACTTTGAAATTGTTGCAAGAGGGCAAATTCCCACCCAAGATACAGCATGCAGCGTGAGTGCTTGGGAGGGCTCAGCGATGAAAACACATTGCCCTTCCCTAAATATGCATATAAAATAGGAAACACCCTATGAAAGATGGTTCATATCTCCTCCTCCATCAGCTCCTCCTTAGGACCTGCTGTGGAGCGTTTGACGCTTAGTGTGGTCTGTTGCCTGGAGCCTATCAATTGCGAATCCAAGACAGCTTGTCTATCACCTTGGCTGCCACTACACAGTCAGGTAACCAGCCACATGTTCCGAGCCTCTGCCTGCTTCTGCTTCTTATTTTTTAAGATTGACTTTTATTTATTTATTTTTGTTAGAGACAGAGAGGGGGAGAGAGAGAGTGAGTGAGAATGGGCGCGCCAGGGACTCCAGGCACTGTAAACGGACTCCAGACACGTGCACCCCTTTGAGCATCTGGCTAACGTGGTTCCTGGGGAATCGAACTTGAGTCCTCTGGCTGCACAGGCCTCCTGAGTGCTGGGATTAAAGGCAGGCGCCACCACGCCCAGCCTCTTTGTGGTCACTTCTCTCCACTCTGTGACCACAGTGTCCCACCCTGACGCACACAGCGGTCTAATATAACTAAAATAGTGTTGCATTTCCCTTCTACTGTTTTGCCAACACAGCAAAACCAAACTGCTTCATAGATGGATTGTTTAATTCCAGAACGTTAGAAACAAGGAGCTTAAAAGCACACACCTGCGAATCAGTTTTAAGGAAAAATAATGATGTCAAAGTCTTACTTGTTTTTGATGGAGGAGAAAGGTTAAGGGGTCAAGAGCGTACTGGATCCTTAGAAGGAGCCAGGGCAGTACGGAGGCCGGGGACAGACAGACTTCCCAAGTACACAGCTTATCCACGCCTCTTCACTGTTCCTCTTCATCTGAGACCAAGCAGAGAAAGCTGAGCACAGCCATCCTGGAGGGACAAATAAATCACCATGAAGACAAAGGTCATGGGCTGGAGAGATGGCTGAGCAGTTAAGGCACTTGACTGCAAACCCTGAGGACCCAGGTTCGATTCTCCAGGACCCACGTACACCAGATGCACAAGGTGGTGCATGGAGTTCATTTGCTGTGGCTGGGGGCACTGGCATGCCCATTCTCTCTCTCTCAAATTAGTAAATAATTTTTTTAAAGATAAGGGTTGCATAATAATCTTTAGCAGAGATCTAACCTATGTAACAATAGTTACTTAAGATTGGACAGAAATCTTCATGGCTGCTTTTGTCTTAATATTTTATTTAGCGTGCATACACATTAGAATCTAGAGTCTTTAGATGACAGAAGACATACCTGTGATGTTTGTCTGGATCTAAATCTGGCTTACTTTGCTTAACATCATCTTCAGTTACATCCATTTTTCTGTAAATGACATAATTTCATTCTTTTTTTGGTTTTCTGAGGTAGGGTCTCACTGTATCCCAGGCTGACCTGGAATTCACTCTGTAGTCTCAGGCAGGCCTCGAACTCACAGCAATCCTCCTACCTCTTCCTCCCGAGTGCTGGGATTAAAGGTGTGCGCCACCATGCCCGGCGACATAATTTCATTCTTTATGGCTGATTAAAATTCCATTTGTACCATCTTTTCCTTATTCAGTCGTCTGTTGATGGGCATCAACACTGGTTTCATATCTTGGCTCTTGTGGGCAGAACCACATTAAGCATGAATGCACAACCATCTCTGTGGCATACAGAGTGAATGCCACAGCAGGAAAAGCAGGACAATTATAATCAGATTTTGAATATTGTGAAACTGGGTAAGCATTATGTTTCAAATGTGCTTGCAGTGAATATTGCCAGAAATTCATTTGTAGGCACATTGAATATGAGTGAGGAATACCGGTAGGGATTGGAAGTCTCTTAAAATTAAATATGAACTCTAATGTATGAACATGTTGCATATTGGTCATATTTACCTCAGGTTAGACTCTTATGTTCCCTCTCCCACACACCCATTCCCCTGAGGGCCTTCCTCAGTGGGGCTGCCACCATTGACTGTGGGGTCATGAATGCACCAGTCAGTCTTTGTGGGGTAGGGAATGGGAATTGGAACTCTCCTTTTTTTTTTCAAGGTAGGTTCTCATTCTGGCCCAGGCTGACCTGAAATTCCCTTTGTAGTCTCAGGATGGCCTTGAACTCATAGTGATCCTCCTACCTCTGCCTTCCGAGTGCTGGGATTAAAGGCATGCGCCACCACACCCAGCTAGGAATTGGAACTCTTTGAAAAAAATGCAATACTGTGTAATGCCAAAGCATGGCTATTTATATATTTTTTTCTCAGCTTTGTTCAGTGATATTCTTTGTAACATCACTATTTAAAAATATATATATATATATATTTGAGAGAAAGAGAGAATGGCTGCACCAGGACCTCCAGACATTGCAAACAAACTCCAGACACATGCACCACCTTGTGCATCTGGCTTACATGGGTCCTGGGGAACTGGATGTTGGTCCTTTGGCTTCTTGGCAGGCACCTTAACCACTAAGCCATCTCTCCAGCCCAACATTACCACTTAAAAAAGTTTATTGATTGATTTGTTTGTTCTTTATTTGAGAGAGTGAGAGAGGAAGAGGCAGACAGAGAATGAGGGAGAGAATGGGCACACCAGGGCATCCAATCACTGCAAACGGACTCCAGATGCATATGCTACCTTGTGCATCTGGCTTATGTGGGTCCTGGGGAATCAAACTGAAGTCCTTTGGTTTTACAGGCAAATACCTTAGCCACTAAGCCATCTCTCCAGCCTCAACATCACCATTTATAATGAGGTCAGCTATTTAGAGTTGCAACTCAAAATTATGCACATTATAACTATTTGATATCATAGTAATTCCTATCCTAATGAATTCCTTTGGTTATATCTTATTTCTCAAACATTTAAGCATATGTCTGATTTCTTTTTATTAAATTTACTTGACCAAGAACTTATGATTTTATTCTTTAAATGTCTTCATGAAACAAGAGAAACTTATTTCATGAGAGTTAAGAACATCACACTGTCCCATGAGTTGATGAAAATGAATTGGAGTTACACAGTAGCAGTAGAGATTAATATTTAATTTAAAGTAATTATTTTAAATTGCATTTCATGTCTTTTTCCATAGCCTATTGGAAATTAGTTTTATTCAAAATTGAACAAGATGAAACACTAGCTTTTTTATCTCTGCTATAAAGAAATCATTGCCAGGGACTGGGAAATGGCTTAGCAGTTACAGCATTTGCCTGTGAAGCCTAAGGGCCCAGGTTCGATTCCCTAGGACCCATATAAGCCAGATGCACAAGGGGGCACATGTGTCTGGAGTTCCTATACAGTAGCTAGAGGCCCTGGCTTGCCCATTTCTCTTTCTCGCTATCTGTCTCTAGCTCTCTCATAAATAAATAAATAAAATAATTTTTTTTAAAGGAAGAAATCATTGCCAGGTGTGGTGGTGCACATCTTTAATGCCAGCACTCAGGAGGCAGAGGTAGGATTGTCATGAGTTCAAGGCCATCCTGATACAACATAGTGAATTCCTGGCCAGGCTTGGCTAGAGTGAGACCCTACCTCAAAAAAAACAAAAAAAGAAAAAAAAAATCATTAAGCTCGGCATGGTGTCACATGTCTTTAATCCCAGATCTTGAGAGGAAGAGGTGGGAGGATCACTGTGAGTTCAAGGCCAGGCTGAAACTACATTGTGAATTCCAGGTCAGACTGAGCTGGAGTGAGACCCTACCTCAAAAACAAAAAAACAAACAAACAAAACCGAAACCATCACAAATCTAATGGCTCAAACCAGTACTAACTTTACCTCACAGTTCTGCAGGCCAGTGTGGGGTTCACCAAATTAAAACCATAATACTAGAGCTGGGGAGATGATTCAGCTATTAAAGAGGCTTGCTTGCCAAAGCTGCCGGCCTGAGTTCAATTCCCTAGTACCTAGCTAAGGCCAGATGCGCAAAGGACCACATGCATCTGGGGCTTGTTTGCTGTGGCAACAGGCCCTGATATGCACTCTTTCTGTCACAAGTAAACTTTTTAAATATTAGCTAAAATAGCTGGGCGTGGTGTCGCACGTCTTTAATCCTAGCACTCGGGAGGCAGAGGTAGGAGGATCACCGTGGGTTGGAGGCCACCCTGAGACTACACAGTGAATTCCAGGTCAGCCTGGGCTAGAGCGAGACCCTACCTCAAATAAATAAATAAAGTAAGTAACAGTGCAGCCACTTCTCTTGGATCCAGGGGGAAAATCATTCTGTTGCTCAGTTAGGTGTTGATAGAATTTAGTTCTATGTGGTTGAAGGACTGAGGTCCATTTTTGTGTGTGTGTTGGGGGGGAAGGGTTGTACACTGAGGGCTATTCCTGGCTTTTTGGGGGCCACTGCTCATGACCCCTTTTCTGTCTGAGAAGGTAGGGATTGTGGGTTCAATCTCGGTCACATCTCTCTTTTTTTTTTTTTTAATTTATTTATTTGAGAGCGACAGACACAGAGAGAGAGAGAGAGAGAGAGAGAGAGAGAGAGAGAGAGAGAGAGAGAATGGGCGTGCCAGGGCTTCCAGCCTCTGCAAACGAACTCCAGACGCGTGCGCCCCCTTGTACATCTGGCTAACGTGGGACCTGGGGAACCGAGCCTGGAACCGGGGTCCTTAGGCTTCACAGGCAAGCGCTTAACCGCTAAGCCATCTCTCCAGCCCTCGGTCACATCTCTTTATGCTGAGAACAAGAAGGTGTTTGCTTCGAAGACCATTGCCGTGTAAGCTGACATGGTCGAAAGTTTAGGATATAGACACATTTGAAGGTCATTCTGTCCACATCATGAAGTTAGTTTATGGGACAGCGTGGTGCTCTTAACTCTCACAAGCAATGGGCCAAAGAAGAATGCTCTAAAAGAAGGCTGCAGAAAAGAAAACTAATAAATTAAATTTAAAAAAATAAAAAAATAAAAGAAGGCCGCATTTTTATTTTTATTTATTTATTTTTGTTTGTTTGTTTATTTATTTATTTTGAGGTAGGGTCTCACTTTAGCCCAGGCTGACCTGGAATTCTCTATGTAGTCTCAGAGTGGCCTCGAACTCATGGTGATCCTCTTACCTCTGCCTCCTGCCTGCTGGGATTAAAGGTGTGTGCCACCATGCCTGGTCCTGTATTTTTAAAATTGTATTTATTTATTTATTTGCTTAAGAGGGAGAGAGAGAATGGATGTGCCAAGGCCTCCAGTCACTGAAAACAAACTCCAGATGCTTGCTCCACCTTGTGCATCTGGCTTACGTGGGTCCTGGATAATTGAACCTGAAGGAAGGAAGGAAGGAAGGAGGGAAAGAAAAGAAGAAAGCCAGGACTGCATTTCCTAACATGAAAGGAAACTTCCATGGACGAGGGAGCACTGGACCTGAGCCTTGAGGAGGCACAGGGATTTTCCAGCAGGAGGATGAGGTAAGGACTCTTGAGGCAAACACAGCAGCACAGACACTCCAGATGTGTTTGGCATTCTCCCACCACCTCACCTGGACACTCACGGCCTCCCCTGTGTAGGGTGGCGGAAAGGGGCTGGACTGGAAAGTGGAAGGCTGGACGTAGGCAATCACACTGAGAGAGGTCACACTGAGGTGGTCACATTGCAGTAGTCAATCGCACTGACATAGTCACACTGAGGGGGGCACACTGAAGTAAGCTCCCCAAAGATTGCCTGTCCGCCTTTCCTCTGTAGCACAAGAGGATTTCATCAGTGACAGCTAGGACCTCCTTCAGACTTCAGGGACATCCTTCTGGAGTTCACCAACACAAGCAATGTGTTTTCTAGTTTAACAGTATGGATGAAGGTATACAGCATCATGGAGACGTTCTTGATTTCTGTCACTTTATGGCTGTGTGACTTGGAGCAAGGTTCTCAATGAACTACACTAAGCCTCCACAACCTTAATTGACCACATGAGGTTGTTGGAAGAATTAAGTGTATTAATACTCATGAAACACATTGCCTAGAATATCCCATAGGCTTAATAAGTGTTAAGTATAATTGTGCTTGTATGAGCAGACACACAATGCATACATACATCTCTGTAAGTAGAGACCTCAAAGACCCACAGGGTGTTCAAATATGACCAAGCATGGTGGCACACTCTTGTCCTCCCCGCACGGAAGCTAAGGCAAGACGGTAACAAATTTGAAGTCAGTCTGGGTTAAATACCAGTACCTTGCGAAAAATACACAAAATATTTAGAATTTGAAACACTATAACAAAGCAATGAAAATCAATATGCAATATTAATTAGAAACATTTGTGGCTTTCTCCCCAAATGAAAAAGTTGACTTTTATTATTTTGTTTTGTTTTGTTTTGTTTTTCTAGGTAGGGTCTCACTCTAGCTCAGGTTGACCTGGAATTCACTGTGTAGTCTCAGGGTGGCCTCGAACTCACAGTGATCCTCCTACCTCTGCCTCCCAAGTGCTGAGATTAAAGGCCACCACACCCAGCTTGGACTTTTATTATTTTGAGTCTGGGAATGGAGAGGATGATGAAGACCATACATTAAATATAAAGAAAACACTTTACCCTAACAGAAGGAAGTACAATGAGAAGGAAGTAATGGGCCAATATTCACTATCTGAAATTGTATATATATATGTGTGTGTGTGTACATATACATATATATATATATATATATTTGGATTTTTTGAGGTAGGGTCTCACTCTAGCCCAAGCTGACCTGGAATTCCCTACGTAGTGTCAGGGTGGCCTCAAACTCATGGGGATCCTCCTGCCTCTGCCTCCCAAGTGCTGGAATTAAAGGTGTGTACCACCAGGCCTGGCCTGAAATTTTATATTTTAATGAAATGTTAGCTAAGTGACCATAAAATACATGTAAGAAAATGACACTAACCTGGAAGGGAATGAAATAGATGAACTTCTGGGCTGGAAAGATGGCTTAGCAGTTAAGGCGCTTGCCTGTGATACTTAAGGATCCAGGTTTAATTCCCCAGGACCCACAAAAGCCAGACATACAAGGTGGCACATGCATCTGGAGTTCATTTGCAATGGTTGGAAACCTTGGTATCCTATTCTCTCTCTCTCTCTCTCATAAATAAACAAATAAAAATAAAATTTAAAATAAATGAACTTCTAACTAATGTTTAACCGTATCCTATAACTATAAATATTTAAGAAGATTCTTGGATCTTTCCTGTTCAAAGCATCAACTTTTACCACTGAAGAGAACCTCACATTTTATTATTCTAAAATTACAAATGATTTTCAGTTTCTTAAGACTGTGATATGTTGAGAAGACAGCCAATGCTACAATTTGACCCCTTCTGGCAAATTAAATACAATTATGCAAACTAGTAGGATTTGGGCTTAATCTAATTAACATGGTACATATGAAACAGATAGTAATCTCCCTGGTGGAAAACTAGATTGTCTTTTGTCATGTTTGAACTGTGGTTTAGAAAAACACTGTAGGCTGCAAGGAGCATTTCATTATCTTACATATTCTGTTTGCTCAGTTCCATGACACATGTTTACAAGAATAAAAGCCAAAATTGGAATCTTCAAGTGATAACATTTTTTTCTCCGATATTTGTAATTACCAAACATGATATTGTATGAAATTAGAAAATTAAAAAAAATCATCTAGAGGTGATTTCTTTTTCTCTAATGAAGTACAAACATAACACCAGTGTGCATTTTTTCTTGCTGTATGTGTAAATACGCATGTATACATGACAAGCAGTGTCAAATGTGACTCAATGGATACACTTCCATTCATTTAAACGGAAAAGTTTAACAATGTAATATTGATCTGAATTAAATGCACCCCGACACATCCCAGGCACACGCTTTCTGAAGGATGCACAGTCCTGCTTCAATGTCTGTGATGCACGCCTGCTTCACTGTATGAATCCCCTTAGCATTAATCAGTGTGCGACTGTGTACTGATCAGAAACTGGGAAAGAATGTCCCTTTTCAGGCTTTCTTACCAAGAAAATGAAAGGAATGATGTGTCTCTTTCCTTCCTTCGGCAGTGAATTGGGTACTTGAGAGAAGTCCGGGTTTAACAGGAGGTGGATGGGCACTGGAGGCCCTTGCCCGGGCCTGCGCCTCTGCCTGGCGTTGTCATTTCCAAATGTGTGAACGCAGTCTTTACGCGCCTGTCCCCCAGCTCCTGGGGACACTGCCAATAAGCATGTCAGCTCTCGAGCTGCATTGTGCAAAGGTTTCCGAACTCGCTGGGGCCTGGACTTGATTCATAGGTGATTTCAATGCCACTGAGCTCTCTGAACAGCTGTCAGGGAGCAGAATTGAGAAAACAATGGTTTACGTTAGCTCTCTATTCTAGCAGAGAAACTGGGGGAAAAGAGTGACAAAAACAACCCTTTGAGAATCCCAATGCAGTGTTACATTTCCTTATATGCTATAATGATCAACATAGTCCCAAGAAATAATCCAATAGAGGCAACAGTGTATTTGTGTTGTGAGTTTACACAAACATACTGATAAATCACATCTTTCTTTTTCAAGATAGGGTCTCATTCTAGCCCAGGTTGACCTGGAATTCACTATGTAGTTTCAGAGTGGCCTCAAACTCATGGAGATCCTCCTACCTCTGCCTCCCGAGTGCGCCACCATGCCTGGCTACTTTTAAATATTTTTATTAATTTAACTGCAAGGAGAGAGAGAGGGGGGGGGGGCTATGAATGAATGGGCATGCCAGGTCCTCTAGCCACTAGAAATTCCCAAAGCATGTGTCACTTTGTGCATCTGGCTTTTCAGTCAAATGCTTTAACACTTGAGCCAGGCCAGGGCCTCATTTTGGGGGGTGATTTTTTAAATATTTGATTTTTATTATTTATTAGAGACAGAAAGAGGGAGACAGAGAAAGAGGGACAGAATGGACACACCAGGGCCTCCAGCAGCTGTGCATGAACTCCAGATATATGTGCCACCTTGTGAACCTGGTTTATGTGGGTACTGAGGAATCAAACCTGAGTCCTTTGGCACACTCTCTTGTTGCTATGGTCCACCTTATGTGGCCAGGGGGTGATGTCCACCCTCTGCTCATACCACCATTTTCCCCTGCCACTGTGGAGCTTCCCCTCGAGCCTGTAAGCCAAAAACACAAAACAAAACAAAACAAAACAAAAAACCCTCTTTTTCCCAGAAGCTGCTCTTGGTTGGATGATTTCTACCAGCAATGTGAACCTGACTGCAACAGTAAAGTGGTACCGAGGAGTGGGATTGCTGCTAGACACCTGACTGTGTGGCTTCGGCCTTTTTGGAGGTGATTTTCAAAAGGGATGTGAAGGATTTGAAACCTTGGCCTAAGAGATGCCTTTCAGTGCTGTAAGTACAGCTTGATGGACTTTTCTGGTCAGAGTTGGAAGACCTGAATGTAGTAAGAAGTATGGACTATGAGTTTTGGCTTATGAGGGTGAGAAAGAGCTTTGCTTGGACTGGACTAGCAGTTTGTGTGAGAAGCTTGCTGTTATGCCCATGTCCTGAGAAGTTGTGCAGGGTTGCATTGCATAGACATGAACTGGTGTGAGCAGAGGGATATGGCACAGAAAAAAATGAAATCTTTGAGCCTAAACTGCTGCCCATTCACCTGAAAGTTGTTTGAGAGATGACAACCTTTGAGATTGGGCCAGCTGACCTGCACTGGGGCAATGGAGGAATGTGGACTCTTTTGAAGGGGCCTGAGTGCTCAAGGAGTCCTGTTCTTTAAAGTCTGCTTTATTCCCCCCTGGATTAACAAATTGGCACCCCACCTGGTATTGTGGAGTATAAGAAATGCTGGGAAAAGGGTCATTGAGTTTGCAACACGGTCTTGTGTTTTGGAAATGGCCATGGGCAGTGTGAAGCGGGTTTGCTGGTTGCCTGCATAGAGACCCCATGGGGCCATGAGGATGAACCGTGGCTTGCAGTGGAGACCCAGTGGAGATGCCGGGACCATGAGATGGCTGCCAAGGAGCTGCCGGCCCCGATGAAGTTTTCCAGGACTGTGAGTAGCCTAGCTGGAGGGGAGGAATTGGAATGCCAGAGACTTGTTACTGGTTAGAATTATCAGACTTGGAGATTTGTCACTGGCTAGAGTTGTTGGACTTGGAGTTACAGAGTTTGATGTTTGCCCTGGTTGTTTAAAAATCTTGTATTGGTTGAATGTTTCATTGCTATGCCCAATGCCATCTTTTGCAGTGTGAATATTTATTCTGTGCCATTATGGGTTTTTGGGGGGTGTTTTGGTATTATGCCTCAGTTAAAAGACCTTGGACTATGGGGATATTTGAACATCACAGGGATTGATAAAAACTAAGGGGAATTATAAAGTTGGACTGAATGCATTGCAGTTTACATCATATATGGTTATCAGTTTATGAGGGCTAGGGGCAGAATGTAGTGGTTTGATTCAGGTATCCCTCCATAAATTTAGGTGTTCTGAAGCTAGTTTCCCAGCTGATGGAAATATGGGAATTAACACCTCCTGGAGGGAGTGTATTGATGGGGGCGGGCTTATGGATGTTATAGCCAGTTTCCCCTTGCCAGTGTTTGGCACACTCTCCTGTTGCTATTGTCCACCTTATGTTGGCCAGGGGTGATGTCCATCCTCTGCTCATGCCATCGTTTCCCCTGCCATTGTGGAGCTTCCCCTGGAGCCTGTAAGCCAAAATAAACCTTTTTCCCAGAAGCTGCTCTTGGTTGGTTGATCTCTACCAGCAGTGTGGGCCTGACTGTGATAGTAAAGTGCTAAGCCATCTCTCCAGCCCCGGGGTGGGGTTTGTTTTGAGGCAGGGTCTCCTCTAGCTCAGGCTGACCAGGAGCTCACTCTGTATCCCAGGCTGGCCTTGAACTCATGGCAACTCTATCTCTGCCTTCCAATTGTTAGGATTAAAGATGTGCGCCACCACACCTGGCTTGCCTCGAGTGTTTTTTTATGAAGAATGACATAAACTATCACACATCTTAAATTTGTTTTGGAAGGATCTGGAGTGAGGAAAGCTGCCATGATGAGTTGTAAAGCTAGGTGATGTAGTGTAATTCTTTGTGTATTTTATGAAAATTTCCCCATGAGGCTCAGAGTTCTGAGACTCTCTACTTGTCAAGAGCTGCGCAGTCCATGGTATAGCATGTGCTTGGTATGTGTGTGTAGCCCTGGGTTCAATTCCTATCACTAATTTAAAATATTGCCAAGTAAGGCCGGGTGTGGTGGCGCACGCCTTTAATCCCAGCGCTCAGGAGTCAGAGGTAGGAAGATGGCCATGAGTTTGAGGCCATCCTCAGACTCCATAGTGAATTCCAGGTCAGCCTGAGCTAGAGTAAGACCCTACCTTGGAAAATCAAAATAAATAACTAAAATAAAATAAAATAAAATACTGCTAACTAATTTGGCTTAAAAATTATTGCATTAAACTGGGCATGGTGGCTCACACCTTTAATCCCAGTACTCCGGAAGCAGAGGTAGGAGGATTGCTGTGAGTTTGAGACCACCCCGAGACTAGATGGTAAATTCCAGAACAGCCTGAGCTACAGTGAGACCCTACCTCAAAAATCAAAAACAAAACCAAAAAACCTTGCATTAGGTTCCCAGTCTGTGATGATAAGAAAAACAGTCAAGTTTTCATTATCAAAGCTTAAAATGGGATTCTCAAAGCTCCCTGCGGCATGCACTGCCCATAGTGGTGGACGGCTCGATTACTTTCACTTGTAACTTAATCTTTTTTTTTTTTTTCCAGGAGCAATTATCTACATTGGGTTAGCCTCTGGCTTCGCCTGTGAGAAATTATCTTGATCAGGTGAAATTTTGGTGGGAAGACCAACTTTAACTTTAACCGCGGGCTGAGGCCCTGCTCGTGAGAGGAGGAGAGCGCACGCTGACCACGGCTGTCGCTGCTCTCGGCTTCCTCGCCCTGGGCTGAAGGTGACCCGCTGTGAGTCACGCTCCGCCACCACGCCTTTCCCACCGCGATGGACTGCAACCTGGAACTAGAAGCTGAGGTAGGACCCTCTCTCCCTTAAGCTGAATTTTTGTCAGGTATTTTGTCCCAGCCACTAGAGTGTAAGCGATGTAACAATGTGCAAAGGGGAAAAATCATTTGTGACCATGTTAGGGTCATAAGATGTGCTGATTGAGGAAAAACCTGAAAGTCAGAGTACGTTTCTCACATTTACCTGTTAAGCTTTCACTCAATCCTTTCCTCCTTTTCCTCTAATTTGTTGCTGAGTGCCCTTCTGTGAGGATGATGAGCAATTTCAAAGCTTAAGTGGCAAACACCATTCAGAGTGCACCCCATTTGTCTGTTACTCATAGCAAATCTGTCTTTAGCCACTGCCCTGCTTTCCCTTCGCCTTGGCCAGCTCTTCAGAACAACATTTCCTTCTTTTCATTCTGATGCACGGGGATTGGAGCCGATAGAACATTGACTTTTCCCATAATTTAGCTTAGGGCATTTTACCCCAGGGAGTTACAATGTGTTTAGACTGTAAAAGTTTTTTTTTTTTTTTCCACACACTCTCAGTAATGGAACTCCATGTTCTAACAGCCCTGGCAAAGTTGTTTTTAATACTTTGCTCCGCTCTGCTTTCATTAAAGTTGAATTTCACTTTCATTTTGATGGAGTATTGTATGTTAGCCCCAAATGGTAAATTCAAATAGATTGTCGATTCTTGTTTGTTGTGGTGCTATCCCTGTGTAAAATGTGGGTTTATTTATTGTTTTTTAACCATCACGATAAGTAACTTCCTAATTAGTCACTAATCACAAGTCCTGGAAACTGATGGAACCTCACATGGCGGCCTGATGGGCTACATAAGGGGTCAAGGAATGTGTGGTCATGTGTATGTGGTGTGTCCTTTTCGTTGCTAAGAGAATGATATCGGGGCTTATCACTCCAAGCCACACAGAACCCTGGAATTATTTTACACCAGCTCCCCACATTCTTATCTCTTGCCTGAGATGCAGGTAGGTTTTAGAATGGACTCGGAAATCGGGCAATTACAGAGACATTGACAGAAGCAGAAACATTCCAGCTGGCTTTATTTGCTTTAGTGATGAAGTGGCATCCTTTTGTTACCTTCAAATTTTCTGCTCCCTTTCATAGATGACTTTAGAGATAATCATAGCTCTTCCCCTCCTTTCTTTCTTTACCATGGATCCATCTTATGGCCTTGAACATGCTACACAAACAGTCTTCTGCTAACTGTATCCCAATCCCAGAAACATCTGCTTGATTGACACAAATATTACAGGTAGTGAGGCAGTCCTATAGCATGGTAACCTTTCAGGTTTTCTGCTCACACCCAAGTTAATAGAGGTGTGAAATGTTTTTGTGTGTCCCCTTTGCACATCATCACAAAATTTTTATTCTAAGTTCAAACAGTAACAGAAGATGCAGTTTCCTTCACGGCGTCAGTACGATTCTACTTAGAAACAAATTTGTTATGTCACTTTTTAAAATATTGACATTTTGGCAGGAGAGATGGCTCCGTGGTTAAAGGCACTTGATGGCTTTGATGGTCTGAGTTTGATTCCCCAGTAAAGCCAGGTGCACGAAGTGACACATGCATCTGGACTTCACGTGTAGTGGCAGTCGGTCAAGGTACTCATGCTCAGCCTTCTTCTGTCTCTCTCTTTCTCAACTAGATAAATAAAAAATATTTAAAATATTGACATTTAGTCTAAGTACCATAGCAATTGAACATCCCCAACCATCCATTTAATACTTGAAAATTAAGTTTAATTTGAAAATAGACTACTAAGCCCTACTTTAAGGGATATTTACATTTTCCCTCAAAATCATATTTTTCTTTGTCTTTATATGGAATTGTATTCTGTGCTCATGCTTAAATGACTTCATGACCCTATTATGTTTCATTTCAACAAAAATATTTATATAAATTAAAACTTAAATTTGAAGAATTCCCTATAACCATAATATTCAAAACCTCTTTTGTAACCAGTCACCATTGCAATTATTAGTATAGAGGTCATCCAAAAGACACAACTTATGCTATTTAATGACTCTCAAGCTAAAAAAATAAAAGAAATACTATTCTGCTATAGGATCATCTTTTTTAAAAAAAATATTTAATTAATTAGAGAGAGAGAGAGAATGGGTGCGCCAGGGCTCCAGCCACTGCAAACGAACTCCAGATGCGTGCGCCCCCTTGTGCATCTGGCTTACATGGGTCCTGGAGAATTGAGCCAGGGTCCTTTGGCTTGGCAGGCAGATGCCTTAACCACTGAGCCGTCTCTCCAGCCCCCAGGACCATCTTTTGAACTGGGGAGATGGATTATCACTTGAGAGCACTTGATCCATGAACCTGAGAGCCTGAGACTGCCCAGGTTCAATTCCCAGCAAACATTCAAACAGCTGGAGAAGATCACGCACAATGGAAACTCCATTGGGGAGAGGGAAGCTGGAGGCCTGAGAATCACTGGGGTTGACGCACCAAAAGCATGGTGGGAATGGCAGCTCTGGGTTGAGTGAGGGATTCCACCTTGATGAAACAGATCACCAGACCTTCTCATTCTGGCCTCGGTGTGTGAACACATGGGCCATACACATCTGCATACACACATATGTATACTGCATACATCACACACCATATCACACATACTTTATTCACACACACACATACAACCCCCCCAACATCTCTTAATGAACAAAATATGGGGTGAATCAAGTATTTTATATTTTCTTCAATTCTTCCTCAATTTTTCCTTTTGTTTCATTTTATAGTTATTTTGCTTTTCTATTTATCTGCTTGTGAACAGTCAGTGCTCACTGTTGGCAGGAAATGGCTTCAGTATCAATAATCCCCAATTTTATTGCTTACTTTTCTTGTTTGTTTGTGTTTTGAGGTAGGGTCTCGCTCTAGCCCAGGCTGATCTAGTCTCAGGCTATCCTCACACACAAGGTGATCCTCCTACCTCTGCCTCCTGAGTTCTGGGATTAAAGGTGTGATCCACCACACCTGCTGGTTTATATTTTAGAAAGGGTCTTAACATATAGCCAAGGTTGACCCCCAATATGCTAGCCCCAGGTGGTCTTTCTCTGATGGCACCCAATTCCTCTGTCCTAGAGTCTTCTGTTGAATGTGGCTTCTAGAAACATGTACCTCACAGTGTGGATCCAACACTGTACATGGAATTTAAAAATGTGTGTGTAAACCAGGTGTGGTGGCGCATGCCTTTAATCCCAACACTTGGGAAGCAGAGGTAGGAGGATTGCCATGAGTTCTAGGCTACCCTGAGACTACCTAATGAATTCCAGTTCAGCCTAGGCTAGAGCGAGACCCTACTTTGAAAAACCAAAAAAGGACAAATGTGTACGCAAACATTGGTTACTCCTTATTGAAAGAGCTTACGTAAGATCTTTTCCAACAGTTGATATCCTCACGAGATGAATTGAGCCTATTTACAAAACGTGATGCTAAGAAAAGTGAAAAAGTTTCATTTGGGGCCTGGAGAGATTGCTCAGTGGTTAAAGGTGCTTGTTTGCAGTCTTCTGGTCCAGGCTTGGTTGCACAGGACAAGATGTACCAAGTGGAGCCTGCATCTGGAGTTTGCTTGCAGTGGCAAAAGGTCCTGGCACACCCAATTTTCTGTCTCTCTCTTAAATAAATAAATAAATAAATAAATAAATAAATAAAATGACAGGGATTCCATTCATCACTGATCTGAAGTCCTTTTTTTTTTCTCTTTTAAATTTTTATTAGCATTTTCTATGAGTATAAAAAAAATCCCATGGTAATTCCCTCCCCCCCCCCCCACTTTCCCCTTTGAAATTCCATTCTCCTTCATATTATGAAGTCCTTTTTGTTTGGAGAAGGATTTGGACTCTGAGAGGAGCTCTCCTTGGCAGTATCTCCTTTAAATGACTTCTCACACACCCTCTCTTCTTCCTCACAGTGTTGGGTGGAAGGAATTGCACCTTCTTCAGGGGTCTCCCACAGGTATCCCGATCTCAGATAACCCCCTTAGTAGAGAAGGGGGATGGGTAACTACAGACACATGTAGAAGATACAATGAAGAAGAGGATGCAAGTAATTCAACCTGCCTAATGGAATAAATTTAGATAAAATTCAGAATTTTCTTTTTAAATTCTTTATTTTTATTTATTTACCTGACAGAGAGAGAGAATGGGTGTGCCAGGGCCTCCAGCCACTGCAAACGAACTCCAGACACATGTGCCACCTTGTGCATCTGGCTTGTGGGACCTGGAGAATAGAACCTGAGTCCTTAGGCTTTGCAGGCAAGCACCTTAACTGCTAAGCCATCTCTCCAGCCCTATGAAGCCATTTTTAAACAAGAAGCTTTAAGGGAAAATTACTATAAGGATTTCTAGTCCCTGCTCAGCTTTCTTTGGTGTATTGATGGTGTATTTTTATTTAAATAAAATATGAGGAGCTGGGGAGATGGCTCAGTGGCTCAAGGCTCTTGCTTGTAAAACCTGTCAGTCTAGGTTTGATTTCCCAGTATCCACATAAATCCAGATGCACAACATAGCACATGTATCTGGAGTTTGTTTGTAGCAGCAAGAGCCTATGCCCATACCCTCTCTCCCTTTCTTTCTTTCTCTCTCTCAAATATAAAGGATTAAAAAAAAATCAAATAGTGAGGGCTGGAAGGATAGCTTAGTGGTTAAGACACTTACCTTCAAAGCCAAAGGACCCAGGTTCAGATCCCCAGGCCCTACATAAGCTAGATGCACAAGGTAGTGCATGTGTCTGGAGTTTGTTTGCAGTTGTTTGAGGTCTTGGTATGCCAATTCTCTCTCTCTCTCTCTCTCTCTCTCTCTCTGCTTCTTTCTGTCTTTCAAATAGATAAATGAAATTAAAAATTAAAAATAATCAATTAGTGGGCTGGAGAGGTGGCTTAGTGGTTAAGATGTTTGCCTGCAAAGCCAAAAGACCCAGGTTCAACTCTCCAGGACCCACATAAGCCAGATGCACAAGGGGGCACACACGTCTGGGGTTGTAGTGGCTGGAGGCCCTGGTGTGCCCATTCTCTCTGTCTCAAATAATTAAATAAAAAATATTTTAAAAAAATCATTAGTGATACACAATAGTGAAAAATTAGACACAGAACAAAATATTTTTAAATGTCTTCACTGTATCTTTTTCCTATTTCAAATTTCATTGATTGATCAGGATTTTGCCTGAGATCAATACTACACCACTATTGAAGTAATTTTAGTTATTTCATACTGAGTGAAAATTCCTTTCCAAGCTTAGGGTCAGTCAATATGCCCCTCTAAGATAGGATCTGATGACATTTAATATTGACTGTCTGGATGCAAATGTTGAGAAAAGGTTACTGAGTCAGGTAACCTTTATTGTGTACCCTCTGAGAGCATGACACTGTAGCTAAGTGTTAGGGATGAGGCCCTTAATGGGGAGCTAAAAGTGCCCTTAAAAATGGGACTGGTTCTGACTGGAGAGATGGCTTAGTAGTTCAGGTGTGTGCCTGCAAAACCTGAGCACTGAGGCTCCACTCTCCAGTGCCCACAGAAGCCAGATGCACAAGATGGAGCAGGAATCTGAAGTTCAGTTCCAGTGGCTGGAGACCCTGGCACTCCCATTCTCTTTCTCTCTCTCTTTTTAATTTATTTTTATTTATTTATTTAAGAGCAACATACAGAGAGAGAAAGAGGTGGAGCGGGGGAGAGAGAGAGAGAATGGGCACGCCAGTGCCTCCAGACCCTGCAAACAAACTCCAGACGCGTGTGCCCCTTTGTGCATCTGGCTAACATGGGTCCTGGGGAATGGAGCCTCGAACCAGGGTCCTTAGGCTTCACAGGCAAGCACTTAAGAGCTAAGCCATCTCTCCGCCCTCTCTGTCTTTCTCTGAAATAAATAAATGAAATATTTTTAAAACATGGGACTGATTTAACAGAGAAAAAGTGACCCTGTATAGATTCAATGGAGAAAAATGGCCTCTATCCACCTGTAGAAGCAACGAGAACTTCAATATGCTCACTGCTCCCATGTGGGTGGTTGTTTTCCCCTGTACGTGGCTGAGAAGGTCCTGTAGCAGGTCAAGGATGGAGCAATCAATGGTGGGCACAAGAAGGGATCTGGTAATTAACTATTGGGAGGTTCAGATTAACTAAGGCAATGGTAAATATGTTCTAGCTGCTCAGTTAATCTTTGTTGAGGAATCCAGTCAAACATCCTTGTGTTCCCCAGATCCCTTTGCACACAGCACCATGGAGATTATGTGGCTCTGAAATCCAGCACCTAATACTTTCTCTGAGCAAAAGAAAATATAGCCTGAGATTTCTTTTCTGGAGACTGTTTGAGAACTTTTAAATCCCCCCTCCACACTTTTATAGGTCCTGTGTTATTTAACTTTTTCACAGCTCTTGAAAATATTTTCCTTTTTTATTGTGATAAAGGTATAGCACATAAGATTTACCATTTCACCCATCTGTAAGTGTGTAATTCAGCTTCTTTTTGCAGCTCGGTAGAATGTTTTCATGTGTCTGTGACCATTGCAAAAAGTCAGGAAAGTCCCATAACTGTTGCGTAATGTGCAGTCTTGGGTCTTTATTAGAACGGGATGGACTTATGGAAGGCCAACAAAAACTTGGCATTGATACATAATTAATGAAGTGGGAAATGGATTAACAAGATTTCTCTCTAATTAATGTCTCCCTAATATCTGGCCTGAAAGTAAGGCTGCGTTAATTAGTAGAGGGGCTGGTGTGTGTGTGTGAGTATGTGTGTGCGTGTGTGAGTGTGAGTGTGTGTGTGTACTGATGCATATTATGTCTGTCCATGGTGCCACCTTGTCACATTCCATTTGCAGCCTTTTGCCCGCTCTGTTCCTGCCCTCCTTCCTCATTGCCCGCTCATCACTCCCTTTGTTCTTCACAGGACTGCCCTGGTGTTTTACCTAAGGGATGCCGCAGCAGCGACAGATCGAATGGCTCCATTTTTAGATGGACGCCTGGAACGAACCACGGATTCATCAATATTTCATCGGCTAGGCGACGGAAGCCACGGCTTAACCACCATTCATGCTAATGAGGGTGGTGCGGGCACGGCCCCCTTGCCTGAACTGACAACGCGGTCCAGGGTGCTCCATTGTCAATTACATGTCAATTCTTAATCATCTTGGGAAGCAGCAGGGGTAAATCCCACGGCTGAGCAGAGGCACCTCGTGGGAGGATTACTGGCCGGCATTAGGATCTGAACTTCTAATCTTAATTCCTTTTTTTTTTTTTTTTGTTCTTTCAGACTTATTCTGCTATTGTTAATTAAGCCAACTATTCCCCCAGGAAGCGAGCGAATGTGTGTGTGTGTGTGTGTGTGTGTGTGTGTGTGCGCGCGCGCGCGTGTGCGTGTGCACTCCGCGAGGAGGGAAAGGTGACGTCAAAGGAACATTGAAAGGCGGGGAGGTGGAAGAGTATTGCCGTGTTTATGTTTTAGAATCACTCAGACGTGGAGCTCATTTTCCCCCAATACTAATTTGAACATCTGTCTGAATGTAGATGATCTATTTTGTGATGTGCAATTCTGGCGTGTTTATTTCTGAGCATAAAAGGGGATATGATGGAGCATGGAATTTCAAAGGGGAAAGTGGGGAGAGGGAGGGTACTACCATGGGATACTTTTTATAATCATGGAAGATGTTAATAAAAATTTGAAGAAAAAAAAATAAAAGGTTGTTTGTCAAAAGATTCACTTGGCTAAGTATTTCATTTGAGATGTTCATTGGTAGCGCAAGTGTCTGGAATTTGTTTGCGGTGGGTAGAGGCCCTAGCATACCCGTTCCCTCTCTCCCTCTCTCTCTAATAAATAAGTCAATAAAAATTTTAAAAAGTTTTTTTGGGGAGCTGGAGGGATGGCTAAGTGGTTATGGCATTTGCCTACAAAGCCAAAGGACCCAGGTTCAATCCCCCAGGACCTATGTTAGCCAGATGCACAAGGGGATGCATGCATCTGGCGTTCATGTGCAGTGGCTAGAGGCCCTGACCCACCCATTCTCTCTCTCTCCCTCTTTTTCTAATAAATAAATAAATATTTTTTAAAGTTTTTTTTTTTTTTTGATTGAGATAGGGTTTCACTCCAGCCCAGGCTGATCTGGAATTCACTATGTAGTCTCAGGGTGGCCTCGAACTCATGGTGATCCTCCTACCTCTGCCTCTCAAGTGCCGGGATTGTTTTAAAAAGAGATGCTTATGAAATCTGTTACATACAATGCAGTACATATATAGTGAGTTGAATGCAGAATGTGTTCGTAGCCTTGTGTGTCTGTATTAAGCCTCACACTTAGTCTCTAGGAGGTGGAGCCTTGCTGGAGGAGGTGTGTCTCTGGGGGCAGGTCTTGCTGTGCGACAGTGCATCCCCACTAGTTGACACTAGCCTGGCTCACTCTTCCTCATCCTTGCTGCTGTGGAGCTGTGACTCCTGGCTGCCTGGCTGTCCTTGCCATACTGAAACAACATCCCCCCAAAACTGCAAGCTGGGGATGGAGAGATGGCTCAGTGGTTAAGGCAGTTCCCTGCAAAGCCTAAGGACCCAGCTCGATTCCCCAGGGCCCCAACAAAGCCTGATGCACAAGGCGGCACATGCGTCTGGAGTTCATTTGCGGTGGCTGGAGGCCCTGGGGTGTCCATTCTCTCTGTCTGTCTCTCATCTCTCTCTGCTTGTAAGTAAAATAAATTTAAAAGGATTTTCCTTAAGAAAAAAAAAAAAAAAAAAACAAAAAACCTGCTAGCTGGAAATACGCCCTCTCATTCCCCAAGCTGCTGCTTCTCTGGTGTTTTGCCCTAGCAATGAGAAGGGAGCTGCTACAGAGTCCTACAAAGATGATTCTTGCCACTAAGAAGCTCTTTGACTAAAGTGAAAAATGAAACATAATCGGACACTTTGGTGTTCATCTGGTGTCTGCGGTGACTGGTTCAATATTCTCTGGATGGCGCTGAGCCGCAAGCCTCCGCCCTGATCACATGAAGCTGGAAAGAGCTGGGCCACCTGTTGTGGGGAAAGAGTCATCAACCATCTTTTTTTTAAAAAAGTTTTTTGTTTATTTTTATTTATTTATTTGAGAGCGACAGAGAGAGAGAATGGGCACGCCAGGGCCTCCAGCCACTGCAAACGAACTCCAGACGTGTGTTCCCCCTTGTGCATCTGGCTAACGTAGGTCCTGGGGAATCGAGCCTCAAACTGGGGTCCTTAGGCTTCACAGGCAAGGGCTTAACTGCTAAGCCATCTCTCCAGCCCTCATCAACAATCTTAATCAGCATTGGACCCTGAAAATATTACAGCTGGCCCAATGTACCACTTTGTGCAGTCACGGCATGTCGGTTATGCGGAAAACTAAGTATTCCCTGATTTGGATTTGAGGCCCAGTTCATGGGAGGGAATTCATGCCTGGTACTAAATCTCTAATCAAAAACCTATGGTTGAAGAGCCCCAGGGGGAAACCATTATGGTTGTCTGACTAAGTGGATATATTATGCCTACGAAACTGTCCTCCGAATACTTATGTTTAGGTCTACATATTAATGCCACTTTCACTTTTGGTTAGAAAAGTTTCTCTTTGCAGATGGCAGTGAGCACTGGGGAGACTCAACCCCCCCCCCCCAAAGTGCTGAGAAATGTCAGTGGCGTGTTCAGCTCTAAGTGAGTTATCTCTATCACACCCTCCAAGGCTCAGGGACCATTGTGGAAGAGGTGGCAGAAAGAATGTAAGAGCCAAGGGAAGGAAAGGAGTGCTTTTATGATGCTGTCATCCAGACACAAAAGTGACTGTGGTATTCATGACCTCAGAGTGGTTGATGTCACCCACACGAAACCTGCACCACAGAAGGGGAAAAGCGATGGCATCAAAATAGAAGAGATACTAGTTGGGAAGAAGAGATTCAGTGGAGGAGGAAAAGGAAGGATCGTGGGGGGGAATTATGATCACAGTATATTTTTCTATATATATGGAGGCTATCAATAAGAAGTTGAAAAAACCGGGCTGGAGAGATGGCTTAGCGGTTAAGCGCTTGCCTGTGAAGCCTAAGGACCCCGGTTCGAGGCTCGGTTCCCCAGGTCCCACGTTAGCCAGATGCACAAGGGGGCGCACGCGTCTGGAGTTCGTTTGCAGAGGCTGGAAGCCCTGGCGCGCCCACTCTCTCTCTCTCCCTCTATCTGTCTTTCTCTCTGTGTCTGTCGCTCTCAAATAAATAAAAATTAAAAAATTAAAAAAAAAGAAGTTGAAAAAACCCTCTACGGATACCAGGATTTGCAGAGCCTCAAGTTCCTTATGTAAAGTGACACAGTGTTTTCGTATAACGTATGCCATTCTTCTGTGCCACCTTGTGCATCTGACTTTATGTGGGTCCTGGAGAACTGAACCCAAGCTGTCAGACTTTCAAACAAGTGCCTGTAACTACTGAGCCATCTCTCCAAGCCCATTTTAAAATATTTTATTTATTAGAGAGAGAGAGAGAGAGAGAGGGAGGGAGGGAGAATGGGTGCATCATGGCCTCCAGCCACTGCAAATGAACTCCAGATACATGTGTCACTTTGTGCATATGACTTTACGTGGATACTGGGGAATCGAACCTGGGTCCTTAGGCTTTGCGGACAAGCACTTTATCTGCTAAAAGCTATCTCTCCAGCACCTCCCCCACGTACACTTTAAATTCTCTCTAGATTATGTATGATAGCTAATGCACGCAAATTTTGTTTAGTGAATATTGACAAAAAGTGTAGACAATTTTTCTTTTTTCCAGAAGACTTTGGATCCATATGGA
Source organism: Jaculus jaculus (assembly GCF_020740685.1). Lineage (NCBI taxonomy): Eukaryota > Metazoa > Chordata > Mammalia > Rodentia > Dipodidae > Jaculus > Jaculus jaculus. The sequence continues at coordinate 50,798,607 of NC_059120.1, read as the reverse complement.
CATGGCAAACATGGACACAGAAAGCTGACTGTTCTTCGAGATGTTTGGGCAGTTCCACTCGCCCCAGCTCCACAGGGAAAGGTAAGGCCAGAGGCTCAGGAAGAAGTCACACTAGAGGACCCAGTGTCCCCAAACTCCAAGGCTCAGGGAACACCGTGGAATAAGTGGTGGGGAGAACGGACGTGAGAGCCCTCGGAGGCATGCTATGGAAGGCTGTCTTCTGGGCACAAAGTGGCCGCTGCATCCAGGCTCCCACAGAGACTCACCACTTGCACAGAACCTGCACAATATCCAGCACATCAACGCGTTGTCGCGGAGGATTTAGGAGAGAAACAAGGAAAACTAAACAAGGCACATAAATCACAAAGGGGGCTGGCGGGATGGCACTGTGGTTTAGGCACTTACCTGCAACATCTAATGACCCAAGTCCAATTCCCCAGTACCCACGTAAAGTCAAATGCACAAAGATGGCCTGCAGGATAGGAGGCTTGTTATCTCTGGACTATAAGGCTCTCTTAGGAAACAGGAAGAAAATCATTCTGATAGAACAGTAGACATAGGAGACTGTCAAAGAGTGTACATGGAATGCAGAGTGCTAAAACCTCACCACGGTGAAAGCAGAAATCACAACATAAGAGCTGATTTTTCATTATCAACCTTGTAAAGAAATTCACATAATAGATAGGTGCCCAAGGTTTTCTCGCCAGCCACCGTGAGTCGAGTCAAAATTGGAAAACAAGTTCTTGGGGCTCGGGAGACGGCTACAGGATGAGGAGTGCTTGCCAAGAAAACATGAGGGCCTGAAAGACCTGAGGCCGTCTGAGGTCTATCCCCCAACACCTACATAAGCAGTGAACAGGGTGTGGGCATGCACTCCTGTAAACCCCAGTCCCATGGGCAGCAGAGGCCAGAGAATCACTGGGGCAGCGCTGCGTTCACAGAGAGACTCCATCTCAAGGGATCGGGGGTGGGGGTAGAGGAGGGCTCCCGGCAGCCTGCTCCGGCCTCCACATGCGCGTACACACGGGACATGTACATCTGCACACACATATGCATATACCACACCACACACGGCACACACACACACCAGATAAAAGTCTCCAATGCAAGATTCGTTAAGTAAACATGATATATTTCTTCAGTAGAACATGAAAAAGCCATTGTGTAGATATATATTTATTGAAAAAAAGATGCAGAGTAAAAGCAAGTTACTGCTGGGGGCTGGAGAGATGGCTTAGCAGTTAATGTGCTTGCCTGCAAAACCAAAGACTCAGGTTCGAGTCCCCAGAACCCATGTAAGCCATACGCACATGGCGGTGCATTTTTCTGGAATTCTTTTGCAGTGGCTAGAGGACCCGGCGTGCAATTCTCTCTCTCATAAATAAATAAAATATTTTAAAAAGCAAGTTACTACATTTATATGTATACATATATATCTACTTCGTGCAAAATTATGTGTATGTGCAGGAAAACTTATGCATCTAGCTGTTTAGAAGGGTTTCAATAAAAAAAAGTACTTCTTTCTAGAGAACTGAATGGGAGATGCCATTTACATTTCTGAGACGTTTTAATCATTTACATCATTTTAAGTAAACAAGAGTTAGTTTTAAAAAAGTAAGACTATTAGCTGAACAAAAAGGATGACTTGATTGCTGGAGACCTAGGTTAGTCAGTAAAGCGCTTGCCTTGTAAGCGTGAGGGCCTGAGTTTGCACCCCAGTACCCACATAAAACTCTGGGCACAGTAGTGCGCCTTGGGGAGGCAGAGACAGGAGGAACCCTAGGGCTCACTGACCAGTCAGTCCAGCCCAATGGGTGAGCTCCAGGCCAAGGGGAGACCCTGACTCAAAGGAGATGGGTGGCATTCGTGAGGATGACACCTGAGGTCTCACACTTGCTCACACGTGCACAAACAGGCTTACACACATGCACAATCACACACGCATTTAAAAAATGAAGAGGCCGGCCGTGGTGGCGCACGCCTTTAATCCCAGCACTCGGCAGGCAGAGGCAGGAGGATCGCCGTGAGTTCGAGGCCACCCTGAGACTACAGAGTGAATTCCAGGTCAGCCTGGGCTACACTGAGACCCTACCTCGTGGGGGGCAGGGATGAAAAGATGGTGATCATTTTGGGGTTGTTTTTGGTGAAAAGTGAACAAGCAGTGTTGGGCAAAGTGGACCGCTGGCTCTCTTCCCTGCAACCTTCTGGCCACTTCCTGTCATGTCCTGTCCCCCCTTCATTGCCACTGAGACAGCAGCGACGTCCCATCCGGATCTCGCCCTCCTTAGTCGTCATTTGTCACGTCGTCGCCCACCTTTGCCTCCGCTGCCTTATTTCAGGAAAGTTCTTTGGCCTCGCTGCGTTAGTGGAGAGGCAGGGGAGGAGGCGTTGTGGCGCAGCCTGGTTTGATGCCAGTGTCCCGAGGACCGCCGGGGCACCAGAGAGGGTGGGGCATGGAGCAAGGTCACAGGGAACCCAGAACCAAATGTGCTTGTCTGTGGGGGTCCCCAGGAGCTGTGAGATCTGGGGGTAGGCAGCCCTTGTCTTGTGTGTGCCAACTGTCAGGGCCTGCCGGAGAAGGAGGCTGTGATAGTTGACGGTTGAGGGGGGACTCTTCACAGGCTTTTTTTTTCTTTTTTTCTCCCTATTGTAATTTTGCTCTGAAAACAAATTGAAGCCTAAAAAAGCAAACACACAAGCCAGGCTAGTCAGACGCATGCAGAACTGTTGTCTAAGTGTAAATGTTAAACACAGCGGTCAAGAAATGAGAGACCAGACCGGGTGGAGGATTTAAGTCAGGGGTGTGTCTGCTTCCTGAACCCCGTCTCTTGGACCGTGGCTCCCCAGTCACCAGCTCAGCCTTCCTTGTCGTCACTGAACACTTGGCCATTTGAAGCTGATTCATCCCAGGCTCCAAGGACCAGGGTATTTCTTAGTATGCGTTGAACGTGTGCCAAACTATTGTTTCCCACTATTATTGTCTAAAAGACAACGTGTACTAGAAATGTGAAACAGGAAATGTTCATCTGACCTTATTATGGTAGAAGAAATTTTCCAGAGTCCATATGCTGATGTAATTATTTAAAAATTTCCCCCCAAACAATTGTCTTTGCTAATCACAGGCGCAGCCTGCAGCTACTAGCCGTGGAACTGATGGTCCGTCCTGTAGAGAACTTTCAGTTGACAAAGCTGAACTTTATCTTATATTCTAACGAGGTTTTAGGTAGTCCTTTATATTTGCCTGGTATACACACACACACACACACACACACACACAATCTATGTTCATTTTTATTTCCTCTGGAAGGTCCTTAGTTGATTTACTTATTTATTTATTTTGGTTTTTTTTTTTTGTTGTTGTTGTTGTTTTTTTTTTGAGGTAGGGTCTCATTCTGGCTCAGGCTGACCTGGAATTCACTATGTAGTCTCAGGGTGGCCTCGAACTCACAGTGATCCTCCTACCTCTGCCTCCAGAGTGCTGGGATTAAAGGCATGTGCCACCACGCCCAGCTCCTTAGTTTATTTTTTTAAAGTATTTTTTTTTAACTAATTTATTTGTAAGCTGAGAGATGGAGAAGAGGAAGAGAGAGAATGGGTGAGCTGGAGCCTCCTGACACTGCAAACAAACTCCAGGTTGACGTGCCACTTTGTGCATCTGGCTTTACATGGGGAGTTGAACCCAGATAATTAGGCATTTCAGGCAAGTGCCTTAACCACTGAGCCATCTCTCCTGCCCTAGTTTATTTATTTTTATTTATATGTATGTATTTTTAAATATTTATTTATTTATTTGAGAAAGAAAGAAGCAGATAGAGAAAGAGAATGGGCATGCCAGGGCCTCTAGCCGCTGCACATGAACTCCAGATGCGTGTGTCCCCTTGTATATCTGGCTTATGTGGGTCCTGGGGGATCAAACCCGGGTCCTTAGGCTTCTCAGGCAAGCACCTTAACCACTAAGCCATTTCCCCAGCCAATCTTTGTATATTTTTTAAATTTTTAAAAATTCATTTATTAGAGAGAGAGAGAGAGAATGGGCACACCAGGACCTCCAGCCACTGCAAACGCACTCCAGACGCCTGCGCCAGCATGTGCATCCGGCTTACTTAGGCACTGGGGAATTGAGCAACCTGGGTCGTTAGGCTTCACAGGCAAGCGCCTTAACTGCGAAGCCATCTCTCCAGCCCCCTAGTTTAATTTTACGTGGCGTTTTTATCTCTGTCCTGCAAGGCTGCAATCATATGGCCTATGTTCATTTGCCAGCATGTCACAGATTTCCTTAACAGCAGCAAACGGCTTCGGCACACGCTGGCTGCTGGTTCAGAAGTCTCGCTCATTTTCATTGTGGTCTTGTTCTCATCAGAAACCAGCATAATGCTTTGGGGTGAATGGAAATGCTGGGTTTACTGAAGATTAAGTTGGGTCCAGAAATGAGGTGAGGGTGGAAGAAAGCCTCACAAACCTGGAACTTTTTAATACTTGAATTAATTAATAACTGACCTTTTTTTTTTTTTTTTTGAGGTAGAGTCTCACTCTAGCCAAGCTGACCTGGAATTCATTCCGTAACCCAGGCTGGCTCCTCCTACTTCAGCCTCCTGAAGGCTGGGATGAAAATTGTAATTAGCTTTATTTTTGTTAGGAAGTGAAAAGCGATGAGTTAAATTCCATGAAAGAAAGGAAATAGTGCTACTGAGATAGGCAAAAGTCGACCTGTGATGGAACACTCATATTTCACTGTGATGCGATCTGTGTGAGCATGAAGAAGTTAATATTTGATTTTGATAGTTGATAAGTGAGCTTGTCTTTTTATTCTTATTCAAGTAACTTAATGTTCTTGCTTTATACAAGTCTTGGCTTGTAGAGACAAGCAGGGTCTCAAGTACTTCCGGTTGTCCTCACTCGTGCTGGCTGAAGATGACCCTGAGATCTCATGACCCTCCCGCCTCCCCTCTTCAGCCGTGGGGAGACAGGTGCATGTCACCACCCTGTCAGCGTGTGCACAGTCGTTCTCATCACACACCCTGTATCTCTGAGTAGCTCCGCCGCCCTGTTTCAGCTTTCCATGTTCTCTGGACAGGTTTAGAATCCCAGGCACCCCTTCCTCTAGTAAAATGCCATCAACAATAGTAGTATTTCTTTTTTTAAAAGATTTTATTTTTATTTATTACAGTCAGAGAGAAAGTGTGTGAGGAATGGGTGTTCCAGGGCTTGTAGCCACTGCAAACAAACTCCAGAAGCATGCGCCACCATGTGCATCTGGCTTACGTGGGACTTGGAGATTCCAACTGGGTCCTCAGGCATCGCAGGCATGCCCCTTAACTACTAAGCCATGTCTCCAGCCCGATAGTAGCGTTTCTAATGCCACTTTGAATTTCTCTATAGAAATTCTAGTGTACTCTGTGGAGAATTAATACTTAGAAAACTATTTTGAGTAAGTTTTATTTTTTTTTTAATTAATTAATTAATTTATTTATTTGAGAGCGACAGACGCAGAGAGAAAGACAGATAGAGGGAGAGAGAGAGAATGGGCACGCCAGGGCCTCCAGCCTCTGCAAACAAACTCCAGACACGTGCGCCCCCTTGTGCATCTGGCTAACGTGGGACCTGGGGAACCGAACCTTGAACCGGTGTCCTTAGGCTTCACAGGCAAGCGCTTAACCGCTAAGCCATCTCTCCAGCCCAAGTAAGTTTTATTTTTAATTAAGAAAGCAAACAATAACCAGAAGAAAATCTTTGCCTCTGAGTGGTATTACTAATTCACTACTTAGGGCTGGAGAGATGGCTTAGTGGTTAAGGCACTTGCCTGTAAAGCCAAACGACCCAGGTTCGATTCCCCAGAACCCATATAAGCCAGATGCAAAAGGTGGCATATGCATCCAGAGTTCATTTGCAGCAGCCAAAGGCTCTGGTGTGCCCATCTTCCCTCTCTCTCTCTCTCTCAAATAAATTAAAAAAAAAATTTTTTTTTTTTGAGGTAGGATCTCACTCTAGCCCAAGCTGACCTGGAATTCACCATGTAATCTCAGGGTAGCCTCGAACTCATGGTGATCCACCTACCTCTGCCTCCCAAGTACTGGGATTAAAGGCCTGTGTCACCACGCTGGCAAATAAATTAAATTTAAAAAAATAATGAAGCAAAATTGTCCAAGTGGTCCTGCATAGCTTGTATGTGCTGAGTGGGTAAATCAGCCACGTGACCCACAAGAATCTGCCGTACAAAAATTTCACTGCAGCCAGGCGTGGTGGCGCATGCCTTTAATCCCAGCACTTGAGAGACAGAGGCAGGAGGATCGCTGTGAGCTGAAGAATAGCCTGAGAGTACATAGTGAATTCCAGGTCAGTCTGGGCTAGAGTGAGACCCTACCTTGAAGAAAACAAATAAACAAAAACAACAACAACAACAAAAATCCCACTGCAATTTCAACCTTTGTAGCTTCCTGAACACCAAACATGGCTCTACTCAGCTGGTGGGCAAGAAAGCCAGAGATTAGGAGTCTTGTGGCTTCTGCTCAAGTTGAGCCCCAGAACCTTCTAGCATTTTCATGAACATGCTTCTCTTCTACAAGGGCAACAGAACTGGAGTGAGTTCTTACTTGTAGCTATAGAGAATGGCCCATGGCCATCCAGCCAAGACGTGCCTATGTGTTTCCATGCCTAAAAATAACCAGGTGAAAAGGGAGAAACTCAATTAGTCTATTGTTTTTGTTTTCCTGGCCCCAAGTAACCTGCATGTATATTCTGGAAAATTTTTTTTTCTTGACATTATTGTGTCTTTTGTGCACATTGGTGATTGAGGTTTTATTTATAGAGCCAGATAGTGAAATGAGTTGAAGGAGAATGGATTTTGTTTGTGAAGAAGTCATTTCAGAAACAAGAGAGGCCAGTGGGAATCTTGTCCTAGAAGTGGGGTGCGGGACTGCAGTCAGAGGCAGTGCTATGCCAAAGGGCCCTGCGCACCCCTTCCCCAAGCACCTGGGCTGGACTTTCGTGCCCTCTGTCAGTCTATGGTGATGATGGCAGTTCGCCGTTGCTCACATCCAATGATACATTTGAAAATAGAAACGCTGCACATCCCTGCTGTTTCCTCTCCAGCACATGCTCCAGCGTTTTCATTTCACTGTCTCCAAAGACGCCAGAAGCTATTAGGCTGTTGTTAAAAGAGAAATGCTGTTTTGGAAGGTCTGTGGCCCGAGGAGAACCTTCATCCTCCCTTGATTTCCCACGAAATCCAAGGAGTAGAAAAACATTAAATAGGACCCTGGGAAGTGGCTCAGAGAGAACAGCCCTTGCCGAGCACGTGTGGGTTCCGGCAGTGCTGGAATGTTTAAAAAAGTAGGCTGGGTGTGGTGGGGCACGCCTTTTGGGAGGCAGAGGCAGGAGGATCGCTATGAGTTTAAGGCCACTCTGAGATTACGTAGTTATTTTTCAAAATGAGGTGGCTAAATCCTAATTACTGTAACAAAATCTACAGTGTGAAAGAATAAAGGAAAACTATCAGATAAGAACCAACTATTTTGATGCAAAGATATGAGTGATAAATATGAATATCTGTATGAACGTGAAATTCATAAAGTACATAAATATATAAAGGTATACAAGAAAGTAGAGATTTTGGCTACTTTTATAATATTTAATTTTTTAAAATTTGTTTATTAGAGAGAGGCAGAGAGAGAAAATGGGTTTGCCAGGGCCTCTAGCCGCTGCAAACGACCTCCAGAAACATGAGCCAACCTTGTGCATCTGGCTTATGCGGGTACTGGGGAATCAAACTTAGGTCTTTAGGTTTAGCAGGCAAGCACCTTCTCCACTAAGCCATCTCTCCAGCCTAATTATGGTTTACTTTTGAGAAGAACTAAGGGCCTAGAAGCTAGGCACACTTTGAATAGTTTTCATTGTTGTAGTGACTGACATCTGTAACTTCTAGAAAAACCAGAGCAGGGGCAGTGCAAGTAGACTTTAAGACTTTACTTCCGTGACTCTAAGTGCATAGACAGTAATTTCTATACTATGCTTTTGATATCCCTTGATTTTACTTACTTCAACAGTTCACTAACTCATGTTCACAAACACCTTAGTAGTCCCCCAAATAATTTAAGATGTGTTACTCAATTGCTAAGACTGAAGCATTACTACATTAGTTTTCAATTTTTCTTGTCTCCATATATATGATTAGCATACAGAACCACAGTTATTTTTTTTAAATATTTGAATTTATTTATTCATAAGCAGAGAGAGATAGAAGAGAGACAGAGAGAATGGGCACTCCAGGGCCTCCAGCTGCTGCAAGCAAACTCCAGATGCAAGTGCCCATTTGTGCATCTGGCTTTACGTGGGTCCTGGGGAATAGAACCTGTGTTGTTAGGCTTTGCAGGCAAACACCTTAATCACTGAACCATCTCTCCAGCCCCCACAGTTATTTTCTTTTTAAGTTTGTAAAGATTTTGTTACAGACCTTAAGCGAAGGTCTGTAATAAACAGAGATAGTTTAAGGCAAGATGGGCTCTGAGGGCTGGAGAGATGGCTTAGCGGTTAAGCGCTTGCCTGTGAAGCCTAAGGACCCCGGTTCGAGGCTCGGTTCCCCAGGTCCCACGTTAGCCAGACGCACAAGGGGGTGCATGCGTCTGGAGTTGGTTTGCAGGGGCTGGAAGCCCTGGCGCGCCCATTCTCTCTCTTTCCCTCTATGTGTCTTTCTCTCTATGTCTGTCGCTCTCAAATAAATAAATAAATAAATAAAATAAAATAAATAAATAAAAACCAGAAAAAAAAGATGGGCTCTGAGCAGGTAATGCTGCGGCGTTTGTCTATCATCAAACCATACGGGGAACTATGAAGCCAGCAGATGCAATCGATTTTTGCAATTCCTTTTATTGAAAGACAACTAAAATGTCAATATTTTTTTTCTCATCAAGTATTAGATGATGCTAAACGGAATTCTGTCTCAGGCTTCCAAAGAGGGGCAGCCCAATCCTTGTGCATTCGTCCTCATGATACTGACTATTCGTTTTTCCTAGCTAAGACAAAGTTAGGGCAGTGAATATTAAAATTGCAAAAAAATTCTAACCCCACCCCAGGTAAGCGCATGGGGCTTGGCATGGGCATGTGTATGTGCATACGCCACACACACCATGCATGACACACTACACACACAGACACACACATGACTTTAACAATGGAGCTGGGGTTGTAGCTCAATCACTTGCTTAGCATGCACGAAGCCCTGGGTTCGATCCCCAGCTCTACCTATACTCGGACTGAGATTGAGCACCTGTGATCACAGCACTCTGGAGGCAGAGGGAGAGGCAGGAGAATTGAAGTTCAAGGTCGTCCTTTGCTACACAGTGAGTTCAAGACCAGCCTAGGCTAATGAACCTGTCTCAATTAAAAAAAAAAAAAGACTGGAGCTATTGCTTAGTGGTTATGGTGCCTGCCTGCTAAGTCAAAGGACACAGGTTCAATTCCCCAGTACCCACGTAAAACCAAATGCACAAGGTGGCACATGCATCTGAAGTTCATTTGCAGTGGCTAGAGGCCCTGGCACACTCATTCTCTCATCTTTCTCTCTCTCTCTCAAATAAATAAATATTTAAAAAAAATTTAACCACTTATTAGCTGGGCATGGTGGCTCATGCCTTTAATCCCAGCACTTGGGAGGCAGAGGTAAGAGGATCGCCATGAGTTCAAGGCCACCCTGAGACTATATAGTGAATTCCAGGTCAGCCTGAGCTAGAGTGAGACCCTACCTTGAAAAACCCAAAATAAATAAATAAATAAAAGATTTAACCACTTGTCAACCCACTTTTCTTTGTCCCTCTGCCACTTTTGCCTTTAATTATGATTTTTAAAAACATTTTATTTATTTATTTGAGAGAGACAGAATGGGCGCACCTGAGGCTTCACAGCAAGTACCTTAACCTCTAAGCCATCTCTCCAGCCCCTAGTTTTAATTTTGAGGAGCTCCAGACCCCCTTCTCCTTGCTTCCACCACAGTAGGAAAGGTTCAGCTGTCATGTGAAAACCTACTCCTTTCTTCTGAACACCTCCCAGGGACTCCTTGCCTCTCTAAGAATCCACTCAGGCCCCACCTTGCTGGCCCAAATCTCCTTCTGGGCTCTCTTCCGGGCTTACTCCGCTCCATTCACTCTGCCCATCTTGCGTTCCCAACAGCATGCTCGGCCCTGTCCTGTTGGTTGTTTTTATTTTTATTTATTTTTGGTTCAGGTTTTCTTCCTAGAATACCCTTTTCATGGATAGCCACATGCTGAGTCCCTCTTCTTATTCAAGTTGTGCAAATGCAATTTTTTAAAAAAATATTTTTATTGGCCGGGCGTGGTGGCGCACGCCTTTAATCCCAGCACTTGGGAGGCAGAGGTAGGAGGATCACTGTGAGTTCAAGGCCACCCTGAGATGACATAGTGAATTCCAGGTCAGCCTGAGCTTGAGTGAGACCCTACCTCAAAATATATATATATATATATATTCAAGGCATAGCTACTGAGTGATTTTTTTTGTTGTTGTTGTTTATTTGAAGACAGAGCCGTGAGTCCTAGGCTGACCCCAAACTCCTCATCCTCCTATCCAGGCTTCCAGAAGGCTGGGATTACGGGTGGCGCCAGCGCTTCTTATTGCAAATGCCTTTGGTTGGGGCGCAGTCAGCTTCACGCTGCTGACAGAAAGCCCCCAACCAAGCAGCTTGCGGGAGAAAACGGTTGATTTGGGCTTACGGACTGGGGGCGGGGGAGCTCCTTGACGGCTGGGGGAAACCGTGGCGGGAGCAGCGGGCGGAGATCACCTCCTGGCCAACGTCAGGCGCTTGGGCTCAGGCCTGAGTCTGGATGGAAGTTGCTGTCTCCTCCTTCCCTGGTGATTGCCTTCCATTTTCATTTCTGATTTCTTTGTGATGGGTGATAGATAGAGATAGATAATTAGGCAGATGATAAATAGATAATGTTAGGAGACAAATGAGATTGGGTGTGCACCTATGTGTATAGGTAGACACATATGGACAGATGATAGGTACATATTTAATTTTTTTTTTTTTTGAGGTAGGGTCTCACTTTAGCCCAGGCTGACCTGGAATTCACTATGTAGTCTCAGGATGGCCTCGAACTCATGGTGATCCTCCTACCTCTGCCTCCTGAGTGCTGGGATCAAAAGCGTGTGCCACCACGCCTGGCTACATATTTAACTTTTTTTTTCACAGAGTTATTCCTAAAAATTTTCGGGCATGGGAGTGAGGTGACTATTCTGTAAGGTGGAATATTATAAAATATGGGTAAAAGAGAGAGAGACCCCTTGAATGATACAAGAAAGTCTTAAAACTTTTTTAAAAAAAATCTTTATTTAAGAGAGAGGGAGAGGAAAGTAGGGGGCTCACCATGGCCTCCCATCTGCAGTGAACGCCACACACATGCACCACTAAAATCTAGCTTTACATAAGTAAAAATCCAAACCTGGGCTGACAGACTTTGCAAGCAAGCTCCTTTAACCACTAAACCCAAGGATTGAATGTTTTCTCTTAAGTATTTTTTATATATTTATTTGAGAGTGACAGACAGAGAGAGAAAGAGGCAGAGAGAGAGGGAAAGAATGGGTGCGCCAGGGCCTCCAGCCACTGCAAACGAACTCCAGATGCGGGCGGCCCCTTGTGTATCTGGCTAAGGTGGGTCCTGGGGAATCAAGCCTCGAACTGGGGTCCTTAGGCTTCACAGGCAAGTGCTTAACTGCTAAGCCTTCTTTCCAGCCCAGGATTGAATGTTTTGAGTGACAGCTTAGACATGCATGGCATAGCTGAGTAGTAAGATTCAAAAAGACTGGTATTGCGTTTTGTGCAATTTTCTCAAAATTCTGTGAGTAGGTCAAATACAGTTTTCCTGGTGGACCATGAAACAGTAAATATCTGGCAATTTGTGACTTAAAGTGAAACAGTTCAGGAGTAGCTCAGGCCTCACCATCAGGCAGTGGTTTCTTCAGAATCATGCGCAGCTCTCTCGAACAGCCCTGCGGTAGAAACTTTACTATGTATGAGCCGATTTCTGTGTTTCCACCAACCTTCCTGCTCCCTGACAGCCTGGGTTTGGAATCTTACCTACAATTTCATGCACTGCTTTTCCTTACATGTGATGATAGCTTGAATGCGAAATGTTCTTCATGGCCTCATGTGTGATTAAGCCTCATACTTTTTCATAATTAATTAATTAATTAATGAGAGATAGAGAAAGAGAGAGAATGGACATGCCAGGGCCTGTAGCCACTGTGAACGAACTCCAGATTCATGTGCCACCATGTGCATATGACTTTACATGGGCACTGGGGAGTTGAACCTAGGTCCGTATGCTTCACAGGCAAGAGCCTTAACTGCTAAGCTACCTACTCCAGCCCAAGCCTCATACGTTAAAATTTATTAGTTTATTATTTATGAGAGAGAGAGTATGGGTGCAATCAGGGCCTCTTGTTGCTGCAAACGAACTCCAAATGCATATTCCGCTTTGTTTTTGTTTTTGCAAGCTAAGGTCTCGCTCTAACCCAGGCTGACCTAGAATTCACTCTGTAGCCTCAACGTGGCCTTGAACTCAAGGTGATCCTTCTACCTCTGCCTCCCAAATTCTGGGATTAAAGGCATTGTGCCCCCATACCTGGATGCACAAAGCACTTTGTACATCTGGCTTTATGTGGGTACTGGGGAATCAAACCGGGGCCCTCAGGCTTTGCAAGCAAGCGCCTTTAACTGCAGAGTCATGTCCCCAGCCCAAGGTTTCTACCTGATCCCCAGGGAGTAGGCTGAAGGAGGTATGTCACTAGGAGCAAACTTGGAGGCTTATTAACACAGCTTGCCAGTGCTAGCCAGCTCTCTCTCTCTCTCTTGCCGCCTTCCGTCACCTGCTGTGGCAAGATGTGACGCCCAGCCTCTGCTCTGCTTTCCCTTGCCTCCCTGTGATGCAGCTTCCCCTTGAAACCCTGAGCCTGAAACAAAACCTTTTCCTCCCAGGAGCTGCCTCTGGTTGGATGTGTTGTCCTAGCAACGAGAAGGTAACTACAACCCTGGTGTTCAGGCATGTGCGTGTGTGACCCCATCACGCAAGTCTGTCGTCCCTTATCTACAATCAAAAGTCATCAAGTTGCGTGCCTTGTTAGCACATCAGTCTCGTACAATCATAAAGACCTGGGAAACCAAAGGTGTCGCTCATGGTTGATAGAAAGCCTGAGTGGCAGTTATAGCAGACAGCTTCAGGTTTGCTGAGATCAACTTCCAGGCCAGGCACAGTTATGGAGAAAGGGATATTTACTGAAGCTTACAGATCCAGGGAAAGTTCCATAATGGCAGAAGAAGCTGGCCTGCCTTCACAGGACCAAGCAGAGAGAGAGAGACAGAGAGAGAAGCACAAGCCAAAAGCCCACAGCACAGCACGCTTCAGGAACTCCAGCTAGGCACACTTTGCATATCTTTGGGTTGAAACCTGAAACCCACCACCACACCTTAAGATCCACCCAGTGACACTGCCTCCAGCCAGGTGGCTGCAGATGCAAACAATAAAAAACTGAATATACTGGGGACCATCTAGTCAAACTACCCCAGGCAGCAAACCTGACCTGAGGCCTACTTGAGCATGTACCCAGTGGATGGTGGGCTTTGGGTGGAAGCCAGGATTCCCAGGGCACCTTGCAGAGGACGAGCTGTGAACTTGACTGAGTTACCATTTCCGGGTTGGAGAGATGCCTTGGTGGTTATGGCGCTTGCCTGTGAAGCCTAAGGACCCACGTTCCATTCCCCAGCACCCACGTAAGGCTGATACACACCCAGTGGCACATGCATCTGGAGTCCGTTTGCAGTGTCTGGAATCTCTGGCACACCCGTTTTTATCCTTCTCCCCTCTCCTTCTCTCCAAAATAAGTACATTTTTAAAACAAATGTTACCATTTCAATCAATCGGTCTTGCACTGTTCTTACTTTTAAAATGTATTATTATGGGAAAGGAGAGTTAGAATTAATGAGCCTCCTTTAAGAAATAAATATATTTTTTAAGTGAACACATAAATATTTGGTCAAATTAAAAAGTCAGTAATAGAAGCAAGAATAATATCACGTTTCCTGCTTTTAGATTAATGTTTTCTTACCCAGATAAGACTAATATTATGAAAGCCAGATGACTCCAAGGCCAAGAGAAACAGCCTTCTTTGAAATTGATTTAAATCTTTTCTACTAGCACAAATGCTGGGACGAAAAATAATCATGTTACTTTACTCTCTTGCCTAAAATACCTTTAAAACCTCATCATGGGGGCTGGCGGGATGGCTTAGTGGTTAAGGCATTTGCTTACAAAGCCAAAGGACCAAGGCTTGATTCCCCAGGACCCATGTTAGCCAGATGCACAAGGGGGCACATGAGTCTGGAGTTCGTTTGCAATGTCTGGAGGCCCTGGCGCACCCATTCTCTCTCTCTCCCCCCTTTCTCTGTCAAATAAATAAATAAATAAATAAATATTGTTTTTTAAAAAAAGCTCATCATTGGAAACAATTTTGCCTATTTTTATCTACCTACTTACATATTTATATACACACATACAAGCTACAAAGAAGCCAGAAATAAACATGTACGATCCAAAGAAGAGAAGAAAACCTCAGTTTACATTCTAGCACAAGAAGCTATATTTACTTGTGAATTTGTTTTGAATGCTTAATATCTTTCCAAATATTTCACCTTTTTAGTTATTATTCATTCATTTACGTGTGTGTGTGTGTCTATGTGCACGCACGCACGCGTGTACTTGTGTGTAAGGGCATGCCGGGATATCTTGCTGCTACAAACACTGATCAGACTTTATGTGGGGGGCAGGCGAGTTAAATTTATGCCATCAGGCTTTGCATGCAAGTGCTTTCAGCTGCTGAGCCATCTCTCCAGCCCCAATTTCACCTTTTCTTTATACATGTTTTTATATTGGCTCAAATATATAAAAATTATATAGGTTGTGTATTAGTGTATGGCTTAGTCTATATTTTGAAAGGTTTTGAGGGGTTAAAATTTTGTTTCCAAGACGAATCCTTATAAAATAGGTCCTTTAGCACAAAGAAAACATTCATGGCCTAGCTTATATGGAATAAGAATGATTTTATTGAAGTTATAAATGTCAGGACACAAAGAACAAATGTTAGATTTATGGAGCTAGGGAGATGCCCAGTGGTTACAGGTGCTTGCTTACAAAGCCTGATGGCCAGGGTTTAATTCCCCAGCTACCCACCTAAAGCCAGATGCACAAAGTGGTGCATTTATCTGAGGTTCTCTGCAGTGGCAAAAGGCCCTGGCTTCATAGTCTTTCTCTCTCTCCTGGCAAATAACTTTAAAAATTACACACATATTAAAATTATATGCTCTAACATTCTGTCACATCTTTTTTTAAAATATTTATTTATTTATTTATTTGAGAGCGACAGACACAGAGAGGAAGACAGATAGAGGAAGAGAGAGAGAATGGGCGCGCCAGGGCTTCCAGCCTCTGCAAACGAACTCCAGACGCGTGCGCCCCTTGTGCATCTGGCTAACGTGGGACCTGGGGAACCGAGCCTCGAACTGGGGTCCTTAGGCTTCACAGGCAAGCGCTTAACCGCTAAGCCATCTCTCCAGCCCTTCTGTCACATCTTTATTTAAACGTTTAAAAATATTTTTGAGTCAAAAAGATATAATATTCTTTGAGATCTCTAATTTAGTTTCCCTGATGTGCAATAGTATATTGTTATTTCATCTTGTGCACTTTCATCTGTTGTTAATTTACTACACTTTTATCTATTTGCAAGTTTTAATATCTATTGGTAGTAGCTTTCTCAATCGTTAATTATTCAATAAATTATACTATTAAAATAATAGATATGCATTTATATTTCAAATGATATTAAAGTGGGCATTAATCAGCAAGGAAAATTAATCTGGCAAGAGTAAATAAAGTAACTATTTCCAAGAAATGTTTAGGATCCCATGGCCATTATCTGAACAACAGTTAATGAGGAGCCAGTAATTGTACAAAAGAATGGGCATTGCTGGGCTTGGTAGCTCATGCCTTTAATCCCAGCACTTGGGAGGCAGAGGTAGGAGGATCGCCATGAGTTCAAGGCCACTCTGAGACTACGTAGTGAATTCCAGGTCAGACTGGGCTGGAGTGAGACCCTACGTCAAAAAACCAACAAAAAAATTTTATTTTCAACAAAATCTAACAACATTTTTGTGTCCAATAAAATTAATGAAGTGTGGTGTTATTATTGAGGTACATAGATATAATATATAATGCTCAAATATGCACACTCAGTTATATTTCTGGAAGGACGGCAGGGGTGCTAAATTTTGCAGTTAGCATTTAAGAATGAATTAAATATTAGCTAGATCTTCAGATGTTTATTACATGTTCTAGTCATTTATTGCTCTGTCATCAACCACAGCAAAACTTAGCAACAAGCTGGACATGTGGCCTTTAGTTCTGCACTGAGATAGGAGAACCACCATGAGTTCAAGACCAGCCTGGAGTAACACGGGGAGTTTCCAGGTCAACCTGTGTTAGAGTGAGACCCTGCCTTGGAAAAAAGAAAGACAAAACAAAAACAACAAAAAAGCTAGGCGTGGTGGCTCACACCTTAATCCCAGCACTCGGGAGGCAGAGGTAGGAGATCACCATGAGTTCGAGGCCACCCTGAGACTCCATAAGTGAATTCCAGGTCAGCCTGGGCTAGAGTGAGACCCTACCTCGAAAAACTAAAAACAAACAAACAAACAAAAAACTTAGCAACGTAAAACTGATTTCTGGGCTGGAGAGATAGCTTGGTGGTTAACGTGCTTGCCTGCGAAGCTTAAGGACCTAGGTTCGATTCCCCAGTGCCCACGTAAAAGCCAGATGCACAAGGTGGCACGTGTCTGGAGTTTGTTAGCATTGGCTAGAGGCCCTGGCACATCCATTCTCTCTATCTGCCTTTTTCTTTCTTTCTCTCTCTTGTAAGTAAATAAAATATTTTTTAAAAACCCCACTGATTTCTTGTGACATGGTTCATCCTTCTGGTCTTGAAATGCTACAGAAAATGACAGCTGCGAGGGGTCATGGGAGGCTCTGAGGCTGGGCTGGTTAGACAGCTCCATTTCTCTTCTTTCTGCACAGCCAGAAGTCCACTGGCCTGTGTTCTTCCAGCTACACATTTCTAAGAGTTGCTTCTATATCCAGACCTGGTTCCACAGTTATCATGTCAACAAGCATGAAATACGTTTTTCATTTTCAGTCACCCCCAAAGATCTCGGTTTTTAAAAATCCCTCTTCCTTGATTCCATTTACATCTCATAGTTTTCTTTTCTCACTAGTTTGATAAGATTCTCCTATCTTTTATAATATACTAGCCTTGGGCTGAAGAGATAGCTTAGTGGTTAAGGCACTTTCCTGAGAAGCCTAAGGACACAGGCTCGATTCCCCAGTACCCACGTAAGCCAGGTGCACAAGGTGGCGTATGTATTTGGAGTTCTTTTGCAGTGGCTGGAGGCCCTGGAACACCCATTTTCTCTCTCTCTCTCTCTCTCTGCCTTTTTTTCTCTCTTTCAAATAAATAAATCAATACAATATAGTATCCTACAATATGAAATTATAAGTAAAATTATTATATCAATCACCACTTTAATTGGATAAAGCATTTTATCTGTGTCTGATAAAATGAGCAGTTCAGAACATGTTTTTGCTGCTCACATAGGCAGAGTGGACTGGTGTTTTTTGTTTGTTTGTTTGTTTTGGCTTTTTCAAGGTCAGGTCTCATGCTAGCCCAGGCTGACCTATGTAGTCTGAGGGTGGCCTTGAACTCACGGCGATGCTCCTACCTCTGCCTCCCGAGCGCTGGGATTAAAGGCGTGCGCCACCACGCCCGGGTGGGACTGCTGTTTTAAGACTTCCTGTGACTAGAGGATGTGGAAGGTCTTACTGGCTGACCCCGTGTCTGGCTCCTGAGGCAGCTTTTCCAGTGCTATTCCGCTGGTCACACCATGGAGCTCGCTCGTGGGCCACTCCAGTCTAGGACTTGGTGTTTCAGTTTCGTTCTGTGACTCTTGGATTTAATTTCTATGGCATTTCATAGTAGTCATGGTTTTTTTTTTTTTGAAAACCTGTCTTCTTGTGGTAAATGATTCTGAGACATTGGAGAGAGAAAATTCCTAGCTTAGTGTTCAAAATTCTTACAAATAACTTAAATATCTAAGATATATTTATCATTGTATCATTGCATTTGTTGTATAGAGTACATAACTTACTGATCGTCTAGTCTAGTTACCTTGTAATAGTCATATTTTTGCAATGATTGTTCACTTATGGAACAAGAAATAGCTATCTATCTATTCTTTGGCATTCATAAAGCTTGTATCCTATACTTACATATTTAATTTATTTTTGGAGGTGCAAGGCTTAGAATCTAGGGTCTCAAGCATACTAGACAAGTAAGTACTCTACAGACTGAGATACAAACCCAGCCTTAAGATCCCCAGTTTTAGACGTACAGTATGTGCAGGCTTTCTTGATATGTGGGTATATAGGCTGTAGTCTTCCAAATTATTTCTTACAATCTGGGTATTAAGCACTCTAACTATACTCTATGGAAACATTATAGACTTCCTTTGGGCCTATCTGAATCTTAAGTAGCATGACTGGGTATTTGTGCATAAGGTCTTTCTGATTTGAAATTTTCATTTAAGAGTAAAAGAGATGCCAGGCATGGTGGTGCACGCTTTTAATCCCAGCACTCGGGAGGCAGAGGTAGGAGGATCACCATGAGTTCGAGGCCGCCCTGAAACTACATATTGAATTCCAGGTCAGCCTGGGCGAGAGTGGGACCCTACCTTGAAAAACCAAAAAAAAAAAAAAGAGAGAGAGAGTAAAAGAGGGAGGATTCTGGCGTGGTGGCACACATTTTTAATCGCAGCACTGGAGAGGTAGAGGTAGGAGGATCACTGTGAGTTCGAGGCCAGCCTGAGACTACATAATGAATTCCAGGTCAGCCTGGACTACAGTGAGACCCTACCTCAAAAAAACAAATACCAAAAAACAAACAAACAAACAAGCAAACCAAAAAAAATGGAAGTGAGAAGAGCAATTTTAGCCTTTCTGAAGAGTGTTCTCTCCCTCCCCCCTTTCTCTCAGATCTGTTTTTTTTTTCATGATTTCTAGTTAACTTATATAGTGCTTAGCAACATGATTCTGGAACCAAATTTTCTTGGTTCATTCCTAGTTTTGATACTTATAGACCATGTGTATTCATGGACGTTCAGTGCCCCAGCTTCCTCAATTTCTAAAGGGGCCTCATAATAATAATAACAATGACCTACCATTATTGTTGTGAGGATTAAGTGAGTTTGCTCATAAAAATGGAAGAGGCTGTTAGTATTTACTACTTAAGCAGTAGCTATCTGGTATTGCTACATTAAAAAAATTTTTTTTTTAGATTGAATGGTCTTTCTGTTTTTGCTAATTATATCTTGTTCTTAATGATATCACTAAGTGCCATTTGAAATAATCACATTTTGAGAACTATGTAAGCAGACAGCTTTCATTAGAAAGCTTATCTCTAAGTTGCTTTCTGGGAATTAAAACAAATAATCATTCCAATATCAGGATTTAATCTTTCCATTTCTTTTCCTCAGCAAATATTTTATATGGGCTGGGGGTGTGGTTCAGTGGTTAAAAGAGCTTGCTTGAAGCCGGGCATGGTGGCGCACGCCTTTAATCCCAGCACTCGGGAGGCAGAGGTAGGAGGATCACCATGAGTTCAAGGGCACCCTGAGACTAGAGTTAATTCCAGGTCAGCCTGGACCAGAGTGAGACCCTACCTCGAAAAACAAAAAACAAAAAAAAAAAAAAAAAAAAGAGCTTGCTTGAAAAGCCTGCCTGCTCAGGTTTGATTTGCAAGGAACCCTGTAAATCCAGATGCACAAAGTGGTACCTTCGTCTGGAGTTCGTTTGTAGTGGCAAGAGGCCCCCTGGAGTGCCCGTACTTTCTCTCTCTTGTCTTTCTCTTTCTTCCTTTCTCAAATAAACACATAAATGTATTATAAAATTTTTAAACATAAAAGTATCATTCTAAGCTTTACAAAAAAAAAATAAAGATTGCAGGGCGTGGTGGCGCACACCTTTAATCCCAGCACTCAGGAGGCAGAGGTAGGAGGATCACCGTGAGTTCGAGGCCACCCTGAGGCTAGACTACATAGTGAGTTCCAGGTCAGCCTGGGCTAGAGTGAGACCTTATTTTGAAAAAAAAAATAAATAAATAAATAAAGTAAAAATTTTTGCACGGTGTATAAGAGATATGCATATGAATAAATGCACAGATCAGAGGCTTGAAAATCTTACAGTGCAGGGACACATGGACGCCCTCACAATGGCAGAGTGTCTCAGCCATGAGACCAATGCCATCGCTAGGGCTGGTCTGTGGACGGTGAGGCCTCCATCTTGACATGGAACTGCTGGGAGACGGCCTTGACAATGTCTCTGCTCTGTCGCTAATGGATCGTCGCCTCTGTTCTCTGGAGAGGGCTGCCATTTTAAAATTATTCTTCCCGGGTGAGAAGAACGCTCACGGGCATGAATCAGAATCACTTCTGTTCAGAACGCTTGAAGAGCTCTACTGCAGCCTCCTCCCGCTCCCAGGGTGAGGAGGTGGTGGTGATCCAGAGCCCCTGATTGGATTTCCTCGCGTACAATTCAAACTCTTTGGCAAAAGCTACCAATCACCACTGATTCATGGATTTCACCTGACCTGCCAAGAATTGCTGACCCATGATTTCTCTGCAGCGCTGCTCTGGTAATCCTCGACACTGATCATATGGTCCAGGAACCTGCTTGACTATACTTAAAATAACCTCAAAACTATTATTTTCGTTGGCACTCAAAATTTTTCCCAGGACGCCAACAAGGGACGAATGGAAGATAGGGGAAGCTGTGGTAATAATAGGAAAAGCAGGCAGGTCTGCAATTAGGGATTTGTTCTGTAGGCTCAGTCACTAATATAAAATGTTGAAAATTTCATGCCTATTGTGGTCTAATCAATAAAGTATAATACATAAAATCAAATTAAAATTCCACGAGATTAAAAAAGATAGTCTTACAGTGAGAGAATCAGTGATTCAAGTAAATTCTTTCAAGGGTTACCATGCACATGAGGGATGCAACTTTACTCAAGAATCCACAAGCGCAGGGCTGGAGAGATGGCTTAGTGGTTAAGCGCTTGCCTATGAAGCCTAAGGACTCCGGTTCGAGGCTCCATTCCCCAGGACCCACATTAGCCAGATGCACAAGGGGGTGCACGCGTCTGGAGTTCGTTTGCAGTGCCCTGGTCCGCCCATTCTCGCTCTCTCTCTTTTTCTCTCTGCCTCCTCTCTGTCACTCTCAAATAAATAAAGAAAAAAAAATTTTAAAAATCCACAGGCTCAAAGGCTCAAAGAGCCAGCTGCCTGGGAAGTCCAAAATGCCTTGGAGCAGTGGACCACAGAGTTGAATCATGAAGGGTGAAAAGGAACGTTCTAGGCACAGGAGAGTCACCCCAGACAGAAACTCCCGCCAGCAAAGACACAGAGTCTTGAAACATACCTGAAGTCTGAGCGACTGTGACAAGACTAGACCTACTGAGGTTTCCAGCGCACCACAGGAGTAGAGGGAAGGAAGTCTGGAAAACTAAGTAGAGCTTTAAAATTTCATCTTGCTTCCTTGGCTCTTTTTTTTTTTTTTTTTTAAATATTTTATTTATTTATTTGAGAGCGACAGAGACAGAGAGAAAGACAGATAGAGGGAGAGAGAGAGAGAGAATGGGCGCGCCAGGGCTTCCAGCCTCTGCAAACGAACTCCAGACGCGTGCGCCCCCTTGTGCATCTGGCTAACGTGGGACCTGGGGAACCGAGCCTCGAACCGGGGTCCTTAGGCTTCACAGGCAAGCGCTTAACCGCTAAGCCATCTCTCCAGCCCTCTTTTTTTTTTTAAAAATAAATATATATTTTTTATTTATTAGCAAGCAGAGAGAGATAGAAGAGAGGCAGACAGAGAGAATGGGAGTGCCAGTTTCTCTACCTACTACAAACTCCAGATGCATGTGCCACTTTGTGCATCTGGCTTTAAGTGGGTACAGGGGAATAGAACTCTGGTCCTTAAGTTTTGAGGGCAAGCACCTTAAATGCTCAGCCATCTTGCCAGGCCCCGTCTTCTTGAGACAGGTTCTCACTGTGAGGCACTGGCTTGGTTGGAACTTGCTATGTAGCTCAGGCTGGGATCAAATTTAGGATTTCTGTGGGCTGGGATTATAAGCATATGTTACCATGCACTGTGGGGTTTAAAATGAATTCTAAAAGTTAGTAGGCACTAATAGTAAAAAACAAAAATAACTGGGAGGGGTGCTGGAGAGATGGTTTAGGGGTTACAGACACTTGCCTGCGAAGCCTCCAGGTCTCACAGAAGCCAAACGCACAGTGACGCAAGCGTGCAATGTCACACATGCGTACAAGGGAGCGTGCGCGTCTGGGGTTTATTTGCAGCGGCTGAAGGACCTGGTGCATCCATTCTCTCTCTCCCTCCCTCTCTCAAATTTTTTTGCAGAAGTGATTTTTTTTTTTTTCTTTTTGAGACAGAATTTCATTTGTAGCCCACATTAGCAAGGAACTTTTATTCCTCCTGTTTAGCCTTCCAAATTCTGGGATTATAGGCATGTGATACCATACCTGGGTCAGTATTGAGTTTTTAAGCTAAAATGTAATATGACCAGGGAAAGAGGTTCACCATTAGGGAGAGAACTACTGTGAGAAACCACTCTCCTTTATTTCTTTACTTTCATTAGGTATAAATATTAAATACAATATTATTCCCTGTGGATTTTGTGATTTTATTAAAGGATGTGATTTTTTAAAAAATTATTTATTTATTTATTTATTTGAGAGCGACAGACACAGAGAGAAAGACAGATAGAGGGAGAGAGAGAGAATGGGCGCGCCAGGGCTTCCAGCCTCTGCAAACGAACTCCAGACGCGTGCGCCCCCTTGTGCATCTGGCTAACGTGGGACCTGGGGAACCGAGCCTCGAACCGGGGTCCTTAGGCTTCACAGGCAAGCGCTTAACCGCTAAGCCATCTCTCCAGCCCGGATGTGATTTTTTGTTTTGTTTTGTTTTGTTTTCGAGTTAGGGTCTCCCTATAGTCCAGGCTGACCTGGAATTCACTCGGTGTTCTCAGGGTGGCCTCGAACTCATGGCGATCCTCCTACCTCTGCCTCCCGAGTGCTGGGATGAAAGGCGTGTGCCACCACGTTCAGTTCAATGTTGTGCATTTAAAATCCCATCCCTAGCCGGGCATGGTGGTGCAGGTGAGGGAACTCAGGGATTGGAGAGGCCAGGAGTGGAGGTGCTGAGGGTACAGACTTCCGCCTACCGCGGGGGTGGCAAGGAGAAGTCGAATTTAAAGGGTGCTGCTCCCCTGAGGTAAAATCTGTGACTTTCTGTGGCTCTTGGAAGCAATCAGTGAAAGACAGAAGTGGAGGTTGACACTCACGCCTTCCCCTTAGAAATCCCTTCCGTTTTAGGGAACCATGTTTGGGGCTGTCAGTAAAACATATTTTCTTTCTTGAGTTTGTCAAAATCTCCTAGGGATATGGATACTTCCGCAAATAGACACACTATTAAAAACAGTATTGTAGCCAGGTGTGGTGGTACACACCTTTAATCCCAGCACTCGGGAGGCAGAGGTAGGAGGATTGCCATGAGTTCGAGGCCACCCTGAGACTACATAGTGAATTCCAGGTCAGCCTGGGCTAGAGTGGGATCCTACTTTGAAAAACCAAAAACAAACAAACAAACAAAACCAGTATTCTAGGGGCTGGAGAGGTGGCTCAGTGGTTAAGGTGCTTGTCTGCAAAGCCAAAGGATCCAGGTTCAATTCCCCAGGACCCACATGGAGCCATGTGTACAAGGTGTTGCATGAATCTGGAGTTTGTTTGCAGTGGCTGGAGGGCCTGGCCGTGAAGTGCCGCTCTCTCTCTCTCTATGTATCAGCCTCTTTCTCTCTCATAAATACATAAAATATTTTTTTCTTTTTTTCATACATAAAATAGTTTTGAAAAACAGTATTCTAGGAAGGTTTTGTATCAGCATGACCTTTGATATGGTTTCAAAGTAGACATGTGAATGAACCATTACTAAATTCTATGAGCACTATCAGATCCTAGCATCTAAACAAGATATTATTTATTTATTATTTATTTTTATTTATTTGAGAGAGAATGTGTATGTCAGGGCTTCTAGGCGCTGCAAATGAATTCCAGACATAGGCACCATCTTGTGCATTTGGCTCATGTGGGTTCTGGAGAAGCTAACCTGGGTTCATTGGCTTTGCAGGCGAGCTCCTTAACTGCTAGGCCATCTCTCCAGCCACATAGCATGTTTTCAAAGTCAGGGTGTCACTACTTTGCTTTGGAGCTCAGGCTGGCCTCCAACTGTCCTTTCTCTTGCCTGTGTCTCTGAGTAATGGCCTCTGGCATGCATTATTAATTGTCCTCACCGAGGCTTCTCAACACTAATTTTCTCGGATCAGTATTTTGGCCTTTATGGATTGCAGCTCAGATGGCTCCACTGGCACAAATATTTCAAGTTCAGAATATAATTAGAAGCACCTAATTAAGATCTCAGAGAACAACTTTATGCCTTGCATGACACGGGTCTTAATCACAGATCTCAACACACATAGTGATTCTTCAAATGACAAGAGTTTGACAAGAAGTGGAAGGAGACGTTGAGCCTAACAAAAAAAAAAAAAGAAAAAAGAAAAAGCCAACTTACACGAACACATACAGAAATGAGACATCTCCAAAGAAGTTGTCAGTTCCCCGTGATTATTAATTTTCTTCCTTCTCAACTGACTAATAGAATCTTTCGGTTAATCATGCCTTTTGAAACTTTCTGTAGCAAAGTACTTTATATCGCTGTGCTATGTAGATTCCTGGGTAACCCTTTGATGTTGTCAGTCTGGTTCGGTTTCTTGGTAGTCTTATGACTGTCACCTAGAGAAGTAAATCATTTTCTCTTAACTTGTCATCTTTTCTACTCAAATTGATAGATCCATCTTAATGATGAATCCGCATGTGGGTCTTTATTCAGATCCCTATGGAGATTCGTTTTTAATGGGGGGGGGTGTTTAAAAGCAAGGAGGGAGGTCAGATGGTTAACAGGAAGCCAGCAAACTGTTTCAATTTGGAAGAATATGTGACAAAAATAACACACCGTAAAGGAGCCAGAGGAAGAAGAAGGGCCCCACTGGGCGTTAAGCGCCTGTGTTTCTTTCAAAAGATAACGACGTCAAGACACACGCCATTGAGCAGAAGGATGTAATTGACAGGCGATTGATTGCTCTGGTAGTCTGTGAAGAAAGCACACAGGGCAGTCACTTATTTCTATTTAAAAATACTTTTATTTGTTTCAGAGACAGAGAAAGTATGACTGTGCCAGGGTCTCTTTGTACTACAAAGGAGCTCCAGGCACATGAGCCACTTTATGCATCTGGCTTCATGTGGGCACCAGGGAACTGAACCCAGCCAGGCCAGTAGGCTTTGCAAGCAAGCGCCTTTAATCACTGAGCCATCTCTCCAGCACCTGTATCCAGACTTCTGTCGTTTACTGTGTGCCAACATTAGGAGAAGCGCTGAGAAAGTACAAGTGAGTGCTACAGAAATGATCACCTCATGGGGTGAACGTGAAGAAGGGTGTGAACATGAGTAACCAGTCATCAAGGAAGATGGTAAAGTTTATGGGCCCGAGAGATGGTTTGTGGTGATAAGGCGCTTGCCTGCAAAGCCTAGGCACCCAGGGTTGACTCCCCAGTACCCATGTTAGCCAGATGCACAAGGTGGCCCATGTTTGCAGTGGCTTGAGTCCCTAGTGCACCCATTCTCTCTATCTGCCTCTTGGTTGCTCTCAAATAAATAAACAAAATATAATGCCAGGTGTGGTGGCGTACTCCTTTAATCCCAGCATTCGGGAGGCAGAGGTAGGAGGATCACCGTGAGTTCGAGGCCACCCTGAGACTCCATAGTGAATTCCAGGTCAACCTGGGCTAGAGCGAGACCCTACCTCGAAAAACAAAAACAAAAACTCTCTCTCTCTCTCTCTCTCTCTATATATATATATACACACACACACACATACATATAAAGTGTTTAAAAAACTTTCAAGAAATAAGGTAAAGATTATGATGGACTGGAATGAAGAAATACGGGAAGTTGGACCTGGTCCAGAAGCCACCTGAGTTTGGGAACATGAAAAGGCCTGTTTGGGGCCAGGGAGATGGCTCAGTGGTAAAGCACTTGCTGTGCAGTATGAGGACCCGAGTTCAGATCCACCCCACCTCTGTGGATGTCCGATGGGTGTGGTGGCTCACTAGTAATCCCAGTGCTCAGGAGGTGGTGACAAGTGACTCCCAGGACAAGCTAGCTAGCTGGACTCCTTGAAATCAGTGAGCTTGGGTTCAAAGCAGAGACCCTACCTTAGTAACGGAAGACACATGACAGCAACCTCTGGCAGGAACATGCACACTCCTATGCGCACACGGGAGCCTGCACATACACGTCTGCACATACATGTCTGCACACCACACTCAAACACACATGCAAAACAACGCTCTGGAAGTGGTCATTGATACGTGATGGAAGGATGACCTGAACTGACCCAGGGGACCATGTAGAAAGAGTGTCATGCAAGGGAGGTACTAATGTCACACAGATCAACCCAAATGGAGCTTGCTGCCCCAGGGGCCAGGGGTACTGCCAAGCGCCCTCAGCCGCTGCTCAGCTGCTGAGAGACTCTGCCTCGAAGCCCACACCTTTCCCCCCTTGTCCAGACCAAGGTCACACCCTTCTTTGCAGATGCAAGCCAACAGCACGCCCTTCCCCCTCCCCCCCCCCACAGGCCTGCCACCCCCAGGCTCTGTTTCAGTTTGAGAGCCTCAGGCTCCCATGGGTGTTCCATATCTCCCTCTTACCAGTCCCGTTTCCGCCCCCTCCTTCACGTGGGAGTTGACTCAAGCACCCTCCCCGGTAAACATCCGGAATTCTAAGCTCTGCCCGAGGCTCTGCTTCCTGGAGAACCCAAGCTGCAGTACCCGGTGAATGGGCCAGCGGGAGTGCAACTCAGGAAAGTCCCCGCAGTGGCCACGGCAGAGTGAGGAGAGTCGAAGAGACAGGCCAGGGTCCACTTGTAAGGACCTGCCCTGCAGGCAGTGGCCAGCAGATACCGCCTCAGGGTTTCAACAAGAAATGGCCACCTTTGAGGTTCTGGAATATTCCTCTGCTGAGGTGTGTCTGGGATGACTTGCAGGGTGCTTGGAACACCACACTCGTCTTTCAAAACCAAAGAAACAGGGGATGCATGCATGCATGTCTGAAGACATGACAATAGAACTATGATTGGGCTGGGGTCACGGCTAATCCGTTAAAGGTGCTTCCTTGCAAAACCTGTCTGCCAGGGTTTGATTCCTCAGTCCTCACAGGAACGCCGGGTGCACAATGTGGTGCATGCGTCTGGAATGCCTAGGCAAGAGGTCCTGATGGGCCCATTCCCTCACTCCCTCAGGTCACAGATAATTTTGTTTTGTTTTGTTTTGTTTTGTTTTTTTTGAGGCAAGGTCTCTCTCTAGCTCAGGCTGACTTGGAATTCATCTGTAGTCTCAGGGTGGCCTTGAAGCCACAGCGATCCTCCTACCTCTGCCTTCCAACCAAGTGCTAGGATTAAAGGCGTGTGCCACCACGCCCGGCAAATAAAAATATTTTTAAAAGCCTATTAGTTTGATTGATTGATATGTCCTCAAAATGTCATCTTCCAGACATAAAAGCAGTATCCTCACAGTAACACATTTCTTGTACCGACCTGTATAATAGACGGCCCATGAACATTTTATTATGCATAACAGAGGAAGGCAGAAAATTTTTTAAAAAGGATATCAAAATAGAAGAAGACTAGCTAGAAAGAAGGAATCCAGTGGAAGAGGGATGAAGGAAAAGGTAATGGGAGGGAACTGTTACCAAACTACATTATGAACACGTATGAAAATTGTCAACACGAGATTTTGCTGAGCTGGAGAGAGGGCTCAGTGGTTACGGTGCTTGCCTGCAAAGCCTAAGGACCCAGGTTTGATTTCCCCAGTACCCATGTAAGCCAGATGCACAAGGTGGCATATACATCTGGAGTTTGTTTGCAGTGGCTAGAGGCCCTGGCATTCCCATTTTCTCTATCTCTTTATCTGCCTCATACTCTCTGTCTCATAAATAAATAAATAAATAAATTAGTTAATTAAAAAATATATATATTTGAAAACAAAAAGTTTTGCTTCCAGACGTGGTGCCACACACCTTTAATCCCAGCACTCAAGAGGCAGAGGTAGGGGAATTGCTGTGATTTCTAGGCCAGCCTAAGACTACAGAGTGAATTCCAGGACACCCTGGGCTAAACCAAGACCTCACCTTAAAAAAAAAAAAAGCTTTTCACACTGACCATGAGTTGATGGGTGATAATTATACTATTTAAGGCAGAAGAATGTGACCCAGGCTCTATTCCCCAGTATCCAAGTAAGCCAGATGCACAAGGTAGCACATGTCTTGAGTGCATTTGCATCGGCTAGAAGCCCTGGTGTGCCCATTCTCTCTCTATCTGCTTTTCTCTATCTATCTAGCATCTATCTATCTACCTCTCAATTAAATAAAATATTTTTTAAAATATTTTTATTTATTTATTTGACAGAGAAAGAGGGAGAGAGGGATGGGGAGAGAGAGAGAATGGGTGTGCCAGGGCCTCCAGCCACTGCAAACGAACTCCAGACGCGTGTGCCCCCTTGTGCATCTGGCTAACGTGGGTCCTGGGGAATCGAACCAGATCCTTTGGCTTTGCAGGCAAACGCCCTAACTGTTCCCTCCAGAACTCAATAAAATATTTTTTAAAGCCTGTTTTTCTTCTTATAAACATTAATATTAGCATGGAGGTAAAGGACTTTCCTATTCTTGATCCATCACTCTTCTTCCCTTCCCCTTATCAATAGAAGCTACTAAATCTGCCATGCTAAATCAGCCACAGTCCTCAGAGATATTTCCTAGAGTTATATAGCGTCAGATTTTTGAGAGACCACAGATGCTGCTCAAGACAGGACTTGTAAGCTGGTGTTAGTTGATAAGCTTAGCATAAGTCACTGGAGGCTTGACCTCTAGACACAGTGTCAAAAGCAGACCTCGTCCTCCCGCCAGCCGCCTCTGTGCTTCCGTTCTCAGCTCTGTCTTGCCCCTTAATCCTCTTAGGTGTATGTGTAGTGGTTCTGTTAGCACAGTTCATTTTTACAAGAAGAATGGGCCAGTCCAGATTATATTTCTGGGCTGGAGGGATGGCTTAGTGGTTAAGGTGTTTGCCTGCAAAGCCAAAGGACCCAGGTTCGATTCCCCAGGACCCACGTTAGCCAGATGCACAAGGGGGCGCACGCGTCTGGAGAGCGTTTGCAGTGGCTGGAGGCCCTGGCACGCCCATTCTCTGTGTCTCTGTCCCTCTTTCTCTGTCAAACAAGTAAGTAAAGATAAATTAAAAAAAAAAAAAACAATTAGATTTCTTTCAATGTTTGTTCAAGCATCATCAGTGTCCTATTAAGTATATGGGACTGAAGTGTATAATTTAGCTTGTTTTTACATGTGTGCATGGTGTGGTGTGTGGGCAGATACACGAGCATGGGCACATGTATGCAGAGGCCAGGAAAGGACAGCAGGTATTGGCCTCTCCATAGCTTGAAATAACTCCTCTCCTCCCATGAACTTTGTCTGGTTGGAAGTTCATCCCAGCAATGACGAGCCGACTGCAGCAACTTATATCTTTGAAGCTATTGATAATAATCAATATGGTGAATATTTCTAGCATCCCAAAAGTTTCACTGCAACCTCTTATCTTCTGCTCTAACTAAATGCTGGTCCACTTTCTTTTCTTTTTTCTTTGTTTGTTTGTTTCTTTTCTTTTTTTTTGGTTTTTCGAGGTAGGGTCTCACTCTGGCCCAGGCTGACCTGGAATTCACTATGGAGTCTCAGGGTGGCCTCGAACTCACGGTGATCCTCCTACCTCTGCCTCGCCTGGCTAGTCCACTTTCTATGTCAGCTTCTCTGGAGTTCATTTACAGTGGCTAGAAGCCCTGGTGCCCGTTCTCCCCGCTTCCCCATTGATTCAATAGTCCCACAGAGCATAGCAGGAAGTAAGTACCTCATGAGATGTTCACATCGGATTCAACCTGACGTACTATTTATTTGTCTGTTAGCGATGACACGCCATATACAGTCAAACATCGTGCCTTTGCTAACCATAAATCACTGTTTTCTTTCATATGCATTAACACATCACGAGAATGGAATCCTGTTATCTTGGGGCTGGCTGGGAACATTGTGGGAGCTGGGAGCTGGGTTTTTTTTTGTCTTCATTTATTTATTTATTTTTGTTTTATTTCCTTTTTCTTTTCCTTTCTTTCTTTCTCTCTTTCTTTTTTTCAGATTATACTCTTTCATTCCCTCTCCC
Organism: Jaculus jaculus; assembly: GCF_020740685.1. Taxonomy (NCBI): domain Eukaryota; kingdom Metazoa; phylum Chordata; class Mammalia; order Rodentia; family Dipodidae; genus Jaculus; species Jaculus jaculus. The sequence continues at coordinate 50,768,065 of NC_059120.1, read as the reverse complement.
TTGGTCCCGTTTCCCTGGGGCCCTCCTCAGTGGGGTTATGGGATTCAGTCAGTCCCAATGGGCTGGGGGAGGGTGGCATCCCTCTGGGGAGTACCCCTCTGTGGCTCTTTAAATCTTTCTGAGCCGTCTTCGGGCGCTGCTTCTGCTGCGCATTCTCCCGAGCCCTGGCAGGTGTGGAATTGGTGGTGTGCGTGTCTCATGGTGGGCAGTCAGCTATCTCCTTGCCTTATTGATGGATCTTGGCTCTCTTCCATTTTCTCTGCCATCTGTAAGATAAAACAGATACTCCAACCAAGAGTGAAGCCAGCTTGGGCTAAAGGGGGGTAAGCCATGTTATTTGAGAGATTTTTGGTATGCGAGCCATCCTCCTTCTCCAGGAGGCAGCGGGAACTCCTCTCGGAAGTCCGGGTTTCCTGGCCGCGGGATTCTGCCTTGGTTTCCCGGGCCAGGTACGATTTCACTCCCACTGCGACGGCCTCATGTCCACTCAGAGAACAGCTGGCCCAGCAGGTCCGTGGTTTCAAGAAGGTTAAGCATTTCCCACTTTCTGTCCAGACCATGCCCCAACTCCTTTATCGGTGGTTGTATCTTACACAGTGTTAATCAGAATTAGGATTTCTAGCCAGGCTTGGTGGCGCACGCCTTTAATCCCAGCACTCAGGAGGCAGAGGTAGGAGGATCACCGTGAGTTCAAGGCCAGCCTGAGACTACATAGTGAATTCCAGGTCAACCTGGGCTAGAGTGAGACCCTACCTTGAAAAAACACAAAAGAATTAGGATTTCTATGGACCTGATTCACGTCTTAACTTTTGTGTGATCCCCTCCTCACCCACTCTACCCACTATCCCTCCAGGACCCCCCACCCCAAATATTCTGCCCTCCCCTAACTTGTCAGGTAACTCCTCCTCTCATCGCTTCCTATTTCTTTTCTCTCCTGCTCTCATTCTAGTTTTGGGCCCATACTCCTGGTGCTGAGCACCATTTGCACTCACCTCCAGTGGCTCCCAGTTAGAAACCACAGATGGGAGAGGGCACTTGGGGTGTTGGTCTTTCTGGGCCTGCGTGACCTTGCTTAGAATGATTTTTTTTTTCAGCTTCATTTGCCTGTAGATTTTCTCATTTCATTTGTCCTTACTGCCGAGTAGAATTCCACTGTGTATGGGTAGCGCATCCTCCTTTTCCATGCAGCCGTTGATGGGAGCCTGGGCTGATTCCAGTTCCTAGTTACTGGGAATAGAGCAGTGGCGAGCAGGGCTGAGCCCAGTAGCTTTGTAGTAAAGAGCAGTCTTCAGAGTACATGCCCAGGGCTGGTATAGCTGGATCAGATGATAGATCAATCTGTGTCTTTTTCAGGAGTCTCCATTCTGATTTCCGTAGCGCTTGTACAAGTCTGGACTCCGACCAGCAGTGGGGAAGGACTCATATCCCCCCACAGCCTTGCCAGCAATTTTTATTTTATTTATTTATTTATTTATTTTTGATCAATGCCATCCTGGCTGGAGTGAGATGGAATCTCAGAGTTGTTTGGATTTGCATTTCTCTGATGATTCAAAAATGTTGAACTTCTCCTTAAATATGTAACAGCCATTTCTATTTCTTCTTTTGAGAATTCTCTGTTCAAATATCTACCCCGTTTTTTGGTTGGGTTGCTTGATTTTTTTAATTGTTTCATTTTGGGGGGGCTCTCTGTAGTTCTAGATGATATTAGAACTTTGTCTGAGGCATAGCTGGTAAAGATTTTCGCCCATTCTATGGGTTGCCTACTAACTCTGTTGATGGTTTGATTGTCTGCACAGTCGTTTTTTAGTTTCAAGAGGTCCCGGTGGTTTTGGGTTGGTCTAATTTTCTGTGATTCTGGGGACTTATTCAGGAAGTCTTTCCCTATGCCTATATTGTGGAGTATACTCACATTTAGTTGTTTTATGGTTTGAGCTCTTATACTGAGGTCCTTAATTCATTTAGAGTCGACTTTTGTGCAGGCTGAGAGAAGTCAGTCTAATTTCATTCTTTCACATGTGGTTGTCCAATTCCTCCAACACCATTTGTTGAAGATGCTGTCTTTTCTGCAATGTGTATTTTTGGCCCCTTTGTCAAAGATTGCTATATTTGCTTGGATTTAGAGATGGGTCCTCTGTTCTGTTCCATTGATCTGTATGTCTGTTTATGTGCCAGCACCATGCTGTTTTAATTACTGTGGCTTTGTAGTATATCTTCAAATTAGGTATGGTGATATCTCAAGACGTATTTCTTTTGTTGAGGATATTTTTGGCTATCTGAGGCCTTCTGTTTTTCCATATGAATTTTGAGACTATTTTTTTCTATCTCTATGAAGAATGTTATTGGGATTTTTACTGGAATTGCACTGAATCTATATAATAATCTTTGTAAGATGGCCATTGCAACAATATTAATTCTTCTAATCTATGAGCATGGGAGATCTTTCCATCTTCTCATATTCTCTATTTCTCTCCTCAGTGTTTTTATGTTTTCTTTGCATAGATCTTTCATTTCTTTGGTTAGTGATATTCTAAGATATTTAATTTTTTGTTGCTATTAAAAGCAGAATAATGTTTCTTATCTCTTTTTCCATATGTTTATCTTTGACATAGGAAGGCTACTGGGTTTTTTTTGCATTGATTTTGTATCCTTCCACTTTACTGAAAGAATTTATCACTTTTAGAGGTTTTTTTTGTTTTTTTGTTTGTTTCTTTGTTTTGTTTTTCAAGGTAGGGTTTCACGGCCCAGGCTGACCTGGAATTAACTATGTAGTATCAGGGTGGCCTCGAACTCACGGTGATCCTCCTACCTCTGCCTCCCAAGTGCTGAGATTAAAGGCATGTGCCACCATGCCCGGCCATTTTTAGTTTTATTTTTATTGTTGTTGTTGTTTTTGTCTTTTTGAGGTAGGGTCTCACTCTATGCCAGACTGACCTGGAATTCACTATGTAATCTCAGGCTGGCCCAAAATGCACAGTGATCCTCTTACCTCCTGAGTGCTGGGATTAGAGGTATGTGCTGCCATGCCCAATTAGGATGATGTTTCTAGAGATCCTTTTTGTGTGTATTATTGTATATATGATGAAAAAAAAATCAAGCCTTCTGCACAGACAATGCCACATTTTGGTGTATTCCTGAGTTCGTGTGTCAGTGTGTGAATTTCTATCAATTGCAGAATCATTTTGAAACTGTAGGGTGGAAAACAACGGGGAAATGAACTTTTGTTTCCAGATCAGTATCTATATCACAGTGGCTTCAAAACAGCACACCATGGGGCTAGGAAGATGGCTCAGCCACTCACAGCACTTGCTCGCAAAGATTGTCAGCTTGGGTTCGACTCCCCAGCCATACATGTAAACCTGGATGGGCATTCATTTGCAGCAGCAAATGTGCACATGCGTGTACACACACACACACACACACACACACACACAAACAAATAAATAAATTGTTAAAAGACTAGCAAACAAGTAGTACTAATTGTTCTCTAGAGGATTTAACATTGATTTAATTTGCAAACAAAGAAAGAAAATAGAAAACTGAATTCTTCCTGGGATTTCCTCTTTGGATTTTCTCATAGGTTGTAGCTACAAAACAAAAGAGCTTAGTGGCAGGAAACAATAACAGAGGATAATGTTTAAGTATCAGTTAGATCGAGATGATGATATAGCTCACGTAAGGCTTTTTTTTTTTTTTAGTACTTCAAAGAGAAATCCTGCCTGGCTTTGTGGCACCAGCCATGGCAAGGGTCCCAGGGTTTCACACTAGTTATAAGGAAGGGTTACAGAGAAGCACCCGCACCCTTCTACCATCTGTCCAAGAGCCCCTCAGCTCCCCTCTGGAATTCTTTTCCATCCTGTCTTACCCATGCCTTATGTATATTGCATAATTCCAGATAGAACCACTGATAAGCCAGTTCTGTGTGGATACGCTGCATTTCCCATCTATGCTTGGAACATGGTGCTCACTAGAGGAATGGAACATTAATTCAATGCAATAAACAGGGAAGGCAGAAGAATAAACAGAACGTGGAAGGGCGAGGCTGGTTGTGACCAGGGATGAGGCAGCTTCCTGTGGAGAGCCCTTTAAAGGTGATCTTTTTGAAAAACCTCCTGTCCTACTAGTTCTTATTTTCCCATAAACCCATGATGTATTTGTTCTTACACACTTACAGAAAAACTTTATGGAAAGAGATGTAATTGAAAATAAAAATAGAGAGCCGGCTGTGGTGGTGCGTGCCTTTAATCCCAGCACTCGGGAGGCAGAGGTATCATCGTGAGTTCGAGGCCACCCTGAGACTACATAGTGAATTCCAGGTCAGCCTGAGCCAGAACGAGACCCTACCTCGAAAAACAAAACAAAACATAACCTAAAATAAAATAGAGGCTGGGCATGGTGGCACACGCCTTTAATCCCAGCACTTGGGAGGCCTCTTGGGAGGATCGCCATGTGTTCAAAGCTGCCTTGAGACTACATAGTGAACTCCAGGTCAGCCTGGGCTAAAATGAAACCTTACCTTAGAAGAAAACAATAAATAAATAAAAATAAAAGCAATTGCCAGGCATGATGGCACATGCCTTTAATCCCAGCACTCAGGAGGCAGAGGTAGGAGAAGCACTGTAAGTTCCAGGCCACCCTGAGACTACAGAGTGAATTTCAGGTCAGCCTGGATTAGAGTGAGACACTACTTCAAAACAAAACAAAACAAAATAATAATAATAATTGACAAATTGAATAAAAACTATCTTACAGCCTTATGTTTGTTTTTTTATAAGTAACCATCTGCATTGTATTTTTTATTTTTAATTTTTTTCTGATTTATTTATTTGTTAGAGAGTTAGAAAGAGAATGGGCATGCCAGGGCCTGTAGCCACTGCAAATGAACTTGAGGTGATTGTACCACCATATGCATCTGGCTTATGTGGGACCTGGAGAATAGAACCTGGGTCCTCAGGCTTTGCAGACAAACACCTTAACCACTAAGCCATCTCTCCAACCCGTGTTTTTTATGTATAAGCAGAGACGGAAACCCAGAGAGAGACAGTGAAAGAGAGAATGGGGGCACCTAGGCCTCCAGCTGGTGCAAAAGAATGTCAGATGTTTTATGTGGGTCCCGGGAAATCAAATCTGGATTGCCGAGTTTTGCAGGCAGGTGCCTAAACCACTAAGCCATCTCTCTAGGCTCTGTTTGTTTGTGAGGCAGAGTCTCATGTAGCCCAGGCTAGCCTACTCCACACAATGCTCCTTCAGCCTCAGCCTCCCAGAGTGCTGGGGTTACAAATGCCCACTACCAGGTCTGGCTCTTAAAGCTATTTTCAACCTTAAAGCAACTGCTCTGAAACTTTCAGCATAGTTCAAGGGGGGCAAAACAGCAAATAAAAATGTTATTAAAAATTCTTATTTTAGTTCTTGGCCTTCAGAATGGCTAGAACTGTTGGAAAAGCTTCCTTCAGTTTTCATGAGCAAATATCAGAAGTACAGCTGTGTCTTACTAAGCTCATTAAAAACTGAGGCACCTGGGCCGGAGAGATGGCTTAGTGGCTAAGTGCTTGCCTGTGAAGCCTAAGGACCCTGGCACGAGGCTCGTTTTCCCAGGACCCATGTTAGCCAGATGCACCAGGGGGTGCACACATCTGGAGTTCGTTTGCAGTGGCTGATGGCCCTGGCGTGCCCATTCTCTCTCTCTGCCTCTTTCTCTGTGTCTGTCGCTCTCAAATAAATAAATAAAAATAAACAAAAACTGAGGCACCTGGGCCGGGCGTGGTGGTGCATGCCTTGAATCCCAGCACTCAGGAGGCAGAGGTAGGAGGATTGCTGTGAGTTCAAGGCCACCCTGAGACTCCATAGTGAATTCCAGGTCAGCCTGGGCTAGAGTGAGACCCTACCTCGAAAAACCAAAAACAAACAAACAAGAAACTGAGGCACCTGGCCAAGTGTGGTGGTGCACACCTTTAATGCCAGCGATTGGGAGGCAGAGGTATCAGGATAGCTGTGGGTTTGAGACCAACCTGGAATTGCAGAGTGAGTCCGGGTCGGCCTGGGCTAAAGTGAGACCCAACTTTAAAAACCTTTCTTAAAAAACGAGGCTTCTATTTCTTTCAGGAAAACACCAGGCACAAAAGAGACGTGGGACAGCCCTGAATTCCTCACTGCTTGCAGATGCCCATTTTCAAATCGCTGTGAGCCGCTGTGCACACAGCTCACACACAGGAGCAATGAAAGCTGTTGGGAGCCCCTGGCACAGAGGTTCAGGATGATGGATCCCTGATCAATGCAGAAGTTGCTTCCGTTCCAAAAGCTGAGACAGGAGGATAGACAGTTTGAGGGCAGCCCAGGTTCTATAATCATACCCTGTCTCAAGAAGAAAAAGAGATGGGGGATGGGGAAGAAGCCTGGGGAGACGGCGCAACCGCCAAAAGCTTTTGCTTGTAAAGCCTGTTGAGTCCTTTTCAACTCCCTAGCCACCCGTGTAGAGCCAAGTGCAGAAAAAAGAAAGGGTGCGTGCATCTAGAATTCATTTGCAGCAGTCTGAAGACCCTGATGTGCACACACGTGTGCACACACACACACACGCAGATAAATATAGAGAAGAATAGGAGAAGAGGTAGGCAGTGGCTTCTGCAGAAAGGAGAATGATTTGAAGAAAGAATACCTTATTGACATTCCCCGGTCAATAAAATTGAATTCCTGGGGCTGGAGAGATGGCTTGACACTTAAGGCACTTGCCTGAAAAGCCAAAGGATCCAGGTTCAATTCCCCAGAACCCACGTAAAGCCCAGATGCACAAGGTGGCTCATGCGTCTGGAGTTTGTTTGCAGTGGCTAGTGGCCCTGGCGCGCCCATTCTCTGTCTTTATCTGCCTCTCTCTCTCTCAAATAAATAAACCAAATATCTTTAAAAAAATAAATGTAGGGCTGGAGAGATGGCTTAGCATTTAAGCGCTTGCCTATGAAGCCTAAGGACCCTGGTTCGAGGCTCGATTCCCCAGGACCCACGTTAGCCAGATGCACAAGGGGGTGCACGCATCTAGAGTTCGTTTGCAGTGGCTGGAAGCCCTGGTGCACCCATTCTCTCTCCCTCTCTCTCTCCCTCTTTCTCTCTCTGTCACTCTCAAATAAATAAATAAAAATAATTAAAATAAATAAATAAATAAAAATAAATTTAGCCGGGCGTGGCGTGGTGTACACCTTTAATCCCAGCACTCTGGAGGCAGAGGTAGAAGGGTTGCTGTGAGTTTGAGGCCACCCTGAGACTACATAGTTAATTCCAGGTTAGCCTGGACCAGAGTGAGACCCTACCTTGAAAAACCAAAAATAAATAAATAAATAAATAAATAAATAAATAAATAAATAAAAGAAGACGAAGAGGAAGAAAATAAATAAATTAATAAAAAAAAAAACACCGAACTCCCAACCAAATAATGGAGCTGAAGAATAGTGCCGTACTGACCAACTTATAATACGAGTACTGGATGACTATTTAAGATCCAAGAGACAATATGCAGAAAAAAAGAGAAAAGATCGATTCCAAGGAAACAGCCCAGGGGATGCCCGTGAGGAGGAGGTGGAGGATTCTGGCCACCCTGGTGTCGTGCCCAGTCCATCTGAGGCCCGTGTAAGTGACCGTGTAAGTGACCATTGGCAGAGGGGCGTGGCTTGTGATCGCGACTCCCGCTAAGTGCTGTTCTCAGAAGACATTTCTGACCTCAGGGGAGGCCAGTGGGCCGGGGCCAGGCTTCCTCTGGAAGGCGTGTCTTGGTGCTTGCTGAGAGCCATCCGAGTTCCTTGACCTGTCACGAAGAAGGAAAAGCTGTCCTAAAACGTTGGCATTGCCATCGATTTTGTCCTGGGCACTTGTGGACAGCATGCGTTAGAGATCCTTTGAAAAACTTGTTACGATTCACGTGAATCTGATACCTCGCTAAGGGGTCACGGCGTGCATTTTGAAAACTAAGGAATTTGCATGCAAGTCAAGAAGTAGCCTGTGAGAGACCATGGTACTTGTCCCGAAAGTAAGAGAAATAGAAGTGGGAGAAACAGATGTAATAGTCACTGGAGAGGTAGATTCAACATATGACTGGGGAAATGGCTGAGCAGTTACGGCACATGCCTGCGAAGCCTAAGCACCCGGGTTCGATTCCCCAGGATCCGCGTGAGTGAGATGCATAAGGCGGCACGTGTGTCTGGAGTTTGTATGCAGTGGGCTTGAGACCCTGGCGTGCCCATTCTCTCTTTCTCTCTATCTGTCTCTTTCTCTCTCATAAGTAAATAAATAAATTAAATATTTTTTTTTTAAATAAAGATTATATGAATGGGATTAAGTATGAGGAGCTTTCCAGCTTGGGTCATGATTTAGGGAGCCCTGACAAATGTGGATGGAGAAGGGATTGTACCTGGAGCATATCACGCGGGCATGGCTCCGAGACATTTACGTAGAAGTGTTCCTTTTGTTTGGGTTGGGGGGGGGGGTGATGGATCAGGGACAGAAATGTCAGAAGGGGAAGAGGGAGAGGAGACAGAGTGACTCCAGTAGGAGAAAGATAGAAGAGGCTTTCACAAAATATCTTTTTACTTATTTATTTTTGAGGTAGTCTTTCCTCTACCCCAGGCTGACCTAGAATTCACAATGTAGTCTCAGGGTGGCCTTGAAATCAAGGCGATCCTCCTACCTTTGCTTCCTAAATGCTGGGATTAAAGGCGTGCGCCACCACACCCAGCTGGTAAAATATCTCTAAGCTACTAGCTGTTACGACAGTGATAGCAGACAGCTCTGGATTTAAGATTTAAGTCTGTGTTATCAGCTTTTTTCCCCCCACTTATTCTTGGCTGAATGAAACTCCACTCTGGGGACAGATTTGGTGAAATAACAATAGCCAGATATCCAAAAATTAGACAAAATTCACTTTTATCAAGTCAGTCATAGAGGAAGCATTTTTAAGAAGTTGTGAGAAGTCACCTTACCCCAGACTACAGGCCAGAGCACTACTAACAACTCTTCACTTTCCAGAGTTTCAAAGAGGGCAGATTTTTCTAGCTACAGAATGAAAGGTGACTTTGATGTCAACCATTTGCTGATCAGTCACCTGTCTTTGCTTTGCAAAACACACAAGATTGCACAACCTCATGCCTGCTCTCACTTACAAAACACTGTCCCTTTGCCCCTGATGGCCCTGACTTTAGTATTTGATGTTTGACTTCATCTGACCTCAGGCTCCAACCTATGAGTCACTCCTCTAGACACGATTACCCTACTGTGAGCTGACCTGACTGACCGGAAGTGCTGTCTTGAGTAATGTGGAGGCTGCACAGGTGTTTTCTAACACTCAGCATACTGTACAAGTATGTTAAAAAAGTTTTACTTCAGGCCAGGCATGGTGGCGCACGCCTTTAATCCCAGCTCTTGGGAGGCAGGAGGATCGCTGTGAGTTCCAGGCCTCCCTGGGACTGCAGAGTGAATTCCAGGTCAGACTGGGCTAGAATGAGACCCTACCTCAAAAAGAAGCCTGGCTAGAGCAAGATCCTACTTCAAGGAAACCATACACAGCTGGGCATGGTGGCGTACACCTTTAATCACAGCACTTGGGAGGCAGAGGGTAGGAGGATTGCTGTGAGCTCAAGGCCACCCTGAGACTACAGAGTGAATTCCAGGTCAGACTGGGCTAGAATGAGACCCTACCTCAAAAAAGGAGAAACACACAACACACACACGTTCTACTTCTGAGGACAGAGAATTGATCTTTGGTCTCTATTTTCCTTAATATTTTGCTACATTGATGATTATTGACCCTTTAAAAAAACACAGCATATGCTTCTCCTTAAAGTTAGCTATTTAGTTATTTGAGACAAAATCTTATTATGTATCTCCGATTAGCCTGGTGCCCATGATGCAACCCACTCTGGCCTCAGATTCATGGTGGTCCTCCTGCGCCCATCTCCCAGGCAGGTGCAGAGATGGCAGGTGCGCCCTGGTACGCCTGCTCTCCCTCGAGACCTTTCTGACCCTGGTTCTCCTCTTGCTTCTCCAGGTACGAGTTTTGTGACCTTCCGGCATCATCCGAGCAGAGCATGCCCAAGGCTTTCCGGTCATGGTCCTCTCCCTCCGGCTCACACTCTCATTCCTCCCTGCTCCCCCTCTCTTACCTTAACCCTGTTCTGTTGGGCAGTCACGCTCTCACTTCCATTTTCAATGTTCTTCTCATGCTGATGTTCTTTTATTTTTTTCCATCACAGGACTCCCTAGAAATCTATTCCAAAACATCGTGAGATAACTACATTATTTTGGCTAAGTAAATGTTTTTGGTGACTTTAAGAAGTAAAATCATTTTCTAAAAGTTTACTGCTGAAAACACTGGAGTGGTCTATAAATCCTTTTTTTGTTTTTCTCTACACTCTTGCTCTTTCCCCTCTTCTTACTCCTCCTCTCCTCCTTCTCCTCCTCCTCTGCTCCTTTTTTCTTTTTCTTTTTCTTCTTCTCTTTTCCCTCCCCCTCCCCTTCATCTCTGTTTCTTTCTCCTCCTGCTCCTCCTCCTCCTCCTTCATTCTCTCTCTCTCTCCCCCATCATACTGGGTCTCACTTGCTTGGAACTCGTAATATAAATTAGGCTACTCCCAAACTTTCAGCAAATCCCTTGCCTCTCTTCCAAGCACTGGGATTGTCAGTATGTACCATCACACCACAGCACACCACAGCACACCACAGCACACCACATCATACCACATCACACCACACCACACCACATCACACCACACCACACCACCACACCACACACCACACCACACCACACCACAGCACACCACACCACACCACACTTTGACAATCTTTTAACTTTTTTCCATGGAGTCAACATTGTGTTCTACCTATTATTCCCCATTTACACTTTTTACCACCACCCCCCACCATTTTTCTTACTATCTTTTAGGGCAAGAATGTTCCCTTCTATGTTAACCATTTAAATTTCCCAAAGAATCCAGGTATGGTGATACACATCTGCATTGGCAGCACTTGGAAAATAGAGGCAGGTGGTCAAAAGCTCAAGGCCAGCCCGAGCTACATAAAAAAGGCCTTGTCTCAGAAGGCCAAAATTAAAGTAAAATTCCCCAAGGAAGCTCCCTTGAATGCATCTGGAATACTGTTGCCAAAATAGGGTTTTGGAGATAGGGCCTCACTCTGTTGTCCAGGCTGGCAAAGTACTCATTATATAGACCAGGCTAGCCCTAAAATTCCAGCCTCTATGCTGAATCCTTTGGTAGTTCCATTCACAAAAAGAAATAAAGCTGAGGCTGGGTACATGGTTCAGTGGTTAGAAGTTCTTGCTTGCAAAACCTGCTATCCTGAGATTAATTCTCCAGCCATCCAAGTAAAGTTGCATGAATAAGTGTTTGAAGCAACAAGCGATACTGACATGTCCCATACACACATAAATATATGAATAAAGAGAATAGGGTTTTTTTTTTAATTTTTATTTTATTTATTTGAGAGCGACAGACACAGAGAGAAAGAAAGATAGACGGAGAGAGAGAGAATGGGCGCGCCATGGCTTGCAGCCTCTGCAAACGAACTCCAGATGTGTGCGCCCCCTTGTGCATCTAGCTAACGTGGGACCGGGGGAACCGAGCCTCGAACCGGGGTCCTTAGGCTTCACAGGCAAGCGCTTAACCGCTAAGCCATCTCTCCAGCCCATTTTTATTTATTTTTTTTTATTTTTTTTAATTAATGAGTAAATTAATAGGTTTTGACAAAAATATCTTTTTTGAGCCGGGCATGGTGGCACACACCTTTAATCCCAGCACTCAGGAGGCAGAGGTAGGAGGATTGCAGTGAGTTCGAGGCCACCCTGAGACTCCATAGTGAGTTCCAGGTTAGCCTGGGCTAGAGTGAGACCCTATCTTGAAAAACAACAACAAAAAAATCTTTTTTGTTTGTTTGTTTGTTTTCAGGTAGTGTCACGCTGTAGCCCAGGCTGACCTGAATTCATTATGAGTTTCAGGGTGGCCTTGAACTCATAGTGATGTTCCTGCCTTCTGAGTGCTGGGATTAAATGCATACCCCACCATGCCAGGCTGACAAAATATCTGTAAACTACCAGCTGTCATGACACTGACAACAGACAGCTCTGAATATAAAAATCTGTGAGAATATGGTTTATGTTACAGAAGTCTTGTGGGGTCAACATTTATCAGTATTTTCACTTACTTTTTATTTATAAAAAATAATAATACATATATTTTTTATAAATAGATTTAAAAAAAAAAGTAAGTCCAGGACTGGAAAGATTGCTTAGTGGTTAAGGAGCTTGCCTGCAAAGCCAAACGATCAAGATTTGATTCTCCAGGACTCTTGTAAGCCATATGCACAAGGTGGTGCATGCCTCTCGAGTTCATTTGCAGGGGCTGGAGGCCCTGGCAGGCTCATTCTCTCCATCTCCCTCTGTCTTTCTCTGTATGTCTCTTTCTCTTTCAAATAAATAATTTTTTTTTTTAAGTAAGTCTAGGGCTGGAGAGATGGCTTAGCTGTTAAGCGCTTGCCTGTGAAGCCTAAGGACCCCAGTTCAAGGCTTGATTCCCCAGGTCCCACGTTAGCCAAATGCACAAGGGGGTGCACGCGTCTGGAGTTCCTTTGCAGTGGCTGGAGGCTCTGGTGCGCCCATTCTTTCTCTCTCTGTCTGTCGCTCTAAAATAAATAAATAAAAAGGAACAACAACAACAAAAACGTCAGTCTAAATGACAGCCCAGCCTTCATGACTCACAACATAGTAAATCCAACTACGCTTCTAAGTTTATCTGGTACCTCCCCAAGAGTAAGGATGATTACAGTACGCTGTGATCATTCCAAACTCAACTACTGTGTCCTGGACAGTTCCCACAATGGCCTTGCCACTCCCAGGACTGTTCACACTCCATCATGATAATGTATTCCCATCAAAACCCCTCCCCTCCCCTCGGCTTTCAATTCAAGTTACAGTCGCCCGAAATGAGAGGGGGTGTGGAGGAGATTGGGTAACTCTACTCCTACTTTACATCCCCTAAACTAAACCTAGGTCAGGCTGTGCAAATGGAGGACAATAGTCCTGTGTCTCTTTAAATCTCAGATGGCTTTGATTTAACTACCAAGGACTTCCAGGTAGCCCGCTGGCTCATTGCATCTGTCTGCTGATCGGCTGAGTGGATGGACTACCAAAGAGCTGCTGAGTTGTGAAAAAGGAAAGACTTTAATGATCGGTCCAAGAATCCAGCCAACAACTCTTTTCAAGACTGAGTGGCCAAATCTTCCTGCCAAAAACGAAACTGCCAGACTGTCTCTTCTGAGAGTGGGTCACCTATATGCCTTGTGAAAGGAAATACCCACTTTCTAAATAACTGATCATTGATTGAATATAAGATCGATGCTTCCTTGTCTAGAAGTAATTTTGAGTAACACATTATCGTAGGCACATTATTACGGATAGTATACACTAATTGATCTTTTCAAAGATCTTTTCTTTTTTTATTTTATTTATTTAAGAGCGACAAACAAACAGAGAGAGAAAAAAGGAGAGAGAGGGAGAGAATGGGCACACCAGAGCCTCCAGCCACTGAAAACAAACTCCAGATGCATGCGCCACCTTGTGCATCTGGCTAACGTGGGTCCTGGGGAATCGAGGCTTGAACCGGGGTCCTTAGGCTTCACAGGCAAGCGCTCAACCGCTAAGCCATCTCTCCAGCCCCCTATCAACTTTTGTCTGTCTTCCAAAGCACTAAATATTATTCAATACCATAGATACGACTTTCTTGCCTGTGTGACAGAATATTGCATTTCATTGTATTCACTTGTTCAAATGGAAGAACTACACCTATTTCTACTTAACTGCAATGAGATTATTTTAAGTACAAAAGTGCTTATTCCGTGTCTTTCTTTGTACTTATTTATTTGTCCTTATTGTATTATTTTGTTGTTGTTTTCAAGGTATGGTTTCCTCTAGCCCAAGCTGACCTGGAACTCATTCTGTAGTCCCAGGCTGGCTTCGAACTTACAGCCATCTTCCTGAGTACTGGGATTTAAGGAATGTGCCACCATGCCAGGATATTTTATGTTTTTTTTTTTTTTTTTTTTTTTTTTTTTTTTTTTTTTTTTTTGGTTTTTTGAGATAGGGTCTCACTCTAGCCCAGGCTGACCTGGAATTCACTATGTAGTCTTAAGGCGGTCTCGAACTCACAGTGATTCTCCCACCTCTGCCTCCCAAGTGCTGGGATTAAAGGCGTGAGCCACCATGCCCAGTTTATTATGGTTTTCAAAATCTTTTTGGTGCTGGAATTGACTCCACAGTCTCATGCATGCTAACATGCAGTTTTACACTCAGTTACACCCCAAGCCAGTTTATTCTTAGCTCAGCAGCCATAGGTGGGAAAAGACCATTTTTGCATCTTTTGTCTAATGACAGTGGACAAATATGTATCTTGTGTGTGGGAGGGGTGTGTGTGCTGTCATCCAGAGATATGTCTTATCTTCAATGAGCAATGGACTTTGATATCATTCCAGATCAAAACCCTCAACATTGCAGGTTCTCTGAGCAGGGAACTGGATAGGGATAGTGGGGAGGCCAGTTATCTTAGAGAAAACATTCTTCTGAGTAGAAATGATTTTTAATGATTGTGAAGAAAGAAGAAAAGGAAGAAAATTTCACTGTAGAAGTCTCCTTTCAACACAGCCTATTATGTAGAACTTTTCTTGAGCTATGCACACATTAAAACATACTGTTCAAACACACAGAGGATGAAATCAGAGAATCACTCCCATTCACAATTGCATCAAGAAAAATAAAGTACCTTGGAACAAACCTAACCAAGGAAGTAAAGAATCTCTACAATGAGAACTTTAAAACTCTCAAGCGAGAAATTGCAGAAGACACTAGAAAGTGGAGAAACATCCCTTGTTCCTAGATTGGAAGAATCAATATTTTGAAAATGGCAATCTTACCAAAAGCAATCTACACATTTAATGCAATCCCTATCAAAATTCCAAAGACATTCTTCATGGAAGTAGAAAAAACAATCCAAAAATTCATTTGGAGTCACAAAAACCCTTAAATATCTAAAATAATACTGAGCAACAAAAATAAGGCTGGTGGTATCACCATACCTGATTTTAACTTATACTACAGAGCCATAGTAACAAAAACAGCATGGTACTGGCACAAAAACAGACATGTAGATCAATGGAACAGAATAGAAGACCCAGATGTAAGTCCAGGTAGCTATAGCCACCGGATATTCGATGAAAATGCCAAAAATACTCATTGGAGAAAAGAAAGCCTCTTCAGCAAATGGTGTTGGGAAAACTGGGTATGTATCTGTGGAAGGATGAAAATAGATTCTTCTCTCTCTCCATGCACAAGAATTAAGTCCAAATGGATTAAAGACCTTAACATCAGACCTGAAACTCTGAAACTACTAGAGGAAAAAGTAGGGGAAACCTGTCAACATATTGGTCTTGGCAAAGATTTTCTGAATACAACCCCAATTGCACAGGCAATAAAACCACAGATTACTCACTGGGACCTCATGAAATTACAAAGATTTTGCACTGCAAAGGACACAGTGAATAAAGCAAAAAGGCAACCTACAGAATGGGAAAAAAATCTTCACCAGCTATATATCTGATAGAGGATTAATATCTAGGATATACAAAGAACTCAAAAAATTAAATATTAAGGAATCAAACAAGCCAGTCAAAAAATGGGCTATGCCGGGCGTGGTGGCGCATGCCTTTAATCCCAGCACTCGGGAGGCAGAGGTAGGAGGATCACCGAGAGTTCAAGGCCACCCTGAGACTACAGAGTTAATTCCAGGTCAGCCTGGACCAGAGTAAGACCCTATCTTGAAAAACAAACAAAAAAAAAGGGGGGGGGTCTATGGAGCTAAATAGAGCATTCTCAAAGGAAGAAATACAAATGGCATATAAGCATCTAAAAAAATGTTCTACGTCACTAGTCATCAGGGAAATGCAGATTAAAACTACATTGAGATTCCATCTCGCTCCTGTCAGATTGGCCACCATCATGAAAACAAAGGATCATAAATGTTGGCAGGGATGTGGAAAAAGAGGAACCCTTCTACACTGCTGGTGGGAATGCAATCTGGTCCAGCCATTGTCGAAATCAGTGTGGAGGTTCCTAAAACAGCTAAAGATTGATCTACCATATGACCCAGCTATAGCACTCCTAGGAATATATCCAAAGGACTCATCTCATTTCCTTAGAAGTACGTGTTCAACCATGTTTATTGCTGCTCAATTTATAATAGCTGGGAAGTGGAACCAGCCTAGATGTCCCTCAACTGATGAGTGGATAATGAAGATGTGGCACATTTATACAATAGAGTTCTACTCAGCAGTAAAGAAAAATGAAGTTATGAAATTTGCAGAAAAATGGATGGATCTGGAAAGGATTATACTAAGTGAGGTAACCCAGGCCCAGAAAGCCAAGCACCACATGTTCTCCCTCATATGTGGATTCTAGCTATAGATGATTGGGCTTCTGCATGAGAAGGAAAATACTTAGTGGCAGAGGCCAGCAAGTTAAAAAGGAGATATAAAGGGCAGAGAAAGGAAGGGAGGAGGGTACTGAATAGGTTGGTATTGTATATATGTAAGTACAGTGGTTGAGATGGGGAGGTAATATGATGGAGAATGGAATTTCAAAGGGGGAAAGTGCCGGGGAGGGTATTACCATAGGATATTTTTTTATAATCATGGAAAATGTTAATAAAAATTGTGAAAAGAAGAATAAAATAAAATAAAAAACATACTGTTCAGAAGAAATCTGCACTATTTGAATGATCACTTTCACTGTTAGTTTCAGTAACTTACCAAGCTATTTAAAAACACATAAACTTGCCAGGCAGAGTGGCATAAACCTTTAATCCCAGCACACAAGAGGCAGAGGTAGGAAGATCACTGTGAGTTCTAGAACAGCCTGAGACTCCAGAGTGAATTCTAGGTCAGTCTGGGCAAAAATCAAGACCCTACCTTGAAAAACCAAAAAAGAAAATAATAATAATAAAGTAGACTTGTAATGATAGCAGATTATCAAAGTCAGATGAAAATTAAGCATAGTCCATATAATACAGGGTCTCACAATGTAACCTTGCTTGGCCTAGAACTTTCTTTTTTAAAATATTTTGTTCTCTAAACCAGGCCTGGTGGCGTACACCTTTAATCCCAGCACTTGGGAGGCAGAGGTAGGAGGATCATTATGAGTTCAAGGCCACCATGAGATAACATAGTGAATTCCAGGTCAGCCTGGACTACAGTGAAACCCTACCTTGAAAAACTGAAAAAAAAAAATTGTTTTTAATCTATTTATTTGAGAGAGCGAGAGACAGAGAGAGAGAGAGAGAGGCAGATAGAGAGAGAATGGGCGCACCAGGGCCTCCAAGCACTGTAAGCAAACTCCACATGCATGAGACCCTTTGTACATCAGGCTTACATGTTACGTGGGTCCTGGGGAGTTGAGCCGGGGTCCTTTGACTTTGCAGGCAAGCACCTTCACTGCTAAGCCATCTCTCCAGCCCTGGCCTAGAATTTTCTGTGTACATAGGCTGGCCTTGAACTTGTGACGATCCTCCTGCTTTCTGCCTCCCACGTGCTGGGGTTACACCATGCTGGATATAAGTTCCTTAATTAACTGCCAACCCCAGCATGACAGCTGGCCACCCGGTCACAACCCTTCCCCAGTACGGCGATGAAAAGGAGAACCTGTGCTAGAGTGATGGCTCAGAGATTAAAGCAATTGCCTGCGAAGCCTAAGGACCCAGGTTCCATTCCCCAGTACCCATGTAAGCCAGATGCACAAGGGAGGGCGTGCACCTGGAGTTGGTTTGCAGTGGCTGGAGGCTCTGGCACAACAATTCTCTATCTATCTGCCTCTCTCTTGCTCTCTCCCTATCCTTCTCAAATAAATAAATAAAATTTTTTTTTTTTTTTAAAAAAAGAGACAACTTAGGCTGGATAGATTGCTCATTGGTTAAGGCACTTGCCTACAAAGACTAAAGACCTAGGTTCAATTCCGAAGACCCACATAAGCAGATGAAGAAGGAGTCTCATGCATCTGGAGTTAATTTGCAGTGGGTGGAGGACCTGGCATACCCATTCCCTCTCTCTCAATCTCTCTCTCAACTAAATAAATAAAAATAAAATATTTTTTAAAAAGAGACAGCTGGGCTGGAGAGATGGTTTAGTGGTTAAGGCGCTTGCCTGCAAAGCCAAAGGACCAAGGTTCGATACCTCAGGACCCGCGTAAGTCAGATGCACAAGGTGGTACTTGCATCTGGAATTCATTTGCAGTGATTGGAAGCCCTGGTGTGCCCATTCTTTCTCTCTTTCACTTGCTCACTTACTCTCACTCTGCCTCTTTCCCTCTCTCAAATAAATAAAAATAACATATTTTTTTAAAAAGAGGGAGGGCCGGGCGTGGTGGCACACACCTTTAATCCCAGCACTTGGGAGGCAGAGATAGGAGGATTGCCATGAGTTCGAGGCCACCCTGAAACTACCTAGTGAATTCTAGATTAGCCTGAGCTAGAGTGAGACCCTACCTCAAAAAAAAAAAGTAAAATAAGAGGGAGGGACAGCTAATAGCCTGGCATGGTGGCCCATGCTTTAATCCCAGCCCTAGGGAGGCAGAGGTAGGAGGATCGCCATGAGTTTGAGGCCACCCTGAGACTACACAGTAATTCCAGATAAGCCTGGGCTAGAGAGAGACCCTACCTCAAAAGACCAAAGGCCGGGGCGGGGGAGGAATAAAAATAAAGAGAGAGAGAGAGAAAGCTAATGGTGAAAAGCGATTGATGAATGTGGTCATGTTGGGAAGAGGAGCGGACGACAGGGTCCAGTGACCAAAAATCCGTCTTTGGGAAATTGACCTGAAATTTAGATTTTAATAGAAGAATTGGGACCAGAGGACTGTGTCACATGAAGCTAGTGTGACTTCCCTGATGATTATCCCAGCTCTGGTCCTGCAAGATGGTCCACCGAAGTTCTTATTGCTAGAGGGGACAGGCTGGTTCAGAGATTGCCCCGCCCTCCCCGGGTGCAGCCCAGCGCTATATGGATAACTGCCCTCACCTGGAGAGGGGAGGGGTTTTGCTGCTCCTGGAATCAGAGGTGACTCAAGAGGAAAGGATAAAGATAGTGACTTATCTCGTGTGGCTTCAGCCAAAAGAGATGGAAAATGGAGACAGAGCGGTCAGGCTCTCCACCTGCTTCTGGCCATGTGACAGCTAATCTTCTGGGTTCACTTGGCTGGCCTTGGAATCTCCTGGGAGACGCACCTCTGGGTGGGCCTGGGAGGGTGTTTCTGGCGAGATTTCCCTGAGGTGGAAGGGCCACCCGGATGTGACTTGTTGCACCGCACAGGCTGGGGGCCTGGATGGAATAAACTGGAGAAAGCAAGTCGCTCTGCCTCTGACTGTGCATTCAACTGGACCCGCTGCCTCGTGGCCCTGCCGTCAAGTCTCCCCAGCCATCACAGACTGAACCCTCAAACTCTGAGTTGAAATAGGGCCTTCCTGAGGCTGGGAGATGGGTCAGCAGCTGCACAAGCACGAAGACGTGAGTTCGATCCCCAGATCCCTCTTGAAAAGCTGAGACTGATCACACATGCCTGTGACCCTAGTGACCCAGGCAGGCAGAGGCAGGATTGGGGGCGCTTCCGGATCAGCCAGTGTAACTAGGAAACAGAGTGCTTTGGGTTCAGCGAGAGGAGCTTCCACTGGGAAGAAGGAGGAAGACAGACAGACAGACAGACAGACACACACACACACACACACACTGCTTATGTCAGGAATTTTGTCATAGCAACCAGAAAAGTAGCACACCTACCTTGTGGATTCACACCCACAGTCAATGCTTTTTAAGCAAAAACAGCTTCTAAGTGTCTATTTCCCTTATCTTTATTTATTTACCTTCTTTTGGTTTTTCAAGGCAGGCTCTAGCTGTAGCCAATACTGGTCTGAAATTCACTATGTATTCTTAGTTTTATTATTTGGGGGATTTTTTTTTTGTATGCGTGTTTTATTTATCTATTTATTTGCAAGCAGAGAGAGAGAGAGACGAGAGACAGAGAGAACCACTGCAAACAAACTCAATGCATACGTTACCTTGTGTATCTGGCTTCTGTGAGTCCTGGGGAATTGAACCTGGGTCTTTAGGCTTCGCAGGAAAGCATCTTAACTGCTAAGCCATCTCTTCAGCCCTTTTTGTTGTTGTTATTTTCCATATCTTAATCCCATGTGCGAGATGCTTCTGTCATGAAAGCCCCGTATTTGGAGATTTTGAGGATTTGAACGTAGCAGCGGATGTGGCTTTAGTGGATAGAGCGCCTGCCTAACTTGCATGAAGTCATCCTGAGCTTGATCCCCAGACTCCTGTTAACTGGGGATGGTGATGCTTGCCTGTAATCCCAGCCCTTGGGAGATGGAAATAAGAGGCTACAAGAGACCTTTCCTCAAAAGAAAGGGAGGCGGCTGGAGAGATGGCTTAGCACTTAAAGGTACTTGTTTGCAAAACCTGATGGCCCTGGTTCCGTTGCCCAGTACTCAAGTAATGCAAGATGCACAAAGCGGCGCATGCGTCTGGAGTTCAGCTGCAGTGGCAGGAGGTCCTGGCGTTGTGCTCATCCACACTCTCTCTCCAATCAAACAAATTTAAGAAGAGAGTGTTAGCATGTAGACCTCATTTGGGGGCACAAGCCTACCATATTCTGACTGAATTGTCTTTTTATTGATTAAGTACTTAATTAACTTATTTATTGCCTTAAGATTTGGATTTGTTATAGGACCACACGGATGGCTTAGCTGGGATGGTGCTTCCCATGTACGCATGAGGTCCTGAGTTTGGCTCTCCAAACTTTGTGGTCTCAGCACTGGAGAGGAGGAGAGAGGGCATCTCTGGGGCTTTCAGGCTAGGTAGTCTCGCCTAATCCATGTGTTCAGTGAGAGATGCTGCTCAAAAAATACAAGTGAGGGGCTGGAGAGATGGCTTAGTGGTTAAGCGCTTGCCTGTGAAGCCTAAGGACCCCGGTTCGAGGCTCGGTTCCCCAGGTCCCACGTTAGCCAGATGCACAAGGGGGCGCACGCGTCTGGAGTTCGTTTGCAGAGGCTGGAAGCCCTGGCACGCCCATTCTCTCTCTCCCCCTCTATCTGTCTTTCTCTCTGTGTCTGTCACTCTCAAATAAATAAAATAAATAAATAAATATTTTTAAAAAGTTAAAAAAAAAATACAAGTGAGCCAGGTGTGGTGGCGCATGCCTTTAATCCCAGCACTTGGGAGGCTGAGGTAGGAGGATACTTGTGAGTTTGAGGCCACCCTGAGACTAATTCCAGGTCAGACTGGGCTAGAACAAGACCCTACCTTAACACCCCCCCAAAAAAAAATAAGAGTGAATCAGGATATTTATCCAACATAAACCTCTAGCCTACAAATACACACATGCTACCACACACAAACATGCACACCACACATATGTGTGTGCAAAAAACAAAAATCCGTGAGGGGGAGGGGTTGGAGAGATGGCTTAGCAGTTAAGCGCTTGCCTGTGAAGCCTAAGGACCCCGGTTCGAGGCTCAACTACCCAGGATCTACATTAGCCAGATGCACAAGGGGGCGCAACGCATCTGGAGTTCTTTTGCAGTGGCTGGAGGCCCTGGCACGCCCATTCTCTCTCTGTCTGTTTGCCTCTTTCTCTCTCTCTTGCTCTCAAATAAATAAATAAACAATAAAAAAATTTTTAAAAAGTCCCTGAGGGGGTTATAGAGATGGCTTAGCAGTTCAGGGGCTTGCCTACATGGTTTGATTTCCCGGTACCCATGTAAAGCCAGATGCACAAAGTGGCGTATATATCTGGAAGATCATTTGCAGCAGCTAGAGGCCTTGGTGTGCCCATTCTCTCTCTCTCCTTGCAAGTAAACAAACAAACAAACAAATAAATAAGACACTGAGTATGGCACAACCATTGCTATTTTTTGACTCATGTGAGTGGTTAAGGCCTGCAGGGGTCAGGGCTCACAGCCTTGCTATGGAAGGTCAAGGAGTCCATTTCCCGCTGCCCTGGCATGGTGGACCGCACTCTCCCCACCTTGGCTCAGACTGCATGGGCTCAGGCTTTCTGTCACAGAGGAACTTTCATTGTCTGTCCTAAGGTGGCCACAGACAGGGCCCAGGGCAGTATATCCACACTGCTCCTCAGCTGAGTCTCTGGCTGCTCCCTTGATTCCAGCTATTTCTTTCTTTCTTTTCCAGCTCTTTCTTTCCTTCTTTCTTTCTTTCCTTCTTTCCTTCTTTCTTTCTTTCCTTCTTTCCCTCTTTCCTTCCTTCCTTCCTTCCTTCCTTCCTTCCTTCCTTCCTTCCTTCCTTCCTTCCTTCCTTCCTTCTTCCTTCCTTCCTTCCTTCCTTTTTATTTCTTTTCTTTTTTTTTTTTTGGTTTTTCGAGATAGGCTCTCACTCTAGTCCAGGCTGACCTGGAATTCACTATGGAGTCTCAGGGTGGCCTCAAACTCACAGCGATCCTCCTACCTCTGCCTCCTGAGTGCTGGGATTAAAGGCATGCACCACCATGACCAGCTCCCAGCCATTTATTTCTGAGCCTCAACTTATCTTTGAAATGAATGTCTTTTCTGTTTTAAAGTTTTAAATTTAGGTATTTGCATGCATGTGTGCGCCTGGGCACACAGGGTTTCTTGCCACTGCAAGGGAACACCAGGCGCTTGCACCACTTTTTGCATGAAGCTTATGTGAGTGACGGGATTTGAACCCAGGCCAGCAGGCTTTACAAGCAAGTGCCTTTAACCACTGAGCCATCTTCTTCACACCTGAAATGAGCTAATTTTAGGTTTAATTTAGTTTCTGCTGTTTTCACAAAGCAGCCTTTGTTCATCTGCTTTCCTTGGCTATAAATTATTATTTTTTAAATGACTAACTCCAGCCCGTGGGGTCAGAGGTGGTGGTCTCTACATAGTGATGTATCATTAACTATGAATAAAAACAAATCACAGTAGCAGAACAAACATTTGTTAATTTACTTTTTAAAAAATTATTTTAATTTTTATTTATTTGAGAGCGACAGACAGACAGAGAGAGAGAGAGAGAGAGAGAGAGAGAGAGAGAATGGGCGCGCCAGGGCCTCCAGCTACTGCAAACAAACTCCAGATACGTGTGCCCCCTTCTGCATCTGGCTTACGTGGGTCCTGGGGAATCAAGCCTCAAACTGGGGTCCTTAGGCTTCATAGGCAAGCACTTAACCACTAAACCATTTCTCCAACCCCCCCTTTTCTTTTTGAGGTAGGGTCTCACTCTAGTCCAGGCTGACCTGGAATTCACTATGTGGTCTCAGGGTGGCCTTGAACTCAGAGCAATCCTACCTCTGCCTCCCCAGCGCCACCACACCGGCTACTCTTTTAACCCCATGTACAGCTAGGGACTAATGACAAATGGCTCCTTAATGACAATTGTGAGACCCACATTGTCTTTTGATCATCAAGGACTGATTTATGTTTTGTTTGGAAATTGAGCTTTTTTTTTTTTTTTTTTTTCTTTAACTGATAGCGGCAAATGTAGGCTTACTTTCTACAAACACCTGAAGCATCTGATCAGCTGCAATGCTCTAGCCTTTAGCCACGAAACAAACAGACATGTATTTAACTGTCTCTCACATTTGTCAACTCTCCTTCTGCAAAAGATTTGGGCATTGCAGCAATTCTGGAGAAAGCGCCACCCTTGAAATATGTTCGTTATTTGAGCCAGCCCTGTGTTCTTAGCCTCTTCAGCGAGGAATATTCTACCCGTAAGCCTTGTTGAATGCCTGCCATGCGCTCGGTTCTTTACGAGGTGTTGGGTACCAAACTGAATAGGGATCCTGGCTCCTTCTACAATGTCTGGCAGTGGTAAGAGGCACTCGATGAATGCTTGTTGAATTAATGACATAATCCCTGCCTCTAAGGAGCTCTGTCCTGTGGGAAACACAGACACCTAGTTGGGGCATATCGTGTGCCCAAAATAGCGAGTTCAAGTGAGGGTGGGTGTGGAAGGCATGTGTCACATGCCTTTGTGAGTTCCCAACGTGGTGTCAAGGTCACACTGTCCTGTCCAGTGACACCCCCTGGCTCTGAGCACTGACAGGGGCCTCTCCTCACAGGCCTTCCTAGGGAAGCTTGGAGGCTGTGTTTGAACTCCTATTAAGAGGCCTTGTCAGCCCCCTAGCACGCCGCATCTTAACATCAAACAGCCAAAATCCTCAACAATGACTTCCTGGCCTCAAGCCAACCTTTAAGCATCAAAGCCATGTTCCTTGCAAATCAGCTCCACGTGATGGTAAATAAAGGCTTGGGGCTTCCAAAACCGTTATCCCACGGTGAAGGGCATGTTCTTCAAGGGCACCCTGGGCTTTATTTCAAAAGCAGTGACATTGCTGGAGCTAGCTGGGAAATGTCAACAATGGACCCAGCCAACGTCTAAGAGGAATACACAGAATAGTAACTCATATTCCCCACATTGTGCCAACTAAGGTTCAAGAAAATGTGTAGTTATTTATTTTAAATATTTTATTTATTTGAGAGAGAGAGAAAAAAAGAGGTGAAGGAGAGAAAGAGGGTATACATGTGCCAGGGCCTCTTGCTACTGTAAATAAACTCCAGATGCATGTGCCACTTTGTGCACCTGGCTTCACGTGGGTACTGGGGAATTGAACTCAGGTCATTAGGCTTTATGGGTAAGCGCCTTAACCTCTGAGCCATCTCTCCAGCCCCCAAAATGTGTACTTATTAGTGACTTCCTTTTTTAAATCTTTTGTTTTTTTGAGAGCGAGCAAGTGAGACCCACAGAGAGAATGGGCACACCAGGGCCTCTAGCTGCTGCAAATGAACTCCAGATGCATGTGCTATCTTGTGCATCTGGCTTATGTGAGTTCTGGGGAATCGAACCTGGGTCCTTAGGCTTCATGAGCAAGTGCCTTAATAGCTAAGCCATCTCTCCAGCCCGGGAACCTCCTTTTGAAGGGTCCAGCTTGAGCTGTCCAGTGAAACTATCCGAAGCACATCTTGGGTGGAAGTGGAAAGGGACCCAGAACCATGTGCTTTGAAGTGAGGTGCTCAGAACCAGCCTGAACTGTGAGACATGAGGCAAATCCTTCTCTAAGCCTGTTTCCATGTTAGTAAGACGAGGGCTACATACATAGCCCTACCTTATGCCTATTTTGTGGGAAGCAATAGAGCCCATTATATAAACATGGCGATAATAATGGTAATTATAGTTCATTGGACCTATTGCACTAAGCAACGTACAAAACACATTATAAACATAATTTGGGGCGGGGGCTGGGGAGATAGCTCAGCAGTTAAGGCACTTGGCTACAAAGCCTACCAACATGAGTTCAACTCCCCAGTACCCACATAAAAGCCAGATGCACAAAGTGGCCCATGCCTCAGGAATTGGTTTGCAGCAGCTGGAGGCCCTGGCACCCTCATTTCCTCTGTCTGTTTCTCTTCTATCTCCTTGCAAATAAGTAAATAACTGAACATAATTTTGTGCGTGTGGAACTCATTCTACAGCCCAAGCCAGCCTCGAACTGATGGCGATCCTCCTGCCTCAGCCTTCCAAGTGCTGGGATTAAAGGTGTGAGCCACCATGCCTGACTGCGCTTCAGCTTTGGAGACAGGGTCCTTCTCATGGAGCCCAGAGCTCACTGATTCAGCCAGGCAAGCTAGCCGAGTCCCAGGGATGCCCCTGCCTCTGCTTCCCCAGCCCTGGGATCCCAGGTGAATGCTATGCTTGCTACCTGTTGTTGGGAATACTGGGGGCCAAGTTCAGGTCCTCACGCTTGGGTGGCAAGTATGTTACTACCTGAGCTGTCCCCCTGACCCTGTAAATATCGCCTTAATCCTCACATCAAGCACAAGAGTATTTTTACCCCCAAAAAACTGATGATATTTTTGTATCTTGAGTAGCAAATTTATGGGGTGGCTCTTAAGGAAAAACAAAGTGAACTGTCATTTTTGCTGTAATTTTGCTCACATTTTTGTCTATGTGTGTGGGTGTGTGCATGCAGTGCAGACAGACAGCTCTGGCTTTACATGAGTGGCTGGGGAATTGAACTCAGGCTCACAGACTTTGTAAGCCAAGGGTTTTTAACCTCTGGACCATCTCCCTAGGTCCAATTTTAGCTATTTTTAACCTGCATGCATATTTACAAGTCTAAAACCAGGTGTGATGGCACATGCCCATAATACCAGCACTTGGGGGGCAGAGGTAGGAGGATCGCCGTGAGTTCGAGGCCATCCTGAGACTCCATAGTGAATTCCAGGTCAGCCTTAGCTACAGGGAGACCCTACCTCGAAAAATAAAACAAAGCAAAGTCTACTACTAATAATTTAAATATATTCTTCAACCCACTTATGTGGGTAGCTCTCCTAGCATTCAGTTGTGGCAATAGAAGATATCTCAGAGGTATTTTAAAAGGGAGTTTTCTGGCAGGATGTGCAACGGCTTGATGCAACTGGACTATCTAGATGGCAGGAGCTAACTCTTCTGGGTTCTGCCACTCCACAGTCCTGGCTGTAAGTGCCTTCTGACCTTGAGTCACCCTGTTCAACATTCAAATCCCAGAAGGATCCGCCTGGCCTGGCTCGGGTCTCGGGCACACCACTTGGCCAAGGGAGTTGGCTCACAGTGGCATGGGCATGAACAGGGCTGCTTTGCCAGAGGCAGGTGGGCTGCAAGGGCCACGGGAAGGGAGAAGAGATTCCTGTCTGGCCAAAAGAACAGATCCTACTGCATAAATTGGGGCATGTTATGATCCACTATTAGGATTTCAGATATGGCACATTTTCTTCCTTAAAATAATTTTACCATTTTGACATTGGGACATTAAAAATATTGTACAAGGCTGGAGAGATGGCTTAGCGGTTAAGCGCTTGCCTGTGAAACCTAAGAACCCCAGCTCGAGCCTAGATCCCCAGGACCCACATTAGCCAGATGCACAAGGGGGCGCACGCGTCTGGAGTTCGTTTGCAGTGGCTGGAGGCCCTGGCACATCCATTCTCTCTCTCTCTCTGCCTCTTTCTCTCTCTGTCTGTTGCTCTCAAATAAATAAATAAATATAAATAAATAAACAAAAAATAAAAATATTTTAAAATTAAATTAAAAAGAAACAATTTTGAGTTTCAGGAAACAGATGATAAAACAGACACGAAAAGTCTTCAAAAGTAATCCGTGCAAGGCATGCTGGTACGGGCCTATAGTCTCAGCACCTGGAGGGCAGAGGTAGGAAGCTGTCAAGTTCAAGGACAGCCAGAGCGACATAGTGAGGCCCTGACTCAAAAGCACACATCTTCTTAAAAAAGGAATACAAAATCCCAAAGCAACAATAAAACACCTAACTAAATGAATAAACAAATAGATAAAAATAATTACTAATTTTAGAGTAGAGAGAGGAACTATACAATGTGTGCTTTATCAGATCGGCTTCTTCCTGTATATATTCATACACTGTATATATGCGTGCATTGTGTGTATATATATATATATATATATATATATGTACATTGTATATATGTACATTGCCTGTAAATAGATATATACATATATAGAGACCTATATATACGTGTGTGTGTGTGTGTGTGTGTGTGTGTGCGTGTGTGTACGCTGCTGCTACTTGCTGCCATTACTTCTGCACCTAGAAGGTACTTAGTTGATACTTTTTGAACAAATGGATTGACAATTGAGTGAATGCACTTACCAGCATTTATTTAATTATTCATTTGTTTGGGTCCTGGGGATTATGTTCTGAGGATTGAGCCTAGGACCCATCCTGCACATGCTAGGCAATGGCTCTACCGCTGAGCAGCATGCTACCCTCAATATTAAATCCTCCTGCCTCAGCCTCTAGAGTATCTGGAATTAAAAGTGTGTCCCCCCCTCTCTCTGTATATGGATTCATATGTATACACACACACATACATATATATCTATGCGTGTGTGTATAATAAAGAAATGTTCTATATTTAGTATTTTATAAAGTATTATGCTTATATATACCTACTATTTTATACCAAAAATTTACATGCACGAACATGGTCCTTGTGAGATTTCTCGTACACGTGGTTAGATTTCAGGCACAGCGGCCCCCACCTGCTGCTTGGCTGTCGCTGTTACTCCAAAGCTCTACGAAGACGGCTGTTCCTACCTGCTTTGCGCTCGGGCGCAATCAGAGAACCGCGATGCGGCGCTTGCACATTTCAGGTTTTAAACAAGTACTTAATAACTGAGTAGATGAATTGATAAATGAAATATCTTAATAAAAGTAATTCATTTTCTCTGCCAAATTATAAAGATAATTACAGGTTATTTATTTGTTGCTTAAACTGAAGCATTGGCATATTTCCTTATTTATTTTTTTTTGCGTATTTCCTTATTAAAGAGACATTTAGAAAAGGATACATAGCCGGGCGTGGTGGCCCATGCCTTTAATCCCAGCACGTGGGAGGCAGAAGTAGGAGGATCACCGTGAGTTCGAGGCCACCCTGAGACTCCATGGTGAATTCCAGGTCAGCCTGAGCTAGAGTGAAAACAAACAAACAAAAAAAGGATACATACTATAGGACCATATTCTTAGCTATCTTCAGAGTTCTCATAAGATTTGAGTCCTAGTAGAAACTATTCCACTCAAGAAATAATTCCAAGGCTGGAGAAATGGCTCACCAGTTAAGGTGCTTGCCTGCAAAGCCTAAGGCTCTGGGTTCTATTCCCTAGTACCCACATAAGCCAAATGCAAATTGGCAGTACATGCATTTGGAGTTCATTTGCAGTGGCTAGAGGCTCTGGCACCACATTCTCATATTCTCTCTCTTTCTCTCCTCTCATAAATAAAAATAGATAAATAAATTAAAAAACAATTTTTTAAAAAGAAAGAATTCCAGAATGTATTCTGGCTGGACCTCCTTAACATTATGGATCAGTGGATGTGAGGGCGATCTGTCACCACATTGATCACCAGGGGTGATTCGGCTGATCTGGCTGGCCAGGCGAGTGTCCCTTTCCTCTCTCAGGGCTCCAGGTGCGTCCTTCCCGAAGCTTCCCCGAAGAGAGGGCGGTCTTTGGTCAAGGGCGTACAAGCAGCTGCTACAACCTCCAAACAGGCTCTCAAGATAATGGATCAACACATTACGTACAGCAATAAATAACCTTTAGATTTTCTTTTGGCTGAGGTGTAGCTCAGGGGTAAAGCTTGACGCTTTGTTCCTACAACTTTTTTTGTTGTTTGTTTATTTAATTTATTTATTTGAGAGTGACAGACAGAGGGGGAGGGGGAGAGAATGGGCGCACCAGGGCTTCCAGCCACTGTAAATGAACTCCAGATGCGTGCGCCCCCCCTTGTACATCTGGCTGATCTGGGGAATTGAGCCTTAAACTGGGGTCCTTGGGCTTCACAGGCAAGCACTTAATAGCTAAGCCATCTCTCCAGCCCAGTTCATACAACTTTAAGACACATTAAAACAAGGGGGCCATCAAGGCAGTGATACTGACAGAAGACTAACCAATGGGTCAGTGGCACAGCACAGCGACCCAGAGACAGATCGCCAAGTGAGCCGATCAATGAAAACATACTTGAGAAGTTGACTTTCACGAAGATTAAACAATTCTATCCTGTGGAAAACATCAACGGAATAAAAAAGCCAAGCCACAGACCAGGAGGAAAATATTTTCAGAAAGCAGCATCTATTATCTGAAATATGCAAAGAACTTGAACAATGAAATCAGAATAAATTGACTTGAAAACGGACAGATCTTAACTGCAAGTTTTCATCAAAGATAGCAAAGGGAAGCCGGACATGGTGGCGCACTCTAACTCCAGCACTCCAGAGGCATAGGTAGGAGGATTGCTCGCCTGGAATTACAAAGTGAGTTCTAGGTCAGCCTGGGCTAGAGGGATACCCTACACCCCCACTCCCCCCCAAAAAAATTAAACAAAAAAGGCAGCAGGTGGAAAAAAATCATATGTCATTAGGGACATGCAAATTAAAATGAGATACCAGGCTGGAGAGATGGCTTAGTGGTTAAGGCATTTGGCTACAAAGCCAAAGGACCCAGTTTCAACTCCCCAGAACCCACATAAGCCAGATGCACAATGGGGCGCACACGTCTGGAGTTTGTTTGCAGTGGCTGGAGTCTCTGACATGCCCATTCTCTATCTACCTCTTTCTTTCTCCTTCTCTGTCTCTCAAGTAAATAAATAAAAATAAAATAAAATAAAAACTTTAATTAAAAAAAAGTAAGATAGTATTACACAACTGCTAAAGGCCAAAACTAGAACATTGATAGCAACAAATGCCAGCAAAAAAAAAAGCTGAGCAGGGCTGGAGAGATGGCTTAGCAGTTAAACACTTGCCTGTGAAGCCTAAGGACCCCGGTTCGAGGCTTGGTTCCCCAGGTCCCACGTTAGCCAGATGCACAAGGGGGCGCACGCGTCTGGAGTTCGTTTGCAGAGGCTGGAAGCCCTGGCGCGCCCATTCTCTCTCTCTCCCTCTATCTGTCTTTCTCTCTGTGTCTGTCGCTCTCAAATAAATAAATAAATTTTTTTAAAAAAAAATTAAAAAAGAAAAAAGAAAGCTGAGCAAAAGAACACTTGTCCATTGCTAGAGGGGATGCAAAGTGATAATTCCATTTGGAAGTACAGTAAATATTCTTACCATACAATCTAACAGTTATGCTTCCTTGGAATTAAAATAAGCAACCTAAAACTTATTTACACACACACACACACACACACACACACACACACAAATGCACAATAATGTCTATAGTGGCTTAATCCATAATTACCAAACTCTTAAAAACATCAAAGGCTGGAAAGATCACTTAGTGGTTAAGGCACTTGACAGCAAGTCAAAGGACCCAGGCTCGATTTCCCAGCACTTACGTAAAGCTGGAGGCAAAGGCGTTGCGGTTCTTCTGCAGTGATGAGAGACCCTGGTGCACCCATTTTCTCTCTCTCTGTCTCTGTCTCTCTCTCTCCCCCCTCAAATAATAAAACATTAAAAAAAAATCAGTAAGTCTGTATTTCAGACTGACAAATTTCACCACATGGCACCCTGGGGGAGGAAAGATGAATTCTGCCTCATGGTTTCAGAGGTTCGGGCCCGTCATGGTTGGGAGAGGGGGGAGGCAAAGCCATTCACATCTTGGCAGCCAGAAAGGCAAGAGAGAAAGCCTGTGCCACTTTCCCACCATATTCTGTTCCATTCCACAGGCAAGCCCCCCGCCCCCCAGTCTGGGGTGATGCTGTTGACATTCAGAGTGGGTCTTCAACCCTACTGGACAGTCTCTAGAAACATCCTTGCAGACATAGCCAGAGTGTGCCTTAGACATCAAGCTACTTTGTAACCCAAACGAGTGGGCACTCCCGGTTAACCTTCACGGAGACAGAGGAGTTATGAAACGTCCTCTCTGTTGCGGAGAAAGACTGCCCCGGGACTTTGAGTGAGCCCAGTTCCCCTCGGCAGACTTGTCCAGGACAGCATAGTTTGGGGGAAAGATTGCTCAGTTGGTTGTGGGACCATCTGGACAGAGCAAGCCCAGAGCACGAGGAACCAGACATCTGAGAAGGTGTCACCCCCAGAACCAAGGAGGCTCCCTGGGAAGGGTTATCAGACGTCAGCAGGGATTTGGTGGGGGAGGACGGTGAGCGTGTCTGTGATCGTGATGTCGGCACGCGTGGCAGTGCGGGCCGGTGGGCCGAAAGTGGACATCAGGCCGGACATGGTGTCACACACCGTCAATCTCAGCACTCAGGAGACAGAGGTAGGAGGATCGCTGTGAGTTCGAGGCCACCCTGAGACTACACAGTGAGACCATGTCAGCCTGAGCCACAGGGAGACTCCACCTTGAAAAAACAAACAAACAAGCAAACGGAAAGTGGACGTCGGGTGTCTGCCTCCGTCACTCTTGATCTACTTTTATGACCCAGGGTTTCTCTCTGAACCTACAGTTCACCAATTTGTCCTGAAAGCTCTGCCTCCCCAAGACTGGCATTACAGGAGCATATGCCACACTTGGCATTTATGTATGCAGTGGGGAGCTCAACTCCGGTCCTCATGTTTGTAAAGCAAACATATTACCCACTGAGCCACATCTCCAGTCCCTGCAGAAGATTTTTAAAAATTTTTATTATATTTTATTTATTTATTTGCAAGGAGAGAGAGAGGGGAAGAGAGAGACAGGACTTTAGAGATGGCTTAGCAGTTGGAGGCACTTGCCTGCAAAGCCAAAGGATCCCAGTTTGATTCTCCAGGACCCACATAAGCCAGATGCACAAGGGGGCACATGTATCTGGAGTTCGTTTGCAGTGGCTAGAGGCCCTGGTGTGCCCATTCTCTCTCTCTCTCTCTCAAATAAATAAATAAATGAAAATTTTAAAAATGAGACAGAAAGATGCACGTGCCACTTTGTGTATCCGACTCTATGTGGGTACTAGGCAATCAAACTTAGATCCTTAGGCTTTGCAGGCAAGTGCCTTAACCACTAAGCCATCTTTCCAACCCCCTGCAGAAGTTTCTTGAAGATGGATAATGACATCTTCATCACTGAAAAGCAAAATTGAGGCACTGCTGTCTCCCCCAAACATATCATCTGAGTATAGTGTGCCAGATCATGCTGGGGAAAGCTGAGGACTTGAGGCAGCCATCATGATCAAACGCTTTTATTAGGAATACAGGAACTTCAAGTGAACCCTCATCCAAGATGCAACTTGAGTCGAGGCCTACACAATCACTTCCAAAGCCAAGTAGAACATGAGAAAAAATAAAATAAAAAAGCAAAGTTCTCCTCTTTCCAGACTGTGACACTGTGGTCCTAGGACAAGGGAAAGGTTAGTTTGCCAAGAACCAAAGTTTGTTTACAAGCGAGGCATGGTGGCTCATACCTGTAATTTCAGCACGTTAGTGGTTGGATCAATGTGTGAGTTCGAGGCTAGCTTCAGGCTACATAGTGAGTTCTGGGTAAGCCTAGGCTGTAAAGTGAGACCTGCTACAATAAACCAAGCTGAGTCGGGAGTGGTGGCGCATACCTTTCATCTCAGCACTTGGGAAGCAGAGGATCACTGCGAGTTCAAAGCCACCCTGAGACTACAGAGTGAATTCCAGGTCAGCCTGAGTTGGAGTGAGAACCTACTTGAAAGAAAGAAAGAAGGAAGGAAGGAAGGAAAGAAAGGAAGGAGGCAAGCAAGCAAGCTAGAATGTGGCTTTCAGGTTTTTGTTATTGTTGTTGTTTTGTATTTTTTATAATTTTTTTTCTTCTTTTAAATTAATTAATTAATTTAATTTAATTATTAATTAATTTACTAATTTATTTACTTGTTTAGTTTTTTTTTCATTTTATTTATTTGCAATCAGAGAGAGAGAGAGAGAGCGAGCAAATGGGCTTACGTGGGTCCTGGGGAGTCTCAAAACTCATCAAAGTACTGAAAACAAGAGGCTCTTTCAAGTTCTGACCTATATGTGACATCTGTCATATTCTTCAAGGCTCAGGGAACATTCTAGAAGAGGCTGTGGAA
The DNA here is from genome assembly GCF_020740685.1 of Jaculus jaculus. Lineage (NCBI taxonomy): Eukaryota > Metazoa > Chordata > Mammalia > Rodentia > Dipodidae > Jaculus > Jaculus jaculus. Next base: position 50,734,497 of record NC_059120.1, on the reverse strand, counting down.
AGAATGTAAGCGCCGGAGGGTGGGGAGGAGTACTTTGAGACACTATCCCCCAGGCATGAAGGAGCCCCATGGTGGAGGTCACTGCCTCCATCGGGCCTGTACAATACTGAGTTCATGAACATGTTTGCATAGATGACGGAAGAGAGAACAAAAGATTGAGGCATCAAAATATAAGAGCGTTCTCTAGAGGAACAGACCCGATAGAATGAATTGTATTAAAAAAGGAATTAACTGGGCTGGAGAGATGGCTTAGCAGTTAAGCGCTTGCCTGTGAAGCCTAAGTACCCCAGTTTGATGCTCCATTTCCCAGGACCCACGTTAGCCATATGCACAAGGGAGTGCGTGCATCTGGAGTTAGTTTGCAGCAGCTGGAGGCCCTGGTGCTCCCATTCTCTCTCTCTCTCTCTCTCTCTGCCTCTTTCCCTCTCTCTCTCTCTCTCTCTGTCACTCTCAAATAAATAAATTAAACAAAAAAATATTAAAAAGGGAATTTACTGGATCAGCTTATAGCAGTCCAACAATAGCAGTTTGCAGGCGTAGGAGTCAAGGAACCCGGTAGCTTCTCAAACCACAAGGCTGGATGCCTCTTCCTAGAGAGTCCCTGGTCTTCAGTCTGAGCTGGTTTTCAGCCCCAGGGCTTCAGTACCCGCTGGAAGGCAGCAAGCAGCACTGGCAGCCCGGTGGGAAGAAAAGATTTTTTTTTCTCCAGAGCGTCCTTAGATAAAGCCCCCCTGCCGGAGGGGCCCGCCCACTCTGGGGGAAGGGCTCACCCTGGGGGAAGAACTTCCTCCTTCAGTTAATCCTTCCTGGAAGCAACCTCAGAGACCCACTCAGGAGGAATGTCTGTGGATTCCTACACAGATCAAGTAGACACAAAACTTAACCATCACAGAGGGTGCATGTGCAAAGAGGAGGCGGTTCACTGGAATAGGAGTTGTGGGGCAGGGGGAGAAATTATGATCCAATTATAGTATGGCCATGTATTAAATTAAAATATATATATGTAGAGACACTTTAAAAAATGGCAGACCTTGTTAAGGGATCAAATCTGCTGCTACAGGGAAAGGGTAATTAAAGGTGACCCGCGGTGACTAATGATGCCACGGATGGAACGTGAGAAGATGGGAGCTACATGGCTGTCAAGTACAGAAGTTTCTTTTCCTTTTTTAAAAAAATATTTTATTTTATTTATTTGAGAAAGAGAAAGGCATTTGGGGGACAGAGAGAGAGAGAATGGGCACGCCAGGCCTGCTCAAACAAACTCCAGATGCATGTGCCTCCTTGTGCATCTGGCTTATGTAAGTCATGGGGAATCAAACCTGTGTCCTTTGCCTTTTTAGACAAGTGTCTTAACTGCTAAGCCATCTCTCAAGCCCCAGAAGTTTCTTAGCAGGGATAATCATGAATTCTTCCAGCATGTCTGACATGTCTAAAATATTCCAATGGAGGTTGAACGGTTTATTTCTTCTACTTCTTCTATTATTATTATTATTATTATTATTATTATTATTATTATTATTGTCGTTGCCAGTGACAATGAGCCCCTTAAAGCTTCTCACACATGACCTTCCCTGGTTTGGGGTCTTTATTTGCATGAGTGAAGGATCCATTTAGATGGCTTTTCTGTAGAATTCCACAGAATAATCTGACTCAAAGGTGTATTTAAATGTCAAATTCAGAGAGCTGTTTGCAGTTTTGAAATGAGCACCTGCTGCTCCTTTTCCATCCCCACAGGGGTTTCTGAGCACTTGAAGCAAAGCCCAGACAGCTCAAGCAGTCCAGGAGAGAGGGCTCTCGAACCCTGGGCTCAAGGGTGAGGCTCTGCTGGGGACCAGACCTACAGGCGGACTTCCTGACCATCTACAGTGGACAGTGACCGTGGATCCTCCAGCCGCCCCTCCCACGCTGTGAGCACATGAACAACATGGGCTTTACATTCTTGGGGCAAATATTTATGCAGGGCTGAATATTCATGTATTACATTAACATATGAAAACATCTTCAGTCAATATCATAAAACTCATAACTCAATGCTGAGTTAGGCTGGAGAGATGGCTTCACGGTTAAGGCACTTGCCTTCAAAGCTAAAGGACCCTAGTTCAGTTCCCCCAGCACCCACGTAAAGCCAGATGCACAGGGTGGCGCATGGGTCTGGAGTTTGTTTGTGGTAGCTGGAGGCCTTGGTGAGCCCATTCTGTATCTACCTGCCTCTTCCTCTCTCTCTCTCTTTCTCTTAAATAAATAAGTAAAATATTTAAAAAAAGAAGAAAAAGAAAGAAAGGAAGGAAGGAAGGAAGGAAGGAAGGAAGGAAGGAAGGAAGGAAGGAAGGAAGGAAGGAAGGAGACTTTAGCCAACTGGGTTTTCCTGTGAGAAATCCAATGCTGCCTTACCTGAACCCAGGTCAGTGGTGACCGGTAACCAGGCAACCCCAGTGTTTCCCCTGTGACATGGCAAACAACCAGAGTGACTGATTTCTTGCACTGATTTGACTGAATTTAGGAATTCAGATATAATTAAGCAAATATCCCCTCTTCTGGGAGACACAGTGGCAGCATGAGGTAAGACGTGAGGATGCCAATAAGCCCTCTAATGAAAGCTATACCCTGAGGAGCCGCTGGCGGCCCATGGTCACTAGGGATGCGTGGTGGCTTCGGTGCTGAAGCCACTGGGAAGGTGCCCCGTGCTCTGGCCAATACCCTGCCATCCACGCTTACGCTAGCAGAGCAGCCCCAAGTTACACTCAGTGGGTCATCAATAAATAAATAAATCCATAAATACATCAAAATAGAAGTGGGAAGGAGAAAGGGTTCAGTGGAAGGGAGTAAGGGCCCAAAGCAGGTCCCAGGCAGTGACTGTGATCAAAGCACATTCAAAAATTACCAATAGGGCTGGAGAGATGGCTTAGCGGTTAAGCACTTGCCTGTGAAGCCTAAGGACTCTGGTTCGAGGCTCGGTTTTCCAGGACCCACGTTAGCCAGATGCACAAGGGGGCGCACGCATCTGGAGTTCGTTTGCAGTGGCTGGAAGCCCTGGCGCGCCCATTCTCTGTCTCTCTCTCTCTCTCTCTCTCTATCTATCTGCCTCTTTCTGTCTCTGTTACTCTCAAATAAATAAATAAAAATGAACAAAAAAAAAATTTAAAAAAAAATTACCAATAAATAAATTTAGATCAAAGGAAGGAAGGAAGGAAAGAAAGAAGGGAGAAAGGAAGTTAGCTAGCTCTGGATTTTACCCCAGAGACGTGGAGATTTTGGTACTTAATGGATTTTATTGACGTTTTCATTTTCTTTTGAGACAGAATCTCACCGTGTAGCAGAGGTTGGCCTCCAACTTGCTGTCTTGTCTCAGCCTCCCAAAATGCTAAGACTTTAGCCATGCGCCATTATAATGGATCAGTGGTCTCAGGCTGGCTTTGAACTCACAGCAAACCTACCTCAGCCTCAGTGCTGGGATTAAAAGTTTGTACCACCACACCTGGCTAAGTCTATCATTCTTTTCTTTTCTTTTCTTTTCTTTTCTTTTCTTTTCTTTTCTTTTCTTTTCTTTTCTTTTCTTTTTTCTTTTCTTTTCTTTTCTTTTCTTTTTTTTGAGCTAGGATCTCCCTCTAGCCCAGACTGACCTGGAATTCACTATGTAGTCTCCGGTTGGCCTTCAACTCACTTCCATCTTCCTATCTCAGCCTCCCTAGTGCTGGGATTAAAGGCGTGCACCACCTCCTGGGGCTGTTATATTTCTGTTACACGCAGACCCCTCTTCTCCCTTGAAGACTGTCTGACAACCTGAAATAGGTGGAGGGAAGATCTTAAGAAGGCACACTGAGGCACGGGGACACACTCAGGCTAAAGTGCCTGCTGTGCACGTGTGACAACCCTTGTTCAGATCCCCTGGGCCTCTGTGAAGGGAGATCCAGTATTCCAGATATAACCCAGCACCCCTACTGTGAGGTGGGAAGCTGATGGGCCAGTTAGCCTTGTTTGCACACACTCCAAAAAGGTGGAAGACAAACACCAGCCCCTAAGGCTGTCTTCTGACATGCACACAATGTGCCAAGGCATGTACACACGCATACACACACACACACACACACACACACACACACACACACACACACACGATAGTTATAACACAACTCTGACAGTGTGTAGCATTAGAGACCAAAATCAGTCAAGAGAAGCCTGTTATAAAGGAGGTATTGGAGGGAGGATGAGGAAATGAATCCAGAACCTCCTTTAAAAGACGATAATCTCAGGCTGGAGAGATTGCTCAGTGGTTAAGGTACTTGCACGCAAAGCCAAAAGACCCAGGTTCAATTCCCCGGGACCCGCATAAGCCAGATGCACAAGGTGGTTCATGTGTCTCGAGTTTATTTGCAGCAGCTGGAGGCCCTGGCGCACACATTCTATCTGCCTCTTCCTCTGTCTTTCTCAAATAGATAAGTAAAAATTTAAAAACAATTTTTTGTTCGTTTTTATTTATTTATTTGAGAGTGACAGAGAGAGAAAGAGGCAGATAGAGAGAGAGAGAGTGGGCGCACCAGGGCTTCCAGCCACTGCAAACTCCAGACGTGTGAGCCCCATTGTGTATCTGGCTAACGTGGGTCCTGGGGAATTGAGCCTCAAACCGGGGTCCTTAGGCTTCACAGGCAAGCGCTTAACCACCAAGCCATCTCTCCAGCCCTAAAAGAAAAGAAAATTTTTTTTGAAGATGATAGTCTCAGCTGAAAATTTCACATGTGAGATAGAGGGCAGCTGCAAGGCTATTCTAGCTTTCCTGAAGAGATGAATGGTGACACCATACTCAGTGCGTATGGAGCAGAGCCCGAGGAGGGTTTTGTTTGGTTGGTTTGGTTTGATTTGGGTTCTCGAGGTAGGTCTCACTCTAGCCCAGGCTGACCTGGAATTCACTATGGAGTCTCAGGGTGGCCTCGAACTCCCGGCGATCCTCCTACCTCTGCCTCTCAAGGGCTGGGACTATCTTATTTATTTATTTATTGCAGTAGGGTCTTGCTCTAGTCCAGGCTGATCTAGAATTCACTCCGTTGTCTCAGGCTGGCCTCAAACTCACAGAGGCACGCACCACCATGCCTGGCTTTGTTTGGAGTCAGCGGTGGGAGAGGCACGGTGGCACATGCCCCCTGCCCTTGGGAGGCGGAGGCGGCGAGTGAGGATTCATGGTGATCTGCATCGCAAGACCCTGTCAGAAGCAGAAGCAGAAGCAGAGAGGAGTGAGGGAGAGGACTAGGGAGTGGGGGAGGAAGATGAAGAGGAGGGAGAGGAGGAGGAGGAGGAGGAGGAGGAGGGGCGTGAACGAAGTGGCGAGGCCTCATAGATTTTGACCGCCAGTGCTTCTGGGACATGCAAGAGCTTCCCAAAGACACTTGGAAATCAAGTTTTGATTTCAGCCTTGGTGAATGTCCGTGATGGGCGGAGCCTGGGAGCCGAGGAGAAAGTGAAGGGAACGTAAATGGACAGAATGCGCAGTAGTAAAACGCAGGGAGACTTCGCACAAGTTACTTGAAGTTTCTGGGCCTGGGTTGGTCATGTGTAAAACAGGTTATTTCTCAAAAGTATCTTGCTGAGCTGTTGAGAAGATAAATTTATTACCTACACGGTGTTCTTTGAGCCTAGTGTTTGGCATATAGCTCAGGCTACATCACTGTTTTTAATTACTGCCGTCGTTAGGATATTAAAAGTAAGGCAAGGCTGGAGAGATGGCTTAGCAGTGAAGGCGCTTGCCTGCGAAGCCTAAGGACCCGGGTTTGAATCCCCAGGACCCAAGTAAGCCAGATGCACAAGGTGGCACAAGCATCTGGAGGTACGTTTGCAGTGGCTGGAGGCCCTAGCACGTCCGATCTCTAGATCTCTCTGTCTCTGTAATAAATAAAAAATAAGCTAATAAAAAAGGGAATGCAGATTGGGCCAGAGAGATGGCTCAGTAGTTAAGGCTCTCCCCTAAAGGTAACGTAGATGAATCCACTCTGAGTGCTCAGGAAGAGAAATGTGGGTCAGCAGAGGAGAGAGCCTTGACAACGGACAGAGCAAAGCCTTTGAACAAGGGCAGTCCGCAGAGCCGGGGCTGCCCCAAGCTCCAGCAGAAGCAAAAGCAGGAGAGGGGCCCCGCGGTGCATGGCTGAAAGGTCTTTGTGAGAGGCAGAAAGGGCAAGGCGTGGGCTTAGGAGAAAAGAGAAATGACCTCTGTTTAGAGATGGTGAAACGAACGCACTTTCACTTCCCTCCAGGGCTGAGCACTTGAGTGATGTCATTCAGAAGGGATTTCTTTCTTAAAGGGGGGGCGGGCGTGGATAACTAAGGATGATGGAAAGACAATTTTGGAAGTGGAGAAGCAGACAGATGCAAGTTGATCTACTCACAGCAGCGAAGGAATCTGGGAGCCCAGGCAGAAGAAGAAAAGTCAAGAAGCAAGTTGAGTTGCTCAGTGGAAGCCCACAGAGGTCTGGGGAACTCAAAAATGAGGCTTGAAAGTTAAGATGAAGCCAGGTGCGGGAGCGCATGCTCACAATAGCAGCTCTGGGAGAAGCTGGGACAGCAGGGTGAACACGAGTTCAAGACTAACGTGGGCCACACAGTGATTTCCCAGGTAGCCTGGAGTGAGACTCTGTCTTAGAAAGGAAGTTAAGGGCTGGAGAGATGTTCAGGCACTTACCTGCAAAGCCTAACCAGCCGGCTTCAATTTCCCAGTACCACATAAAGCCAGATGCAGAAAGTGGCGCATGTACCTGGAGTTGTTTGTAATGATGGGGGGCCCTGCCGTGTCCTTGCTCTCTCTCTCTCTCTCTCTCTCTCTCCTTTCTCTCCTTTCTCTGTCTCTCTCAAATAAACAAAAGAAAAAAATAAAGAAAGAAAGTTAAGGGCTGGAAAGATTGCTTAGTGGTTAAGGCATTTGCCTGCAAAGCTAAAGGACCCAGGTTCAAGTCCCCAATACCCACATAAGCCAGATCGACAAGGTGGTGCTTGTGTCTGGAGATTGTTTGCAGTTGCTGAAAGCCCTGGTGTGCCCATTCTCTCCTCTCTCTCCCTCCCTCTCTCTCTCTCTCTCTCTCTCTCTCAAATAAATAGGTAAATAAAATATTTTTTTTTAAAAAAAGAAAGTTAGGCCAGGCATGGTGCCGCATGCCTTTACTTTAAATCTGGGAAGGCTGAGGTAGCAGGATACCTCGAGGCCATCCTGGGCTACAGAGTGAGCTCCAGGTCACCTGTAGCTAGAATGAGGCTCTGCCTAAAAAAAAAAAAAAAAAAAAAAAAGAGGGGCCTGGGAAGATGACATAGTGGTTAAAAGGCACTTCCTTGCAAACTTGTACAAAAGCCCTACCACTGAACGACACCTCCGATCCTAAATAATTAATCCTTCTTAATCGAAGGGGTTGGGTTTCTAAATTGAAGTGTCCATTAGGCGTCTTGGCAAGTGTGCCGAAAGAAACACTGGGAAGGTGATCTAGAACTTTCAGAAACCGCAAGACAAAGCCAGGAGCCTGGTTGCTTTGCTGGGGGGAGGGCGGTAAGTGGTGATTGGATTCAGTAACCCACCCCTGAACTGACTGGCTTAAAACGACTGCGTTCTTGTCATCTCTCGGATCCGGAGGAGTGGCTCCCGTGGGTGGCTCTGCCTCAGTGTCTCTTCAGTCAACCACCCCTTGCCCGGCAGCCAGGGCCCAGGTGAAACCACAGAGGAACAGGCAAGATGAGCAAGAAGCTGCTTCCATGGGGAGCCTGCCAACCTGCAGGCCATGGAGAGATCAAGACAGAAATCCAGAACCTTCTGAGAGCACAGCGCTGAGGTAGACTTAAAACACACCCAACCACGCGCAGGGAATTTTGTGGAAGAGGGGTAGAAAGATAGAAAGAGCCACCGAGCAGGGAAGGAATGTGCAGATGTTTTGTCCCCTCTCCCCACAATGACTGACCGCCGCTCTCACATCTCCATCCTGCAAACCTGGGGGGAAAACCAGCAACCCCATTGAGGAGGGCCCTCAGCGCGATGGGGCAGGCAGACAGGAGGAAAATGATGGCACTAACAGATGATGTAGCCATACAACTTTCTACCTAGTAAAAATAAATTTAAAAAGAGGTTATAGTCAGAGAGTAGCTTGAGCTGCCATGTCAAAGGTTTCTCTTGGGGAAATAGCTGCAGCACCTTGAATGATTCTTTTTCTCTCCCCCCCCTTCCATATAGTGTGTACATCATTGCTATGGCTTGAATTAAACTTCTTATGTTGGAATTATAATCCCAACGTGGGGCTGGAGAGATGGCTTAGTGGTTAAGGCGCTTGCCTGCGTAAGTCAAAGGACTCAGGTTTGATTCCCCAATACCACGTAAGCTAGTTGCTCAAGGTGGCACGTGTGTCTGGAATTCATTTTCAGTTGCTGAAGGCCCTGGTGTGCCCATCCTCTCTCGTTCTCCCTCAAAGAAATAAACTAAAATAAAAAGTTTAAAAATTAAAAGAATGAATAAAATCCCAACGTGATGGTAAAGAGGCAAGGCGTCAGGGGAAGGCTCTAGGGACAGGCAATGACGAGACGCGAAGATGGGGTCTTTGGGATGTTCTTAATTAATGACCTTATAAAAGAGCCACCAGAAAACCGTTGGCCATGAGGGGGTGGAGCACAAACCTGTAATCCCCGCCAGAGGATCAGTGGTAGTTCAGGGTCATCCCCGGTTACTAGAGAGTTGGAGACCAGCCTGGGTTACGTGAGACCTTGTAACACAGTTGGCCAGCATGCACGAAGGCCTTCGCTTTGATCTCTAGAACTGTATAAAGCAGGCACTGTAGCTCATGCCTGTACTCCCCAGGGGGATGGGAGGTGGAGACAGGATAAGAAGTTTACGGTCACCCTTAGCTACATGGAGCTGAAGGTCAGCTAGGATACACGAGATATTGTCTCAAAAAAAAAAAAAAAAAAAAGCCAGGGCTGGAGGGATGGCTCAGTGGTTAAGGCACTTGTCTGCAAAGCCAAAGGACCCAGGCTCAATTTCCCAGGTGGCACATGCCTCTGGAGCTCGTTTGCAGTGGCTGGAGGCCCTGGTGTGCCCATTCTCTCTCACTCTCTCTCAAATAAATTAATTAATTAAATATTTTACACAAAAGAAAATGCCAATACATGAACAACAGCAACAATAAAGCTTCCTTGTCCTTCCATGTCCTCTGCACGTGAGACCACAAGGTTCGTTCCTTTTACCATGAGAGGACTCATCTTGGAAACAGAGAACAGCTCTTACCAGATACTCAATCTGCTGGTGTGGTGGTTTGATTCAGGTGTCCCCCATAAACTTAAGTGTTCTGAATGCTGGGTTCCCAGCTGATGGATATTTGGGAATTAAGGCCTCCTGGCGGGGGTGTATTGTTGGGGGCGGGCTTATGGGTGTTACAGCCAGCTTCCTCTTGACAGTGTTTGGCACACTCTCCTGTTGCTGTTGTCCACCTGATGTGGGCCAGGGGGTGATGTCCACCCTCTGCTCATGCCATCATTTTCCCTGCCATCATGGAGCTTCCCCTTGAGTCTGTAAGCCAAAATAAACCTCTTTTTCCCACAAGCTGCTCTTGGTCGGGAGTTTTCTGCCAGCAATGCAAACCTGACTGCAACATCTGGTATTGAGCTCTGACTTTTGAGCCTCCTGGACTTGCAAGTAGATTTCTGTCGTTTATAAACATTCAGTCTGAGGTGTTCTGCTATCCTATCAAGAATGGACTAATACAATCATGATGCCATTTCTAATGAGGGAGCACGTGACTTTGATAATGACCTACCCTCGAAATCATCCAGCATCATGTTTACCTAATTCTGGTTTATAAAGTTCCACCAAGTTCAAGTAACAACAACGTATTCCAGCTCTGATGGGAAGGTCAACATTTATATCATAAGAGGTTACATGTGGGGTGACATGGAAACAACCAATTATGGCTTATGCACAAAGGTTTGGGAATTAGAATGGTATCGCACTTCTTATCAGCAACTCTGGATGCTAGCAGACAATGGAACAATGCCTTAGTAACTCTGGAGGAAAATGACTTTCAGCCTTGAATTCTACACTCCGCCAAACTGGGACTAAAGAGAGAAGACTGGATAATGTCATTTGTATACACCCCACTTCTCAAGGGGCTTATTTTCCATATCCCTTAACCGGGAAACTCCCGGAATCTGTGTCTATCAATAGAAAAGCAGAAACAAAATAATGGCGACCTAGGAAGTGAGACGCCCATCAGGAGTGGGGGGTTGGGAGAACCACAGGATCGCAGCCGGGCCGTAGTTAGGACCTCAGGGGAGGACAGAGGACTCGAGAGAGGTATCCCCATGAATTTGGTACATGTTCCCATATATTTGAACAAATGCCATAGTCTCTGTGAATTAATTGGTGCTACATATATAAGAAATTGAGAGAGCGGGGTGTGGTGGCACACACCTTCTATCCCAGCGCTGGGGAGGCCAAGGTAGGAGGATAGCTGTGAGTTCGAGGACACCCTGAGAATACAGAGTGAATTCCAGGTCAGCCTGGGCTAGAGAGGGAGACTCTACCTTAAAAAACAAACAAACAAACAAAAAAGAAAGAAAGAAATTGAGAGAGCCAGGACGCAGAAGTAGGAGGATCCCCATGAGTTCGAGGACACCCTAAGACTACAGAGTAAGTTCCAGGTCATCCTGGACACTATAGTGGGACCCTACCTTGAAAAATGAGCAAAGACAAACCAGAAATTGAGAGAACAAAAAGCAAAGGATATATGAAAAGTACAGTTGGGCTAAGTATGGTGATGGCACACGCCTTTAATCCCAGCACTTGGGAGGCAGAGATAGGTGGATCGCCATGAGTTTGAGGCCACCCTGAGACTACATAGTGAATTCCAGGTCAGCCTGGGCTAGAGTGAGACCCTATCTGGAAAAAACCAAAAAAATAAAATAAAATGGGCTGGAGAGCTGGGCATGGTGGTGCACGCCTTTAATCCCCACACTCTGAGAGGCAGAGGTAGAAGGGCCCTCATGAGTTCGAGGCCACCCTGAGACTACATAGTGAATTCCAGGTCATCGTGGAGACCCTACCTTGAAAAACCAAAGAGTAATAATAATGAAATAAATAAAATATTTAACAAAATAAACTGAGAAGATGACACCGTTGGTAAAGCCCTTACTGCGCAAGCGTGAGGACCCAGCACCCAGCACCCACACGCGCTGGTGTGGTGGCATGCTCCTGTAATCCCAGTGCCCAGGAGGTAGAAACCTGTGGATCCCTGGAACAAGCTCAACCAACGAGCACCACTTCAGGGAGAGAAGGGAAGCTCCATGACGGTAGGAGAAAATGTGACATGAACCAGAGGCACCTCCTGGCCAACATCAGGTGGACAACAGCAGCAGAAGAGTGTGCCCAACACTGGCAAGAGGAAGCTGGCTATAATACCCATAAGCCCACCCCCAACAACCCACCTCCTCCAGCAGGCTCTAATTGCCAACTTGCCCTCAGCTGGAAACCTAGCAGTCAGAACACACGGGTTTAGGGGACACCTCATTCAAAGCACCACAGGAAGACACCTGACATTGACCTCTGGCTTCCACATGTACATACATGTTCACCTGCACACACATGTTCCTACCCACATACAAGCGTGTCCATTATACACATGCAAAAAAATAAAAGTAGAAATGTCAAGCTTTGCAATAAGAATAGCTTTAGACATTTTTTTTTTTCAGGAGCCCTAGAAATTAAGAGTCATGCCTCCAGAGTTCTCAGGGAAAACCTGGTGGGAATATGACCAATGTGCAATATATTCATATGGTAAAGTTCAAAAAAATAAAAATAATTTTAAAGAAACATATAAGAACCTCTCAATTTCAAAATAGACTTCAAGATTAAAATATCGCTATCCCCTTTTAGAGATGAGTTGAAGGAGGGGCTGGGGAGATGATTCAGTGGTAGAGAGCTTGTCTACCATTTAAGAAATCCTGGGTTCAAATCCCACTACCACTAACAACAAAAACAGATAACTAAAGAAAATTATCAAATTTAGTGGTATGAAGGCTGAACCCAAGTATATTTGAGTCCAAGGCTCCCCCATGTTTGTTTTGGTTTTTTTGAGGTAGGGTCTCACTGTAGCCCAGGCTGACCTGGAACTCACTCTGTAGTCCCAGGCTGGCCTCGAACTCACAGCGATCCTCCTACCTCTGCCTCCCCAGTGCTGGGATTAAGGGCGTGTGCCACCATGCCTGGCTCAAGACTTCACCATACATTGTTACATTGATTTGACTGTGGACAAGCAAGAGGAGATAGTGGGATGACAGGAAGTCAATGCGTTTTTTTAAAAATATTTTAAAATTTTAATTTGTTTGAGAGAGAAGGAAGGGGGAGGGAGAGAGAGAGAGAGAGAGAATGGGCATTGCCAGGGCCTCTAGCCATTGCAAATGAGCTTCACGTAGGTGCATCACCTTGCGCATCTCGCTTACATGGGCTCTGGGGAATTGAACCTGGGTCCTTTGGCTTTACAGATTGGTGTCTTAACCACTAAGCCATTTCTCCAGCCCGACAATGGGTTTTTGATAAGTGAAGCACATAGACACTGGTGTAAATTGAAGGTAAAAAGACAGCAGGAGCCAAGACAGACGTGGTGGTACCTGCCTATAATCCAAGCTCTTAGGAAGGGAGACAGAAGGAATTGGACCTTGAGGCCAGCCTGGGATACAAAGTGAGATCCTGTCTCTAAATAAATGAATAAATAAATGACAAAAGTAAATGCCACCAGAGCCAAGAATTGAATGTTCAAGAGAAAGAGGAAACTGTTGAGTAATTGAGCTTGTCTTAGAAAGTTATGGGGAAGCAGCATGCCGACCTGGGCAGAAGTTTGCCTTTAAAGAGGAAGGTGGGGGCTGGAGGGATGGCTCAGCGGTTAAAGGCATTTGCTTGCCAAACCTGAAAACCTGATACCTGGGGTGGATTCCCTAGTGCCCACATAAAGGCAGATGCACAGAGCAGCACATGTATCAGGAGTTTGTTTGCAGTGGCTGGAGACCCTGGCACACCCATACTCACTCTCTTTCTGTCTGCCTCTTTCTTTCTCTTGAATAAACAAATAAACATTAAAAAAAAAAGAAGTAAAACTCTTTTCACTTCTGCAACAGGTACACAGGAGGTGAGGGGCGGGTGATGGTGTTATTAAGCTACAACATGAAAAGGAAGGAAGTTGAGGGGGTTATACAGTTTTCTCCATGTGTAAAAGGCTATTTTCCAATGACAAGATGAGTAAGAAACGGGCTTGGGTTTTTACTGGGGCTCAGGAGCCGTGGTGAGTTGTAAAGTGACTGAACAGTTGAGGAGAGTTGTCAGGCATATAAAAAAAAAAAAATACAGTTTTCCCAGTTACATTTGACTTGCAGATGAGCAAGAGTTACTTATTTATTTTTAGTGTATATCACAAAGATGACATGCGAGTTTATCTGGTAGCCCTGAAGGAACTGCGAAACTGCTTTGAAATCCGCGCTCTGGGGCTGGGAAAATGGCTTGGCGCCCACAAAAGCGGTGCAAGTGCCTGGTGTTCGTTTGTGGAGGCAAGAGACCCTGGGATGTGTACACACACACACACACACACACACACACACACACACACACACACGCATATGCAAATTAATTAACTGCTTGCAATCAGCACTTGGGAATGGAGACCCACGGGACGTGGATGGGAAGCGGGCAGCGTGCGCAGCCTTGGCGTGGTGAGGTGGAGTGGGAGCCTGGTTGGCCTCCGGGCAGTGGCAGAATTGGTAGCCGGCCTGGCAGCGGGCTAGGTGGAGGACGCAGTTCTGAGAGCTGTCTTGAATAGAATGGGCCTTGATGCATGGGGCCTTCGGCAGAAACCCGGAATTGACAGCAGAGCTATGACTTACGTTGTGCGGGTGGCCCTCTACACTTTCCGCCTCCAAGGTGTGCTGAGGAGGTCTCTTACTAAATGGCCATCTGCAAAGTGCTTGCGTTCTTTTTTTTTTTTTTAATTTTTATTTATTTATTTATTTATTTATTTATTTATTTATTTATTTATTTATTTATTTATTTATTTGAGAGCGACAGACACAGAGAGAAAGACAGATAGAGGGAGAGAGAGAGAATGGGCGCGCCAGGGCTTCCAGCCTCTGCAAACGAACTCCAGACGCGTGCGCCCCCTTGTGCATCTGGCTAATGTGGGACCTGGGGAACCGAGCCTCGAACCGGAGTCCTTAGGCTTCACAGGCAAGCGCTTAACCGCTAAGCCATCTCTCCAGCCCAGTACTTGCGTTCTTGAACACACTGGATTCCTGCTGAATGCTGTCTTCACCAGTGGTACTTGTGGCACAAGGGACTGATTTCCCCCAACATAATTCTTTGAAACGCTTGAGGTTTATCTCTGCGGTTTGGAGGAGTGATTAAGCATCTACAGCCTGTCTACCATCTATCCCACATTACCTTATTATTTATAAATAACAATAAATTAGGATAATAATAGTACCTAACTTGTCAGGATAAAATTAATTTATATAGCACTTAAAATCTAATGAACAATTATTAAATGTACAACCTTATATTGGATATATATGGCAGGCACTGAGAAGTTTTAAAGAATATTCATGAATGTATGTATGTATATTTTTTTCAGTACTAGGGATGGAATTCAGGCATTGCATGCTAAGCAATCATTCTATCACTTTTTCTTTCTGTCTATTTTTTTTTTTGGTCTTATATAGCCCAGGCTCTAACTCACTACGTAGCTGAAGTAACCTTGAACTCCTATTTGTTTTGTTTTTTGAGTTAGAGTCTCACTCTTGCCTGGCTAGTCTGGCCCTCACTCTGCAGTTCCAGGCTAGCCTTGAATCCACAAAGATTAAAAGTGTCCACCACCAAACCTGGCTTAACCTTGAACTCCTAATCCTCCTGTCTTTACAAGTGTTGGGATTATAGACATGTACCACTGCTCCTGGCTGTATGTATGTATCTTTTTTAAAAAAAATATTTTATTTATTTATTTGTGAGAGACAGAGAGAGAACTGGCGTGCCAGGGCCTCTAGCCAGTGCAAAAAACTCCAGATGCATGCAGCACCTTGTGTATCTGGTTTACGTTGGACCTGGGGAATTGAACCTGGGTCCTTAGGGTTTGCACACATGCACCTCAACCACTGAGCCATCTCTCCAGCTCTTGCATGTATATATATATATATATATATATATATATATATATATATATATATATATGCCTTTTTTAAAAAGTATTTTTATTTATTTATTTATTTGAGAGCGACAGACACAGAGAGAAAGACAGATAGAGGGAGAGAGAGAGAATGGGCGCGCCAGGGCTTCCAGCCTCTGCAAACGAACTCCAGACGTGTGCGCCCCCTTGTGCATCTGGCTAAAGTGGGACCTGGGGAACCGAGCCTCGAACCGGGGTCCTTAGGCTTCACAGGCAAGCGCTTAACTGCTAAGCCATCTCTCCAGCCCTTGCATATATATATATATATATATATATATATATATATATATATATATATATATATATATATATATATATGAATGACATATATAATAGCTGAATCAGATGGTCTACACCTCATTCTAGCACTTGAGAGGCTGAGGCAGGAGGATCATGAGTTGGAGGCCAGCCTGTCTCACAAACACATACACATGGTTTTTGTTTTTGTTTTAATTGTTATTTTATTTATTTGGGAGAGAGAGCGCAAGAGAGTGAGTATGGGCGCACCAGGGCCTCCAGCCACTGCCGACGAACTCCAGACGCGAGCGCCCCCTTGTGCATCTGGCTAACCTGGGTCCTGGGGAATGGAGCCTAGGTCCTTTGGCTTTGCAGGCAAGGGCCCTAACTGCCGAGTCATCTCTCCTGCCCCACATGCTTTCCATATGCTAGCAATACTTTTACGTACATGTTACGTACTCTAACGCACAGTTAGAGATGAGCCCAAATTTAAAACTTGAAATCCAGAGGTCGGGAGCGTCCATTTCAGTTCTTAGGAGCGCAGTGACTGATGACAGTATTTGAGCTAGCAGACCAGGCTCCTGAAGTCCTTGGTTTTGGAACCCAGCTCTGCGACTCACTAGCTGGCAAATCTACCAGGCCAGGTAGGCTGTCCGAATGGCGTTCCCATCGTAGATAAATTAGTCCACCATGAACGATTGCATGGCCCAGCACTATACTGGTTTTGTTAACCTCCTTGAGACACTGCAGGGCCACAGCGCGCTGTAATTCCTTTCCCATTAAAGAACTCATAAATTACTGGTGGGGGAGGGGTCTCCGATGTTGGATAGACGTGACGTATTTCCCAGTTTAAATGAAGTTATGTCCTCAAACCCAGCCTGTCTCTTCCGGTGGAGTCTGGATGTCCGTTATCTTAGTTTCCATATTGAACCACACATACTGTTCAATTTGTGGGTATGTGTTGGTCGCAGCGCTGTGGATGGGGGCTGAGACAGCTGCGAATTAACTGTCACTTCTTTTTTTTTTGCAAACTCATAAGATCCCAGAAGCCAGGGGAGGGGGTCTGTTGTTTATTCACGCAGCCTCCTTTTGAGTCATTCTGCGAGGTACAGGGTGTGTCTGTCAATTGAAACTGCAAAGCGGAGGAAGTTTTGTATTCACTGCTGAGGGGATGGGAAGGTGTGCGAAGGGGAGGGTCTGGGTGGAAACTTCTTTTTAACAGTAAGGCAGAAGCCGGGTGCTTCTTAAATACTATCTAAGAAAAAAAAAAAAAAAAGGAAGGCCTGGCTCGATTATTCACATTGGGGGGTGTGATGGTGGGGGTCTTGGTACCGCCTAACTAGAAAGGAAGAGAAGGGGGGTACCTTCCTCTGTGCCTCTGTTGGAGCTGGACTGTGGCTGAGCTAGGCGGCCCTTCTGTTTTGCAAATTCCTGCGCTTGCCCACACGTTTTCCATCTCTCGGGGCCAGGCCGCAGCCCACCTCTCCAGAGGCCCCAGTGCTGCCCAGAATCTGGGACACCCGGCCTGGTTTCTTTGGGCTCAGCTGAGCGAGGGGAACCACCCGCCCAACAGTGCGCCTGGGTTGGGGGGGTGGGAAAGCCACTTTCTGCCCCCTCAGACCGCAAGTTTCGAGGCTTCACCGGGATCTGGGGGTGGGGTGGGGGGCAGGGCCGAGCTGGGGGGGGGAGTAAAAGGCCATTGCTGTCCCTTTGGGGTGCCCATTCTCCCCCTGGCCTCCGCAGCCCCTTCCCGGTCTCCGTTCCCCAGAGCGCGGCTGCGGGTTTGCTCCGCTCGCGTAGAAGTGGCCACCGGGAGGTCAGCTGGCCATCAACTCGGGACACTGGGCTCCTTAGCCCTCTGGGATCAGGGACGGGGGTGGGGGCGGGAGGTTCTGCTAACCAGAGGACCCTGGCTCGATCTCTGCCCCCCTCCCCCAAGACCTTCCCGGAGCAAAGTTTTCCAAGGCTCCCCATCCCTGGTTTCCAGGACTCGGGTGAGTTTCCCTCCATCTCTGGGGACGCGCCGGGTGGCTGGGGAAGGACGTGATTTATAGACTGGAGATTTTAGGGGCCACTAAGCTCCTCCCCTTCTCTCTCTTTGCTGGTTGGGGAGGAGGGGCTCGTTTAATTTAGTTTTATTTATTTGTCTTATTTGAGACTGGCTGGCACAGAATCTGTTCTGGAATCAGCTTCTGAGCAGTGTAAATCCTGGGGGTGGGGGGCCGGGGGTGTTTGTGGGGGTGCCCTGCCTCTGGCCGAGGGCGGGAAGGGTTAAGGGCATTAACCCCTCCCAGTCCCTTCCAGGAGGAGCCTCAGCCCGGCCTCCGCGCGGCGCTGGAGACTTCGCCTTGCAGACCAGACGGGGCGCTGAGCCGGGCTGGCCATTTGGAGTGCAGGGCTGCGGAGGGAGGGAGGGGAGCCCCAGCTGGACTCGGGGAGCCGGGCTTCGAGAGCGCGTCTGTCCCGGGGCAGCTGCAAGATGCGGAGCGCGCCCCGCCGAGCCCGAGCCCGGCGCACGCAGCTCCGTCCCGCCTGAACCAGGTATGGGGGACCCGGGGGAGGGAGGAGGGCTACGAACCAGGGGGGCCGCGGGCTGGCTGTGCTCGAGGGCCTGGGGGGGGGGGGTGTCACTAACGAACCCTGAAACGCCAACGAAACTAACAACAACTTTGAAAGCGTGCTTGGCAGGGCGACTGAGGAGCCAATCTCGATCGTATACTTCTTGGGGAGACGCTTGGAGTCTCTAATTATCCAAAAGACTGGTGGCGGGGATGGGGTGGGGGTGGAAACTGTGGCTCATTAGAAAAACAGGTAAAATATGCTTTTTTTTTTTTTTTGGAATTTCTAGATCTGTATAAAATCGGGGACGAGGGTCATGGCTTTAATCCTGTACTGCCTTAGAGAGGAGCGTGGTGTGAAGGTGGAGAAAGTGCCCACTTTTCTTGGCGCCCGCAGCCCTCTGCTATCCGGGAAACGGCTGGGATTGCTCCGGCCTCTTGTTTCCTCGCTCTTTATCACCTTGCAGCGTGCAAACTCCGTAACGAGTGCTCGCTCGCACTCTCCCCTCCCCGTGGTTCTGCGAGCGGAGAGGCCGAGGGTGGGCCGGGCGAGGGCGGCGGGCGGCGTTCAATGAGAGCGCCCGTGCAAGTGCGCCAGCGGCCCGCACGTCCGCGGTGCCGGTTTCTGTAAAAGTTCATTATGCACTTGAAATGAGGCGGCGGCGCACGCTGTTATCAGTAGTGGAACGTGTGTGTGTGTGTGTGTGTGTGTGTGTGTGTGTGTTGGCTAAAGATACTTGAGCAATCAGTTCATGGAGAAACTTCTGGGATTTGCAGCAGTCTCTGACAAATGGTGATCACTGAATACCTTTCAATGGACTTGGTCGGGGTTTGCCAGGGGTAGGGTGAGGTGGAGGTGGAAGGAGAAGAGAGAGAGAGGGAGGGAGGGAGAGAGAGAGAAAGAAAGAAAAAAAGAAAGAAAGAGAAAAAACAAGAGAAAGAAAGAGAAATAGAAGAGAAAGAGAGAGAGAAGGAAAAAAAGAAAGGGAAAGAAAGGAAAAAAAAGAAATAGAAGAGAAAGAAAGAGAGAGACAGAGAAAGAAGGGAAGAAAAAAGAAAGAAAAGAAAAAAAAGAAAGAAAGAAAAGAGGGGAGGCAGTTGCTTCACGGAGGCGCCTAGCTTTCCTGTTTATCGCCAGGCCGGGCGCGCCAGGAGGCCCACACCTCTCTGCGCCCTGGACCCTCTGGGCACACCTGCTCTGAGACAGTTATTAATAGAGTCCCAGAAAGTGACTTAAGCTGTCAAGTCATTGTGCAAATCTACTTTCTTGCATGGCGAGGAAGAGGTGGTGCCAATCTCTTGAAGCTGGGGGGCGGGTGGGGGGGGGTGGGTGGAGGGACCGGAGTGTGTGGCTGGGCGCTGCGCGGCTCTTCGGAGGAGGGCGCCCCGGGGCTGCCTCGCGGTGGGCCGGGGACCGCTCGAGGAAGAGGATGGATGAGGGGCGCGAGCGTGGATGCAGCGCCGTCACGCTCTTGGCGTCCCGCTCGCATTTCTGTGGATTCGTGATCATAGGGAGATGTTGTGTTGTTTCCCCCTCTAGTCGAGCTGCAGATTTCAGTCTGGGTAACTTTTTCTCACTCCTCTTTTTCTTTCTTTCTTTCTTTCTTTCTTTCTTTCTTTCTTTCTTTCTTTCTTTCTTTCTTTCTTTCTTTCTTTCTTTCTTTCTTTCTTTCTCCCCCCCTCTCTCTTTACTTATTTATTTTTTGCTTCTGTTTATTGCCAGAAATGATAGTTTGATTTAAAAAAAAAAAAAAAGAAAGAAAGAAAAGTCTCCCCCAAGTTTCCCTAAACGCCAACCACCAGCAACAAAATTGGAGCGACGCCTTAGCCTAGAATGAATCAACGCTAGTGTGCTGTGTGTGTGGCCTTTTGCCTGACTCTCTCTGCCTTTTCTTTGTGACTTGTTTAAGGCTGCTGCTTTGCTTCGGAAGCCCTCTCAAAGCCAAGGGAGGGGAGGAAAGAGGAAAGAAAAAAAAAAAACGAAAAAAAGAAAAAGAAAAGAAAAGCCTGGATTGCTCGGAATCCGCAGCCCCGCCGCGGCGCTCGCGCTCGCCCCCTAGCGTCGGTCGGGAAGCAGCGCGACGATGGTGTCCACCAGCCTCCCGGTGGTCAAGGCCCTGCGCGGCCCGGTGTCCGACTACGGCAACTACGACCTCATCGTGCGGCACTACAACTACACGGGCAAGCTGAGCGTGGGCGCGGAGAAGGAGCAGGGCCTCAAGCTGACGTCGGCGGTGTTCACGCTCATCTGCTGCCTGATCATCCTGGAGAACGTGTTCGTGCTGCTGACCATCTGGAAGACCAAGAAGTTCCACCGGCCCATGTACTACTTCATCGGCAACCTGGCCCTGTCGGACCTGCTGGCCGGCGTGGCCTACGCGGCCAACCTGCTGCTGTCCGGGGCCACCACGTACAAGCTGACCCCGGCGCAGTGGTTCCTCCGCGAAGGGAGCATGTTCGTGGCGCTGTCGGCCTCGGTGTTCAGCCTGCTGGCCATCGCCATCGAGCGCTACATCACCATGCTGAAGATGAAGCTGCACAACGGCAGCAACAGCAGCCGCTCGTTCCTGCTCATCAGCGCCTGCTGGGTGGTGTCGCTGGTGCTGGGCGGGCTGCCCATCATGGGCTGGAACTGCCTGGGCGCGCTGCCGCACTGCTCCACCGTGCTGCCCCTGTACCACAAACACTATATCCTCTTCTGCACCACCGTCTTCACCTTGCTCCTGCTCTCCATCGTCATCCTCTACTGCCGGATCTACTCCCTGGTCAGGACCCGCAGCCGCCGGCTGACCTTCCGCAAGAACGCGTCCTCCCGGGCCAGCCGCAGCTCCGAGAAGTCGCTGGCCCTGCTCAAGACCGTCATCATCGTGCTGAGCGCCTTCATCGCCTGCTGGGCCCCGCTCTTCATCCTGCTGCTGCTGGACGTGGGCTGCAGGGCCCGCGCCTGCGGCATCCTCTACAAGACCGAGTACTTCCTGGTGCTGGCCGTGCTGAACTCGGGCACCAACCCGGTCATCTACACGCTCACCAACAAGGAGATGCGCAGGGCCTTCGTGCGCATGGTGTCCTGCTGCAAGTGTCCCCGCAGAGACTCGGCCGGGAAGTTCAAGGGACCCATCATCGCGGGCATGGAGTTCAGCCGCAGCAAATCGGACAATTCCTCTCACCCCCAGAAGGACGACGGGGAGAACCCAGAGACCATTATGTCCTCCGGAAATGTCAACTCTTCTTCCTAAGACCGGGGCTTGGACAGGTCGAGAAGCGCTCTGACTTTGCTCGCCCGCCGACCTCCCCCCCCCCCCCCAGCATTTCCAAACATCTATCGGGGAAAAAAAAAATAAAATTAAAATTAAAGTGTCCCTGGGTTTCAACCGCTGCCAGGAAGGAGCAGCTGTGAGCCAGAGAGAAAGGGAAGGAGGGAGAGAGGAGAAGGCACGGGCCCGGTGGTGGTGGTGGTGATGGTGGTGGGCAATTCCTGTGAACAATGCAGTGGGAAAGGGTGGAGATCAGGTCGCCGCCTGAAGTCTATTTCCTGCACCCTTGGAGCTTTGATTTTTTTTTTTTTTTTTTTTTTTTTTTTTTTTTTTTTTGCACTGAGCCAAAGGTCTAAGCATTTGTCAAGCTCCTAAAAGGTTCCTCTGCTCCCCGCCCCTCCTCCCCCCAAAGACCAGGGTCTCATGGGAGAGAGTCACTTTGGAGTCTTTTGAGATGGTTTCCTTCCCCTTAGTTTCCAACCCCGGGCGTGCGCACTTGTGCTTGGCTAAGGACGCTCTGCACAACCTGGCCGCCCTTTCACGCCCCTCCTCCAGAATTTCTTACTTTATATGGAAAGTGCCCGGAGTTCATCAGAGGGGGGTGGGGGGTTGTAGCATGGCCCACGTCGATCATCTGTATCAGTTACACGGTGATGACAGTGTGGGAAGGTGGAGGTGGTTTAAAGATGCAAAGCAGTTTCGTTTGCTGAGGCCAAAGTTTCCACATAAGCGGGGTCAATTGTTTTGCAATTTGATTGAAGTCACTTTGATTTTTTTTTTTTAAAAGCACGCACACACACACACACACACCACCTTTACCATGAAATGTATTACAATGTCGTGTCCATTGTGATTGTAAAGGGAATAAGAAAGTCCACTTTATCAAAATGATAATAACCATGATTCTTGGTGACATGGAAACAAAAAAAAAAGGGTGAAAACTGGGAATTAAATTGTTTGTAAACTAAGAGTGATGTCTTAATGGAGTTGTCTGACAAAAAAAAATACATCTGTCTTTGGCACTTTTGTTAATGTTTATTTCAGAGTGTTGTGTGATTCACTTCAACCAACAAGAGGATGGTTGAACTTTGTTGTGTTAAAAGTACTTTTGTTTTTTGATTTTTGAATGTATTTCTTTCAGCAGAAGTCATTTATTGGATTTTTTTTCTAACCTGTGTTAACACCATTGGATGTGTATTTCTTAAGAAAATACCACCCTCCTATGCCCTAAAAAGCATTACTTTAACTGGTTGGTAGGGAACATCAGAAGTTTTTCCAGCACAGTTGTTCATTAGATAGCAATTGAAGGTATATGTAAATGCTACAAAGAATAAAAATATATTACTGTCTCCTTAGTATGGTTTTCAGTGCAATTAAACCAAGAAATGTCTTGTTTTTTTTTTTTTTTTAAAATAGTATTTAATAGGTTTCTGACTTTTGTGAACCATTTTGCACATAGCTTTATCAACTTTTAAACATTAATAAACTGATTTTTTTAAAGATCCCTTTGTGAAGAGCATTTTTTAAAAATTATTATTGAGATATTTGCTTTCATTGGCTCTTTGCAATCAAAATTAAGGACAGATTTCTGTTCTCCCTTAAGAGTATTTTACCTTGATAAGCTATGAAAAGAAAAAGAAAACAACTGCGGTTTGTTTAGAAACCACTTTACCCTTTTTAGGAAGAGAAACCTCAATAAGTTAACATTAAAGAGCCGGGCGTGGTGGCACACACCTTTAATCCTAGCACTCAGGACAGAGGCAGAGGTAGGAGGATCGCCATGAGTTCAAGGCCACCCTGAGACTAAAGAGTGAATTCCAGGAAGTCAGCTTGAGTTAGAGTGAGAAAAACCTTAAAAAAAAAAAAAAAGGCAAAAAAAAGTTAACATTAAAGACTTGTAACAAATGAAATTAAAACCACTGGTCTTTTGGATACCACATTGGCAAGTAAGTATAATTTGGGGATTTTTTTTTTTTTTTAAATTGCATTCAAGCCAAACAAAGTTAAGTATAATAATTCTGTCCTAGCACCATGACTCCTCAAAAACTTTCATGTAGTCTTAAATTCAACTTAAATTATGACAGAAACAATCAGTTTAAACCCCAAATACAAAAACATTCTTGATCTTCTATTAATATACTAGAGAAGAGAAAATATAAATCTGGGAGATAATATTAAGTCACTCAGTTTTTCTTTATTTTTAGGATATCATTTGGGATCTTCAGCCTGTCTGGTGAGCAATATCTGACTTGGGGATAGCAATTGTAACGAGTAACAAGCTGTAGAATGTAGGCTGGGTACCTAGCAGCTTTTATGGCAAAACTCTTTATTTGTTACATTTAGAAGTCCCATCTTCTTGGTCGTTAAAGCCAGAGTACATCCCAAACATCTTCACCCTGTGATGGCGGTCACTGCGTGGTGATTGTCATCTTTCAATGTGTTTTGGTGTGCTTGGCCTTGCCTCTTATTGTTCCCCTCGGAATTTGTGTTTTAAGTCTCACTGGACATGCACGGGACAGGACGCAGTTGGGACGTGAAGATAACCCTCACCTCTGAGAGTGGGTGTCACTTCTGGGTAAGGTTCACTGTGGGAACAGCAGTGTGCTCACTACGGAAACCTTAGGTCACAACCGCCAGTTTCCTGAAGGAAATGCCAAAAATGCTCTGCAGACAAAGGGCTGGAAACAAGTGGGAAAGCCTCTCTCCATCTGTCTGCTGCGGCGGAAGGGGTGACTTCATGTTGCCTCACTCCTTGGGCGTCTGGTGCGGAGTTCAGCATCATGGAAAAGTGCGTGTCCGTTTTGTTTCAGTGGGTGATAAAGTTTTCCTCCCCTTGCACCTATCCCCATCAGCGCAGCAGTGACTCACAATGTGGGAGCAGATGGCCTTGCTGGGGGTGGGGAGATCAAGAGCAACTGGGAGATCGGCCTCCCATGGCCACCTCTGAGCACAGTACCCCTAGATATGCTTCCCTGGAGCCTGCAGGCAGAGGTTCTCCTAGGAAGAAAGTGAACAGTCATGGGTGGCGCCTTTTCCAGATAGAATGGCAGAGACCCCGTTCTGGTCAAGAGGCAAAAAGTTGGAGATAAAGCTCAGTTGGTAGGATGTTTGCCTATCATACGTGAAGCCTGGGATTCACCCCCAGCACCACATTACCAGGGCTTAATGGAGCCCTCCTGTAATCCCAGTACTCCATGGTGGAGGCAGAAGGATCAGAAAGCTCAAGGTCATTCTCAGTTACATAGTGACTTTGAAGAGCAGCCTGGGCTAAGGGAGATCCTGTATCAAAAGAAAGAAATAAAAGAGCCGGGCGTGGTGGCACATGCCTTTAATCCCAGCAGAGGTAGAAGGATCATTGTGAGTTTGAGACCACCCTGAGACTACCTAGTGAAATACCAGGTCAGCCTGAGCTAGAGTGAGACCCTACCTTGAAAAGCCAAAAAACAAAAGAACGAAAAAGTTAAAAGTGACAAGAAACTCTGGAGATTATACATGCATATGGAGAGAGAGTTTTGAGTACATTCTAGAAAGGAAAGATGAGGGGAAAGGTCTGGTTATATGATTATATATGAAGCCTGGATTAAGAAGATGTAATGTTGTTCAGGAGAAATGAAAGCTATATGATTCTAGTTGACATATTTGTGTAAAAAGTTCAATGGGCTGTAAGTGATTGGAAAGCTACAAAATGGCACCCCAGAATACTTGATACCCAACATTAAATGTGACTATAATTTTACAGAACATTCCAGTCAAGACCCTATATAAATGTTTATCTTGTTCTCTCTTTTTAGTCCCCTTTAATAAGAAAAAAAAAAACAAAACCAAAGCAATCCAGTGATACTATTCGGAATTCAGAAGTTTTATGTTCATGTTCAGTGGATTCTATTGAGTACTTCATTTGTATGATACCCCTCATTTCCCCCACCCAATGTTTGTAGCAATCTTTAACATTTTAAAGACCTTAGATCTTTTGAAATTATGCTTATTCCTGCCCCAGACATGCTCAGTGCTAAAGACATGCCCAGTGCCCACCCTGTGGGTACCTGTAAACTGAGATGCACGCTTTGTATGCTTGTGCCTCTTGCAGCCTGTGTTACGTCTGGCGCCGAGAGCTTTCACTTTTTCTAAGCAACTGTTTGGAGCTGCTGCTCTGAGAGCAGCTCCAGAGGGGTGGGCTTCCCCCTGGGTGGGACCCCAGAGAGTGCGGATCGGGGGTGCTCGCTGGTGCTCGTGCCCATCCCATTTGCAGTTGACAAGCAAGGTGCTGGAATGACCAAGTTAAAAAATGTTCGAGCCGGGCACGATGGCACGTGCCTTTAATCCCAGCACTTTGGAGACAGAGGTAGGAGGATCACCGTGAGTTCGAGGCCACCCTGAGACTCCATAGTGGATTCCAGGTCAGCCTGGGCTAGAGTGAGACCCTACCTCGAAAAACAAAACAAACAAAACAAAACAAAACATATATGTATGTATGTATGTATCCTAGCCTGGCATGGCGGCACATGCCTTTAATTCCAGCACTTTGGAGGCAGAGGTAGGAGGATCTGCATGAGTTCGAGGCCACCCTGAGACTACCGAGTGAATTCCAGGTCAGCCTGGGGTAGAGTGAGACCCTACCTTGAAACACACACACACACACACATTCTATGCACAACATTGCTAAAGATCTCCTCAATAGTTAGTGGCTCAGCACCTGGGTATGGTGGGGCATATCTGTAATTCTAGAACTCAGGAGTTTAGGTTAGGAGGATTTCAGGGAGTTTGGGGCCAGCTTAGTCTGCAGAGCACAACTTTGTCTCTAAAGACAATTTAATGACCGGCTCAAAAATTGGGCTGAGGGAATTGCTTAGTGGTTAAGGAGTTTGTCTGCAAAGCCTAAGGACCTTGGTTTGATTCCCCAGGACCCATGTGAGCCAGATGCCCAAGGGGGCGCATGTGTCTGGAGTTCATTTGCAGTGGCTGGAGGCCCTGGCGTGCCCATTCTCTCTTTCTCTCTATCTGCCTCTTTTTTTTTCTCTCTCTCTCTCAAATAACTAAATTAAATATTTAAAAAACAAACAAAAAATAATATCAGACTGAAAACTGTTACCCATAGTATTTGTGATGGATTTTTTGTGGGTATTTTTTTTTTTGGTACTACTTTTTCTGTCTGGTTTTATCTGAATGTTTGGGGGAATTCAACCTCAGGCCAGTAGGTTTTGCAGGCAAGTGGCTTTAACCACTGAGGCATCTCCCAGCCTCCCCTCCACCTCCACTCTGTCTTAATTTGGAGAAAAAGTCTCACATGGTCCAGGGTGTGAGGATGACCTTGAACGTTGGATCCTATTGCCTTTACTTCCTGAGTCCTGGGATTACAGGCAGTGGAGCCTTGTGCATGCTAGGCAAACACTTTACCAACTGGGCCTTAGACTGAGTTATGCTTTTTTGTAATAGGACTCCTTTCATTCTTTGTGTCTGGAATGGTGTTTATTTTAATTTTTTAGTTTTTAATTTTTAAGTTTTATTTATTTATTTGGTTTTTCAAGGTAGGGTCTCACTCTGGTCCAGGCTGACCTGGAATTCACTATGTAGTCTCAGGGTAGTCTCGAACTCATAGCAATCCTTCTACCTTTGCTCCCTAGTGCTGGGATTAAAGATGTGCACTGCCGTGCCCGGCTAGAATGGTGGTTTTGGTTTTTTTTTTTTTTTTTTGGTTTTTCGAGGTAGGGTCTCACTCTAGCTCAGGCTGACCTGGAATTCACTATGTTGTCTCAGAGTGGCCTTGAACTCACAGCAATCCTCCTACCTCTGCCTCTTGAGTGCTGGGATTAAAGGTGTGTGCCACCACATTCAGCAGGAATGGTATTTTTTATGGGGACTTAATTCTCTGCATCAAATTAAACTCGATCTCAGTTGATAGATTTGCTTGCATTTTCCTTGAATAAATTCTAAACTTCTTGAGAGAGTAATTACAATTAATCAAAAGAAAGCTTGGCAGGACCCATACTCTTTTCTTCCTGTAAGCACAGCACACAATGAATTCAAATTTCTTTGTTTTTCTTTCTTCCTTTGTTTTTCTCTTCTTCCTTTCATCTTTAAAAATTTTTTTAAATTTTTTATTGACCACTTCCATAATTATAGACAAGAACCCATGGTAATGCCCTCCCTCCCCCACTTTCCCCTTTGAAACTCCACTCTGCATCGTATCCCCTCCCCCTCTCAACCAGTCTCTCTTTTATTTCGAGGTCATCATCTTTTCCTCCTATTATACTGGTCTTGTGTAGGTAGTGTCGGGCACTGTGAGGTCATGGATATCCAGGCCATTTTGTGTCTGGGGTGAGCACGTTGTAAGGATCCTACCCTTCCTTTGGCTCTTCCATTCTTTCTGCCACCTCTTCCGCAACGGACCCTGAGTCTTGGAAGGTGTGATGGAGATATTGCAGTACTAACCACTTCTGTCACTTCTTCTCAGCACCATGATGCCTTCTGAGTCATCCCAAGGTCATTGCCGTTTGAAAAGAGAAGCTTCTCTAACCATCATCTTTTAAAATTATTTGGTGGTACATGCCTTTAATCCCAGTGCTCAGGAAGCAGAGGAAGTAGGATTGCTGTGAGTTGGAGGCCAGCCTGGGATTACAGAATGAGTTATTAACGCGGGTAGAGGGAGACACCACCTTGACGGAACAACAGCAACAACGACAGAAAGAGCGTCAGGTCCTAGGCTGGCCTCAAAGCCATGACGAGCCTCCTGCCTCAGGCTACAGAGTGCTGGGATTATAGGTGTTGAGCCATTAGAGCTGGTGATTTTGCTGTTTTGGGACAAGGTACCTCTCTGTAGCCCAGACTGGCCTGGAACTGACTGCAGACCTCCTGCCTCAGTCCCCTGAGTACTAGATTACACACACATGTGCTCCTAGGCACAGAACAGGAAGTTGTTAATACTGGGAAATCATAATGCATTGCATCATTTCCTCCACACGTCCTTCCTGCCCTTTCAGTGTGTGCTACATATTGTCCAAGGAAAGGGACTCAACGTAATCATTGATGTGTGTGTTTGCCTCCACTTCCATAGCTGTGCCTAGAGTCATTTTCCATAGTATCCAAGCAAACAAGGCATAACCAGTTAAGGGCCTCCATATTGGTGCTTGCTTGCAAAGCCAAAGGACCCAGGTTCGATTCCCCAGGACCAAGGTAAGCAAGATGCACAAGGTGGTCTATGCACCTGGAGTTAGTTTGCAGTGGCTGGAGGCCCTGGTGTGCCCATTCTCATTCTTTCTCTCTCTCTGCTTCTTTCTTTCAAATAAATAAAAAGGCTATATAAAAAAAAAGTTTTATAAAAGCCTCCAGATTGTCCACACACAAAAAAAAGATTTTTTGTTGTTGTTTTTCAAGGTAGGGTTTCACTCTAGTTCAGGCTGACTTGGAATTCACTATGGAGTCTCCGGGTGGCCTTGAATTCATGGTGATCCTCCTACCTCTGCCCCCTGAGTGCTGGGATGCCTGGCAGATTTTTGTTGTTGTTATTGTTGGCATGGTGGTGCATGCCTGTAATTTCAGCGCTCCAGCAGTGGAAGTCATAAATTGGAGGCCAGCTTAGCCTACACAATGAAACCCTATCTGAAAAATAACAGAAAACAGAAAAAGAAAGATGACCAAAAAAAAAAAAAAAAAAAAAAAAAAATCAGCCAGGTATGGTGGTGCACATCTTTAATCCCAGCATCTGGGATGCAGAAGTAGGAGGATTGCTGTGAGTTGGAGGCCACTCCAAGACTCCATAGTGAATTCCAGGTCAGCCTGGGAAAGAGCAAGACCTTACCAGGGGGTGGGGAGAGGCAAACCTAATTTACAGAGAGAAATGGGCAAGTTGTCTCAGTACAGGGGTTAAGTGGTAAAAAAGGAAGGGACTTTCTAGATTGTCAACAATGCTCCATTTTTTTAAAGTCATTTGTAAATATATACATATTTAAATTTAAATTCATTAAATCTAAATTTATCCAGCTAGGGCTAGGGAGATGGCTCCGAAGTTAAAGGCATTGCTTGCAAAGACTATATGCCCAATTTCAGTCCCCAAGTACCCATGTAAATCCAGATGCATCTGGAATTCACTTGCAGTGGCAAGAAGCCCTGATGCACCCATTCTCTCTCTCTCTCCCCCTACAAAATAAATTTCAAAATTTAAATAAATTTAGCCAACCATATTCTAAAGACAAAAAACTAATATAATAAACTTGATTAAAAAAAAAAACAAAAACATAAGGACTATTCTAAGTTCTGGAGCGTGTCCACGGAGTTCAAGGGGATGAGGCAAGAGACCCAGCATGTTCCACAGAAGGACGTCTGCTCTTTTGGAGTTATCCCATGCCACAGAACCCAAACAGTGAAATGCTAAAGAACCATGACCTGGTGATGCTCCTGCTTCCCTAGGATGAGAGTTGGCTTAACAGTGCTAGTCCCCGAAGAATGTGTGTGGATTGGAAGTGGGTAGAGATACAATTAAAGCTGATTGACGTTCAGGTTCCACTCAGGAATTTATGGAGCGTTGTAAACGATTTTTATGAGGAATGGACTTTTACATTACTGGTAATGATGTAGAAACATATTCTCACTGGAAACACACAAGCTGGAGTGTGTCAGGCCTGATTTCTCTTTTTTAACCTGTAGAAAGGCTTTCAGTCAGATCACAACACTCGCCCTGCCTGTGACGCTGCACAGTTGAAAGGACAGGTAGAAGCTGGAGGAATATGGAAAACAAGCGTCTGCTCTCGAGGGTCCGATAAGCTCGGGCTAGAGGTATGTTTGCTTGCAATCAGCCCATCTGCGATGCGCTCTCCAGGCAGATCGGAATCCAGCCCGGTCCAGGTGACATGCCACCAGCCTTTTGACCCATGGGGCTGATGAGCTGGAACCGGAGCAGGACAGACAGGGAAATGCTACAGGGTGTGACAAGAAGCTGGGAAGGTCAGGGGTTGCTTATCTATTTCCCGGTAGCCTCTCTGCCTGCAAAGCCAAAGGACCCAGGTTCGATTCCCCAGGACCAAGGTAAGCAAGATGCACAAGGTGGTCCATGCATCTGTAGTTAGTTTGCAGTGGCTGGAGGCCCTGGTGTGCCCATTCTCATTCTCTCTCTTCTCTGCTTCTTTCTTTCAAATAAATAAAACAGCTATATAAAAAAGAGTTTTATAAAAGCCTCCAAATTGTCTTGTGGGCTGCTGCGCTGACACCCAGGCGCAGAAGCGCGCAGGGGAAGCGCTGGGTGCGTGGTTTATGCTTCCTGCTCCCGCCTTTACGGAGATCC
The DNA here is from genome assembly GCF_020740685.1 of Jaculus jaculus. NCBI lineage: Eukaryota > Metazoa > Chordata > Mammalia > Rodentia > Dipodidae > Jaculus > Jaculus jaculus. The sequence continues at coordinate 50,703,968 of NC_059120.1, read as the reverse complement.
ACCCACCCACTCGCCAGCCATTCCGCAAGAAGGCCTGCCCCAGGTGGACTTGGATTCAGAGAAAAATGATACGACAGCATCCTTGCCTTTGTAAAAGGTGTAGGGGTTGAGCCGGGCGTGGTGGCGCACACCTTTAATCCCGCCACTCGGGAGGCAGAGGTAGGAGGATCGCCGTGAGTTCAAGGCCAGCCTGAGACTACATAGTGAATTCCAGGTCAGCCTTAGCTAGAGTGAGACCCTGCCTCAGAAAAAAAAAGAAAAAAAAAAAAGAACTTTTAGCTTTCTAGTTTCTTGTGTCCCTTCCATTTGAGGTGAAGAAGTGATGATATTTTTTTAAAAAAAGGGGGGGCTGGAGAGATGGCTTAGTGGTTAAGGTATTTGGGTGCAAAGCTAAAGGACCCTGGTTCAACTCTCCAGGACCCACATAAGCCACATGCACAAAGGGGGGCATGCATCTGGAGTTCCTTTGCAGTGGCTGAAAGCCCTGGTGTGCCCATTCTGTCACTCCCTCTCTCTCTCTCTCTCTGCCTCTTTGTCTCAAATAAATAAAAAATGATTTTCAAAACAGGTTTGTTTGTCATAAATTTGTTCACTGTTCTTCAGTTCATCCAGCAATGTAAAACAATTTCACTTAAAGCATGTGATCAGGCCAGGTGTGGTGTTTATACCTATAATCCCAGCACTGTGGGAGGCTAAGGCAGGACTGATGTCAGTTCTAGATCAGCCCGGGACTGTTATACAGTAAGATCCTGTCTCCAAAAACATGGTGGGGTGGAGGCTGGGAAAAAAATGGTTCAGTGGTTAAGGCGCTTACCTGCCAAACTTAACCACCTGGGTTTGATTCTCCAGCACCCACATAAAGCCAGATGCATAAAGTGGCGCATGCATCTGGAGTTCATTTGCAGTGGCTAGAAGCCCTGGCACACTCATTCTCTCTGTGTGTCTGTCTCTCTATCTCTTTCTGCTGACAAATATTTTTTATAAAAGAGGAGGGGGCTGGGGAAATGGTTTAGCAGTTGTTGCAGTCCGGTTCGCATTGCTGTTAGAAATCACCCAACCAAGAGCAGCTTCTGGGAAAAAGAGATTTATTTTGGCTTACAGGCTCGAGGGGAAGCTCCACGATGGCAGGGAAAAACGATGGCATGAGCAGAGGGTGGACATCACCCCCTGGCCAACGTAAGGTGGAACACAGCAACAGGAGGGTGTGCCAAACACTGGCATGGGGAAACTGGCTATAAAGCCCTTAAGCCCGCCCCCAACAATACACTCCCACCAGGAGTTTTAATTCCCAAATCTCCATCAGCTGGGAACCTAGCATTCAGAACACCTAAGTTTACGGGGGACACCTGAATCAAACCACCACAGCAGTTAAGGTGTTTGCCTGCAAAACCTAAGGACCCCAGTTCAATTCCCTAGGTCCCCCATAAGCCAGATGCACAAGGGGACACATGTGTCTGGAGTTCGTTTGCAGTGGCTGGAGGCCCTGGTGCACCCATTCTCTACCTCATCTGCTTTCTCTCCCATAAATAAATAAATAAAATATTTTTAAAAAGAAATGGGGTAGGGGGAAGTGTGACTACTGTTGACAGCCTTTTATCTCTGACTTAAAAAAAAATTTAAGCCTTAAGTTTATTTATTTTTTTGAAGATTTTATTTTTATTCATTTATGAGAGAGAGAGAGCATGAGCATGTCAGGGCCTCTAGCCGCTGCAAACGAACTCCAGACGCATGCGCCACCATGTGCATCTGGCTGACGTGGGACCTGGAGAATCGAACCTGGGTCCGTAGGCTTTATAGGCCCAATAAGCCATCTCTCCAGCCCTATTTTTATTTATTTATTTGAGAGGGCAGAAAGGGCACAATAGGGCCTCTAGCCACTGCAAACAAACTCCAGACTCATGCGCCACCTTGTTCATCTGGGTTCTGTGGGTACTGGGGAATTGAACCTGGGTCCTTTAAGCTTCTTAAGTGTCTTACCTGCTAAGCCATCTCTCCAGCCCTATCTCTGACTTTTTGTTTGTTTTTTGAAGTAGGGTCTCAGGGTGGCCTTGAACTCATAGTTATCCTCCTACCTCTGCCTCCCAAATGCTGGGACTAAAGGTGTGTGCCACCACGCCTGGCTCCATATGTGACTTTTATTTAACATCTCTAACTTAAAATTAAGTAATTTGGAATTAATTCACCTGACAAGAGTTATTAGACATTGCTATAAACGTCAGTATTTATATTTTATTTTTTTCAAGTTGTTTCATGTTGCAGGTGATAAAAAACATTTGATTTCAGTGAAAACCTAAACACATTTTTTTTTTTTTTTTTTTGAGGTAGGGTCTCACTCTAGCTCAGGCTGACCTGGAATTCACTATGGAGTCTCAGGGGGGCCTCTAACTCATAGTGATCCTCCTACCTCTGCCTCCCGAGTGCTACAATTAAAGGCACGTGCCACCATGCCCTGCCAAAACACATTATTTTTAATTTCTTCTCATCTTAGTGTGTGCTTTTCTTTTTATACAGCACTACTGTGAACTGGAATCACGTGGGTTACAACAGACAAATGGTCTACAGTTGAATGTCTTCAACAGGATTCTTCCTCAACTTGGACAATAAGGTGGGGAGGGAATGATGACTTGAGAGGCAGCGTGCCATATGCCTTTAATTATCGTGATTACTATGACACAACGCACCGAAGGCCAGCTTACAAACCTCCAGGATTTCCCAGGAGCTGAGGTCGCTGTCTTGCGTGCTTCCTGCTCCGTAAGTGCTGAGGCTACAGGACTGAGTCCAAGTCTCCAAGTGACTGAAGAACCCTTCACCCCAGTTCCACACATTCAGTCTCCTGAGGATGAGCTGGCCTCTTCAGATTCATTTGCTTTTTAAATTTTTCTTTACTTTTTTTAATAGAGAGAGAGATCCAAAGAGAGAGAGAATTGTCATGCCAGGGCCTCAGCCACTGCAATTGAAATCCAGACTCTTGCGCCCCCTAGTGGGCATGTGTGAACTTGCACTTGCCTCACTCTTGTGCGCCTGGCTTATGTGGGATTTGGAGAATCGAACATGAGTCCTTAGGCTTTGCAGGCAAGATCCTTAACCACTAAACCATCTCTCCAACCCTGCTTGTTTTTAAAAAATCTTATCATTAATCATGAACCTTACTGTAGAAAAACAAAACACAGTATGTAGGTCATATTCCCCTCGGGTTATCCTCTGGCATCCCCTCCCCCCCCCCCACTGCTATTGTGCTGAGGGAACTTCTCAGTGGGTTATTAGTCACCCCGGGGTCATCGGTCAGTCTTTGTGGGAAGGAAAGGGCAAGGCCTCCGGGTAGTCCTAACCCTGAAGCTCTTACAACCTTTCTGCTTCTCCTGAAATGTTCCCTGAGCCTTGGCAGGTGTGTTAGAAACATACTTTTCTGTTGAGCTCTCTGCTTTTTGATTTAGCTTTTGTATGCTGGGTTTTTTTTTTTTTTTTTTTTTTTTTGGCAGTTTGTTTTGCACAGGGTTTTGTGATATAGCCCCGGCTGACCTGAAACGTGCACCACCACACCCAGCTATTTTTCTTTGAGACAGAGTCTCAGGTAGCCCAGGCTGGCTTTGCACTCACTACGTAGCAGAGAATGATCTTGAACTCCCGCCTTCCCCTCCCAGCGGCTGGGGTTACTGGTGCGTACCATGGCCTTACCCAGTTCATGAGACACTGGAGCTAGAACTCTGGGCTTTCTGCATGCCAAGCAAGAATGCCACTATTTTTTTTTTATATTTATTTATTTGAGAGTAACAAACACAGAGAAAGACAGATAGAGGGAGAGAGAGAATGGGTGCACCAGGGCTTCCACTATTTTTATTAATTTTTTTTTTTTTTTGGTTTTTCGAGGTAGCATTTCACTCCAGCTGAGGCTGACCTGGAATTCACTATGGAGTCTCAGGGTGGCCTCGAACTCATGGCATTCCTGCTACCTCTGCCTCCCGAGTGCTGGGATTAAAGGCATGCGTCACCACGCCCAGCTCACCGTTTGCTATTTTTAAGGCTGTCAATGGCTCATCCTTACTCGAGCTACCCCTCAAAGCACACCATCTATTCATTAGGGGGATGAGCGTCTTTTTCTTTTTGTGCAAAATAGAAAATGCTTCTTTCTAACTTCAGGGTTTATCTTGCTGCTGTCTAGACTCTTGGGAGGAAAACAAATGTAGGTCTCCAGTGCAGTTATGCTCTAACGTAGAGAAGACTTGTGCAGAGTGACCTGTGGAAACATTAGCTGTCATATGCCTGGAGTCTCACGACCTTCTGCGGAGGACAATCGGCGGCTGGCTCTCACGTGCTGTCCCGCCTCAGCGAGCTTCCTGTGGCCACCTGCACAAGTGGCTCTTGGTTTCTCTTCCTTGTCTAGATGCGGTGCAAGGCAACTGTCAGAAAAACATAGACTTTCATATTCCCATTCTCACGCGGAAAGTGAGCTAGGGCATCAAAGAACTTCCCGGGTTATTCCATCTACAGAATTTTGTGCCACAATTATCCGGATAGTTTATATCTGTATTTTTTTTTTTTCCAGCTGAATTTTTATACTGTAACAGGAGCCAACAGGACTTGAAAAATTATGAAGAATTTAGCTGGACTTGGTGACCCAAGCATGTAATCCCCGTTACTTGAGAAACTAAGGCAGGAGGATCACAAGTTCAAGGCCTGCCTGGACTGCTTCGTGAGACTTGGTCTCAAAACAGAAAGGGACCAGAGATATATAGTTCACTGGTAGAGGGCTTGCCTAGAATGTGTGAGGTCCCGGGTCAATCTTGAGTGGGGCATAAAGAAAGAAGAAAGAGAGCCGGGCGTGGTGGCGCACGCCTTTAATCCCAGCACTCGGGAGGCAGAGGTAGGAGGATTGCCGAGGCCACCCTGAGACTACATAGTGAATTCCAGGTCAGCCTGAGCCAGAGTGAGACCCTACCTCGAAAAACCAAAAAAAAAAAAAAAAAAAAAAAAAGAAAGAAGAAAGAGCTTAAAAGACACCAACAAGTGCTTTTGATTGATTAGGGTTTTCTTTACTTATTTTTTTATTTTTTGAGTCAGAGTTTTGCTATGTAGTCCAGGCTGACCTCACTTAGTGACCTCACATTAAGTGAGGTCAGCCTGGACTTGCTTAGTCTCCTGAGTGCTGAGAATAGCTATGGGCCACCAAGCCTAGTTAGGACACTGTTGTTAACTAATTAATTAATTAATATATTTATTTAGTTATTTGAGAGAAAGAGAGAAAGAGGCAGAGGGAAAAAGAGAGAGAGAGGGAGAGAAAGAGAGAGGAAGAAAGAAAGAAAGAGAGAGAGAGAATGTAGGCATGCCCAGGACTCTTGCCACTGCAAATGAACTCTAGACACACATGCTACGTTGCGCATGGGTACAGGGGAATTGAACCCAGGCCATCAGGCTTTGCAATCAAGCACCTTTAAGCCCTGAGCCATCTCTCTAGTCCTGGGCATTTTAATTCAAAGAGCAAAATGAGACAGTGCATGACTCTAACTCCAGCACTCAGGAGGTAGAGGCAGGAGGAACTGGAGTTCATGACCAGCCTTAATTATGTATTTTGAGGTCATTCTGGGGTACATGGGATCCTGTCTCAAAAAAAAAAAATACCACCCAAGCACAAATAAACAAATAGAGCACAATGACACATATATTAATATATAGTATGAGAAAATTTCATCTGTATACCCTCATATAATACACTCAACTTACTAATTTTTCTTTTAAAACTATACTTAACCCATGTTTATATTGTTTTTCCCTCCATGGTCTGGAAATTTCAATTGTGGTCGTGACTAGCAATATTTGAAATGCATGCAAGTAATTTAGACGTCTGTAGGTGGCTTGTATGATATGAACTCTGCTCTCTGTTCATCCCGAGGAATGGATAGGAGCTGATTGCGATGTTGGGGCTGTGTCCAGGAGACACCTGGACCTCTCTGCCCCATCTTTCAACGGTGCAGCAGGAAGTGAGCCGCACCAAGATGTATGTGGCCTACAGATAGGAAGTTCTGATTTCTGGGGTGGTTTCTTTCGTGTCTATATACATTCATCTGGGCTTTTCATTAAGTTTTTCTAAGGCCAGTGTTGAGATTTTTCTCAAGCTCTAAGTTCAATGCTAACCCAGGCACTACAGCATATGCTTCTTAGTTCCAGACTGCCCAGAGTAGGTATGCTAGAGACTGGATAGTGTGGGATCTTGGCTACCTATATACACATAAAAATTCCCATTAGAGACAAAAAAAGGGGGGGGATAAATTGGGGCTAGAGAGACAGCTCAGCCATTAAGACACTTTGCCTGCAAAGCCCAGTGACCTAGGTTCAATTCCCCAGTACTCACATAAAGCTGGATGTACAAAGTGGCTTGTGCATCTGAAGTTTGTTTGCAGCAGCTAGAGACCTTGGCATGCCCATTTTCAATCTCTGTCTGTCTGTCTGTCTGTCTCTCTCTCTCTGCTTGCAAATAAATAAAAGTTAAAAAGGCATAGATTAGCTAGCTAGTTCCTTTATAAAATGAAAGGTTGCAATAAGTATATTAATTCAGGACAATGTTAAAAGTTGAACGTCTGCGGGGTTTTTAGCTTATTTCTTTAGGTGGGGTCGTCCTATGCAGGGTTGGCTGGCCTGGAATTTGCTTTGTAGCCCATGCTGGCCGTGAACTTGTCACCTCCCTAGTGATAAGATTACAGGTTCATGGCTGACATTTTTATAGGGGTGCCAGAGATAGAACTCAGGTGTCCTCAGGCCATGGACTGACTGAACTCTCTCTTCAGCCTGGGTACTTAGCTTTTTGAAAACCATGCATGATTATCTCATTCTTTGAAGAATGATTTTTTTTCCACATAAGGTTTGGCTTATGGATACATTAAATTTACGGGGAACGTGGAGACGCCCCTCAACAGAAACAAAGCACACTAGGTGACTTGTCAAAAAGCCACGCCGCCAGCCAAGCGTGATGGAATACACCTGGGGTTCCGGCACGGCACTCGGGACGCGGGAGGGCCCACGTGCTCTTTTTGGCTCAGCAGCAAGTTCAAGGCCAACCTGAGTTACATGAGATCCTGTCTCAAAAACGAAACAAACAAACAAAAACAACCACAAGCACCCAGGCTGTATAAGTGGACATGTATCTCAAACCCGTTATCCTAACACTAGGGAGAGAGGTAGAGGCAGGAGGATTGCTGAGTTAGAGGCTAGGCTGGGCTAAATAATGAGTTCCAGGCCAGGGTGGATGAGAGAGATAGAGAGATTTTGTCTCAAGAAGTAAAAAATAAGTAAATAAAAAATAGATAAAGCAAAGCAAAGATCATGCTCTAATGAAGCGTTTCGTGTGCCCTGCTGAGGTTGACTTGGGGTACCATAACAGCTTCTGGTCATGTGGGGATTCGATTGTGGCACTTGCCACTGTGTCCCTTGTGGTTTGTAGAATTCTGATGCATGGAACTGTGTGTGTGTGTGTCCACGTCAGTTTACATGTGGTTTCACATTTCATTATCAATTAAGAATGTGCTGGCAGGAACCTCGTATTTGGAGCTAATTAGTGGGAACCTTCTCTTAATTGCTGTGAGCGCTCTGACGTCATGCTGACTTGCACGCCCATTCGCTGCAAGGGGAAAGAGGACTTGGGGCTCCGGGCTCTGTACAAAACAAAGTTTTCCGCACGAGGGGTCACTTGATTCCCTGGTGTTGGACACGATTCACATTCCTTACATCTGGCCATATGAATTCTTCTGAGGAAATTCCTGCCACTCGCCCTGACTTCAGAGAGACAGCCTCCCAGCTACAGCAAATAAACGTGGTGGCATCCTTCCCCGATTCCTTTTTTGGTAAAGTCAAGGAGATGTACAAATCCAGGGCACAGCTCTGCTGCCCAAGTCTGCGAGCTGGCCGGGTGTCCCAGTGACTTGTGGCCGCTACTGGAATCTTCTCTCCGGGGCAGGCCCGGTTCACGTTTTGTGGCTTCCATCACCCATCATTAGCAAACAGGCCCATGACAGAGTTTTGCTTTTCTCTTAAGTTGTAGGGGAATGAAGAAGCCCTGGCAAGGCTCATCGGAGGCAAACAGAGCCTGAGTCCTTGAATGGGGTGAACTGATATGAGCCAGGAAGCGGGCAAACCCTTTCCCAGCAGGAGGACCCCGAGCAGAGGCTGACATTCAGGGTGACCGCAGTGGGCTTGACCGGGAAGCAGCAGGAAGAAGGGGAAACGGCACGAACTTCACTGAGATCAGCTGAGAAATAAACTGTGGGAGAATCAGGGTCTATTTTCTCTTAGTCTCACTAAGATAAGAATCTCTATAATCAATCATATTTTCATAGACAACTTTCATAATTATAAACAATATCCCATGGTAATTCCCTCCCTCCCCCACTTTCCCCTTTAAAACTCCATTCTCCATCATATGCCCTCCCCATCTCAATCAGTCTGTCTTTTATTTTGATGTCATGATCTTTTCCTCTCCTCCTCTTATGATGGTCTTGTGTAGGTAGTGTCAGGCACTGTGAGGTCATGGATGATATCCAGGCCATTTTGTGTGTGGGGGAGCACATTGTAAAGAGTCCTACCCTTCCTTTGGCTCTTACATTCTTTTTTTCTTTTTTTTTTTGGTTTTTCGAGGTAGGGTCTCACTGTAGCCCAGGCTGACCTGGAATTCACTATGGAGTCTCAGGGTGGCCTCAAACTCATGGCAATCCTCCTACTTCTGCCTCCCGAGTGCTGGGATTAAAGGCGTGCACCACCACGCCAGGCTTGGCTCTTATATTCTTTCTGCCACCTCTTTCGCAATGGACCCTGAGTCTTGGAAGGTATGACAGAGATACTGCAGTGCTGATCACTCCTCTGTCACTTCTCAGCACCATGGTGCCTTCGGAGTTGCAAGCAGAGAGAGGATGGGTGTACGAGGACGCAAAGGAACTCCAGACCCATGCGCCACTTTGTGCGTCTGGCTTTACGTGGCTACTGGGGGATCGAACCCAGGTCTTCAGGCTTTGAAGGCAAGCGGTCTTAACCACTGAGCAATCTCTCCATCCCTCAATTGCATATTTTAATGACAGAAGATACATTGTTTCGAAGAGAACTGAAAGGTCTAGAAAGCACTTACTGCATAGAGCGAAGCACTATGCAATTTCAGCTTTGAGTAGGATAAGCTATCCCTTTTTTTATTTTTACTTTTTATTTATTTATTTGTAAGCAGAGAGAGAGAATAGAGACAGAGACAATGGGCATGACAGGGCTTCCAGCCACTGCAAAAAAAAACTCCAGATGCATGTGCCACCTTGTGGCTTATGTGGGTCCTGGGGAATAGAGCCTGGGTCCTTAGGCTTTGCAGGCAAGTGCCTTAACCACTGAGCTATCTCTCCAGCCCCCTACCCTTTTATACTATGGGAATGGCTCCAGATACTTGGTGGTCAGTAAACACACCATTAGGGTTGGGTATGTGGCTTGGTTGGTAGACCATTTACCTAGGATTCAAAGAGCCCTGAATTTGATCTCCAGCACTGCATAAACAAGGCGTGGTGGTACACATCTGTAATGCCAGCACTCAGGAGGTAGAGGCAGGAGGTTCACAAATTCAAGGTCATTCTCTGCCACAGAATGCTACAGAGTGGATTGGAGGCTCCCCTGGGATTCATGAGACTCTGTCTCAAAACACACGCACACACACACACACACACACACACACACACACACACACACGCACACACACAGCTTACAAAGTGACATTTATCTCAAAGGTGTTCGAAAATCGTGGCCTCCCAGACAGTGGGCAGCCATCTTTAGTTTGTCTGAGCAACTAGAACATACCTGTGGTTGGTTCAGCTTCCTGAAGAGATCCTGAGGCCTGTGCGGTCGGCTGAGGAACCCTCAGAAGTTTCCCGAGTCTACGCAGATGCAACTCTTCTCTGTTCCCTTCCGCTGGACCTGAGCGCCTTCAAATGCCTCTTGGAACCAGGCAGAAAACCCAGCGGAGGGAAACCAGGAAAGCTGCGCTTGGGAACAAATGCCCTGCCCAGTGGAGATGTCTCCTTGTACGCCATGCCTTTATTGCTAGCTGACATTGAGCCTGAGCTGTTAGATGCATCAAATGGAGCTAAAATGTAGATTTTTGTATGCAATGCTCTGATTTTTTTTCTTTTCTTCTTCTTTTGTTTTTAGATAAGGTGTTCTGTGGTGCTTTAGATTAGGTGTTCCCCCATAAACTCATGTGTTTTGAATACTTAGTTCTCATTTGATGGCAGTTTGGGAGGTGGAAACTTGCTGGAGGAGATGTGTTGCTGGGGGTGGACCTTGAGGTTTATTAGAGGCCCTGGCACACCCATTTCTCTCTCTCTCAAATAAATAAATAAAAATAATTTTTTAAAAAAGAAGAAGCCTTTTGGGCTGAAAAGATGGCTTAAAGGTTAAGGTGCATGCCTATGAAGCCTAAGGACCCAGGTTTGATTCTCTAGGTCCCAAGTAAGCCAGATGCACATGGTGGCACATGCATCTGGAGTTCATTTGCAGTGGCTAGAGGGCCTGGGCCCATTCTCCCTCTCTCCTGCCCCACCCCACGGACTAATAAATAAATAAAAATAGCCAGGTGTAGTGGCGCATGCTTTTAATCCCAGCACTAGAGGTAGAGGTAGGAGGATCGCTGTGAGTTCGAGGCAACCCTGAGACGAGCAAGACCCTACCTCAAAAAACCAAAACCAAAACCAAACCAAACAAAACAAACATTAAAAGCTTGGGAAACTATGGTAGCAAGTTTGACTTTTCCAGTGTTTCCCAAATGTGATAAGGATAAATAACTTCCCTGAACCACAGGACCAGAGGGGCTGTAGTTGAATCAGGCTTTACCTAGGGTCGCACAGGACGTTAGGAAATCATCCTCGGGCTGCTGACCGCAGCTTCTTCAGTTGGAAGGGGTCTTAGAGGTGACTCCCTCGGGACTCCTAATCGTTTCTCTTGCCTGACTTACTTGTGCTACATGAGCAAGGATCAGAGGAGAACTATCTGCGTCTTGGGTGATATTTCCATTTTTAAAAATATTTTTAATTTTACTTATTTATTTGAGAGAGAGAAAATGGGTGCACCAGGGCTTCCAGCCACTCTGCAAACAAACTCCAGATGCATGCACCACCTTGTGCATCTGGCTTATGTGGGTCCTGGGAAATTGAACCAAGGTTCTTTGGCTTTGCAGGCAAGAGCCTTAGCCACTAAGCCATCTCTCCAGCCCAATATATCTATTTTTAAATTTTTTTGTTTATTTTATTCATTTGAGAGCAACAGAGAGAGAGAAAGAGGCAGATAGAGATAGAGAGATCGGCGCGCCAGGGCCTCCAGCCACTGCAAACGAACTCCAGATGCATGCGCCCCCTTGTGCATCTGGCTAACGTGGGTCCTGGGGAATCCAGCCTTGAACTGGGGTCCTTAGGCTTCACAGGCAAGTGCTGAACTGCTAAGCCATCTCTCTAGCCCAATATTGTTATTTTTATGCATCCAGACTCACTTTTTCCCCCCAGGCCCAGAAAGGTTTCTTTTGGAGCCTTGGGCTATTTGGCCCTTGCTGATTTTGATCTCTGAGGTGGATAAATGGAATGCAGGTCCTGGGAATGACGATGATTTGGTTTCTGCAGTGATGTGAGTGACCCGGCTGAATTCAGAGAAGGCCGAGATCAAAGGCGAAGGGTGTGGTGGATGTGAATGTGGATGAATGTGGACGATGGTGTGTCACCAAAGGAGTCACCAGAGGACGCAAGCATAGGCTGTAATTTGAATACGTGGTGGAGTCTTATGTGGTTTCTAACGTCATTGGAAATCCAAGAGAGGACTTATTTTCATGTAATTTGGCCCATTTTGTTTTTTTAATCTTGATTGCACAAAACTGAAGGGTTCTTTTGAGCTTAAAAAAATATGCTTATTTCAGTTCAAGTACAGATTAAAGTTATGATTTCCCTCCCCCCCCTTTCTTCCCTTTTCTGGAATTTCTTTTCCATTTCTCTCACAGTTCTTTTTACATTCCTGTGATTTCTTTCTATCTAGAAAATACTGACATTTTAGCTTGGATTACAGTGGCTACTACAAGATTAGAGTTATCTTCATGGTCGATTTACAGCTCACATGTGTGCGGTGTGCATGTGTGTATGCATATTCATATGTGTGTGGTGTGCACATGTGTATGCATGCTCACACATGTGTGGTGTGCACGAGTGTATGCATGCTCATGCGTGCGTGGTGTGCATGTGTGTATGTGTGCTCATGTGTGTGTGGTGTGCACATGTGTATGCATTCTCATATGTGCATGGACTAGAGGCCAGTGATCCATACTGGGTGTCTTCCTTGTTGCTCTCCACCTTAACCTATGACTGGACCTTGGGCTTACTGACTTGGCTAGCCTGGCTAGCTAGTGAGCCCCAGAGATCGTCAGTCCTGGCCTGGGCCCCTGGCGCACATGAGGGCAACCCAGCATTTCACATGGGGTTGAGGGACCTGAACTCAAGGGCCCATGCCTGTGTACACAATCATCTCCCTAGCCCTTCTTTTCTTAAAAATATTCTTAGTTATTTATTTATTTGAGAGAGAGATGATGGGTGCACCTGGGCTTTTAGCCACTGCAAATGAACTCCAGACACATGCAATACCGTGTGCATCTGACATATGTTGGTACTGGGGAAATCGAACCTGCATCCTTAGGCTTCTCAGGAAAGCTCCTTAACCGCTAAGCCATCTCTGCAGCCCATGTTTTATTTTGAGATGGGTTTTCACTGTGGACCACCAAGTAGCCCTGAAGAGACTAGATACACTTCAAGGGTCCCTCAAACTCATGGCCCTCCTCCTACCCCAGCCCCCCATGCTGGAGGTTACAGGCACGCTCCGCCAACACCCTGCAGGGAGACTCTACTTTTTTCTCACCACATGTCATTTCTGGTACTATAAAATGGAAGGCAGAGATCTTGCTAGAACTTCTTCCATATGAAGATTTTCTTTTCTACGTAAGCGGGGGGGGGGGGGGGGGGAAGCCCATAACTATGTGCAGAAGGCTCGGTGGTCATTGTCCTGCTCCTTCCCCACGCTTGCTGTGGCCCTGGAGGCGTCAATCAGCCTCATCTTACTGGCATTCATCTGTGTGCGCGTGCCGCGGCGGAGCCCGGGTGGAGGTCCCAGGACGATGTTGGGTGTCAGGTCAGGTGGTGTCACACCGAGCACCTTACCCAAAGCAGCTGGTGGGAGGGAAGTTTTATCTTTTGGCTTGAGCCTAGAGGGGAAGCTCCATGATGGCACGGAGAGATGGCACAGCGGAGGCTGGCCATGACTGCAGCAGGAGAGGGTGCCCACGGCACTGGCAAACTGGGGCTTGATAAACCACGAGGTCCTCCCCAGTGACACACCACCCAGCAAGTCTCCACCTCCCATGCTGCCGCCAGCTGGGAAACAGGCGTCCCAAACACAGGAGTTTACTGGGGGGGGCGTGCAGAAAGTGGGGAACACCTCGTTCAAGCCACCAGACTTGCTCCTCTCCGTCTACCTGTTTGAGGCAGTTCTTCATTCGTTCATTACTGTTTTTGTCACACCAGCTGTCCAGCTAACTTCCTGGTGCTTCTCGTGTCTGCGACTCCCTTCTAGACCAAGGGCACTGAGATTACAGCTACCAACACTGTCGCCTCCAGTTTTATTTATTTATTTATTTTGGTTTTTCGAGGTAGGGTCTCACTCTGGCCCAGGCTGACCTGGAATTCACTCTGGAGTCTCAGGGTGGCCTCGATCTCGCGGCGATCCTCCTACCCCTGCCTCCCGAGTGCTGGGATTAAAGGCGTGCGCCACCATTCCCGGCTTCTGGCTTCTGTAGCCTCCAGGCGTATGTGGGTTCTGAGGACCTGAGATCAGGTCCTCACACTGCGTGGCAATCGCTTCACCCACTGAGCCGTCTCCCATTCATCGACGAACTAGTGATAATGGCCTGGAGAGATGGCTTAGCCGTTAAGGCGCTTGCCTGCAAAGCCTAAGGACCCAGGCTTGACTCCCCAATATCCGCTTGAGCCAGATGCCACAAACATATTTGCAGCGGCTAGATTGGCATGCCCATTCTTTCTCTCTCCCTCTCTCTCAAATAAAGAAAGAAAAAATACTGTAAACTAATGATAATGACGCCAATTTCAAAGGCTGTGTGAGGATTAAATAGAAGTGTGTTTTGGATGTCTGGCACCAGAGAGATGCTCAAATGTCCCTTGGCTCATTCATCTGACATGTCACTTCCAGGGCACCTACTGGTGTCTAACGCCACCATGAAGGAAACACACGAAGTCCTCGCCACAGCCGCCGCTTCCCGGCCTCCTCCTCCTCTTTTCTCTGATTGACCCCATCACAGGCGGACCACATGGGGGGATGATTGCTGGTCTTTCAAAGAATTCATTCCTTTGGAAGTTCTGCCAGTCAACAGTGACGTTCCATGCTCACACTGTCTTTCCAAAGGAAGACGTGTGCACTGAAACACAAGACTTTATCTAGGCAACTTGCAAGTGCAAAAAAAAAAAAAAAATTGCATTATTTAATCTAACCTATTCTGGCTTCTTTCCCCAAGCCTGACTTTCTGGGTTTGGAGGGAGGTGGGCGGAGGAAGGAGAGTGATGTGAGCTGACCAGCTGGAATAGCAGGAGCCAGTGCAGTGGCGAGAGCCTGTGCTCCCTGCTCCCTGACAGCTGAGGCAAGAGGGTTGTGGGTTAGCCTGGGCTACATACAAAACCCTGTCTGAACAAAAAAACAAACCCCAACATAATATACAACCCTACCCGGGGACGTAGGTCAGCCTGACTACCAGGCTGGAGGTTCTGTATTCAATCCTCAACACACAATTTTAAAGAAGCAGTTTTCTCCAGTATCTGGCAATTTTATCTGTTTCCGTACGGCTCTCCTTGTGGTTTCTGCAGGGTCCTGGTCTGGGGCATGGTTGATGTCCTTCTGCATTCCTGTGCTCCCTGCTCTGGGTTAGTGTCCCTTTTTGGCTGGGTATTGCCTGCCCCGCGGGTGTTTGTGGCTTTCTCTGGGGTGGGTGTGACGTGCGGTGGGTCTGGCTGGGTTTGGTCAAAGTTCAGCAGGAGGTCCTGGCTGACTTGTCTCCTTTCTGTTTCCTCTGGGCTGGAGATCCTTGAAGTTTGGCTGGCTTGTCACCTACCCTCACATCCTCTGCCTTAGTTCATATATATATTTAAATTTTTCTTTTATTTATTTTTTAGAGACAGACAGACAGAGAAAGAGAATGAGCATGCCAGGGCCTCTGGCTACTGCAAAAGAACTCCAGATGCCTGTGCCACCATGTGTATCTGGCTTACATGGGTTCTAGGAAATTGAACCTGAGTCCTTTAGGCTTCTCAAGCAAGCACCTTAACTGCTAGGCCATCTCTCCAGGCCTCCCCTGCTTTTGACAAGCAAAGAGGGCTGCTCTTTCTTTCTTTTTCTCTCTTTTAAAAAAAAATGACTTATTTTTTTTATTTGAGAAAGGGAGAGAGAGAAAGAGGCAGATAGAGAGAGAAGAAAAGAGAGAGAGAGAGAGAGAATGGGCACACCGGGACCTCTAGCCACTGCAAATGAACTGCAGACACACGTGTCACCTTGTGCACCTGGCTTATGTGGGTACTGGGGAATCGAACCTGGGCCTTTAGGCTTTGCAGATGAGCACCTTAACTTTAGCTAAACCATCTCTTCAGCCCTCTTTCTTTCTTTTAATTAAGGTCTCACACTAGCCCAAACTGACCTGAAACTCACTCTGAGGTCCCAGGCTAGCTTCAAATTCACAGTGCTCCTCCGACCTTTGCCTCCTAGTGCTGGGACTAAAGGCGTGCGCCACCTCGCCAGGCTGAGGGCTGCTCTTCTCATGCCCTTGGGGCCTTTCTGGTCTTCTGCTCTATCTAGTGGTGAGTTCAGTCCCTAAGTTTGTTTGGGACCTTGTCAAACACATGGCCACAGGGAGGGAGACTTAACACTTGCTCTTCACTATCCCTCAGCATCTGGGCTTCCTCCCCCTCTGCACTTTCTCTCATTCTCTCTTTCTTCTCCCATGTGCAGCTTGCTCTGTTAAGTCATCGCTTCAGGAGGACATTGCTTTCAACCAAGCTCCTGAACCACCGGGCTAATGACTACCGCAGCACGGCAGGGAAGCTCGGGAGGGATGGCTCAGCCGCTCAGGATGCTTGCTTGCCGGGTCTGGCAGCCGCTGCCTCATGGCCCGTGCCCTCGCCAGCCAGATGCACAGGGTGGCGTGTGCAACTGGAGTTTCATTGCAGTGACGGGAAGCCTTGGTGTGCCCATTTCTCTCCCCACTCCCTCCGCTTGCAAATAAATACTAAACAAAAATATTTTTTAATTAAATAAAACAAGCTGGGCATGGTGGCTCGTGCCTTTAATCTCAGCACTCAGGAGGCAGAGGGAGGTGTTCTAGGCCACCCTGACAATACATGCTGAATTCCAAGTCAGCCTGGAATATATGAATATATATTTATAAAAATATATATTTATTTATATATTTATATGATCTATATATTAATAGGTTATATAAATATGTATAAAATATAAATTAATAAAACACCTCAAGGAGAATAGGAAATACTTTACATTCTTGGGCCAAGAATGATTGACAATGGTTTGGGAACATGGATTCAGGATGCTCTCGTATGTTCCAGTGTAGAAATGGTCTTATGAGGTTCTTATACTTACAGAACAAAAGAAAACCATAAACCAAGGCATTTTTTCAAATGCATTGGTGCAGAAAGCAGGTAGCCGGGTAACAGCAAAATGGAGAGAGTTCTGCTGCAGGCTTCCGACGCTATCTTAGGACATTCTTGTCCTTCGCGTGGGTGGAAGCTAATGGACATAAGCTCTACCTCAGCTTCGTAGAGATGGGCAATGTTGGGCGATTAGTGGGATTAAAGCTAGCCCAAGGTAGCTGGCTGGTTAGCTCGGTTGGTTAGAGCATGGTGCTAAAAAGATAGCCCAAGGTAAGGCTGGAGAAATGACTTAGCGGTTAAACACTTGCCTGTGAAGCCTAAGGATCCTGGTTCAAGGCTCGATTCCCCAGGACCCATGTTAGCCAGATGCACAAGGGGGAACATACATCTGGAGCTCGTTTGCAGTGGCTGGAGGCCCTGGTGCACCCATTCTCTCTATATATATTTCTGTCTTTTTCTCTCTGTGTCTGTTGCTCTCAAATAAATAAATCAAAATGAACCCCCCCTCCCAAAAAAAGATAGCCCAAGGTAATTTAACTGTGGATCTGCAAACTTCCAATGCTCCAGTCACAAATTTCTGATCAGTCTTTCAAAATCTTTCACATAGTTGTATCTTTTTTCTGGAACTTCAGGTCATACAAAAACATCAAAATGGAGTCATTTATGCTAAAGTGCCACAAAACAGAAAAAACAATAACAACAAACAGAAACCAGTTAAGTTGATTGGCCTGCGGAGAACTGAGAGTAAAGAGGTTTATTTTATTTTATTTTATTTTATTTTATTTTATTTTATTTTATTTTATTATTTTTTATTTATCTGAGAGAGAGAAAGAGGCAGAGAGAGAGAGGAAGAGAATGGGTGCACCAGGGCCTCCAGCCATTACAAACGAACTCCGGACACGTGCACCCCCTTGTGCATCTGGCTAACGCAGGTCCTGGAGAGTCAAACCAGGATCCTTTGGCTTTGCAGGCAAATGCCTTAACCACTAAGCCATCTCTCCAGCCCGAGGGTAGAGAGTTTTAATTGACCTGAGTAAAGTCTTCCCACTGCCTAAGTCCTCCCTCAGAGGAGATAGCCAGAAATAACACAGTGGTAATGAATCACTTGTTCGCCCTCTGTGCTGGCTCCCTGTCCCTGAAGCCTCACAAGGAAAGTAGCTTTGAAATGTCCAGTAAGCTCATGGGCTGTGGTTCCTCACCCTTCAGGCATTCTCTGTTCATAAAGCCAATTCCATTTTTCCAACCACCGGAACATTTATTCTGTTACATGGGATGAACTGCTGATGGATTCTAGCATTGAAAATAAAGCCAATTAAGATCTTTAAAGGAAAGCTGGCGATGGATAAAGCACTTATCTAGGGTGCCTGAAGCCCTGGGTTCGATCCCCAGCACCAGTATAAAGTGGGTGTGGTGGCTCAGAAGTTGAGCCACGTGAGACCCTGTGTCAGAACTTATCTACCCACCCACACCCAAAATCTTTACGTTTTCATTTTGTCTTTTGACAGATCCCGTATCAAACACACGCGTGCAGGCATGTTCACACACACAGCGGTAGTAGGTAGCACCCCTTCCTCTGTGCCCATATGTACTTATTTATAGCTTTTCTTCCTCTACCTCATCTTTAAAAATATTGATTTATTTGACAGAGAGAGAGACAGAGAGAATGGGCATGCCCCACCTTGTGCATCTGGCTTATGTGGCTACTGGGGAAATCAAACCTGGGTTCTTAGGCTTCACAGGCAAGCACCTTAACCACTAAGCTATCTCTCCAGGCCTCTTTGTTGTTGTTGTTGTTTGTTTGTTTGTTTTTGAGACAGTGTCTCATGTAGCCTAGGCCAACCTTGAAGGCCTCATGTAGCTGGGTCAACTGGCCTCGAACTCCCAGCTTCCCAGTGATCCTGCTGTGGCGGCTTCTGAATGCTGGGGTATGGGAGTGCGCCAGTGCGCCCGGCTTTCTTTCCCTATTCCTTAAGAAAAGGGCTTCTTTCACATGTTCTCCCTCATATGTGGATCCTAGCTACAGATGACTGGGCTTCTGCGTGAGAATGAAAATACTTAGTAGCAGAGGCCAGTAAGTTAAAAAGGAGACATAAAGGGAAGAGAAAGGAAGGGAGGAGGGTACTTAGTAGGTTGATATTGTATACATGTAAGTACAATGATTGAGATGGGGAGGTAATATGATGGAGAATGGAATTTCAAAGGAGGAAGGTGGGGGGGGGAAGGAGGGAATTGTTTTATAATCATGGAGAATGCTAATAAAAATTAAATAAATAAATAATTAATTAATTAAAAAAAAGAAAAGGGCTTTTTTGTTGTTGCTTGTTTGTTTGTTGCATGTGTATGTCTGTGTGGTGAACTTTGAACTCAAGATCCTCCTGCCTCCGCCTCCCAAATGGTGGGATCACAAATGTGTGTCACCGAGCTGGGCTTCCTCCAGCTCTCTTTTTTTTTTTTTTTTAAATTATTTTATTTATTTATTTGAGAGCGATAGACACAGAGAGAAAGACAGATAGAGGGAGAGAGAGAGAATGGGCACGCCAGGGCTTCCAGCTTCTGCAAACGAACTCCAGACGCGTGTGCCCCCTTGTGCATCTGGCTAACATGGGACCTGGGGAACCGAGCCTCGAACCGGGGTCCTTAGGCTTCACAGGCAAGCGCTTAACCGCTAAGCCATCTCTCCAGCCCCCTCCAGCTCTCTTGCTAGGAGTATCTGGTTCTGGGATTTCCATATATCTGTACATATTGGTTCCCTAACATAATGATTATTGCTATAATTTTTGGGGGTACCATTTATATACTAGAGTTAAACATTGATCTTTTTATTTTTTATTTTTTTGCATTTAACCCTTAGAATCCCTGTTGTATGTTAGAAGAAAGTGGGGCTCAAAGAAGCTTAATACAAATACTTATAAAGTGTCCTTGACCTCACAGCCCATTCGACGAAGCAATATTGTTATGAATGAACATTTAGACTTTTTGAAGAAAGATTTTTGGCCCAGACTAGACTTGAACTCCTGTACCTCCCGCCTCTGCCTCTCCAACAATTTCCGCCCAGCATGTACCACCACAATAACTCTAAAATTGGAGATTAAAACTTCTGATGACTGGCTTAAAAACAAAGATTTTTCAATCATCACCTTGAAGTGAAAAATGGGGAACTCCTTTGTGGAGATGACTAAGCCTCGATGTAGCTCTCAGAAGTGCTGACTAATGGTCTGATGACTGCTGTTTGGATCCCTTGTTGGTAAAGAGGGTATTACAATCAGGAAATGGAAAAAGCACATGAACTCCACTCAAAAACTGCTAACAGCAGAGGTCTCTGTATTATTTTGGTTCTAGCTGTCTTTCTGGACTGATCTAACCAGTTCCTTTTTTACTCTTCAGTTTTGTCCATGCAGGCCTAATTATTTTGTCCCCCCCCCCCTTTTTTTTTTTCTTTAGGCTATCACTTATTTTATTTATTTGTTTATTTTTCCTTTATTTTTTTCTTGACAGCTTCCATGATTGTAAACAATATCCCATGTTAATTCCCTCCTTCCCCCACTCTCCCCTTTGAAACTCCATTCTCCACCATATCCCCTCCCCCTCTCAATCAGTCTCTCTTTTATTTTGATGTCGTGATCTTTTCCTCCTATTATGATGGTCTTGTGTAGGTAGTGTCAGGCACTGTGAGGTCACAGATATCCAGGCCATTTTGTGTCTGGAGGAGCATGTTGTAAGGAGCCCTACCCTTCCTTTGGCTCTTCCATTCTTTCTGCCACCTCTTCCGCAGTTGACCCTGAGCCTTGGAAGGTATGATAGAGATGTTTCAGTGCTGAACACTCCTCTGTCACTTCTCAGCACCATGGTGCCTTCTGAGTCATCCCAAGGTCACTGCCATCTGAAAAGAGAAGATTCTCTAACCAAAAGTGAGGGTAGCATTAATATATGATTATGAACATTAAGAGAAGTGCTTACTAGGCAGTTTGGTGAGCATAGAATATACATTTAGCCAGACAGCAGCAGACATTATACCCCTAGGGCTCACGAATACCCCTGTTGTAGGTTTTCAGTATCAGGGATATATTCCCTCTTATGGAGCAGGACTGCAGTCAAATTAGAGAGCAGTTGGTTTCCTAGTAACAGGCATGCCACTATTGCACCCATTGGCTCATTTGGCCTGGCTGGCCAAATATAAGGCGTTCAGTGTCCACTGTTGAGTGTCTTCACTGGTGATTTCTCTCTCTCCAATTGAACCACATGCAATGTGTCTTTTTCCATCTTTCTATCAGCTGGTCTGCATGGAAGAGGTTCTCAGCTCAGCTCCAGCAGGATTTCTCAGTAACCTTTCATCCCGAGTATGTGGAGTCTTCAGCAATAAGGTCTTACCATCTATTCTTGGTGGGAAACCAAAGGCCTCAACAATGGCCTGTAATGTTTTGGGGGCATCAGGGATCTCACTGGAAGGTATCCCATCCCTGGCACTAAAAATTTTCTAGTAAAAATCTGTGGCTTCCATGTCTTTTTTTTTTTAAACTTTTCCTATTTATTTATTTATTTTTGTGTATTTGTCGATTATTTATTTATTTATTAGAGACAGAGACAGAGAGTGAGTGAAAATGGGCATGCCAGGGCCTCTAGCCACTGTAAAACAAACTCCAAATGCATGCACCACCATGTGCATCTGGCTTACGTAGGACCTGGAGAAATGAACCTGGGTCCTTAGGCTTCACAGGCAAGTGCCTTAACCACTAAGCCATCTCTCCAGCCCTTTTTCTTTTCATTAAAAAAAAAAAAAATTTTCTTCATTTATTTTCAAGCAAAAAAGAAGAGAGAAAGAAGCAAGAGAGAGAAAGATTGGTCACAACAGGGACTGCAACCACTGCAAACAAACTCCAGATGCATGTGCTACCTTGTGCATTTGGCTTTATGTGCGTGCTGGGGAATCAAACCTGGCTCCTTAGGTTTGAAGGCAAGTGTCTTTAAATGTTGACGTTTGTCTCCAGTCCTGCTTTTCCTTTTTGTTGTTTCAATTTTTTTTTTTTTTTTTTGAGTTAGGATTTTGCTTTGTAGCCCTGACTGGCTTCAAACACCAAAAGACCCTTCTCTCTCTGCTCCCCAACTTTTGGGACTACAGGTATGAATCACCATGCCCAGCTTTTTGTTTTGTTAATTGAAATTTTTTTGCACGTCTATGTGGGTGAGCACCTGTGTGTGTGTGTGTGTGTGTGTGTGTGCACATGCATGTGGAAGCCAGAAGTCCATGTGAGATCTCTTCCTCTGTTGCTATCCAACTTGTTTTGAGGAAAGATCTCTCACTAACCTAGCGCTCCTTCATTTGGCTAGATTAGCTGGCCAGTGAGTCCCAAGTATCTGTCTGACTCTGCCTTTTAGCACTAGGATTACAGACACACGCCACGATGCCTGGCTTTTCCATGGGTGCTGGGGATCTGAACTCAGGTCTTCATGGCTTGTGTGGCAAGCATTTTACCCCCTAAGCCTTCTCCCCCGGCCTCCCCATCCCTCCCATTTTCTGAGACAGGTCCTGCTTTGTAGCTTGTGACATAGGAATCCGGGGTGTCTTTGAGAGCGCTGGAACCTTCCTTGGCTCTTGATTGGGCTTCAACCCAGGGTTTAGGGTGCTGGACTGTCACGGTCAAACAAAACCACTGAGTCAGTGCCTCCACGTTCTTGTCCTTCTGAATTCAAAGAACTGAAATCCAGAGACAAGAGGGTGATGTTTACAGAGACTTCACTGGCGGAAGGATAGAACGTAAGAGAGGAAAGACAGACAAACCTTCTGTACAGTGGGAGGAAGGTTCTGGAAATGGAAACGCCACCCCTTCCTAGGGACCCAGGCTAGGGTCTTTTCTACGTTGTGGATGGGTGGAGGCAGAACTGAGCAGCCCCCATACCAGCTTTCTACATAGAGAATCAGGTTCGATCCTCCAGGAAAGGGGGTTCTCTAAGAGAGGGAAGATGGCTTTCTAGGAAAGGATGCAGGTTGAGTTTAAGGAAAAACAGATCTAGGGAGGGAACCTTTTTAATTTATTTATTTATGATTTTATTTGCAAGGAGAGGGAGAAAGAGAGAAGAGAGACAGACTCCAGAGGCATATGCCACTTTGTGCATCTGTGGGCACTGGGGAATCGAACCCAGGTCATTAGACTTTGCTGGACTGCTGAGCCATCTCTCCAGCCCAGGAGGTAACTTTTTTTTTTTTTTTTTTTTAGGCAGAGAAAGTTAAGGAGAAGCCAGATCATTCTCTGACTTTTAGCAAGCTGGAGACTTCAAGGACAGGCCCAGGGAGATTTCCTGCTTTGCTGTCAGGCCCTGTCACCCCACTTTGGCGGGACTTTGAACTCGTGATCCTCTTACCTCAACACCTATCTGCTGTGATTATCAGCATAGACCCCAACACTCAGCTTCTTTGCCTATTTTTAGAGCATCCTTCAGCATCTATCACGTTTTCTCCCTTTTCTTGTTCCGTTTTCTGTCTTTCTTCCACTCTGAGTCTCTGCATCCGGACACACAATGCTCTGTCTCATTACTTACTGCAAATTCAATACACTAAAATCTTAACCCCCGACAGCCTGTCTGTCCCGACAGGACCCTTTGATGTTGCATTTGTTATCTATGTGTGCATAGCCAGCTCACTTGACAATTACAGCCGTGCCAGCGTGGCCTCGGGAGGTGACAGGAGGGCGCTGTTTGTATGTTATTTTTGTTTTCTGTGAGGTTTCACTGAAAGATAGTCAGTGAGTTGAGGGGGAAAACTAGATTATATGCTCACTCCCACACCCACCCGCTCTGAGCGTGTGGCCATGCATCTCCATGTGCGTTCATTCCTGCACATTATCTCTGAGAATTAGTAAGGGGACAAATTCTTTCTAAAGTATATATAGTTATTTGGTTGGTTGGTTGTTTTTTCAAGGTATGGTTTCACTCTAGCCCAGGCTGACCTGGAATTCACTATGGAGTCTCAGGGTGGCCTTGAACTCACAGTGATCCTCCTACTTCTGCCTCCCGAGTACTGGGATTAAAGGTGTGCGCCACCATACCCAGCATGTATGGAGTTATTTTGACAGCAATTCGCTGAAGATTTCAAGGTATCTTGTAGCAAGGATTTTAAATATTCCCAGTGTAGAGAAATGGTGAATGGGAGGTGGAGAGAGGGCTCAGCGGTTAAAGAAACTTGCATGCAAAGCCTGATGGACTGTGTTTGATTCCTCAATACTCACAAAAAGCCAGCTGCCCAAAGTGACACAACGTGTGTCTGGAGTTCATTTGCAGAGGCCCTGGTGGACCTTATACATACACTATTTCTTTCTCATAAACAAATAAAACATTTTTTTAAAATAATAAGGGGGCTGGAGAGATGGCTTAGCAGTTAAGCGCTTGCCTGTGAAGCCTAAGGACCCCGGTTCGAGGCTCGGTTCCCCAGGACCCACGTTAGTCAGATGCACAAGGGGGCGCACGCGTCTGGAGTTTATTAGCAGTGGCTGGAAGCCCTGGCGCTCCCATTCTCTCTCTCTCTCTCTCTCTCTCCCTCTCTCTCTTTCTCTCTTGGTCACACTCAAATAAATAAATAAAAATGAACAAAAAAAATTTTTTTTTAATTAAAAAAAATAGTAAGGGCTGGAGAGATAGCTTAGTGTTCAAGGTACTTGCCAGCAAAGCCTAAGGACCCACGTTAAATTCCCCAGCACCCAAATAAACCAGATGCACAAGGTGGCACATGTATCTGGAGTTTGCAGTGGCTAGAGGCCCTGGTGTGCCCATTTTCTCTCTCTGCTTCTTTTTCTTGAATAAATAAATAAAATATAAAAAAATGTAAATGATAAATGTCTAAGGAGATATGCCAGTTATCCTAATATGACATAGCACATTATATGTGTGTATTAAAATATCATTCCATAAATATGAACAATTACTATGACTATGAGCCAAGTTCAGAAAAAAGGTATACACTGAAGTGTTTAAACTCAGCCCTTTGGCCCTGTGAGGCCCTGTACTGGTTTGCTGGGCACTCCGTCCCGGGGAAGGAGGAGGGAGGATCGTTTCCAGGTTCTCTGTCTCATAACAATGAAAGCCCTGCCCAACTTCCTGTCTCAGGAGGAAGATCCTTCTGGCAAAATCAGAGATCAGGATCCAAAAGGAGAACTGCACATAAGAGCCAGGAAATAAATGACAACAATTTAGCCTCTGACTGAATCCTCCAATTTACTTATTTTTGTGTGTGTTCTAAGTTCAAATTGTTAAGTTCTTATTCAAAGGGGTTAGGCTTGAAAAGAATAGCTTTCCAACAAACAAAAATACAATAAATTAGGCAAAAAAAAAAAAAAAAAAAAAAAAGAAAAACAAACCCAGTTTAGAAATATACAGAGTAGGGGCTGCAGAAATAGCTTGGTGGTTAAGGCACTTGCCTGTGAAGCCTAAGGACAAAGGTTCAATTTCCCAGTAAGCCAGATGCAAAAGGTGACACATGTGTCTGTCATTCATTTGCAATAACTAGAGGCTCTGGTATGCCCATTCTCTCTCTCTCTCTCTCTCTCTGCTTCTCTTAAATAAATAACATAATTAGAAAGAAATATAGAGTATTCATTTCCTGTTAAGTAAAGTAAAATAGTTCAGGGAAATACCACCCCTCCCCCCAGGTTCTGGAACTATCGCAAAAGTGCACATTGCCAGGAGGGCAGTCAACTCTGTGGGCAGAAAGAAGCCTTGTAGCCAGAGACTCTTCTCTGTAACTTATCACCTTTAGGGAGGAGATGCCCATCCTCTTCCCACGGCTGTAATCTCCCAAGGAAACAGGAAGACAGAGCAGAAATCATGAAGTGCATGCAGATACTTTCCTATTTGAAGGGAGGAAAATCAATCCAGGCACGGACGTACATGTCTGTAACCCTTACACTGAAGAGGCAGAGAGAGAAGGATTTCGTATGTGAGGTCAGCCTGGCCCATGAGTGAGTTCCAAAGCCAGGTAGGGCTACATAGCAAGATCTTGCTTAGAGGGTGCGGGGGGGGGGGGGGGTGGCGGGAGTGTCTCCAACCGCTTGGATCACCTTGTGCAGCTAGCTTTACTTGGGTACTGGGGATCTGAACCCGGGTCCTTTGGCTTTGCAGGCAAGCGCCTTAACCGCTGAGCCGTCTCTCCAGCCCCATTGTATCAGTTTTCACATGTGCCTGTCACTGTCAGCTGTGACCAAGCTTCACTGAATCCTATGGCTTTCATACTTCAGGAAGCGGGCTCACTTGATAAGAAGTCTAAATTTATAGAAAACAAAGGATAAGGTTAAGAAAGCAATCAGTTTTGGAGTTGTCACAGTAACCCTTCCTGGTTGGAACCAGGCATGTGAAAACGGACTTGGCTCCTCTCAGCTCACTTTCGGCGTCCCAAGCTGCAGGAGAGCGAGGGCGGTATTTTCCCCTTGGTTACAAAGGGGCGCTCTAGCTGGAAAGTGAGACAATGTAAAGGGTGGAGGCCACACTCCCGGCTTTCTGATACATCAGGCCCAGGGTGGCGGTGCTCAAGCCATCACGGAGCATCTGAGGTCAAGGCCAGCAAGGCTGAAGAGATGGGAGTGGCGGGTAGGTGTTTGGAGAGCCAGGAGAGTGCCTTTCAGGAGGGAACAGGAATCATGCCGCTACGTGTTGCTGAGCCCAGAAAATGTGGCTAGCGTATTACGGAGCCCAGGAAACATCAGACTCTCTTAGACCTTGGACACTCAGCCGAAATCAATGGCGAATGTTGCGAAGAGCAGAGGAGCGTTCTAGACAGGCAAGAGGAGAATATAAGAAAACGCCTAAATCTCATGTCTGATATTTCAAATCATAGCGCGTAAGTGGAGAATGCTTGCAAATGCATAGGTTGCCAGGGACGTGGAGTTGGTTCTAATTTCTTTCTCTCTCTTTCTTTTTGGTTTGTTTTTTGAGATAGGGCTGCCCTCTAGCTCAGGCTGACCTGGAATTCATTATGTAATCTCAGGGTGGCTTCGAACTCACAGTGATCCTCCTACCGCTGCGTCTCAAGTGCTGGGATTAAGGGTATGTGCCACTATGCCTGGCTTCTAATTTCTTATGTGTAAAAATAATGAGCCAGGCGTGGTGGCACACGCCTTTAATCCCATCACTCAGGAGACAGAAGTAGGAGGATTATTGTGAGTTTGAGAACACCCTGAGATTACAT
This sequence comes from Jaculus jaculus, assembly GCF_020740685.1. Classification (NCBI taxonomy): domain Eukaryota; kingdom Metazoa; phylum Chordata; class Mammalia; order Rodentia; family Dipodidae; genus Jaculus; species Jaculus jaculus. The sequence continues at coordinate 50,677,097 of NC_059120.1, read as the reverse complement.
AGTGATTTCCAAGTCAGCCTGGGCTAGAACAAGACCCTTCCTCAAAAAAAAAACAAAATAAATAAAACAATAAAAATAATGAACCAGACATGGTGGTGCATACCTTTAATCCTAGCACTCAGGAGGCAAAGGTAGAAAGATTGCCATGAATTTGAGGCCAGCTTAGAGCTACAGAGTGAGTTCCAAGTCAGCCTGGGCTAGAATGAGACCCTGCCTCAAAATAAACACCAAAAAAACCAAAAATATAGTAATGCATACAGGAGAACAATTACCTGGGCATGGTGGCACCCGCCCAGGATCGTTGAGCTCAGGAGGCAGAGGCAAAAGCATTACTGCAAGTTTAAGGACAGTCAGAGCTACATGGGGAGACCCTGCCTCAAAAACAAACAAGCAGGCACCAAAACAAAACTGCAAGAAAAACCTCTGACCACTGCTAAAACTTAAAAAATAAAAGTTTAATCTTGGGCTAGAGGGATGTCTCTTTCTTGAAAACTCTGAAGCTCTATGTTCAATTCTCCAGGCCCCACTTAAAGCCAGATGCGCGAAGTGGCACATGCATCTGGAGTTCGTTTGCAGTGGCAGAAGGCCATGTTGCACCCATTCCCTCCCTACCTCCTCTCCCTCTCCCTTTCCCTCTCCCTCTCCCTCTCTTTCTCCCCCCTTGCAAAATAAGTAAAGTTAAGCCGGGCGTGGTGGCACACGCCTTTAATCCCCGCACTCAGGATTTATTTATCGGTTTTTCAAAGTAGGGTCTCACTCTAGCCCAGAATGATCTGTACTCCCAGGCTGGCCTCGAACTCACAGTGATCGTCCTACCTCTGCCTCTTGAGTGCTGGGATTAAAAGGTGTACGCCACCACTTTCGGCTCCAGCTTTCTTTTCTAAATGTGAGTCCTGTGCAGTTGAACTCCTGAAGAGTCAGGCCCTCATGTTTAAGCAGTGTGTGTTCTGAACCACTGAGCCTTCTCTCCAGCTCCTAAAATCTTTTATTACTTTTTTTTTTTAATTACTTTTTTTTTTATTACTTTTATTACATATTGGAGACAGTGCTCCATGTCAAGAAGCACAGTAGAAGCATGTTTTAGCTTCTTTCCTTCCCTTCTTTCCCTTGTTTTGCCACGACTATCTCTATGCTTATAATGTAATAAGATACTCTTTCTTTCTTTCTTTCTTCCAGTGTTTTGAAACATGGTCTCACTCTAGCCTAGGTTAGCCTCAAACTCATGGCGATCCCATTACTTCAACCAGAGCGCTGAGATTAAACGTGCATGCCACCATGTCCAGTTTATGATAGATTATTGACCATCTTGGTTCTCTCTCTCTCTCTCTCTCTCTTTCTTGGGACAGGTTCTCACAATGTGGCCCAGGTGGCCTCAAACCCACAGCAATCCTGCCTCAGTCTCCTAATTTCTGGGATTACAAGCATGAGCCATGGGGCTGGAGGGATAGTTTAGCGGTTAAGGAGCTTGCCTGCAAAGCCAAAGGACTCAGGCTCGATTCCCCAGGACCCACGTTAGGCAGATGCACAAGGGGGCTCATGTGTCTGGAGTTCGTTTGCAATGGCTGGAGGCCCTGGTGTGCCCATTCTTTCTCTCCTCTTTCTCTGTCTAATAAATAAATAAATAAAAATAAAATACTTTTTTAAAAAAAGCATGAGCCTCCACTCCTGGTTTTAGACTCTGTTTCTATTATATGCATTTGACTTTACGTATAGATGCGATGAAGTGTCCTCAGAATAGGAAAGAAATTATAAAAACAACAAAATCTTTTAATATATTTTTTTAATTTTTTTATTTATTTGCAAAAAGAGAGCAAGAGAGAGAGAGAGAATGGGCATGTCAGAGCCTCTAGCCCCAACAAACTCCAGATACATGTACCACTGTGCGTCTGGCTTTCCATGGGTACTAGGGTAAGGAACCTGGATCTTTTGGCTTTGCAGGCAAGTGCCTTAACCATTAAGCCATCCCTCCAGCACAACAAAATCTTTTCTTATTTATTTATTTATTTGAAAGAGTGAGAGAGAAAGAAGCAGGGGTTGGGAGGGTAGAGAATGGGTGTGCCAGGGCCTCCAGCCACTGCAGACAAACTACAGATGCATGCACCACCTTGTGCACCTGGCTTATGTGGATCCTGGGGAATCAAACCGAGGTCCTGTGGCTTTGCAGGCAAATGCCTTAACCGCTAAGCCATCTCTCCATCCTCCAAATCTTTTTTTTTAATATTATATTTATTTATTCATTTATTTGAGGGAGGGAGAGAGAGAGAACAGGGTCTCTAGCCACCACAAATACACTCCAGATACACGAGATACCTTGTGCCTCTAGCTTTATATGGGTCCTGGGGAATCGAACCTGGGTCCTTAGGCTTTGCAGGCAAGCACCTTAACGGCTAAGCCATCTCTCCAGCCCAACAAATCTTAATTTTTAGAAAATTTATTTCCGCACGTGCGTACAAGACAGAGAGAGAGAGAGAGAGAGCACATGGATGTCCCAGGGCCTCTTGCCACTGCAAATGAACTCGAGATGCAAGCGCCCCCCACTTGGTGCATCTGGCTTTACATGGGTACTGGGGAATTGAACCCCAGGCAGGTGGGCAGGCTTTGCAAACAAGTGACTTTCACCACTCACCAACCTCTTCAGCCCCAAGATAGATTTTTCAAGGGAAATACAAATGAGGACAGGGGTTGGATGGATACATATTTCTCGGCATATATACCAAGACAGGAACCAAAGACATGAAATTCACCTTCAGTCCAGAAACAAGAGGCGCGCCACCCCCCCCCCTTGCTTGCTACCCGACCCCTCTCTCCCCTCCCACTCGCCTCGTCTCCCCAGATGTGTCTGGCTGGCTGATCACTCCAGGATTTCCTGGCTCTGAAGAGGAAGCCCAGCTGATCGCACCAGATTGAGATCTCATCACCTTTTGACCTTTCACCCCGCCCTCTGTTTGCCAGCTCGATCGCTGGCACCCACAGCTGTAAATGGAAGGAAGAAGTCAGAGGAGCGGGCACTGCCAGCTCTGCGAAGCCCCACCTTGTTCCCTCTTCCTGTGCGGGTGACGAGAACCGTCTCCGCTCACAATAGCTTAGGGTGGAGACAGGTCGGTAAGGTTCAAGTACATCCTTACCCACTCAAACTGAAGACGTTCTTCCTTTGCTTCTTCTTCTGAAATTGCGTCTCCCTTTCTTGCCCAGTCTGGTCTCAAACTCCCAGGCCCAAGCAATCCTCCTGCCTCTGTCTCTCCAGTTACCGGGAAAGCAGACATGCCCCTTGGTATCCGCGTCTGCGCCCCGAACTCTCTGCTTTGTCTTCAAAGTCATTTCAATCCATGTCTGCGGCTTGGATTGTTATCTACACACACACACACGCACACACACACACACACACACACACAGAGTTGGTGACTCCTACTGTGGAGACACTGGTCCACCATCCTTTGGTATGAAGGCATTCATTCCCCAACTGTCAGGAAGGATATAACTAAAAGGATAACAAAATAATAACAAAAGAATGAATGCCGATACCTACCTGTATGGACACCGCTGCTCTGTGACGTTATGCACTCTTCGAGAAAGTACCGTCCAGGTGTGGCGGCACACTACTTTAATGCCAGCTCTCGGAAGCATGTGGCGGGAGGATGTGCAGTGAGTTCAAGGCCGTCTTGGATAAGTTCCAAGTCAGTCTAGGCTACAATGAGACCTCGCTCCCCAAAACAGACAGAGAGAGAGAGAGAGAAGGGCTGGAGAAGATGGTTTAGACGTTAAAGCGTTTGCATGCAAAGCCAAAGGACCTTGGTTCAATTCCCCAGAATTCCACATTAGCCAGATGCACAAGGGTGTGGGGGCTCGCGTCTGGAGTTCATTCGCAGAGGCTGCAGGCCCTGGCGTGCCCATTCTCTCTCTCTTTCTGTCTGTCTGCCTCTTTCCTTCTCTTCCTCTCTCAAATAAATAAATAAATAAAAATTTAAAAATAAAAATAAAAAGAGAGAAGAAGGCAGAGGAGGAGAAGGAGAAGAAAATATGAGTGACAAGTGTGGCCTGCCGCCCTATAACTGTTGGTCAGGGAAGCCACAGAGAAGCCCCAGACCACACAGGCCATGGCCATTACTCTCGGCTGTCCGCCAGGACTGCGCGGGAAGAACGGCACCTGCCGCTGAAGATATTGTACCTGCCGGTTGTGGGTTGTGGAGAGATAAAGCTGAAATGGAGCTCCTCCCTGCTGGCTAGATTTCCTTTCATACTTTTTTGTTTTGGTTTTCTGAGGTAGGGTCTCACTCTAGCTCAGGCTGACCTGGAATTCACTATGTAGTCTCAGGGTGGCCTCGAACTCATGGTGATCCTCTCACCTCTGCCTCCCGAGTGCTGGGATTAAAGGCGTGTGCTACCACGCTCGGCTCTTTTTATTGACAACCTCCCCATCTATCTATCTATCTATCTATCTATCTATCTATCTATCTATCTACCTACCTACCTACCTACCTATCTATCTTTCTATCTATCTAATATATAGACAATATACTATGATCATAGTCCCCTCCCAAGTTCCCCATCCATTGAATTCATTCTTCTTTCCAAATAATCTCCCTTCTTTTTAAAAAAAAAAAAAATATATATATATATATATATATATATATATATTTATTTATTTATTTACTTACTTACTTATTTTCAAGAAGAGAGAGACAGACAGGGAGATCGGGCATATGCTAAGACCTTCAGCCACTGTAAATGAACTCCAGCTGCATGTTCCACTTTGTGCATCTGGCTTTGTGTAGGTTCTGAGGAAATGAACCCGTCATTAGACTTGGTGGGCAAGTGCCTCAACCACTGGGCCATCTCTTCACAGCCTTCTTTTCTGATTTTATGTGACCATTTTTCCCTCCTGTTATGCAGGTTTTTGTGTAGATAGCTTCAGCCGCTGTGAGGTCACGAATACCACGGTCACTTTGTGTCTGGAGGACAGTGTTAGAAGCATTCCTCTCCATCCTTTGGCTTTTACATTGTTTCTGCTACCATTACCACCACCATCCCTGAACCTGGAGGGGTGTGATAGCGACGTCTCACTTGGTGCTGAACTCTCCACTGTCACTTCTTCTCCACACTGTGGTGAACTTTGAGTTTCCCCAGTGGTTACCAACATCTGAAAAAGGAAACTTCTCTAACCAAAAGTGTCAGTAGCCGGGTGTGGCGGCGCACGCCTTTAATCCCAGCACTTAGGAGGCAGAGGTAGGAGGATCACCTTGAGTTCAAGGCCACCCTGAGATGACATAGTGAATTCCAGGCCAGCCTGGGTTAGAGTGAGACCCTACCTTGAAAACCCAGAAGAAAGCTGGGCGTGATGGCGCATGCCTTTAATCCCAGCACTTGGGAGGCAGAGGTAGGAGGATCGCTGTGAGTTCGAGGCCACCCTGAGACTCCATAGTGAATTCCAGGCCAGCCTGGGCTAGAGCGAGACCGTACCTTGCAAAAACATAAAACAAACAAACAAAAAAACAGAAGAAAAAGACTGGCAGTTGCATTAATATATGGGCATAAGCATGAATATTTAGAGAGGAGTTTGCTGGGCATACTATATATTTAGGCAGACAACAGGAGTAGTTTCCCTCATAGAGCTTATGAGCTCCCCAGACACGGGCTTTTCATTGGCTTTAGTAGCAGACCTGAACCCTTCCCGTGGAATGGGCCTCAGGTCCAATCAAAGAGCGGTCCGTTGAGCTTCTGAGGGAGAAAAGGTTCTAAGTCTTAACCAGCAATGGCCCCTGCATCCCACAATACCTGTCAGGCAAGATGTGTCCACCGGTGTAATAGTGGCATGACTGTTCTGGGGAAACCCAATTGTTCCCTGATTAGGTTTGAGGTCTGTTCCGTAAAAGGGAACTCTTGTCTGCAACTGTCAACCGGTTGTAAACTCATGGCTAGGAAGGCCCTGCGTTCCAGTGGGGAACGGTGGCAGTCAGCTTCAATGTCACTGGGATGCACTTCTCAATGGAGCACAGTTCATGGGAGGAATGGCATTTATTTGAAACTTACAGATCAAGGGAGAAGGTCCGTAATGGCAGAAGCAGCTGGTCCCCTCTCACAGGTCCACAGGGAGAGAAAAGCACCCACCACAGGCACACTCCAGGAACCACAGGCAGAGCTCCAGCAGAGCATTCCTTAGGCTGGAAATCAAATCCACCGCCCCCCACCCCAGCTCCCCAAACACACCTCAGGGCTTGACCCTGGGATCCGCCCCCAGTGACACCTCCTCCAGCCAGGCAGCTGGAGATCTAATTATAAGCTTCAATAAACTCCTGAATCCACTGGGGGAACTTCCACTTAAACTCCCCCAGGAACCAACTACTGCTGCTTTGCTAAACAGAGAAGTGATATCAAGCTGCATTCTGAACATATATGTTTATACTTAAGAGATTACTGCTGTGCTCGGCCTCGGTCAGGAAAAGTTTGCACCCTGCCCTTAATGAGCAGTGGTTAATGCAGACTCGCAGGTAGTCAAGGTGCTGGAGGTAAGTAACTGCTGAATGCTCAGCCATATACATATTATGGGCATATGCATGTTATGGGCAGGCTTAGGGGTTTTATAGCCAGTTCCCCCCCAGCCGGAGATTGGCTCACTGCTGTGCTGTCTGCCACCTGCTGTGGCAGAGGTCATGCCCAGCCACTGCCCATGACCCCATGAATATATATATATTCATCTCCAAGGCTTAGGGAGCATTATGGAGGAAGGGCCAGATGGGGGGAGGAGTGCTCTGCAACTTTGTCATCTGGACCTGGCATGGCCACTGTACTCAGGAACTCACTGCAGCTGTGGTTACCTGTACAAAACTTGCACATCAGGATAGAGTGGTGACTCAGAAGTTAAGGCGCCTGCCTGTAAGGCCAAAGGACCCAGGTTCAATTCCCCAGGACCCACGTAAAGCCAGATGCACAAGGTGGCACATGCGTCTGGAGTTCATTTGCAGCGGCTGGAGGCCCTGGCACACCCATTCATTCTTTCTCACTAATAAATAAATAAATAAAATATTTTTGAAAACCCTGCACCTGGCAGGGTCAGACACCACCCCATCACGGATGGGGAGAGGGGCATGAAGCGCCCCCCCTCCTCCTCCCTTAGGAGCTAATGGTAGTTAATGGATTCTGGGAGAGGGAAGTCATTGCTTTCTGTTCAGGGGAAGGGAGGATGAAAAGAGAGGACTGAGAGTGTCCCTGAATTCAAGACGCAGCTTGCATGCGCCACCGTCACCCACCCATGGCTAGCACAGAACACCCAGCTCAAAGCAGCTGATGGGAGAACTGGATTTATTTTGACTTACAGTAACTAGACGAAGCTTCACGGTGGCAGGGGAGAGGGGGCCATGGGCAGTGGCTGGGCATGACCTCTGCCACAGCAGGTGGCCGACAGCACGGCAGTGAGCCAATCTCCGGCTGGGGGTGGGGGGACTGGCTATGAAACCCCTAAGCCTGCCCCTAACAACACCCACCACCTCAGCAAGGCTCCACCTCCCAAACTGTCAAAATTGAAAAACCACATGAGCCGGGTGTGGTGGCGCCCGCCTTTAATCCCAGCACTTGGGGTGGAGGCGGGGCAGAGGTAGGAGGATCGCCGTGTGTTCGAGGCCACCCTGAGACTACATAATGAATTCCAGGTTAGCCTAGGCTAGAGTGAGACCCTACCTCAAAATCAGAAAAACAAACCAAAACAAAAACACGGGCTTATGGGGGATATCTGAGTCAAATCACCGCAGTATGAAATGTCGAATAACAATATCAACAATAGAACAGTATCACGGGAGCAATCAGAGTTTCCCTGAAAGCAGAGGAAGAAAATATTCCGGGGCAGAATCATTAGAGGTCACCAAGTCAGCCGCTCGCCGTGGGAGGAGTTGCCTGTAATGAGAATATGTGAAACCTCCAGCCAGTGGCAAATGGATTGGCAGAAGAAGGCCTAAAAGCAAGGACATACCAGGTAGAGATCTATGCAATCTAGATACTCGGTACAAGCACAGGTGTGGACACCAAGTACTGAGCTGTTTCTGTTTGTTTTGGTCTGACAGACTCAAGCTCACGATTCTCCTGCCTCTGCCACCCAGCCTCCGGCACACCAGTGTCATGACAGCCAGTTGACGCGATGATGTGCTCGGCTCTGTGGAGCGAGCTCCGCGTCAGAAACATCACCAGCCAGTAGGCACTGAGCCCGTTATTAACGACTCCTCAGCCCAGTGTGCTTGCTAGCTGGCTCCTCGCTGGTCACTGGCGGTGGTCACAGGTGCTATGGCGTCATAGGATCTGAGGTCAGCAGCGCTCACTTTCATAGCCGCCACGGCCTCAGTAGCTTTAGGTGGGCATGGTGATGCATGCCTGGGACTCCAGAAATAAAGAAGCTGAGGTCCAGGGCTGGAGAGCTGGCTCAGCGGTTAAGGTACTTACCTGCAAAGCCAAAGGACCCAGGTTCGATTCCCCAGGATCCACGTAAAGCCAGATACACAGGGTGGCGCATGCGTCTGGAGTTTGTTTGTGTAGTGGCTAGGAGCCCTGGTGTGCCCATTCTCTGTGTGTGCGTCTATCTGCCTCTATCTCTGTCTCTCTCTCTCATAAATGAATATTTTTTAAAAGAAGCTGAGATAGGAAGGTTGAAAGTTTGAGGCCAGCTTAGGCTATTACCCATTAGAAAAAGAGAGAGAGACAGAGACCAATCTGTGGCCTGATATGACAACAGGATGCTGTTCTTCAAGAACAACTAGTCATGTGGTGAGAAGTCTACTACATTGGGCTGGGTGTAGTATCACATGCCTATAATCTCAAACAATTGGGAAGCGGAGGCCAGAGGACCAGGAGTTCAAGGTCATTCTTCACTACGTAAGAGAATTTGAGACTGGGTGCGGCGGCTCATGTCTTTAATCCCGGCACCTGAGGTAGGAGGATCACTGTGAGTTCAAAGCCAGCCTGAGACTATATAGTGAATTCCAGGTCAGCCTGAGCTAGAGTGAGACCCTACCTCAAAAAGAGAGAGACAGACAGAGAGAAAGGATGTGGGGACCAGACTTAGTTGCATGTCTCAAAGAAGAAAAGAAGAAGTTTACTAGGTTAAACTTCTTCTTTTTAAAATATACTTATTTTTTTAAAAATATTTTTATTTATTTATTTATTTGAGAGCAACAGACACAGAGAGAAAGACAGGTAGAGGGAGAGAGAGAGAATGGGCGCGCCAGGGCTTCCAGCCTCTGCAAACGAACTCCAGACGTGTGCGCCCCCTTGTGCATCTGGCTAAAGTGGGACCTGGGGAACCGAGCCTCGAACCGGGGTCCTTAGGCTTCACAGGCAAGCGCTTAACCGCTAAGCCATCTCTCCAGCCCAAAATATACTTCTTTTTTTATTCATGTATCTGAGAGAGACAAAGAGAGAATGAATGTACCAGGGCCTCTTGCTGAAGCAAAGGGTTTTCAGACGCATGCACCACTTTATCCACGTGGCTTTATGTAGTTACTGAGGAATCAAACCTGGGCCAGCAGGCTTTGCAAGCAAGTGCCTTTAAGCAATGAGCTCATTTTGTTTGTTTGTTTATTTTAAGTTAGAGCCCTTCTATTCTATAAGGGCCACCATTTTCTTCTTACAGACGTAGAGAACACTTCTGGAAAACGTAGCCTGAGCTAGTGGGGTCCTACGTGGCGCTTCCAGAATCAGTGATACGTATGCATAGAATCGCACAAGACCCAGTATCTGGTTGGGTCAACTTTAGAGAAGGAGGGGCAGGAATGAGCCCATTAAAATCGTTTCCATTTATAGGCCTTTTCCCCTCTCCTATGACATTGTCTTCTGTAGCTGACCTCATGTGACAAGATAGTTTCCAATGATGAACTCTGACAAATATTTAAGGGGAAAATACCAGAAAATTCTTGAGAAATATAGAAGAAAGGAACTATTCCCTAATTCTTTTCTTGAATCCAGAACTTTTTATCCGTATCAGAACCTAGCAAAGAGAGAAAAATAAGTTGTGATCAGTCCTTCAAACATACATGCAGTTTCTCAGTAGAATATTAGTAAAGAAAATTCATGAATGTCTAAAATGGAAAATATATTCTTATCAAGTGAAGTTTATTCTAAGAATGCAAGTCATGTTAAGGCATTTATTTTATTTTATTATTTTTTTTTTAAATATTTTATTTTAATTTACTTATTTTACAGAGAGGAAGAGAGAGAGAGAGAAAGAAAGAGAGAGGAAAAGAGAGAGAGAATGGGCGCGCCAGTGCCTCCAGCCACCGCAAATGAACTCCAGGCACATGCGCCACCCTGTGCATCTGGCTAACGTGGGTCCTGGGGAATCAAACCTGGGTCCTTTGACTTTGCAGGCAAATGCCTTAAGCACGAAGCCATCCCTCCAGCCCTCTTTTATTTTTTTTTAAATAGTTTTATTTATTTATTTACCAGAGAGAGAAAGAGAGAGTGCGAATGGGCACGCCAGGGCCTCCTGCAAATGAACTCCTGACCCATGCAGCACTTTGTGCATCTGGCTTTATGCGGGTACTGGGGATTCGAACCTCGGCTGGCAGGCTTTGCAAGCAGTGCTTTTAGCCACTGAGCCATCCCCTAGCCTATGGGTAAGGCCTTTAAACCAATTAATGCATCTCATGCATTAATGAAAAACCATGCTAATTATCTTCAACAGATGACAAAAAAGCCTTTGAGCTGTGATGGTGGCAGATACCTGTAATGCCAGCACTTGGGAGGCAGAAGCCAGAGGACTGTGGAAGTTCAAGACCAGCCTTGTCTCCATAGTGAGTCCCACGTCAGGTGGAGCTACAGAGACCAACAAATAAACCAAAACCTGACAAAAACAAAGCAATTAAACCGGGTGTGGTGGCGCACGGCTTTAATCCCAGCACTCAGGAGGCAGAGGTAGGAGGATCACCCTGAGAATATGTAGTGAATTCCAGGTCAGTCTGGACTAGGGTGAGACCCTACCTTGAAAAAACAAAGAAAGAAAGGTCTGGAGAGATGGCTTAGCAGTTAAGGCGTTTGTCTATGAAGTCTAAAGACCCAGGTCTGATTCTCTAGGTCCCGTGTAAGCCAGATGCACAAGGTGGCACATGTGTCTGGAGTTCGTTTGCAGTGGCTGGAGGCCCTGTTGTGCCCATTCTCTCTCTCTTTGTCTCAAATAAATAAATAAAAATTAAAAAATACAGTGAAATGTGTCTTTACTTCTCTTTTCTGCTTGTGCATGTGGGGTGTGTGTGTGTGTGTGCACGTGCGCAGGTGTGTGTCTGTCAAGGCCAGAGGTTGATGTTAGGCGTCTTCCTGGATTGCTGTGCGACAGGGTCTCTCATTTGAACTTGAGCTCCATGATGTGACTAGTCTGACCCTCTCTGCCTCCCAGGTGCCACGATTACAAACTGGCTGCCGCACAGCTCGGCATCTGCGTGGGTTATGGGCTTCCAAACTCAGGTTCTCAAGCTTGTGCAGCAAGCAATGGACTGATTAAGCCATCTTTTCAGCCTTATTTTTTTAAGTATTTTATTTTATTTATTTTATTTATTTGAGAGAGAGAGAGGCAGATAGATGGGGAGAGAGAGGGGGAGAATGGGTGTGTTGGGGCCTCCAGCCACTGCAAATGAACTCCTAATACGTGTGCCACCTTGTGCATCTGGCTTACATGGGACCTGGGGAATTGAGCTGAGATCCCTTAGCTTTGCAGGCAAGCATCTTAACCACTAAGCTATCTCTCCAGCCCCGTTTTTTTTTCAATTAATTAATTTATTTATTTGACAGAGAGAGAGGGAGAGAATGGGCGTGCCAGGGCCTCCAGCCACTGCAAATGAACTCCACACACGCGCCCCTCCACCACCACCGTGCATCTGGCTAACGTGGGTCTTGGGGAATCAAACCTGCCTTAACTGCTAAGGCATCCCTCCAGCCCATATGTATGTATGTATGTATGTATGTGTGTGTGTGTATATATACACACACACATATATATATATATATGTATACACACATTTATTATTATTTTTGGGGGGGATTTCGAGGTAGGGTCTCACTCTGGTCCAGGCTGACCTGGAATTAACTATGTAGTCTCAGGGTGGCCTCAAACTCTCGGTGATCCTCCTACTTCTGCCTCTCAAGTGCTGGGATTAAAGGCGTGCACCACCATGCCTGGCTCTATTTTTTTTTTTTCACATTCTAGGTCTGGCTAGACTTGGACTTTCTGTGTAGACCAGGCTAGCCTCAAACACATGCAATCCACCTGCTTCTGCCTCCTGAGTGCTCAGATTATAGGTATCCTCCACCACTCCAAGCTACCAACACCTGGCATGGTGGCACACGCCTTCAATCCCAGCACTCAGGAGGCAGAGGCAGGAGGCTTGCTGTGTGTTCAAGGCCACCCTGAGACAACAGTGAATTCTAAGTCAGCCTGTGCTAGAGCAAGACCTTACCTCAAAAAACTAAAGAGAGAGAGAGAGAGAGAGAGAATTATATAACATCAAACTTGTCTAGGCAATAGTGTGTTTTTACTGTAAGTATCAAAATGAGGCAGGGATGTTTATTACTTATGTTTATTCATTTATTTATGAGAGAGAGAGAGAGAGGCAAATAGAGAGAGAGAATGGGTGCACCAGGGCCTTCAGCCACTGAAGTTGAACTCCAGACACATGTGCCACTTTGGACATCTGGGTGACGTGGATCCTGGGCAATCAAACCTGGGTCCTTTGGCTTTGCAGGCATGCGCCTTAAATGCTAAGCCATCTCTCCAGCCGCGCACTTATTTTTGTTGACAGTTTATTGCTTGTCTAGGCTCTCTGTGGGTCCTCTGGGACACTTTTAGTGTTGACCTCCACTGTGTCCCCAGTATTTAGTTGATAGCTAATACGCAGAAGCATTTTTGAAGGAATGAGTTTTAAAAATGCATACTGCATGCGTGTACAAATAAAAGGCATTTCTGGGCTAGCGAGATGGCTTAGCCACTGAAGCACAAGCCTGAGAAACCTAAGGACCCAGGTTCAATTCTTTACTTTTCTTGGCTTTTTGAGGTAGGGTCTTGCTCTAGCCCAGGCTGACCTGGAATTCACTATGTAGTCTCAGGCTGGCCTCGAACTCACGGCGATCCTCCTACCTCTGCCTCCCGAGTGCTGGGATTAAAGGCGTGCGCCACCACGAGCCTGGCTCAGGTTCAATTCTTCAGGTCCCACATAAGCCAGATGCACAAGGTGGCGCATACTTGGGTAGTTCGTTTGCAGTGAGTAGAGGCCCTGGAGTGCCCATTCTCTCTCTTTCTCTCTCCCTCCCTCTCTCTGTCTCAAATAAATAAAAAGAAAAAGGGCATCTTTAAAAGAATAAAAAGGCATTACTGAAATGTGAGGAGAAACTGTGCGTCTAGATCAAGTTTCTAGTGAACCCCTTGACCTTGGAAGACGGTGAAACCTCCTGACGTGCTTGCGTTTGGGAGAAGGGTCATGCTCACAGCGCCCGTCTCCCAGGGCGGCTGTGACCATTCAATGAGATAAACACCCAGGCCTTTAGGGGGAGCCTGCAGTGCACCAAAGCGGTTGTTGGGACCCTCATCGCTGTCACCACTCCGGCTGCAATCAGTCGTCGCTGTCTGGCCCACGTGGTGACAGCCCTCGGCTCAGACCCTATCACTTCCCCAGCCAGCTCAGACTTGGATGGGGACACAGGTTCAAGCAGAGCCCGTGGCTGGGGCAGGCCCATGGTAGTCACGCCTGTCCTTGATCTCCAGGCTGCCAACACCTCCGCAGCGCTTTCCCCAGCCCCTCCCCCTCCTGTCTATGGCTTCAGTAACTTCCAGAACTTCCAGGCTGCTTGCTTACTGGCTGCTCCTGTTTGAATCTAGGAGGGTCTCTTGAAGGTTCAGGTGCTAATGGTTTTCTTTCTTTCTTTCTTTTTCCTTTTTTTTTTTGAGAGGTGATTGAATCATTGGAGGACGGCTCTGTTGGGTCACACCACCCTTGCACCCACAAGCAAAGGAGCCAAGTGACCACGGGATGATGCAGAGAGCCACAATAAATCCTTTCTCTCTTAAATTGTTTTCTCAGGTCCCTGACCAAAGTCACTATAACCAAAAATATATTTTTTTTATTCATAAATAAGTGCTGGAGAGATGGCCTAGTGGTTAAGGTGCTTGTCTGCGCAGCCTAAGAATACAGGTTCGATTCCCCAGTATCCACATAAGCCAGATGGACAGGGTGGCACATGCATCTGGACTTCGGTTGCAGTGGCTAGAGGTCCTGGTACATCCATTCTCTCTCTCTACTTGCCTCTCTCTTTCTCTCTCTCTCTCAAATAAATAAATAAACTGTTTTTAAAAAGCACACTTGGAATATAAAGAATTCTACCCATTCAGTTACCAGAGATCAATGTGTGCTGTCCTGTGAAGACTGTTGAACTAGATTCTAAGGAAGGTTGCACTATCAGAATGGGGCCCAGGGCTGACAGGCTTGGCTGGTACTTTCTCTTCTTCCTGGGTCACAGGAAACCCCACCCTTCCCAGTGGTTACTGGCAGAAAACACAGCTGTGGATTGGTGTGTGGAGGGGGGAGGCGGGGGGGGGGGGGTGTAGCAGAAGACAGATGGAAGAGAAAATGCAAACAGGGGTCAAAACATTTCAACACTGGAAGAGCACTGGACACTGGAAAATAATCAGGAAGGGTGTTAGGAAGCCTTAACTGCTTTCTGTTTATTCAAGGATGGGGGCAGAAACTATTGCTTGTACAGGTTCAGCCAGAGAAAACTTCCTGGAAAAGTACCCAGTCCCCCAGGCCCAGGTCTGCCAAGTCCTAAAGACTTCCTGCCTCCAGGTCTTTTGCGCTGAACATGTCACTCGCCGGTGCCAGGCTGCTCTGTCTCTCCATAGTGGCTTTTCTGCTGCCATATCCTTTCTGCCCACCTCGCCATTTCCACCCCAACCTTCACTGTGCAGCAAAGGGCTTGGCATATTTTGGGCATCTCACAGATGTTTACTTAGAGAGTAATGTTTGGTAGCTTCCCGGTGCATGCAGAAATGGTGTAGCCGGAAAAGTTAAATCTAAAAGCTATACGTGTGGGATGTTCTCAGGTGGAATTGGGACTTTGGAGTGAATTCTGGAAGGTGACATCCAAAGGAAGGCTGGGTCATGAGCTTGGAAAACAGTGGTGTCCCGAGCTGGCACAGTGTGAGGGGGCAGGAACTAGAGGTTGCTCTCTGAAGAGATCACCCGAGGGAATTTAAGGGGTATCAACAACCCAGGCCAGCTCTGCTAGCTGAGAAGTCAAACTTTGTGATCTGGGTGGTGGGGTGGAGCCGACCCTGAAGTAGGTACAGGCCTCCTCAGGGCTTCCAGTTTTTTGTTGTTGTTTTGGTTTTTTGAGGTAGGATCTCACTCTAGCCCAGGCTGACCAGGAATTCACTATGTAGTCTCAGGGTGGCCTCGAACTCACAGTGATCCTCCTACCTCTGTCCCCTCCCCACTGAGTGTTGGGATTAAAGGTGTGCACCACCATGCCCTGCTTAATTTTTGTAATTTGAACAAAAGTCCCCGACTAGCTTTGGTCATGAAAGGGTCACATCTTGATGTTTTTGTTTTTGTTTTTTTGTCTTTATGGTTTTCTGAAGTAGGGTTTCCCTCTAGTCCAGGCTGACCTGGAATTCACTATGTAGTCTCAGGGTGGCCTCGAACTCACGGCGATCCTCCTACTTCTGCCTCCCCAGTGCTGGGATTAAAGATGTGTGCCACCATGCCTGGCTTAATTTTTTTTTTTTTTCTTAATGCTGCACTATGAAAGAATTCCTTGCCCTCTCTCACAAACTTGTCACTGACAGAAAGAGATCGCTAGCATAAGTAATGGAAGCCCACCTGGTGGGTGAAGAGACAGAGAGGGTCCACGTTAAGCTAAGTAGCTTCTCTCTACAAGCCTGTCGTCCTTCCTTGATGCTTAAATGTCAAAACTGTCACCTGAAGAAGCTCTTGGGCTCGCCTTATCTAAAAGTCCTCGAAAGGAGCACAGTTGTCTTCTTCCTGCATGGTTTCAGTGAGTCTAAACTTGAACTTAAGTGTGTCAGACCCCTTTCCGTCTCTACCACCCTCGGTTATTATTACCTGCTACCAGGGCTTACAATTTGCATGTGCTGAATATTCATATATGCAATCAGCGCTTGATCATTCCGAGGCAGAGTTTGATCGTTGATTGGGTTAGTAGCCCATTCACAATCACTTTTGATTTCCAGTCTTGTTAAGATAAAATCACAGACTCTGGTTTAATTAATCCTTTTTTTTTTTTGTGGACATCATTGCTGTGGGTGTTTATTCCTACGTGGGAATTAATGCAAGGATGCTTTTGTCAAGGATGCAAAACAGTCATCCCCTGTCCTCCCCACGGATTGCCGTTTTAGGGAGACAGAAGCTGAACAAGACCTTTATGTATTACTCTGAACAGGGGGCTGTGGGCAAAGAAGTGACCAGGTGTCATTCATTGAGCAAGGAGCTATTGAGTCCAAAGACTATGGGAGTGCTGGCTGGGGGTCCCCCCCACCCCTCCTCCCCCGCTCCACATCCCAGCGCAGTCACTTACCAGCCATGTGACTCAGGATGACTGCCCATCTGACTTTGCCCAGTTGTAACACAGAAAAGCCTTGGGTCCAGGAAACCCCTCGATCTTAGGAAAATGGGGGGGAGGGCATTATATCACTCTGGCTAAGTCATTTGCACACTTATATGTCACTTGGGTTTTTTTTTTTTCTTTTTGGCTTATTTTATCATTATTTCTTTGTTTGAGGCAAAGTCTCACATAACACATGTTGACCTCAAGCTCACGATGTAACTGTGGCTGGTCTTCCTCCCCTTGACTTTACTTCCCTGCCTGGCTTGCACACCGATATGTACGAGAGAGAAATTGTTTATTTCATCTTAATCTATGTGACTGATTCCAGGTGAGCCTGGGCATAGAGCAAGACCCTTGGAACAAAATAAATAAATATTGTCTTTAAGATTTAATTTTATTTATTTATTAGACACAGAGATATGGAGAGAGGGAGAGAGGGAGAGAGGGAGAGAGAGAAGGGGCACACCAGGACCTCTAGCCACTGCAAACACACTCCAGACGTATGTGCCAGCGCCACCATGCGGCTTACATGGGACCTAGAGAATCGAACTTGGGTCCTTAGGCTTTGCAGGCAAGTGCCTTAATCTCTAAGCCATCTCTCCAGCCCAATAAGTATCTTTTTTTTTTTTTTTTTAACAAAAAGGACATTCAGAAGGGCAGGCAGGTGACAGGAGAACAGCCTATCCTGCGCACGCACACACAAGAATGGTTCTGTAATCTCACAACCTGAGCAGCACCCATCTAGACACCAGAACCGAGCAGTCATCAGGATCCGAGATTACAGTCAACCCTTAGCTACTGTTGCAGCTGGGGAGACCAGCATTCGGCATACCTAAGTTTATGGGGGACACCTGAGTCAAACCATCACAGCCACCAGGACTCACAGCGGGGCCATAGAGGACGAGGCTGAGGCTAGAAGCAGGAGGAGAGTTGGGAAAAGGAAGACAGGAGAGGAAGTGAATCTACGGCTATGCTGGGGACACCAGCGGTGTTTGTCTATGTATTTACAGTCTGATGTGACAGAAAAGCGAGTAATATATGCATTTCTAGCAGTTTTATTTATTTATTGTTTTTGTTCAAGGAAGGGTCTCATTCTAGTTTGGGCTGATCTGGAATTTACCATGTAGTCTCAGGACCTTGAACACATGGTGACCCGCCTACATCTGCCCCCCAAGTGCTGGGATTAAAGGCACGCACCACCATGTCTGGCTCATTCCTAGCTGTTTTGTCACATTCTTTTTCTTACTGCATTTTCTTTACCTTTTGTTTAATTCTTTATTGATGTCAATATATATATATATATATATATATATATATATATATATATACATATATATATATATATTTTAAATCCTTATGATATACTACTTTGGGGGGACTTCTTTGCTTCCTTTTTTCCTTATTTCTTTCCTTCATTTCTTCCTTCTTTTGTGACGGCATCTTATCACGTAGGTTAATCTAAACTCCCAATTCTCCTGCTTCAGCTGGCATCGTGGGTGTGTACCACCATGCCCAGTTCATGGCGGGGCCACTTAGCAAACACCTATCGGGCACTAGGCCTTGAACTTGAATCCCTATGACAGACATCATTTTGCTCATGTTATAGATAGGGAAACAAGGCTGAGT